>NC_058521.1:479570675-480820675 GCF_904849725.1 Hordeum vulgare subsp. vulgare
ACTACACGATCGAGCCCTTAACTTTCGAAGTGGTGAAGATATAAATCCCTTATCACGCTCTTTTTGGAAGACCGGCTTATGCACGTTTGATGGATCACCCTTGTTATGTTTACCTCAAGCTTGAAATGATGGGCCCCAATGTCCCTATCACAGTAAAAGGAGAGAGAATAACTGCTCAAGAGTGTGAAGAGGGGGACGCGGCCTATAGTGAGTCGGCCTATGCCACCGAGGATCTAAAGTTTTATACGCCTAATGTTGACCCGACATATATGGGTCCTCTCAAGAAGTCGACTATTGAGTCCGAAGAACCTCTGAAGTTTAAGCCGACTTAAGATATTAACACATCGATTTAGTCCTAGGCGACTCATCTAAGAAGTTAACTATTGGAACTGGTCTGGATCCCAAATAGGAAAGCAAGCTCATCGAGTTCATCCGTGAGAATCGGGACATCTTTGCATGGAAACCTTCTGACATGCCTAGAGTACCGAGGGAAATCGCTGAGAACCATCTTAACGTGGATCAAAAAATGAAACCAGTACCGCAATACCTCCTCTTGGGGAACGTTGCATGGGAAACAAAAAAAATTCCTACGTACATACAAGATCTATCCATGGTGATGAGCATCTATGAGAGCACAGATCGGATCCACATACCCTTGTAGATCGCTAGGCGAGAAGCATTAAGAAATGTGGTTGATGTAGTCAAACATATTTTTAGGTGGTGGCTGCCCTCAAAACCTAGCACAACAGCGTGGTGGTGGTGGTGGTGAACTAATCTGGCAAGGCTTCGCCGAGCTCTAGCGAACTAATCTAGAGGAGGAAGACGATCTAGAGAGGAAAGGGCATCACGTGGCTTTTTAGGTGGTGGCTTCCCTCAAAACCTCCAATAGATATAGGAGGAAGGGGTGGGAGGAGGCGCCCTAGGTTTTCCCCTAGGGCCGTTGGTCGTCGGCCAAGGAGGTGGATTCCACCTCCTACAAGCTAGGAGGTGGGGCTTATTGGAGGAGTCCTCCTCCAACAAGACTCCTCCCACCCTACACCTTTTTTTCTCCTCTTGGGCGCATGTGCCCCTTATGAGGTTAGCTGCCCAGGCCACCAGGGGCTTTTGTGCCACCTCTTGGGCCCATGTGGCCCTCTGAGGTGGGTGGGCCCCTCCCGGTGGACCCCCATAACCCATTCGTCACTCTGGGTACACTACCGGAAATACTCGAAACCTTTTCTGAAACCAAATACCACTTTCCTATATATATATATATATATATGTGTGTGTGTGTGTGTGTGTATACCATTCCACGGCTCCTTGTGATGTCCGGGATCTCATTTGGGACTCCGAGCAACCTACGGTCACCAACACACATAAATCAATAATACAAAAACATCATCGAACCTTAAGTGTACACACCCTGCGGGTTTAAGAATTATGTAGACATGACCGAGACACTCTATGGTCAATAACCAATAGCGGGATCTGGCTGCCCATATTGGTTCCTACATATTCTACGAACATCTTTATTAGTTGAACCTCTATGCCAAGGATTGAATTAATCCCGTATGTTGCTCCCTTTGTCCATCGGTATGTTACTTGCCCAAGATTTGATAATCAGTATCTGCATACCTAGTTCAATCTCGTTATCGGCAAGTCTCTTTACTCGTTCCGTAATACAATATCCCGTGGCTAACTCTTTAGTCACATTGCTTTCAATCTTGTTGTGATGATGTATTACCGAGTGGGCCCTGAGATACCGCTCCGTCACTCGAAGTGACAAATCCCAGTCTTGATCCATGCTAACCCGACAAACACACTCGAAGATACCTGTAGAGCACCTTTATAGTCACCTAGTTATGTTGCGACATTTGATACACACAAGGTACTCCTCCGATGTCATTGAGTTACATGATCTTATGGTCACAGGAACATATACTTGACATGCAGAAAACAATAGCAGTAAACTGACACGATCATATGCTACGTTCATAGTTTGGGTCTAGTCCATCACATCATTCTCCTAATGAAGAACTCATCTCTATCACCAAGAAACCTTGACCATCTTTGATCAACGAGCTAGACCTTTAGAGGCTCACTAGGGACACTATGTTGTCTATGTATCCACACATGTATTTCGGTTTCCAATCAATACAATTCTAGCTTGGATAATAGACGATTATCATGAATAAGGAAATATAGTAATAACAACTTTATTATTGCCTCTTGGGGATATTTCCAACAGTCTCCCGCTTGCACTGGAGTCAATAATATAGCTCACATCACTATGTGATTTACATTGTAATTAACCTAACACTCATACAATTCTGGTGTTGATCATGTTTCGCTTGTGGAAGAGGCTTAGTCAACGAGTCTGCAACATTTAGATCAATGTGCACTTTGCAAATACTTATGTACTCCTCCTTGACGTAATCGCGGATGGAATTGAAGCGTCTCTTTATGTGTCTGGTCCTCTTGTGAAACCTTGGTTCCTTGGCTAGATGTGACGCCCTCGGCTTAATCGTACGCTAACAATACACGCAAATGCGTACGATCAAACAAAAGGACTCACGGGAAGATATCACAACACAACTCTAGACACAAATAAAATAACATCAGCTTCATATTACAAGCCAGGGGCCTCGAGGGCTAGAATACGAAAGCCCGATAAACACACGAGTCAGCGGAAGCAACAAATAACTGAGTACAGACATAAAACATGGGGTGCCTTAGAGAAGGCTAGCACAAAAGATACAACGATCGAACGAGGCGAGGCCTCCTGCCTGGGAACCTCCTAACTACTCCTGATCATCAGCGGCCTCCACGTAGTAGTAGGCACCGTCGGGGGTAGCAGTCGTCGGCGGCGGGGACCTCCATCTCCTGGGCTCCATCATCTGGTCGCAGCAAACGGATCAAGGGGACAAGGGGGGAGCAAAGCAGCGGTGAGTACTCATCCAAAGTACTCGCAAGTCTTACACCAGAACTATTCTAATTATGCATCAGTATCAAAGAAGGGGGGGTTATATGTGGACTGACTGCAGCAATGCGAGAATAGAGAGAGAAGGCCTACTCCTATCGAAGACTAGCATCTTCAGGGTCTTGCAGCAATAGACGAGAGTAGAACAGGGGTAAAACATAAATAGTCATATTGTTGCAGCAATATTAAAGTGAGGTCACGCCTAAAGATCCTCCCTCGACTACCTGCGAGGAAGCAATCCCGAGGCAAACTAAATCCAGTTAAGTAACAATTGTAGTTGTAAAAGATCGGGGCACAACTCCAAGTCGTCCTGTAACCGTGGACACGGCTATCCGAATAGTTAATTTTCATCCCTGCAGGGGTGCACCACATGTCCCGTCACGCTCGATAACACTCTGGCCGGACATACTTTTCTGGGTCCTGCCCGGCCTCGGAATATCGACACGTCGCAGCCCCACCTAAGACTAATCAGAGAGGCCAGCCCGCCGGTCTAAATCCTAAGCACAAAGGGTTCATGGGCCCAGTTCCCCTTCACGCTCCTGCACGTGGCGTGGGCGGCCGACGTCAGTCCTAGCATCCCTTAATCACAAGCGCGATGCATCTCGGGACCACTCGGGCGCGCGCCGCTACATTGCTGGCATCTGAAAAGCTTCGGCTGATACCGCGACGCCGAGTACCCATAATTCTTCCCGCGTAGCCGGTTAGTGCGAAAAGGTCTCCGACCAACCCAGATCAAATACCCAAATCCACTAGCATTTTAATTAGGCCAGCAACACAATCTCACGGGAATCCACCCGTCTTACAACTAACCACCAATGATCCCAGTAACATGGTCGAGTAACTGTGTGGTTGTAACATCGGGGGGAATCCGAGGTATCACCCTCATTGGATTCCGAACGATGTACCCGTCGAGGTGGGCTTAGAGGAATCACCCTCGGGGGTCCCACACTCGCGGGGTGGCACGACAGCGGCGTCATCGGGAATGGTGAAAGAGGAATCACCCTCGATAACCACGACCGACTAGCTATACTACAGAGATATCATCAGGACTACTTAGTGAGGTGTCACCCTTGGTAGCCGATAGTATCTCTGTAGCGTCGTACAACAAAGGGGGGTGAATGTGTTGTGTCGGGTTTGGCTCATCGATCAGAGATCGAGATTTGAAAACAAGCGGGGCAACTGATCTACGGGGTCAGAGGGGATGACTGCTCCACCTATACTAAGCAGGTTAAAGGTACAGGACTGAAAGTAGCAGTTCATCAAAAACAGGCTATGCATCAGATATAGGAGCTAACTACAACAGTAGCAAAATACTAACGCAAGCAGTAGGAAGAAAGACATAGGCGATATAGGAATGATCAAGGGGAGTTTGCTTGCCTTGCTGCTCTGCGGCAAAGGACTGATCGGCAGGGTCGTAGATGTACCCGGCAGCAGCGTCAGTCTCGGGGTCTACCGGTAAGAAGAGGGGGAAGAAATAATAAATAATAGCACCGATGCAACAGAAAGCATGACATGGCAAGATGCAGGTTAGACATGAACTAACGCAGCAACATCCGTCATAGACGGGTCGGAAGAATATCTGACGATATTTTCCGGGTCTCGGGCTACTACCGGTTATACTGGACACGATGGAAAAGTTCCATGTCTGCTATGCTAGGGACGCGTGACAGACGAACGGGGCGTGTATCCGGGTTCGTCTCGATCTGCTGATCAACTTTCATGTTGAAATTATTTTGATCTGACTTACGGATTATTTTATATTAATTTTCAAAGTTTTATTAATTATTTAGGAATTAAAAATAGATTTAGCTATTTTAATAAAATCCCATTATGACATCATCACGATGTCATGCTGATATCAACATTTGACTGGTCAACTGACCAGCGGGTCCCGAACGTCATAGGCACAAGTTTTATTTAAGATTAAATATTATTTAATCAGATTAATTTAATGAGGGACCCACGTGGCATTCTCTCATTATGTTAATTAATTATTCTAATTAACAGATTAACTTATATATTTATTTAACTAATTCATTAACTCATTAATTAATTATTATATCTATTTATTTATTTATTTAATAAAAACATATATTGCTATTATTTATATTTTAATTTCCATTTTCTTCAAAGCGAGTGTGGGGCCTCCCTGTAAGTGGGTCTGGAGGTATGGCCCCACCGGTAAGTGACATAGGCCATATACTCGATTTTTTCCATAGATATAAACATGCAAATATCGTATTCCTCCAATATTTATATACGCAATACATACATAAATACGGGTATCAAATACATACATACATACATACGGAATACAACATTAGTTTTTTTTTCTCAAAACTCTCATCTCCCTCTCTGTTAAGAGAGAGACACAGAACTGTGTGTGCTAACTAACATAGAAGAACATAAACTTCAATCCCTCCTACCGGAGTCTACCGTCGACGGATCGAGGTCCCGTTTGCCGGAACGGAACCGGGGCGGCGAGGAGAACGACATGGTGGGAGGAGCCCGAGGAGGGGCTCACCGACGTTGACGGGAGGGGCCGGTGAAGCCGGAGTTCGCGGGAAGGGGCGGAGGAGACGGCGTGGTTCCGGTGGTGAAGGGGACGGTGATGATGGTGATGACGCGCCGACGAGGGGGAGCCGGCCGGATCCGGCGAGGTGGAGATGTCTCCCTGCCCGGTCCCTCCTGGACCGAGCGGGAGAAGGCCGACGGGGGTGGCGGGTGGTAGGCCAGCGAGGTTGGAGGGCCGAGGTGGCCGGGGCCCCGTGCCGGCGGGGTGGAGGCCGAGGGTGGTGCTGCTGGCCGGCATGGTGGAGGTGGGGGGCTCGCCGGCCGGGAGAGGGGAGGGGCCGCCGGGGGAGGAGGAGGCCGTGAGGGGGGCCGCCGGGGGAGGAGGAGGCGATGGAGAGAAGGCCCGGCGGGGGAGCTCGCCGGCGGGAGAGGCCGGGGCGGAGGGGAGGATCTGTGGGGGAAGAGGGGCGACGGGAGTAGAGGAGGGAGTTACGGGAGATGGGAGGGATCGTGGGGATGGAGAGGGGGGGCGAGCCAGGAAGGGCTCGTGGGGGTGGGCGTGGGGCTGGAACGAGGGAGTGGGGGGGGGGGGTGGCGGCGCACGGTGGGAGGGGAGGGAGCGAGAGGGGCTCCCTCGCTAGGGGGGAGGCGCTAGGGTTAGAGCGGGAGGGGGCACGGGGCCTGGCCAGTTGGGCCTTTTGGCCCTGCTCGGCCAAGGGGTGGGGGGGTTGCTTTCTTGTTCTTTTTTCTTTTTTGTTGTTGTTTTGTTTTGTTTTGTTTTGTTTTGCCTTTTCCCTTTTTTATTATTTCTTTCTTTCTAATTTCTTTTCTTTCTGATTTTTCTTTTTAAATACTTTCTTTTATTATACTTTCTTTTACAATTTATTATACATACTTCTAATTCTCTCTTTCATATACATATTATTTTAATATTTGTAATGAACTTATAAAGTACTTTTTCTTTTGTTTTCAAATTATTGGATCCGGACAGACTCGAATCAACGCGGGTCTGAGATGGGAATTCGATGACGTGGCATCATTAGCGGTTGATCACTGTAGCTTAATTACAATAATTACTGTTGCAAAAGTCGAGGATGTCACAATTCTCGCCTACTAACAAGAATTCTCGTCCCGAGAATTAAGAGATAGGAGGAAAAAGCCCGGGGTATTCATCACGAAGATCATCCTCGCGTTCCCAAGTGGCTTCATCTTCAGAATGATTTGACCACTGCACCTTAAGGAACTTGGTGACCTTGCGACGAGTCTTACGTTCAGCTTGGTCGAGAATGCGGACCGGATGCTCTTTATAAGAGAGGTCTTGTTGTAGTTCAAGCATACCGTGATCCACTGCTCGAGTGAGGTCCTTGAAGCAGCGACGAAGTTGAGAAGCATGGAAGACATCGTGAACCTGAGAAAGGTTCGCCGGCAGTTCCAAATTGATAAGCCACTTTTTTCGCCTTTCGAAAACAATGAAAGGACCAATATAGCGAGAAGCTAACTTGCTCTTGATCTTAAAACAATGTGCACCTCTCATTGGTGTGACGTGAAGATCAGCCTTTACGCCAGGTTGATATACCATATCTTGATGATGACGGTCATACCGACTCATCTGACGAGACTGAGCAACCTTCAGATTGTCATGAATACTGTGGACTTGATCTTTAGTATGTTGGATAATATCCGGACTGAAGAGTGATCGATACATTGAACAGTGGCTCGGGAATTTCATACGAAGCCAAGTGTAAAGGATACTTTGGAGTCAAAGATGTACAGGAGAGTCAGGTTTCAATCCTGTGGAACTTTGGGTTATGGGTCCACCATGTGGGCCGAGAGTAGACAGAGGGGTGACATATTATATGGTCTTGGTAACAAGACATGTCAGAGGATAACCTGTCAGTTATGTTGGCAACATCGTCGATACCAAGGGCGGGGAACGAATAGAACCATTTTCCTGCTCGTTGAAACGAGGCGGGCCAATAGGCAAGGTTCTGTCCACCGGCGGCTACCGGAATGTTATCCACAATAGTAACACGGTCTTACCGACAGAGTTGAACACCAAGAATTTTACCTAAGCAGGGAATTAACACTGCTTAGATAAGTTATGCCACAATAAAAATCAAACAGACCAATGGGAAGGGAAAATGTGTTCACACACACAAGTATTAGAGTATACCATTCCCGAGGAAATCATAGAGTATGGTATACATGATAGGTCATCCAGTACATAACCATCTTGGTAAAGAGACAAGAAGAATCATCATGTTTATCCATACCATGTGGTTTGGATAATTGATCAGGAACAATTTAGCATCGCGCTTCCAATGTTCCTGTTGAATTTAGAGTACCACATCCGTGCTTTGGGGTAGTATCGACATGGTCATCAGATAAAGGTTGGACTTATGGGTATACAAGAGGAACCAGGTGGGACAACTTACAAAGCTACGTCATACAATTTCCTCATGGTAGAATGGCGAACCTTACATATGGAAGGATTTATAACAATAGGTCCTCCGACCCAGTGTGCCAGACAAGACAACACTGTACCGGTTTTCCTAAAGACCAAAGTTATAATTATTGGGAAATGTTCCAACCATCATATCTGCCAGAGAATTAGATCTGATTGGTGCCGGGACACCTCACACTCAAGATGACTGGGAAGAAAAATGAAGACGCAAGATTCTCATGATATGAACTACACAAGCAATTCTTGAATCAAGAGTTTGATTTAATACATATGAACACAATGTCAAGACATTCGTGTCCACATAGAATTTGTACGTCAAAATGCAACTGGGTTCTCATTTGGACACCATCATCGAGGATAACAAGGCTCCATGTCTAAGTATGGATTAGCTCTTATGAAAGAACTTCTTTTCCTTGATCAAATCAGTCAGTAGCTTGACGTGCTAAGAGAAATTATATGGTGTGAGGATAGCAAATCTTCAAAAGATATAACACTTCGCACATGCGTGAATGATTTGGTATTTCACGAGAGGAAGCGAAACAAAACTTTCCATATTCACGGCGGAAGGAGTGCACGTGAACTTTGGGAAATACACTCCTACTATCCACATATTCTTCATGAGCTAGGCACAAGGCTAATGATTTCAAGAACTTCATCGTGGTACATAGAGAAGTTCAGGGTGTGGCTGATAGGCTCAACAGGAATCCCTCAAGGTTTTACCAGTGTTGAACTTCCAAAATTTATAATATTAAGGAGATAGCATTTGTCAAATCAAATGGTATAATGTCGTATGCTCGAGGGAACAACAACAATTAAACATTGGTCGAAGGGTGCACTCGGAAATACGGGTTGAGTAGCACAACCAATGCTAAAATGATGAGTCAACACCCAACACACCAAGAAGGAAACAATCAGTTGTTAACCTCAAGGGGATAGGTTTGACAGAAGTATGGGAATCACACATTAGAGTTCATTTGTTGGTATACCGGTTAGAAACAACACGGGACCAAGAAATGAATGGTGATGGCAAGAAGTATTACTATATCAAGAATTCTTAATACGCGTGCAATTTTCATGACATTCTTGACATCCCGATAGCAATACTCCAAGGTAGAAGATAACATAAGCTGGATAGTGAGTATCACAAAAGACAACACAAAACATGAACACGTTTGTGTTGGAGGGAAAGCAACACGGGGGTCGATGATAATACAAATCATCGAGGGAAAAGGATGGTATTTCTCAACATGCATTCAATTGATACCCTCCAAGAGTTCCGAATGCTGATGGTGATCATGACACATTTGTCAAGAAATTTCATGAAGAAGTAATCGTTTAGCGACGACAACAAACAAGGGAATGATGAAGCAAGAGGCTGTCGGAATCACAGTTAAGACTTCTAGCCTAGAATTGAGATTGCCTTTTAGGACCACTAACATGATGCGGAAAGCTCGATGCAAGCTTAACGCGCAGTTGGAATTGTGTTCCAGGGATGAAGGGTATAGATAGCATGGTCGAGCTCCAACATGACGATGATGATGTAGCGTGACAGCTTGGAACAACATGATCGAGTACAACCTTGTAAAGAATGAAGATTACCAAAAATTGTTGAATCGTAATGCGTACTCGATTCAGTTATGGATGTACTCACGTGTCCAACAACTCAAACACGAGGCAACTGGAAGTAAGAAAGATATCATAGTTGATGAGGGGCTCACAAGAAGTTCCATAGCTCCGCGATATCCTCGAGCTACAAGGAATAATACTCGGAGGTAGATCAACTTTAAGGTTTGGACCGGCGTGTTGATCTGAAGAAGACAAGTACTTTAATACGTCTGAGAATGAAGTCAAGGTAGGAAAACATGGTCGAAACCACGATTGTAAAGGACAAGATCACAGATACCAGATTTAAACCACATAATGAATGATTATTGTTACGAGAAATTTCTATGATAGGATCAACCTTGTTTCCATGGGCATGAACAGAGAGTTCAAGGTCGACTCCCATTTCATCAATGCATCACCTGCCATTTATTCCTCGCCTCTGATCAGGTTGTAGCTTTGAAAGAATATCCGGCATAACACCAGAAGAGTAAGACTCGTGAAAACTCTTCGAGTCATCTTGATTTAGGAAGGCATAGGTTCAACCCATCGGGGTATCTTAGGAACATATACCATACACTCCAAGAGCAATTAACACATGCTTGAAGGGCATGGCTGACAAATCGTATGGTACAACTTATCAAAGGGAGAAGACACAATGTACCAATGGCATCATGTGTTAGGGGAAGCAATCACAAGAATTTTCTAAAGCAAAGGACGTCGTCGGATAATAACTCTAATGAGTCTCGCAATCCACAAATGATCTGGTGTGAGTATCGGTACTCAATCAGAGGGGTAAAACGCAAGGCATCAGATTATAGAACATCTGAAAATTATCGATACTTAACTACTAAAGGAATTAAGAATTCCAGATTGGTGTATCATAAACAGATGCTTTGGCCAAATACCAGTAAGTTGAATGGACATAGATGGACAGCCAGCCAGAGTTGATTTGTCGAGAACCCGCTCTGTTTGGAAGGACGTCTGAGCCGGAAGATAATTCATGATTATCAACAGATGATTGTGTGCATTCACCCAAAGGTAGAATCAATAAGATCACAGGAAAATGCACAAGGAATTTTAATGAATGCGGCTAGTCATATGGATTTAACCATAATGCAAGCATGTGAGAAAGGTCATGAACATTAGGCTGCGAAGGATTTCGAAAGACCGAATAATAAGTCGAAGAACTTTCAAAACCCATGACAACTGATGATGGACGAATCCCCGACAAGATAATTCGTTGCATCTCGGAAAACAAGAGCAATTGGAGAAGAAAGTATGAACGACATTTGTATGTTGTCATCCATAGTGGTTGACGAAGGAAGGGAAAATTGCAGAAGCAATGAGCACAACAACTCAAGAGAACATCGAAGAGTAACCGCGGTTCTCCTAAGGGATAAAGCCATCGTCTGGAATACGGGGCTCTTCGGGATGAAATATTTACGAGAACCTAATGTTAGAGTTAGTAAAATCTTTAACCCGAAAGAGAAGAGAGAATAGAGCCCAGAGTATAGGAAAGGGGTAAAAGATGCTAATACCACCCAATTGAGATGTGGGCCCGTAAGCCACAACATCAGTGTTAGTAAAGTTTTTCAAACACTAGACTCAACTTCGGCCAAGGAGTTGGAAAGGGGGCTATTTACAGGCAGTCGGCTATGATACCAACTTGTGACGCCCTCAGCTTAATCGTACGCTAACCATACACGCAAATGCGTACGATCAAACCCAAGGACTCACAGGAAGATATCACAACACAACTCTAGACACAAATAAAATAACATGAGCTTCATATTACAAGCCAGGGGCCTCGAGGGGTAGAATACGAAAGCTCGATAAACACACGAGTCAGCGGAAGCAACAAATATCTGAGTACAGACATAAAACATGGGGTGCCTTAGAGAAGGCTAGCACAAAAGATACAACGATCGAACGAGGCGAGGCCTCCTGCCTGGGAACCTCCTAACTACTCCTGATCATCAGCGGCCTCCACGTAGTAGTAGGCACCGTCGGGGGTAGCAGTCGTCGGCGGCAGGGACCTCCATCTCCTGGGCTCCATCATCTGGTCGCAGCAAACGGATCAAGGGGACAAGGGGGGAGCAAAGCAGCGGTGAGTACTCATCCAAAGTACTCGCAAGTCTTACACCAGAACTATTCTAATTATGCATCAGTATCAAAGAAGGGGGGTTATATGTGGACTGACTGCAGCAATGCGAGAATAGAGAGAGAAGGCCTAGTCCTATCGAAGACTAGCATCTTCAGGGTCTTGCAGCAATAGACGAGAGTAGAACAGGGGTAAAACATAAATAGTCATATTGTTGCAGCAATATTAAAGTGAGGTCACGCCTAAAGATCCTCCCTCGACTACCTGCGAGGAAGCAATCCCGAGGCAAACTAAATCCAGTTAAGTAACAATTGTAGTTGTAAAAGATCGGGGCACAACTCCAAGTCGTCCTGTAACCGTGGACACGGCTATCCGAATAGTTAATTTTCATCCCTGCAGGGGTGCACCACATGTCCCGTCACGCTCGATAACACTCTGGCCGGACATACTTTTCTGGGTCCTGCCCTACCTCGGAATATCGACACGTCGCAGCCCCACCTAAGACTAATCAGAGAGGCCAGCCCGCCGGTCTAAATCCTAAGCACAAAGGGTTCATGGGCCCAGTTCCCTTCACGCTCCTGCACGTGGCGTGGGCGCCGACGTCAGTCCTAGCATCCCTTAATCACAAGCGCGATGCATCTCGGGACCACTCGGGCGCGCGCCGCTACATTGCTGGCATCTGAAAAGCTTCGGCTGATACCGCGACGCCGAGTACCCATAATTCTTCCCGCGTAGCCGGTTAGTGCGAAAAGGACTCCGACCAACCCAGATCAAATACCCAAATCCACTAGCATTTTAATTAGGCCAGCAACACAATCTCACGGGAATCCACCCGTCTTACAACTAACCACCAATGATCCCAGTAACATGGTCGAGTAACTGTGTGGTTGTAACATCGGGGGGAATCCGAGGTATCACCCTCGTTGGATTCCGAACGATGTACCTGTCGAGGTGGGCTTAGAGGAATCACCCTCGGGGGTCCCACACTCGCAGGGTGGCACGACAGCGGCGTCATCGGGAATGGTGAAAGAGGAATCACCCTCGATAACCACGACCGACTAGCTATACTACAGAGATATCATCAGGAGTACTTAGTGAGGTGTCACCCTCGGTACCCGATAGTATCTCTGTAGCGTCGTACAACAAAGGGGGGTGAATGTGCTGTGTCGGGTTTGGCTCATCGATCAGAGATCGAGATTTGAAAACAAGCGGGGCAACTGATCTACGGGGTCAGAGGGGATGACTGCTCCACCTATACTAAGCAGGTTAAAGGTACAGGACTGAAAGTAGCAGTTCATCAAAAACAGGCTATGCATCAGATATAGGAGCTATCTACAACAGTAGCAAAATACTAACGCAAGCAGTAGGAAGAAAGACATAGGCGATATAGGAATGATCAAGGGGAGTTTGCTTGCCTTGCTGCTCTGCGGCAAAGGACTGATCGGCAGGGTCGTAGATGTACCCGGCAGCAGCGTCAGTCTCGGGGTCTACCGGTAAGAAGAGGGGGAAGAAATAATAAATAATAGCACCGATGCAACAGAAAGCATGACATGGCAAGATGCAGGTTAGACATGAACTAACGCAGCAACATCCGTCATAGACGGGTCGGAAGAATATCTGACGATATTTTCCGGGTCTCGGGCTACTACCGGTTATACTGGAAACGATGGAAAAGTTCCATGTCTGCTATGCTAGGGACGCCTGACAGACGAACGGGGCGTGTATCCGGGTTCGTCTCGATCTGCTGATCCACTTTCATGTTGAAATTATTTTGATCTGACTTACGGATTATTTTATATTAATTTTCAAAGTTTTATTAATTATTTAGGAATTAAAAACAGATTTAGCTATTTTAATAAAATCCCATTATGACATCATCACGATGTCATGCTGATATCAACATTTGACTGGTCAACTGACCAGCGGGTCCCGAACGTCATAGGCACAAGTTTTATTTAAGATTAAATATTATTTAATCAGATTAATTTAATGAGGGACCCACGTGGCATTCTCTCATTATGTTAATTAATTATTCTAATTAACAGATTAACTTATATATTTATTTAACTAATTCATTAACTCATTAATTAATTATTATATCTATTTATTTATTTATTTAATAAAAACATATATTGCTATTATTTATATTTTAATTTCCATTTTCTTCAAAGCGAGTGTGGGGCCTCCCTGTAAGTGGGTCTGGAGGTATGGCCCCACCGGTAAGTGACATAGGCCATATACTCGATTTTTTCCATAGATATAAACATGCAAATATCGTATTCCTCCAATATTTATATACGCAATACATACATAAATACGGGTATCAAATACATACATACATACATACGGAATACAACATTAGTTTTTTTTTTCTCAAAACTCTCATCTCCCTCTGTGTTAAGAGAGAGACACAGAACTCTGTGTGCTAACTAACATAGAAGAACATAAACTTCAATCCCTCCTACCGGAGTCTACCGTCGACGGATCGAGGTCCCGTTTGCCGGAACGGAACCGGGGCGGCGAGGAGAACGACATGGTGGGAGGAGCCCGAGGAGGGGCTCACCGACGTTGACGGGAGGGGCCGGTGAAGCCGGAGTTCGTGGGAAGGGGCGGAGGAGACGGCGTGGTTCCGGTGGTGAAGGGGACGGTGATGATGGTGATGACGCGCCGGCGAGGGGGAGCCGGCCGGATCCGGCGAGGTGGAGATGTCTCCCTACCCGGTCCCTCCTGGACCGAGCGGGAGAAGGCCGACGGGGGCGGCAGGTGGTAGGTCGGCGAGGTTGGAGGGCCGAGGTGGCCGGGCCCCCCTGCCGGCGGGGTGGAGGCCAAGGGTGGTGCTGCTGGCCGGCGCGGTGGAGGTGGGGGGCTCGCCGGCCGGGAGAGGGGAGGGGCCGCCGGGGGAGGAGGAGGCCGTGAGGGGGGGGGCCGCCGGGGGAGGAGGAGGCGATGGAGAGAAGGGCCGGCGGGAGAGGCCGGGGCCGAGGGGAGGATCTGTGGGGGAAGAGGGGCGACGGGAGTAGAGGAGGGAGTTACGGGAGATGGGAGGGATCGTGGGGATGGAGAGGGGGGGCGAGCCAGGAAGGGCTCGTGGGGGTGGGCGTGGGGCTGGAACGAGGGAGTGGGAGGGTGGCGGCGCACGGTGGGAGGGGAGGGAGCGAGAGGGGCTCCCTCGCCAGGGGGGAGGCGCTAGGGTTAGAGCGGGAGGGGCGCGGGGGCCTGGCCAGTTGGGCCTTTTGGCCCAGCTCGGCCAGGGGGTGGGGGGGTTGCTTTCTTTTTCTTTTTTCTTTTTTTGTTGTTGTTGTTGTTTTGTTTTGTTTTATTTTGCCTTTTGCCTTTTTTATTATTTCTTTCTTTCTAATTTCTTTTCTTTCTGATTTTTCTTTTTAAATACTTTCTTTTATTATACTTTCTTTTACAATTTATTATACATACTTCTAATTGTCTCTTTCATATACATATTCTTTTAATATTTGTAATGAACTTATAAAGTACTTTTTCTTTTGTTTTCAAATTATTGGATCCGGACAGACTCGAATCAAAGCGGGTCTGAGATGGGAATTCGATGACGTGGCATCATTAGCGGTTGATCACTGTAGCTTAATTACAATAATTACTGTTGCAAAAGTCGAGGATGTCACACTAGAGCAATGGCACCAGTGTTGTCATAGAACAGAGTCATTGGATCCAGTGCACCGAGCACAACTCCAAGATCTTTCATGAACTCGTTCATCGAGTCACCTTCTTTAGCCGCCTCTGAGGCAGCTATGTACTTTTCTTTGAATGTAGAATCGGCTACCGCACTTTGCTTGGAACTGCACCAGCTTACCGCTCCCCCATTGAGAATAAATCCGTATCGGGCTTGAGACTTAGAGTCATCCGGGTCAGTGTCAAAGCTTGCATCGATGTAACCCTTTACGATGAGCTCTGGATCACCTCCATACATGAGAAACATGTCTTTAGTCCTTTTTAGGTACTTCAAAATATTCTTGACCGTTGTCTAGTGTTCCTTCCTGGATCATTTTGAAACCTTCCCGCCATACTTATGGCAAGGCTGACATCAGGTCTTGTGCACAACATTGCATACATGATAGATCCTATGGCTGAAGCATAGGGGACGACACTCATCTTTTCTCTATCTTCTACAGTCGCTGGGCATTGAGTCTTACTCAACTTCATACCTTGCAATACAGGCAAGAACCCTTTCTTGGACTATTCCATTTTGAACTTCTTCAAAACTTTGTCATGGCATGTGGTGTGTGAAAGTCCTATTAAGCATCTCGATCTATCTCTATAGATCTTGATGCCTAATATGAAAGCAACTTCTCCAAGGCACTTCATTGAAAAACTCTTATTCAAATATTCTTTTATGCTTCCCAAAAATTCTATATTGTTTCCAGTCAGCAATATGGCATCCACATATAATATTAGAAATGCTATAGAGCTCCCACTTACTTTCTTATAAATACAAGCTTCTCCATAAACTTTTATAAACCCAAACGCCTTGATCACCTCATCAAAGCGATGATTCGAACTCCAAGATGCTTGCACTAGTCCATTAATGGATCGCTGGAGGCTGCTTACTTTGTCAGCATTCTCTGGATTGACAAAACCTTTATGTTGCATCATATACAACTCTTCCTTAAGGAAACCCTTAAGGAACACAATTTTGACTTCCATCTGCAAAATTTCATAATCGAAAAATGCAGCTATTGCTAACATGATTCTGACAGACTTAAGCATCATATGGACTTAAGCATTTCATAATCGCAGTCAACTCCTTGAACTTGTGAAAAAAAACTTTGCCACAAGTTGAGCTTTATAGACGGTGATATTACCATCGGCGTCCGTCTTCTTCTTAAAGATCCATTTATTCTACATGTCCTTTCGACCTTCAAGTAATACTTCCAAAGTCCTTACTTTGTTTTGATATATGGATCCTATCTCGGATTTCATGGCCTCTAGCCATTTGTTGGAATCCAGGCCCACCATTGCTTCTCCATAGCTCGTTGGTTCATTGTTGTCCAACAACATGATTGTTAAGACACGGTTACCGTACCACTAGGGAGTAGTGTGTGCCCTTGTTGACATATGAGGTTCGATAGAAACTTTATCTGAAGCTTCATGATCATCATCATTAGCTTCCTCTTCAATTGATGTAGGATCCACATAAACATCTTTCTGTGTGTGCTACTTTCCGTTTGAAGTAAAGGTTCAACAACCTCATCAAGTTCTATCTTCCTCCCACTCAATTCTTTCGAGAGAACTCTTTCTCAAGAAATGTTCCATTCTTAGCGACAGACACTTTGCCTTCAGATCTGAGATAGAGGGTGTACCCAACTATCTCTTTTGGGTATCCTATGAATATGCATTTCTCCGCTTTGGGTTCCAGCTTTACTGGCTGAAGCTTTTTGTCATAAGCATCACATACCCAAACTTTAAGAAGCGACAACTTTGGTTTCTTGCCAAACCACAATTCATATGGAGTCATCTCAATGGATTTGGATGGTGCCCTATTGAAAGTGAATGCAGTTGTCTCTAATGCATAACCCCAAAATGATAACGGGAAATCGTCAGGAGACATCATGGAATGCGCCATATCCAATAAAATACGATTACGATGTTCCGACACACCATTACACTGTGGTGTTTCAGGCGGTCTCAAGTGTGAAATAATTCCACATTTTTTAAGTGAGTGCCAAACTCATAACTCGGATATTGTCCTCCTCAATCAAATTGTAAGAATTTAATCTTCTTGTTACGATGATTCTCAACTTCACTCTTAAATTGCTTGAACTTTTCAAATTTTTCAGACTTGTGTTTCATTAAGTAAATATACCCATATCTACTTAAGTCATCAGTGAAGGTGAGAAAATAGCGATATCCACCGCACACCTCAATGCTCATCAGATCGCACACATCAGCATATATGATTCCTAACAAGTCACTTGCCCGCTCCATTATTCCAGAAAATGGGGTCTTGGTCATCTTGCCCATGAGGCATGGTTCACATGTGTCAAGTGATTCGAAATCAAGTGACTCCAAAAATCCATCAGTATGGAGTTTCTTCATGCATTTTACACCAATATGACCTAAGCGACAGTGCCACAAGAAAGTGGTACTACTATTATTAACTTTACATCTTTTGGCATCAATGTTATGAACATGTGCGCTATCACTATCGAGATTCATAAGAATAAGACCCTCACATTGGGCATGCCATAAAAGATATTACTCATATAAATAGGGAAACCATTATTCTCTGATTTAAATGAGTAACCGTCTCACAATAAATAGGATCCAGATATAACGTTCATGCTCAACGCAGGCACTAAATAACAATTATTCAGGTTCATCACTAATCCCAATGGTAATTGAATTGAGAGCGTGCCTACGGCGATCGCATCAACCTTGGAACCATTTTCCACGCGCATCATCACTTCGTCCTTCGCCAACCTCCTTCTATTCCATAGTTCCTGCTTTGAGTTGCAAATGTGAGCAACCGAACCAATATCAAATACACAAGCACTACAACGAAAGTTGGTGAGATACACATCAATAACATCTATATCATATATACCTTGTTTGGTGTTGGCCGCCTTCTTGTCGGCCACATACTTTGGGTAGTTCCTCTTCGAGTGACCAGTCCCCTTGCAATGAAAGCACTCGGTTTCTGGCTTGGGTCCAGCCTTGGGTTTCTTCACGGGAGGGGCAACTGCTTTGCCACACTTCTTGGAGTTACCCTTCTTTCCCTTGTCATTTTTCTTGAAACTAGTGGTTTTATTGACCATCATCAATTGATGTTCCTTCTGAATTTATGACTCGGCGACTTTCAGCATTGCAAATAGCTTGACGAATGATTTATTCATCCCTTGCATGTTAGAGTTCAACACAAAGCCTTTATATCTATGTGGTGGTGATTGAAGAACTCTATCAGTGATTGCCTCTGGCGGGAAAACAATTTCCAACTCAGCGAGATGGTTTGAATAGCTAGACATTTTCAGTATGTGTTCCCTGACAGACCCGTTCTCCTCCATCTTGCAAGCATAGAACTTACTGGAGGTCTCATACCTCTCGCTCCGGGCATTCTTCTCGAAGATAAACTTCAACTCCTGGAACATCGCATATGCTCCATGACGTTCAAAATTTCTTTGAAGTCCCGGTTCTAAGCCATACAAGATTGCACATTGAACTATTGATAGTCATCAGACCGCTCCTGCCAGACGTTCATAACGTCTTCAGTCGCCGGGAAGATTGGTGCATGATACGTCTCCAACGTATCTGTAATTTTTGATGGTACCATGCTATTATCTTGTCAACTTTGGATGTTTTGTATGCATTTTATATCTTTTTTGGGACTAACCTATTAACTCAGTGCCAAGTGCCAGTTTCAATTTTTTTCCGTGTTTTTGACCTTCTTCAGAGGAGAATATTAAACGGAGTCCAAAGGGAATAAAATCTTCGGAAAGATTTTTTCCGTAACAGAAGATGCGCAGGGAACTTGAGAACCAAGGCAAAGGATCCCGGGGGAGGCCACAAGCCCCCTAGCCGCGGCCTGGGGGGCTCCTACCAGGCTTGTGCCCCCCCCCCCACGTGGCTCGTTTTCCCTACTTCTTTCGCCTATAAATTCCCTAGAAATCCAAAACTGTCAGAGAGAGCCATGAAAATACTTTTCTGCCGCCACAAGCTTCTCTCTATGCAAGATCCCATCTGGGGCACGTTCTGGTGCCCTGCCGGAGGGGGGATTCGGACACGGAGGGCTTCTTCATCAACACCATTGCCTCTCCGATGATGCGTGAGTAGTTCACCATAGACCTTCGGGTCCATAGCTAGTAGCTAGATGGCTTCTTCTCTCTCTTGGATCTTCAATACAAAGTTCTCCATGATCTTCATGGAGATCTATCCGATGTAATCTTCTTTTGCGGTGCGTTTGTTGAGATCCAGTGAATTGTGGATTTATGATCAGATTATCTATGATTATTATTTGAGTTTCCTGTGATCTCTTATATGCATGATTTTGTATCCTTGTAATTCTTCAAGTTGTGGGTTTCGTTTGGCCAACTTGATCTATAATTCTTGCAATGGGAGAAGTGCTTGGTTTTGGGTTCATACCATGCGATGTCCTCACCCAGTGACAAAAGGGGTAGCGAGGCACGCATCATGTTGTTGCCATCAAGGGTAAAAAGATGGGGCTTATATCTATTGCATGTATTTATCCCTCTACATCATGTCATCTTGCTTAAGGCGTTACTCCGTTTGTTATGACCTTCATACACTAGATGCATGCTGGATAGCGGTTGATGTGTGGAGTAATAGTAGTAGATGCAGAAAGTATCGGTCTACATGTTTCGGACGTGATGCCTATATGTATGATCATTGCCTTAGATATCATCATGACTTTGCGCGATTCTATCAATTGCTCGATAGTAATTTGTTCACCCACCGTAATACTTGCTTTCATGAGAGAAGCCTCTAGGAACACTATGGCCCCCGGGTCTACTTCACACCATGTTTTCAGCTCTACACTTTCACTTTGTTGCACTTTCCACCTTCAGATATCACCTTGCAATTAATCATGAAGAATTGACAACCCCTTTATAGCGTTGGGTGCAAGTTTGTTTGTTTTTGGGCAGGTACATTGGTGACTTGCTTTGATACTCCTACTAGATTGATACCTTGGTTCTCAAATTGAGGGAAATACTTGCTGCTACTGTGATGCATCACCCTTTCCTCTTCAAGGGAAAAACCAACACAAGCTCAAGAGGTAGCAGTGCATCACCAAGCGGTGGATCAAGGACATAAGCCTTTTTGGAACCGCGAGGACAATCCTCAGATTTTGGGCCGAGTCTACAAAGTTACTCCCATCATCTTTCAACTTGGCTTTCTCTAGGAACACCTTAAAATTACTTAGACTATTCTCCTAATGATGTGATCCCGTTATGAATTGACAAGTCATGTCTATGGCCAGGAAACCTTGACCATCTTTGATCAACGAGCTAGTACTTTAGATGCTCACTAGGGACAGTGTGTTGTCTATATATCCACACATGTATTTGAGTTTCCAATCAATACAATTATAGAATGGATAATAAACAACTATCATGAGCAAGGAAATATAATAATAACCACTTTATTATTGCCTCTATTGCATATTTCCAACACCTCCGTCATTTTAACGAAGAAAGACACAAGGCTATTGGGGAAGAGGTGGCTCGGCTCCTAGCTGTCGGGTTCATCGTTGAAGTTCTCCATCTTGAATGGCTGGCTAACCCGGTGCTTGTTTTTAAGAAAAACAACACTTGGCGCATGTGTGTAGATTACACTGACCTCAACAAAGCCTGTCCCAAGGATCCTTTCGCCCACCCGCACATCGACCAGATTATTGACTCTACTGTGGGTTCTGAGCGGTTGTGATTTTTGGATGCATACTCAGGTTATCATCAGATCAAAATGGCTAAGGAGGATCAGGAGAAAACAACTTTCGTAACCCCCTTTGGTGCCTCCTGCTATGATTCTATGCCTTTTGGGCTTAGAAGCGCGGGGATGACTTACCAGCGATGCGTATAGAATTGCCTCCATTCATAGATTGGGCACAACGCTCATGCTTATGGTGATGACTTCTTGGTGAAGTATAGGAAGAACGAAACACTTTTCGATGATCTCAAAGAAACATGCGATAACCTTCGAGTGTACGAGATGAAGCTTAACCCGACAAAGTGTGTGTTTGGGGTCCCTGCTAGCAAACTACTGGGTTTCTTAGTCTATGAAAGAGGCATTGAAGCCAACCCTCACAAGATCAAGGCGGTAACCTCGCTGGGTAAGCCGGCTAACATAAACCAGGTTTAATGCCTGGCGGGCCACATCGAAGCTAAGCCGGTTTATAAGCCGCCTAGGGGAGAAGGTGATACCTCTCTATCAGTTGCCGAGGAAAACATACATTTTTTTGGAATGACGCGGCTAACGAAGCCTTCGAAGCGCTCAAGAAGTAGTTGGACGGACCGTCGGTTCTAGCCGCCCCGTCTAACAAAGAGCCCATGCTCATGTACACTGCTGCAAATTCCAAAGGAGTAAGTGTTGCAGTTGTCGTCGAACGAAAGGAGGAAGGAAAGGAATATCCTGTCCAACGGCCGGTTTATTTCGTTAGTGAGGTCTTCACCCTATCCGACAACGATACCCGCATTGGCAGAAGCTCGTATTTTTGGTCTTTATGGCAAGACGGAAGCTGAAGCATTACTTTCACGAGAGGCGACTGCGCGGATTGCTAAGCGGGTGATTGAGCTTGGTCCCTATCATGTGAAACACATGCCTCGAACGACTATCAAATCCCAAGTGTTGGTAGATTTCATCAACGACTGTACAGATTTGCAAATTCCAGAGGACAGGCCAGACAACATGTATTGGACTCTGCATTTTGATGGGTCGAGACAGCTAGAAGGATCCGGGGCTGGGGTCGTGTTAACTTCTCCATGAGGTGACAAATTTTGCTACGTTCTACGGCTCATGTTCCCCTGCAACAATAATGCGGCTGAATATGAAGCCTTGTTACACGGGCTAAGAATAGCTAAGGAAATGAACCATAGCCAGGTCAGGTGTCTAGGCGACTCAGACTTGGTGGTGCAACAAGTTTCAGGGACCTCGGATTCTAAAGATCCCCTAATGGTGGCCTACCGACGAGCGGTCACTGAGGTGGCTTATACGTCTCCAACATATCTATAATTTTTTATTGTTTCATGCTATTATATTATCTGATTTGGATGTTTTATATGCATTACTATGTTGTTTGATATTATTTTTGGGACTAACCTATTAATCTAGAGCCTAGTGCGAGTTTCTGTTTTCCATGTTTTTGAATATTGCGGATAAGGATTATTAAATGGAGTCCAAACGGAATAAAATCTTCGGAAAGATTTTTCTTGGACCAGAAGACACGCAACACACTTGGAGTAGGGGGCAAGGCAATTGCCGGGAGGCCACAAGCCTGTAGGGCGCGCCTTGGGGGTGGCCCGCGCTCCCCTCGCTTGTGAGCCCCATGGAGGTCTCCTGACCCTATTTCTTGGCCTATAAATTCCCAAATATTCCCGTATCCCCAAAAAGGGCCACGCAAATACTTTTCCACCGCCGGGACCCTCTATTTCCGAGAGATCCAATCTGGGAGCCTTTTCCGGTAATTTTTCGGAGAGGGAATTGATCACGGAGGGCATCTACATCAACTCCATTGCCCCTCCGGTGAAGCACGAGTAGTTCACCATAGACCTATTGGTCCATAGCTAGTAGCTAGATGGCTTCTTCTCTCTCTTTGATCTTCAATACCATGTTCTTCATGATCTTCATGGAGATCTATCTGATATAATACTCTTTTGCGGTGCATTTGTCGAGATCCAATGAATTGTGAGTTTATGTTCGGATTATCTATGAATATTATTTTTGTCTCTTCTGAATTCTTATATGCATGATTTCATATCTTTGCAAGTCTCTTCAAGTTATTGGTTTGGTTTGACCAACTAGATTGGTAATTCTTGCAATGGGAGAAGTTCTTAATTTTGGGTTCAATCTTGCGGTGTCCTCACCCAGTGATAGTAGGGGTAGCAAGGCACGTATTGTATTATTGCCATCAAGGGTAAAAAGATGGGGTTTTCATCATATTGCTTGAGTTTATCCCTCTACATCATGTCATCTTACTTAATGCGTTACTCTACTCTTCATGAACTTAATACTCTAGATGCACACAGGAGTCTGTTGATGTGTGGAGTAATAGTATTAGATGTAGAATCATTTCGGTCTACTTGATACGGACATGATGCCTATATGCATAATCATTATGTTAGATATCTTCATGATTCTTCGCTTTCTATCAATTGCTCGATAGTAATGTGTTCACCCACCGTATTATTTCCCTTTATGAGAGAAGCCTCTAGTGAAACCTATGGCCCCGGGGTCTATTTTTCATATTATATTTTCAGATCTATAAACCAAAAATACCAAAGATACTTTGCTGCCATTTATTTACTTCATTTTTTTACTTTCAGATCTATCAATATTATATATCTATCTCTATCCGATCTCATCCTTGCAAATAACTCTCAAGGGATTGACAACCCATTTATAGCGTTGAGTGCAAGTATTTGATATTTGTGTAGGTACTACCATTGGGGCCTTGCTTGTTCCTCCTACTGGATTGATACCTTGGTTCTCAACAAACTGAGGGAAATACTTATCTACTTCGCATCATCACCCTTTCCTCTTCAAGGGAAAACCAACGCAAGCTCAAGAGGTAGCAAGAAGGATTTCTGGCGCCGTTGCCGGTGAGGATACATAGCAAGATCACGACTACCAAGTACCATTCACAAACTCATCTCCTGGATTTACATTATTTTCCTCTCGTTTTCCTCTCATTCGCCTTTTTCTCATCGGATCTCTTTTTGTCTACTTGAGCTACCATGTTCCTTCTATTTGCTTGCATCTTTGCTTGTTAAAAATCTGTTGATATGGATCCTCATCCACTTGCTAATCTTTTCAAAAGGCCAAATTATGATGTACCAATTGCTAGCGAGTTGAGTGCACTTCATTGTCTCTATGAAACTTTGATGAAGTGTTGAAAGAAGAAATTTATAAAGTGATTCAAGATACCTCCGTGTTTCAAAAGCATGATTGCAATGATGGTACTATACATTCTATTAATGTCAATTATGTTAATGATATGCAAAACTACAAGCTTGGGGATGATAATTTTACCATGTTCACCTCTTATTGCAATGATTATGATTGGGGTGATAACGCTTCTTATGATCTTGAAAATTTATTTAAACCTCATGATGAATATGTTTTTGATTATAATGTTTGCAATAGTATCGAAAGTGGGTTTGGAAGAGTGTCAACTTTAGGTAAAAAGAATCCCACATATTTGGAGAGTGTTCAATCTTATATTATTTTTGTTAAAAGTGGGTTTCGAGAGGTCAACTTTAGTTGAGGATAATCCCACTATTTTGGAAGATGATAAGACTTTTATGCATGTTGATCATGAAAATAATATTTTATGTGATAGATATATTGTTGAATTTGAATATGATCCTACATGTAATTATTATGAGAGAGGAAATTATGGTTATGGAATATTCATGATACTAAATTACCTCTCTTCATGTTGAGATTACTATTGTCTCTTTCTTCTTCCTTCCATATGCTCGTTTTTGCTTGCCTTGATAATATGTTTGCTTATAAAATGCCTATGCATAGGAAGTATGTTAGACTTAGGTGTGTTTTCCATATGCTTTATGATGCTTTATTTGTGTTTGAACTACTATCTTTCATGCGAGCATCATTGAAATCATCATGCCTAGCTAGGTGCATAAAACGACAACGCTTGTTGGGAGGCAACCCAATTTTATTTTTATGCTTTTATTTTTGCTTCTTTTTTTGTGTGCTGCACATATTATTACTTACGAAATAATTGTTTTTTCTTGTTTTAATTAGTGTTTAAGCCAAGTAAAACCTTTGGGATGGTCTACGGTGTTTGCAAGTTGATTATGCTGAAAAACAGCAATTTTCACCAAAAATACTTTGTTGCAATTTATTTACTTTAGTTTTACTTTCAGATCAATCAATATTTTATATCTATCTCGATCAGATCTCATCCTTGCAAATAACTCTGAAGGGGTTGACAACACCTTTATAGCGTTGGGTGCAAGTGTTTGATATTTGTGTAGGTACTACCATTGGGGCCTTGCTTGTTCCTCCTACTAGATTGATACCTTGGTTCTCAACAAACTGGGGGAAATATATATCTACTTCCCAGCATCACCCTTTCCTCTTCAAGGGACAACCAACGCAAGATCAAGAGGTAGCAGTGGTGGGTTGTTGGAAATATGCCCTAGGGGCAATGATAAAATAGTTATTATTATATTTCCTGTTTCAAGATAATCGTTTATTATCCATGCTATAATTGTATTGAATGAAAGCATAGATACATGTGTGGATATATAGACAAAACAATGTCCCTAGCAAGCCTCTAGTTGTCTAGCCAGTTGATCAAGGATGGTTAAGGTTTTCTGATGATGCGCAAGTGTTGTCACTTGATAACTGGATCACATCATTAGGAGAATCATGTGATGCACTAGACCCAAACTATGAACGTAGCATGTGATCGTGTCATTTTATTGCTATTGTTTTCTGCGTGTCAAGTATTTATTCCTATGACCATGAGATCATATAACTCACTGACACCGGAGGAATACCTTGTGTGTATCAAATGTCACAATGTGACATGGTGACTATAAAGGTGCTCTACACGTGTCGCTGAAGGTGTCCGTTGAGTTAGTATGGATCAAGACTGGAATTTGTCACTCCATGTGACGGAGAGGTATCTCGGGGACCACTCGGTAATACAACATCACAAACAAGCCTTGCAAGCAATGTGACTCAAGTGTAGGTCACGGGATCTTGTATTACGGAACGAGTAAAGAGACTTGCGGGTAACGAGATTGAAATAGGTATACGGATACCGATGATCGAATCTCGGGCAAGTAACATACCGAAGGACAAAAGGAATGACATACATGATTATATGAATCCTTGGCAGAGAGGTTCAACCAATAAGATCATTGTAGAATATGTAGGATCCAACATGGACATCCAGGTCCCGCTATTGGATATTGACCGAGGAGTGTCTCGGGGTCATGTCTACATAGTTCTCGAACCTGCAGGGTCTGCACACTTAAGGTTCGATGATGTTTTAGTATAGTTGAGTTATATGTGTGGTTATCGAAGGTTGTTCGGAGTCCCGTATGAGATCACGGATGTCACGAGGGTTTCTGGAATGGTCCGGAAACGAATATTGATATATAGGATAGTTTCATTTGGTCACCGGAAAGTTTTGGGCATTACCGGCAGTGTACCGGGAGTGACGAATGGGTTCTGGGTATTCACTGGGAGGGGCCCACCCACCCAAGAGAGAGCCCAGTGACCCTAGGATGGCGCACCAACCCTTAGTGGGCTGGTGAGGCCAGGCCAATAGGTTCATGGTGCCACAAGTGGAAAATACCCAAAGAAAAGAAAAAAACAAGGAAAGAGGGAGGTGGGAAGGAAGGAGGGGACTCCTTCCCCCTGATAACCCACAAGTATAGGGGATCGCAACAGTTTTCGAGGGTAGAGTATTCAACCCAAATTTATTGACTTGACTCAAGGGGAAGCCAAAGAATATTCTCAAGTATTAGCAGCTGAGTTGTCAATTCAACCACACCTGAAAGATTTAGTATCTGCAGCAAAGTATCAGTAGCGAGGTAGTATGATAGCAGCAGTAGAAACAGTAACCAGTAGCAGCAAAGTGACAGCAGTAGCAGCAAAGTAACAGTAGCAGAAGTGACGGGAGTAGCGGCAAAGTAACATAGCAAGGACGAGTTGGAAAACACTCGTAGGCATTGGATCGGTGATGGATGATTATGTCGGATGCTATTCATCATGCAACAGTTATAACACTGAGAGATAAGTAACTAGCTCCAGTTCATCAATGTAATGTAGGCATGTATTTTGTATGTAGTCATACGTGCTTAGGGAAAAGAACTTGCATCACATCTATTGTCCATGCCTCCCGTGGCAGCGGGGTCCTAATGGAAACTATGGGACATTAAGGTTCTCCTTTTAATAAAGAACTGGACCAACGCATTAACACTTAGTGAATACATGAACTCCTCATACTATGGTCATCTCCGGGAGTGGTTCCGGCTATTGTCACTCTGGGGTTGCCGGGTCATAACACATAGTAGGTGACTACAACTTGCAAGATAGGATCAAGAACACACATATATTGGTGACAACATAATAGGTTCAGATCTGAAATCATGGCACTCGGGCCCTAGTGACAAGCATTAAGCATGGCAAAGTAGTACCAACATCAATCTCAGAACATAGTGGATACTAGGGATCAATCCCCGTCAAAACTAACTTGATTACATGATAGATCTCATCCAACCCATCACCGTCCAGCAAGCCTACGATGAGATTACTCACGAACGGCGAAGAGCATCATGGAATTGGCGATGAAGGAAGGTTGGTGATGACGATGATCTCCCCTCTCTGAAGCACAGAACGGACTCCAGATCTGCCCTCCAGATGAAGAACAGGAGGTGGCGGCGCCTCCGTATCGTAAAACGCGATGAACTCTTCTCCTTGATTTTTTCTGGGTGAAACTGACTAAATAGGGCTGGATTTGGAGACGGTGGAGTTTTGTGGGGCCCACAAGCCTGCCAGGCGCGGCCAGGGGGCGCCTGGTGGGCTTGTGGGCTCCACGCTCCACTTCCTCCGTTGATTCTTGCGCTAGTATTTTTTATATATTCCACAAAAAATCTCCGTAAATTTTCTGGTCATTCCGAGAACGTTTATTTCTAGGCAAAAACAACACCATGGCAATTCTGTTGAAAACAGCATTAGTCCGGGTTAGTTCCATTCGAATCATGCAAATTAGAGTCCAAAACAAGGGCAAAAGAGTTTGGAAAAGTAGATACGATGGAGACATATCACCCCCAAACCGAATTGGGGTGGGAGTCCACCTCCTCCCACTTGGTCGGCGCCCTTGGGTCTCCCTTGAGCCCCAAGGCTAGCCCCTCCCCTCCTCCTATATATATTGGTGGTTTAGGGCTTTTTGAGACACAACTTTGCCACGTGCAACTCAAACCTATACCACGTAGTTCTTCCTCTAGATCGGATTTCTGCAGAGCTCGGGCGCAGCCGTGCAGGAGTAGATCATCACCACCACCGGCGCACCGTCACGCTGCTAGAGAACTCATCTACTTCTCCGTCTCTCTTGCTGGATCAAGAAGGCCAAGATCGTCATTGAGTTGTACATGTGTTGAACGCGGAGGTGTCGTCCGTTCGGCGCTAGATCGGAACGGATCGTGGGATGGATCGTGGGACGACGGTGATTTGAATCACGAGGCTTTACCACTACATCCACCGTGTTTCTTAACGCTTCCCGCTTAGCGATCTACAAGGGTATGAGGATCTAATCTCCTCTCCTAGATGGACATCACCATGATAGGTCTTTGTGTGCGTAGGATTTTTTTGTTTCCCTTGCAACGTTCCCCAACAGTGGCATCATGAGCTAGGTTAATGCGTAGATGTTATCTCGATTAGAACACAAAAGGTTTTGTGGGCGTTGATGTTCGATTTGCTGCCCTCCTTAGTCTTTTCTCGATTCGGCGGTATTGTTGGATTGAAGCGGCCCGGAATGACATTACTCGTACGCTTAGAGAGACTGGTTTCATCGACTGACATGCAACTCGTTGCATAAAGATGACTGGCGGGTGTCAGTTTCTTCAACTTTAGTTGAATTGGTTTTGACCGAGGCGGTCCTTGGAGAGAGGTTAAATAGCAATTTGAACATCTCTGTTGTGGTTTTTGCGTAAGTAAGATGTGATCATACAAGATACCCATAGCAACCACGTAAAAGATGCAACAACAAATTAGAGGACGTCTAACTTGTTTTTGCAGGGTATTCTTGTGATATGATATTGCCAAAGACATGACGTGATATATTGGATGTATGAGATGATCAAGTTGTAATAGTTAATATTGAATTGCACGTCGATGCTACGGCAACCGGCAGGAGCCATAGGGTTGTCTTTAAACTAACCTTTGTGTTTGCAGATGCATTTACTATATTGCTAGGTTGTAGCTTTAGTAGTAATAGCTTAGATAGCATGACAACCTCGATGGAGGCACGATGATTGTCACGCCCAAGATGTGATCCTATCCTCAATTTGGCACGAGGGCCTCGTCAGGGATAGAAGCGCATCTCGTCGTGTCGCAAGAATGGATATCGTTACAAGTACATGTACTGAAAAGAAGAGATATATAAAGAGTTGGCTTACACTCGCCACAAGCTACATCAGAGTCACATCAGTACATTACTTAATCATCAAGAGTAAGAGCAGGGTCCGACTACGGACGAAAACAAACGACAAAAGAAGAACGACGTCCACCCTTGCTATCCCAGGCTGCCGGCCTCGAACCCATCCTAGATCGATGAAGAAGAAGAAGAAGAAGCAACTCCAAAAGAACAATCAACGTGCTCGCGTCAAATAACCTTTACCTGCACCTGCAACTGGCCTGCAGGAAGACCGTTTGGGACCAACACCATCAGCACTGGCCCCTCCTGTTTATGTAAAATTACTCCTCGGGTAGCGCTAACTCCCTATGCATTTCAATTTAACATAATTATTATGTTGGGCAAATGTAAAACCAATGTTGGGCCTTGCCAGACCAGCTTTAATCTAAAACGAATTATCAAGGGGGTCCCCATAACAACCCCGATCGTGTGAGGAGCGCTCAATTATGGAACATAACACCGGTAGCCGAAACTAAGGGGGCAAAGGTGGAACAAAACACAAGGCTAGAAAGGCCGAGCCTTCCACCTTTTACCAAGTATATAGGTGCATTAAATTAAATAGCATTAATATGGTGATATGACAAGGAACCCATGTTATCACATGGAAGCATCTACACCTGGAACTAGCAACGCTAACACATGGTTAAGCAAGCGGTAACATAGCCAATCAGTGGTTTGCTAGGTCGAACAGGTTGAAGGTTAACATGGCATTGTTGAGAGGCTGATATTTAACATGTGGTAGGCAACGAGACATAACGATAGAGACGGTAAAACTAGCATGGCAATGATAGTAATGGTATCTGGGGAAATGATCATCTTGCCTGAGATCCCGCTTGGAAGAAGAATGCCTCCGTGAAGCAGACGAACCGACGTAGTCGAACGGGTCCTCACAATCCGGCACGTTGCGGAACTCTATCGAGATGAAGCAAATCGTAAACGCAAATCAACACACGGAATTCACCACACGATGCACAACACATATGATGCATGAGCAGTTGAATACATGCAAGTCACGGCATGACAGTTCACACAATCAAACACTACACATTAAGTGAAGTTCAATATGCAACGAGTTGCATATTGACGAAACTTCACATATGAATTATTTAGTTCACTCCCGGTTATTTACACGGCAATATTAATGTTGTCAAACATGCAAGAGGTGAAGCGGAAATTAAAGTACCTATCTAGACACTTTAAATGAGGTCGGAAACGACATATAGCATCTCCGAGACGACCTCACATGTTAATTTACAATTCTGTCCAGATCTGAATTAACACATTTAATTAGTTGTTAAACAGAAAAACAAATATGTTCACGTGATTCTACGCATCATGGCAAGCAAACTACACATAGAGATCATCTCCAACGGAGCTACGGATCAAAATATACAAGCACCGCAAGATATGATGGCATGAATGCAATATGTGTGCAACGACGGCTACGTGCACTCCAAAACGTACAAACAGCAAGAGAAAATGAAACTACATGATATTCTAAGCAAGTTTCATGTGGGACACGATCAAATCGGAGCTACGGTTCAAAAACTACGAGCAAAACAAGAAATGACTACAATCTGCCAAAATCAGCCACATAGCACTTTCTACGCCCCACAACTACGAGCTACAAAATCCCAATAGGCTCAAGCAAGGCATGACACGAAAGAGGACAAGATGCACTACTACAAACAACTAACAACAACTAGCATGGCAGCAAGGAGCACTAGGAAAAGAAGACACAAAATGGCATCTCACACACTATTTCAGACTTAGTGAAAATAGCACCTCATGAAAGTGCAGTTTTCGATCTGAAGCTATATTGACAGCAGCAAAACCTATATCTACAGGACTCTGAATGACATGAAAATTTACAGCATGCTAGAGAAACATAAGGGCTACAACTAACTCCATTGGACCATCCTCAAAAGAGCTACAGATCACAAGATGCAAGCAAGATAAGACAGCAACAAAATATAACAGATTCCGGACTTAGAAATATTTCCGCTACTCTAAAACAGCACTATTTCAAGCAACTTTAGAGCAAGCAAACAACACCTAAACATGCATTTATATTGCAACCAAAAATACCAGGGGCTAAACAAAACATCCAAGATCAACTCTCTAGTTGACAACTCCGTCAAACGACGCACGGAATAAATCCTACGAATTAAACAAAAGGGCAACTTAGCAAAATATCTCGCGAACCAACTTACTCGAAAGCTAAAACTAATTGCACAGAAAAAACCAATGGATTTTTCTACCCCGGAAACATATGAAATATGTGGGGTTTGCAACACAAAATAAAGCCACACGAAAATGCGGGAAATAATCCTAGACACGAAAAATAATCTAGCGGCAAATCCCTACACGCAAAAATATCAATGACCGCTCTAAAATACGTAGAAAATGGTCCCTAAAACATGGACATTTATACTACGGCATTTGGGCAATCCAGTCTTGCGCGAAAAAATAAATACGGGTCAGGACCTAATAGGACAGCACGCATATCTAGGCAAACAGTGGATCAAACCTCATCAAACATTTATGCAAGTTGCAAAAACGGATACTACGCGAAATTCTACACCAAAACCATATACTACACGCCCCGTTCAGACTAACGGAATAAAATCTACGAACGTTCTAAGAAATGCCTATTTTCTAGAAAATAATTAAATCACAGGAATTATAAAAACCCTACACGGGCCGAAAGTGGCAGGCGCTTCATAACAAAACAGCGCACGCGCAAGGGATAGCTCACCTCGGGCCATAGGCCGACGGTTGGGGGCGGAGGCCTCTTGGGCCGGCTGCGGGGAGGAGCCCAGCTGGCCTTTGCGGGGCGCCCTGGACTGGGCCGGCTCGGGGCCCAGCCAAGGCGGTTGGCGGCCTGCTCGGGGCGCAGGAGCAGGCCCACGGGCGGTGGGAGGCCGAATCGGGGCGTCGTCCTCCCGTGCTCACCAGGAGCTCATAGCCATGGCGTCGGCAGCGCACTGCCGACAAGGGACGGGGGTGAGGAAGCCCGACGAGGTCCGACGAGGTCGGGAACGGGCGGATCCAAAGGCACGGAGGCCGGATCCAGCGAGTGCTCGACCGGCGGCGGCGCGATGGGCTAGTAGGTGGTGGCGGCGGCGGGTGCTCACACCACAGAGAGCTGGCGTGGGGAGGCATGTGGCGCGGCGGCGCGGAGGCGGCGGCCGGAAGGACCTCCAGCGAGGGTGGCGCAAGGCCGCGGAGGTGCTTGGGAGGAGACGGGGCGAGGAGGCCTCGGGCACACGGCGGCGGCTGCAGCCCGGGGCGGCGGCCAGATGGGCTCGGCGGGCCGCACGCGGGCTCGAGCGGGCCCGACGGCTGGGGGGAGGAGAGAGAGGGCAGGTGGGAGGCGAGGGTTTCGGGTAGGTTGCACGGATTTCTAGGCACAGGGGGAGGTTTGGCTGCCTTAAAAATAGGAGGGGTCTATATATAGACAAACGGGGGGGGGGGGGGGGCTAGGTTTAGCGAAATCGTGTTCCGGATCCAACCGCGGGGTCGGATTCGGACGATTCCGAACGCGGGAACGGCTACGCGGCCGTGTAGAGGGGATATCCGGAGACGAGAGGGAGAACGGGCGGCGCGGCAACGATTTTTAAAACACCGACAGACGTCCGACGGTAGACCGAATACAGTGCCGCTACGGACGACCGTTCGGGTACCAGACGGACTCCGATCGCAACGAAATTCGATAGGCGGCCTAGCTATACCTAATCACGACCGCATGCCAAGTTTCACCTCGATCAGAGAAAGTTTTACGCACGCTTTGAAAATAGAGTTACGACGGTGCCGCGGGCGTGTGCGTGTGCGGTCATGCTCGGAACGAACAACGACGTTAACCGGCAACTAACAACGGATGCAACATTTGAAAATTGGCGGCAACGGAGATGCCGATGCAATGCAGATGATACGAATGATGCAATGATGATGCAACAAAATAAAACAGACACACGATGAAAACGGAAAGGAAAGGTAACCTTCTGGAACGTCGGCATCGGGCTGTCACAATGATGGAGATCATGGTGTGGCGCTTGTGACAAGAAGATCATGCCGGTGCTTTGGTGATGGAGATCAAGAAGCACAAGATCACGGCCATATCATGGCACTTATGAATTTCATGTGATTTTAATCCTTTTATGCACCTTATTTTGCTTAGAACGATGGTAGCATTATAAGGTGATCCCTCACTAAAATTTCAAGATGAAATTGTGTTCTCCCCGACTGTGCACCGTTGCGACAGTTCGTCGTTTCGAGACACCACGTGATGATCGGGTGTGATAGACTCAACGTTCACATACAACGGGTGCAAAACAGTTGCACACGCGGAAAACTCAGGGTTAAACTTGACGAGCCTAACATGCGCAGTCATGGCCTCGGAACAAAAGAGACCGAAAGGTCGAGCATGAATTGTATAGTTGATATGATTAGCATAGAGATGCTTACGAGTGAAGCTATACTCAACTCACGTGATGATCGGACTTGAGTTAGTGGATTTGGATGATGTACCACTCAAATAACTAGAGGGATGTACTTTTTGAGTGGGATTTTATTAAGTAATTTGATTAGTTAAACTCTAGTTATCTTGAACATAGTCTAAGTCCACTTTGCAATATTTTATGTTGTAGATCAATGGCTCACGCAGTAGCAACCCTGAATTTCAATACGTTCCTACGGAAAGCTAAGTTGAAAGATGATGGAAGCAACTTTGTAGACTGGGCACGTAATCTTAGGCTCATCCTACAAGCTGGGAAAAAGAATTATGTCTGTGATGCTATGATAGGAGATGAACCACCCGCTATGTCTAACCAAGATGTTTTGAATGCTTGGCAATCGCGTAAGGAGGACTACTCAGAAGTTCAATGTGCAGTCTTGTATGGCTTGGAACTGGGACTTCAACGTTTCTTTGAGCGTCATGGAGCATATGAGATGTTCAAGGAGTTGAAGTTTATCTTTTAGAATAACGCCCGGATCAAGAGGTATGAGACCTCTGATAAATTCTATGCTTGCAAGATGGAGGAGAATTCGTCTATCAGTGAACATGTGCTCAAAATGTTTGGGTACTCAAACCGTCTAGCTGAGCTCGGGATTGAACTCCCGCAAGAGGCTATCACTGACAGAATTATTCAATCACTACCACCTAGCCACAAGAGCTTTGTGTTGAACTATAACATGCAAGGGACGAACAAGTCACCCAACGAGTTATTCGCGATGCTGAAAGTGTTGATGGTCAATAAGACCACTGGTTTCAGGAGAAACGGCAAAGGGAAGAAGGGTAACTCAAAGAAGCGCGGCAAACCTGTTGCTAATCCGACAAAGAAACCCAAGGCTGGACCTAAGCTGGAAACAGAGTGTTATTATTGCAAGGGAATGGGTCACTGGAAGCACAAATGCCCCAAGTATTTGGTTGATAAGAAGGCGGCCAAAGAAAAATAAAGTATATTTGATATACATGTTATTGATGTGTACTTAACGAACTCTCGTAGTAGTGCCTGGGTATTTGATACCGGTTCTGTTGCTTATATTTGCAACTCGAAGCAGGAATTGCGGAATAAATGAAGGCTGGCAAAGGATGAAGTGACGATGCGCATGGGGAATTCTTCAAAGGTTGATGCAATCGCCGTTGGCACAATCTCAGTTCAGTTACCATCAGGATTAGTTATGAACTTAAATAATTGTTATTTAGTGTCTGTCTTAAGCATGAACATTATATCTAGATCTTGTTTATCGCGAGACGGTTACTCGTTTAAGTGAGAGAATAATGGTTGTTCTATTTCTATGAGTAATATCTTTTATGGTCATGCACCCAATGTTGGAGGATTGTTCATATTGAATCTTGATTGTGATGATACACATATACATAACATTGAGACCAAAAGATGTAGAGATAACAATGATAGCGCCATGTTTTTGTGGCACTGCCGCTTAGGTCATATTGGTGTAAAGCGCATGAAGAAACTCCATTCCGATGGGCTTTTGGAGTCACTTGATTTTGAATCACTTGACACGTGCGAACTATGCCTCATGGGAAAGATGACTAAGACTCCGTTCTCCGGAACAATGGAGCGTGCAAGTGACTTGTTGGAGATCATACATACCGATGTGTGCGGTCCGGTAAGTGTGGAGGCACGTGGCGGATATCATTATTTTCTCACCTTCACTGACGATTTCAGTAGGTATGGTTATATCTACTTGATGAAGCACAAGTCTGAAAAGTTTGAGAAGTTCAAGCAATTTCAGAGTGAAGTTGAAAATCATCGTAATAAGAAGATCAGGTTCCTACATTCTGATCGTGGGGGTGAATATCTGAGTTTCGAGTTTGGTACTCACTTGAGACAATGTGGAATCGTTTCACAGTTAACACCGCTTGGAACACCTTAGCATAATGGTCTGTTCGAACGTCATAACCATACTTTGTTAGAAATGGTGCGATCTATGATGTCTCTTACCGATTTGTCGTTATCGTTTTGGGGTTATGCATTAGAGAGAGTTGCATTCACTTTAAATAGGGCACCATCAAAATCCGTTGAGGCGACACCATACGAGCTATGGTATGGCAAGACGCCAAAGTTGTTGTTTCTTAAAGTTTGGGGATGTGATGCTTATGTCAAAAAGCTTCAGCCTGAAAAGCTGGAACCCAAAGTGGAAGAGTGCGTGTTCATAGGTTACCCAAAGGAGACAGTTGGGTACACCTTCTATCTCAAATCCGAGGGCAAAGTGTTTGTTGCTAAGAACGGAGCTTTTCTTGAGAAGGAGTTTCTCTCGAAAGAATTGAGTGGGAGGACGATAGAACTTGATGAGGTTGTCGCACCTCTAATCCCTCTAGATGGTGCCGCGGGGCAGGGGGAAACCTCTGTCGAAGCGACGCCGGTTGAGGAGGAAGTTAATGATGATGATCATGAAACTTCGGATAAAGTTCTTATCGGGCCTCGCGGGTCGACAAGATCACGTACTGCTCGTGAGTGGTACGGTAATCATGTCTTATCAATCATGTTGTTGGACAACAATGAACCTGCGAATTATAAAGAAGCAATGGTGGGCCCTGATTCCAACAAATGGCTGGAGGCCATGAAGTCTGAGATAGGATCTATGTACGAAAACAAAGTGTGGACTTTGGAAGTATTACCTGAAGGCCGCAAGGCTATTCAGAACACGGACGGTAATGTGACCGTTTATAAAGCTCGACTTGTGGCAAAGGGTTTTTCACAAGTTCAAGTAGTTGAATACGATGAGAAGTTCTCACCGATAGCGATGCTTAAGTCCTTCCGAATCATGTTAGCAATAGCTGCATTTTTTATTATGAAATCTAGCAGATGGATGTCAAAACAGCGTTCCTTAACGGCTTTCTTAAGGAAGAGTTGTATATGATGCAACCCGAAGGTTTTGTCGATCCAAAGAATGCTAACAAAGTATGGAAGCTCCGGCGATCCATTTATGGACTGGTGCAAGCATCTCGGAGTTGAAATAAGTTCTTTGATGAAGTGATCAAAGCGTTTCGGTTTATACAAGTTGTTGGAGAATCTTGTATTTACAAGAAAGTGAGTGGGAGCTCTGTGGCGTTTCTAATATTATATGTGGATGACATATTGCTGATTGGAAACAATGTGGAGTTTTTAGAGAGCGTAAAAGAATACTTAAACAAGTGTTTCTCTATGAAGGACCTAGGAGAAGCTGCTTACATTCTAGGCATTATGATCTATAGGGATAGATCGAGACGCCTGATAGGACTCTCACAAAGCACATACCTTGATAAAATTTTGAAGAAGTTCAAAATGGAACACTCCAAGAAGGGGTTCTTGCCAGTATTACAAGGTATAAAATTGAGTAAGATTCAGTGTCCAGTAACTGTGGAAGATAGAGAAAATATGAGTACCGTCCCCCATGCTTCAGCCATAGGGTCTATTATGTATGCAATGATGTGCACTAGACTGGACGTCAGCCTGGCCATAAGTATGGCAGGCAGGTTTCAAAGTAATCCAGGAATGGATCACTGGACAGCGGTCAAGAATATTCTGAAGTACCTGAAAAGGAATAACGAAATGTTTCTCGTTTATGGAGGTGACGAAGAGCTCGTCGTAAAGGGTTACGTCGATGCAAGCTTTGACAATGATCCGGATGAGTATAAGTCTCAAACCGGATACGTGTTTATTCATAATGGGGGTGCGGTAAGCTAGTGCAGTTCCAAGCAAAGCGTCGTAGCAGATTCTACATGCGAAGCGGAGTACATGGCTGCCTCGGAGGCAGCTAAGGAGGGTGTTTGGATGAAGCAGTTCATGAGGATCTTGGAGTTGTGCCGAGACCACTAAATCCAATAACTCTGTTCTGTGACAACACTGGTGCCATTGCTTTAGCAAAGAAACCAAGGTTTCACAAGAAGACCAGACACATCAAACGATGCTTCAACCTCATCCACGACTATGTCGAAGGAGTGGACGTAAATATTTGCAAAGTGCAGACAGATCTGAATGTAGCAGATCTGCTGACTAAACCTCTTCCACGAACGAAGCATGATCAACACCAGAACTGTATGGGTGTTAGATTCATTACAATGTAAATCACATAGCAATGTGAGGACTAGATTATTGACCCTAGTGCATGTGGGAGACTGTTGGAAATATTCCCAAGAGGCAATGATCAAATAGTTATTATTATATTTCCTGTTTCAAGATAATCGTTTATTATCCATGCTATAATTGTATTGAACGAAAACATAGATACATGTGTGGATACATAGACATAACAATGTCCCTAGCAAGCCTCTAGTTGGCTAGCCAGTTGATCAAGGATGGTTAAGGTTTTCTGATCATATCTAAGTGTTGTCGCTTGATAACTGGATCACATCATGAGGAGAATAATGTGATGGACTGGACCCAAACTATGAACGTAGCATATTGATCATGTCATTTTATTGCTATTGTTTTCTGCATGTCAAGTATTCATTCCTATGACCATGAGATCACATAACTCACTGATACCGGAGGAATGCCTTGTGTCTATCAAACGTCACAACGTAACTGGGTGACTATAAAGGTGCTCTACAGGTATCTCCGAAGGTGCCCATTGAGTTAGTATGGATCAATACTGGGATTTGTCACTCCGTGTGACGGAGAGGTATCTCGGGGCCCACTCGGTAATACAACATCACAAACAAGCCTTGCAAGAAATGTGACTCAAGTGTAGGTCACGGGATCTTGTATTACGGAACGAGTAAAGAGACTTGGCGATAATGACATTGAAATAGGTATACGGATACGTACGATCGAATCTCGGGCAAGTAACATACTGAAGGACAAAGGGAATGACATACGAGATTATATGAATCCTTGACACAGAGGTTCAACCGATAAGATCTTCGTAGAATATGTAGGATCCAATATGGACATGCAGGTCCCGCTATTGGATATTGACCGAGGAGTGTCTTGAGTCATGTCTACATAGTTCTCGAACCCGCAGGGTCTGCACACTTAAGGTTCGATGCTGTTTTAGTATAGTTGAGTTATATGTGTGGTTACCGAAGGTTGTTCGGAGTCCCGGATGAGATCATGGATGTCACGAGGGTTTTCGGAATGGTCCCGAAACAAAGATTGATATATAGCATGGTTTCATTTGGTCATCGGAAAGTTTCGGGCATTACCGGCAGTGTACCGAGAGTGACGAATGGGTTCCGGGTATTCACCGGGAGGGGCCCACCCACCCGGGAGTGAGCCCAGTGACCCTAGGGTGGTGCATCAGCCCTTAGTGGGCTGGTGAGGCCCGCCCAATAGGTCCATGGCGCCACAAGTGGAAAATACCAAAAGAAAAGAAAAAACAAGGAAAGAGGGAGGTGGGAAGGAAGGAGGGGACTCCTTCCCCCAAACTGAATTTGGGTGGGAGTCCACCTCTTCCCACTCAGCTAACTCCATTGGGGCTCCCTTGAGCCCCAAGGCTAGCCCCTCCCCTCCTCCTATATATATTGGTGGTTTAGGGCTTTTTGAGACACAACTTTGCCACGTGCAACTCAAACTTATACCATGTAGCTCTTCCTCTAGATCGGATTTGTGTGGAGCTTGGGCGGAGCCCTGCAGGAGTAGATCATCACCACCACCGGCGCGTGATGACCCACAAGTGTAGGGGATCTATCGTAGTCTTTTCTATAATTAAGAGTGTCGAACCCAACGAGGAGCAGAAAGAACTGAAATTATCGGCAAGGTATTCTCTGCAAGCACTGAAATTATCGGTAACAGATAGTTGTGTGATAAGATAATTCGTAGCGAGTAGCAAGTAACAATAGTAACAAAGGTGCAGCAAGATGGCCCAATCCCTTTTGTAGCAAGGGACAAGCCTGGACAAACTCTTATATGAGGTAAAGCGCTCCCGAGGACACATGGGAATTTGTGTCAAGCTAGTTTTGATCATGTTCATATGATTCGCGTTCGCTACTTTGATAGTTTGATATGTGGGTGGACTGGTGCTTGGGTGCTGCCCTTACTTGGACAAACATCCCACTTATGATTAACCCCTCTCGCAAGCATCCGCAACTACGAAAGAAGAATTAATACTAAGTCTAACCATAGCATTAAACTAATGGATCCAAATTAGCCCCTTACGAAGCAACGCATAAACTAGGGTTTAAGCTTCTGTCACTCTAGCAACCCATCATCTACTTATTACTTCCCAATGCCTTCCTCTAGGACCAAATAATGGTGAAGTATCATGTAGTCGACGTTCACATAACACCACTAGAGGAAACACAACATACAACGCATCAAAATAACGAACGAATACCAAATTCACATGACTACTTATAGCAGGACGTATCCCATGTCCTCAGGAACTAAAGTGACTACTCACAAAGCATAATTATGTTCATGACCAGAGAGGTATTGAATAGCATTAAGGATATGAATATATGATCTTCCACCGAGTAATCCAACTAGCATCAACTACAAAGAGTAATTAACACTACTAGCAACCTTACAAGTACCAATCGGAGTCGCGAGACGGAGATTGGTTACAAGAGATGAACTAGGGTTTGGAGACGAGATGGTGCTGATGAAGATGTTGATGGAGATGAGTCCCCTCTGATGAGAGGAGTGTTGGTGATGACGATGGTGACGATTTCCCCTCCGGGAGGGAAGTTTCCCCGGCAGGACGGCCCTGTCGGAGCTCTAGATTGGTTCTGCTCAAGTTCCGCCTCGTGGCGGCGGCGTCTCTTCCTGAAAGCCTCCCCTTTATTTTTTCTGGGACAAAACCCTCCTTATAGAAAAAGATGGGAGCCGGAGGGGCAACAGGGGCCCCACAAGCCACCCAGGCGCGGCCAGGGGGTAGGCCGCGCCTGGCAGGCTTGTGGCCTCCTGGTGGCTCCCCTCCGGTACTTCTTCCACCCAGTATTTTTTATAAAATCCAAAATATTTCCTTGTTGATTTTCACGGCTTTTGGAGTTGCGCAGAATAGGTATCTCAAACTTGCTCCTTTTTCAGACCAGAATTCCAGCTGCCGGCATTCTCCCTCTTCATGTAAACCTTATGAAATAAGAGAGAAAATGCATAAATATTGTACCATAAACTGTAATAACAGCCCATAAAGCGATAAATATCAACATAAAAGCATGATGCAAAATGGACGTATCAACTCCCCCAAGCTTAGACCTCGCTTGTCCTCAAGCGGAAGCCGAGATCAATAAATATTCCCACATGTTTAGAGATAGAGGTGTCGATGAAACAAAATACGTACATGCGGGCATCATGATCATAATTAGAACAGAAATATCGTCATATAATCTCATATGCTAAAGTGACAATTCCTTCACAAAGTAAAGTATGGATCAAGAACCTTATTGAGAATTAACAACCAATAGCCTTTAGTCATTGAAGCAATTGTAATTTATCATAACATCGGAAAGATTCAAATAAGAGCTTGTAAAGCAAATCCACATACTCAATCATCCTTTCGTCTTCTACAATTGCTAAAACTCACGTGGTACTCATGAGATCAAAGTTTGAGTTGGACACAGAGAAAGATAGGGGCTTATAGTTTCGCCTCCCAACTACTTACCTCAAGGGTAATGTCAACAATAATAATTCATGAATAATTACTTCCAAGTTGACATATGAATATAGATCTTTCCCTAGCACATGATGTTAGCCAATATAATGGCGAGATAAGGAATTGGTGTCGATCACCATGACTCTTTTAAGGATAAAAAGTAAAGGTACAAGATAGGCCCTTCGCAGAGGGAAGCAGAGGTTGTCATGCGCTTTTGAGGTTTGTATGTGTGATCTCTTAGTGTGGAGGAACGTCACTTTATATTGCCTCTTGTGATAAAGAACTTTATTATGCAGTCTGTCGCTTTTATGTCTTCCTCATCACATGGTCGTACAAAGCTTATTTTCCACACACTAATAGATCATACATATTTAGGGAGCAATTTTTATTGCTTGCACCGATGACAACTTACTTGAGGGATCTTATTCAATCCATAGGTAGGTATGGTGGACTCTCATGGCAAAACTGGGTTGAAGGTTTATGGATGCACAAGTAGTATCTCTACTTAGTGCGGAAGTTTTGGCTGATATGAGGTGGAAGCAATTGTCATATGCTAAGGGATCTCTAGTCATATAACATTGTTCGGAACCAAGCAAACATAATTCATTATGTTGTCTTCCTTGTCCAACATCTACTTCTAAGCATGTAATAGTTTAACGAGTGTTCACAATCATAGATGGTGCCCAAGATGATATATTTATATGTGAACCTCTCCTTCTTTATTGCTTCCTATTAATTGCAACAATGACTAAGGTCTACGTTTGTCTACCGACAACAAGTTTCAATCAACATTCTTTTTATATGTGAAGTCATCACTTCCCATAAGATCATTACATGATCTTTCATGATTTTGTTCTTTTATTATTCTTTTCTTTACATCATGGCATGAAGCAAGGCCCTTAACTAAAACACTCTTTATTATATGACTCACAAGCTCGAATACATTGGGGGTAACACAAAGCAAAACTCAAGCCTAGAACACTAAGAACTTTATTCTACGAGAGAAAGATAAAACCAAAAAGGATCGAACTAAGAAAAAGGTAAAGGCAAAAGATATGATGGTGATACGATACCGGGGCAACTCCCCCAAGCTTGGCACAAACCAAGAGGAGTGCCCATATCCGTGCTTAATTGTCTTCCTCAGAAGGTGATGGTGGTGGAGTTGTCGCAGTCTGGGGTTGATTCTCCGTCTTCCAAGGCATAGGTGCTCCATCATGGAAAGATGATCGAGTCTCCGGAATCCTCAAATCTGCAGCCAACCGTATTGATTTAAATCTATACTCATACTCACAGTTTTGGTTCTGCAGGTCGTAGATCTGGGCTTGGAGGTGATCAATTCTGTCATAAAGCCTGGAGAGGTGCTTCCCAATGTCATTGGCATCGATCTTGTACTTGTTGGTGAACTCTGTGATCATCATGTGGTTGGCGTTGAGTCCACGTTCCACCATCCCTTGGCACTTGAAGACTTGCTGCTCCACTGCTTCGAGCCTCGCCTCCACGTTTCCGATCTTCTTGCCCCCCTCAACATCACGGATGTGCAGCACCCCCTCACGCATCTCGATAGATTGAGGGTGTTGGAGCACTCCCGCGAGGTAGGGATTGATGACCTTCTCGAACAACTTGGTCTTCGGAACTTCTGGGGACACTATAGCGATCTAGATCTGTCTGCACAGTAGCTCGAAACGAAAACAGAGGATATTTGCGTGATACGAGGGTCGGACCTTTCGGGAGAATATATAATGAATTTTTCCCGACCAAAAGGAGTATTCCACAAGAAAACGGAGTCCGGGAGGAACGCGAGGTGCTCACAAGCCACCCAGGCGCGGCCAGGGGGGTAGGCCGCGCCTGGCAGGCTTGTTGCCTCCTCGTGCGCTTTCCAGACTACTTTAAATTTTTCTATTTTTCTAAAAATTCCAAAACGGAGAAAATTTGCTAGTGGAAAAGTTTTGGAGTCGGTTTACTTACCAATTCACATACCTCTTCGTTTTTGGAGTCTGAAACAGGCTGATAAATATCCCTTATGTACTCCTCCGGAGTTATGGTATTAATAATATTGCTTTCAACATTTATGGGAGTACGTGAGATATAATGCTTGATTCTTTGCCCATTTACAATTCTCGGAAAATTACCTTCCGTGTTGTTGATCTTTATGGCACCGGAATGATATACTTCCTCAACAATGTAAGGACCTTCCTATTTAGAGAGATGCTTGCCTGGAAACAATGTTAAACGAGAATTGTATAGCAAGACATAATCACCTACATTGAACTCATGTTTCTTTATCCTTTTATCATGCCACCTCTTAACTTTTTCTTTGAACAACTTGGCATTTTCATATGCCTGTGTTCTCCATTCATCAAGTGAGCTAATATCAAATAACCTCTTCTCACCAGCAAGTTTGGAATCAAAGTTGAGCTCTTTGATTGCCCAATAAGCCTTATGCTCTAGCTCAAGAGGTAAATGACATGCTTTACCGTAAACCATTTTGTACGGAGACATGCCCATGGGATTCTTATAAGCAGTTCTATATAGCCCACAGTGCATCATCAAGCTTCTTAGACCAATTCTTTCTAGACCTATTAACAGTCTTTTGCAGAATTAGTTTAATTTCTCTATTACTTAGCTCTACTTGACCATTGGACTGAGGATGATAGGGAGATGCAATTCTATGGTTGACATAATACTTAGCAAGCGTTTTACGGAAAGCACCATGAATAAAATGTGAACCACCATCAGTCATCAAATATCTAGGGACTCCAAATCTAGGGAAAATAACTTCTTTAAGCATCCTAATAGAGGTGTTGTGATCAACATTACTAGTTGGGATAGCTTCTACCCACTTAGTATCGTAATCAACAGCAAGTAGAATATGAGTACACCCGTTGGACTTTGGAAAAGGTCCCATATAATCAAAACACCAAACATTAAATGGTTCAATGACAAGTGAATAATTCATAGGCATTTCCTGACGTTTACTGATATTACCTATTCTTTGACATATCACAAGACAAGACAAACTTACTAGGATCCTTGAAGAGAGTAGGCCAATAAAAACCGGATTGCAATACCTTGTGTGCAGTTCTATCTCCCGTGTGGTGTCCTCCGTAAGCCTCGGAGTGACACTTCTGTAGGATATGTCCCTGTTTATGCTCAGGCACACAACGTCTAATAACACCATCTACTCCTTCTTTATAGAGGTAAGGATCATCCCAAAAGTAATGTCTCAAATCAAAGAAGAATTTCTTCTTTTGCTGGTATGTGAAACTAGGTGGTATATATTTGGCAACAATATAATTTGCATAATCAGCATACCACGGTGTACTACGTGAAGCATTAATGACATTCAATTGCTCATCAGGAAAGCTATCATCAATAGGTTGTGGGTCATCAAGAACATTCTCCAACCTAGACAAGTTATCTTCTACGGGATTCTCAACACCCTTCCTATCAACAACATGCAAATCAAATTCTTGTAGCAAGAGAACCCATCTGATAAGTCTAGGTTTAGCATCTTTCTTTTCCATGAGATACTTAATAGCAGCATGATCAGTGTCAATAGTAACCTTGGAATCAACAATGTAAGATCTGAACTTTTCACATGCAAACACGACTGCTAAAAATTCCTTTTCAGGAGTAGCATAGTTTCTTTGGGCATTGTCTAGACTTTTACTAGGATAATGAATAACATGCAATTTCTTATCAACTCTTTGTCCTAGACTAGCACCAACAACATAATCACTAGCATAACACATAATTTCAAAAGGTAGGTTCCAATCAGGTGGTTGAACAATAGGTGCAGTTATCAAGGCCGTCTTAAGTATTTCAAATGCTTCCCCACAATCATCATCAAAAACAAATGGAATATTCTTTCGCAAAATATTGGCTAGATGCCTAGAAATCTTAGAGAAGTCTTTAATGAACCTTCTATAGAAACCAGCATGACCAAGGAAACTTCTTATACCTTTGATGTCTGTAGGGCATGGCATTTTCTCGATCGCATCAACCTTAGCCTTACCGACTTCAATACCTCTTTCAAAAAATTTATGTCTTAAGACGATGCCTTCATTAACCATAAAGTGGCACTTCTCCCAATTCAATACAAGGTTGGTATCTTTACATCTCTACAGAACTCGATCAAGGTTGCTGAGGCAATCATCAAAAGAAGACCCGTAAACGGAGACGTCATCCATGAAAACCTCTATAATCTTTTCACAAAAGTCGGAGAATATAGCCATCATACATCTTTGAAAGGTATCAGGTGCATTACATAAGCCAAAAGGCATACGTCTGTAAGAAAAGGTACCGAAAGGGCAGATAAAAGTGGTTTTCTCCTGATCAGATTGTGCAACAGGTATTTGGGAGAAACCAGAATAACCATCTAGAAAGCAGAAGTGTGTGTGTGTTTAGACAATCTTTCTAGAATTTGGTCAATAAAAGGCAAGGGGTAATGATCTTTCCTGGTGGCTTTATTCAATTTCCAAAAATCAATTACCATCCTATAGCCAGTAACAATTCTCTGTGGGATCAATTCATCTTTATCATTAGGGACAACGGTAATACCTCCCTTCTTAGGGACGCAATGCACCGGACTTACCCAATCACTATGAGCAACATGATAGATAATACCTGCTTCCAGGAGCTTTAGTATTTATTTTCTTACTACCTCTTTCATCTTAGGATTTAATCGCCGTTGATGATCATCAACTGGTTTGGAATCAGGATCGGTTTTAATTTTATGCTGGCATAGAGTGGGACTAATGCCCTTAAGATCATCAAGATATATCCAATAGCAACACGTTGCTTCCTTAGAGTTTTCAATAATTTCTTTTCTTCATGCTTTGAAAGGCTAGCACTAATAATAATAGGATATATCTCTTTTTCATCAAGATAAGCATACTTAAGAGTATCAGGTAACTGCTTAAGCTCAAACACAGGATCACCCTTTGGTGGGGGTGGATCTCCAAGAAGTTCAACATGCAAATTATTCTTAAGGATAGGATGTTGTTCAAAGATAACTCTATCTATCTCATTCCTTTCATCCATATGCATATCATTTTCATGCTCAAGCAAGTATTGCTCTAAAGGATCAGTAGGAGGCATAGCAATAGAAGCTAGGGCAATAATTTCATCCTTACTAGACGATTCTTTTTCATGAGGTTGTCAACCAAACTTGGAGTAATTGAATTCATGTGACACACCTTCAAAACCAACAGTGACTGTTTGCTTCTCACAGTCAATATGAGCATTGACAGTATTGAGGAAAGGTCTGCCAAATATGATGGGACAAAAGCTATTTTGTGTGGTAGCAAGAACGAGAAAATCAACAGGATACTTAGTTTTACCACACAAGACTTCAACATCTCTAACAATTCCCAAAGGGCAGATAGTATCTCTATTGGCAAGCTGAATAGTAACATCAGTAGGTTCCATCTCGACAGGTGCAATCTCGTCTTTAATTTCATCATATAAAGATCGAGGTATTGCACTAATATAACACTAGCACCCACGTCACATAAACCATGATAACAATGATCTCCTATCTTAACAGAAACAACAGGCATGCCAACAACAGGCCTATGTTTGTCTCTAGTATGAGGTTTAGCAATTCTAGCAGCATCTTCATAGAAGTGAATATCATGCCCATCAACATTGTCGGACAGGAGATCTTTGATAATAGCAATTCTAGGTTCAACTCTAATTTGCTCAGGGGGTGTAGGTGTTCTAATGTAGCCCTTACGTATCACAGTTGGAGCTTTAGCATGATCCTTTATTCTAACAGGGAAATGTGGTTTCTCAATGTAAGCACTAGGAACAATAGGATCATTATAAGCAATGCCTTTCTCTTCAACTGGATTGGGTTTAACTACATTGACTTCTATGGGAGGATGATATTTAAACCACTTCTGTTTAGGGAGATTAATATGAGCAGCAAATGATTCACATAATTAAGCTACTATCTTAGAGTCAAGTCCATGTTTAGCGCTAAAATCACAAAAAGTATTTGTTTCAACAAAGGATTTAACGCAATCGAACTTGAGATTCATACCTGACTCCTTACCTTCATCAAACTCCCAATCTTCAGAGTTGAGTTTAATTATTTCCAATAAATTGCATTTGAAGTCAATATCTCTCTCCATAAAAGATCCGGTACAAGAAGTGTCTAGCATGGTGCTATTATCATGAGAAAGTCGAGCATAGAAGTTCTGAATAATAATTTCTCTCGAGAGCTCATGGTTGGGGCATGAATATAACATTGATTTAAGCCTCCCCCAAGCTTGAGCGATACTTTCTCTATCATGAGGCCAAAAATTATATATATAATTCCGATCACGATGTACCAAATGCATAGGATAAAACTTTTGATGAAATTCCAATTTCAATCGGTTGTAGATCCATGATCCAGTATCATCACATAGCCTATACCATGTCAATGCTTTATCCCCCAAAGATAAGGGAAAGACCTTCTTCTTGACCTCATCCTCGGGCAAACCTGCAAGCTTAAATAAACCACAAACTTCATCTACATAGATTAGATGCAAGTCGGGATGTGATGTTCCATCTCCTGTAAAAGGATTAGCCAACAGTTTCTCTAGCATACCCGAAGGAATTTCATAATAGATATTTTCAGTAGGTGCAGTAAGTTGAGGAGAAACTCCTTGTGCTTCCGTTCGAGGTGAAGATACCCCGAACAAGCTCCTCAAAGGATTAGTTTCCATAGTGACAAGTGACAATAAATTTCAGCACACTATATAAATGTTTCCTTACCAAATTCCACTTACCAAAGGCGCTTCACTCCCCGGGAACGGCGCCAGAAAAGAGTCTTGATGACCCACAATGTAGGGGATCTATCGTAGTCCTTTTGATAAGTAAGAGTGTCGAACCCAACGAGGAGCAGAAGGAACTCACAAGTGGTTTTCAGCAAGGTATTGTCTGCAAGCACTGAAATTATCGGTAACAGATAGTTGTGTGATAAGATAATTCATAGCGAGTAGCAAGTAACAATAGTAACAAAGGTGCAGCAAGATGGCCCAATCCCTTTTGTAGCAAGGGACAAGCCTGGACAAACTCTTATATGAGGTAAAGCGCTCCCGAGGACACATGGGAATTCCAGAGATGACTTAATGTCAAGGTGATTTAAGTCCAGGGATGACTTAATGTCACTAAGTTCATCAAGATAATTATCAAGACCACTGTTTTTGAACTCAGTCCCATTATCACTCCTGATGTGCTTGATCTTGACACCGAAGTTCGTCGAGGCCCTTGAGGAAAATCGTTTGAAGACTTCCCGCACTTCAGTTTTGTAACAAATAATATGCATCCAAGAGTAACATGAATAATCATCAACAATGACAAAGCCATATAGAGATGTTGCATTGTTTAGTGTGGCATAGTGAGTAGGGCCAAAGAGGTCCATGTGAAGCAATTCAAAAGGATGTGTGGTAATCATGATAGTATTCAAGCTATGCTTGGATCTCGTCAGTTTTCTAGACTCACAAGCCCCACACAGATGATCCTTGAGGAATTTGACACCCTCGATACCAATGACATGCTTCTTCTTGACAAGAGTGTGCACGTTCCTCATGCAAGCATGACCAAGTCCTCGATGCCATAGCCAGCCCTATGAGGCTTTTGCAAGTAGACACGTGGCCGACTTTGGACTTGTAGATAAATCATCAATATACAAATCTCCTATCCTAAAGCCACTGAGTGGGTTCTCGACAGCGAATGTACTAATCACATGACTGGTGAAAATAGTCTACTAATGAACGTTCCATTAGCTCCATTACCCCTAAAGCATATCACTTATGCACAAAAAGGAAAAAAAGCAAGGTATTGGGTCTTGGTAAGGTTGCTATCTCCAAGGACCGACACATGCACAATGTCATGCTTGTCGAATCCCTTGGGTTCAACCTCTTGCCAGTCTCAAAGCTTTGCTATGTTGATATGATTGTCATCTTTGGCACGGATTTAGGGCTTTCAACCTATAGATGAATCAGTATAACTTACCATCTCATATGCTTCAGAGTGAACAATGGGATATGAGATTCATCACACTTGAATTTCATGAATAGTGTAGAGTTAAGAGAACATGAGGACGTGTGAAACGTATATCATTTCATCATGAATAGCTTGCGTCCTTTCAAGCATTTCCTTAGGTCTCCAGCAAATTCTTCGCATGAATAAGTTTGTCTTGAGACCTGACCTGCATATATGGTTAGTTCAATTACTTCACCACCCACATGTGAACTGGTGGTAAAGAGTTCATCATTCTGTGAGCACCATATGAAAACATAGGCATTGAGCTAATGCACTTCTTTTCACACCAGGGGTTAGTGTATTCGAATGCATATCCAGAGAAATTCTTCGAGGATTTATGAACACAATGATTTGAGGAATAATGCACATATTCATGACCCTTGTAGTTTCCCTGCATAATAGAAGCATTAGCATGAGCATGTGTATAATTTTGACCATATGAGTAATTTGATCCTTGTGAAGGCATTGGTTCACTTGAGGAATTTGATTTGGGGTTCCTGTTCTTCATGGGTTGTGTCATGGAGACATTCACCTGAAGATTTTCCAAGCTGCTTCTCAGAACCGAGATTTTCCACAAGGGTGGTCCCTTCCTAAAGTTAGTTCCAACATATCTAGCAAATACATCACCATTCTAATTTTTGAACAGTTTACAGTTGGAGTTAGGTGACTCATCAGAAGAATATGAAGTTTCACATGTAAAACCAGATAATGTAGATGGATCTACATGAGGTCCTTTCACAACAAACCATGAGGTTTTGGGATAATGCTCAGGTTTCCAGTATGATTCATGAGCATTCAATTTCCTCTCAAATGCAATAGCCTCTTTCCAAGGGTTTATGTTCACAATCTGCTTTTTGAGCACATCGCAATGGGTTTAATGCCCTTGAGACTTTTGTATATGCCTGTCGCATACAAATCCTTCAACCCTGCCTTTTTGTGAGTGACATTTGTGGGTTCCTCACATGAGGAATTTGTGACCACATATATGGTTGAAGAATTTGTAGCAATAGAAGCATTTGAACGTTCAGGTGAAGAATTAGTAGATTCACGTTCAATGCATTTCATGCATGGTGGAATGAATTCTTCCTGAGCGAAACTGATCTATTGAGCAAGCAAAGACCCATTTTTACTTTTAAGATCATCATGAGACGCTCTTGGTTTCTCAAGAACTTGCTTTCTTTGAAGAAATTCATAAGAAATCTTCTCATGATCAGCGAAGAGAGTATCATGATGTTCTTGAATACTATGAAGTTTAGACTAAAGACTTTGAATATCATTAGTCAGATTTTGAGTCCGAACCATCTCCTCGTTCAACAGGTCATCATTTTTGTTTAGCAGTTTCTGAAGCTTTTCAAGAGCATTCTCTTGCTTAGTGGAAATATTAGCAAGTTTGTAGTAACTAGGTTTCTGATAATCATCGGGTTCACCGTCACTTGAGTCAGAAGAGGTAGTGTGTTTGGGTACCTTGGCACCTTTTGCCATGAAGTGATAGGTGGGAGCAAAGTCCTCGTCACAGTCATCAGTGTTGTTGACGTAGTCATTTTCTTCGAGGTTGAAGATGGACTTGCTAACGAGTGTGGTAGAAAAGTCTAGACTTGCCACACCTGACTTTGACTCCTTTTGAGATCCTTCCTTGTAACATCCCAAAATTATAAATTTTGGAATGTTAATATAATTATTAGATTGATTGTTTGTTTGTTTGCCTGAGTGATTGAAACTTGTGTGAAATTTGAAACTTTTCGAAAATTTTGAACGAGAGGGAATAAAATGACTTTCCCCTTCTCCGGTGAATTCAAATTCAAGCTTTTAAAAGCAAAGAGAGAAGATGACATGACTTCTTCAACTATAAATAATTTGAATGGAGATATTTGCATTTGAATTCTCTTGCGTTTCTATCCGTTTTCTTCGTGCAAGAAATGTCGGGAAATACATTCTAAAGAGCGGAGGAACATGACCCTCAAATACCCGGGCATTTTGAATGTTATTTGCACCCTCAAACTTAGAGGATCATTTGAAAATTATTTGCAAAAGAAAATAAACCTTTTTGACAACTTTGTGAAAATAATTTTTTCTGAAGTTTTTATTTTTGCCGTGGAAAAATGCCCATCATATATATTTTATTTTTCTGATAATTTTAGTATATAAAAACTCTTTATTCCGAATTGATTTGATTTCCTTTTTAACGTTTTAGTTTCCTAGTTTCAAAAATAGGAAGGAGATCACTTTTATTAGGAAATACCCCCTGGCCCATTAAGAGCTTTCCAAACTTGGCCCAAGAAGATCATCTTCTTCCTCCTCCTCCTTCACGTGACAGAGAAACTTTCCCTCCATGGAGAGGAGATCCCCTCCTCCGGGATTCGCGACGCACATACCTTCCCGGTGCCTCCCGTCGCCTCTATAAGAAGCCTCTATTCGAAAAGTTCACCTCTCCTCGCCCCTAGCTCGTGCCCCACCTCGCCGGAGTCGTCACCGAAAACTCACCGGAGAGCACCAACAGGAGCTTCCTCCTCCACCTCGCCGGCCCCTCCACCTCTCCTCCCTCGCGGCACCCCCTCCTCCACTTCGGCCTCCTCCACCGCCGCCCCCTTGCCACCCCGCCACCCCTCCACCTCCTGCTGCACCTCCCCATCTCCATCACCAGCGAACAGCAGCAGTTTTCCTCTCCACCTCGCCCCCCCTGTAGCCCCCCTCAACCTCGCCTCCCCACCCCCCACCTTCGGCCCCCCTTCCCCACTCCCGCCGGCCCCTCCCCCTTCCCCACCGGCACCCCACCCCCACCTCGCCACCATTGCCAGCCACGGGCAGCTCTCCCAGCCGAGGTAACTCCCCTCTCTGTTCTTGTTTTGTTTTTGTTAGTTTTAGCCCTTAGATCTCTAGTGGATGGTTTAGATTAGATCTAGGAATAACCTTTCGGTTTAGTTTAGAAAACGAGCGGTTTTTTTGTTCACTTATTCTTTTAGCCAGTGGTTTTGTTAAGCCTAGGCCGTTTGCTCCAAGCAATGCAACAAACAGCACCCGCAGCCAATAGCAACATGCCACGTGTACCCCCTTAGTTAGCTAGATTAACTTCAGTTTTTCTGTCTATATTACAAAAAACAGAAAGTTTCAATCTTGTGTTGCCCACAACTTTTGATCCCGAAGTCCAATGATAGTGATTCTTTTTCCGGTAGCTCACAAATTTCCTGTAGTTTGTAAAAACATATAATTTGTCTATTTTTGAAATTTTAAAATATAAGTTAGATCAGATTTTGTTTAAACTTTGTTTTTCCTATTCCAGGAGTTTAAAAATAGCTTTTAATTTGATTCCTTTTGGTACTGATCACTAGTGATCTTATGTATCAGTGGTAAAAATTGCAGATTTGTTTCAGTATCTTCGCGCACTGTTTCATGTGAAACAATTTCTGTTTCACCTCTTTTAGGATTTCGGCTAATTCCTTTTCTATTTTTGTTTTCAAATATTTTCTTTATTATTTCAGAAATCTTATGTTTTGTTTCTGTTAGTTAAACAGTAGTTTTGCAACAAGTTTTTATTTTATTTTTATTTGTTATCATGAAATCAATTCTAGTCCCGTAGTAACGTGCAATTGCTTTCCGCATTGTTTCAAATCCCGTTTGGGAATACTTTCAAAAAGTTTTGTGAAAAATACTTTATTTTCTCTTAGTTAGATTTATATCTTAGTTCCTTGTTATTATTTTCTGTTGAACAAAAATCATTTAGTGTTTGACGTAGTAGAAGACTCCCTAGTCTTATTTGAAGTTTCTTTCGGTTTCTTATTCGCTCTCTCTCTTTTGTTTTGATTGCTAGAATGATTGCTAGTATGAGTGCTTATGTGAATTATATGTTTTTATATAGATTTCATCAGAGAGTGACGAGCAGTCTATCAAGTTATTTTCTTGAGGAATTCTTCTTCGTCAACATCACAGGCAAGTCACTTTGATCATACTATCACCTATGTTTTATGCATCGTAGTTCTACCATCCTATGCCCAATTGCATGCTGAGTAGGTACATGGAAATTTTAGTATAGATTGTAGTATCATGTGGTAGGCACACAACAACCCCGATACTTGGCCCTGGGACGACAAATTTCATATTGCTATGCTTGAGTAGACGGGATTTCGGTTGAGTGCATAACACGAGTGATGCGAGGTTGATTAAATAATCAAGACCGGTTAAGACAAGATTTTCAAGACCTCGGACGCAATGCAACTCTGGGTGAAGAACGGTTGATCGGCTCCCTAGAGAACCCAGTGGATGACCCGGGATGCTGGAGAGGCCATGACATCCTGCGGAAAGCTTCACCCACGCTCAAAGGGACGGACGGATATTTTCAAGACCCAAGGCTTACCTGCACAGCCACAAGTCATTATGGGCTCTGGCTTGGTTGGACAACGCGGCGACTCTGGACAGGCGGTGCTAGCAGATGTAGAAGAACGGTAGGAATGGATGGGCACCGACAGGGATTCAGAGGGACCCGTTGAAAGACCATGTTTTGATCATCCGGTCTTCAAACACCCTTAAGTGCGAGGACATACTCGGAGGCGATCAAATCTTGTGGGGAACGTGTGCAAAACTCTGCAGAGTACTCAAACCTAATCGATTAGCCGTGTCCACGGTCATGGACAACTTGAGCCAAAGGAACTGAAGTTATCTGGATTTCTCAACACCATTAAATATATTTGATGAGGGTAATTATTGACAACTCGGGTACGTGAATTGGTTGGCGGAACCATCTCGTTAACAACCAACTACGTAGTAATATTTTGCTTTTAGCCCCTCTCTTGATGTAGGAGAAAACTTGCTTTTCGCTAAAAACTTATAGCCCCACCTGCCATATATGCATATAGTATAGATGATTACTTTTCAACCCTCTCTTATGTGACTTGCCGGCATATTCAATATGCTGACCTACACGGCTGCAACGTCTTATGTTGCAGATATTTTCTTCGACGAGTAAGAGTACGATTCAGGGTTACGGTCTACACTCAACTTGCCGTTGGTGTTTATTGGGACTCCACTCCCTTGACTGCTTCCGCTGAGATATTTAAGGTATATATCAGTTTTACGCTATTTACATGTGATTGCACTTTGATATATACATTGATGTACTGTGTGTGCCAGCATACTGATCCAGGGATGGCACAGACACACAGAGGCTTGACTCGTTTTGAGTCGGGTCGCTACATTCCTCTTCATCACATTCCTCAGATTCTTCCTCATAATCCATTTCCTTACCAATAAGAGCTCGGGCCTTTCTGAAACTGTTCTTCTTATGCGATGAGGACTTTGATGATGAGGATTTTGAAGATTTCTTATTTTTCTTTGAGTCATCAGAACTACCATTCTTGTACTTCTTCTTCTTTGATTCCTTTACCCGCAAGGACAATCAGCAATGTAGTGACCAGCCTTCTTGCATTTGTGCCAGGTTCTTTTCTTGTAGTCCTCATATGAAGATTTTGATTTCATCAATCTCTTCTTGAAGATTTTCCAAACTGACCTCGTGTGGGGAACTTCTAGAATTTCCTCACAAGCATTGCAAGTTCCTGACCAAGTTCTTGTGGATCACCAAGACTTCAGTCAGATTCTTCCTCTTTAGATGAGGAAACATCCTTTGCCTTGAGCGCACGAGATCTTCCATAGCTGGGACCATAGAGATCTCTCTTCTCAGATTGTTGGAATTCATGAGCAGGATCTAGTTAGTTGTAGTCTCCACGTTCTAGAATCATTAGAACTAGTCTATCGAATGAGGAATCAAGAGATCTGAGCAAATTCTTCACCACCACATGGTCGTTGATGTCAGTGGCCCCAAGAGCCTGTACCTCGTTGGAGATATTTGTGAGGGGATCGAAGGTTTGCTGACAATTTTTATTGTCGAGTCTTTTGAAGAGATTGCAAAGAACATCAACCCGAGGGTCACATTGAGTAGAGATTCCTTTATTGACTTTGGACAACCTATCCCAGATGATCTTTGTAGATCCCAAAGCACTTACTCTGCCATATTGACCTTTGCTGAGATGGCCACATATGATATTCTTTGTTTGAGAATCGAGTTGCTTGAATCTCTTCACATCAGCAGTGTTGATAGCTTTAGATACAACGGTAAGACCATTTTTCACAATGTACCAAATATCATTGTCAATTGCTTCAAGGTGCATGTGCATCTTGTTCTTCCAGTAGGGGTAGTCCGTCCCTTCGAAGGTAGGACAACCCACACTGACCTTAACCATACCATTGGTCGACATAACTAAAACTCCAGATGGTTAAACCAAAATCACACGAAACAAGGGACTACCTTGCTCTAATACCAACTAAAAGTGCGTTATATCGACTAGAGGGGGTGAATAAGCAATTTTTATGAATTTGTCACTCAAAATTTCCCTGTCCGGAAATTGCTAAGTAAAGAACTACTTGCAGCAGAATAAGTACTCAAGGGTAAGTGTAACATGGAAAAAGTATGTTCATCATGATGGAATGAAACAAACACCTAGTGCGAGTAGCGTGACCAGGATAAGCAGGTGACGAACAAGTGGTGTGAAGAATTTGAGATGAGGAAATTGAGAAACTCTCCAGTCAAATTCTTCAAAAGTAACACCAATTTCATGAGGTGGTGCAGTTTTAGTGCTACTAGGCACGAGGATGGAGAGGTTAGCCTCGGTGGGCAGGTGGTACCGAAGAGAGACACGTTTCGATATTTGGGGTCCATGTTGCAGAAGGATGGCGATATCGATGAAGACGTGGGCCACCGAATCAAGGCTGGCTGGATGATGTGGCGCCAAGCTTCTGGCGTACTCTGTGACAAGAGAGTGCCACAAAAGCTAAAAGGCAGGTTTTATAGGACAGCTATCCGACCTGCCATGTTGTATGGCGCGGAGTGTTGGCCAACCAAGAGATGACATATCCAACAGTTACGTGTAGCCGAGATGCGCATGTTGAGATGGATATGTGGCCACACAAGGAAGGATCAGGTACAGAATGACGATATACGAGAGAGACTTGGGGTAGCACCGATTGAAGAGAAGCTGGTCCAGCATCGTCTCAGATAGTTTGGACATATTCAACGGAAGCCACCGGAAGCATCCGTGCATAGCGGACGGATAAAGCGTGCTGAGAATGTTAAGAGGGGTCGTGGTAGACCAAACATGACATGGGAGGAGTCCGTTAAGAAAGACCTGAAGGTTTGGAATATCGACAAAGACTTAGCCATGGACAGGGGTGCGTGGAAGTTAGCTATCCACGTTCCAGAGCCACGACTTGGCTTCGAGATCTTATGGGTTTCAACTCTAGCCTACCCCAACTTGTTTGGGACTGAAAGGCTTAGTTGTTGTTGTTGTTGTAAATTAGGAAATACAAGGGTTGAGGAAATAGAACCAGGTACTCGATGAAGACAATGATGTGATGACCCAGTTCCAACTATTGTGACTGTCGTATGTCTGGTTTGGAGCGGCTTGGTATTTAAACCAAAGTACACACGGTCCCAAGACACACAGTCCTTACCGTATTCTCCTTGAGCTAAGGTCACACAGACATCGCCCAACTCTCGTGGTAAGACTTCAAGGCAGACTTCCAAACCCTCACAAACTAGGTCACCCGACAATCCACAATTTAGTCAATTGACGCCTTTTGGAAGATGCAGAGTCTTCAAAGGTAACAAGCATCGGTTCCATGTAGGAACAATCTCTTTAGTGATGCTCCATCACTTTGGGTTTTGGGTTTTGGTTTGGGTGTTTGGGTTTTTCCTCACTGATGATTTTCTCTCAAAGTCCTCAGAGGATGGAATGCTCTCAAATGACAAGTGTCAAGTTCTCTCTCGGAGCAGCTAACCAGCTAGTGGTTATGGGGGCGGCTGTTTATAGCTGGGGAGCAATCCCGACATGATTTAACATAAATGCCCCAATGATATGACCATTGTGGATAAGGTTTGGGGATAGTTGGCGCTTGGCGCAACAACGGTCGAAACTTTCAAGCTATGGAAGTCCTCGCGTTTCTCATGTTCCTCACTTGTAGGCAATTCGCACTGGCGAAATCCCAACTTCTCAGTTATAGAAATTTCCTTAGAGACCAAAAGATCTTCTTCTCTGACACTCAAGAAATTGACTAAACTATAAAAGTTTTCCAAAGGCTTTACTCAAAGGATTGGGTATATGTAGGCTTTGGGATGAACATCACTTTGAAACTTTTCCTTAGTATTGCCTCAACCCCTTTAACACTATGGTGTTCCTATGACTCAAAAGAAAGGAAATGAAACCACAAAAAAAATCTTCATGTTTCAAAGACCTCGCATCAATATCCTCAAGGACACACCAATTTCGTCACTTTCAATGTTCATGAAAGTATCAAAGTCTTCAGTTGAAGACATTCATTTTTAGGGGTCGATATTCTTCGAATAACTCAAACTCCTCAATAACTTATAGAGTAGGTGTACACTCACAAACACATTAATCTCTTGACCTATAAATCTTCAATACACAAAAATCACTGAGGGGCACTATATGCACTTACAGTACTAATTTAGTACAAAATTTGTGACACTTATTTTGAGACGGAAGGAGTATTATTCACTTCGTGCGTTTGTGATCTCCAAGTTTCACTTTACCATCGATAAGATTTCTTGAGTAATTTAGGAATTACTAGTTGTTTCTTCAAATTTCGGCGCAGTCATCTGTAATCTATAAAATACGCTTCCTAAAATTTTATCCATTGAGAAGAATTATGCATCTAAGAATGTTATAATAATTCTTTAAGTTAATGTTAATAAATTATATGATGCAGTACTAATACAATTTAAAATGTTTTATTGGTTTATATTATATAAACGCATATTAGCTATTATTTTAGGAAGACGATTTGTGGCTCTTGCGTGCCCGTGAATCCTATATGAATATAGGGTTCAAAAAATATATCAGGACAAAAAACCCATGGGATTTAGATTATAAAACCTGGTCGACCATTCTACTCCATGTGAAGTTTGGTGAAGAAGTGACATCCCTCGTATTCTTAGTTAAAAAGTCAGTAAATCCGATTATATAAAAAACCGTTTACATGGATCTTAATAGCGTTGATGACATTTCTTCATGGAACTTCATACATGACCAGAATGATCGACCAAATTTGATATCCAACATTTTAGGGATTTTTTCTTGATATATTTCTGTACTTAATATTTATATAGGAGATCTGTATATTTCTTCATTATATCCTCATTACATTAAAGGCCCCCCAAATTCTATTTTCGTCACGGGCCCCGAGAATCTCAGGACATGTCCTGGGCAGGATTGTGAAATATTTGTGTTCCGATGGGTTCATCCAAGTGGGGTTTTCGGTGAGACCTATGAGGGAGTCCGGGACTAAGGGGCCCTGAGGCTGTCCATTTATTCTCATGGGCCGGACACTCGGCCTGTTTGGTCATCATTGGAAGTATAAAATCAGGATAGACTCTTCTTAAGACTTGGTGTATGATCCAATACAATATAGTAATCGACATATTCCTTCTCTATTGTAACCGACCTTGTGTAACCCTAGCACCCTTGGTATCTATATAAGCCACGGGGCCTAGTTCGCATGACAGATTAAGCTCTTTACAATTAGGGTTTAGACCGCAACATTCGATCTCGAAGTAGATCAACTCTATACTCTATACTAGTCCATCAATACCAACTAGAGCAAGACGTAGGGTTTTAACTCCATCAAGAGGGCCTGAACATGGGTAAAACACCATCTTCTACGTCTCTTGCTACCCATCGACTCTAGATCCACAATTCGGACCCCCTACTTGAGATCAACCGGTTTTGATATTGACATTGGTGCTTTCATTGAGAGATCTGTTGTAGGATCAAAAGAAGGATCGATGGCTCGCCAGATCATTAACGACAACATACGAACCGGGGATGTCTTCGTCCCTGGGCAGATCTTCGCGTTCGGCAGCATGGTGTTGCATGTCGGTCCCACCGATTTCTTAGACTGAAGAGATCGGGTTCGGGAACTTAGAGTTCATCGCCGCTCCCCGGGGATACTTTATTCTGACAACATGATACGTCCATTTTGCATCATGTTTTCATGTTGATATTTATCGCTTCTTTGGCTGTTATTTCACTTCACGGTACAATTCTTATGCCTTTTCTCTCATATTTTGCAAGGTTTACATGAAGAGGGAGAATGCCGGCAACTGGAATTCTTGCCTGAAAGTGGAGCAAAGTTGAGATACCTATTATGTGCAACTCCAAACGCCGTAAAAATCAACGAGTATTTTTTTCCGGATTTATAAAAAAACTGGGCCAAAGAAGTGCTAGAGGGGCGCATGCAGGTGGCCACAAGCCTGCACGGCGCGGCCACCCCCCCAGGCCACACCATGAGGGCTTGTGGGCAGCCTGCTGACCCACTTGCCCCCTCTTCTGCTATATGAAGGGTTTCGTCTGGAAAAAAATCAAGGAGGATCTTTTTCGTGGTTTCGCCGCCGCCACGAGGCGGAACTTGAGCAGAACCAATCTAGAGCTCCGGCAAGACGATCCTGCCGGGGAAACTTCCCTTCCGGAGGGGGAAATCGTCGCCATCGTCATCACCAACACTCCTCTCATCGTAGGGGACTCATCACAATCAACATCTTCATCAGCACCATCTCATCTCCAAACCCTAGTTCATCTCTTGTCACCAATCTCCATCTCACGACTCTGATTGGTACTTGTAAGGTTGCTAGTAGTGTTGATTACACTTTGTAGTTGATGCTAGTTGGATTACTTGGTGGAAGAGTTTATGTTCAAATCCTTGATGCTACTCATTACCTCTCTGGTCATGAATATGATTATGCTTTGTGAGTAGTTACTTTTGTTCCCGAGGGCATGGGATAAGTCATGCTAATAGTAGTCATGTGAATTTGGTATTCGTTCGGTAATTTGATATGTTGTATGTTGTTTTTCCTCTAGTGGTGTTATGCGAACGTCGACTACATAACACTTCACCATTATTTGGGCCTAGAGGAAGGCATTGGGAAGTAGTAAGTAGATGATGGGTTGCTAGAGTGACAGAAGCTTAAACCCTAGTTTATGCGTTGCTTCGTAAGGGGCTGATTTGGATCCACTAGTTTAATGCTATGGTTAGACTTTGTCTTAATTCTTCTTTCATAGTTGCGGATGCTTGCGAGAGGGGTTAATCATAAGTGGGATGCTTGTCCAAGTAAGGGCAGTACCCAAGCGTTGGTCCACCCACATATCAAACTATCAAAGTAACGAACGTGAATCATATGAATATGATGAAAACTAGCATGAAAGAAATTCCCGTGTGTCCTCAGGAGCGTTTTTCCTCCTATAAGACTTTGTCCAAGCTTGTCCCTTTCTACAGAAGGGATTGGGCCACTTTGCTGCATTGTTGCTACTTTTGTTACTTGTTGCTCGCTACGAATCATCTCACCACACAATCACTTGTTACCGACAATTTCAGTGCCTGCTGATTTTACCTTGCCGAAAACCACTTGTTAGATCCTTCTGCTCCTCGTTGGGTTCGACACTCTTACTTATCGAAAGGACTATGATTGATCCCTATACTTCTGGGTCATCAAGACTCTTTTCTGGCGCCGTTGCCGGGGAGTGAAGCGCCTTTGGTAAGTGGAACTTGGTAAGGAAACATTCATATAGTGTGCTGAAATTTATTGTCACTTGTCACTATGGATACTAATCCTTTGAGGGGCTTGTTTGGGGTATCTTCACCTTGAACGGAAGCACGAAGAGTTACTCCTCAACCTGCTGCACCTACTGAAAATATTTGCTTTGAATTTCCTTCGGGTATGCTTGAGAAACTGCTGGCTAATCCTTTTACAGGAGATGGAACATCACATCCAGACTTGCATCTAATCTATGTAGATGAAGTTTGTGGTTTATTTAAGCTTGCAGGTTTTCCCGAGGATGAGGTCAAGAAGAAGTTGTTTCCTTTATCTTTGAAGGATAAGGCATTGACATGGTACAGGCTATGTGATGATACTGGATCATGGGACTACAATCGGTTGAAATTGGAATTTCATCAAAAGTTTTATCCTATGCATTTAGTACATCGTGATCGGAATTATATTTATAATTTTTGGCCTCGTGGCAGAGAAAGCATCGCTCAAGCTTGGGGAGGCTTAAATCAATGCTATATTCTTGGCCCAATCATGAGCTCTCGAGAGAAATTATCATTCAAAACTTCTATGCTCGGCTTTCTCATGATGATCGCACCATGCTTGACACTTCTTGTACCGGTTCTTTTATGAAGAGAGATATTGACTTCAAATGGAATTTGTTGGAGAGAATTGAACGCAACTCTGAAGATTGGGAGCTTGAAGAAGGTAACGAGTCAGGTATGAATTTCACGTTTGATTGCGTTAAGTCCTTTGTTGAGACAAATACCTTTAGTGATTTTAGCGCTAAGTATGGACTTGACTCTCAGATAGTAGCTTCATTGTGTGAATCATTTGCTGCTCATATGGATCTCCCCAAAGAGAAGTGGTTTAAATATCATCCTCCTTTAGAAGTCAATGTAATTAAACCCACTCGAGTTGAAGAGAAAGTCATTGCCTATAATGATCATGTTGTTCCTAGTGCTTACATTGAGAAACCACCTTTCCCTGTTAGGATTAAGGATCATTCTAAAGCTTCAACTGTGATACGTAGAGGCTATATTAGAACACCTACACCCCCCTGAGCAAATTAGAGTTGAACCTAGCATTGCTATTATCAAAGATCTTTTGTCTGACGATGTTGAGGGACATAATATTCACTTATGTGAAGATGCTGCTAGAATTGCTAAACCTCACGTTAGAGACAAACATAGGCCTATTGTTGGCATGCGTGTGGTTTCTGTTAAGATAGGAGATCATTGTTATCATGGCTTATGTGACGTGGGTGCTAGTGTTAGTGCAACACCTCAATCCTTATACGATGAAATCAAAGATGAGATTGCACCTGTTGAGATAGAGCCTATTAATGTCACTATTCAGCTTGCCAATAGAGATACTATCTGCCCGGTGGGAATTGTTAGGGATGTTGAAGTATTGTGTGGTAAAACGAAGTATCCTGCTGATTTCCTCGTTCTTGCTACCGCAAAAGATAGCTTTTGTCCCATCATATTCGGTAGACCCTTTCTCAATACCGTCAATGCTCATATTGATTGTGAGAAGCAAACTGTCACTGTTGGCTTTGAAGGTGTGTCACACGAGTTCAATTTCTCTAAGTTTGGTACACAACCTCATGAAAAGGAGTTGCCTAGTAGGGATGAAACTATTGCCTTAGCCTCTATTGCCGTGCCTCCTACTGATCCCTTAGAGCAATACTTGCTTGAGCATGAAAATGATATGCATATGGATGAAAGGGATGAGATAGATGGAGTTGTCTTGGAACAATATCCTATCCTTAAGAATAACTTGCCTGTTGAACTGCTTGGGGATCCACCCCCACCAAAAGGTAATCCTGTGTTCGAGCTTAAACAGTTGCCTGATGCTCTTAAGTATGCTTATCTTGATGAAAAAGAGATATATCATGTTATAATTACTGCTAGCCTCTTAGAGCATGAAGAAAAGAAGTTACTAAAAACTCTGAGAAAGCATCGTGTTGCTATTGGATATACGCTTGATGATCTTAAGGGCATTAGTCCTACTCGATGCCAGCACAAGATTAAAACTGATCCTGATTTCAAACCAGTTGCTGATCATCAAAGGAGATTAAATCCTAAGATGAAAGAAGTAGTAAGAACAGAAATACTAAAGCTCCTGGAAGCAGGTATCATTTATCCTGTTGCTCATAGTGATTGGGTGAGTCCGGTGCATTGCGTCCCTAAGAAGGGAGGCATTACCGTTGTCCCTAATGATAAGGATGAATTGATCCCACAGAGGATTATTACTGGCTATAGGATGGTGATCGGTTTTAGGAAATTAAATAAAGACACTGGGAAAGATCATTACCCTTTGCCTTTTATCGACCAAATGCTAGAAAGGTTGTCCAAACACACACACTTCTGCTTTCTAGACGGTTATTCTGGTTTCTCCCAAATACCAGTTGCACAATCTGATCAGGAGAAAACCACTTTCACCTGTCCTTTCGGTACCTTTGCTTATAGACGTATGCCTTTTGGCATATGTAATGCACCTGCCACTTTTCAAAGATGTATGATGGCTATATTCTCTGACTTTTGTGAAAAGATTGTTGAGGTTTTCATGAATGACTTCTCCGTTTATGGTTCGTCCTTTGATGATTGCCTCAGCAACCTTGATCGAGTCTTGCAGAGATGTAAAGACACCAATCTTGTCTTGAATTCGGAGAAGTGCCACTTTATGGTTAATGAAGGCATCGTCCTAGGACATAAAATTTCTGAAAGAGGTATCGAAGTCGATAAGGCTAAGGTTGATGCAATTGAGAAAATGCCATACCCCACAGATATCGAAGGTATAAGAAGTTTCCTTGGTCATGTTGGTTTCTATAGAAGGTTCATCAAAGACTTCTCTAAGATTTCTAGGCCTCTTACCAATCTCTTACAAAAGGATATTCCTTTTGTTTTTGACGATGATTTTGTTGGAATTATGCCCTAGAGGGAATAATAAATATAGTTATTATTATAATTCCTGTATCAAGATAATCGTTTATTATCCATGCTATAATTGTATTGAATGAAGACTCATTTACATGTGTGGATACATAGACAAAACACTGTCCCTAGCAAGCCTCTAGTTGGCTAGCCAGTTGATCAAAGATAGTCAGTGTCTTCTGATTATGAACAAGGTGTTGTTGCTTGATAACTGGATCACGTCATTAGGAGAATCACGTGATGGACTAGACCAAAACTAATAGACGTAGCATGTTGATCGTGTCATTTTGTTGCTACTGTTTTTCTGCGTGTCAAGTATTTGTTCCTATGACCATGAGATCATATAACTCACTAACACCAGAGGAATACTTTGTGTGTATCAAACGTCGCAACGTAACTGGGTGACTATAAAGATGCTCTACAGGTATCTCCGAAGGTGTTCGTTGAGTTAGTATGGATCAAGACTGGGATTTGTCACTCCGTGTGACGGAGAGGTATCTCGGGTCCCACTCGGTAATACAACATCACACACAAGCCTTGCAAGCAATGTGACTTAGTGTAAGTTGCGGGATCTTGTATTACGGAAAGAGTAAAGAGACTTGCTGGTAAACGAGATTGAAATAGGTATGCGGATACTGACGATCGAATCTCGGGCAAGTAACATACCGAAGGACAAAGGGAATGACATACTGGATTATATGAATCCTTGGCACTGAGGTTCAAATGATAAGATCTTCGTAGAATATGTAGGATCCTTTATGGGTATCCAGGTCCCGCTATTGGATATTGACCGAGGAGCCTCTCGGGTCATGTCTACATAGTTCTCGAACCCGCAGGGTCTGCACACTTAAGGTTCGACGTTGTTTTATGCGTATTTGAGTTATATGGTTGGTTACCGAATGTTGTTCGGAGTCCCGGATGAGATCACGGACGTCACGAGGGTTTCCAGAATGGTCCGGAAACGAAGATTGATATATAGGATGACCTCATTTGATTACCGGAAGGTTTTCGGAGTTACCGGGAATGTACCGGGAATGACGAATGGGTTCCGGGAGTTCACCGGGGGGGGCAACCCACCCCGGGGAAGCCCATAGGCATTGGGGTGGCGCACCAGCCCTTAATGGGCTGGTGCGACAGCCCAAAAGACCCCTATGCGCCATAGGAAGAAAAATCAAAGAGAAAAGAAAAAAAAGAGGAGGTGGGAAAAGGGGGAAGGACTCCTCCTTCCAAACCTAGTTGGACTCGGTTTGGAAGGGGAGGGCTGCCCCCTTTGGCTCGTCCGAAACACTTAGGGGTCCTTGGACCCCAAGGCAAGGCTCCCCCTCTTCCCCCTATATATACGGAGGTTTTAGAGCTGATTTGAGACGACTTTTCCACAGCAGCCCGACCACATACCTCCACGGTTTTTCCTCTAGATCGCGTTTCTGCGGAGCTCGGGCGGAGCCCTGCTGAGACAAGATCATCGCCAACCTCCGGAGCACCGTCACGCTGCTGTAGAACTCTTCTACCTCTCCGTCTCTCTTGCTAGATCAAGAAGGCCGAGATCATCGTCGAGTTGTACGTGTGCTGAACGCGGAGGTGCCGTCCGTTCGGCACTAGATCGTGGGACTGATCGCGGGACGGTTCGCGGGGTGGATCGAGGGACGTGAGGACGTTCCACTACATCAACTGCGTTCACTAACGCTTCTGCTGTACGGTCTAAAAGGGTACGTAGATCACACATCCCCTCTCGTAGATGGACATCACCATGATAGGTCTTCGTGCGCGTAGGAAATTTTTTGTTTCCCATGCGACGTTCCCCAACAGTGGCATCATGAGCTAGGTTCATGCGTAGATGTCTTCTTGAGTAGAACACAAAAGTTTTTGTGGGCGGTGATGTGCGTTTTGCTGCCCTCCTTAGTCTTTTCTTGATTCCGCGGTATTGTTGGATCGAAGCGGCTCGGACCGACATTACTCGTACGCTTACGAGAGACTGGTTTCATCGCTACGAGTAACTCCGTTGCTCAAAGATGACTGGTGGGTGTCAGTTTCTCCAACTTTAGTTGAACCGGATTTGATCGAGGAGGTCCTTGGATGAGGTTAAATGGCAACTCATATATCTCCGTTGTGGTGTTTGCGTAAGTAAGATGCGATCCTACAAGATACCCATGGTCACCACGTAAAACATGCAACAACAAAATTAGAGGACGTCTAACTTGTTTTTGCAGGGTATGCTTGTGATGTGATATGGCCATCGATGTGATGTGATATATTGGATGTATGAGATGATCATGTTGTAATAGATAATATCAACTTGCACGTCGATGGTACGGCAACCGGCAAGAGCCATAGGGTTGTCTTTATACTAACGTTTGTGCTTGCAGATGCGTTTACTATTTTGCTAGGATGTAGCTTTAGTAGTAATAGCATGAGTAGCACGACAACCCCGATGGCGACACGTTGATGGAGATCATGGTGTGGCGCCGGTGACAAGAAGATCGTGCCGGTGCTTGGTGATGGAGATCAAGGAGCACGTGATGATGGCCATATCATGTCACTTATGAATTGCATGTGATGTTAATCCTTTTATGCACCTTATTTTGCCTAGAACGACGGTAGCATTATGAGGTGATCTCTCACTAAATTTCAAGATGAAATTGTGTTCTCCCCGACTGTGTACCGTTGCTACAGTTCGTCGTTTCGAGACACCACGTGATGATCGGGTGTGATAGACTCAACGTTCACATACAACGGGTGCAAAACAGTTGCGTACGCGGAACACTCGGGTTAAGCTTGACGAGCCTAGCATGTGCAGACATGGCCTCGGAACACATGAGACCGAAAGGTCGATCATGAATCATATAGATGATATGATTAGCATAGGGATGCATACCACTGAAACTATACTCAACTCACGTGATGATCGGACTTGAGCTAGTGTAAGTGGATCATGAACCACTCAAATGACTACAGAGATGTACTTTTTGAGTGGGAGTTTAGCGAATAATTTGATTAAGTTAAACTCTAATTATCTTGAACATAGTCTAAGTCCACTTTGAATATATTTGTGTTGTAGATCATGGCTCACGCGACAGTCACCCTGAATTTTAATACGTTCCTAGAGAAAGCTAAGTTGAAATATGATGGAAGCAACTTTGTAGACTGGGCTCGTAATCTTAAGCTAATCTTACAAGCTGGGAAGAAGGATTATGTCCTTAATGCTGCGCTAGGAGATGACCCACCCGCTACGGCTGATCAGGATGTTAAGAACGCTTGGTTAGCACGTAAGGAGGACTACTCAGTAGTTCAATGTGCAGTCTTGTATGGCTTAGAACCGGGACTTCAACGTCGCTTTGAGCATCATGGAGAATTTGAGATGTTCCAGGAGTTGAAGTTTATCTTTCAGAAGAACGCCCGGATCGAGAGGTATGAGACCTCCGATAAATTCTATGCTTGCAAGATGGAGGAGAACTCGTCTGTCAGTGAAGATGTGCTCAAAATGTCTGGGTACTCAAACCGTCTAGCTGAGCTAGAGATTGAACTCCCGCAAGAGGCTATCACTGACAGAATCCTTCAATCACTGCCGCCAAGCTATAAAGGCTTTGTGTTGAACTACAACATGCAAGGGATGAACAAGTCACCCGGCGAGTTGTTTGCGATGTTGAAAGTCGAAGAGTCTGAACTCCGTAACGAACATCAAGTGTTTATGGTGAATAAGACCACTAGTTTCAAGAGAAACGGCAAAGGCAAGAAGGGTAAATCAAAGAAGAGCGGCAAGCCTGTTGCCAATCCAATGAAGAAACCCAAAGCTAGACCTAAGCCTGAAACAGAGTGTTACTATTGCAAGGGTATCGGTCACTGGAAGCGCAATTGCCCCAAGTATCTGGCTGATAAGAAGGCGGCCAAAGAAAAATCAGGCATATTCGATATACATGTTATTGATGTGTACTTAACCGGCTCTCGTAGTAGTGCCTGGGTATTCGATACCGGTTCTGTTGCTCATATTTGCAACTCGAAACAGGAACAGCGGAATAGACGAAGGCTGGCGAAAGATGAAGTGACGATGCGCATAGGAAATGGTTCCAAGGTTGATGCAATCACCGTCGACACAGTCTCACTTCAGTTACCATCAGGATTAGTTATGAACTTGAATCATAGTTATTTAGTGCCTGCGTTGAGCATGAACATTATATCTGGATCTTGTTTATTGCGAGACGGTTACTCTTTTAAGTCAGAGAATAATGGTTGTTCTATTTCTACGAGTGACATCTTTTATGGTCATGCACCCAATGTGAGAGGATTGTTCATATTGAATCTTGATAGTGATACACACATACATAACATTGAGACCAAAAGAGTTAGAGTTAACAATGATAGCGCCATATTTTTGTGGCACTGCCGCTTAGGTCATATTGGTGTAAAGCGCATGAAGAAACTCCATGCCGATGGACTTTTGGAGTCACTTGACTTTGATTCACTTGACACGTGCGAACCATGCCTCATGGGCAAGATGACTAAAACTCCGTTCTCCGGAACAATGGAGCGTGCAAGTGACTTGTTGGAAATCATACATGCCGATGTGTGTGGTCCGATGAGCGTAGAGGCACGTGGCGGATATCGTTATTTTCTCACCTTCAGTAACGATTTGAGTAGATATGGTTATGTCTACTTAATGAAGCACAAGTCTGAAACATTTGAAAAGTTCAAGCAATTTGAGAGTGAAGTTGAAAATCATCGTAACAAGAAGATCAAGTTCCTACGGTCTGATCGTGGGGGTGAATATCTGAGTTTCGAGTTTGGTGCTCACTTAAGACAATGTGGAACTGTTTCACAGTTGACACCGCGTGGAGCACCACAGCGTAATGGTGTGTCCGAACGTCGTAATCGTACTTTATTAGAGATGGTGCGATCTATGATGTCTCTTACCGATTTGCCGTTATCGTTTTGGGGTTATGCATTAGAAACAGCTGCATTCACTTTAAATAGGGCACCATCAAAATCCGTTGAGACGACACCATACGAACTGTGGTATGGCAAAAGGCCAAAGTTGTCGTTTCTTAAAGTTTGGGGATGTGATGCTTATGTCAAAAAGCTTCAGCCTGAAAAACTGGAACCCAAAGCGGAAAAGTGCATCTTCATAGGTTACCCAAAAGAGACAGTTGGGTACACCTTCTATCTCAAATCCGAGGGCAAAGTGTTTGTTGCTAAAAACGGAGCTTTTCTCGAGAAGGAGTTTCTCTCGAGAGAATTGAGTGGGAGGAAGATAGAACTTGACGAGGTTGTCGAACCTCTCATCCCTCTGGATGGTGGCGTAGGGCAAGGGGAAACCTCTGTCGTTGCGACGCCGGTTGAGGAGGAAGTTAATGATGATGATCATGAAACTCCGGTTCAAGTTTTTGTCGAACCACGCAGGTCGACGAGACCACGTGCTGCTCCAGAGTGGTACCGTAATCCCGTCTTATCAATCATGTTGTTGGACAACAATGAACCTGCAAATTATGAAGAAGCAATGGTGGGCCCAGATTCCAACAAATGGCTAGAAGCCATGAAGTCCGAGATAGGATCCATGTATGAGAACAAAGTGTGGACTTTGGAAGTACTACCTCAGGGCCACAAGGCTATTCAGAACAAATGGATCTTTAAGAGGAAGACGGACGCTGACGGCAATGTAACCGTTTATAAAGCTCGACTTGTGGCAAAGGGTTTCCACAAGTTCAAGGAGTTGACTACGATGAGACATTCTCACCCGTAGCGATGCTTAAGTCCGTCAGAATCATGTTAGCAATAGCTGCATTTTTCGATTATGAAATCTGGCAGATGGATGTCAAAACGGCGTTCCTTAACGGTTTCCTTAAGGAAGAGTTGTATATGATGCAACCCGAAGGTTTTGTCGATCCTAAGAATGCTAACAAGGTGTGCAAGCTCCAGCGATCCATTTATGGACTGGTGCAAGCATCTCGGAGTTGGAACAAACGATTTGATGAGGTGATCAAAGCATTTGGGTTTATACAAGTGGTTGGAGAATCTTGTGTTTACAAGAAAGTGAGTGGGAGCTCGGTGGCGTTTCTAATATTATATGTGGATGACATATTGCTGATTGGAAACAACGTAGAGTTTTTGGAGAGCATAAAGGATTACTTGAATAAAAGTTTCTCTATGAAGGACCTAGGAGAAGCTGCTTACATTCTAGGCATTAAGATCTACAGGGATAGATCAAAACGCCTGATAGGACTTTCACAAAGCACATACCTTGATAAAGTTTTGAAGAGGTTCAAAATGGAACAGTCCAAGAAAGGGTTCTTGCCAGTTTTACAAGGTATGAGATTGAGTGAGACTCAGTGCCCAGCAACTGATAAGGATAGAGAGCATATGCGCACCGTCCCCTATGCTTCAGCCATAGGTTCTATCATGTATGCAATGCTTTGCACTAGACCGGACGTTAGCCTGGCCATAAGTATGGCAGGTAGGTTCCAGAGTAATCCAGGAGTGGATCACTGGACGGCGGTCAAGAATATCCTGAAGTACCTGAAAAGGACTAAGGAGATGTTTCTCGTGTATGGAGGTGACGAAGAGCTCGCCGTCAAAGGTTACGTCGATGCAAGCTTTGACACAGATCCGGACGACTCTAAGTCGCAAACCGGATACGTATTTATTCTTAATGGGGGTGCGGTAAGCTGGTGCAGTTCCAAGCAAAGCGTCGTAGCAGATTCTACATGTGAAGCGGAGTACATGGCTGCCTCGGAGGCGGCTAAGGAGGGTGTCTGGATGAAGCAGTTCATGACGGATCTTGGAGTGGTGCCAAGCGCACTGAATCCAATAACCTTGTTCTGTGACAACACGGGTGCCATTGCCTTAGCAAAGGAACCACGGTTTCACAAGAAGTCCAGACACATCAAACGATGCTTCAACCTCATCTGCGACTACGTCGAAGGGGAGGACGTAAATATATGCAAAGTGCACATGGATCTGAATGTAGCAGACCCGCTTACTAAACCTCTTCCACGGGCAAAGCATGATCAACACCAGTACTGTATGGGTGTTAGATTTATTACAATGTAATTCGCATGATGATGTGAGGGCTAGATTATTGACTCAAGTGCAAGTGGGAGACTGTTGGAATTATGCCCTACAGGCAATAATAAATATAGTTATTATCATAATTCCTGTATCAAGATAATCGTTTATTATCCATGCTATAATTGTATTGAATGAAGACTCATTTACATGTGTGGATACATAGACAAAACACTGTGCCTAGCAAGCCTCTAGTTGGCTAGCTAGTTGATCAAAGATAGTCAGTGTCTTCTGATTGTGAACAAGGTGCTGTTGCTTGATAACTGGATCACGTCATTAGGAGAATCACGTGATGGACTAGACCCAAACTAATATAAGTAGCATGTTGATCGTGTCATTTTGTTGCTACTGTTTTTCTGCGTGTCAAGTATTTGTTCCTATGACCATGAGATCATATAACTCACTAACACCGGAGGAATACTTTGTGTGTATCAAACGTTGCAACGTAACTGGGTGACTATAAATATGCTCTGCAGGTATCTCCAAAGGTGTTCGTTGAGTAAGTATGGATCAAGACTGGGATTTGTCACTCCGTGTGACGGAGAGGTATCTCGGGGCCCACTCGGTAATACAACATCACACACAAGCCTTGCAAGCAATGTGACTTAGTGTAAGTTGCGGGATCTTGTATTACGGAACGAGTAAAGAGACTTGCCAGTAAACGAGATTGAAATAGGTATGCGGATACTGACGATCGAATCTCGGGCAAGTAACATACCGAAGGACAAAGGGAATGACATACGGGATTATATGAATCCTTGGCACTGAGGTTCAAACGATAAGATCTTCGTAGAATATGTAGGATCCAATATGGGCATCCAGGTCCCGCTATTGGATATTGACCGAGGAGTCTCTCGGGTCATGTCTACATAGTTCTCGAACCCGCAGGGTGTGCACACTTAAGGTTCGACGTTGTTTTATGCGTATTTGAGTTATATGGTTGGTTACCGAATGTTATTCAGAGTCCCGGATGAGATCACGGATGTCACGAGGGTTTGCGGAATGGTCCGGAATCGGAGAATGATATATAGGATGACCTCATTTGATTACCGGAAGGTTTTCGGAGTTACCGGGAATGTACCGGGAATGACGAATGGGTTCCGGGAGTTCACCGGGGGGGGCAACCCACCCCGGGGAAGCCCATAGGCATTGGGGGTGGCGCACCAGCCCTTAGTGGGCTCGTGGGACAGCCCAAAAGAGCCCTATGCGCCATTGGAATAAAAATCAAAGAGAAAAGAAAAAAAAAGAGGAGGTGGGAAAAGGGGGAAGGACTCCTCCTTCCAAACCTAGTTGGACTCTGTTTGGAAGGGGAGGGCTGCCCCCCTTGGCTCGTACGAAACACTTAGGGGTCCTTGGACCCCAAGGCAAGGCTCCCCCTCTTCCCCCTATATATACGGAGGTTTTAGGGCTGATTTGAGACGACTTTTCCACGGCAGCCCGACCACATACCTCCACGGTTTTTCCTCTAGATCGCGTTTCTGCGGAGCTCGGGCGGAGCCGTGCTGAGACAAGAGCATCGCCAACCTCCGGAGCGCTGTCACGCTGCTGGAGAACTCTTCTACCTCTCTGTCTCTCTTGCTGGATCAAGAAGGCCGAGATCATCGTCGAGCTGTACGTGTGCTGAACGCGGAGATGCCGTCCGTTCGGCACTAGATCGTGGGACTGATCGCGGGACGGTTCGCGGGGCGGATCGAGGGACGTGAGGACGTTCCACTACATCAACCGCGTTCACTAACGCTTCTGCTGTACGGTCTACAAGGGTACGTAGATCACACATCCCCTCTCGTAGATGGACATCACCATGATAGGTCTTCGTGCGCGTAGGAAATTTTTTGTTTCCCATGCGACGTTCCCCAACAGATTTGAGGAAGCCTTCGAAATACTTAAGAGGGCTTTGATAACTACACCTATTGTTCAACCACCTGATTGGAACTTACCTTTTGAGATCATGTGTGACGCTAGTGATTATGATGTTGGTGCTGTTCTAGGGCAAAGAGTCGATAAGAAGTTGAATGTTATTCACTACGCTAGTAAAACTCTAGACAGTGCCCATAGAAACTATGCTACTACGGAGAAGGAGTTTTTAGCAGTCGTGTTTGCATGTGAAAAGTTCTGGTCTTACATAGTTGATTCCAAAGTCACTATTCACACTAATCATGCTGCTATTAAGTACCTCATGGAGAAGAAAGACACTAAACCTAGACTTATCAGATGGGTTCTCTTGCTACAAGAATTTGATTTGCACGTTGTCGACAGAAAGGGTGTTGATAACCCCGTAGCAGATAACTTGTCTGGGTTGGAGAACGTTCTTGATGACCCACAACCTATTGATGATAGCTTTCCTGATGAGCAATTGAATGTCATCAATGCTTCACGTAGTGCACCGTGGTATGCTGATTATGCAAACTATATCGTTGCCAAATACATACCACCTAGTTTCACGTACCAGCAAAAGAAGAAATTCTTCTTTGACTTGAGACATTACTTTTGGGATGATCCTCACCTTTATAAATAAGGAGTAGATGGTGTTATTAGACGTTGTGTGCCTGAACATGAACAGGGACAGATCCTATAGAAGTGTCACTCCGAGGCCTACGGAGGACACCATGCGGGAGATAGAACTGCACACAAGGTGTTCCAATCAGGTTTCTATTGGCCCACTCTCTTCAAGGATGCCCGTAAGTTTGTCTTGTCTTGTGACGAATGTCAAAGAGTAGGTAATATCGGTAAACGTCAGGAAATGCCTATGAACTATTCACTTGTCATTGAACCATTTGATGTCTGGGGCTTTGATTATATGGGACCTTTTCCAAAATCTAACGGGTATACTCATATCCTAGTTGCTGTTGATTACGTCACTAAGTGGGTAGAAGCTATCCCCACTAGTAGTATTGATCACAACACCTTGATACGTCTCAAACGTATCTATAATTTTTGATGGTTTCATGTTGTTATCTTGTCATCCTTGGATGTTTTATGTACCTTCTATATCTTTTTGGGGACTAACTTATTAATTCAGTGCCAAGTGCGAGTTCCTGTTTTTTCTGTGTTTTTGGCTCCTTTCAGATCTGATTTTGGAACGGAGTCCAAACGGAATAAAATCCCCGAAATAAATTTTTCCCGAACGGAAGAAGATCAGGGGGCTTGAGGGCCAAGCCAGGAGGGCTACAGGGGCCCCACAAGCCCCCTATCCGCCACCAGGGGGGCGACAGATGGCAGGCTTGTGGCCTCCCTAGCGCCCCCTGACATAGATCCTTCGCCTATATATTCCCTAAAATACAGAAAAAAAATCAAGGGATCCACGAAAATACTTTTCCGCTGCCGCAAGCTTCCGTTTCCGCGAGATCTCATCTGGAGACCCTTCCCGGTGCCCTGCCGGAGGGGACTTTGGAGTTGGAGGAATTCTACATCAACATCATCGCCCCTCCAATGACTCGTGAGTAGTTCACTTCAGACCTACGGGTCCATAGTTAGTATCTAGATGGCTTCTTCTCTCTCTTGGATCTTCAATACAAAGTTCTCCATGATCTTCATGGAGATCTATCCGATGTAATCCTCTTTGGTGGTGTGTTTGTCGAGATCCGATGAATTGTGGATTTGTGATCAGATTATCTATGATATATATTTGAGTCTTTGATGATTTCTTATATGCATGATTTGATATCCTTGTAAGTCTCTCTGAGTCTTGGGTTTTCTTTGGCCAACTAGATCTATGATTCTTGCAATGGGACAAGTGCTTGGTTTTGGGTTCTTACCGTGTGGTGACCTTTCCCAGTGACAGTAGGGGCAGCAAGGCACACATCATGTAGTTGCCATCAAGGGTAACAAGGTGGGCTTTTTCGTAGATATGAGATTATCCATCTACATCATGTCATCTTGCTTAAGGCGTTACTATGTTCTTTCGGACTTAATACACTAGATGCATGCTGGATAGCTGTCAACGTGTGGAGTAATAGTAGTAGATGCAGAAAGTATCGGCCTACTTGTTTTGGACATGATGCCTATAGATATAATCATTGTCATAGATGATGTCACGACTTTGCGCGGTTCTATCAATTGCTCGATAGTAATTTGTTCACCCACCGTCTACTTGCTTTCATAAGAGAAGCCACTAGTAAAAACTACGGCCTCCGGGTCTATTCACACCTATCGTTTCCACTTTCTCTTTTACTTTGCTTTGTTACTTTGTTGCTTTCACTTCTCACTTGGCAAAAAATCTATAAGGGATTGACAACCCCTTCATAGCGTTGGGAGCAAGCTTTTTGTGTTTGTGCAGGCACTTGTGATAGTCCTTCACTGGATCGATACCTTCGTTCTCAAACTGAGGGAAATACTTACCACCGCTGCGCTACATCACCCTTTCCGCTTCGAGGGAACACCAACGCAAGGCTCCAAGGCTACGAGGGAAATCCTTTGCATGTTTGCCTAGGAAGTCCCTTAAGGCGTAGCCATAGCAGAAGGATTTCTGGTGCCGTCGGCATGTTTCTGGCGCCATTGGAAGGTCTTTTGTTGCAGTAGCACACCTCTATCAGGATGCTGAAAGAAGTTATCTTCCCTAGATTTGGAGTCCCTAGATATTTAATGACCGACGGTGGTTCACACTTCCTTCATGGTGCTTTCCGTGAAACGCTTGCTAAGTACGATGTCAACCATAGAATTGCGTCTCCCTATCACCCTCGGTCCAGTGGTCAAGTAGAGCTAAGTAATAGAGAGATTAAAGTAATTCTGTAAAAGACTGTCAACAGGTCTAGAAAGAATTGGTCTAAGAAGCTTGATGATGCACTGTGGGCTTATAGAACTGCCTATAAGAATCCCATGGGCATGTCTCCGTACAAAATGGTGTACGGTAAAGCATGTCATTTACCTCTTGAGCTAGAGCATAAAGCTTATTAGGCAATCAAATAGCTCAACTTTGATTTCAAACTTGCCGGTGAGAAGAGGTTATTTGATATTAGCTCGCTTGATGAGTGGTGAACTCAGGCATATGAGAATGCCAAGCTGTTCAAAGAGAAGGTTAAGAGGTGGCATGATAAGAGGATACAAAAGCGTGAGTACAATGTAGGTGATTATGTCTTGCTATATAACTCTCTTTTAAGATTCTTTGCACGCAAGCTTCGCTCTAAATGGGAAGGTCCCTATGTTGTTGAGGAAGTATATCGTTCCGGTGCTATCAAGATCAACAACACGGAAGGTAATTGTCTGAGAGTGGTAAATGAGCAGAGAATCAAGCATTATATCTTAGGTACTCCCATAAATGTTGAAAGCAATATTATCAATACCATAACTCCGGAAGAATACCTAAGGGATATTTATCAGCCTGTTTCAGACTCCGAAAACGAAGAGGTATGTGATTCAGTAAGAAAACAGAGTCCAAAACTTTTCCAGTAGGAAATTTTCTCCGCTTTGGAATATTTGAAAAAATACAAAAATTGGAAGTAGTCCGGAAAGTGCGCGAGGAGGCGACAAGCCTGCACGGCGTGGGCCCACCCCCTGGTCGCGCCTTGAGGGCTTGTTGGCACCTCGTGCGCCTCCCAGACTCCGTTTTCATGCGGGGTACTCCTTCTGGTCTGAAAAAAATCATTATATATACTCCCGTTTGGTCTGACCCCTGCATCACGTAGATTTCCTCTCTTTTTCATTTCGAGCTTGTTTCTGTTGCAGATATAGATCGCTATGACTTCCCCAAAAGCTCCGAAGGACAAGATCTTCGAGAAGGTCATCAATCCCTACCTCACGGGAGTGCTGCAACACCCTCAATCTATCGAGATGCATGAGGGGATGTTGCACATTCGTGATGTTGAGAGGCCTAAGAAGACCAGAAGCGTGGAGACGAGGCTCGAAGCAATGGAGCAACAAGTCTTCAAGTGCCAAGGGATGGTGGAGCATGGACTCAACGCCAACCACATGATGATCACGGAGTTCACCAACATGCACATGATTGATGCCAATGACATTGGGAAGCATCTCTCCAGGCTCTATGATAGGATTGATCAACTCCAGGCCCAGATCTGTGACCTGCAGAACCAAAACTGTGAGTACAAGTATAGATTTAAATCAATACGGTTGGCTGCAGATTTGAGGATTCCGAAGACTCATTCATCTTTCCATGATGGAGCACCTATGCCTTGGAAGACAGAGGATCAAACTCATGTTGCAACAACTCCACCATCACCACCAAAGGAAGACAACTGAGCATTGGTATGGGCAATCCCCTTGGCTTGTGCCAAGCTTGGGGGAGTTGCCCCGGTATCGTATCACCATCACATCTTTTGGCTTTACCTTTGTTTTAGTTTTCCTTTTCAGTTTTCTCTTTCTCTAGTAGTTTAAAAGTCTTAGTGTTTTAGTCTTGAGTTTTGCTTTGTGTCACCCCCGATGTATTCGAGCTCATGAGCCATATAATAAGGAGTGTCTTAGTTGAAGGGCTTTGCCTCTCGCCATGATCAAAAGAGTGAGAATAGAACAAAAGCATGAAAGATCATGTAATGATCTTATGGGAAGTGATGGCTTTACATATAAAAAGAATGAGGATTGAAACTTGTTGAGGGTGGGCAAACGTAGACCTTGGTCATGGTTGCAATTAATAGGAAGTGATAAAGAAGGAGAGGTTCACATATAAATATATCATCTCTGACACCATCTATGATTGTGAACACTCACTAAACTATTACATGCCTAGAAGTAGATGTTGGACAAGGAAGACAACATAATGAATTGTGTTTGCTTGGCTCTGAACAATGTTATATGATTAGAGATCCCTTAGCATGTTACGATTGCTTCCACATCACATTAGCCAAACCTCCCGCACCAAGTAGAGATACTACTTGTGCATCCATAAACCTTCCAACTAGTTTTGCCATGTGAGTCCACCATACCTACCTATGGATTGAATAGGATCCCTCAAGTAAGTTGTCATCGGTGCAAGCAATAAAGTTGCTCTCTAATATGTATGATCTATTAGTGTGTGGAAAATAAGCTTTGTACGAACCTGTGATGAGGAAGACATAAAAGCGACAGACTGCATAATAAAGTTCTTTATCATAGGAGGCAATATAAAGTGGCGTTCCTCCGCACTAAGAGGACACGCATCCAAACCTCAAAAGTGCATGACAACCTCTGCTTCCCTCTGCGAAGGGCCTATCGTGTACCTTTACTTTTTGCCCTTGAAAGAGTCATGGTGATCTTCACCAATTCCTTATTTCGCCTTTATCTTGGCTAATGTCATATGCTTGGGAAAGATCTATATTCAGATGTCAACTTGGAGGTAGGCATTCATGAATTATTATTGTTGACATTACCCTTGAGGTAAGCAGTTGGGAGGCAAAACTGTAAGCCCCTATCTTTCTCTGTGTCCAGCTGAAACTTTGATCTCATGAGTACCACATGAGTTGTAGCAATTGTAGAGAACAAAAGGATGATTGAGTATGTGGATTTTCTTTACAAGCTCTTATTTGACTCTTTCTGATGTTGTGCTAAATTGCAATTGCTTCAATGACTAAAGGCTATCGGTTGTTACTTCTCGGTAAGGTTCTTGATCCATGCTTTTCTTTGTGAAGGAATTATCACTTTAGCTTGAGAGATTATATGTTGGTATTGTTATTTTGATCTTGATCATGATGCATGCATGTTCGTATCTTGTTTTGTTGACACCTCTCTCCCTAAACTTGTGGACATATTTATTGAGCTAGGCTTTCGCTTGAGGACAAGCGAGGTCTAAGCTTGGGGGAGTTGATACGTCCATTTTGCATCACGTTTTAATGTTGATATTTATCGCTTCTTTGCCTGTTATTTCACTTCACGGTACAATTCTTATGCCTTTTCTCTCTTATTTTGCAAGGTTTACATGAAAAGGGAGAATGCCGGCAACTGGAATTCTGGCTGAAAGTGGAGCAAAGTTGAGATACCTATTATGCGCAACTCCAAACGCCGTAAAAATCAACGAGGATTTTTTCCGGATTTATAAAAAATACTGGGCCGAAGAAGTGCCAGAGGGGCGCCTGCAGGAGGCCACAAGCCTGCACGGTGTGGCCACCCCCCCAAGCCGTGCCATGAGGGCTTGTGGGCAGCCAGCTGGCCCACTTTCCCCCCTCTTCTGCTATATGAAGGGTTTCGTCTGGAAAAAAAATCAAGGAGGAGATTTTTCGTGGTTTCGCCGCCGCCACGAGGCGGAACTTGAGCAGAACCAATCTAGAGCTCCGGCAGGACGATCCTGCCGGGGAAACTTCTCTCCCGGAGGGGGAAATCGTCGCCATCGTCATCACCAACACTCCTCTCATAGGAGGGGACTCGTCACCATCAACATCTTCATCAGCACCATCTCATCTCCAAACGCTAGTTCATCTCTTGTAACCAATCTCCGTCTCACGACTCCGATTGGTACTTGTAAGGTTGCTAGTAGTGTTGATTACTCTTTGTAGTTGATGCTAGTTGGATTACTTGGTGGAAGAGTTTATGTTCAGATCATTGATGCTACTCATTACCTCTCTGGTCATGAATATGATTATGCTTTGTGAGTAGTTACTTTTGTTCCCGAGGACATGGGATAAGTCATGCTAATAGTAGTCATGTGAATTTGGTATTCGTTCGGTAATTTGATATGGTGTACGTTGTTTTTCCTCTAGTGGTGTTATGCGAACGTCTACTACATAACACTTCACCATTATTTGGGCCTAGAGGAAGGCATTGGGAAGTAGTAAGTAGATGATGGGTTGCTAGAGTGACAGAAGCTTAAACCCTAGTTTATGCATTGCTTCGTAAGGGGCTGATTTGGATCCACTAGTTTAATGCTATGGTTAGACTTTGTCTTAATTCTTCTTTCCTAGTTGCGGATGCTTGCGAGAGGGGTTACTCATAAGTGGGATGCTTTTCCAAGTAAGGGCAGTACCCAAGCGCTGGTCCACCCACATATCAAACTATCAAAGTAACGAACGTTAATCATATGAACATGATCAAAACTAGCATGACAGAAATTCCCGTGTGTCCTCGGGAGCGTTTTTCCTCCTATAAGACTTTGTCCAGGCTTGTCCCTTGCTACAAAAGGGATTGGGCCACTTTGCTGCAACGTTTCTACTTTTGTTACTTGTTGCTCGCTACCAATCATCTCACCACACAATCACTTGTTACCGACAATTTCAGTGCGTGCAGATTTTACCTTGCCGAAAACCACTTGTCAGATCCTTCTGCTCCTCGTTGGGTTCGACACTCTTACTTATTGAAAGGACCACAATTGATCCCCTATACTTGTGGGTCATCACAGCACCCCACTTTCGATGCGTCAACATTAGAGGGGGTGGATCTTGTCCTTGAGACGGCTCCTGAGCAGGCTTCAATATCGAATCCCGAGCCAAATGCATTGTGCGAGTCATCAGCAGATGAATGCAACTTGGGCACAACTCTGAATACTCCAAAGACGGCAAGACCTTTGGTTGATCCCATAGACTTCGGACATAGGAACACCGTGAATGTTAAGGAAATAGACAAGCTGCTTGGCGGAATCCAGGCCATGTGAGTATCCCACAACCAACCGTTGATCTACGACCAGATCGGGATCAGACCCGATGGCAAGAAAATCTATGTCCCACCTATTACTCACCTGATCGCACGATTGAAGAACCAGCGGGAGTTTCGCCCTAACGCCCACCGGAACTCAGAACAATCTGTGTACTAGTATTCGGTAATCCAGATTTGCGAGCGATCGAGTTATGCCCCGAACTCAATTCGGAACTTGAGCAGTCGTGTTCAGCTAATCGTACAGGCTCTGAACCCGATGCTTCCAACTCCCCATTGGTAACGGATACAACTAGCGATACCAGAGGCACGTGTTTTGTCGAAACACCAAATTGTTCCCCACCCACCTCCCAGTCTAGGAATCATCTAAACATCATAGAAAGGCCTAGCATACGGGACCTCCACCGCATCGGGCAGGAACCAGGGGAATCGGTCCAACATTTCTAGGCCAGATTCCTGCTGACCAGAAACGAGATACCGGATTACAAATGCCAAGATATCATGAAAATATTCTGGCAAAACTGCCACGAGGAGGGAATCTTAAATTCCCTCGCTCGTCGCCACATACAAAGCCTTACTATGCTTTCTACATTGATACGTAAATACTGCGCCATGGAAAGCACATGGCAGTCTCAGAAACTATAGGTGGAACAAATCCATACTGATCAGCCCAGAGAAAGTCGGAGGAATCACATACTACGACAGAAACTGATCGAGTACGGGCCTTCAAAGATAAAGAACAAGCCCCTTGAGAGATCCCAAACCGTACTTGACAAGCTATTGGACAACCCATGTCCCATACACTCCGCACTACCTAACACAGTCTCGACCCACATGCTTCGAGCCTGTTGGGTCATTATGCAGGTGGCCAAAAGTGGAGAGGCTATTCTCGGCACCCAACGACCGCAGGGACGTCCATTCAAACCGCCCCGCAACAGTGTCGACATACGCATAATTTACGGGACTTTCTCCTCAAATAATCAAAGGAAAAGGGCTCTCCAACAAACCAACCATGCATTCATGGTGACAGCAGCACATCCGTGGAAAAGCACACCTATTACATTTATGGAAGAAGAACACCTAGAATATGTTCTAACCAACGACCCGCCACATTAGACCTTAATCCCATTATAGATGGTTTCAATCTATCCAAAATGCTAATGGATGACTGCAGTGGCTTAAACCTTAGTTATGAGGATACCTTGGATAAAATACATTTCGATAAATATAACATTCAGCACAACAAAACAACATTTTGAGGAATCATCTCCGGAAGAGAAGCGCGATGCACATGCCACGTCTCCCTCGATGTAGTATTCGGCACCTACGAGAATTACAGGTCCGACGAACTCACCTTCCATAACGTACCCTTCAAAAGTGGTTATCACGCCCTTCTCGGACGAGAGGCCTTCACTAGATTCCAGGCCATACCGCATTATGGGTATATGAAAGTCAAATGCCCGGACCTAACGGTGTTATTACCCTCATAAGCAACCAAGATAGGGATTTGCGGGCTAAAAATAAAACCGCAACGTTCGCCCTCGAGGCACTTCTAGGGGCCCTTGAGGCAGAAGAATTCACCAAACTGAGACCCATGGTCGATAGGGATAATGTAACTCTTCGGAAGAGACCCAAGTCTACATCCTTCAAGCCTGTCGATGAAATAGTCAAATTCCAAGTGCACCCCACGGACCCCCACTAAAACAGCGTCCATCGGAACACAGCTCGATCCTGCGGTCGATGAAGCATTGCGCACATTCTTACGAGAAAACTAGGATATATTCGTGTAGCACCCTTCGTACATGCCAAGAATCCCACAAAGACTAGCCGAGCATGGCTTGAACATAATAGATGGCTTCAAACCCATCAAACAAATGCTACGTCGCTTCTCCGAACCCAAGCGGGAAGCCATGGGCAACGAACTAGCAAAGTTGCTCGAAGCCGGATTCATTCGGGATATCAAACACCCCAAGTGGTTGGTAAATCTAGTCATGGTCCCAAAAAGGGAAAAATCCTGGAAATTATATGTCGATTTCAAAGACCTCAATAAAGCCTTCCCTAAGGATCCATTCACTTTGCCTCGCATTGACCAAATCATTGATGCCACTTCGGGACACAACTCACCGTGTTTCCTCGATGCTTATCCAGATACCATCAAATAAAGATGAAGGAATCTCATCAAGCCGCAACTCCTTTCATCACTCCCTACACACCATTCTGCTTTCACACAATGTCTTTTGGGTTAAAGAATGCAGGTGCCACGTATCAACGCATGAGTCAAACATGCCTAGAAAAACTAATCGACAAGACAGACGGGGCATACGTGGATGATGTGGTCATCAAGACCAAACACGTCAGCCAGCTAGTGGACGACCTCCAACAAACCTTGGACAATCATCGAAATATGACATATGACTGAATCCAGAGAAATGTGTCTTCGGTGTCCTTGCAGGTAAACTGCTCGGTTTCATCATCTCCCATAGGGGAATAGGGGACAATCCGGCAAAAATTCAAGCTCTATCCTAGTTGCCGATCCCAACGCAGGTGAAACATGTTCAAAAACTGGCGCGTTGCATGGCGGCATTAAGCTGTTTTATCTCTCGTCCTCGCGAAAAGGCACTACCGCTCTATCGCTTGCTCAAGCGAACCAAAAACTTCGAACAGATGGAAGAAGGAACAACAGCCCTGGAGGAAATTAAAATACTGCTAGCCAGCAACCCAATAGTGACAACACCTATAATAGAGGAACCAATGCTATTGTACATATCGGCCACAAATCAGGTTGTCAGCACAATACTCATGGTTGAACGAGAGGCGGCAGACCAGAAATTGCGGAAATAGAAACCAGTTTATTATGTGTCCGAAGTCCTCACCCCATGCAAAACTTGCTATCCCCATTACCAAAAGATAGCCTATACAGTCTTCATGGATTCTCCCAAGCTTTGACACTACTTTCAAGATTGTTCGATAATGGTAGCATCTAAGGTACCCTTGAATGATATACTCAATAATTAGGATGTCATTGGACACATAGCCAAATGGGCTATAGAACTATTACCTTTTGAAATCATTTACAAGCCACGACAAGCTATTGAATCTGAGGTGTTGGATGACTTTCTAGCCGAATGAACTTAATCCAAACTCCCTAAAGAGTATAATACATATTCCCATTGGACGATGTACTTTGATGGCTCCAAAACGCTTGGTAACCTAGGGGTTGGTGTCATACTTACATCCTCCATCGGCGATAATATTCGGTATGTGTTGCAAATCATGTATACTCCTTCTAATAACACGACCGAATACGAAGCTCTTCTACATGGCTTAAGGATGGCAACTTCGATGGGCATACAAAGGTTGGAGGTATGAGGGGACTCGAACCTCGCTATCTCTCAAATCAATGATGAATTTGATGTTGGGGAACGTTGCATGGGAAACAAAAAATTTCCTACGCACACGAAGACCTATCATGGCGATGCCCATCTACGAGTGGAGATTTGGATCTACATACCCTAGTAGATCGCACAGCAGGAAGCGTTAAGAAACGCGGTTGATGTAGTGGAATGTCTTCACGTCCCTCGAACGTCCCACGAACCGTTCCGATCTAGTGCCGAACGGACGACACCTCTGCGTTTAGCACACGTACAACTCGACGATGATCTTGGCCTTCTTGATCCAGCAAGCAAGACGGAGAAGTAGATGAGTTCTCCGGCAGCACGACTGTGCTCCAGTGGTGGTGATGATCTACTCCTGCAGGGCTCCGCCTGAGCTCCGTAGAAATCCGATCTAGAGGTGAAACTGTGTGGTTTGGGCTAGAGTTGCACGTGGCAAAGTTGTGTCTCAAAAAGTCCTAAACCTCCACTATATATAGGAGGGAGGGGGAGGGGCTAGCCTTGAGGGACAAGGCCCTCAAGGGTGCGCCAGTGCTAGGACGAGGAGGACTCCTCCTCCAATTCGGTTTGGGAAGGAGGAGTCCTCCCCTTCCTTCCCACCTCCCTCTTTCCCTTTTGCTTTTTCTTTTCTGTTGGTATTTTCTTATGTGGCGCCATGGGCTCCTTGGGCTGACTCCACCATCCCACTAAGGACTTGTGGCGCCACCCTAGGACCTTGGGCTCACTCTCGGGTGGATGGGGCCCTCCCGGTGAACTCCCGAAACCCATTCGTCACTCCCGGTACACTGTCGGAATTGCCCAAAACTTTCCGGTGACCAAATGAAACCATCCTATATATCAATCTTCGTTCCGGACCATTCTGGAAACCCTCGTGACCTCTGTGATCTCATCCGAGACTCTGAACAACATTCGGTAACCACACATATAACTCAACTATACTAAAACATCGTCAAACCTTAAGTGTGCAGACCTTGCGGGTTCGAGAACTATGTAGACATGACCCGAGGCACTCCTCGTTCAATATGCAATAGCGGGACCTGGATGCCCATATTGGATCCTACATATTCTCCAAAAATCTTATCGGTTGAACCTCGGTGTCAAGGATTCATATAATCCCGTATGTCATTTCCTTTGTCCTTCGGTATGTTACTTGCCCGAGATTCGATCGTTGGTATCCGCATACCTATTTCAATCTCGTTACCGGCAAGTCTCTTTACTCGTTCTGTAATACAAGATCTCGTGACTTACACTTAGTCACATTGCTTGCAAGGCTTGTGTGTGATGTTGTATTACCGAGTGGGCCCTGAGATACCTCTCCGTCACACGGAGTGACAAATCCCGGTCTTGATCCATACTAACTCAACGGACACCTTCGGAAATACCTGTAGAGCACCTTTATAGTCACCCAGTTACGTTGCGACGTTTGATGCACATAAGGCATTCCTCCGGTGCCAGTGAGTTATATGATCTCATGGTCATAGGAATAAATACTTGACACACAGAAAAAAATAGCAATAAAATGACACAATCAATATGCTACGTTTATGTAACATCCCAAATTTTGGAATGTTAAAATAATTATTAGATAGTTTGTTTGTTTGCTTGAGTGATTGAAACTTGTCTGAAATTTGAAACTTTTCAAAACTTTTGAATGAGAGGGAATAAAATGACTTTCCCCTTTTTCCTGTGAATTCAAATTCATTTTTTTTAAATCAGCGAGAGGAGATAGCATGACTTCTTCAACTATAAAGAATTTGAATCAAGGTGGCATTGGAATTCCTTTTGATTTTGCTTTGCATTTGTTTCTTCCACACTCACGGAAGCCGGAACCATATCTCGTCAAGCAAGAAAAAGAGAGGAGAAACATGACCCTCCAAAACACGGGGATATTCTTTGAAATATTTGAGCTATGAAACCCAAGATTTATTTGAGAAAATATTTGCAAAAAGAAATAAAGCATTTAGGGATTTCCTAAAAAACATTTTTTTTCAAGTATTTATTTTGGTAGTGGAAAAATGCCCATCTTTTTGGATTTATTTTTCTGAAAATTTTAATATATTATACCCCTATATTCCGAGGATATTCTATTTCCTTTTAATCGTATTAATTCCTGTTTTAATAAAAAGGGAAAGAGATCTCTTATTTTAGGAATGTACTTGGGCCACGTTAGAAAACCAATCTGGCCCAATCCCACCTTCTTCTTCCTCCTCATGAGCTTCCTTGTGTGGTCATGGTAGAAGCTTCCCAGGAAGCTTCCCTCCCCCGATTCGCGGGCTACACTTCCTTCCCGAGCCTCCCACCACCCCTATAAGAATGCCCCTCCTCTCCTCGTTCCATTTTCCCCATCAGCTCGCCCTCTCCCTGCCTGTAGCCACGACGCCCCCACCATTGTTGTTCCTGCAAGGAGCCGAACAGAAGAACGCCCAGGAGCCCCTGACGCCCCCTTCCTCGCCTCCGGGACCCCCTCCGCCGTTCCCCCTCCCCTCCGGCGACCTCCCCACCTCGCCGGAGCAGCTACCTCGCCGGAGTTCTTCCTCTCTGTCACCCATGGTGAGATTCACGAAATCCCATATTGCAGTTTTTTGAGAAAATTCCAATATTAGAAAATTCATATCTATTAGTCTATAACTCCGAATTAGGTGATTCTTTTTGCCTTGGATCACAAATTTTATGCAGTTTCTGTAAATATATAATTTGTCTATGTTTGGATTTGTAAAAATTGAGTTAGATCAGATTTGAATTAAAGCTTGTTTTGCTTATTTCAGGAGTTTAAAAATAGCTTTTAATTTGATTCTTTTTGCTGCTATTTCCTGTTGATCATATCTTTCAGTAGTTTCAGTTTCAGTTGTTTTTTAATATTTTTGGTTGGGTTTTTTACCAAAACAGATTCTGTTTTAGTTCTTTTAGGATTATGGCTATTTCTTTTTCTATAATTGTTTTTAAATTAATTTCTTTTATATTTCAGAAAGTTTATGTTTAGTTTATGTTAGTTAAACAGTAGGTTCTCAACAAGTTTTTATTTTTATTTTATTTGTTATCATGAAATCAATTCTAGTTCTCTAATAACTTGCAATTGATTTCTCTACTGTTTCAACTCCCATTTGAAAATACTTCCAAAATAGTTTTATGTAAAATACTTTATTTTATCTTGGTTAAATTTATATCTTGGTTCTCTGTTATTTAATGTTTTATTTTTAGTTAGAACAAAAAAAACTATTTAGTGTTTGATGTAGTAGAAGATTCCTAGCTTCTTTGAAGTTTCCTTTGGATTTTATCCGCTCTCTCTTATTGATTTTTGATTGCATCAACTTTTATTGCTGTTTGTTAATTGATTGCTAGAATGATTGCTAGTGTGAGTGCTTATGTGAATGATATGTTTGTTATATAGATTTCATCGGAGAGTGACGAGTAGTCTATCAAGTTATTTCTCGAGAAATTCTTCTTCGTCAACATCGCCAGGCAAGTCACTTTGATCATACTATCACCTATGTTTTATGCATCATAGTTCTACCATCCTATGCCCAATTGCATGCTGCTTAGGTACTTGGAAATTTAGTATAGATTGTAGTATCATGTGGTAGGCACACAACAACCCCGATACTTGGCCCCGGGACGACAAATTTCATATTGCTATGCTTGAGTAGACGGGATTTCGGTTGAGTGCATAACACGAGTGATGCAAGGTTGATTTAATAATCAAAGATCGGTTAAGACAAGATTTTCAAGACCTCGGTCGCAATGCAACTCTGGGTGAAGGACGGTTGATCGGCTCCCTGGAGAACCCAGTGGATGACCCGGGATGCTGGAGAGGCCATGACATCCTGCGGAAAGCTTCACCCAGGCTCAAAGAGACGGACGGATATTTTCAAGACCCAAGGCTTACCTGCACAGCCACAAGTCATTATGGGCTCTGGCTTGGTTGGACAACGCGGCGACTCTGGACAGGCGGTGCTAGCAGATGTAGAAGAACGGTAGGATTGGATGGGCACCGACAGGGATTCAGAGGGACCCGTTGAAAGACCATGTTTTGATCATCGGGTCTTCAAACACCCTGAAGTGCGAGGACATACTCGGAGGCGATCAAATCTTGTGGGGAACGTGTGCAAAACTCTGCAGAGTATTCAAACCTAATCGATTAGCCGTGTCCACGGTCATGGACAACTTGAGCCAAAGGAACTGAAGTTATCTGGATTTCTCAACACCATTAAATATATTTGATGAGGGTAATTATTGACAACTCGGGTACGAGAATTGGTTGGCGGAACCATCTCGTTAACAACCAACTATGTAGTAACAGTTTGCTTTTAGCCCTCTCTTGATGTAGGAGAAAACATGCTTTTCGCTAAAAACTTATAGCCCCACCTGCCATATATGCATATTGTATAGATGATTGCTTTTCACCCCTCTCTTATGTGACTTGCCGGCATATTCAATATGCTGACCTACACGGTTGCAACGTCTTATGTTGCAGATATTTTCTTCGACGAGTAAGAGTACGATTCAGGGTTACGGTCTACACTCAACTTGCCGTTGGTGTTTATTGGGACTCCACTCCCTTGAGTGCTTCCGCTGAAATAATTAAGGTATATATTAGTTTTACGCTATTTACATGTGATTGCACTTTGATATATACATTGATGTACTGTGTGTGCCAGCATACTGATCCAGGGATGGCACAGAAACACAAAGGCTTGACTCGTCTTGAGTCGGGTCGCTACAGTTTATAGTTTGGGTCTAGTCCATCACATGATTCTCCTAATGGTGTGATCTAGTTATCAAGTAACAACACTTGCATATAGTCAGAAAACCTTGACTATCCTTGATCAACTGGCAGCCAACTAGAGGCTTGCTAGGGACATTGTTTTGTCTATGGATAATGAACAATTATCTTTAAGCAGGAAATATAATAATAACTAATTATTATTGCCTCTAGGGCATATTTCCAACATTTGATGCCAAAAATCCAAAGATGGCAGCTTATAGGAACGTTGTCCTCAAAATATCATCTTGGTTCGAAGGCCTTGAGTTCCACCATGTCTCTAGAGACAATAATGAGGCTGCCGACATCCTCACTCGTATGGGTGCCAAGCGTGACCCCGTCCGTAAAAATACCTTCCTGGAACGACTTTTCAAGCCTTCTGTGGTATGGCAGGACGAGAACGAGGATATTGAAGCCACAGGAAAGGAGCAAATTACTCCTCCTACAGTTGAGTGAGATGATCAAATCATCGACGTCTCCGCATTAGAGGAAACACTCTCGGCTCACGAAATTATGGCCATAATCGCGCCATGGACCGAACCCTTCCTGGCTTATCTTCTTCACCAGGAGCTCCTCGATGACCAAACAGAAGAAAGACAAATAGTTCGACAATCCAAGTCTTACAAAGTTCACGAAGGGGGACTCTATAGAAAAAGCACTACTAGCATCCTCAAGTGATGCATATCCGAAGAAGAAGGTAAACAACTCTTAGCTGAAATGCACGCAGGTATGGGAAGCCATCACATAGTAGCTAGAGCTCTCATAAGCAAAGCATTCTGAGCTGGCTTCGTTTGGCCAACAGCTCAAGCTCACGCTCATTTGCTTGTCCAGCATTGCGTTGGATGTCAACTCTTTGCAAATCAGAGCCACATGCATGCAACAACTCTTCAGATAATACTGGTTACTTGGTCGTCCGCGGTCTGGGGGCTGTACATGGTTGGACCTTTGAAAGGGGGATTCAAGAAAAAGAAATACTTACTGGTTATGGTTGATAAATTCACTAAGCATATCGAAGCTAAATGAGTAACTTCTGCCAAGGCCGGACCAGCCATCGATTTCATATCAGATGTGGTTCACCGTTATGGTGTTCTGCATAGTATAATCATGGATAATGGGTCTAATTTTACAGCCCAAGAGGTTAAGGACTGGTGCGCAAACTTGGGCATTAAGCTCGATTACGCCTGTGTGTATCACCCACAAACAAGAGGTCTACCCACAGTCTGATCATGAGCGGCATCAAACCTCGTTTCATCCGATCTCTCAAGGAATTCGATTGCCATTGGGTAGAGGAGCTCGACTCCGTATTGTGGGGTTTGTGCACAACTACGAACAGGTCCACGGGTTATACGCCATTCTTTATGGTGTACGGGGCGGGAGCAGTCCTCCCCTGTGACATTATCCATGATGCACCTAGAGTGCACAAGTATGAGGAAAAAGAACCCTAGTTAGGTCGACAGGATAACTTGGACACACTAGAAGAAGAGTGCGATATAGCTCTGGCACGATCCACCTTTTATCAACAACGGGCTCGATGCTATCAGAGCAGGGAAGTTCGAGCAAAACATACAACATGGGTGAGCTTGTGTTGCACCTCCCTGAGAAGGAAAAATAAACTTGCACTCAAATGGGAGGGCCCCTTCATCATCTATGACGTACTTATCGGAGGGGCGTATCGTCTCCGCAACACATCGGACAATCGTCTTGAACCAAACCCATGGAACGCGGCTCGTCTTCGGCGTTTCTACAGCTAAGATGGTGTAGTTACTCTTATTCATTTCCTCATTATCTTTTTCAATTTTTCCTGTATCATTTTCCTCTGTTAAGACAACTAACGTATCCTGGTTTGTTTTCAGATTAACCAAACTATGTCCATGAACATGTAATTTCTGTAGACACCTGGGGGCTTTGTAAAGCCAATAATAGTACATTCGTGCATCCTTTTCATGATGAATTTATTCTTCCTGTACTTACGCCTCAATATGCACTAAATTTGACTTAAGATTTTGCAAAGCTGGGTTGCCTGGCTCCTGTGTTTATCCTCTACGTTCCCGATTGTTCGGCTAGAGCATAAAGGGAGCACCTCTGCGATTGTTATGATCAAGTAATCCAGATACGTACCTCACACGGGTGAAGGTGAAAGCTAGGGTTCTTAATGACGAATTGGTCCGGCAAAGGGAAGGTTACAATAATTAGGTGTTTATCACCAAGGGTTAAAATTCCAAAGCATACACTAAATCCGCACACAACGAATGCTCACAAACCCTCAGAAAGGAACCCATAAAGGAACTATTTTCTTGGGAAGATGTTTCTTACTAAGTAAAAATAATACTCCCTCCATCCTAAAATAAGTGTCTTAAGCTTACTACAATTTTATACTAGAGCTAGTACAAAGTTGAGACAGTTATTTTGGGATAGAGGGAGTATAACATAACTCCATGATAATTATCTATTTGTTAGCACCACATGGCCGGATTGCGTGGTTCTCCGAACTGTTTACCTATTTCACATGTTACATCGTATGAAACACTTCCTGTTGTCCATCAAGAGAGGCAGAAGTGGATGGTCGATTACGATAGTATTAACACATGGAACGGAGAACAAAGTGATATAAATACTTAGTTACATAAAATCATGCATCGGGCTATTGATCTTGGTTATGTATTATTACATCCAGGCATCATCTTGTTGTGACAAGCATGCGGCGGGCATTACTTAGTCATAAACCACGTGAAGAGGCACCTCCTGACCATCGGGCCCCGCCGGCCCAACTCGTGCTAATTCTTCAGGATTAAGTTTTGTAAACCTTGTCTTCACCATTGCCCACGCCTCCCGAGATCCTTCGTGGCAGGCCGATGTTTTCCACAATTCGAATCGGGGTCGAGCTCCTTTAAATCACTCAACCAGTTCGAGCATCCTTTCTGGAGGCTTCTTGACCGGCCACAATGCCTTCAGCATGCTCTTCATCACTTTTCGCCCGCGCTCATAACCTATGGACAATTCCTTTAGAAGGTCACCAGTAAACGAACTCGCTTCTTCCTCAGGATGCCTAGTCAGGAGTGCTATACCAAGGAATGGAATCTTTGATTAATATCAGTACCTATATTCGTAGATTTACAAAGATTGGCATATTACTTACCGAACATTCCACCCTTCAGTCTCCTGTTTTCTTCGGTGACTTGTCCCAACTGAGTGTGTAAACTCCCAGTTTGTCTTATATGTTCTTGTTTTTCCTCCTTAAGCTTTTTATTTTCATCTACACTTCAGAATAATGAGTTGCAGCTGGGCTCATTCTGCGATTCGGCGTATCTTTGTGATTCTCTCGCCTTTTCCACGTCTTTTTGCAGTTGACCTATAGATTTAGCTGCTACAAAATATTCTTTTATTTAAGAAGGACAAAGAGGACAACCATGCATACGAGCTCAACAAACTCTTACCATGTGCTTGTCTCGTGAAATTCTTCACTTCTTCTAATTTGGCTTTAGCAGCCTCGAGTTGTGTTCGTTACGTCCCAATCTCCTGGGACAACTCCATATTCCTGTCCCTCGTAGCCTAAATAGCATGTCGACAGTTGGGGTTAGTCCCTCAGATCGGCCATGCTGCCCAATCGAGGATCGGGGGCTAGTGTCTTGGGATTTGAACACAGTGGCAAAAATTTGAGTACATACCTTAAGTATTGTTGACATACTGCTGGCTACTCCTTCAAGTCCTGCTCGGGCGGCTCTGAGGTATGCGTCAATCGAACTCAAGGCGTTAAACTCGTGTTTCGAAAATTCATAATGGTGCAAGGATTCTTTTCGCTGTCGATGGTTCGGTATACTCTCCACTTCGGAGTTGGTAACCGAAACCTCGTCATGGTCCTCGATGGACTGACCTGCAGGAGGGACCTCCACATGCCACTTAAGGGGGTGGCTGTGTTCGGTTCCTGTAAAATATGGCGACGAATGTAAATACTTGTCGTTTAATGGAAAAGCAATGCTTGTATTAAAACTGGCACCTCCTGGAGGGGGAGCAGTTGGAAGAGTCCCTGTAGATGCTCCATGTTTAGAGGATCGGCCATTGTACGACGCGTGTTCGACGGACCCTACAATTATAGGTGTTCGACGCGTGGAGCGATGACCCGTTGTAACAGGAGGGGCCATTGTGATAGTCGGACAACCTTTTCTGCAAGGGGCTTTCACCCTTTCCTTGGTCGACGAAGGAGGTATATTAGGATAATCAGTTATGAGGGTGACCTTGGTGTCATTGATGCTCATCTGATAAAATAACCCATTTTCAAAGATAATCGACGTATCCGGGTCATCACGGAATCATGGGTTGTCGTCCTTGGCATAGTTCTCTGGCTGAGGAGGAGGGCAGCTGATTTTCTCTACCACACGCCTCCATTCCCATTTGAACAAAATTTCAGGGATTTAGTCACACAAAGGACGCTATAAAAATCCAAATTAGGGGAGTGAAACTATACTAACCCATTCGATGGGTTTATGATTGGAGTAACCTTCCTTGGTGTTCTAACTGATAAAGTCTTCCTTTTCTCCTTTGTAAAGGTCAACCAGTACGACAGCCAATGATGCTGGACTAGCCGGGCCCTCCCGTTTGTATCGAGTAGCATAACTCGAACTGTTGAATTGCCATAGTGGATGGGACCTTCGTTGGAGAGGTTGAACACACCGCCTTATGGCCTCGTCCATTACATCAATCATAGTAAGCCGGAAATGTGTCGACAGTTTCACCTTGGCAACCAACTATCTCACCTACGAGACATCTTCTTACAAGGGTTCTCAAACGCGAGTTGAACCGCTTGTTACGAGGAGCAATTGAGAATTTAGGCAGACCCTTTTGGACGGGGTCAAACAAAGGCACGTCTTCGATATAGAACCACTCTGAGGTCCACTCTTTGGAAGCCGCCCTCGGGGTCCCAACTGGATACCCAGTCCCACCTATGCGGCATACTTCGGCTCCTCCAACTTCACAAACTGTCCCGCCCTCAGTTCGGGGGACGAGGCAGAAAAACTTATTCCACAATTCGAAATGGGCTTCACAACCCAGGAACATTTCACAAAGAGTGAAAAACCCCGCGATGTGGGGGATGGATCCGGGGGTAAGGTGATCAAGTTGGATCCCGTAATACTCCAACACGTCCCGTTGGAAGGGATGAATAGGGAAGCCTAGGCCTCGTAAGAGGAATGGAGTGAAGCATACCCTCTCCGTCGTGTTGGGCGTATGGAATCTCTCTTTGAAGGCCTCGCCATTGGCGGAGGTTAGCCTGGGGCGGGAGGGTGCCAGATCTGAGTTGGGAAAATACCCTTGCACCACAAGCTTGCGCAGACGGAGGCGCGATACTGAGCAACTGTCCCAATCTAGTGGAAGAGAGCCATGAGGGTGTGAGGACGAGCCTAGGACAGTCGCCACATCTTCATTTTTCTGGTGTTCTTCTCCACGCGTTAGAGGGGATGGGGAGCATTGTTGGGGGCCGCGCGTAGGTTATATGATGAGTAACTTATTTTCTTTGGGAATGAACCGCTTATTTTCATTGGCGCGCAGGAATCAAGGAGGTGGTTAACTACGTGAAAGGAAAATATTCATTTTTGTGGTTCGTATGATGTTTCATCAGTCGCGGATGAAGGAACAATGCGGAAAAGGATCGGCCAAATATAAGTTGGAACTCGCCTCGCAAGCCGAAGACCACAGAAACGAGAAGATTTTGATCCTAAACTGCGGCATTGGAGGCTAGTTCTGTTGGGGAACGTTGCATGGGAAACAAAAAAATTCCGACGCACACGCAATACCTATCCATGGTGATGATCTTCTACGAGAGGGGAGAGTAAATCTACATACCCTTGTAGATCGCTAAGCGGAAGCATAAATAATGCGGTTGATGTAGTGGAACATCTTCGCGATTCAAATCGCAGCCCGTCCCACGATCTCATCATAATCCGTCCTGTGATCCATCACGATCCATCCCGATCTAGTGCCGAACGGACGGCACCTCCACGTTCAGCACACATACAGATCGATGAAGATCACCGCCTTCCTGATCCAGCAAGAGGGGCGGAGAGGTAGATGAGTTCTCCAGCACGGCAGCGTGGTGGTGGTCGTGGTGAACGAATCCAGCAGGGCTTCGCCTAAGCACCGCCGAAGTAAACTAGAGGAGAAACAAATCTAGAGAGAAGTAGAGGGAGCACGTGGCAATTAGGGTTAGCCCTCACCTCTAAAACCTCTAGTATATATAGGAGGAAGAGGAGGGGAGGCTACCTTGGAACCTCCTCCAAGGAGAGGTCCCGCCGAGCCAACAAGGGAGGAATCCACCTCCCACAAGGGAGGTGGAATCCTATTAGGACTCCTTCCTAATTTAGAAACCCTTTCCACCTATTGGCCTTTTGCCTTATTCCTCCACTCCAGCCGCATGAACCCTTAGGGGAGGCTTTGGCAAGCCCACTAGGGGCTTGTCTACCTCCTCTCACATCCCATGAAGCCTTTGGGTCATCACACCCCTCCCGGTGGTCCCCCGGTACCCTCCAAGCACTCCCGGTACACTACCGATGAGCCTGAAATTTTCCGGTGACCAAAACAGGACTTCCTATATATCAATATTTACCTCCGAACCATTCTGGAGCTCCTCGTGACATCCAGGATGTCATCCGAGACTTCGAACAACCTTCAGTCACCAGCACCTACAACTCAACTATACTGAAACGTCCCCGAACCGTAAGCGTGCAGACCCTGCGAGTTCGAGAACTATGCAGACATGACCCGAGACACTCTCCGGTCAATAACCAATAGCGGGACCTCGATGTTCATATTGGCTCCTACATATTCTACGAAGATCTCTATCGGTTGAACCTATATGTCAAGGATTCAGTTAATCCCGTATGATGTTCCTTTTGTCCTTCGGTATGTTACTTGCCCGAGATTCGATCGTCGGTATCTCCATACCTAGTTCAATCTCGTTACCGGCAAGTCTCTTCGCTCGTTCTGTAATACCAGATCCTGTGACTAACTCCTTAGTCACATTGCTTGCAAGGCTTGTTGTGATGTTGTATTACCGAGTGGGCCCCGAGATACCTCTCCGTCACATGGAGTGACAAATCCTAGTCTTAATCCACGCCAGCCCAGCGGACACCTTCAGACATACCTGTAGAGCACCTTTATAGTCACCCAGTAAGGTTGTGACGTTTGATACACACAAGGTATTCGTCCTGTGTCCGAGAGTTGCATGATCTCATGGTCATAGGAACAGATACATTGACATGCATAAAACAGTAGCAATAAACTGACACGATCATATGCTACGTTTATAGTTTGGGTCTTGTCCATCACATCATTCTCCTAATGATGTGATCCCGTTATCAAGTGACAACACTTGTCTATGGCCAGGAAACCTTGACCATCTTTGATCAACGAGCTAGTCAACTAGAGGCTCACTAGGGACAGAGTGTTGTCTATGTACCCACACATGTATTTTTGAGTTTCCAATCAATATAATTCTAGCATGGATAATAAACGATTATCATGAACAAGGAAATATAATAATAACCAATTTCTTATTGCCTCTAGGGCATATTTTTAACATGTTCAGGGGCTACTGAGGCAGTCCGGGACTAAGGGCTCCTCGGGCTGTCCGTTTGTTCTCATGGGCCAGACTCTCGGGCATATTCGGTCATCATTGTAAGTATTGGAATAATATGAACTCTTCCGAAGACTTGGTGTATGATCCAAGACAACGTAGTAATCGACATATTCCTTTTCTATTATAACCGACCTTGCGTAACACTAACATCCCTAGTATCTATATAAGCTAGGGGGGCCTAGTTCGTAGGACGGATTAAGCTCATTGTGATTTGGATTTAGACCACAACATCCAATCTCGAAGTAGATCAACTATGTACTCTATACTACTCCATCGATACCAGCAAGAGCAGGACATAGGGTTTTACCTTCATGAACAAGGCCCGAACCTGGATAAAACACCGTCTTCTTCGTCTCTTGTTATCCATGGAATCTAGATCCAGAGTTCACACCCCCTACTTGAGGTCAGCCGATTTTAACACCGACAACCTACCTGTCGGAGCTCAATGTGGCGAACGCTTCGACTCCCCTAGAGCTCCCCTCTATTTCAAATGAGCCTGCGGGATTTTAGATGTCTAAAGTGGTACAGGCCAATTTCATGTTCACATTGGAGACCTAGATATGTCGTGACCGTTCGATCTCGACATTTGCATATGTTTTGATGATCGGCGTTGAAAATGACCTAACATAACAGTCTTTCACTCCTGCCGTATTGTATAGGTAACAGACAGGTTACTATCAAATCGTTGAATGAGCCCTCCGGTGGTAATTCAAATCTGTGAAGAACGGGCACTAACCGTGGCAGTGCTCCTAGTCTCACATAAATGGTTGAAAACCGAAGTTTAGAGTTCCAGCAAAAGAAATTCAAACTACAGTTATTATAACCGAGAAAAAGACGTACTGGAGGCGTACCACAGTACCAATTGGAGTATGTAGCAAAGCGGGTCCTCCACCATACAACCACATGCGGGAAGCACGTAGGCCACCGAGGCGACGACGCACCGTGTCTTACCGGTCGATCGGAGTCATCGGACATGCATATTCCAGGCCAAGCGGGAAGAGGGGAAGGAGGCGTCGCCGTCGACGACCTGGCGGGGGCAAGTCTCCGGGCCTATCCATCAGACTGCACTCAAACTTCCACCACCACTAGTCTAATTATAATCGGGACGGCAGGAGAGGAGGAATTCATGACATGTAGCGACATGCCCGCGACTCGATCGATTGCTGCAGGCACATGGGTCAGTTGCCCGTGATTTGCCGGCTGCGTGCGTGGACGACTTCGCATCTCCTGACCCGGCCGCGTCGCGCGGCCGACTACGTTAAGTTAACACGCACCTTCTCCGTCTAATCCTCCATCCACAGACACACATGCTTCCTTCGTCTTCTTCGCGCGCTGGCGCTGGCGTAGCTCCTCGCTGTTAAACGCGGTTTACCATCCGTCATACGCATGATCCTGCGCCATCTCTCTTGGAACGTACCTACAGCGATTCTACGATCGCTCCTATAACTACCTGCAGGCTGCGGCTGCGGCTGCCTCAGTCAGTCGGCAGCGTACATAGCTACGGTTTCCTTCTTTCTTTGGTTTTCGATCGGTCATGGCTAGGTCATGGCTGTCCGGCCTGCGGTCTCGGCTCGGCGGAGGCTCCAGGCAGGACGGGCTCGGCATCCTGGCTTTCGAGGCGGCGGCGGCCATGTCGCGGCTGGTCTCGCTCCACCTCTCCCTGTCGGACGCGGAGGTCAGGAGGCTCCGCGCTGACGTCTTACGCGCAGAGGGCGTCGCGCGGCTCACGTCCACGGACCAGTCCCGCCTGCTCCGGCTCGCGTGCGGCGAGCTCATGGCGAGCCTCGACCGCGCCGCCGACGACGCCGCGCGCCTCGGGGCGCGCTGCCGCGTGCTGCCGGACGCGCCGTTCCTGCACGACTTCGACCGCGTCTACGCCGACGCGAAGCGGGGGGCCGGCCTCGCGCGGCTGGACGCCACGGTCGGGTTCTCCAGGGGCGCAGCGAAGCGGTTCAAGAAGATGGAGCGGCACGTAGCCGCCACAGCGAAGCTGTACGCGGAGATGGACGCGCTCACCGAGCTAGAGGCGTCGGAGCGGCGGATGGAGCAGTGGAAGCAGCACAGCGGGCCAATCCCGGCGCAGTCATCCAAGAGCAGGCAGCACGCGGACGAGCCAAGCGAGAAGCTGATGGGCGAGCTCAGGTTGCAGCGCCACAAGGTGCGGCGACTCACGGAGGGCTCGCTCTGGAGCGTGGCCGCCCACAAGGTGGCCAAGCTCATGGCCAAGTCGGTGCTCGCCGTGCTCGCGCGCGTCTCCGTTGCCTTCGGTGCGTTAGTGCCGGGATTGCCACCTCCGTTAGCAGGAGGCCGGGGATGGGCGCTCGGCCACTCGTCTGGCCCCATGCACCAGTCGATGGCTCCCAACGCGGCGATCCGGCACTCGGCTCCCATCTTCCGGCCGAAAGACACAGCCTCCACATCGTCAGAGTCAATCAAGCCACCCGCGACCACCGTCGGTGGCTCGGGCATGGAACTGCGTTACGCGAACGTGATCTTGTCGGCCGAGACGCTGCTCAAGGCACTGAGGCCGGCGATCCGCAACGAGGAGGCGCATGACGGCATGACGGAGCTGTCGATGAGAGACGAGCTGTACAAGATGCTGCCCGTGACCATACGCGCGCACGTGAAGGCGAAGCTGAGGGAGAGGTTGAGAGGAGGGCAGGTGGACGGGGAGGCCGTCGTCACAGCGATGGACGCGGTGGACGGAGTTCTACGGTGGTTGGGGCCAATGGCGCATGACACGCTGCGGTGGCACGACGAGAGGAGCATGGAGCGGAAGCAACGGTTCAGCATGCAGCCGCGTGCACCGATGGTGCAGACGCTGCATTTCGCGGACCGTCGGAAGACGGACGCTGCTATCGTCGAGGTGCTCGTAGGTCTCAGCTGTATGTGCTGGTACGACGATCAACGGCGGCAGCCGGCTGACTGGAACGAGTAGCTTAGAAGGATAGGGAGGGATTGGTGAATGGATTTTAGGGTGCCCTTGACCTTTGGGTAGATTCTAGTTTAAGATTTGTGGTTGTTGTTTTCCTGTATATGTATCGGCCTGTTTACTTTCAAGTTATGACAAGTGATACCGTGTCACTTGTCGCAACATGAGAGTTTTTTTTTAATCTGTTTTTTAAAACGTTTTATCTCTTAAGGTGCATGTTCAAATCTCGAACCGTTTTAACAGTTGGGTTTTTTATGTTGAGATCTTCAAAACTAATCCCGTGTTGAAAGATTTTGATGAACATTTTTTCTCCAAAAAACCGGACATAAAACTCGTGTCTCTTGCAATAGAATTTTTTTTAGAAAATGTGTTTTTCCATTTTCGAAAGACATAGCGTGTCTCTCGCGAAGGTAAAACCACGCTTCGCGAAAAACCTTCCATAAAACGCGTTTTTTTTTCGGAAGCAAAACTGTGTCTCTTACGAAAAAAATGAGTTTTTATCATTTCCGGAAAGCACGACCGTGCCTCTCAGGAAAGAAAAACCGTGCCTCTCGCATAAAAACAAAAAACACATTTTTTTTTTAATTTTTGAGAGGCACGGTCGCGGAAGCAACATGAGAGTTTTTCTCGTTTCCGAGAGGCGCGCGAAAGCAAAACCGTGTCGATCGTGAAAAAACAGGAAAAACTTATTACGCGCAAAAAAAAATATTTTTGTCCATTGAAAAGATAAGAAAGACCAATGAAAAATCAAAACACCAAAAAAACCCGGAAAACAACCTAAAAAGCCGAAAACACGTGCGGAAAAATAAAAAAAGATCTAAAGAAATCGCTCAAAGTGCGACATGTGGCGGCGGATGAGAACGCTTCAAATGATGACGCGTGGGAGTGCTCGCTGGAAGGCTCCCAAAAAAAATGCTCCCTACTAGTTGTTCTCGTTGGATGAGGATGAGCTATGGACTGGCTGTGAAGATAGCGTGGCTTTTTTCTTTTGTCCGTATCTTTTAGGCTTTCTTCTACTTTAAGATTTAAAGCGGAGCGATACTAACAATACTATTCCCCTACTTTGCTCTCATTTTCCTTTTTTTGCTTTTTCCTTTTTTCCTTCTTTTATTACTATTACTACTACTACGATTATTATTATTATATCATTGTCACATGTTTGTACATATGTCGATCACACACACATTGAATCACCAACGTTACATGTCTATTACCATGTGCAACATTTGTTATTTTAAATAATACTAGATCATTGATGGTGCGTCGCCCGTCCATTTTGATAATGTAATGATTGTAAATTTTGTAAATATATATATTGCTTGATCCCTAAATTCAAATGTAATGTTAAATTATTGTTGCCAACAATTTTCATCTCGTTTCTCTATCAATCCAAAACTGGACGATAAAAATGCAAAGACGAAAAAAGCATCAGTTGTCACGTAGCATATGTCAACATGAACACAATGCATAAGAAATGAATATCCACATAAGTGACCTATAGTACGAAGCCATGAACAAGAAAACAAAGTAGAGTTATATGAGAAATGATAAATTCAAGCTTGTGCAACAATGAAGGAAAGAACATTACATGAGAAGCTCATGTTTTTACATTTCCTTGATATTTGCATTTTTTGACACACACAAGGCAACACAAGGAAATGGTAATCTAGCCAACATCTGTCAATTCGCCAACATAAGATTAGACATATAAGCAAGCAGTTTTAACATCTTTCATCAACGTCACATCCAGATACATGTATTTTACAATCACCAATAGCAATACTTTCATGACTTGAGCTTGTACCTTCGAAACATGCCTTCCTAGCCTGGATCTTTTCTTCCTTCCATGAGTTGTGCTTATCACTTTGGTTCTTCTGATGGAAGCATGGATGCATTCGACACAACAAGATAGTAAAATTATATAACATCTAGCAAAATCATTGGAAACAAAATGTTCATATTATTTTGTACAAACTTCGTCAAACTTTATAAAGTTTGACTTCAGTCAAAGCTAATATGCAGAGTAGATAGAAATGAGGGAATATTTACTAATGACAATTATCTTAGATCTTTCAGAAAAAAATGAAGATGGTCTTAGCTCATGGAGCTATACTGAAATAATAAGAACTATTGTGCCCCTACTCTTTACCTATAATCCTACGCATGGACAAAATAGTTTGTGGGCATAAGAGAGGTAGAACAAAGAGAGCTGCTTCATTTGATAATTAGTTGACCAACAAAGTGAAGAGCTACAAGTAGTTCACTTGTAATAATATGTGCTCTTGGTATTTCTCACAAAGGCTTAATATTTTCTAATGAGTGTACTCATGACGTGCTAGTGGGACAACATCTTAGTCGTGAACCTGGACTCGCCCATGAAACAATTTCAAGACATTTGCATGGTTCAATTCCTCGATGGACAATAGAAAGTGATAGAACCAACATATTTCATGCAAAGAGGGATTGCAGATGGTTTAAAGAAACTTTTTTGTGTGTGGGAATGCTTAAAGTAACTATTGTAAGATATATATCAATGGTAGATCTGCTTACACAAAAAACCCTAGATGCAGTGGCCAAGTCACAAAAAATGTGATATAAGAAATTTGAGAATGATAAGACATATCATGCATAAGAGTCATCAAAAGGGAAACCAAACATGAGAGAAATTAGACCCCTCCACTCAAATATCCATTGTACACAACCCTTTCCGCAAAAATACACCAACGTGCAAAATAACTTTCATATGATATAGAATAATGAGGGGCAAAAATAACGACATGATATTATTAAGTTCCACCAAAACTGAGGAGGACATGATGCTTACAAATAGACATGTTACTAACTAAGTAAAACATAACACTAATTTTAACCTATTTAAATTTGAGTGTTTGGAATTATTAAGAGAGATGTTTTAGATTATGTACACAATCAAAACTTTGCAACACGAATCATGCTAACATTATGTCTTATACTAACTTTTCTTTCCTTCCTATATTACATGGTGTTGCTGGGTGTTTGGTCCTCCAAAAGGCTGGGTACACCGGAACAAACAACGGACCAAATATGGCACTTGGGTAAAAACTTGTTCAAAACATTATAAAGTGGTCTTCAAGTTTCGAGAAGTAGTGTCATCTTATAAACTAGAAAAAAACATTTAGCATACTTTGTTTCTCATTTATTGACTTTGCACAACCACAAAAGTATACTTTGATTGCTCACTTTGTACAAAATGTATTATTAAATGTTAAAGGAAATGCATAACAAACACGTTCTTACGAAAATGTGACCATATCATTTGATATAATCAAATAATTTTAGAAAATACAATAGTGAAATTTTTCTGGTTTTAATTAGTCGGGGATCATTCTTTGTGGTTTCTAAGTTGAATCAACCTTAAGATTATAAATAAACCTTGCTAGTTAAGTAGTGCCCTCTTTCCTTGCACGTTATAAGTGGCCTCGTTTAAAAAATGAAAATTGATTACGTGGCTTTTCAATTTCATGATCATTTCTTACATACAAAAAGAGATAACAGATTCAAATGAATAGTGCTGAAGTTAAAGAAGATACACATTATATAAATTTGTGTTTCTTAGGTTGCAATAAGGCATGTCATGTTATGAAGTTTTAAAGATTCATATTATATATCATAACTTACATCTATGAACTATTCTACATTCGGGAATGAAATATAAAAAAGTGTTAATTGCATTTTCTTACGTTTGACAACTTCTTGGGCTTATTAGGGACCATGAGGCGTAAGATCTGCAAGGTCTGCCAAAATTCATGTATGGATAGTCTTGGAACTGTAGTGCAGTTCAGGGTATTTTTGAGAAAGGGATTTCAAAAATCAATGGTAACAGTTTTTAACTTCAATTTGTATTGAATTATGATCATTTGTTTAACTATTTTACTGACTTTATTGTTGATTATTAACTGATTCATAGTGTGTTCCATGCAACATAAGGGAGGACTTAAACAATTCATATGGTAACGTGTTGCACTTTGAGGATGATGAGGAGCGCGAATTCGAATTGGATCTACGCAAAGGAAAGAATAAAACCATCATATATGGTGATGGATGGGAGCAGTACGTTGCAGTGAACAATTTTAAAGGAGGAGAACTCGTAGCTTTTTCCTTCATAGGAGAGGTGAATAGGTTAAGGACACTATAGGTCCAAAGCGATGATGATGACGATGGCCAAGATGACATCGTCAGCCAAGATGACCAAGATGACATCGACAGCCAAGATTAAGCTGAGGACATCCAAGATGAAGATGAGGACAACCAAGATGAAGAGGAGGACATCGAAGATGAAGATGATGGTCCTATCCTTTCTGCATTTTTTTCTCAAAGGATGAAGAAGCTTACTCGGGATGATAAAGCTAGTGTTAAAGAAATGTTACCATCCTCTTCGGCGTTCTTGGGGAAACCCTTTGTGCACCATCTAACAAAAACAAACATGGTCAAAAAAGTTATGGTGAGATGTTTTATATTCTTTCATCTCTTTTTGGTCATAACCAAGTATGGTGAGATGTGTAACATTCTATGCTCTCTATTTTCTCTTAATGATGGGGTCTTCAGAAGTTACCTTTGAAGATGTTTTTCGGAGTGGACATCCCTGCCGTCGGCACTACTGGAGTAATCCATGGACCAAGAGGGCCTTTCACGAACGTCCAATACAAGATAGAAGACGACGGGCGCATATCATTCCACAAGGCCGGCTGGTAGGAGTTCATCAAGGGAAAGAGAGAACTAAGGGTGGACACCCTTGTTGTAATCACTATAAGGAAGAGCAACCGCAAGGACTATCAGATGATGGTTGTTGTTGACCATGTTTAGAACTAAGTCATGAATATATCAGCTGGAGAACTGTTAGTTAATTTATTAGTATGTTAAGATGAATGTGATACATTGTTGTTTCTTTCTTAAGTTTAATAACTTTCAAGTGATACTGATGGTTCTTTCTATATATGGATCATGACGCTGTTGTGTAATGGTTCTTTCATTGCTATATGTAGTAGCTAGAGTCGACTTGAATGAAAAGCATAAAATAAAAATGGTAAACACAAAATAAAAGGGGGAAACACAATATGAAAACCCCTAAACCCTTCCTTTCAAAACAAACCAGAGCCTGGCAGCTGCTAACGCGTCGCTGCCTTTTAGTCCCGGTCGGTGTTACCAACTCGGATTGAAGGTCTTCCTGCCAGCCGTCCCATGGCAGTTATGTTGAGCGCCTTTAGTCCCGCATCGTAAGCCAACCGGGACTAAAAGTGATCGGAATTAGTCCCGATCATTTTGTCCCGGTTGCAGAACCGGGACTAAAGGCCCTGTGGAACCAGGACTGATGCCCTGTTTTCTACTAGTGTGTACAACTTTTTTTTCTTTTCCAAAAATATTTGTCATGTGCCAATTACAAGTGTCACCTCTAATTGCAACTAGTTGGTGTTTTTGTATGGGGTAGGAGTCCGTTGCATGTGTGTCAGTAGGCATGCACCTGCAAGTGTTCCTCTAATTTCACTTATGTGGTGTTTTGTCGATAAGGGGGTGCTTGCATGTCTCAAATGAAAATACATGCACGTGGAGCCCCAAACGAAACTACGTGTATTCAACGCGACTAAGACTGTGTGGTGCTTTCCAGAGGAGGGGGCAGTTGCATGTATGCCACTAGGCATGCAACTGTCACTCTGCAAGTGTCGCCTTCGAGTGCAACTATGTGGTTTTTGTCGACGTGTGGAGGGGGTAGTTGAAACACAATAAAAATTTAACCATATTTTATTAATTAAATTTTTTCATGAAATAAAAGTTTTGAAATTAAATTGCTTCCTTTCTCATTTGAGAGCCTCTTTTCTAAAACTTTTCTCTTTGAGTTGAACTTTTGAAAAGTATTATGGACTTGAGTATTTGGTTGAAATCATTTTACTTCATTTTATAAATTAAGTGGAGAGGATATTTTATAAAAATAATTGTCAAATCAAATTCTTTTAAAGGCATTTCCATACTTTAAGAGGCACTCTTGCACTACAACCATTTCATAAATTCATTTAAAAATGCCATAAATATTTGGAGATGTCAAGTAATGCATGTGATTCACTTTATGCAAAAACCCATTCGTGTCCTTTGAAAAATTTGAGCAGAACATCCCCATTTTCATTTTGGTCCAGTTTAGCAGCTTTAACACCAACCCTATTTTAACTTGCCCTATTGGCCATGAGATTTTTCCTACTTATAGTTCATACTACCAAACCCTTAATTCTAGGAGTTTAGACCCGTTGGACTATTTTAAATGCATGAGATAACAAACTGCATTTTCTTTCCATAATTGTTTTTCTCCAAAAATTGCATTAACAAGTTTTTTGTTTTGCCAATCTAACCACACCACCACCTTTAGTATCCAAAGAGACCCCTCTATGGAAAGTTTGGGTGCCAGCAAAGTCTTTCAGATGCCACTGACATTTCATCAAACACCTAGAGAGCATGGACAGTTTTGGCATGGTTCAATAATTACTTTGGGAACTTGCTTCCCGGTCCTAACTAGCTTGTCTAGCAGCCTTGCATTAGCCAGCAACCAAACCCTAGGAGGTTCGAGGCGCATCAGAGCCCTACAGCAGTGCCCGACATTTTGTTGAGCACTTGGTGAGCATGCCCGGGGCGTGAACAGAGAGTGCGTTTGTCATGCAGCTACGCCAAGCCGCCGCGTCCCACCTACCCCGCGTTCCATTGGTTCTTCTTTGCTCGGAGAGCCAAGACCGTGTCTCCTCAGCCTCCCTAGCGCCACCCCGACCGCCTCCCCATGTCTCGCAACGCTGCCGCTATAGATCCATGGCAGCACGCCATCGTCCCCGACTTCCTTTGCCCAGGCCGACGCCACCCACGCATCCCCAGCTCGCCAAGTGCCCCCTCCCTTGAGCAGTGTCCCGTTTGTCCGTAGCCAGGGACCTCACTGGCCTCACCATGTTGCTTGCCTGCCGCCGTGTCAATCTTATCCTTTGTGCTCGTGGAACCTTCGTCCCCTATATATAGCTAGCACTGAACCTCGTTAGTAGCATTGCCTTGCTCAGTGAGCACCAAGACCGCTCCCCGACCCCTCAATCGAGACATTTGTGGTCACCGCGTCCATCTCCGGTGTAGCTCACCGCCACCACGACTCGGATGAATTCGAGCTAGCCAGTGCCCATTCATCAAAAACCATGCACCATTATCTCTTAGAGCCCCATTATGCCGCCACCCATCGCCAATTGCTTCTAGGGACGAACCATGGGCAGAGTTCCCTTGTCCTCCGTAAATGCCTCTGCCATGGTGGAGACTCTGCTCGACCCCGAGCTCTTCGGCGTTTGCCTCCACCTCCAGCCGATGCGGATTGCTTCCATGATCACGCTGGTGCACCGGGCATGGAGAATGGAGCCCCCTAGCCACCACAATCATCATTGAAACCTGCTTCTCCTCTCTGCTCACGCGCGCGAGGGGAAGGATATGAACCCGATAGGTGGGTCTCACCTGTTTGTGAGCCATCCCTTGCTTTAGGTGGCGTAACCCCTCGGGTACGCTTTCCCCGCAAGAAGGCAGAACCAAATAGGTGCGCTTTCTCCTTAGGGAAATGTATTCTTGCTGAAACGTTTTCTTTTTCTCTGTTTATTTAAAACGGGCAGTTGATTAGAGTTTGACTGTCTCTAAATTTTAAACCACAACTCTAAATAAGTTGATTCTTTTTCTGTTATTTCCCAAATTCCATCTAGTTTGTTTATAGATTTATTCCAAAAAACAAACAACTTTTGTGTACTGTTTGGAAATATGTGTTAATTTCAATATTTTGAAAAAAAGGAAAGTTGGAGGGAAGAATCCTTCCAAAGATTTTGGAGTGCACACCACCCTTTTTCATATCCAAGGCAATCATCTTGAACACTAATTTGTCTCAATTTGAGTGATTGCTTGCTGCGATGAATAATTTCATGATTATGTTAGTTAGATAAAAACTCCCATGTAGAAAAAAATACTTATGCATGAATGCATGTGATGGATATTTATTTGCTGTGGAGCATGGAATAAATATGATAGAGTGTATACCTCATAACATGTATGCCTATGCTGGTTCGGACAACCTTGAGGGAAGGTTTGTCGTGGGTAAAAGTGTGATCGTGGAACTAACCTCTCGTTGTGGCGAGTGTGACCAATGAGGGCATGTCAGGGTGTGATGGTGGTAACACTATTGGATATCATTCGGAAATTTTGTGATGCTAGCCATTGCAGGGAAACTTAAAGCTCCTGAGTTGGTTGTAGATTGTACAAGTAACCCCCATACTTGATTTGTGCCACCACTTCTCCTTGTCACGGGGTAGGGTATGGTTCAGTAAGTTATCTACCCCTTTCCATGCACACATAGTATAGAGAGGCCATAGTGAAAGATACCCCTGATCACTGGTAGGCATGTCAGTTTGTTTGAGGGCATGGGCATTCTGGTTGGACCGAGGGGGTAGCGCCCCTGTTTGCGCACCATAAAAATATGTTGATCCCATTCTAATTGATATTCTGGTCTCCCCACTTCGAGTTTTGCCTAACAATTGATTTGGGTGATTCCTGGCATCAGGAAGTTAAGCTGGTGTGTGCGGGTCACGTGTGTTTTCAACCTAAAGACTGTAAGAGGAATTAGCTAACATCTTAGGTTGACTAAGTAAATTTGTTATTCGTGGGTAAAGAGTACACCCTCTGCAGAGTTAAATATCTATATGAATAGCCGTGTCCGCAGGTAAGTACTACAGTCAGGGATAGGTCAAGTGTCTATGTGAGTGTCGATCTTCGGAGGAATTAATTGAAACATGATAATGATCATGAACCGTGATGGATGATCATAATTATAATGAATTTTGTTGTGGGCTAACCATTTCTTGTATATGAACTTTTGAGTGTCCCTCGGAAGGTCCTACCTCCTAGATACTTTTGTTATTATCTTCTCATAAGCCCTTTACGTGGCGTTGCTCAGATGCCCGACTGTGGCACGCATGTTAATATTATCCTTATCAGCCCTTTATGTGGCGTTGCCCCAGACGCACGACTAAGGAAACTCTTATTATTTTCATATAATCCCTTTATGTGGCGTCGCTCTAGATGCCCGACTAGGGCATATCTCTTATTATTCTGTTATAAGCCCTTTATGCGGTGTCGCTCGAGATGCTCGACTATGGAATTAGTTTTATTATGGTCATATAAGAGTCTTTGTGTGGCATCGCTTAGATACCCGACTGTGGCTTATATTGCGTGTCCTTTTGAGGTGTCGCTTCAAATGCCCGATCGGCACATTTATTTTATTGTTACTCGCTTCCATTGATTACTTATACATCATTATGAAAGGTTTATTTGCATAATCGCATCCATAAATTAAATCTTATGGCATGTCAGGTGTTAAAACAAATATAATGCATACATCTCACCTGCTTTTACTTATCTGCCTTCATGATGTTTGAAAGTACATGCAAAGTACTCACTAGCTTGCCCCTGGCTATTGTCTTGGCCAGATTGTGCATTTGGAGAGGAGCACGATGACGACAACTCCGGAACCTAAGCATCGAGGATAGCAGCCTTGCGAGATAGGAGTTATCCAGGTCAGTTGTTCTTGTGGGAATGGAGTCCTATGGACGCTGGAGATCCACGAATTGCTTCCACTGTCAGCCCTAGACATTTTTTATTCCCCAAGGAGCTTCATGGTCTTGTACCCCAAATTTTGTAATTTTCTTGGAATTTTTGTATCAAGTGTGTGTCCACTAGCTAACAGTAATCCTCGGGCAGGTGAACACAAGGGCCTGTTGCTGGGAATTTTATATACCGAAAAACCAGTCTCGATAGTATTTGCATGCATGCTACTAGGCACGCAACTAAAAGTGTTGCCCCAAATGCAACTGCACATGTTCAAAGCAACTGCAACTATGTGGTGTGTTTCTTGCGGGAGGGGCAGTTGCATGGTTGCAACTAGACACGCAAAAAACAAGTCGCATGGCAACTACATGTCTTCAATGCGACTTCCTCTCTATGTGTTGTCGGGGGAGGTGGCAGTTGCATGTTTTTCGTTATGCATACAACTACAAGTGTCGGTCCCTGACTACAACTGCATATCTTGAAGACGATTGTAACTTACTCGTGTTTTCTGAAATGGGGGAAGTTGCATGCATGACACTAGGCATGCAACTCCAAGTGTCACTTCGGGCTGCAACTGCATATGTTCAACGCAATTGCAACTTACTGGTATTTTTCAAGTAAAGGGAAAGTTGCATGCCTTAAAATAGGCAGGCAACTTCAAGTGTCGTCCTCGACTGCAACTGCATGTCTTTCCATGTGATTGCAACTGTGTGGTATTTTTTTCTTGGAAAGGAGGCAATTGCATATCTACCACCAGGTATGCAAGTGCAAGGGGCATCCCTGACTACAACTTCAAGTCCCAAGGCTACTAATGCAGTTGAAGTCCACTCGTATCTACAGAGTCACTCGGACAACCTCCAGTCAGTCGGATGGGTACCAGCACTCGGACTGAGGTGAAACGTAGATGACAAAAGGACTACAAAGGCAAAGAGACTTCACCTCTCCCAAAAAGTATTGTAAAGTCCTACATTACGAGTAACGCCATAGTTAAGTTGTAGATTTAGGTAACTCCCATAGTTATTGTCATTTAATGCCCATGAAGTGGATCCACTGGCCCGCACACACTCTATATAAGCCTACCTCGAGCTCCCGGATAGGGGTTAAGCATTTTGTGTATTCACACCCCTCACAGGAGACACTAAGACTATCGGCTCAAGATGTAGGGTCTTTCCCACTTCCTAGCGGGGTCTGAACTCGTACATCCGAGTGTTACAACTGCGACATAGCTAGGATCCACCCCTTTATAGGATCGTAAGTATGCCTAGAGGGGGTGATTAGACTACATGAGCAAATAAAAACTTAGCCTTTTCCCAATTTTAGTTGTGGGTCAGTTTTAGCAATTGTAACTAGTCAAGTACACCTTACACATGCATATCTAAGAGTATAGCAGGGGTAAGTAATGCCATGCAAATGTAAGTAGAGGGTAGCAATAGGAAGATCAAACACAAAGGGTGACATGACGATTTTTGGCGTGGTTTCGATATGTGGTGCTATCGTACGTTCACGTTAGTGGAGACTTCAACCCACGGAGGATAACGGTCACGTGAGTCCACGAAGGGCTAAACCCACGGAGGGTCCACGGAGAAGCAACCTTGTCTATTCCACCATGGCTTACGTCCACGAAGGACTAGCCTCACTCGGGGTAAATCGTCACGGAGTAGGAGATCTCCTTGCCCTTACAAACTTCTTGGTTCAACTGCACAACACGAAGTAGGAGGCTCCCAAGCAACACCTAACAAATCTAGGAGGCACCACCCTCCAAAAGATAATAGATGCGGTAGTACGGTGAACTCCTTGCTCTTGTGCTTAAAAAGATAGTCTCCTCAACACTCAATTACTCTCTCACGGATTTGGCATGGATAGAAGAGATTGATTGGGTGGAAAGCAACTTGGGGAGGCTAGAAATCAAGTTTCAAATGGATGGATTGGAATATCTTGATATCAACACGTGAGTTGGTGGCTCTCTCTCAGAAAAATGGATATGGCAAGTGTGTGTGTGTGTGTGTGTGTGTGTGTGTTCTGAGTGCTTCCTTAGAGAATGAGAGTTGATGGAGGGGTATATATAGGCATCCCCAAAAATCCAACCGTTACAACATTATTTCCCAACTCGGTGACACCGACATGAATCTCGGTGGTACCGAGTTGCACTAAATGTGGCAACTTTCAAATTCTCGGTGAGACCGATATATGAATCTCGGTGGTACCAATCTAGTGACCTACGACAGTTTTGAAATCTCGATGGTACCCATTCCAAACTCGGAAATTCCGATTCTTGAAATAAGATACAAGAGAGTTGGTCACTGACTTTCGGTGGCATCGAAGTGAAAGTTGGTGGTACCGAGATTCTAGGGTTTGGAAAAGGTTCTGTGTGTGAAAAATCGGTAGAGACGAAACGGAATTCTTGGTGGCACCGTTTTTTATGTATAGGCTTTGGATAGAGATTTTGTGAGAGAATTGTTGATTATTTTTCGTGGCTATCTCTAATCACATGAGCAACCAATTGATCATAAATACCTCACCCCATTTTAATAGTATTGTAGAGTCCTCTTGCTTGAAGCTTGGCCAATCCTATCCCTTTCCTTGCATCAAGGGATTTCTCCTTACAATCCTTTAGCCAATGCGTCCTTGAAATTTTCTGAAATATACTTTGATAGAATCATTAGTCCAATGATACATATGTTGTTATTAATTACCAAAGCCACCTTAGGGAGCTATTGTACTTTCAGACTCCCCTTTTTACTAATTGATGACAACATATAGATCAAAGCTTGGACAAAAGATATAATCATTGATTTAGCATCGTCTCTTTGAGAAGTATGTGAAAATAAAGAGATCCCCCTAAAGTTGTGCATTATTTTAAATATGCATTTGAATGCAAATGCACAATTGATTAGGTTCATAGGTCACTCTTCCATGTCATATACAACTTGGTGGTGTGCATAAATGATTAAGAGCTCCCCCTTTAGCAACAAGTTACCAAAAAGTTCAAAGGTCTAGAACTAAGCGTCGCTCTGGGCTCAATCTCCTTTGGTAGCAGTTCATTGAGTTGACAAGAGAGCATCGGCAAATGCTTCAGATGATGTCCTCTGAGGTGGAGGTGTTGACACTGGAGGTGCATGAGCTGGTGGAGCTGAAGGAGCTAAAGGTGCTGGTGATTGAGCTGATGAGGATGGTCTTGCTTCCGACACTAGCATGGCTGCAGACCTAGTTTGAGTCCGGAACTGGGTAGTCATAGGAAGAGACGAATCATCATCATCATCACTGCTAGAGCAAGGTGTAGGCATTGCATCAACTTCATGGTTGAGCTTCTCAACATTGGTAGCCAACTCTGTCACTTTTATATCCAAATCATGTTATTTAGTCTCCAAGATCCTCTCAAGGCTCTTCTGGTTCAGCAAAATCTCATAAATATTCCTCTCATCCCTTGGATGGTGCTGACAAGAAATGGCATCTGCTCCTCTCTGGGTCTCAGCTCTGGTGCTGGAGCTGTTCTGGCTGCCTCTACGTGCTGACGAGTTGTAGCTCAGATGGGATGGTTGTGGTCCATCACAAATTGAGTGTGTTTGAACTCTGGCTGAAGTGCTAGGTGTGGATGATCAAGTTGACATGCATGCTTCCCAATCTTGGCATTGATGAGCATCTAATGTATAGAGCATATCCACAAGATCTCTCGTGATGAGTAGTTGTCCTCCTGACTGTCTCAACTATCAGATCCATCACTCTGATCCTGGTGTGGGTGTCTATGTGGTGCAACATGTTGATGGAATACCATGTGATCATCTTATCATCTCCTGACTTGGGCATCGGGGTGTTCCTCATAATTGTATTAGTTGTTGGTATTCCTGCTTGCAGAAAGGAAATGGAGCCAAGATTGTGAGTCTTCACATACTGGTGAGGTACTGGATTGTACATGTTGGCCATACTGTAATAATTCATCTTGGACTTTGAGTACACATCAAAGTCACCCTCTTGTGCGAGTGGGGCACCAATGATAGTCTCCCACTCCTCTAGAGTAGCATCATTCCTGTGACCTTCTGTCATCCACACAATCCTTCCATCTCGATAAAAATGAGCAGTTGAGTAGAATTGCATAATCATTTCATCATTCCAGACAGTCATATCTCTACCAACGAAGTCTTCAATGCACATAGCCCTGAAGTTTTCTCTCACTTGAGGGAAGAAGTCCCGATGTTTCTTCATGTAGTCTGAGTCTACATATCTCATCTGACTGACTACTAGACTCTTTTCCAACAACACCATCTCATAGAAATCTTATTGCTCCTTTGTGTGAAAACAAGGATCAATAGTAGTTCTCCTCCTGACAACATATGGATTTGCAGTTCTCCACTGTCTCGGACCTTGATACCTTCTCTTCTTCATATCCTGTGCTACTGGACGAGGATCATTGTGCAATGGCAAGTGAGCTCTCAATTTTCTCAGTAGAGAAGTGTCTTCTTCCTCATCTGCAGCATCTCTGGATGGAGAGCCCTTGTCCATCTATGTTGTGGATATATACCTAGTAGTCCTCTTGCGAGCTACTAGCTTCTTAGGCTTAGGAGCATAAGGTTTGGTCTTGGGTGTACACCTGCTGGGCATAGCATCTGCCATGAGCTTCTTCTTCTTGGAAGGAGGTCAATTGGCAGGAACCTCTTCTTCCTCTTCCTTAGTAGCTTCTGTTGGATCTTCATACATGGATGCAGGCCTTCCAACAACATGCACCACTCCCTTCCCGGGTCTCTTTTGCCCTGGATTCTTAGCCTGCTTCCAAGAGGGTTTCTCAAGGGTGAGCATCATCCCTTTCTGAGAAGCCTCTGGTTCTCTCATAGAATCTGGTCTCGCATACTCCTTTCTCGTAGTTTTCTTGACTGTGACCTACTCCTTTTGCTGTTAAGGAATGCTTTGTTCTGGGATGAAGTCAACATCCATTTCAACTGAGTTAAGCTTCTTTTGGGCCCTGGTAGCAGCCTTGGGCATATCATGGAAGCCGAGAGTACGTGGTAGAAGCAGTCCTCTAAGCGCTAGTGCATGAGTCCATCTAAACACTTGACATTCTGACTATCCTCTGATCCTAACATACTGACAAGCAACCAAGCAAACAAGGTGTCCCTGTGAATAGGAGTAGAAGAGGAGTGGATGAGCATCACATAAAATCCAGAAGTTTTTCGAAAATTTTAACTAAAAAATCTTAAGTTTAACTTTCTGCAAAAAGGGATTTTGGCTCCACTGAGTCAAAATTTTCGAACCCGCCGAGACTGACAATCTCCTCAACACAAACTTAGCACCGAGTTTCACTAAGATTGTTCTCACTAGCCCAAACTAAAATTGGTCAGAGCAAATCTTCTCACTTGGTGACACTGAGTTTTGGTTTTGCGGACGGTTAACCCTAAAATTTTCTTTGTTCTCTAATCTAACATAATGTTTTTCTGGATAGGAATATTGCAATCATGGACTGAAGATGGGAAAAACAATTTGCACATGATTTGTATTTGGAGAGCGTAAATAGGGCCAAAACCTTACCCTAACTCGGTGTAGGTCTCGCTACAACAACGACGGTAGAGAAGATTCCCATCGACGGCAAGGAGTCCTGCGGCGAGGGCGCATGGGAGACAACATCGATGTCCTCGTGACAAGGGCACGATAGTGAGGAGGTGCGCGGAGGCTAGTTTGAGGAATAATTTTAAACATCGGGTCCACGAGGTTTATATACCCCCTGGCTCTAGGTGACACCGGGATGGAATTTTTGGTGCCACCGAGTTCCATAACTGTCAGGTGACAATGAAACTCGGTCATGCCGAAAACTTCATGTCGATGGTACCGAGATGGAAAAACCTGATCAACCCTAGGCATCGGTGGGACAGAGATTTTGGAGTTTGTCACACCGAAATGCACTTGGGAGGTTTTGGAAGTCACCCCTTGTCGAGACGCATCTCCGAGTGCTCCTCACATAGAGTGTCCCTAAAGTTCTTGCTCAAATCTTGTGATGTAGCATGAATAGAATTTGAGACAAGAAAGCATAGATAGCTAGAGAGAGGTACTTAGGCATTCCTGTATATACAATTGTCCAAATAAAATGAAAAGCCAAATAACAACAATTGGATACCCTCGAATGAGCAAAAATATGCATACCAACATGATCGCACAATAAAATGTCAAATAAAACATGGTGAATATGCACAATCACTCCAGTATCTACCAAGCACTTTAGCGATGATGTAGTCATCTATATATGTGTATATTGACATAGGATTCAAGAAAAAATACTTGATCATAGGTCATACTCATTGTTTAAGCACAAGTGGGGTTGCCACTTTTACATAAAGCTTTCAATGTGTTCACATCTTAAGAGATGCTTATACTCAAGTCTTAGAGTAAATCTCCCCCTTGATGTGACATCCCCCCTAAGAGGGATAAACTAACCTTGGGTGTTGTCGCAGAAGTTTTCATGTAGGTGTGGTAGTGGTGGATGCTCGTTGTTGATGAAGATCATCTTGATTTGGGAGCAATCCTTGATGTTTGTTTCTCTGCTTACCTACATGGGTTAGTCCCAAACACAAGGAACAAATACAAGGATATCTATGGACATGGAGTGAAGTACATGTGAGATGATGTCCATTGATACATTAATTACCTTGTCCCTTGCCTACCTTTGAGGGAATGTGTGACTCCTTGAATTAATGCATATCGTTGGAATTGATTGCATATAGTTCTTGCCAAAATGAATTAGAGTGAATTTCATTGGCGGAGTCACCCCTCAAGAACTTTCTAGTTCTTCTTCTTGGGGACCCACATCAAGTTTATGGGGATCCTTGGATTTGTGGTAGCACTTGATGAAGTAGAGCTAGTAGTGGCCATGGGAATCCACTTAACCATGGCTTGGGGTTCTTCCTCAAATGAGTCAATCTCCTCTTGAAGCTTGTACTTGCCCTTCTGGTCTTGTGGTGCAAGGTCATCTTGAGAACTTGTTCCCTTGGGGAGAGTAGGGTCATACTTCTCCTTTTAGGGAACAAATTTCAGGTTGGGGTATTGACCTTCTTCCCATTCAACTCTGTTGGCATTGAAGTAGCCAAAACCATGTTTCTTTCGGTGTCCTCCTTGCTTGCGTACAATTTCCTCGAATTGTTTGCTTCCGGCAAGACTCTTGAAGACACCTCTCTCTATAATCCCTTTCAATAAATTGTTTTCTTGCTCAAGTTTAACTTGGCTAATAGAATCATTAGTGGAATGAAGAGAGCTAGTAGAAACAACATCATTTGGTTTAACTTTAGCATTGTTGTTACTAGATGAAGAAACTTTCTTGCCTTTGTTACTAGTGTTCTTAGGTTTAACTTGTGGAACAAAAGTAGACAAGAGTAATTGTTTGGCTATATAAGAAGAACTCTTCTTTCGAAGATCATCATTGATTGCTTTTAGAAAATCATTCTCTTGCTCTAAGTTTAGCTTCTCGAAGCGTAGCTTCTCATGAGTTATTGCAAGATCTATATGATCTTATAGAGTAGATTCACGATCTAACTTAAGAGTGTTTAATTCTTTAGTTAGTCGTTCAATCTCTTTCTTATCATCATCACATGAATTATCTTGACTAGCATGATTATTATCAAGTTGATTGTCATTACTATCGCTAGTTTTATCAAAGAGAAAGTTATATTCTCCTTGCAAGTCGTCCTCATCACTATTAAAGTCAAAGTACTCGGGGTGAGATACATTGGGGCATTTAGCATGAAGAAGCTTACAATCCCTTCATTTGGTGAATCGAATATGTCATATGAGTTGGAGGATATGAGTACAAGACCGGCAACACCTTCATCTTGACTATAGTCGGAGTTGGAGTGATAGCTTCTCTCAGATTGGTTGCCGGACTCGGAGACGGATACCCATTCACCAACATGAGCTTGGTGTCTTCTTCTTGGGCTGCTCTTGGTTTACTTGTCCTTCTTCTCCGATTTCTTGCTTCTCCGGGAGGGTCTTCGTTCAAAACAATCTTATCTACACCTTCTCTCTCTTCGAGGTGACTCTTCTCTTGAGCTCCGTATTCTCGGTGACTCTTCTCTTCATTTTTGGGGAGACGAGCACTCATTGGAATAGTGTTTGGGCTTTCCACAGTTGTAGCAGTTTCTGTCACGACTGGATGGATGCTTCTCTTCATATCTTGAGCTTGAGATTTTCTTTTTGCCTTTACTCTTGTAGAACTTGTTGAATTTCCTAACCATGAGGCTTATCTCTTCATTGGTGATGAGGTTGTCATTTGAAGTAGCAGGAGTATCACTTGAAGCTTTGCAAGCACTGCTTGACTTGTTGTGCAGCTCATCTTTGTCCTTGAGTGACATCTCGTGAGAGACAATCCTTCCAATGACTTCCATTGGTTTGATATCCTTGTAGTTTGGCATCATTTCGATTCATGTGCAAACAATGTCATACTTTCCATCCAAGGCTCTAAGTATCTTCTTGACGATGAATTTGTCGGTTATCTCTTTGTGTCCTAAGCCGGTAATCTCATTTGTGATGAGAGCTAGCCTAGAGTACATCTTTGTGACTATTTCACCATCCTTCGTCTTGAACTTGTAAAGATGACTTTGTAGCACATCAGACTTAGATTCCTTGACGGATTCGGTACCTTCGTGCATATCAACCAAAGTATCCCAAATTTCCTCAGCATTCTCAAGATGGCTGATTTTGTTCAATTCTTTGGGGCACAGGTAGTTGAATAGAATGTTGCATGCTTGAGGCGTTGTATTGCAACATCTTCAACTCTTCCATTGTCGCATCGCGATTCGGATACCTTCCATCACTTACCTTCCACACCAACACGAATAACAACCGAAATAACGATGTTATGACCAAGAATATGCATTTTCATCTTATGCTTCCAACTAGCAATGTTTTTACCATCAAAATATGGACCACTATGGTGGTAATTTCCTTGGTTAGACGCCATACTCTCCTAGGTTGTGAAACCAATGCAATGGACACCAAGGCTCTCATACCACTTGTAGGATCCTAAGTATGTCTACATGGGAGGGTGATTAGACTACTTGACCAAATAAAAACTTAGTCTTGTCCCAATTTAAGTTGTGGGCCAGTTTTAGCAATTGTAACTAGTCAAGTACACCCTACACATGCATATCTAAGAGTATATCAGTAGAAAGTAATGCCATGCAAACGCAAGTAGAGGGTAGGGATAGTAAGATCAAACCCAAAGTTGACACAATGATTTTTGGCTTGGTTTCGATAGGTGGTGCTATCGTACATCCATGTTACTAGAGACTTCAAACCACGGAGGGTAACGGTCACACGAGTACACGAAGGGCTCCACTCATGGAGGGTCCACGGAGAAGCAACTTTTTCTATTACACCATGGCTTACATCCGCGATGGACTAGCCTCACTCCGGGAAGATCTTCACGGAGTAGGCGATATCCTTGCCCTTGCAAACTTCATGGTTTAACTCCACAAAACGAAGTAGGAGGCTCCCAAGAGACACCTAACAAATCTAAGAGGCACCACCCTCCAAAAGGTAATAAATGCGGTAGTATGATGAACTCCATGCTTTTGTGCTTCAAAAGATAGCCTCCTCAACACTCAATCACTCTCTCATAGATTTGGCATGGGGAGAAGAGACTGATTGGTTGTAAAGCAACTCGGGGAGGCTAGAAATAAAGTTTCAAATGGATGGATTGGCATATCTTGATCTCAACACATGAGTAGGTGGCTCTCTCTCAGAAAAATGGATATGGCAAGTGTGTATGTGTGTTCTGAGTTCTTCCTCTGCGAATGAGAGGTGGTGGAGGGGTATATATAGGGATCCCCAAAAATCCAACCATTACAACATTATTTCCCAACTCCGTGACATAGACATGAATCTCGGTGGTATCAAGTTGCACTAAATGTGGCAACTTTCGAATTCTCGGTGAGACTGATATACGAGTCTTGGTGGTACCGATATGGTGGACTAGGGCGGTTCCTAATCTTTTTGGTACCAATTCCAAACTCGGAAAATCCGATTCTTGAAATAGAGATACCGGAGAGTTGGTCAATGAATTTTGGTGGGATTGAGATTTGAGGGTTTGACAAAGGTTGTGTGTGTGAAAAATCGGTAGGGCCGAAATGGAATTCTTGGTGGCACCGAATTTTTATGTATAGGCTTTGGACACAATTTTTGTGATATAAATGTTGAGTAGTTTTGGTAGTAAACTCATAGCACTTGTGAGACCAATTCATCATAGATACCTCACCGCCTTTTAATAGTGTTGGCTTCCCTATGGACTAAAATGTGATTTCTCACACATAAAATGTAGAGTCGTCTTGTTTGAATATTGGCCAATTCTATTCCTTTCCTTGCATCGGGGACTTTCTCCTCATAATCCTTTAGCCAATGCATCTTTGAACGTTTCTGAAATATACTTGGTGTTGTACCTCTTGTCACACCCTCGTCCTGCTGCAGTTGGTGTCGTACCTCTTGTCACACCCTCGTCCTGCTGCAGTTCGTCGCAAGCGCTCTGGACACTCACGGCTGCAACACTGGATCAAGCATGTGGTGGACCTTCAAGCCACTTGGGGACACGTGGCCATGCTCGACTGAGATGAGCCCACTCTTAGCATATTCCCTTCCTCAGGCGATGACTCATTCAACGAGTTCATTTGTGAGAGCAGCGGAGACACTACGGAGATCCTAATGGCTGACAATGACAGGGGACGAGCTCCTGGTTTCTCCGTGGGTAACTCTCGTGGACGTGATTGGGGCGATCGCTGTGACGTCGACTCTGACCTCTACGTCCCACAAATGCTGACCGAAGAGCAACGGGAGGATATCGGGTGGAGGAACGAGTGCACCCTTATCACTCCCATCAGTGGGAATACCTAGAGGAGATGGCATTGGAGAACTCATGTCAGTCCACTTTGGCTGAGCCCGATCGTCTCGAGCGGCTCCAGAAGTCACTCGACGATCGCGTGGCAAGAGATCAACCCAGCTACAGTCGCAACCAAAGTAGTTGTTCCCGAACGACCGCTAGCATAACATTCAGGTGATGCATACACCGCTGTAGAACCTGCCCGCAGCCTCTTGAATCGCTCAGTCCATTCAGCCGAGTGACTCCACGACTCGGGAGGGCATTTGGCAGATCAGGCTCTGTTGAAGACCGCCCTGCAATAGAACTCTACGGTATCCCAATCGCAATACCGTATTCACAAGCAGTCAATCTGGGCGGACACGATGCACTCGGCTCATAGCCCTCATGCACTTGGAAGGCACCGAAGAACCCCTCCTCCTCCGAGAGGCCAGTATGAGGATCGAAGGCGCGTCGATCAGATTCGCAGTAGAACACCTCCTCTGAGGAGTGGTTCACTCGGACACCGACCCTACGACTGCACGCCAAGCCCTAATCGACACACGGGCTATGGGGACGACGCCCAATGTGCTGCCCTGGTCAACGCGAGGTCCATCATCACTTAGAACGTGATTGATCAAGTGCGAGCTGGACGAGGTGTCTTTAGCCTCGAGTTCTTCAGCGGACACATCCTTGAGTCGGAAATTCCCTCCAACTACAAGTTAGCCACTAGGATAGGCATGTTTAATGGCGCTTCCAAACCTAAGACTTGGCTCGAGGATTACCGAATCGCCGTCCAGATCGGTGGGGGCGACGACTTTGTCGCCATGAAGCAGGTACCCCTCATGCTGGAGGGGTCAGCGAGGGCATGGCTCAATCAGCTGCCCGCTAGTTTTATCCATAGATGGGAAGTTTTTGCCCGAGTGTTTGTCAAAACATTCGAGGGCACTTACAAGCACCCGGGAAGTTAACGGAGCTGCAACACTGCATCCAGAAGAGCAACGAGACTCTCCGCAAGTACATCCAGCGATGGACTACGTTTCACAACACAGTGGAAAATGTGAATGAGCACCAACCCGTGTGCACCTTCAAGGCGGGCACTCGGTACAGGGAGCTCATCTTGACGTTTGACTGAGTAGGGGATTTGTCCCTGGGTCGGGCTATGGAGATCGCCATTCGGTACGCGAATGGAGAGGAAGAAGACTGCCTCCATAATAGCAAGGGCAGAGTTGGCGATGGCCTACAATAGGGGGTAACACGAGTAAGAAGCAGAAGCGGAAGGCCGACGTATTAGGCAAGGCAAAAGTCACTGCTGTCCCTGGGCAAGGACAAGGCAAGTCCAAGAAAAATAAAAAAGAAGGATTGGCGGCCAAGCAGAAGTCTGAACCCAAGAACGACCTCTTGGATCATCAGTGCTATATCCATACTAAGAGGGCTGATGATGGTAATCCCATATATCCCAAGTACTCTTCTCGAGATTGACGCCTTCTCTCGCAGGAGATGGGTGTAGAACCCTCCGAAGAAAAGGACAACGACAAAGATGGAGAGGATGCCTCTGGGTATTCGATTGTTGAGAAGGTCCTCACGATCTTCGCCAACATTGACAGCAAGAGCCGATTGACGGTCATCAATCGGGAGGTTGACACAGTAATTTCAACTTTCACAAAATACCTCAACTCGGAAAAAACACCTCTCACATTCGACCAGTCCGATCATCCGGCCCACATAGCCAGCCCCACGCGGGAGGCACTGGTTGTCAATTTGGATGTCAATGGGGTCCGACTGGGCAAGTTCCTAATGGACAAAAGCAGCAGCCTCAACATCGCCTACACCGACACGCTCAAGGTAATGGACATTCCGTTGTCCCAACTGAGGAAAAGCAACACGAACTTCCACGGGGTCATCACCAAGAAGAAGGGTGAGTTGTTGGAAATATGCCCTAGAGGCAATAATAAATTAGTTATTATTATATTTCTTTGTTCATGATAATCGTTTATTATCCATGCTATAATTGTATTCATTGGAAACACAGTGCATGTGTGGATACATAGACAAAACACTATCCCTAGTAAGCCTCTAGTTGACTAGCTCGTTGATCAAAGATGGTCAAGGTTTCCTTACCATAGGCAAGTGTTGTCACTTGATGACGGGATCACATCATTAGGAGAATCATGTGATGGGCTAGACCCAAACTAATAGACGTAGCATGTTGATCGTGTCATTTTGTTGCTACTGTTTTCTGCGTGTCAAGTATTTGTTCCTGTGACCATGAGATCATATAACTCACTGTCACCGGAGGAATGCTTTGTGTGTATCAAACGTCGCAACGTAACTGGGTGACTATAAAGATGCTCTACAGGTATCTCCGAAGGTGTTCGTTGAGTTAGTATGGATCGAGATTGGGATTTGTCACTCCGTGTGACGGAGAGGTATCTTGGGGCCCACTCGGTAATACAACATCACACACAAGCCTTGCAAGCATTGTGACTTAGTGTAAGTTGTGGGATCTTGTATTACAGAACGAGTAAAGATACTTGCCGGTAAACGAGATTGAAATAGGTATGCGGATACTGACGATCGAATCTCGGGCAAGTAACATACCGAAGGACAAAGGGAATGACATACGGGATTATATGAATCCTTGGCACTGAGGATCAAACGATAAGATATTCGTAGAATATGTAGGATCCAATATGGGCATCCAGGTCCCGCTATTGGATATTGACTGAGGAGTCACTCGGGTCATGTCTACATAGTTCTCGAACCCGCAGGGTCTGCACACTTAAGGTTCGACATTGTTTTATGCGTATTTGAGTTATATGGTTGGTTACCGAATGTTGTTCGGAGTCCCGGATGAGATCACGGACGTCACGAGGGTTTCTGGAATGGTCCGGAAACGAAGATTGATATATAGGATGACCTCATTTGATTACCGGAAGGTTTTCGGAGTTACCGGGAATGTACCGGGAATGACGAATGGGTTCCGGGTGTTCACCGGGGGGCAGCCCACCCCGGGGAAGCCCATAGGCCTTGGGGGTGGCGCACCAGCCCTTGGTGGGCTGGTGGGACAGCCCAAGAAGGCCCTATGCGCCATAGATAGAAAATCAAAGAGAAAAGAAAAAAAGGAGGTGGGAAAGGAGAGAAGGACTCCACCTTCCAATCCTAGTTGGACTAGGATTGGAGGAGGACTCCTACTCCCTTGGTGGCGCAGCCCTTGGGGCTCCTTGAGCCTCAAGGCAAGCCTCCCCTCCCCTCCTCCTATATATATGGAGCTATTAGGGATGATTTGAGATAACTTTTGCCACGGCAGCCCGACCACATACCTCCACGATTTTACCTCTAGATCGCGTTTCTGCGGAGCTCGGGCGGAGCGCTGCTGAGATTAGATCACCACCAACCTTTGGAGCGCCGTCATGCTGCCGAAGAACTCATCTACCTCTCCGTCTCTCTTGCTGGATCAAGAAGGCCGAGATCATCGTCGAGCTGTACGTGTGCTGAACGCGGAGGTGCCGTCCGTTCGGCACTAGATCGTGGGACGGATCGCGGGACGCTTCGTGGGACGGTTCGCGGGGCGGATCGAGGGACGTGAGGACGTTCCACTACATCAACCGCGTTCACTAACGCTTCTGCTGTGCGATCTACAAGGGTACGTAGATCGGAAATCCCCTCTCGTAGATGGACATCACCATGATAGGTCTTCGTGCGCGTAGGAAAATTTGTGTATCCCATGCGACGTTCCCCAACAGTGGCATCATGAGCTAGGTTCATGCGTAGATGTCTTCTCGAGTAGAACACAAAAGTTTTTGTGGGCGGTGATGTGCGTTTTGCTGCCCTCCTTAGTCTTTTCTTGATTCCGCGGTATTGTTGGATCGAAGCGGCTCGGACCGACATTACTCGTACACTTACGAGAGACTGGTTTCATCGCTATGAGTAACTCCGTAGCTCAAAGATGACCGGCGAGTGTCAGTTTCTCCAACTTTAGTTGAATCGGATTTGACCGAGAAGGTCCTTGGATGAGGTTAAATAGCAATTCATATATCTCCGTTGTGGTGTTTGCGTAAGTAAGATGCGATCCTACTAGATGCCCATGGTCACCACGTAAAACATGCAACAACAATTAGAGGACATCTAACTTGTTTTTGCAGGGTATGATTGTGATGTGATATGGCCAACGATGTGATGTGATATATTGGATGTATGAGATGATCATGTTGTAATAGGAAATATCGACTTGCACATCGATGGTACGGCAACCGGCAGGAGCCATAGGGTTGTCTTTAAACTAACGTTTGTGCTTGCAGATGCGTTTACTATATTGCTAGGACGTAGCTTTAGTAGTAATAGCATGAGTATCACAACAACCCCGATGGCGACACGTTGATGGAGATCATGATGATGGAGATCATGGTGTGACGCCGGTGACAAGAAGATCGTGCCGGTGCTTTGGTGATGGAGATCAAGAAGCACATGATGATGGCCATATCATGTCACTTATGAATTGCATGTGATGTCAATCCTTTATGCACCTTATCTTGCTTAGAACGACGGTAGCATTATGAGGTGATCTGCCACTAAAATTTCAAGACGAAATTGTGTTCTCCCCGACTGTGCACCGTTGCGACAGTTCTTCGTTTCGAGACACCACGTGATGATCGGGTGTTATAGACTCAACGTTCACATACAACGGGTGCAAAACAGTTGCACACGCGGAACACTCGGGTTAAGCTTGACAAGCCTAGCATGTGCAGACATGGCCTCGGAACACATGAGACCGAAAGGTCGAGCATGAATCGTATAGTTGATATGATTAGCATAGAGATGCTTACCGCTGAAACTATTCTCGACTCACGTGATGATCGGACTTGAGATAGTGGATTTGGATCATGTACCACTCAAATGACTAGAGAGATGTACATTTTCAGTGGGAGTTCTTAAGTAATATGATTAATTGAACTAATTGTCATGAAAATAGTCTAATGGTCTTTGCGAATTACGATGTAGCTTGCGCTATAGCTCTACTGTTTTTATATGTTCCTAGAGAAAATTTAGTTGAAAGTTGATAGTAGCAATCTTTGCAGACTTAGTCTGTAAAACCGAGGATTGTCCTCGTTGCTGCGCAGAAGGATTATGTCCTTAATGCACCACTCGGTGTGCTGCACCTCGAGCGTCGTCTGTAGATGTTGTGAACATCCGACATACACGTTTCTGATGACTATCCGATAGTTCAGTACAAAATACTTAATGGCTTAGAAGCAAGGCGCCGAAGACGTTTTGAAATGTCACGAAACATAAGAGATGTTCTAAAGAGATGAAATTGTGATTTCATGCTTGTGCCCTTGTTAAGAGGTATGAGACCTCCGACAAGATTCTTTGTCCACGAAGTAGAGGAGAAAAGCTCAATCATTGAGCGTGTGCTCAGATTATCTCAGTACGACAATCGCTTGAATCAAGTGGGAGTTGATCTTCGAGATAAGATAGTGATGGTTCTCCAAAGTCACTGCCACCAAGCTGTGAGAGCTTCGTGATGAACTATAACATATCAAGGATAGATACAATGATCCTTGATCGATTCGCGATGTTTGACACTGCGAAAGTAGAAATCAAGAAGGAGTATCAATAGTTGATGGTTAGTAAAACTACTAAGTTTCGAGAAAGGCAAGGGCTAGAAGGGATACTTCGTGAAACGGCAAAGCAGTTGCTGCACTAATGAAGAGACCCCGGATTAAACCCAAGCCCGGGACTAAGTGCTTCTGTTATGAGGGGAACGGTCACTGAGGCGGAGCAACTCTAGATACTTGGTAGATAAGAAGGCTGGCAAAAGTCGAAAGAAGTATATTTGATATACATGATGTTGATGTGTACTTTACTAGTACTCCTAGTAGCACGAGGGTATTGGATACCGGTTCGGTTGCTAAGTGATTAGTAACACGAAATGAAAGCTACAACATAGACGGAGACTAGCTAAAGGCGAGGTGACGATACGTGTTGGAAGTGTTTCCAAGGTTGATATGATCAAACGTCGCACGCTCCCTCTACCATCGGGATTGGTGTTAAACCTACATAATTGTTATTTGGTGCTTGCGTTAAGCATGAACATGATTGGATCGTGTTTATTGCAATACGATTATTCATTTAAAGAGAATAATGGTTACTCTATTTGCTTGAATAATCACCTTCAGTGGTTTATTGAATCTCGATCGTAGTGTTACACATGTTCATGATATTGGTGCCAAAAGATACGAGGTAATGATGATAGTACCACTTACTTGTGGCACTGCCTCTTGAGTCATGTTGTTATAAATTGCGTGAAGAGGCTCCATGCTGATGGATCTTTATACTCACTTGATTTTGAATCACTAGTGACATGCAAATCATACCACATGAGCAAGGCCTTGTTTTCATTGAGATGAAACAAGATAGTAACTTGTTGGAAGTGATACATTTTGATGTATGCGGTCCAATGGGTGCTGAGGCACGCAGTGGATATCATTATGTTCTTACTTCAATGACGATTTGAGTAGATACAAGAGTATTTACTTAATGAATCACAAGTCTGAAATATTGAAAAGTTCAATTATGTTTCGTAGTGAAGTTCGTCGTAACAAGAGGATAAACGGTCTACGATATGATCATAGAAATGAATATCTGAGTTACGAGTTTTGGTATGCAGTTAAGACAATGTGGAAATTGTTTCGCAGTTCATGCCACCTGGAACATCATAGTGTGATGATGTGTCTGAACGTCATAGCCACGCACTATTTGGTATGGTGCATGCTATGATGTCTCTTATCGAATTACCACTATCGTTTATGGGTTATGCATTAGAGACAACCGCATTCACTTTAAATAGGGCACCGCGTATTTCCGTTGAGATGACACAGTATAGACTGAGGTTTAGAGAAATCTGAACTATCGTTTCTTGAAAGTTTGGAGCTGCGATGCTTATGTGAAAAAGTTTCAGTCTGATAAGCTCGAACCCTAAGCGGATAAATGCATCTTCATAAGATATCCAAAACAGTTGGATACATCTCCTATCTCAGATCCGGAAGCGAAGTGTTTGTTTCTAGAAACGGGTTCTTTCTTGAGGAAAGGTTTCTCTCGAAAGAATTGAGTGGGAGGGTGATACAACTTTATGAGGTTATTGAACCATCACTTCAACTAGTGTGTAGCAGGGCACAAGAAGTTGTTCCTGTGGCGCCTACACCAATTGAAGTGGAAGCTGATGATGGTGATCATTGAGCTTCGGATCAAGTTACTACAAACCTCGTAGGTCGACAAGGTCGCATACTACTACAGAGTGGTATGGTAACCCTGTCTTGGAGGTCATGTTGTTGAACAATAATGAACCTACGAGCTGTGGAGAAGCGATGGTGGGCCTGGATTCCGACAAATGGCTGGAGGCCATGAAATCCGAGAGAGGATCCATGTATGAAAACAAAGTGTAGACTTTGGAAGAACTACTTGATGGTCGTAGGACTATTGAGTAAAGATGGATCTTTAAAAGGAAGACAGACGACGATGGTGGTAAGTCACTATTTAGAAAAGCTCGACTTGTCGCAAAGATATTTCCGACATGATCAAACAGTTGACTATGGTGAGACTTTCTCACTCGTAGCGATGCTAAAAGTCTGTTAGAATTATGTTAGTAGTTGCTGCATTATTTATGAAATATTGCACATAGGATGTCAAAACATTATTTCCTCGACGATTTCCTTGAGCAAACATTGTATGTGATACAACCAGGAGGTTTTGTCGATCCTAAACATACTAGCAAGTATGCAAGCTCCAGCGATCCTTCAGTGGACTGGTGCAAGCATCTCGGAGTTGGACTATACACTTTGATGAGATGATCAAAGATTTTGGGTTTGTACAAGGTTTATGAGAAACTTGTATTTCCAAAGAAGTGAGTGGGAGCACTATAGAATTTCTCATAAGTATATGTGGTTGACATATTGTGGATCAGAAGTAATGTAGAATTTCTGTAAAGCATACAAGGTTGTTTGAAAGGAGTTTTCAAAGGAATACCTGGATTGCGCTACTTGAACGTTGAGCATCAAAGATCTATGAAGATGGATCGAAAGCGCTTAATAGAAGTTTCAACAAGATGCATGCCTTGACAAGTTTTTGAAGGAGTTCAAAATAGATCAGCAAAGAAGGAGTTCTTGGTTGCGTTGTGAGGTGTGAATTTGAGTAAGACTCAAAACCCGACCCCGGTAGAATAAAGAGAATAGACGAAGGTCGTCTTCTATGCCTTGGCCGTAGAATCTGAAGGCCATGGTGGGTACCGCACCTGATGTGTGCCTTGACTCAAACTCAGTTGAGAGGTACACAGAGTGATCCACGATTGAATCACTAGCAGCGGTCAAAATTTATCCTTAGTAACTGATGGACTAAAGAATTTTTCTCGATTATGGAGGTGGTTAAAGAGTTCGTTGTAAAGGGTTACGTCGATGCAAGCTTTGACACTACTCCGAATAACTATGAGTAGTGAAACGGATTCGTATAGTAGAGTAGATATTTGGAGCATTCCCGAATAGCACGTAGTAGCAGCATCTATAAGATGACACAAAGATTTGTAAACAACGCACGGATTTGAAAGTTTTAGAACCGTTGACTAAAGCCTCTCTCATGAGCAAGACGTGATCAGACCCCATAACTATATGGGTGTTGGATTCGTTGGAATCACATGGTGATGTGAACTAGATTATTGACTCTAGTGCAAGTGGGACACTGTTGGAAATATGCCCTAGAGGCAATAATAAATTAGTTATTATTATATTTCTTCGTTCATGATAATCGTTTATTATCCATGCTATAATTGTATTGATGGGAAACACAGTGCATGTGTGGATACATAGACAAAACACTGTCCCTAGTAAGCCACTAGTTGACTAGCTCGTTGATCAAAGATGGTCAAGGTTTCCTGACCATAGGCAAGTGTTGTCACTTGATGACGGGATCACATCATTAGGAGATCATGTGATGGGCTAGACCCAAACTAATAGACGTAGCATGTTGATCGTGTCATTTTGTTGCTACTGTTTTCTGCGTGTCAAGTATTTGTTCCTATGACCATGAGATCATATAACTCACTGACACCGGAGGAATGCTTTGTGTGTATCGAACGTCGCAACGTAACTGGGTGACTATAAAGATGCTCTACAGGTATCTCCGAAGGTGTTCGTTGAGTTAGTATGGATCGAGATTGGGATTTGTCACTCCGTGTGACGGAGAGGTATCTTGGGGCCCACTCGGTAATACAACATCACACACAAGCCTTGCAAGCATTGTGACTTAGTGTAAGTTGCGGGATCTTGTATTACGGAACGAGTAAAGAGACTTGCCGGTAAACGAGATTGAAATAGGTATGCGGATACTGACGATCGAATCTCGGGCAAGTAACATACCGAAGGACAAAGGGAATGACATACGAGATTAGATGAATCCTTGGCACTGAGGTTCAAATGATAAGATCTTCGTAGAATATGTAGGATCCAATATGGGCATCCAGGTCCCGCTATTGGATATTGACCGAGGAGTCACTCGGGTCATGTCTACATAGTTCTCGAACCCAGAGGGTCTGCACACTTAAGGTTCGACGTTGTTTTATGCGTATTTGAGTTATATGGTTGGTTACCGAATGTTGTTCGGAGTCCCGAATGAGATCACGGACGTCACGAGGGTTTCCGGAATGGTCCGGAAACGAAGATTGATATATAGGTTGACCTCATTTGATTACCGGAAGGTTTTCGGAGTTACTGGGAATGTACCGGGAATGACGAATGGGTTGCGGGTGTTCACCGGGGGGGGCAGCCCACCCCGGGGAAGCCCATAGGCCTTGGGGGTGGTGCACCAGCCCTTGGTGGGCTGGTGGGACAGCCCAAGAAGGCCCTATGCGCCATAGATAGAAAATCAAAGAGAAAAGAAAAAAAGGAGGTGGGAAAGGAGAGAAGGACTCCACCTTCCAATCCTAGTTGGACTAGGATTGGAGGAGGACTCCTCCTCCCTTGGTGGCGCAGCCCTTGGGGCTCCTTGAGCCTCAAGGCAAGCCTCCCCTCCCCTCCTCCTATATAATTGGAGCTATTAGGGCTGATTTGAGACAACTTTTGCCACGGCAGCTCGACCACATACCTCCACGGTTTTACCTCTAGATCGCGTTACTGCGAAGCTCGGGCGGAGCCCTGCTGAGATTAGATCACCATCAACCTCCGTAGCGCCGTCACGCTGCCGGAGAACTCATCTACCTCTCCGTCTCTCTTGCTGGATCAAGAAGGCCGAGATCATCGTTGAGCTGTACGTGTGCTGAACGCGGAGGTGCCGTCCGTTCGGCACTAGATCGTGGGACGGATCGTGGGACGGTTCGTGGGACGGTTCGCGGGGCGGATCGAGGGACGTGAGGACGTTCCACTACATGAACCTCGTTCACTAACGTTTCTGTTGTGCGATCTACTAGGGTACGTAGATTGGAAATCCCCTCTCGTAGATGGACATCACCATGATAGGTCTTCGTGCGCGTAGGAAATTTTTTGGTTCCCATGCGACATTCCCCAACATGAGTCACTCGGCCAGATCTCCCTGAACTTCAGGTTTGGTGGTGAGAAAAATTACTGGAAGGAGCAACTGACCTTCGAGGTGGTCGACTTTCGTAGTGCCTATCACACTATCCTGGGTAGGCCCACCTATGTGTGTTTTATAGCTAGACCATCTCACGTGTATCTTAAGCTTAAGATGCCAGGGCCGGGAGGCGTGATCATGGTGATGAGAAATCGGAAGATCCGAGGAGTGCCTCCAGTAGGGTTCCAAAATTGCCAACAAGCAAGTCCTCACAGTCGAGCTCGATGGGTACAAGAAGATGGTGGACACTACTGGCTTGCTCAAGTCGAAGCGGCTGGCTACTGAATTTGACTTTCAGTGGGTTAGCGAGACCAAGCAGGTTCACATTCACCCCAACGATCTGAGTGCCTCCATGATGAACATCTCCACATCACTCTGTGAAAAAGATGAAGCCAAGCTCATCCAGTTCCTCCATGAGAACTGGGACATCTTTGCATGGAAGCCATCTGACATGCCAGGTGTTCCCAGGGAGCTGTCTAAGCACCGCCTCTGAGTGCACTCCAAGGTCAAACCCATCAAAGAACACTTGCGTCGTTCCTCTGTGAAAGAGCACTAGGTGATTGACGAAGAGATCACTCGGCTCCTAGCTGCTGAATTCATTCACGAGGTTTACTACTCCGAGTGGCTCGCAAATTTTCTCATGGTGCCCAAGAAGAACAATTCGCTCTGTATGTGTATTGACTTCAAGCACCTCAATCGGACATGCTCGAAAGATCATTTCCCTCTACCCCGCATAGATCAGATTGAAGATTCTACTGCCGGATCTGAGCACATGTCCTTCCTGGATGCGTACTCCAGGTAGCACCAGATCCGAATGTATGAGCCAAATGAAATAATCACGGACTTCATCACCCCATTAGGGTGTTTCTGCTACATCACTATGCCATTCGGCCTTAAAAATGTCGGATCTACTTTCAAGCCCAAGATCCAAAAATGCTTGCAAAATCATATAAGTCGAAACATGGAGGCATATATGGATGACATCGTGGTCAAGTCTAGAAAGGTTTTGCTGGGGATATTACCCCGCTGTATAACCCGCCCTATGGGGCCGGGTCATGATTATGGTAACTTAATATTATACTCAAGATGGGCTTTAACGTACAATACCAAAGGTGTAAGGCGCCGGGTTCAAGTAAGCTTCCTAGTGATGACGAGGTGATGTATATGCTTCTCGCCCCTCGTTGGACCCCAAGTGGACGGTAGAGATGTAGTCAGCAGCAAATTTCCCTCACACGAAGACTGTAAGGTTTATCGAACTAGGAGGACTCCTAGGCTCAAGTAGGTGTCTTCCACCATGGCGCTAGCAGAAGACATGGACCTGCACACACAACAAATAACTTTGCTCCCAACGAGTACAAAGAGGTTGTCAATCTCTCCGGCCTTGTACTTTGCAAAGGATCAAAACAAAAGCGGTGAGGTAATAGTGATTGCAATAGAAAAGTAAATAAAGCGGTAGATGGTGGAGGTGTAACCAAGGATGGTGATATGGACCGGAGTCACATGATGTTCACTAGTGATGTCTCTCTCCCAAAAGACAATAAACAACTATGCTAGGGTAAACAAATCACAGTTGGGCAATTGACATAATTATGATCGCACCACGATGCTAATTATGCTCCTTGATAGTTAGAGGTTCAATAGTAATGGGCAATACGCCAAGACAAGTAGACCGTTTATTCATCAGCATCTACTTACTAATCATCCACCTTGAGATATCTATCCAGAACATCTCTCCGGTATTAAGTTGCGAGCCCCACCCAAAGTGTAAACTCAAAGCAACGGACAACTGCATTAACGAACTATGTGTAAGGTAAACAATCCTTGCAATCTTGGTCACAAGCACCGTTGTTTTCTCCCTCGTGGCAACAAGCACATTCCCTAGTCTCATGTTTCTGTCACTCAAGCTAGACATCGAGGGGCCCGAACCCACAATCATGCATAATGCTCCCTCTTGGAGTTACGATCTACTACTTGGCCAAAGCAATAAAAATCAACGGAGAACATGCAATAATCACTAAGGAACATAATATAAAAGGATGATCAAATATATAACTCATAACAATCTGAATATAATCTCATAATCCAACGGATCCCAACAAACCGTGCATAGCAAAAGCAAGAGGATTACATAGATGCCTTGATCATGTAGGGCAACACACAAGGACTAACCATTGAAGCACAAGATTGGAGAGAAGACATCACATAGCTACTGGTCATGGACTCATGGTCCAAGGAGGACTACTCACGGCACTCCGGGAGGCGTCCATGGCGGTGGAGAAGCTCCCAGAGGTAAATCCTCCCTCTGGCATGGTGTGGGAAAGAGGTCTCCTGACGCTCCCGATCTTGGAAGGGCTACGGCGACGGAACGTTGGAGAAATTCGCGATTCCAGAAAGTCTACGAGGGTTTTCTCACCAAACACTAAATATAGGCCAAAGGAGGGCACCGGAGGAGGTGGGCCCCACCCAGGCGACCTCTTGGCGCGGCCTGGGCCCTGGCCGCGCCAGCAGGCCGCCTGGGAGGCCTCTGTCCCCCCTCTCGCCCTCCTTCGGTGATCCGGAAGCTTTTGTTTCACTGAATTTTTTATATATTTTTCTGGATTTTTTCGGGCTTCTGAAAATTGGGTAAAAGCCCCTGCAAAAAAGACATCAGCAGACAGAAAGTGGCACTGGGTGCACTGAGTTAGTAGGTTAGTCCAAATATGTGTAAAATGATATAAAAGTGTAGCAAAACATATAACATTGTCACCCAAAAGGTCATGGAACAAGCAGAAGTTATAGATACGTTTGAGACGTATCAACATCCCCAAGCTTAATTTCTGCTCGTCCTCGAGTAGACAAATGATAACACAATAATTTCTGTGGTGACATGCTAACACAAATATAAGAACTTCAATGTAAATCAAGTGAGATATGCAATTCAAGTCAATACAATAACAAGCAAGAGTCTATATCTAGTATTGAGTTTAGCAAAGTAAGAACATAAAGGTGCAAGAGCTCTCGCTGTCCGTGACTCGAATGTCTCCAAATGGTGTTTGCGTGCAAGAAGTGGGAGATGGGTTCGGAGATAAAATATATTTTTTAATTGAGAACTCAATATACTAAACCTCACACTTAGTCTCCTTCAGAATCTTATTTTGACTCATCCCTAGACCACTTGTCACACACAAGTCATAATGATCCTCTCCCTTTCGATTTTGAGCACTCATGCAATGGATGAGCGTAAGCAATATATGTTGGCACTTAGGATGGCAAATACATTAATGATGGGGAAGGAAGACAAAAAAGGTGTGAAAGGCTCACATCAATCAGGACAACCATAGGTGAAAGAAAGCCAAATGATAGATATGATGTGAGGAGTAGGGATTGCCATGTAACGGATGCACATATGAGCTAAGGTAAGCTCTCCAATGGAGCTAGTGGGGGTGCATCCAACTTGTTTGATCATGAAGACCTAGAGCTCATTTGAGGAGGCTCATCATTGGAATATGCAAACCAAGTTCTATAGTGTAAGGGTCCCCACATAGTTATGCATGAATGATAATCTCTATGTAGTACCAATATAGTAATGGAGTGCGAGTGTGGATCTTTCAAAAGGAATAGTATTGTTGCCCCCTTCTCTCTTTTATTTCTTTTTCTTTTTCTATTTTTTATTTTTTTGTGGCCTCTTTGGCTCTTTCTTTTTTATCTCTTATTTGTCCTCTTTGGGATCTTTTGTTTGTCCTCTTTGGGATCTTTTCCTCTCTTAAGGGCAACACTCTATGTTTTACATGAATAGAAAGAAAAATCATCACACTTTATAAGAAGTACTCAACATAAAGACAAGTCAAAACTATCAGGATGTATGAAAATGTATGCCTCTACCAGTGTAGCAGGATATGCAATGATACTAGCGCGTCATGTAGCAGTAATGAGGGAAAGGCCCAACTAGCATGCGACTCTATGATCAAGCAAAAGCATGTATGACATGAAGATCAAGTCATGCGATGATGGATGTTACATGGCAATGTATCTCGGAAAGGCTATGGAAATGCCTTAATAGGTAGGTATGGTGGCTGTTTTGAGGAAATATACAATGAGGCTTATGTATGACAGACCGTATCATGTCAAGGGTTTGGATGCATCGGCGGAGTTTGCACCAACTCTCAATGTGAGAAAGGGCAATGCACGGTACCGAAGAGGCTAGCAAAATAGGGATTCTGGTATTGCCAACAATCAAATACTCACGTTAGTCTGAAGAACTCATACACTTATTATCGGTAACTCTCTATCTAGTTAGGAAATTCACAAAGAGACAAGTACCGAGAGGAGGAATGTTTGCGGGTTTGGTTATCCTTCTGCATCCTCGGCTCATGGTAACGTGAGGGTACTCTATATATTCCAACCCCTCCAGAGGTTAGCGATCAATTTAGTAGCTAGAGTTCTCAACTAATTTTTAGTTTTTAAAAAACACACAGATTTCCCAAAATACGACACCTATCACTAATAGGCTCAAGCTCTTGGCACCAGTAGTCCAAACATTACTCAAATCAATACCTCAAAACTATTGCAAGTTACTACTATACTTAAATGGCAACCTCAATTACCTACTCATGCAAGACACACAACTCAGTGCAACAAGCCAACTCTCTAAACAAGATAAGCATGATAACTCAAGAGAGTTCCAAGATCAACCTAAATAAAATCTCTTAAAAAGATAAGCATGAAAACTAAGAGCTAAGCATGATAGTAGCTACGAAAAGATGAAGAACACACAAAAAGAATAAGCATAAAAACCTATGTTGTGTTCTAGAGTGGAATGGAGCGTGTGTCTCTCCCAAACAAGGTAGGCTAGGTTCCGACTTGTTATGAACAGCAAGAAAAACTAAAACAACCTATAAAGTAAATAGCGGGACACTCCAAGCATAGCACATATCATATGAAGCGATAAAAACATAGCATGGAAATGAACGACCTGATGATTGTTGATAGAGAAGGGGATGCACGGGGGCATCCCCAAGTTTAGACGCTTGAGTCTCTTTGAATATTTATTGGGATGCATGGGAGCATCGCCAAGCTTGAGCGTTTGACACTCCTTTATCTTCTTTCATTATCTCTCCCATCTCAATGCTTGAAAACTCCCTTCATATAAACCTCATCATAAGCTGATTAGAGTAGTTAGTTCCCTTAATAAAATAATTCAATACCTTCTGGAAATAAAGATTCTCATGAAAACCTACTGCTTCTCATGATTGCCAAAAATATTTTGCAAATAAAAAGCAAGCTTAGGATTCGCAAAACAATGAAAACACAAAACATGGCAGAATGTGTGAAAAACAGAACAACAGGTAGTAAATAATTTATTCCGGGCACTTCTGCAACTCAAATAAAAAACTCAGAACATATGACAGAAAGACAATTATATAGATCATTCTGTAAAAAACATTCAGATAAAAAACATGATCTGGTGATTTTTGGCGAATTTTTCCGTCAAGCATGCAGAATCTGTTTCTAGACAACATGTCACAACTTTTGAACTTTCTTGCAATCGAAGGCTATAACTTGGCACAAAGCTTAAAAATAAAGATGCAATGATGTTGCTACGGTAGTAACACACATCAAGACCACTAAAACAGAAAGTAAAAACTTATTGGGTTGCCTCCCAACAAGCACTTTGTTTTATGCCTTTGAGCTAGGCATAATGCAAGAAGATCAAGTGTTATCAACTCCAAAAGAATAACTTGCCAGTGTAACGGACTCATAAGGTAACTTAATCTTATTTCTAGAGAATTGTTCCACTCCCTTTTTAAGAGGAAATTGGAATTTAATAATTCCCTCTTTCATGTCAATGATAGCACTAACGGTGCGGAGAAAAGGACGTCCCAAAATAATTGGACATGAAGGATCACATTCAATGTCCATAATAAGAAAATCAACGGGAAGATAATTATCATTGACAATAATAAGCACATCATCAATTCTCCCTAAAGGTTTCTTTATGGAAGAATCAACGAGACGAACACCAAAAGAACATGGATCATAAGGTTTCCAATCAAGCATATCATACATTCTTTTGGGCACAACGGAGGCACTAGCTCCAACATCACACAAAGCAAAGCAAGATATATTATTAAATTTAATTTTGACCATAGGATCCCAACCATCTTCTAGATTCCTAGGAATAGAAGTCTTTAGCTTAAGCTTGTCCTCCCTTGCTTTGATAAGAGCATTGGTAATATGCTCGGTGAAGGCAATATTGAGTTTACTAGTGTGGGGGTCTTTAGCCATTCTTTGCAAAAAGGTGATGACTTCGGAGAGACTACAATTGTCAAAGTGGTAGTAATGTCATCTAGGCTCATTATTTTGGTGGTATCTAAATTCATAGGACCTTCTTGTCCTATAATTGAGGTATTAGCATCACCATTAATAGGTCCACTAGGACTAGGAGTGCGATGGGTGCTGAAAGTTTTGAGGTCCTCAACAACTTGTATAGCAGCAATGGTGGTGTGTGTAGGAAGGCTCGTAATTCTCTCTTCCTCTACCTTTTCTCTAGCCCATCTCTCTTTAAGTTTGGCTAGCATTCTTATGTTCTCATTAATTTGGACTTGGATAGCATTCATGGGTGTGGGGTTCCTTTCCTCAAGTGGGGAAGTTCTAATTTTAAGCATCTCTACATCATGAGCTATGTTGTCAACCTTCAAAGCGAGACTATCTAATTTCTCTAGTTTCTCTTCTACACTCTTGTTGAAGGCTTTTTAAGAATTGATAAAATCTTTAAGCATGCTCTCTAATTCATAAGTGGATTTTTGGTGCTAGGATAATTGTTATTGTTCCCATAGTTGTTGGATGGGAACGGTCTAGGATTGCTAACAAAATTACTCCTATAGGCATTGTTATTGAAGTTGTTCCTAGAAATAAAGTTAACATCCACTTTCTCTCTTTCTCGAGCAACCAAAGAATTTAAAGGAACATCATCGGGATCAATAGGAGCTTGCTTAGTAAGTAGAGTCATGATCATATCAACCTTATCATTAAGGGAGGAGTTCTCCTCAACAGAGTTTACCTTCCTACCTATTCGAGCTCTCTCGGTGTGCCATTGAGAATAATTTGCCATCATCTCATCCAATAGCTTTGTGGCAGCACCAAGTGTAGTTGACATAAAGGTTCCTCCCGCGGCCGAGTCTAACAAATTCCGCGAGGTAAAGTTCAATCCTGCATAGAAAGTTTGGATAACCATCCAAGTAGTCAAACCATGTGTAGGGCAATTCTTAACAAGAGATTTCATACGTTCCCCAGCTAGAGCAACATGTTCATTATCCAATTGCCTAAAATCATAATGTTACTCCTCAACTGGATAATCTTAGCAGGTGGGTAATACTTCCCAATAAAAGCATCTTTGCACTTATCCCAAGAATCTATGTTATAACTAGGCAAAGATTGAAGCCACACTTTGGCTCCTCCTCTCAAGGAGAAAGGAAAAAAGCTTAAGTTTAACAATATCACCATCTACTTCTTTATATTTTTGCATATCACAAAGCTCAACAAAATTGTTCAAGTGCAAAGCGGCATCATCTCCAACAACGGAGAATTGATCTTTCATAACCAGGTTCATCAAAGCAGGTTTAATCTCATAGGACGTGGCCTCAGTGGCAGGAGCAGCAATAGGAGTGCAGATAAAGTCATTGTTGTTGTGACTAGTGAAGTCACACAACTTGGTGTTCTCAGTGGAACCCATAGCAGCATCAACAAGCAAGAGCAAAGCAACTAATTTTTTTGTGGTTTTTGGTATAGGACTCTAAATAAATAACTAGAAAGCAAACTAACAAGACTTAAAAGCAAAGGTAAAATATAGTGTGCAACTCCCCTATCTTGAAGATTGGAGTCCCCGGCAACGGCGCCAGAAATTCGCTTGATGACAAGGTGATGGATATGCTTCTCGCCCCTCGTTGGACCCCAAGCGAAATGTAGAGATGTAGTCAGCAGCAAATTTCCCTAACACAGAGACTGTAAGGTTTATCGAACCAGGAGGACTCCTAGGCTCAACAAGTAGGTGTCTTCCACCCTGGCACTAGCAGATGACGTGGACCTGCACACACAACAAATAACTTTGCTCCCAACGAGTACAAAGAGGTTGTCAATCTCTCCGGCCTTATAGTTTGCAAAGGATAAAAACACAAGCGGGAAGGTAATAGTGATTGCAACGGAAAAGTAAATAAAGCGGTAAATGGTGGAGGTGTAAGAAATGATGGTGATATGGACCAGAGTCACATGATGTTCACTAGTGATGTCTCTCTCCCAAAAGACAATAAACAACTATGATAGGGTAAACAAATCACAGTTGGACAATTGACAGAATTATGATCGCACCACAATGCTAATTATGCTCCTTGATAGTTAGAGGCTCAATAGTAATGGCCAATACGCCAAGATAAGTAGATCGTTTATTCATCAGCATCTACTTACTAATCTTCCACTGATACGTCTCAAACGTATCTATAATTTTTGATGGTTTCATGTTTTTACCTTGTCAACTTTGGATGTTTTATGTACCTTTTATATCTTTTTTGGGACTAACTTATTAATTTAGTGCCAAGTGCCAGTTCCTGTTTTTTCTGTGTTTTTGACTCTTTTCATATCTGATTTTGGAACCGAGTCCAAACGGAATAAAATCCCCAAAATAAATTCTTCCAGAACAAAAGAAGATCGGGGGACTTGAGGGCCAAGGCAGGAGAGCTACAGGGGGCCCACAAGCCCTGTAGCTGCCACCAGGGGGCGGCAGCTACCAGGCTTGTGGCCTCCCTGGCGCTCCCCTGCCCTAGCTCTTTCGCCAATATATTACCTAAAATCCAGAAAAAAATCATGGCATCCACGAAAACACTTTTCCGTCGCCGCAAGCTTCCGTTTCCGCGAGATCTCATCTGGAGACCCTTCCAGGTGCCCTGTCGGAGGGGACTTTCGAGTTGGAGGGATTCTACATCAACATCATCGCCTCTCCAATGACTCGTGAGTAGTCCACTTCAGACCTACGGGTCCGTAGTTTGTAGCTAGATGGCTTCTTCTCTCTCTTGGATCTTCAATACAAAGTTCTCCATGATGTTCATGGAGATCTATCCGATGTACTCCTCTTTGGCGGTGTGTTTGTCGAGATCCGATGAATTGTGGATTTGTGATCAGATTATCTATGAATTATATTTGAGTCTTTGCTGGTTTCTTATATGCATGATTTGATATCCTTGTAAGTCTCACTGAGTCTTGGGTTTTGTTTGGCCAACTAGATCTATGATTCTTGCAATGGGAGAAGTGCTTGGTTTTTGGTTCATACCGTGTGGTGACCTTTCCCAGTGACAGAAGGGGCAGCAAGGCACGCATCGTGTTGTTGCCATCAAGGGTAACAAGATGGGATTTTATCGTAGATATGAGATTGTCCATCTACATCATGTCATCTTGCTTAAGGCTTTACTCTGTTCTTATGAACCTAATACACTAGATGCATGCTGGATAGCGGTCGACATTGGAGTAATAGTAGTAGATGCAGAAAGTATCGGTCTACTTGTTTTGTACGTGATGCCTATAGATATAATCATTGCCATAGATGACGCCACGACTTTGTGTGGTTCTATAAATTGCTCGACAGTAATTCGTTCAGCCACCGTCTAGTTTCTTTCATGAGAGAAGACACTAGTGAACACTACGGCCCCGGGGTCTATTCACAACTATCGTCTCCACTTTCTCTTTTGCTTTGCTTTGTTTACTTTTTGCTTTCAGTTCTCACTTTGCAAACAATCTATAAGGGATTGACAACCCCTTCGTAGCGTTGGGTGCAAGCTCTTTGTGTTTGTGCAGGTACTTGTGACTCGACACGATTCTCCCACTGGATCGATACCTTGGTTCTCAAACTGAGGGAAATACTTACCGCCGATGTGCTACATCACCCTTTCCTCTTCAAGGGAACACCAAAGCAAGGCTCCAAGGCCGCGGGGAAATCCTTTGCATATTTGCCAAGGAAGTCCCTATAGGCGTAGCCCGTGACAGAAGGATTCCTGGCGCCGTTGCCAGGGAAGGTCTGTTGTCGCAGTAGCAGAAGGATTTCTGGCGCCGTTGCCGGGTAGGTGGATCGCTTGCCGAGGAGAGATCAAGTCAAGATCTATCCAAGTAGGTGTCACAACCTCTCGTTTTCCTCTCCCCCACTTCACATTTGCCGTTTTCATTTGCCTTTCTCCTTAGCCGTTTTCTTTTTCCTTTTTGCCGTTTTCCGTTGCCAGTTTTCTTGCTTGCTTGTGTTCTTGTTGGTTTGTTGAAGTCATCATGGCTGAAAACACCAAACTTTGCGACTTCTCGAGTACCAATAATAATGATTTTGTTAATACTACGATTGCTCCCGCCACTAGTGGGGAATCGTATGAAATCAACACTGCCTTGCTGAATCTTGTTTTGAAAGAGCAATTCTCTGGCCTTCCTAGTGAAGATGCCGCATCCCATCTCAATACCTTCATTGAACTTTGCGATATGAAAAAGAAAAGAGATGTGGATAATGGCGTGATTAAGTTGAAGCTTTTTTCCTTTCTCGTTGCGAGATCGCGCAAAAACTTGGTTTTCTTCTTTGCCTAAAAATAGTATCGATTCTTGGGATAAGTGCAAAGATGCTTACATATCCAGGTATTTTCCGCCAGCTAAGATTATCTCCCTACGTAACGATATCATGAATTTCAAGCAACTTGATCATGAACACGTTGCACAATCTCGGGAGAGGATGAAGTTAATGATTAGAAATTGTCCCGCTCATGGCTTGAGTTTGTGGATGATTATACAAATCTTTTACGCTGGTTTGAATTTTGCTTCTCGCAATATCTTGGACTCTGCCTCAGGTGGAACGTTCATGGAAATCACGTTAGGAGATGCTAAAAAACTCCTAGACAATATCATGACCAACTACTCTCAGTGGCACACTGAAAGGTCACCTGCTAGCAAAAAGGTACATGCTATAGAAGAAATTAGCTCGCTTAGTGCTAAGATGGACGAGTTGATGAATTTGGTTGCTAGTAGAAATGCTCCTTTAGATCCTAATGACATGCCACTATCTTCCTTGATTGAGAGTAGCAACACTAGTTTGGACATTAATTTTGTTGGTAGGAACAATTTCGGCAACAACAATGCTTTTAGAGGAAACTATGTTCCTAGGCCTTTTCCTAGTAACTCCTCTAACAATTATGGAAATTCCTACAACAACACTTACGGAAATCACAACAAATTACTAATATCATAGAGTTCATCAACTCTCAAAAGATTTTCAATGTGTCCATAGAGGAAAAACTACTCAAAATAGACGATTTGGCTAAGAAATCACAACAAATTACTAATATCATAGAGTTGATAGGATGTCTTGTGATATTGATGCTTTGAAAGTTAGATGTGCTCCTCCCAAGGTCAACTTGGATGAAACTTTAAAAGCCATGAATGAGAGCAAAGAAAGAACCGCCCAAATTCGCGCTAGGCATGAATGGTTTAAAAGGGTGCGTTCTAGTGATGCAAATCACGAAGATCTTAAAGTGCTTGGTGTGACTCCTCTTGAATCTTTGTTTTTGCGTGTCAAACCTATTGATGAAGGGACTGGATATGAATCCACTTTGGTTGAAAAACGCCCCAACGATTCGGAGTCCACCTATCTTGATTATAAATGTGTGGACAGTGGAGTAGAAGAAATCAAAATATTGGGTACTAATGAAACTCCTACTTTGGATTTCAAGGAATTCAATTATGATAGTTGCTCCTTGTTTGAATGCATTTCTTTGATGCAATCCATTGCAAACTCTCCACATGCTTATAGCCAAAGCAAAGCCTTTACCACTCATATCGTAGATGCTATGATGAAATCTACTGAAGAGAAGCTCAAATTAGAAGTCTCTATACCTAGAAAACTTCGTGATGAGTGGGAACCTACTATCAAAATCAAAATAAAAAACTATGAATGCAATGCTTTGCGTGATTTGGGTGCTAGTGTTTCCGCGATTCCAAAGTCTTTATGTGATATTCTTGGTTTTCATGAGATTGAAGAATGTTCTCTTAATTTGCATCTTGCGGATTCTACTGTCAAGAAACCTATGGGAAGGATCGATGATGTTCTTATTGTTGCAAATAAGAACTATGTACCCATGGATTTCATTGTACTTGACATAGATTGCAATCCTTCATGTCCCATTATTCTTGGTAGACATTTCCTAAGGACTATTGGTGCTATCATCGATACGAAGGAAGGGAATATTAGATTTCAATTTCCTCTAAAGAAGGGCATGGAGCATTTTCCTAGAAAGAAAATAAGATTTCCTTATGAATCTATGATGAGGGCTACTTATGGTTTGAGCACCAAAGATAACTATACGTGATTCCATCACCTTTTGCCTAGCTAAGGGCGTTAAACAATAGTGCTTGTTGGGAGGCAACCCAATGAATCTATCCTTTTTATTTCTGTTTTGTGTTTTCCACACTTTCATAATTCTGTTATGATTGTGTTTTTGGTGTTTCTTTTGCGTTTGTGCCAAGTAAAACCATTATGATTAGTCTTGGGGATGATCGTTTGGTTATGCTGGAAAAGACAGAAACTTTATGCTCACGAAAAGAATTTTCATTTTTTTTATGTAAGATCTTTTGAGTTGATTATTTTTGCTGCTGATTTCTACGAAAATTCTTCAGACTTTCATAATTTTTGAAGTACCAGAAGTATACGAAGTATACAGATTGCTATAGACTGGTCTGTTGTTAACAAATTCTGTTTTTGTTGAGTTGGTTGCTTATTTTGATGAAACTATGTATAGTATCGGGGGGTATTAGACATGGAAGATTGAAAATACAGTAACCCAACATCAACATAAGTAGAATTTAAATTTGCTACAGTACCTAAGGAAGTGGTGGTTTGCTTTCTTATACTAATGATATCACAAGTTTCTGTTTAAGTTTCGTGTTGTGAAGTTTTCAAGTTTTGGGTGAAGTTCTTATGGACAAAGAGATAAATTGTGGCAAGAGCTCAAGCTTGGGGATGCCAAACGCACCCCAAGTTGATTCAAGGATGCCGTAAAAGCCTAAGCTTGGGGATGCCCCGGGAAGGCATCCCCTCTTTTGTCTTCAATCCATCGGTAACGTTACTTGGGGCTATATTTTTATTCACCACATGTTATGTGTTTTGATTGGAGCGTCTTGTATCGTAGGAGTATTTTATTTTTGTTGTGTCACAATCTTCCTTGCCGCACACCTATATAGAGAGACATGCACTCACCGTGATTTTGTCGAGCTTCACTTATATCCTTTGGTAGACAATTCAGCTCACATGTTCTTCACTTATATCTTTTGAGCTAGTTGATTTTGCTCTATGTGCTTCACTTATATCTTTTAGAGCACGGAAGTGCGTGGCTTGGTAGTTGATCTATTATATGAAAGTAGTCTCAAAAGGGGTAGTTATCCAAAGGGATATGAAAACTTCCACCTTCATGTGCATTGAATAGTAAGAGAAGTTTGATTCATCTCAATTAGTTTTGAGTTGTGGTTGTGGTAATATTAAGTTGTTAGTAAGGTGTTGTGGATCTAGAAATACTTGTGTTGAAGTTAGTGATTCCGATAGCATGCACGTATGGTGAACCGCTATGTGATGAAGTCTGAGCATGATTAGTCTATTGATTGTCATCCTTTGTGTGGCGGTCGGGATCGCACGATGGTTTATACCTACCAACCCTTCCCCTAGGAGTATGCGTTGAATGCTTTGTTTCGATTACTACTAAATTTTTTGCAACAAGTATATGAGTTCTTCATGACTAATGTTGAGTCCATGGTTTAGATGCACCTTCACCTTCCACCATCACTATCTTCTCTAGTGTCGTGCAACTTTCGCCGGTGCACAAAACCTACCATTAGCCTCCCTCAAACCAGCCACCATACCTACCTTCTATGGCTTTTTCAAAGCCATTCCGAGATATATTGCCATGCAACTACCACCATGACATGTGCCACAGCTTCTACATTGCCATTGCATGATCGTAAGATAGCTAGCATGATGTTTCCATTGATGTCTATGCCATGCTAGATCATTGTCACGCTACACTACCGAAGGAATTTCATATAGAGTCATCATTGCTCTAAGTTTTGAGTTGTAAGTGTGATGATGATCATTGATGGAGCATTGTCCCATGTGAGGAAATAAAAGAGGCCAGCGAAGCCCATTTACAAAAATAGGCCAAAGATACCCACCCAAAAAAAGAGGCCGACGCGCCCACCAAAAAAATGAGAGAAAAGAGAGAAGGGACAATGCTACTATCCTTCCACACTTGTGCTTATTAAGCACCATGATCTTCATGATTGAGAGTCTCCCATTTTGTCACCACCATATAGCTAGTGGGAAATTTTCATTATATAACTTGGCTTGTATATTCCAATGATAAGCTTCCTCAAATTTGCCTTAGGTCTTCATGAGCAAGCAAGTTGGATGCACACCCACTAGTTTTCTGTAGGAGCTTTCACATACTCTTAGCTCTAGTGCATCATTTGTATGGCAATCCCTACTCATTCACATTGATATCTATTGATGAGCATCTCCATAGCTCATTGATATGCCTAGTTAATGTGACCATATTCTCCTTGTTTGTCTTGCAACCTCCACCACACTCCATTCCACTTAGTGCTAAAACCATTGCTCACGCTTATGTATTGCATGAGAGTTGAAAAGGTTTGAGAAAGTAAAAGTGTGAAAACAATTACTTGGCCAATACCGGGGTTGTGCATGATTTAAATTCGTTCTGCAAGGATGATAGAGCATAGCCAGACTATATGATTTTGTAGGGATAACTTTCTTTTGGCCTTGTTATTTTGAAAGTTCATGATTACCTTGCTAGTTTGCTTGAATTATTATTGTCTTCACATCAATAGCAAACTATTGTTTTGAATCTAATGGATCTGAACATTCACGTCACATAAGAGGAGTTACAAAGGATGTCTATGCTAAGTAGCATGAAAGCATCAAAAATTCATTCTTTATCACTTCCCTACTCGAGGACGAGCAGGAGTTAAGCTTGGGGATGCTTGATACGTCTCAAATGTATCTATAATTTTTGATGGTTTCATGTTGTTATCTTGTCAACTTTGGATGTTTTATGTACCTTTTATATCTTTTTTGGGACTGAGTTATTAATTCAGTGCCAAGTGCCAGTTCCTATTTTTTTGTGTTTTTGACTCTTTTCAGATCTGATTTTGGAACGGAGTCCAAACGGAATAAAATCCCCAAAATATTTTTTTCCAGAACAGAAGAAGATCGGGGGACTTGAGGGCCAAGGCAGGAGAGCTACAGGGGGCCCACAAGCCCTGTAGCCGCCACCAGGGGGCGGGGGCTACCAGGCTTGTGGCCTCCCTGGCGCTCCCCTGCCCTAGCTCTTTCGCCTATATATTCCCTAAAATCCAGAAAAAAATCAGGGCATCCACGAAAACACTTTTCCGCCGCCGCAAGCTTCAGTTTCCACGAGATCTCATATGGAGACCCTTCTCGGTGCCCTGCCGGAGGGGACTTTGGAGTTGGAGGGCTTCTACATCAACATCATCGCCTCGCCAATGACTCATGAGTAGTCCACTTCAGACCTACGGGTCCGTAGTTAGTAGCTAGATGGCTTCTTCTCTCTCTTGGATCTTGAATACAAAGTTCTCCATGATCTTCATGGAGATCTATCCGATGTAATCCTCTTTGGCGGTGTGTTTGTCGAGATCCGATGAATTGTGGATTTGTGATCAGATTATCTATGAATTATATTTGAGTCTTTGCTGATTTCTTATATGCATGATTTGATATCCTTGTAAGTATCTCCGAGTCTTGGGTTTTGTTTGGCCAACTAGATCTATGATTCTTGCAATGGGAGAAGTGCTTTGTTTTGGGTTCATACCATGTGGTGACCTTTCCCAGTGATAGAAGGGGCAGCAAAGCACGCATCATGTTGTTGCTGTCAAGGGTAACAAGATGGGCTTTTATCGTAGATATGAGATTGTCCATCTACATGATGTCATCTTGCTTAAGGTGTTACTCTGTTCTTATGAACTTAATACACTAGATGCATGCTAGATAGTGGTCGATGTGTGGAGTAATAGTAGTAGATGCAGAAAGTATCGGTCTACTTGTTTTGGACGTGATGCCTATAGATATAATCATTGCCATATATGACGTCACGACTTTGCGTGGCTCTATCAATTGCTCGACAGTAATTCGTTCACCCACCGTCTACTTGCTTTCATGAGAGAAGCCACTAGTGAACACTACGGCCCCCGGGTCTATTCACAACTATCGTCTCCACTTTCGCTTTTACTTTGCTTTGTTTACTTTTTGTTTTCAGTTCTCACTTTGCGAACAATCTATAAGGGATTGACAACCCCTTCGTAGCGTTTGGTGCACGCTCTTTATGTTTGTGCAGGTACTTGTGACTCGACGCGATTCTCCCACTGATCGATACCTTGGTTCTCAAACTGAGGGAAATACTTACCGCCGCTGTGCTACATCACCCTTTCCTCTTCAAAGGAACACCAATGCAAAGCTCCAAGGCCGCGGGGAAATCCTTTGCATATTTGCCAAGGAAGTCCCTATAGGCGTAGCCCGTGACAGAAGGATTCCTGGCGCCGTTGCCAGGAAGGTCTGTTGTCGCAGTAGCATCCACCTTGAGATATCTATCCAGAACATCTCTCCGGTATTAAGTTGCGAGCCCCACCCAAAGTGTAAACTCAAAGCAACGAAAAACTGCATTAACGAACTATCCGTAAGGTAAACAATCCTTGCAACCTTGGTCACAAGCACCGTTGTTTTCTCCCTCGTGGCAACAAGCACATCCCCTAGTCTCATGTTTCTGTCACTCAAGCTAGACATCGAGGGTCCCGAACCCACAATCATGCATAAAGCTCCCTCTTGGAGTTACGATCACTACTTGGCCAAAGCAGTAAAAAGCAACGGAGAACATGCAAGAATCACTAAGGAACATAATATAAAAGTATAATCAAATATATAACTCATAACAATCTGAACATAATATCATAATCCATCAGATCCCAACAAACCGTGCATAGCAAAAGCCGGAGGATTACATAGATGCCTTGATCATGTAGGGAAGCTCACAAGGACTAACCATTGAAGCACAAGATTGGAGAGAAGACATCACATAGCTACTGGTCATGGACTCATGGTCCAAGGAGGACTACTCACGGCACATTCGGGAGGCGTCCATGGCGGTGGAGAAGCTCCCGGAGGTCAATCCTCCCTCTGACGGGGTGCCGAGAAGAGGTCTCCTGACGCTCCCGATCTCAGAAGCGCTGCGGCAGCGGAACGATGGAGAAATTCGCGATTCCAGTAAGTTTGCGAGGGTTTCCTCGTTGAACACTAAATATAGGCCAAAGGAGGGCACCGGAGGAGGTGGGGCCCACCTAGGCGACCTCTTGGCGCGGCCTAGGCCCTGGCCACGCCAACAAGACGCCTGGGAGGCCCTTGGTCGCCCTTTGGTCCTGAAGCTTCTGTTTCGCTGATTTTTTATATATTTTTTATGGATTTTTTTCGGGCTTCGGAAAATTGGATAAAAGCCCCTGCAAAAAAGACACCAGCAGACAGAAAGTGGCACTGGCTGCACTGAGTTAGTAGGTTAGTACAAATATGTGTAAAATGATATAAAAGTGTAGAAAAACATATAACATTGTCACCCAAAAGATCGTGGAACAAGAAGAAATTATAGGTACGTTTGGACGTATCACCTGGCGGTTCGCGAACATAGCGGGACAAGGCCCATGAGGTAGATGGTTTGGCAGAAGATATCCTTGCTTGAAAGCCAAGGCGAGTTAGAGATGTGCCGGGTTACGAATAATAGCATGACCCAGTCTCTTGTAAAACCCTAGGTCTTGACCTATATATAAAGGCAAGCCCCCGAAGTCAATAGGGTTAAGTTACAATCAATCGATAGCTCGGTTAAGCGAATTCGCTCCCTTGTAATTGATTTCATCATCTATACACACGAAGCAGGACGTAGGCTTTTACCTCCATCGGAGGGGCCGAATATGGGTAAACTCGTCTCTCGTTCCCAATCAACTCCTTTGAGTCGCCACATAGCAGCGATGGCCTCACACTCAAGTTCTCTCACGAGAACATCTGTCGTGACAAAACCACGATAATTGGCGCCCACCATGGGGTTGTCGCACAGTGGATTTGAGTTCTCAAAGGGAGCCCTTCCAGGGTTCGGGAGCTACGCGGTCGGTCTAATGACCAAAAGCCATTGTGGAAAGCGCTACATCAACAATTCGAGCTGGGGCCCCGAGGCCGATTCAATCGAGTCTGGATACCGGGTCCCCTTCGACAAGATACACGTCTTCATCGGCAAAATCGGCGAGTCTATTCTCGAGCCGGACATATGCACCGACGTCGTCAAGTCGTTTCGGCTCGCCCAACCTTCCCAACGTTAAGTTGGGCGGCATCACGTCTTCGTCGGCTTCACGCAAGGGATAAGCCTCCCGGAAGAGCCGGCAACTGGCGTGGACACTCCTATTAACTCTGATAGCGAGTCGCCTATGTGGGATACGCGATCGATCTGCCGCCTCTATGATGGGAGACTTGGAGGCTTCCTTGAGACAGAAATTTCCAAACAATTGCGAGAGCCACCTCGCCAGGTCACCGTCTACATGGCGAGAGCCGCGGCGGCGCAGGATCTACCAGAATCAGCCACTGCAAATGGAGCTAGCGGGTCAGGCAAGACGCTGGCTCAAGTCATGACGGATCTGTTGGGAGAGATGGCAAAACTCATGACAACCCGATTCACTGCAAAAAATCAGGGGGATATTAACGCATAGCTAACAAAGATTCATGAGGAGATGGCCAAAGTAAAGCGAGAGATCGGCGACGAGAACGCCCGGATGACAGAACCGCGGGCTCAAATAAATGACGAGTTGGAGTGCTTGAAGGCTAAGGCTTGACAGCTAAAGCCACTCCGAAATGCTTCCGATGCAGTTCACCAGAGGAGACTTTGAACTCGGCTTCTAGTTGATCTTAACTTGGCTCGCTTATTCACCAGTCCACGCATGCCTAAGGCGGAATGCAACCCCCTCTACAGACAGACCAACAGGTTGGGCCGGCTCAGCCTCCACTGGCACGGTCGCCGACTCAGCGGTTCCAGACGCCGCAATGCCACTACCCCACCCCTGTTGATAATATGTTGGCTACAACGCGTAACCTAGAGTCGCCCCTATCCATGGAAACATGCCAGTCGAGGCCAAGGCTAGGAGCGCCATCGATATGCTGAAGACCGCAGTGGTGCAACACGCGCGGTTTTCTTATAGCCGTGATCCGGTGCACTTCATGCCGTAGGCCAACCGTACCAAGAACCGCCATGAGGAGTCTCCAATAGTATCTAGCAGCAGTCGCTGACAGCAGCCTCAGGTCGGCCCAACCCAGCGTCCGCTATCAAATTCCCAAACGCTTGTGGATGCAACGCAAGCCGACCGCCCAACCAAAGCTGAAGCAGTGGCAGTATTGGCGGATCACACGGTTCCGGCTCACCCCCAGCCAAAGCAGGCTCCAGTCGGATCAAACAGCTGAATGGTCGGAGTCCCATGTTTGTCCGTGGCTCTCCGCAATGAACACATGCCCAAGGATTTTAAAGGCCCCCGCAAGGTACCCAACTATACGACGGATCTTGAGCCGGCGGCATGGATTGAGAGTTATGAAGTTGCCATGGACATGCTTGATGCCAGTGATGTGGTGTTTGACAAGTATCTTACGATGATGCTCGATGTGTCGGCTTGAACGTGGCTGAAAAACTTGTCGCCCAATTCTATCAACACTTGGGCAGAGTTGAAGGAGCGGTTTACCAGAAACTTCCGGGGAACCTGGAAACTCCCAATGAAGATTCTGGAACTGCAGCATTGTGTTCAAAGCTTTGATGAGCCAACGGACCAGTGGACATGTCGGGTCGCCGAAATCATTCACTCATTAGATGGCATCACAACGGCTCAAGCCGTCCTAATTTTGGAGAAGAATTGCCATTTTCAGTCCCTGGTTTTGAAGCTTGGCCGCTTGAAACGAAAGGTGCAATTACAAGGAGATGCTCTAGGTACCTTGCCCCAAGTATTGTACCCCAGATACCCCGTCTACTTATTCTTGGGAAAATTTCTATTTATGCAAGAGTTTCGTCTCCAGGCCTCTAGGGATAACGAAGGAGGCAATGGTGGTGGACACCCGGGTCAGTCTGGTCCACGCAGGTCACATGTGGTCTCATCTGGCGGATTTCCTGGATTTTGATTTCAAGGACAGGGTGGCTCAGTTAATGGCAATGGACATCATTCTAGGCAAAATAATCGGCAGCATAACAATCAGGGTTGTTTTCAGAGTAGCCCTAAGCAGCTGAATAGTGGTTAGTATCACCTTTTCACCACCAGCACCTGCAGGAGGGACAACAAACTCAAACAGAGAGCCCTCAATATGGTTGAGCCGGTAGTTCCCATGTATCTCGACTGGTGAGAACAGCCGATCACTTGGAGCAGGGAAGATCACCCGCCCTGGGTTGATAACCCCGTTGGTCTGACTTTGGTGGTGGCACCTCAGGTTGGTGGATACACCCTTTCAAAGGTTCTCATGGATGGGGGGAGCAACATTAATATCTTGTACTATGACACCTTTCGACGGATGAACCTTTCTGAGGATAACCTACTACCGCCCACAACAGTTTTCATGGTATAGTTCCACGCAAGTCGACATACCCGGTTGGGAGGATCAAGCTAAACGTCGCTTTCGGTGATGAGTCCAATTACAGAAATGATGTTTTGATGTTTGACGTGGTTAAAATCAAGAGTCCATATCATGCCTTGTTTGGACGGTTGGCTTATGCGTGCTTCATGGCCCGACCTTGTGTACCTCAAGCTCAAAATGCCAGGTCTCAAGGGCACTATTACTATGAATGGGAGTCGAAACATAGCTCTGGAGTGTGAGGAAGGAGACAGGGCTTATGCTGAGTCGGCATGCGTAGCTAAGGAGTTGAAATTCCATACGGCCAATGTTGACCGTATCCAGGAAAAACGGCTTTCATAACCCCTTTTGTCATTTTCCACCAGATCAGGATGGCTAAGGAGGATCAGGAGAAACGGCTTTCAAAACCCCTTTTGGCATTTTCTCCTATGTTTCTATGCCTTTTGGACCTAAGAGCGCAGGGTGACTTATCAACGCCGCATCCAGCACGGTCATATTGGGCGCAATGTTCACGCTTATATTGATGACATCGTGGTGAAATCTCACAAGAAGGAAATGCGCTTGGAGGATCTCAAGGAGACGTTTGATAATCTTTGAGTCTACTCGATGAAACTTAACCCGGCCAAGTGTGTTTTTGGTATTCCTGCGGGAAAGTTTCTGGGTTTCCTGGTGTCCGAGCCAGGCATTGGGGCTAACCCAGATAAAATCAAGGCGATAACTTCATTGGGTAAGCCGGCTAATATCAACTAGGTCCAACGCATTGTGGCGTTAAGCCAGTTCATAAACCACCTTGGTGAAAAGGCTATTCATTTTTACCAGTTGCTCAAGAAGACGAATAATTTTGTCTGGACACATGCCGTTGATGAAGACTTTGAAGCACTGAAGAAGCAGCTTGATGAGCCGCCCGTTTTGGCCGCCCGACTGATAAATAGCTCATGCTCCTCTACATTGTTGCTAATTCTAAGGCAGTGAGTGTGGCAGTGGTCGTCGAGCACAAGGAAGCAGGGAAGGAGTATCCGCTTCAGCCGTCGGTGTACTACGTCAGCGAGGTGCTAACCTTCTCCAAACATCGATACCGACATTGGCAGAAGCTGGTCTTTGAATTTTTATGGCAAGCTGGAAGTTGAAGCACTACTTTCAGGAACACCCAATCACTGTGGTCAGTTCAGCGCCAATTGGAGACATCATACAAAACCGCAAGGCCACCGGTCGGATTGCTAAGTGGGCGATTGAGCTTGGTCCTCATCATGTGAAGTACATGCCTCGTACAACCATCAAATCCCAGGCACTGGTGGATTTCATCAACAATTGGACCGAGCTGCAGATTCTAGAAGATAGGCCAGATAACACGTACTAGACTATACATTTTGACGGCTCCACACAATTGGAAGGCTCGGGGGCTGGTGTAGTGTTATCCCCTCCACGAGGTGTCAAGTTCTGTTATGTTTTACGACTCATGTTCCCTTGTACTAACAATGCGGCTGAGTATGAGGCTCTCTTACATGGGCTCAGGATAGCCAAGGAGATGAACCTTAGCCGGGTCAGATGCATGGGCGACTCAAATTTGGTGGCTCAACAGGTCTCTGGAACGTGGGACTCGAAAGACCCCCTGATGGCGGCCTATCGGCATGTAGTAACTGAGGTGGCATGTCACTTTCATGGCTACAAGGTTGACCACATTGATCACCGACATAATGAGGGGGCTGATGCTCTGTCACGACTTGGATCTCAACGCAAGCCTGTACCTCCCAATGTGTTCTTGGATGTCCTCCACAACCCCTCTATGAAGTTATCGCCTGAGGAGGATATAACTATCCGTGATCGAGAGTCGCAGGTCGTGGCGGCTCTCTAGGCAACTCCTGATTGGACGGTTCCATATATGGCTTACTTGGCTTGGGGAGAGCTGTCGGCTGAGGAAATCATTGCGCGACAGATAATATGACGGTGCAAGTCTATGACTATCCATAAGGGCGAGTAACACAAGTGAAGTACTTGTGGAATTTTTCAATGATGTGTTTCCCCTAAGGAAGGATAGGAAATTCTCAATGAGAAACATGCTGGCAACTGTGGGCATCATGTTTGTTCACGATCTTTGGTGTCAAAACCTTTCCGTCATAGGTTTTACTGGTTAACAGCTAATGCAGATGCTGAGGATATCGTACGAAAGTGCAATGGGTGTCAAAGTTTGCTCGACAAGCTCATGTGCCAGCTCAGGAATTGCGTATGTTTCTGCCCACTTGACCGTTTGTAGTCTGGGGGCTTGATATGTTTGTATCGTTCAAGATGTCTTCTGACAAAAAGACCCATCTTCTGGTGGCGGTTGACAAGTTTACTAAGTGGGTTGAGGCAGAACCCGTCAGCAATTGCGAAGCAGAGATGACAGTTAAATTTCTAAAAAAGCAGATTTTTTGGTTTGGTTTTCCTCATAGAATTATAACTGACAATGTCACCAATTTATCCAAAGAGGCCATGAAACAGTTCTGCCTGCAGGAGCATATCCGGCTTGATGTAGCGGTGGTAGCACATCCACAGTACAATGGGCAGGCCGAACGAGCTAATCAAGAAGTCTTACGAGGGATCAAGCCCCGGCTCATGGTTCCTTTACATCGTACTCTGGGTTGTTGGATTGAGGAGCTCCTCGCGGTGCTCTGGAGCATCAGAATGACACCAAATAGATCCACTAGTTACACGCCCTTTTTCTGGTCTATGGAGCCGACGCAGTTTCTCCATGAGTCACCGCTTACGTTGAAGCCGACAATGAATAGACACGTCAAGATTCTTTGGATGCCTTAGAGGAAGAACGTGACTTGGCAGAAGCAAGATCAGTTATATATCAACAAGACCTACGTCGATGTCATAGTCGTAGAGTTAAGAGCTGGACTTTTTAGGAGGGCAACTTAGTGCTTCGATTGATTCAAGATCACACATGCATGCACAAGCTTTCACCACCCTGGGAGGGTCCTTTTGTCATCAGCAAGAATCTCAACAATGGTTCATATTACCTGGTGGACCTCCGGCCCAATTCATACACCTCTCAAGAGGAGATGACATGGCGTTGGAACATTGCTCACCTTTGGCCTTATTATACTTAGAGCCAGTGGCTCGACGCTTATGTATATCCTATAACTTTTATACATACCCTTTTATGTTTAATACAATAAAGCCTGCACCCAGGAAATTCGAGGTCTCTTCTGTTTTAGCCTACACAATGAGCATGAGTCTTTATTGTTTAACCTAAGCTATCCAAGAGGATGAGTCGCCATGAGGTGGTCATTCAAACATGGACTCTATTATTACCAAAGAGGATGAGCCTCCTCGTCGTGATCGTTCAAACATAGGTGCTAATAAGACAAAGAGGACGAGTTTCCACGATACACGGTTCAAACATAGGCGCCAATTGTGGTCAGGAGAATCAAGCTAGCTTATCTGGGGGCTACTGGACCCTAGATTGTTTCACAGTAATATCATTGTATTCTGCAATCCTATGCTAGGATCTTTGATGATTATGTCTCACTAGGGGGCTTCCAACTCACTGAGTTTAGCTTTCTCACCGTCTTGGTCTGCGAAAAATTAGCGCTATACGATGGTTACACCTGACTGTATGTTTGTGGGACTCCCCCTATTGGTCTCGTGTACTCTTGGTGAGTCAATCCATTGTGGACCCGGAACTTGTCAAGGTTAAAACATTGAGTGTGTCGTGTGAGAGCCGGCATATGGAAAATGGAGAAACCATGGGTTCATGTAACCCACTTAAGTGAAGCATGACTTTAGCCTGATCAGCCAGTCTAAATCGCTGAGTCTCGTTGAGTCATCTTATCATAATTCATATGGGTTATTACACCCACCCAAATAAGGGTAAGAATAGAGCCTTGCAAGCCAGTCTCCTCGCCGAGTCTCATTGAGTCGGCTTATTGATACTGTTAAGTTTTACCTTAACTTATTTTAGAGATGATCTAATATTTACTACCGGCTCACACAAAGCGTCCAGGTTATATAGCTCAAGTCCCGTGATGGCGAGTTATGAAGTTCTAATCCTATGATGGATGTAAAGTCTCCAAAACAAAGATGTAAAAGAAGGACATCACTTGATTCATCTAAGACTCCTTTGACAAACGTCAAGCTGGAAGACAAAGAGCTTAAAATATGCACGAAGGCATGGAATAGACAATCAGTTTGTTACAACTCAAAATATTACAAGGTTGCATGGAGCCCGAGATTGTTAACAAAAGTTTATCAAGACTTAGCAATGTCACCCGGCTGTCGATTCATTCGGGTTAGCCTCAGGCCAATTTCTCACTCAAGGCGCCACCGGGTCACCCTGCACCGAGCCTTCTGGTTCCTGGATCTGATGGTTTTCCACATCCAAGTTATAATGGATTAAGGCGTGGAATTCAGCTTCTTCATTCAATATGGGGGATGGGTCAACACCTGGGGCAAAGAGATGCTTGCGACGTTGAGGATTCAGATCCACCGGTTCGAACGTGAGTGGCCGCACTCGTGTGTTGTTGTCATCATAAGCCAACTGATATGTCTTCAGATCTAGACCTTCAGGCATGCGACTAGCCACCACTCGAGACGCCTTCGTGCATTGGGCATAGTCTTCCTGCGTAAAAGCTGACCCATCATCTTTGAGTTGAGGAAACCCGCTAGCTATCTCCTCCGTGTTAAGGTTTGGTGCATAAGCTAAAGTCTGGCTCAGAGCAGTTATTGCACCCTTCCGAGTAGCCGATCTCTTCAATTTTTCAATTTGTTTTGTAATTTTTGAAAGGCGCCTCAGTGCATCATTGATGAACTTGACCGGGTATTTATCTCCCATGCCAGTTTGATGGTGGATAAGCTCCCATCATACAAACGCTTAGTCAAAGTATACAAAGCTTTTAGCTTCAGTAAGCTATTATCTTGGAGGTTGCGAGTCCGGAGGCCTGCAAATAAATTCAAGTCATGTGGCAGGTCTTTTCTACAAAATTGTGTTTATGAAGAAGTTATCACAAGTTCATCGCACTACTTACCAAAGACAGTCGTGGTCATCTGAGAGACATGTCGTTTGAGACCAGTTAGTTCTTCAGTAATAGTTTTCAACTGACCTTCGACATCTTCAGCATGTTTAACCAAGGTGGCTTTTTCATCCTGAGAGGATACCTTGTACGCCTTGAAATCAGCTTTGATTTTCTCCATATCTTCATAAGAGGCTTGAAGTTTCTCATTAGTTTCAGCATGGACGTCTTGTTGTAGTGCCAGATTTTTTCTCATGCTGTTGAGTTCTGAGTCGGACAGATTCAACGCTTCCTCAATAATGAAATCAATAAAATGGATGTTAGACGAGTTTAAGCCACCAGCAAGGTGCATGATGGCACATGGGGTCTGCACAGAAGATTGTTACAAGTCTCAAGCGGATTGCAAGCAATATACTTGACACTTGGGGGCTAATGCATATTAGATTTTACGTCACGTACTATGTGAAAGACCTTGCTCATTATTATCATAATTACTCGGCCCTTGGGGGCTATAGGTCAAAATGTTACGAATCAGATGCTAAGACCCAACTCATTATTTCCATAATGACCCGGCCCTTGGGGGCTACAGGTCGAAATCTTACAAGTCATAATGCTAAGACCAGGCTCATTATTTCCATAATGACCCTGTTGGACATGTGACCTAGAGGCAATAATAAAATGGTTATTATTATATTTCCTGTTCATGATAATTGTCTATTATTCATGCTATAAGTGTATTAACCGGAAACCGTAATACATGTGTGAATACATAGATCACAATGTGTCCCTAGTGAGCCTCTAGTTGGCTAGCTCGATGATCAATGGATGATCATGGTTTCCTGATCATGGACATTGGATGTCATTGATAATGGGGTCACATCACTAAGAGAATGATGTGATGAAAAAGACCCAATCCTAAGCATAACAGTAGATCGTGTTGTTCGTATGCTAAAGCTTTTCTAATGTCAAGTATCTTTTCCTTGGACCGTGAGATTATACAACTCATGGATACCGTAGGAGAGCTTTGGGTGTGTCAAACTTCACAACGTAACTGGGTGAGTATAAAGGTGCACTACGGGTATCTCCGAAAGTGTCTGTTGGATTGGTACAAATCGAGACCGGGATTTGTTACTCCGTATGACGGAGAGGTATCTCTGGGCCCACTCGGTAGAACATCATCGTAATGAGCTCAATGTGACTAAGGAGTTAGCCACGGGATGATGTGCTATGGAGCGAGTAAAGAGACTTGCCAGTAACGAGTTTAAACAAGGTATGGGGATACCGACGATCGAATCTCGGGCAAGTATCATACCGATAGACAAAGGGAATTGCATACGGGATTAAGTTAATCCTTGACATCGTGGTTGAAATGATGAGTCCTCGTGGAACATATGGGAACCAACATGGATATCCAGACCCCGGTGTTGGTTATTGACCGGAGAGTGTCTCGATCATGTCTGCATGCTTCCCGAACATGTAGGGTCTACCCACTTAAGGTTCGATGACGCTAGGGTTATATGGGAATAGTGTACGAGGTTACCGAAAGTTGTTTGGAGTCCCGTATGAGATCCCGGGCGTCACGAGGAGCTACAGAATGGTCCGGAGGTGAAGATTGATATATAGGATGAGGGGTTTTGGACACCGAAAATGTTTCGGGCATCACCGGTAATGCAGGACCACTGGGAGGGTTCCGGGGGTCCACCGGGAGGGGTCACCAGCCCCAAAGCATGACATGGGACAAAAGGTGGAAGGGAACCAGCCCGGAGTGGGCTGGTGCGCCTCCAGCAAGGCCCAAGGCGCAAGTAGAGAGGGAAGGGGGGCCCTAAAGCAGATGGGCCTAAGGCCCATGTGTGGTGTGCCACACCCCCTCCTCCCTTCATGGCCGCCACCACCATCCCTAGATGGGGCTGCCGCACCCCTTGGGGGTGGGAACCCTAAGGGGGGCACCCCATCCCTCTCCCCTATATTTAGTGGAGGGTTTTGGCCTTTGGAGGAGACACAGAAATCGTTTCCTCCCTCTCCACGCAGCTCAATTTTGCCTCCTCTTCCGCGCAGTTTGGAGAAGCTCTGCAAGAATCTCTCGTAGCTTAATTACCCACAAGTGTAGGGGGTCTATCGTAGTCCTTTCGATAAGTAAGAGTGTTGAACCCAACGAGGAGCAGAAGGATCTGACAAGTGGTTTTCAGCAAGGTATTGTTTGCAAGTACTGAAATTATCGGTAATAGAAAGTTGTGTGATAAGATGATTCGTAGCAAGTAGCAAGTAACAATAGTAACAACGGTACGACGAAGTGGCCCAATCCCTTTTGTAGCAAGGGACAAGCCTGGACAAACTCTTATAGGAGGTAAAGCGCTCCCGAGGACACATGGGAAATTCCGTCAAGCTAGTTTTCATCATGTTCATATGATTCGCGTTCGCTACTTTGATAGTTTGATATGTGGCTGGACCGGTGCTTGGGTGCTGCCCTTACTTGGACAAACCTCCCACTTATGATTAACCCCTCTCGCAAGCATCCACAACTACGAAAGAAGAATTAAGACAAAGTCTAACCATAGCATTAAACCAGTGGATCCAAATCAGCCCCTTACGAAGCAACGCATAAACTAGGGTTTAATCTTCTGTCACTCTAGCAACCCATCATCTACTTACTACTTCCCAATACCTTCCTCTAGGCCCAAATAATGGTGAAGTGTTATGTAGTCGATGTTCACATAACACCACTAGAGGAAAAACAACATACAACGCATCAAAATATCGAACGAATACCAAATTCACATGACTACTTATAGCATGACTTATCCCATGTCCTCAGGAACAAAAGTAACTACTCACGAAGCATAATAATATTCATGACCAGAGATGTATTGAATAGCATCAAGGGTCTGAACATATAATTTTCCACCGAGTAATCCAACTAGCATCAACTACAAAGAGTAATTAACACTACTAGCAACCTTACAGGTACCAATTGGAGTCACGAGACGGAGATTGCTTACAAGAGATGAGATAGGGTTTGGAGATGAGATGGTGCTGATGAAGATGTTGATGGTGATGAGTACCCTCCGATGAGAGGAGTGTTGGTCATGACGATGGCGACGATTTCCCCCTCTGGGAGGGAAGTTTCCCCGGTAGGACGACCCTGTCGGAGCTCTAGATTGGTTCTGCTCAAGTTCCGCCTCGTGGCGGCGGCGATTCCTCCCGAAAGCCTCCTCCTGATTTTTTTGGAACGAAACCCTCCTTATAGCAAAAGAGGGGGCCAGAGGGCCAACAGGGAGCCCACAAGCCCCCTAGGCGTGACTAGGGGGTAGGTCGCGCCTAGCAGGCTTGTGGCCTCTTGCTGGCTCCCCTCTAGTACTTCTTCGGCCCAGTATTTTTTATAAATTCCAAAATAAATCCTCGTTGATTTTCACGGCTTTTGGACTTGCGCAAAATAGGTATCTCAAACTTGCTCCTTTTTCAGGCCAGAATTCCAGCTGCCGGCATTCTCCCTCTTCATGTAAACCTTGCAAAATAAGAGAGAAAAGGCATAAGTATTGTACTGTGAAGTGTAATAACAGCCCATAAAGCGATAAATATCAACATGAAAACATGATGCAAAATGGATGTATCATAGCTCCACCGCCATAGCGTCGTCGCGCTTCCGGAGCTCTCCCTCAACCTATCCCTCCTCCTTGGTGGGTCAAGGTGCGGGAGACTTCGCCGGGCTGTACGTGTGTTGAACACGGAGGTGCCGTGGTTCGGCACGTAGATCAGAATCACACCACGATCAGAATCGCTGCGAGTACGACTCCATCGACCGCATTCCAGTAATGCTTCCGCTTAGTGATCTTCAAAGGTATGAAGATGCTCTACCCCATTACTCGTTGCTGGTTTCTCCATAGATAGATCCTTGTTTGGTGTAGGATTTTTTTTGAATTTACTACGTTCCCCAACAGTGGCATCTGAGCCAAGGTTCTATCCGTAGATTCTATGCACGAGTAGAACACAAAAGTTGTGGGCGCTGATTTTTTCAATTGCTTGCCGTTACAAGTCTTATCTTGATTCGGCGGCATCGTGGGATGAAGCAGCCCGGACCGACTTTACACGTACTCTTACGTGAGAGTGGTTCCACCGACTGACATGCACTTGTTGCATAAGGTGGCTAGCGGGTGTCTGCCTCTCCCACTTTAGTCGGATCAGATTCGATGAAGAGGGTCCTTATGAAGGGTAAATAGCATTGGCATATCAACGTTGTGGCTGTCACGTAGGTAAGAAATGTTCTTGCTAGAAACCCAAATCAGCCATGTAAAACTTGCAACAACATTTAGAGGACGTCTAACTTGTTTTTGCAGGGTATGCTATGTGATGTGATATGGCCAAAAGGATGTGATGTTACATATGTGATGTATGAGTTTGATCATGTTCTTGTAATAGGATTCACGACTTGCATGTCGATGAATATGACAACCGGCAGGAGCCATAGGAGTTGTCTTAATTTATTGTATGAGATGCAAATGCCATGTGATTACTTTACTTTATTGCTAAACGTTAGCTATAGTAGTAGAAGTAATTGATTGGTGTGACGACTTCACAGAGACACAATGATGGAGATCATGATAATGGAGATCATGGTGTCATGCCGGTGACATTGATGATCATGGTGCCCCGAAGATGGAGATCCAAGGAGCAAGATGATAATGGCCATATCATGTCACTATATGATTGCATGTGATGTTTATCATGCTTTACATCTTATTGCTTAGAATGACGGTAGCAAAGATAAGATGATCCCTCATGAAAATTTTGAGAAAGTATTCCCCTAAGTGTGCACCGTTGCGAAGGATCGTTGTTTCGAAGCACCACGTGATGATCGGGTGTGATAGATTCTAACATTCGCATACAACGGGTGTAAGCCAGTTTACACACGCAAAACACTTTGGTTGACTCGACGAGCCTAGCATGTACAGACATGGCCTCGAATACGAGAGACCGAAAGGTCGAACATGAGTCGTATGGTTGATACAAACAGCATGGAGATGCTCACCATTGATAACTAGTCAGTCTCATGTGATGATCGGACACGGGCTAGTCGGCGTGGATCATGTCACACTTGGATGGCTGGAGGGATGTCGATCTAAGTGGGAGTTCATTGAAAAATTTGATTAGATGAACTTAATTATCATGAACATAGTCAAAAGGTCTTTGCAAATTATGTTATAACTAGCACTATACCTCTACGGTTTGTTTTAATATGTTCCTAGAGAAACTAAATTGAAAGATGTTGGTAGCAATTATGCGGACTTGGTTCGTATACCGAGGATTTTCCACATTTGCTGCACAAAAGGCTTATGTCCTTAATGCACCACTCAGTGTGCTAAACCCCAAGCAACGTTTGTGGATGTTACGAACATCCGACATACACGTTTTTGATAACTATGTGATAGTTCAGTGCACAATGGTCAAACGGCTTAGAATTGAGGCGCTAAAGACGTTTCGAACGTCGCGGAACATACGAGATGTTACACGAGATGAAATTATGATTACATGCTCATGCCCTTGTTGAGAGGTATAAGACCTCCTACAAGATTCCTTGCCTGCAGAGTAAGGGAGAAAAACTCAATCATTGAGCATGTGCTCAGATTGTCTGAGTACTACAATCGCTTGAATCGAGTGGGAGTTGATCTTCCAGATGAGATAGTGATAGTTCTCCAGGGTCACTACCACCAAGCTGCTAGAGCTTCGTGATGAACTATAAAAACATCAGGGATGGATATGATGATCCTTGAGTTATTCGCAATGTTTGACACCGCGAAAGTAGAAATAAAAAAGGAGCATCAATTGTTGATGGTTCGTAAAACCACTAGTCTCAAGAAGGGCAAGGGAAAGAAGGGATACTTCATGAAACAGCAAACCAGTTGCTGCTCTAGTGAAGAGACCCAAGGTTGAACCCAAACCCGAGACTAAGTGCTTCTGTAATGAGGGGAACAGTCACTGAATAGGAACTACCCTAGATACTTGGTAGATGAGAAGGCTGGCAAAGTTAACAAAAGTATATTGGATATACATGATATTGATGTGTACTTTACTAGTACTCCTAGTAGCACCAGGATATTAGATACCGGTTCAGTTGTTAAGTGTTAGTAACTCGGAATAAAAGCTACAGAATAAATGGAGACTAGCTAAAGGCGAGGTGACGATGAGTGTTGGAAGTGTTTCCAAGGTTGATGTGATCAAACATCGCACACTCCCTCTACCATCGGGATTAGAGTTAAACTTAAATAATTGTTATTTGGTGTTTGCGTTGAGTATAGACATGATTGGATTATGTTTATTGCAACACGGTTATTCATTTAAAAGAATAATGTCTATTCTATTTACTTGAATAATACCTTCAATGGTCTTGCACCTAAAATGAACGGTTTATTGAATCTAGATCGTAGTGGTACACATGTTCATAATATTGTTGCCAAAAGATACAAAGTAGTAATGATAGTACTACTTACTTGTGGCACTTCTGCTTAGTCATATTGGTATAAAATGCATGAAGAAGCTCCATGCTGATGGATCTTTGTACTCACTCATTTTTTGAAACGTTTGAGACATGCAAACCATGCTTGTTGGTATAAACGCATGAAGAAACTCCATGCGGATGGATCGTTTGGACTCACTTGATTTTATGAATCACTTGAGACATGAAAATCATACCACATGGGCAAGATGACTGAAGACCTCATTTTCAAGTGATATGGAACAAGAAAGTAACTTGTTGGAAGTAATACATTTTGATGTATGCAGTCCAATGAGTGATGAGGCACGCAGTGGATATCATTATGTTCTTACTTCACATATGATTTGAGTAGATACTAGTGTATTTACTTGATGAAACACAAGGCTGCATTATTGAAAGGTTCAAGTAATTTCAGAGTGAAGTTGAAGATCATCGTGACAAAGAGGATAATATGTCTATGATGTGATCATGGAGGTAAGCATATATATCTGAGTTACGAGTTTGGTAAACATTTAAGACAATGTGAAAATTGTTTCACAACTCATGCCACATGGAAAACCGTAGTCTGATTGTGTGTCTGTATGTCATAGTCGTGCCCTATTAGAAATGGTGCATACTATGATATCTCTTATCAAATTACCACTATCATTTATGGGTTAGGCATTAGAGATAACCGCATTCACTTTAAAATAGGTTACCACGAAAATCCGTTGAGATGACACTATATGAACTATGGTTTAGAGAAACCTAAGCTCTTGTTTCTTAAAAGTTTGGGGTTGTGATGCTTATGTGAAAGAGATTCAGCCTGATAAGCTCGAACCCAAAGCGGATAAATGCATCTTCGTAGGACACCCAAAACATTCGGGTATACCTCGTATCCCACATCTGGAAACAAAGTGTTTGTATCTAGATACGAATCCTTTCTTGAGGAAAAGTTTCTATCAAAAGAATTGAGTGGGAGTATGGTGGAGACTTGATGAGGTTATTGAACCATCACTTCAACCATTGTGTGTAGCAGGGCGCAGGAAGTTGTTCCTGTGGCGCCTACACCAATTGAAGTGGAAGCAAATAATAGTGATCATGAAACTTCGGATCAAGTTACTACAAACCTCGTAGGACGACAAGGTCACATACCGCTGCTACAGAGTGGTACAGTAACCCTGTCTTAGATGTCATGTTGTTGGACAACAATGAACCTACGAATAATGGAGAAGCGAAGGTGGGCCCGGATTCCGACAAATGGCTGGAGGCCATGAAATCTGAGAGAGGATCCATGTATGAAAACAAAGTATAGACTTTGGAAGAACCACTTGATGGTCATAAGACTATTAATTGTGAATGGATCTTTAAAAGGAAGACAGACGATGATGGTGAAAAGTCACCATTAAGAAAGCTCGACTTATCGCAAAGATGTTTTCGACAAAGTTCAAAGAGTTGACTACGATGAGACTTTCTCACTCGTAGCGATGCAAAAATTCTGTTGGAATTATGTTAGCAGTTGTTGCATCATTTATGAAATCTTGCAGATATGATGTTAAAATATTGTTTCCTCGACGGTTTCCTTGAGGAAAGGTTGTATGTGATTCAACCAGAATATTTTGTCGATCCTAAAGGATGCTAATAAGTGTGCAAAGCTCCAATGATCCTTCCAAAGAAGTGATCATAGATTTTGGTTTTATAGAAAGTTTATGAGAAACTTGTATTTCCAAAGAAGTGAGTGGGAGCACTATAAAATTTCTGATGAATATATGTGGTTGACATATTGTTGATGGAAATAATGTAGAATTTCTGGAAAGCATAAAGGGTTGTTTGAAAGTAGTTTTTCAAAGGAAAACCTGGATAAGCTACTTGAACATTGAGCACCAAGATCTATGGAGATAGATCAAAATGCTTAATAGAACTTTCAACAAAATGCATGCATTGACAAGTTTTTGAAAGTGTTCAAAATAGATCGGCAAACGAAGGAGTTCTTGGCTGTGTTGTAAGGTGGAAATATGAGTAAGACTCAAAAGCCTGACCATGGCAGAAGAAAGAGAAATGTCCCCTATGCATCAGCCATAGGCTCTATAAGTAAGCTATGTTGTATACCACACCTAAAGTGCGCCTTGCCATGAGTCAGTCAAGGGGTACAAGAGTGATCCAAGAATGGATCACTGGACAACGGTCAAAGTTATCCTTAGTAACTGATGGACTAAGGAATTTTTCTCGATTATGGCGGTGATTAAAGAGTTCATCATAAAGGAGTTACGTCGATGCAAGCTTTGTCACTAATCTGGATTCGTATAGTGGAGCAGTCATTTGGAATAGTTCCAAATGGTGCATGGTAGCGGTATCTATATGAAGACATAGAGATTTGTAAAGCACACACGGATCTGAAAGGTTCAGACCCCTTGACTAATAAACCTCTCTCACGGGCAAGACATGATCGAACCCAGAACTGTATGGGTGTTGGATTCATTGCAATCACATAGTGATGTGAACTAGATTATTAACTCTAGTGCAAGTGGGAGACTATTGTAAATGTGCCGTAGAGGCAATAAATAAATGGTTATTATTATATTTCCAGTTCATGATAATTGTCTATTATTCATGCTATAAGTGTATTAACCGGAAACCGTAATACATGTGTGAATACATAGATCACCATGTGTCCCTAGTGAGCCTCTAGTTGGCTAGCTCGTTGGTCAATGGATGATCATGGTTTCCTGATCATGGACATTGGATGTCATTGATAACGGGATCACATCATTAAGACAATGATGTGATGGACAAGACCCAATCCTAAGCATAGCACTAGATTGTGTTGTTCGTATGCTAAAGATTTTCTAATGTCAAGTATCTTTTCCTTGGACCGTGAAATTATACAACTCCCGGATACCGTAGGAGTGCTTTGGGTGTGTCAAACGTCAAAACGTAACTGGGTGACTATCAAGGTGCACTACGGGTATCTCCGTAAGTGTCTGTTGGGTTGGTACGAATTGAGACCGGGATTTGTCACTCCGTATGACAGAGAGGTATCTCTGAGCCCACTCGGTAGAACATCATCATAATGAGCTCAATGTGACTGAGGAGTTAGCCACGGAATGATGTGCTATGGAATGAGTAAAGAGACTTGCTAGTGATGAGATTGAACAAGGTATGTGGATAACGACGATCGAATCTCGGGAAAGTATCATACTGATAGACAAAGGGAATTGAATACGGGATTATGTGAATCCTTGACATCGTGGTTCATCCAATGAGATCATCGTGGAACATATGGGAACCAACATGGATATCAAGACCCCGTTGTTGGTTATTGACTGAAGAGAGTCTCGGTCATGTCTGCATGCTTCCTAGACCCATAAGGTCTACACACTTAAGGTTCAATGATGCTAGGGTTATATGGGAATAGTGTATAAGGTTACCAAAGGTTGTTCGGAGTCCCGTATGATACCCCGGGCGTCACGAGGAGCTCTGGAATGGTCCGGAGTTGGAGATTGATATATAGGATGAGGGGTTTTGGACACCGGAAATGTTTTGGGTGTCACCGGTAACGTACCGGGACCACCGGAAGGGTTCTGGGGGTCCACCGGGAGGGGCCACCAGCCCCAAAGGGTGACATGGGCCAAAAGGTGGAAGAGGACCAGCCCAGAGTGGGCTGGTGCACCTCCAACCAAGGCCCAAGGCGCAGGTAGAGAGGGAAGGGGGGAAACCCTAAAGCAGATGGGCCCAATGCCCATCTGGGGTGCGCCACACCCCCTCCTCCCTTCCTGGCCACCACCACCAGCCCTAGATGGCGCTTCCGCACCACTTGGGGGTGGGAACCCTAAGGGGGGCACCCCATCCCTATCCCCCTATATATAGTGGAGGGTTTTGCCCTTTGGAGGAGACACAGAAATCGTTTCCTCCCTCTCCTAGCAGCCCAATTCTTCCTCCTCTTCCACGCAGTTTGGAGAAGCTCCGCCGGAATCCCTCGTAGCTCTACCGCCACCGCGCCGTCGCGCTTCCGGAGCTCTCCCTCAACCTCTCCCTCCTCCTTGCTGGATCAAGGTGCAGGAGACGTCACCGGGCTAAACGTGTGTTGAACGCGGAGGTGCCGTGGTTCGGCACGTAGATCGGAATCATATCGTGATCAGAATTGCTGCGAGTACGACTCCATCGACCGTGTTCCAGTAACGCTTCCGCTTAATGATCTTCAAATGTATGAAGATGTGTTACGACAACAGAAGTCCTTCCTTGGCGCTAGGAATTCTTCTTGCTACTTCTCTGGTTCGCGTTGGTTTTTCCCTTGAAGAGGAAAGGGTGATGCATCACAGGAGCAGTAAGTATTTCCCTTAGTTTGAGAACCAAGGCATCAATCCAGAAGGAGGGTCTCGTCAAGTCCAGAGTGCCTCCACAAACACAAACAACCTTGCACCCAACGCTTCAAAGGGGTTGTCAATCCCTTCAAGATTGTTTGCAAAGTGAGATCTGAAGGCGGAAAGTGCAACGAAGTAAAAACTGTAAGGCTGAAAATATGGTGTGGAGTTGATCCGGGGGCCATAGTGTTCACTAGAGGCTTCTCTCAAAATAGCAAATATCACGCTGGGTGAACAAATTACTGTCGAGCAATTGATAGAACCACGCAAAGTCATGACGATATCTAAGGCAATGATCATACATACAGACATCACGTCCGAGACAAGTAGACCGATACTTTCTGCATCTACTAATATTACTCCAGATATCGACCGCTATCCAACATGTATCTAGTGTATTGAGTTCATGACGAACAGAGTAACGCCTTAAGCAAGATGACATGATGTAGAGGGATAATCTCAAACCAATGATGAAAACCCCATCTTTTTACCCTTGATGGCAACAACATGATGCGTGCCTCGCTACCCCTTCTGTCACTGGGTGAGGTCACCGCACGGTATGAACCCGAAACCAAGCACTTCTCCCATTGCAAGAATCATAGATCTACTTGGCCAAACAAAACCCACAACTCGAAGAGAATTACAAGGATATGAAATCATGCATAAGAGAGATCAGAAGGAACTCAAATAAGATCCATAGATAATCTGATCATAAATCCACAATTCATCGGATCTCGACAAACACATCGCGAAAGAAGATTACATCGGATAGATCTCCATGAAGATCATGGAGAACTTTGTATTGAAGATCCAAGAGAGAAAAGAAGCCATCTAGTTACTAGCTATGGACCCGTAGGTCTATTGTGAACTACTCACGCATCATCGGAGAGGTCATGGTGTTGATGAAGAAGCCCTCCGTGTCCGAATCCCCCCTCCGGCAGGGCACCAGAACGTGCCCCAAATGGGATCTTGTGGAGACAGAAGCTTGCGGCGGCGGAAAAGTACTTTCGACGATCTCCTGTTTTGTTTTGGGATTTTTAGGGAATATATAGGCGCAACCCCTAGGGCAGAGGGCGCCCAGGGAGCCCACAAGCCTGTGGGCCGCGGCCTCGCCCTGGCCGCGGGGTGGGGGCGTGTGGGGCCCCTGAGGCTCCCTTGCCTTGGCTCTCAAACTTCCCGATCTTCTTCCGTTACAGAAAAAATCTTTTCGGGGATTTTCTTCCGTTTGGACTTTGTTTCAAAATCTCTTCTGAAAGGGGTCAAAAACATGAAAACGTCAAAAATTATAGATACGTTGGAGACGTATCAAGCATCCCCAAGCTTAACTCATGCTCGTCCTCGAGTAGGGAAGTGATAAAGAATGAATTTTTGATGTGGAATGCTACCTAGCATAGTTGTCCTTTGCAACTTCTTTCACGTGACATGAATGTTCAGATCCGTAAGATTCGAAACAATAGTTTGCAATTGACATGAAAACAATAATACTTCAAGCAAACCAGCAAAGTAATCATGAACTTTGAAAATAACAAGGCCAAGGAAAGTTATCCCTACAAAATCATATAGTCTGGCTATGCTCCATCATCCTCACACAACTAATGTAAATCATGCACAACCCCGATATTGGCCAAGTAATTGTTTCGCACTCTTACTTTCTCAAACTTTTTATAACTATCACGCAATACATGAGCGTGAGCCATGGATATAGCACTATAGGTGGAATAGAGTGTGGTGGTGGTTGTGAGACAAAAAGGAGGAGATGGTCACATTGACTCAGCGTATCAAAAGGCTATGGAGATGCCCATTAATAGATATCAATGTGAATGAGTAGGGATTGCCACACAAGAGATGCACTAGAGCTATAAGTATGTGAAAGCTCAAAAGGAAAACTAGTGGGTGTGCATCCAACTTGCTTGCTCACGAAGACCTAGGGCAACTTTGAGGAAGCCCATCATTGGAATATACAACCAAGCTATATAATGAAGATTCCCACTAGCATATGGTAGTGACAAAGCAAGAAGCTCTCAATCGTGAAGAACATGGTGCTATTATGAAGCACAAGTGTGGAAAAAGATAGTAGCATTGTCCCTTCTCTCTTTTTCTCTCTCTTTTTTTGTATGGGCTCTTCGGCCTCTCTTTATTTCTTTATTTCTTTTCTCTTTTTTATTTTTTATTTTTGGGCTCTTTGGCCTCTCTTTTTTATTTCCTCACATGGGACAATGCTCTAATAATGATGATCATCACACTTTTATTTACTCATAGCTCAAAGCTTAGAAATGACTCAATAGGAAATGCCTCCGGCAATGTACCGGGATGTTCAACGATCTAGCTTGGCGTATGACATTGAAACATCTCGCTAGCTATCTTATGATCATGCAATGGCAATATGAGAGTGACGACACAAGTCATGAGACGGAACGGTGGGAGTTGCATGGCAATATATCTCGGAATGGCTATGAAAATGCCATAGTAGGTAGGTATGGTGGCTGCTTTGAGGAAGGAATATGGGTTTGTGCACCGGCGAGAATTGCGGGGCACTAGAGAGGCTAGCAATGGTGGAAGGTGAAAGTGCATCTATACCAGTAGATATACTTGTTGCGAAAGTTTTTATCAGTAATCGAAACAAACTGCTAAACGCATACTCCGAGGGGAAGGGTTGGTAGGTGTTAACCATCGCGTGATCCCGACCTCAACACAAAGGATGACAATCAAAAGATCAATTATGCTCCGACTTCCTAACATAGCGGTTCACCATACGTGCATGCTACGGGAATCACTAACTTTAACACAAGTATTTCTAGATTCACAACACCCTACTAGCATAACTAGTAATATTACCGAATCCACGTGTCAAAACTAATTGAGAGGAATCAAGACTTCTCTTTTGGGTACCTATCACCTTTGGGACTACTTTCATTGCATAAGCCAACTACCAAGTCATGCACCGCCGTGCTCTAAAAGATATAAGTGAAGCACATAGAGCAAAATTATCTAGCTCAAAAGATATAAGTGCAGCACTATGAGCATTCTAGCAAAATCACGATGAGTGCATGTCTCTCTCTCAAAAAGGTGTGCAGCAAGGATGATTGTGACACAACAAAAAGAAAAGACTCATACGATACAAGACGCTCCAAGAAAAACACATATCATGTGGTGAATAAAAATATAGCTCCAAGTAATGTTACCGACGGATTGAAGACGAAAGTGGGGATGCCTTCCCGGGGCATCCCCAAGCTTAGACTTTTTGGTGTCCTTGAATTTAGCTTGGGATGCCTTGGGAATCCCCAAGCTTGACTATTTCCACTCCTTTTATCTTTGTCCATGAGAACATCACCCAAAATTTGAAAACTTCACAACACAAAACTTAAACAGAAACTCGTGATAACATTAGCACAAGAAAACAAACTACCAGCTCTTTTGGTACTGTAGAAAACTTGAATTCTATCTATATTGGTGTTTGGCTACTGTACTCTCACTTTTCCATGGCTAGTACCCCCCCGATACTAACCATGGTTTCATCAAAACAAGCAACCAACTCAACAAAAACAGAATCTGTCAAAAACAGACAAGTTTGTAGCAATCTATATACTTCGTATACTTCTGTTACCTCAAAAATTCTGAAAAATTACGACTGCCTGGGAAAAAGGCATATAAACTAGCAGCAAAAAGAATCAGATCAAAATATCTTTCTGAATAAAAATGAAAACCCATCTCGTGAGCGAAAAGTTTCTGTCTTTTTCCAGCAGGATCAAACAACCATTACCAGGACTAGTCATAAAGGTTTTGCTTGACTCAAACACAAAAAGAAACACAAAAAAACACAACAACGACAGAATTATGAAAGTGTGGACGCAACAAAACAGGAAGAAAAATATAAATTCATTGGGTTTCCTCCCAACAAGCGATATTGTTTAACGCCCTTAGCTAGGCATTGATAATTCAATGATGCTCACACAAAAGACATGAATTGAAGCACAACGAGAGCATCATAAAGCATGTGAAAATCACATCTAAGTCTAACATACTTCCTATGCATAGGCATTTTAATTATAGGAAAACAGATTGTCAATACAAGCAATAGTTACCATATGCAAGGAAGAAGGAAGAGACAATATCAATCTCAACATAACGAGAGGTGATTTGGTAACATGAAAGTTTCTACCACAATATTTTCCTCTCTCATAGCAATTACATGTGGGATCATAATCAAATTCAACAATATACACTAGTGGGGACAGGGCCTATAGCCCCGGCCCGTAAGGGGCTTTAGTCCCGGTTCACCAACCGGGACTAAAGGGGCGGGACTAAAGGCCTAACCTTTAGTCCCGACCATGTTCCAAGCCGGGAATAAAGGTGCTCCACGTGGGCACCTCGGTGCGCCCTCAGGGGCAGGCCCTTTAGTCCCGGTTCTTTACACGGACCGGGACTAAAGAGTTTCAGATTTTGTTTATTTTTGGGTTTTAGGGTTTTAGGGTTTAGGTGTTCGGGAGATTAACGTGATGCCTCGTTTGGTGTTCAGGAATTAGTTTTCATATAATTCTAAATAGAAATAATTATGCATATATATATAAGATGAACTTATCTTACAAGCGAGCATATATATACAATTATATGGAGATCTGAATTATCGGGACTAGAGCCCATCTATTCGATTACATGGACGAACATCAGTAATGGCCCCTAGCTACACTAAATTGTCCTTTGTCATCTATAGCTTCCGTCCTCAGAAAGGTCGCAAGCTCCTCTGCAACAGCAATCGCGCGTTGCTCTAGTAGGACCTTCTCCCTCATGGCCCTGTACTATATAAGAAGAGGAGATGAATATGAATATAAATCATGATAACAAAGAATGACTCGTAAAAATAGAGGTGTGAATGTTCATTGCTTACGTCGAATCTGTGATCCTTGTGCTCAGAGGTAAACGTGCGAATGGTCTCGAAAACATAGTATCCGCATAGATGCATCTCCCCTGGCTGCTGGTCGCACTTTACGAGAATAGAATATATATAATCAAAATAATAATCTAGCATCATAAATGTATTGAAAACAGAAGTATATCATACTACTACTTACCTGAGCCGCTCTAAAGGTCAGCTTCTCAGGCTCGATACCGGGAGTCACGCACTTGAACTGCTTCCAAACCCTGCCCAACAAGGATAATGATTTGCTAAGTTTTTCATTAATTGATATATCAGAAAATCATCGAAAGAGACCGATAGAGAGCAAGAATGATTGAAATTACCCTTGGAGCATGTCCCGCGGGCTTTGGAACTGTTCCAAGGGTCTCGATAATGGGTCGAAGGCATCAACTCTTCCCTTATCAATTTGAATGTCCAACAGAATCCAATGGAAGCTGAACATGTATATATATATATATGTGTGTGTGTGTGTGTGTTTGTGTCAGTAACTTATCAATTACACTTATAAGTGAATGGACACAACAGAGTAAAGACCCTCGCCTGAAGTTGTATGGAAACACTATGTGGTCACAGAAATTTTGATCTGTTAGAAACCTTAGAAGGTTTTCCTCCGTCTCCTTGGGTTTATCAGTTAGCGTCGCTATATGTATTTTATCTGGGTCAATAAACCCAATATTTAGGATGTTCCTACTTTTACAATCCAGAATCTTCATTCTGGATAATAGAGTACAAGTTATATATAGACAATGAATTGAAATAACTAAACAAGTTATATGTAGACAACGAATTGAAAAACTTACAGACAATAGCAACTCATAAGCGATTTGTCGAGGGCGTCGCCATTGTACATCTGGAAGAGTTCATCAAAGTCGATATGGATTTCTTCGGGGCGGCCGTAGTACTCCCGTGGGACACTCACCACGATCATCGTTCTCCCATTCTTTGATTCACTTAAGTACCATGTATGCAAGTAACGCATATTTGTTGGGAGATCACCTTTGCTGATCAAAGGTGCTCCCATGACGAACTGTGGCTTAGGGGCTACCACAGCCTTGGGTAACCTATCGTCTTGGGAAGCCAGAATGTCTTCAACCGGGATACCCCATTCATCCACCCACTTCTTTGCTAATTCCAAATCTTGCCCCTGCATCGGAGGGGGGACATTCTCGGGTAACACCCAGAGGGGTGGGATCGACTCTTTGTCCTGTTGTCCAAGCTGAGGAACGTCTGATCTTTTTTTGCTTGTAGTTGAACTTAATTTGCTCCCACTTGCACTTGCACGTGATCTGCTCTTTTTCACTTCCTTCTGCAATGTGTGTGTATAGTCATCAGGCTTATGGTGCAAGTCATACTGTGATGGAAGGGTCGTGAAGTATTTTGCAAATGCTATTTGCTTCTCGGTGTATTCCGGGCGGGGCTCGAGTTCCTTCTTTTTCATCTGCGCATCATGATGTTCCTTTGCTATCCTGGCGTTTTCCTCGGGGGTACGATCATAAGGTCTGATAGGAAGATTAGCATGAGGTACCTTTGGGAGGGGTGACAGTTTGCGCTTTGGGGGGCTCCATCGCTTAGAAATCATCGGCGGAGCATTCTTGCTGGCACGCTTCCGCTTAGTATCCGGAGCGGGCGGCGGCGGAGACGGACGACCCAAGTCCGGCGGCGGTGATCGAGATGGACTCGTGTTGTGCTGGCCGACGTCATGTGGAGGGCTTGGAGGTAATGGAGGTGTAGGTGACCTGCGACGACTCGGAGGCGGTGTTGTCCTTTGGGCCGAGCCTGGAAGCTTGATGTAGTTCTTGTCCCATAAGATGAATCCACCCAGTACTTCTCCGAGTGTCCTCTCATCTTCGGGTCCAGCTATGTCGAGCTCCATATCATGAAACCCCGCCATGATTTCATCCACCCCGACTTTAGCAAAGCCAGCTGGAATCTCACGGCCATGCCAGCGTGCATCACGGCCAAAAGGTAAAGCTTGTCTGACGGCCACCTTCATGGATATGTTCTTGAATTTCTGATGGAGTTCACATGATGTTGACTCCTTGATTCCATCCACGGGGTAGCCGGGACCGCCCTCTATCATTCTTCGTGCATCGTCGGGCGGGCCTCAGATTTAGCCACGCTGCTTTTCCGCTGAGATGGGGTGCCGGTAATATCAAATGCATGATCTTCCTGGCGCGCTACTCCTCTAAGCTCATCAATCTGCTTCTGTTGCTCGTTAATCCTGGCAAGAACTGGTTGAACTTGTCATTCTCCTCATCCTGCTGCCGCTTCTTTGTTCTCGCTCGGCTTCTGTAAGTGTCTTGGTCTCTGGCAAACCCAAGCCACCACGGGTAAGAAGGACCGAAGCCTCGCGTTCGTCCTCCATGTTCGGCATTGTCGAGGACTAGTGTGAGCAAATCTTTCTCTCTATCTGCAGTGGACATTCTTTTTCCCTCCTTAATTTCTTTCACTATCTTTTTCCAATTCTCCCTGGGTATCCTAAGACCGTCACTGTAGATGAGGTCCCCTGTTTCTTCGTCGTACGAACCACCATGCGCAAGGAACCAATTTCTTGCTCTCAATTCCCACTCATCACGGAGTGGTTCAGGTACGATGCCTTTAGCTAACAGATCTTGCTCTTTCTTATCCCACTTTGGGATGGCAGTCTCATAGCCCCCTGGCCCGAGCTTGTGGTGATATTTCTTCTTGTCGGCATTTATCTTGTTCTTTTCTGATAATGCCTGGGCATCTTCGGACTCCTTGTACTCTTGAAATGCCTTCAAGTGATTCCCCTGCTTGGCTAGATACCCCTCGAATACTGGCACTTTCTTTGTCTTCAGATAGTTTTTCCATAGCTTCTTCTTCTAGCTACGGAACAGTTCGGCCATCTTCTTTAGAGTCCACTGCTTGACTTTGGCCCTCAGTTTGTCTGCTGCATCTTCATTCTCACATTCTGGCAGGTTGAAATGTGAGATGAGATCATTCCAAAGATTATCTTTGTACCTTTCGGCGACATAGTCACTATCGGCTGCCCCTTTGCGCTTGTTCCACTCCCGAACGCTGATCGGGACGTGATCCCTAACGATAACTCCGCATTGCTTCTTGAATGTGTCAGCAGCATTCTTAGGAAGCTTGGGTTCGCCCATAGGCAATATCACCTCAAAGGTGTAATGCGTCCGTGCATCCAACTTTCTAGGCGGGCCTCGTTTCGTAGCTTTGCTCGATGTGGAGGCCTAAGAGGGAGAAACATTCATCAAATGAATGTATATGTATACAATATAGAGCTATCTCCAGTATTTTTCACATATTACAAGTGATTGTCGAACTTGATATGTATACCTCGCTGGACTTTATTATTTCTTCACCGGCTTCTCCACCGGCTTCTCCATCAGTGGAGCTATCACCTTCTCCGTCATTGGACCTATCTCCTGCCCCATCGGCTTCATCTTCGTGTCGGTCAACCTCCATTCCATATCCGGAGGGGTTTAGATATGACGACGGAGATTCAGCTGGTTCAACGTCGGGACCGTCTTTGATTATATCTTCGAGAAGTTCTTCCTCTTCGAGGTTCCTGATATGTGGATCCATAGTTCTGCAAAAAACAGACATTTGATTAACTAATAAACTAACAAACTATATAAGAGGGGTTGGAAACTTCGAAGTGTCGTTTTATATAGGAGGACCTTTAGTCCCGGGTCTTGGCTAGAACCTAAACTGTAAAATATGTCTAACGGATTCTCTTAACCTTTAAGGATTTAACAAAATGGCGACATTCTAGATGTGTAGAAAATGATCCTATTTTTCCTGATCTCATCTACCCTTCTATATGTCACATTGTCTAGTGTCAAAGGACTTTGTTGAACTTTGTACCAAAAAAGAATTATTCTATCAGGAACTCCGTTCCAAAACAACTTTAGTCCCGGGTCATGGCTCCACCCGGGACTCCTAGATTTCTGCATAGTATTCAAAGTAGGAGTACTTTTCCAATTTGAGCATTCAATAAGCAAAACCAAATCATAAAATAAAGTAGTATTCAAATTAGCATGCATTCAATTATAAGCAAAAGTACATCATATCTTTTGTCCGTACATCGTCGAACATTTTCACTAATACTCCTCGAATACTATCATACATATAGCATCAATGATACAGCTAGAACCGTAGCGCCCGACGGGTATCGTCGCGGGCGGTGGACACCCAAAGAGAAGGAACCATCACAGGATCATAGCTCCAGTGAGATCCCCGAATAACCTACCAGATATGCTCGAACCTGCCCTCCAACGCAACCATGTAGCGACGGACGTGCTGATCCTCCTCGCTGACACGGTGACGTACCACCTCCGCGGTGTCCGGAAGCCTCGGCACCGTCACTGGCCCACGCGACCGCCACCAAACAAGGATCGGGTCAACAATGTGCTGGCTCCTCACCAACCTACGCCCCCGGAAGGTAGCACCTCCCAATACCAGCCGGGCGGAGCCCAGTCCCGGACAGGGCCCCTCTAATCAAGCAGGTGTCCTCCGCCGAGTCGACGACGAGGATGCGGGATAGGCATCGTAAAATGAACTAAAAAAATAAACTAGTTCTATTAATTTTCTTGCTAAAAATAAACTATTAACACTTAAGCATATACAATAGCAAAATTAAACTATTAACACTTAAGCATATACAATAGCAAAATTAAGCAATAATCTAAGAAACACTATTAACACTTAAGCATATACACTATACAATAGCAAAATTAAGCATATACAATAGCATCTATATACGTAGAAATGTCTTCTTCTTCTCTTTCTTCTTCTTGTTGTTTTTTATTTTCTTCTCCGCTTCTTCTTCAACTTCTCTTCTACTTCTCCTCTTCTTCTATTTTTCCTCTTCTTCTCCTCTTCTCCTCTTCTTATTCTCCTTTTTCTTCTTTTCGTCTCCTCCTCTTCTTATTTTCCTTTTTCCTAATCTTATTTTCTTATTTTTGTTCTTATTTCTTCTTCTTGTAACCCTAACCTAATTCTAAATATTACTAACCCTAATAATCTAGCACAAACCTAATAACGATAGGAATTAAATGACAAAAAAATCCTTCTCCTTTTTCTTCCTTTCTTCTCCTTTTTCTTCCTTTCTTCGCCTTTTTCTTCCTTTCTTCCCTTTTTCTTCTTTTCTTCTCCTTTTTCTTCTTTTCTTCTCCTTTTTCTTCTTTTCTTCTCCTTCCCTTTTTCTTCCTTTCTTCTCCTTTTTCTTCTTTTCTTCTCCTTTTTCTTCCTTTTTTCTCCTTTTTCTTCCTTTCTTCTCCTTTTTCTTCCTTTCCTCTCCTTTTTCTTCCTTTCTTCTCCTTTTTCTTCCTTTCTTCTCCTTTTTCTTCCTTTCTTCCATTTTTCTTCTTTTCTTCTCCTTTCTCTTCATTTATTCTCCTTTTTCTTCTTTTCTTCTCCTTTTTCTTCTTTTCTTCTACTGGCCAGAGTGTTGGGGAGGAGGGGGCGGGGGGCTTACCAGCCGGAGGTGTCGGCGGCGCGCGGCGAGGAGGACGGCAGCGCAAGGCGAGGAGGGCGGGGCGCGGCGAGGAGGACGGCGGCGGCGAGGAGGACGACGACGACGGCAGGCGGCGGCGAGGAGGACGGCGGGCAGCCTGACGGCGTCGTCGAGGTCGTCGGTGTGCCGCGCCGGGCAGGAGAACGAGAGGAAGAAGAAGAGAAACGAAATGCGATTTGGGTTGGAATTTTTCTAACTCCCGCTTATATAGGTGGATCTTTAGTCCCGGTTCCGGGCTCGAACCGGGACTAAAGACCCCCTTTAGTCCCGGGTGGAGCCACGACCCGGGACTAAAGGCCCTTTTTCGGCAGACCAGAAGGCGGGAAGCAGGGGCCTTTAGTCCCGGTGCGGAGCTCCAACCGGGACTCAAGGGGGTCTTTAGCCCCGGTTGGAGCCACGCACCGGGACTAAAGGCCCGTGCTCGGAAGGCGGCAGGCGAGGGGCTTTAGTCCCACCTCGGCTGCACGATAAGTTTAGTCCCACCTCGCCCAGCGAGGGGGACTAACACTTGTTTATAAGCCCTGTCGCAGCTACTGCATCGAGCTCCTCTCTAAAGCACGCTTACGGGCCTAAATTGACTGTAAATTTAAAAATTCAAACTATATTTGAAATTGTGGAGAAACTTAAACCTGAATTCAAAGTGAGCTCACTTTGAATTTAGGTTTAAGTTTCTTTACAAATTCTCATATAGTTTCAATTTTTTCTATTTTCAAAATTAACTATTTTGTTATTTTCAATTAAAAACTATGTTTATTAAAATTCTTTTTGCATATTTGAGAATTTGACAAAACTATGATAATGAAAACTGTTTGAAATTGAATAAATAATTCAAAACTATTTTCTATTTTCAAAAGTAATTATTTTGACTATCCAAACTATTAAATATTTTGTTATTTTCAATTAAAAACTATGTTTATTAAAATTCTTTTTGCATATTTGAGAATTTGACAAAACTATGATAATGAAAAGTGTTTGAAATTGAATAAATAATTCAAAACTATTTTCTATTTTCAAAATTAATTATTTTGACTATCCAAACTATTAACTATTTTCCTATTTTCTTATCACAGTACAAAACATTCAGTCCTAGCACCCATGGGCCATGGTCAAACGTACAACGGTATGCTGATCTGGTATGTAAATTTTACCTACTCACATTATCTTGTTATTTAAATCGGACAGTGTTTTTGATCTAACTCAAAACTCTGAAGGATATGTTTGCAACGAAATGCATATCAGATATAACAAACAGAGAAGATTCATAGTGACAGCATTAGCTTCTTAACTCTTTAATACATAAGCTATCAGATATAACAAGCTTAACAGTATCACAATCGCATATTCTTCCTTTTTTCAATTAGGTAATACAGAAGGATTTTGCACTCGAGCACTTTCCACGTGAATATACAATTGTCATACTCCAGCTGCGTGGGAAGAACAAGGACTGGAAATGCACATTCCGCATCAGGCCAGCCGGCGTGTGTGCTGCAGGTCGGTGCAGCCTCTATTTCGGAAACTTTGCCCGTGACAATCATGTTAGAGCAGGTGATATCTGCCTCTTCCAACCAATGACAAATGTTAAGCAGAGAAGATTCATAGTGAAAGTGCATATTCTTCACGAAATGAGCACTGATGGCACTACTCAGTCGTGAGGAGGCAAAACGTGAGGAGGCAAAGGACAAGATTCCCATGGATGCGTGAAGGAAGGCTCGTCCCATAATTATAAATCAGAAAATACCCCTGCAGTATCTTATACTTCTAAGGAATTTTCAGGTTAAGTTTGTTCTTAAGTTAAATCAGTTACCCACTTACCCTTTAATCTCTTACTCTTCATTTTATTTACTACAGGAGAAAATCAAGCTACAGATGAGGTTATGGAGTTGGATGATCTTCAGACGCTCTCGAAGGATTATGTCTTATCAGGGAAATGTGACATTACATTAGCATCCGTGTTTTGTTTCTCCAACATTGTCATTTATTTAGCTAATATTTTGTAGCTACGTAGATTTTCTTGTTATCATACTTTTTAGGGAAGTCGGTATTTTGGTTTTAACTCAAAACGTCTGAAGGATATGTTTACAACAACATGCATGTGCATTGCTAAATCAGCATTATGTGTGTATTGAATTCAAACAATTTAGCCTTTATGACAATGTTAACTTCTTAGATCCTTAGTGCTTCAGCTATCAGATATAAGTATATAAGCAACTTATCAGCATCACAATCACATTTTGTTCCTTTTTTCGATTAGACCATAAAGAAGGATTATGCAATCAAATACTTTCCATGTGAAGATGGCCGGCGCACCCTTTATTTAGGAAGGTTTGTGCATGACACTCATATTAGGGTGGGTGATATATGTCTCTTTCAACAAATGACAAATGTTAAGCAGAGAAGATTCATAGTGACAGTCCATCTCCTTCACAAAGAGAGCATTGCCCATTCCCTTGGTGGAAGAACTGACATTGGCTCAAGTCGCGGAAGTACCTGTGCCAAGATGGGCGGCATTAAGGAGGAACCACCTACCGATGGTACTAAACTGTTGCTAGGATGCATGTGCACTTGAGTTCTCATTATATCTGTCTAATCATGTGAAAACTTGTCCAGGTGAAGAGTACTCTTCAGAACATGAAATCTCTGAGAATTCTGAGGGCACTTCTGAGCATCTGTTCATTCTGTCAAATAGAGCTTTTCTAACACCAGCGCAGTATATGAAATGCCTGGAGAAAGTTGAGGAGATTAAGTTCAAACCGCCCTTTTATGTTTCTATCATGAGAAAGACCACTGTGTGGCAGCATGACAGCGAATGTTCTCCCATCCTAGTAAGTCCAAGGAAAACATTTTTCTGTTCCTTTCTGTCAGTTACTCAATTGCATCCTTATCCTTTGATAAGATAAATAGCAACAAATCTCCCAAGTATCTCTACGCCTGTGTCATTCTAACATTTGCCCTGTGTTATGTTTATAAACAGCACTTTGGCTCTAAGTATGCGGCCACATATCTTGTTCAGAAGTTTGCTGCTGCTCATCTCTTACAAAGGGATTTCATTTTTTTGAACTTATTTGAACTCCATACTTTTTGTGTGTTCAAAATGCACCATTCAAAGGCACATCACAAAATTTCAACAATTTTTGACTTCATTAGGTATATTTCGTGCATTTACTTATTTTTTTTGAGCTAGTTGACCCTGAAATTGAAAAGCACTACAAATGAACTCTGAAAATGTTGAAAGTTGGCATGCTATCATCATTTCACCCACATATCATGTGTTAAAAATTTGAGAGGGCTACGATAAAAACTGGATGCACTTCGTGTACAAAATGGACAATCTCTCTCGAAGTATCAGGGTTTCGAACGAGAACTCATCTCTTACAAAGGGATTTCATTTTTTTGAACTTATTTGAACTCCATACTTTTTGTGTGTTCAAAATGCACCATTCAAAGGCACATCACAAAATTTCAATAATTTCTGACTTCATTTGGTATTCTTCGTGAATTTACTTTTTTTTTGAGCTAGTTGACCCTGAAATTGAAAAGCACTACAAATGAACTCTAAAAATGTTGAAAGTTGGCATGCTATCATCATTTCACCCACATAGCATGTGTTAAAAAGTTGAGAGGGCTACAACCAAAACTGGATGCACTTCGTGTACAAAACGGAAAATCTCTCTCCAAGTATCAGGGTTTCGAATGAGAACTCATCTCTTACAAAGGGATTTCATTTTTGAACTTATTTGAACTCCATACTTTTTGTGTGTTCAAAATGCACCATTCAAAGGCACATCACAAAATTTCAACAATTTCTGACTTCATTTGGTATTCTTCGTGCATTTACTTATTTTTTTCAGCTAGTTGACCCTGAAATTGAAAAGCACTACAAATGAACTCTGAAAATGTTGAAAGTTGGCATGCTATCATTATTTCACCCACATAGCATGTGTTAAAAAGTTGAGAGGGCTACGACAAAAACTGGATGCACTTCGTGTACAAAACGGACAATCTCTCTCGAATTATAAGGGTTTCGAACGAGAACTCATCTCTTACAAAGGGATTTCATTTTTTTGAACTTATTTGAACTCCATACTTTTTGTGTGTTCAAAATGCACCATTCAAAGGAACATCACAAAATTTCAACAATTCCCGACTTTATTTAATATTCTTCGTGCATTTACCTATTTTTTTGAGCTAGTTGACCCTGAAATTGAAAAGCACTACAAATGAACTCTGAAAATGTTGAAAGTTGGCATGCTATCATCATTTCACCCACATAGCATGTGTTAAAAAGTTGAGAGGGCTACGACCCAAACTGGATGCACTTCGTGTACAAAACGGACAATCTCTCTCCAAGTATCAGGGTTTCGAACAAGAACTCATCTCTTACAAAGGGATTTCATTTTTTTGAACTTATTTGAACTCCATACTTTTTGTGTGTTCAAAATGCACCATTCAAAGGCACATCACAAAATTTCAACAATTTCTGACTTCATTTGGTATTCTTCGTGCATTTACTTATTTTTTTCAGCTAGTTGACCCTGAAATTGAAAAGCACTACAAATGAACTCTGAAAATGTTGAAAGTTGGCATGCTATCATCATTTCACCCACATAGCATGTGTTAAAAAGTTGAGAGGGCTACGACAAAAACTGGATGCACTTCGTGTACAAAACGGACAATCTCTCTCGAAGTATCAGGGTTTCGAACGAGAACTCATCTCTTACAAAGGGATTACATTTTTTTGAACTTATTTGAACTCCATACTTTTTGTGTGTTCAAAATGCACCATTCAAAGGAACATCACAAAATTTCAACAATTCCTGACTTTATTTGGTATTCTTCATGCATTTACCTATTTTTTTGAGCTAGTTGACCCTGAAATTGAAAAGCACTACAAATGAACTTTGAAAATGTTGAAAGTTGGCATGCTATCATCATTTCACCCACATAGCATGTGTTAAAAAGTTGAGAGGGCTACGACAAAAACTGGATGCACTTCGTGTACAAACGGACAATCTCTCTCGAAGTATAAGGGTTTCGAACGAGAACTCATCTCTTACAAAGGGATTTCATTTTTTTGAACTTATTTGAACTCCATACTTTTTGTGTGTTCAAAATGCACCATTCAAAGGTACATCACAAAATTTCAACAATTTCTGACTTAATTTGGTATATTTCGTGCATTTACTTTTTTTTGAGCTAGTTGACCCTGAAATTGAAAAGCACTACAACTGAACTCTGAAAATGTTGAAAGTTGGCATGCTATCATCATTTCACCCACATAGCATGTGTTAAATAGTTGAGAGGTCTACGACAAAAACTGGATGCACTTCGTGTACAAAACGGACAATCTCTCTCGAAGTATCAGGGTTTCGAACGAGAACTCATCTCTTACAAAGGGATTTCATTTTTTTGAACTTATTTGAAGTCCATAATTTTTGTGTGTTCAAAATGCACCATTCAAAGGCACATCACAAAATTTCAACAATTTCTGACTTCATTTGGTATTTTTCGTGCATTTACTTTTTTTTTGAGCTAGTTGACCCTGAAATTGAAAAGCACTACAAATGAACTCTGAAAATGTTGAAAGTTGGCATGCTATCATCATTTCACCCACATAGCATGTGTTAAAAAGTTGAGAGGGCTACGACAAAAACTGGATGCACTTCGTGTACAAAACGGACAATCTCTCTCGAAGTATCAGCGTTTCGAATGAGAACTCATCTCTTACAAAGGTTTATTAAAATTCTTTTTGCATATTTGAGAATTTGACAAAACTATGAAAATGAAAAGTGTTTGAAATTTAGTACATTCCATACATGCATTAAATAAAAGGTTTAATACGTTATTACATTATTGCACCAATATTCCTATCTATTATTTCTGTTTTCTTCTGGGTCATAGCCATGAAGAATCTTCATCATTCAGTAGGATGCTTGGGTCAGTTTTCACTTTGAAGGGCGGAATTTCATGAAACTTATTATAATCTTCTGACATGTCTGTCTTGTCATCTACTCCCACGATGTTTCTTTTCCCTGAAAGAACTATGTGGCGTTTTGGCTCATCGGACGATATCTTCTTTTGCTGATTTCTTTTTCTCATTTTTGTAGACATGTCCCTCACATAGAAAACCTGAGCGACATCATTGGCTAGGACAAATGGTTTGTCCATGTACACAAGATTGTTGAGATCCACTGTTGTCATGTCGTACTTTTGGTCTACAACTACCCCGCCTCCTGTCAGCTTCACCCATTTGCACCGAAACAAAGGGATCTTAAAAGTAGGTCCATAGTCAAGTTCCCATATCTCCTCTATGTACTCGTAATATGTTTCCAAACAGTGCCCATTCTCGTCTGTTGCATCAAAGCGGACACCACTATTTTGGTTGGTGCTCTTTTTATCTTGGGCAACAGTGTAAAATGTATTCCCATTTATCTCATACCCTTGCAAAGTACATATAGTCGAAGACGGTGGCCTGGCCAAACAGTACAACTGATCTCCAACGGTGTCGTCATTCATGAGATGTGTCTCCAACCAACTGCCGAAAGTCTTCTCGTGTTCCCCTTTAATCCAAGAGTCAGCCTTCCCCGGGTTTTCGGAGCGTAGAATATTCTTGTGTCTCACGATATACGGAGCCACCACGGTGGAATTGTGTAGAACTGTGTAGTGTGCTTGAGAGAAAGAATGCCCGTCCATACATACTTTTGCTTTCCTTCCTATTGTGCCTTTTCCTGTCAGCCTACCCTCATACCGAGATTCAGGAACACCAATCGGCTTAAGGTCAGGAAGAAAGTCCACACAAAACTCAATGACCTCCTCTGTTCCATAGCCCTTGGAGATGCTTCCTTCTGTCCTAGCACGGTTACGAACATATTTCTTTAAGACTCCCATGAACCTCTCGAAGGGGAACATATTGTGTAGAAACACAGGACCGAGAACTCTAAGCTCTTCGACTAGGTGAACTAGGAGGTGTGTCATTATATTGAAGAAGGATGGTGGGAACAACAACTCAAAGCTGACCAGACATTGGACCACATCAATCTGTAACCCTGATAGACTATCTCGATCGATTACCTTCTAAGAAATTGCATTGAGGAATGCACATACCTTCACAATTGCCAGGCGAACATTTTCCGGTAGAATTCCCCTCAATGCAACCGGAAGCAATTGCGTCATAAGCACGTGGCAGTCATGAGACTTTAGGTTTTGGAATTTTTTGTCTTTCATATTTACGATTCCCTTTATATTCGACGAGAAGCCAGTCGGGACCTTGATACTGAAAAGGACTTCAAAGAAGATTTCCTTCTCTTCCTTAGTAAGAGCATAGCTGGCACGCCCTTGAAACTGCCCTGGATGCATGCCATCTCTTCCTTTATGATGTTCCTGGTCCTCCCGTGGTTCCGTTGTATCTTTTGACTTCCCATACAAGCCCAGGAAGCCTAGAATATTCACGCAGAGATTCTTCGTCAGGTGCATCACATCGATTGCTGAGCGGACCTCATGGACTTCCCAGTAGGGTAGCTCCCAAAATATAGATTTCTTCTTCCACATGGATACGCGCTTATCAGGGCCGTTAGGAACAGGTTGGCTGCCAGGACCCTTTCCAAAGATTACTTTTAAATCTTTGACCATATCAAATACTTCAGCACCAGTATGGATGACAGGCTTCCCCCGAGGTTCTGCCTTGCCATTGAAATGCTTGCCTTTTTTCTTTAAGGGATGCTTGGGCGGAAGAAAACGACGATTGTACGGGTACACATTCTTCCTACATTTGTCCAGATATATACTTTCTGTCTGACCAAAATAGTGCGTGCATGCATTGTATCCCTTGTTTGACTGTCCTGAAATGTTACTAAGAGCAGGCCAATCATTGATGGTTACGAAAAGCAATGCTCGAAGGTCAAATTCCTCTTGTTTTTGCTCGTCCCACACACGTACACCTGGTTCGGCCCACGGCTGTAAAAGTTCATCAACTAATGGCCTTAGGTACACATCAATATCGTTGCCGGGTTGCTTTGGACCTTGGATAAGCACCGGCATCATAATGAACTTCCGCTTCATGCACAACCAAGGAGGAAGGTTGTAGATACATAGAGTAACGGGCCAGGTGCTGTGACTGCAACTCTGCTCCCCAAAAGGATTCATGCCATCTGTACTTAGACCTAACCATAAGTTCCTTGCCTCAGCTGCAAATCTCGGGAACTCTCTCTCTCGATTTTTCTCCACTGCCGACCATCAGCGGTGTGCCTCAACTAATCGTCTTTCATACGATCTTCCATGTGCCATCGCAACAACTTCGCATGATCTTTATTTCTGAACAGACGTTTCAACCGTGGTATTATAGGAGCATACCACACCACCTTGGCAGGAACCCTCTTCCTGGGTGGCTCTCCCTCAATATCACCAGTGTCATCTTTTCTGATCTTATACCGCAACGCAGTGCATACCGGGCATTTATCCATATTCTCGTACTTCTCACCGCGGTAGAGGATGCAGTCATTAGGGCATGCATGTATCTTCTGCACGTCTAATCCTAGAGGGCAGACAAGCTTCTTTGCTTCATACGTGCTGGCGGGCAATTCGTTCTTCCTTGGAAGCATCTTCTTCATCAGTACCAGCAACTTTTCGAATGACGAGTCAGTCACACCGGTCTCTGCCTTCCACTTCAGCAATTCCAGTGTGCTACCCAGCTTCTTCTGGCCATCTTCACAAGGTTGGTACAACAATTTGTTGTGGTCCTATAACATCTGCTCGAACTGCAACCTGTCCTTTTCTATGTCGCAACCTCGCCGTGCATCAGAAATGACCCGGCCAAGATCATTAGCGGGCTCATCTGGTTCCCGTTCTTCATCCTGATCTTCTTCTTCATTGTCTTCCATTGCGGTATCAGCATACTCAGGGAACATAGATCGGTAGTCGTCATCATTGTTCTCTTCTTCTTCATCGTCGTCTTCCAACATAACCCCTCTTTCTCCGTGCTTGGTCCAAACATTATAGCCTCACATAAAACCGGACTGAAGCAGGTGGCTCTGAATGACTCTTGAGGAAGTGTAATCCTTCTCATTCCGACATTCAACACATGGACAAAACATATAGCCACCACCATGCTTGTTTGCATCGGCTGCATCTCGAAAAGAATGCACGCCTTCTCTGTAAGCGGCTGTGCGTTGATCACCGTACATCCATGGATGGCTCATCTATGTTATACGATAGTATATCAAATACAATCACGATCCTAAAAATTAGTACCGCACGGTCTAAACGAGGAAATATAGTTGCTAACTTTTTAGAATAAGTAGGAATAAAGAGGAAGAGGTTTAAGCGTGGCTCAGGTATCTCATATCGTAGTTGTGTTCGGTGAACTGAAGCGGCATCGCTCTAACACACATTTCAACAAACACCTCTAGTTCATCAAAAAAAGTGGAGAGCTAGCACACACCCACAATCCTCCATCCAAGAAAAATGCAAGGAAGAGGGGATAGGGGGCTGTGCTATATATAGGCAGAGGACTTTAGTCCCGGTTTGAGACACAAACCGGGAGTAAAGGTGGCGCACATGCGGGCTGCACACCGCGTAGCCCTTTAGTCCTGGTTTGGGACACCAACCGGGACTAAAGGCTCCTTACGGGCCGGGACTAAAGCCTCGAGGGAGGCATTGCGATTTGGGGCGACGTGGCCGGGTCTTTAGTACCGGCCCAGAGGCAGGCCGGGACTAAAGGGTCCCGGCCAAAGGCCCGTTTTCCACTAGTGATAGCTATCACAAAGGATATTCTTTTCATGATCCACATGCATGCAAAGTTGACGCCCTTCAAAGATAGTGGGATTATCATCAACTAAAGTCATGACTTCTCCAAACCCACTTTCAATATTATTGCAAATATCATTTCAACAAGTAGTGGACAAAGCAAAACTAGCATCCCCAAGCTTAGGGTTTTGCATATTTTTAGCATGATTGTCATTAATAGAATTTATAATGAAATCATTACAATCATGCTTTTAATTCAAGGAGCCCTCGTGAATCATTTCATAAATTTCTTCATCACGATTTTCAGATTCACACATCTCAAGCAAAACTCCATAGAGAAAGTCAAGTGCACTCAACTCACTGGCAATTGGTTCCACATAAGTGGATCTCTTAAAGAGATTAGCAAGTGGGTGAGGATCCATATCACTAGATTTTCAGCAAGTGAAGATGCGAGCATATTGAAGGCACATGGCAACACAAGTGAACAGAAAGCAAGCGAAAGAAAAGGGCTAACGAAAAGGCAAACGGAAAAGGCAAACGAAAAAGGCAAATTGTGAAGTGGGGGAGAGGAAAACGAGAGGCAACTAGCAAACAAAGTAAATGCAAGAGATGAGTTTGCGATACTTACTTGGATGAGTTCTTGACTTGATCCTCCCCGGCAACGGCACCAGAAATTCTTCTGCTACGGCAACAAAAGTCCTTCCTTGGCGCTAGGAATTCTTCTTGCTACTTCTCTGGTTCACGTCGGTTTTTCCCTTGAAGAGGAAAGGGTGATGCAGCACAGGAGAAGTAAGTATTTCCCTCAGTTTGAGAACCAAGGTATCGATCCAGAAGGAGGGTTTCGTCAAGTCCAGAGTACCTGCACAAATGCAAACAAGCTTGCACACAACGCTTCAAAGGGGTTGTCAATCCCTTCAAGATTGTTTGCAAAGTGAGATTTGAAGGCGGAAAGTGCAACGAAGTAAAAAGTGTAACGCTGAAAATATGGTGTGGAGTAGACCCGGGGGCCATAGTGTTCACTAGAGGCTTCTCTCAAAATAGCAAATATCACGGTGGGTGAACAAATTACTGTCGAGCAATTGATAGAACCGCGCAAAGTCATGACGATATCTAAGGCAATGATCATACATATAGGCATCATGTCCGACACAAGTAGACCGATACTTTCTGCATCTACTACTATTACTCCACACATCAACCGTTATCAAGCATGCATCTAGTGTATTGAGTTCATGACAAACAGAGTAACGCCTTAAGCAAGATGACATGATGTAGAGGGATAATCTCAAACCAATGATGAAAACCCCATCTTTTACCCTTGATGGCAACAACACGATGCGTGCCTCGCTACCCCTTCTGTCACTGGGTGAGGTCACCGCACGGTATGAACCCAAAACCAAGCACTTCTCCCATTGCAAGAATCATAGATCTAGTTGGCCAAACAAAACCCACAACTCGAAGAGAATTACAAGGATATGAAATCATGCATAAGAGAGATCAGAAGAAACTCAAATAAGATCCATAGATAATCTGATCATAAATCCACAATTCATCGGATCTCGACAAACACACCACAAAAGAAGATTACATCGGATAGATCTCCATGAAGAGCATGGAGAATTTTGTATTGAAGATCCAAGAGAGAGAAGAAGCCATCTAGTAACTTGCTATGGACCCGTAGGTCTATGGTGAACTACTCACGCATCATCGGAGAGGTCGTGGTGTTGATGAAGAAGCCCTCCGTGTCCGAATCCCCCCTCCGACAGGGCACCAGGATGTGCCCGAGATGGGATCTTGCGGAGGCAGAAGCTTGCGGCGGCGGAAAACTCCTTTGGATGATCTCCTGATTTGTTTGCGGTTTTTAGGGAATATATAGGTGCAACCCCTAGGGCAGAGGGCACCCAGGGGGCCCACAAGCTTGTGGGCCGCGACCTCCTCCCTGGCCGCAGGGTGGGGGCTTGTGGGGCCCCTGAGGCTCCCCTGCCTTGGCTCTCAAGCTTCGCGATCTTCTTTCGTTACGGAAAAAAAATTCGGGGATTTTCTTCCGTTTGGACTCTGTTTCAAAATCTCCTCTGAAAGGGGTCAAAAACATGGAAAAACAGGAACTCGCACTTGGCACCGAGTTAATAACTTAGTCCCAAAAAATATATGAAAGGCATGCAAAACATCCAAAGTTTGACAAGATAATAGCATGAAACCATCAAAAATTATAGATACGTTGGAGACATATCAAGATGCTCTACCCCATTACTCGTTGTTGTTTTCTCCATAGATAGATCCTTGTTTGGTGTAGGAAAATTTATGAATTTACTACGTTCCCCCAACAGACCTGACCCTTGGGGGCTATAGGTCAAAAACTTACAATCAAGTATGATAAGTCCCAACTCATCTTCAAGAAGATAAGCCGGCCCTTGGGGGTTACACCAGGCTTCACCAAAGTTTCCATTTCATCAAGACCCAACTCATCTTCAAAAAGATAAGTCGGTCCTTGGGGGCTACACGAGGCTTCGCCAATGTTTTCAATTTCATCAAGACCCGCCTCATCTTCAAGATGATGACCCGGCCCTTGGGGGTTACGTAAGGGTATATGGAGTACAAGACTAAGTTGAGCATACCTCATGTCTTTTCTTCATCATACCAACTAGGTTGGCCTTCATATCCCGGCTTGTGGAAAGACGACTTTGATACCCAGGTGCAATTCTTCGAAACTAAGTTTTTCAATGTTGGGAAGCTCAAGCTTGGATTTCCCTTTTTCAAGTTCAGGCGCCGCATCTATATCGTTGTTCTTGGTCAACATAGGGAAGACACGAACCGTGTAACCTGTCCCAGTGATAACAACCCCCTCCTCACCAGAGGCGATGTCTTTGGTTTGTTTCATAGGACTAGGCAGTTTACGGTTCACCTTTGGGCTTGTCTCCATGGCTATATCACCCATACTTGCCGACTCATCATGAATATCAATAGGATCATCTGAGGTGTCTTGATGAGCTTCACGAAGCTCAATGTGCATATCAGAAGGGTCAACATGAGTTAGGAATAAGAGGTTCCTGTTTCTCCTTCTCCAGCGCACCAAGATTGGTTGATGGCCTACCAGTTTTCTTCTTCTTGGCTTGGGCCCTATAAAGCAAGGTTAAGACATATGCAAAGATTAAAGGTACTAAACAGTGCTGGATGCAAAAGCAAAAGTTACCATGGATTGACAATGAGTGGTGGCAGCTTTAAAATAGCTGAGTCGCATGATGAAGGCGGTGACTCCTGATAGATTGAATCAGAAGATGTAAGAGGTTGTCGAATAAGGCCGGCTTTTGGGGAAGAAATAGTTACACTGTGAGGCACCTCATTCTGACGTTTACGAGTGGCCGACTTTTCAGGCAAGCCTGCCATAAGATCACCTGAGGCGCTGTGGGTCTAGCGCCTTGGTGTATATAGAGTCTTCTTCAAAAGGAAATCAGGATCCAAACAAGCTTGCGGGTGAGACATAGGTACTTTACCAACGACCCGCCTTGGTGGTCTTGGAAATGATATTTCTGAGTCGGAAGAGATAGAAATTACCTCAACATCTTCGTCCTGGTTAGCTTCTTCATCACCCTGCGACTGAAGGGGTGTTAACAAGTTTAATTTAAAGACAGATTTAAAGTAAAGATTTTACCTCAGATTGGTCGTCAACGGTTTGTGACTCGCCCATAACCGACGACTCCTCAACAGCCGCATTTTTCTTCTTTTTGCTAGGGGCGGCTTTCACTTTCTTGTCAACAACTTCCTCATGTTTTCCTTTCCAAAATGGCGAGTCTGCCTCCGAAAATATTGACAAGTAAAAAGAAGTTTTGAATAGCGAAGAAACTTATAAGCAAGGCAAGAGATGTCAAATTTTATTACCTCACGAGCCGGGTTCTGAGTATAGAACGGCTTCACACCAATTTTACATCAAACTTCTTTTGTTTCACCCAACGGCTTCTTCACCACTTTGTTGACCTCACTTGAGTCGAGGGTGATATTCTTGAAGCGTTGTGCATTGTTCAAGTCGCCGTCATACTCACACATTAAGGCGCCACGGTGACTCAAGGGTATGATCCACCAATCCACCCAACACCAGGTCATATCAACTCCGGTTAATCCATTGACTATCAAGGCTCAGAGTTTGGGCCATACAATGGCGAGTTGGGCACGTTCTTCTTGAGTAAGTGGGCCGGGTAGTTCAAAATTCATTGGAAGGCACTCTTCTCTGAAACCCGACAGGGGATTCTCATTGGCTGGGGTTGTGTTCTTGCAATAGAACCAAGTCTTAGCCCAACATTTAGGATGACTAGGTAAGATGGAAGTAGGAAAACCACATTCCCTTCGCCTTTGGATTGTTGCCCTGCCAAGTTCTAAATAGGGTCCATTAGCAAATTTTGTTTGGTGGTTGAGACAAAAGGACAGTGGGCTCCATTCCCATGTACAGTTCACAAAACACTTGGAATTGGCACAAACTGGTTATGGAATTATGACCCACGTCTTGAGGGTGGAGATTGTAGAAGTGCATAACATCTCGGAAGAATTTTGACTCGGGAGGAGAAAACCCCCGCTCAAGATGATATGTGAAAACCACTACTTCTCCTTCACCAAGTTGTGGTCGTTCCTCCCAACAGCGGATCGCCAACCAATTTCCTCTTTGGGTGACAAGGCCCCAAAGGACATATAGTGTTGGAGTACAGTATGAGAGATTTGAGAAGGCACCCAGTTGCATGAGACAGGTTTTGACATGATGATGGATTCAAGAGAAAGGAGTTGCAGGAGCATATTTGGCGGGTTATTTAAAGGAAAAATGAATTATTTGATAAGTGTGATGCTCAAGGTGGAACTAGTTGGGCGGTTCTAGATTTCACTAACACGATAGTCTATAATACCTAAGTCGCCCTAACATGAGTCGTCGTACAAAGGGGACGCGATTTACGGAAGCTGGTGGATTACAATCATATTAAGGAGCCGACAAGAGGTAAAGGTGGGTTACAGATGGACAAGGTTCTCTATTTTTATCTGCTAAGTATGGGACAAACATGTTTCTACCGAAGTGTTCAAAATTATGGATCTGTGAATGGTTCAAAAAAGGGAAATATTTGCTAACCCTAAATGGTAAAGTATGGAAACGGTAGTGATCTTGTTGACATATTTCAAACAAAGCCTAAGGAGCATTATGAGAAAGATTGGGCAATTGAATCTACCGCCGTAATACCATGGGGAATTTCATCGGCATAGGTGAAGATTAATATTAATGGAAAAGATATATGATGAACATCAACGAACTGCTGGTGAATAGACTTCCACCTAATGAAAATCTAAGGATGAAGAGGAACTTACCGGAAGAGTTGCTAACGGCGGCGGAGTCGACTAGCTGCGTTTCGATTAAGTTAGGAGGCCTCACATTCCTGGGGCGCCATTGGCTGATGAAGGAGAACGGCCGCAGCGATGATGATGACACAACGACGAGAGGCGTATGCAAGGAAGAAGACAAGAGGGAAAGGTAAAAAATAAAAGGGCCCCTCATGTGTATTTTAGGCCAAGAGCCGAAGTGTAATCAGTAGGTGAGGGAATCAAGGAGGCGCAGTAAATTCTGGAGCTAGGGGCGCCTCAATTTCTGGGCTAGATGGATAAGTATAAAGATCCATTACGATGTCATCATCAAGTCCCTACATTCTGGGGCGGGTGATGTCACTGACGAGAAGAGCAAGCAGTTATAAAGATCTTTGAAGTTTCGTGAAGTCGGCCTTTCTACCTAAGGGAAGATAAAGACACAAATTATAGACAAGCCGTCAAGCTTAACGAAAAGGATATTGACATGGATAAATTCAAGTCAATTTGGGCCTAATATTGGGGATGCTACCCCGCCGTATAACCCGCCCTATGGGGTCGGCTCATGATTATGGTGGCTTACGATTATATTCAAGATGGGCTTTGGTGTACAAGACCAAAGGTGTAAGGCGGCCGGTTCTAGTAAGCCGCCTCGCGGTTCGCGAAGATAGAGGGACAAGGCCCATGAGATAGAAGGTTTGGCAGAACATATCCTTGCTTGAAAGGAAAGGTGAGTTAGAGATGTGTCGGGTTACAAATCATAGCATGACTCGGTCTCTTGTAAAACCATGGGTCTGGACCTGTATATAAAGGCAAACCCCTGAGGTCGATAGGGTTAAGTTACAATCAATCGATAGCTAGGTTAAGTGAATCTGCTCACTTGTAATCGATTTCATCATCAATACACACAAATCGGGACTAGGCCTTTACTTCCATCGGAGGGGCCGAACCTGGGTAAACTCATCTCTCATTCTCGATCAACCCCTTTGAGTCGCCACACACTAGCGATGGCCTCACACTCAAGTTCTCTCACGAGGACATATGTCATGAAAAACCACGAGAGGTTCCAACCTCGTGACTGACCTCGCCAAAACCTTCGCGAACCTCTGGTGCTACGGGATCAAGCCCAATCCGGCCGAGTGAACTTTCAGAGTGCCAACCGGCAAGTTACTCGGTTTCCTCATTTCCAAACATGGTATCGATGCTAACCCCGACAAAATTGGTGTTATAGTCCAAATGAGACGGACAGTGCGATACATTTTGTGCAAAGGCTCACGGGTTGCCTTGCGGCCCTGAGCCGCTTCATCTCAAGACTCAGTCAAAAGGCACTCCGTCTTTATCGACTCATCAAAAAATCTAATAGATTTGAGTGGTCCTGTGAAGTGCAAGTCGCATTCTATCATCTCAAGGCCTTGCTCTCCACCCAACTGGTGTTAGCTGCTCCGGGCAGTCGGGAGACATTACTCCTATATATCGCAGCCACTAGCCAAGTGGTCAACACCGTACTGACTCTAGAGCCCGAGGAGGTAGGCAAAGCATACAAGGTTCAAAGACCCATCTATTATATCTCAGAAGTCTTGACACCCTCCAAACAAAGGTATCCACACTACCAAAAGTTGGTCTATGGTATCTACCTGATAGTGAATAAGGTGGTTAATTACTTCCAATATCACTCGGTCACATTTATTAGTGATGCCCCCATGTCTGAAATCCTGCATAACAGAGACGCTATTGGTCGGGTGGCCAAATGGGCAATTGAGCTCCTCCCATTGGAGATCAAATTTGAAGCCAACAATGCAATCAAGTCTCAAGCCCTGGTAGATCTCTTGGTCGAATGGATAGAACAAGAGCAGCCAACCCCAAGCAACCCCGAGGATTGGACTATGTCCTTCGACGGATCCAAGATGCTCCACGGCTTGGGAGCTGGAGTGGTTCTCTTTTCCCCCTAGGGGAGACCAACTGATCTACGTGCTCCAGATCCAATTTGATTCATCTAACAATGAGGCACAGTACGAAGCCCTCTTGTATGGGCTCCATATGGCCATCTCACTCTGCATTCGCCGTTTGATAGTTTGCCGCAATTCAAACATCGTCGTCAATCAGGTCATGAAAGAGTGGGACATTCGGAGTTCAGCCATAACTGGTTAATGCAATTTAAAAAGGAAACTGGAGAAGAACTTCGAGGGTTTGGAGTTGCACCATGTACCCCGGGCCAAGAACAAGGTAGCAGATGACCTGGCAAAGATCGGTTCCACTCGGCGAACCATTCCAAAGGGCGTGCTCCTTGAACATCAGCACACCCCTACAATTAAAGAAGATCATTTCATAGAGGAGCCCCCACAAGCAGTTGGCCCTTTAAATCCGACTACGGTGGACGTCCCAGCAATGATCGATTTGGTTCATGAGATGCTGGTAATCACTCCCGAGTGGACTCAATCTTACTTAGCATACTTGCTCCGGCAAGAGCTCCTAGAAGGAGAAGAGGAAACTCGTCGAATCTTCCAATGGTCTAAAGCTTTCAATGTGATGGGGGACAATATAAGAAAAGTTCTTTGTTAGTCAGTTGGAAATGCATTACCCCAGAAGAAGGGCTGCAAATCTTACGCGAGATTCACTCAGGAACTTGAGGCCACCATGCGTACTCTCGGACGCTGGTTGCCAAAGCCTTTTGAGCTGGTTTTTATTGGCCAAGATCCAATGAGGTAGCGAGATACCTCGTGGAGTTATGTGTTGGATGCCAGTTCTACAAGAATCAATCACACAAGCTTGCATCCCCACTGAAGACCATTCCTCTCACCTGGACATTTGCCGTATGGGGCCTCAACATGGCCGACCCCGTGCGGTCATGGTTGATGGATGCCGTGTGTCCCCCTTGCAACGGCGCCAAAAATAGTTGTGTCGACGGCACCAGGAATCCTTCAGCTGTGGCTACGCCTTAAGGGACTTCCTAGGCAAGTATGCAAATGATTTCCCCCGTGGCCTTGGAGCCTTGCGTTGGTGTTCCCCCGAAGCGGAAAGGGTGATGTAGCACAGCGACGGTAAGTATTTCCCTCAGTTTGAGAACCAAGGTATCAATCCGGTGGAAGAGTATCTAAATATCCTGCACAAACACAAAAGCTTGCACCCAACGCTATGAAGGGGTTGTCAATCCCTTATAGATTGTTTGCCAAGTGAGAACTGAAAGCAACAAAGTAACAAAGCAAAGTATAAGCGGAGTTGTAAACGATGGGTGTGAATAGACCCGGGGGCCGTAGTGTTTACTAGTGGCTTCTCTCATGAAAGCAAGTAGACGGTGGGTGAACAAATTACTGTCGAGCAATTGATAGAACTGTGCAGAGTCGTGACGATATCTATGCAATGATTATTTCTATAGGCATCACGTCCGAAACAAGTAGAGCGATACTTTCTGCATCTACTACTATTACTCCACACGTCATCCGCTATCCAGCATCCATCTAGTGTATTAAGTCCATAAGAACAGAGTAACGCCTTAAGCAAGATGACATGATGTAGAGGGATAATCTCAAACCAATGATAAAAACCCCATCCTTTTACCCTTGATGGCAACTACTTGATGTGTGCCTTGTTGCCCCTACTGTCACTGGGAAAGGTCACCACATGGCAGAACCCAAAACTAAGCACTTCTCCCATTGCAAGAATCATAGATCTAGTTGGCAAAACAAAACCCAAGACTCGGAGAGACTTACAAGGATATCAAATCATGCATATAAGAAATCAGCAAAGACTCAAATATATATCATAGATAATCTGATCACAAGTCCACAATTCATCGGATCTCAACAAACACACCGCCAAAGAAGATTACATCGGATAGATCTCCATGAAGATCATGGAGAACTTTGTATTCAAGGTCCAAGAGAGAGAAGAAGCCATCTAGCTACTAACTACGGACCCACAGGTCTAAAGTGAACTACTCACGAGTCATTGGAGGGGCGATGATGATGATGAAGAAGCCCTCCAGATCCAAAGTCCCCTCCAGCAGGGTGCCGAGAAGGGTCTCCAAATGAGATCTCACGGAAATGGAAGTTTGCGGCGGCGGAAAAGTATTTTCGAGGCTCCCCTGATTTTTTGCAGAATATTTGGGAATTTATAGGCCAAAGATCTAGGTCAGGGGGCGGCCAAGGAGGCCACAAGCCTGCCCACCGCCGCCTCCCCCCTGGTGGCGGAGTGTGGGCTTGTGGGCTCCCTGGAGCCCACCTGGCTTGGCCCAAAAGCCCCCTGGACTTCTTCCGTTCGGGAAAAAATCATTTCGGGGTTTTCTTCCGTTTGGACTCCGTTCCAAAATCAGATCTGAAAAGAGTCAAAAACACGAAAAAAACAGGAACTGGCACTTGGCACTGAATTAATAAGTTAGTCCCAAAAAGATATAAAAAGGTACATAAAACAACAAAGAAGGCAAGATAACAGCGTGAAACCATCAAAAATTATAGATACGTTTGAGACGTATCAATGGTCGAGTGAATTTCCGCACCTCCTAGTGGCGGTGGAAAAGTTCACCAAGTGGGTCGAAGCAAACCCCAGCAGAAGCCTGGACTCAACGACTGCCATCAGCTTCATTTGACAAATTATCTTCACATTCAGGGTTCCACATGATATCGTCACCAACAACGGATCCAACTTTGATTCACATGAATTCCACGACTTGTGCTACTCCGAGGGCACTCGGCTTAACTATGCCTCCGTGGCTCACCCGTAGTCGAATGGACACGCAGAACATGCGACTGGTATGGTATTACAAGGATTAAAGCCCCGGCCTATGAGAGATCTAAAGTACGCCGGAGGAGCCTGGGTCGAAGAATCGTTGTCTGTTCTGTGAGGCATGTGGACTACCTTGACCCGCTCCACAAAGCGTATCCCTTCCTTCATGGTATACGGTCCTGGAGCCATTTTGCCGAGTGACTGACGTCACAATTCCCACCGAGTGGAACAATACAATAAAGCCGAAGCCAAGTCAGCTCATCGGGACAGTATGGATCTCCTAGAAGAGGAGACAGAGCTAGCTAATATCCGATCTACGATGTATCAGTAGGATCTGAGGCACTACCATAATAAACAAGTCACGAGAAGAGCCTTCTAGGAAGGTGACCTAGTCCTTCGACTGGATCAACAAAAGCCCCACAAGCTGGTGCCTCCACGGCAAGAACCCTTCAAAATCTCCAATGTCCTCCACAATGGAGCCTACTGGCCATATAATTTTCCAAACGAGACACAAGACCCCAGAGCGTGGAACTCGGGTCCGCTCCGCAAGTTCTACATATCAAACCTTTCCTCGTTTACTTTTCATTCGTGTAATGAACACGAACAATTTTGACGAATAAAACGTTCTCCATATTTACATTTTGTCTAAATTTTCACTCCGGTGATATTCCCCTTCATATTGTACTCCACTGGGTGAAGAGCTTAGTCTTGAACTTGATTTTGCCTTAGTTATAACCTTCTCTGAGTGAGGATGTTCTCCGCACTCGGGGGGGGGGGGGGACTTACTGCGAACCTTCTTTCGCATAAGTAATGGCGGTTTCGAATAAGGTCATGACCCCCACTCGGATGCCAAGATGGACAGGACCATCATAATTCGTAGGAACTACCTACTTTTTTAGTTGTGAACCTGATTTTGCCTAAGTTAAAACCTGCTCTGAGTGAGGATGTCCTCCACACTCGGGGGATTAGCTGCGAACCTACTTTTGCCTAAGTAATGTCGGTTCCGAATGAGGGTAGGACCCCCACTTGACGCCAAGCTAGATAGGAACATCGTAATTCGCACAAACTACCTTCATTTCTTAGTTGCGAACCTCATTTCGCCGAAGTTGAAACCTGCTTCAAGTGAGAATGTCCTCCACACTCGGGGGCTTAGCTATGAACCTGCTTTCCCCTAAGTAACGACGGCTCTGAATGAGGGCACGACCACCACTCGGATGCTAAGAAGGACAGGACCATCATAGTTCGCAGGAACTACCCTCATTTCTTAGCTGTGAACCTGATTTCGCCTAAGTTAAAACCTACTCCGAGTGAAGACGTTCTCCACACTCGGGGGGCTTGGCTACGAACCTGCTTTGGCCTAAATAATGACGGTTATGAATGAGGGCATGACCGCGGCAGTACCATCATAGTTCGCAGGAACTACCTTCATTTCTTAGCTACGAACCTGATTTTGCCAAATTTAAAACCTACTCCGAGTGAGGACGTCCTCCACAGTCAGGGGCTTAGTTGCGAATCTGCTTTCGCCTAAGTAAGGGCGGTTCCAAATGAGGGCACGACCCCAACTCAGACGCCAAGATGGACATGACCATCATAGTTCGCATGAACTACCTTCATTTCTTTGCTACAAACCTCACTTCTCCTAAGTTAAAATCTGCTCCGAGTAAGGATGTCCTCCACACTTGAGGGCTTAGCTGCGAACCTCCTTTCTCCTAAGTAATGGCGGTTCCGAATGAGGGCACTACCCCCATCCGGGTGCCAAGATGGACATGACCATCATAGTTCACCAGAACTACATTCATTTCTTAGCTGCGAACCTGATTTCGCCTTAAGTTAAAACCTACACCGAGTGAGGACGTCCACCACAATCGGGTGCTTAGCTGCGAACCCGCTTTCGCCTAATGATGGGGTTATACATTAGGGGTAGGCCTACGGATCTGCTTCCCTAGTCCTACCTAGGACCCCTTACAGACATCAGTGTCCTTAAAGTCAATGGTGTAGCCTCGACCTCACTCGGCTCAGCAACCATCACTCGGTCTGCCTGGAGTCACTCGGACCACCTCGCACGAGTCGGTTGCATCTTGACACTCGGACTACAGCAAGGAGAAGGCATGGGAGAGGCTGCAACAGCTAAGGACTTAACTCATCACATGAAGAGTAATGAAGACACACATTACGAGTAACGTCGGTGGTTTAAGCTACTGTTTCTAGCAACTTCCCCATTTATTAGCATTAATTACCTTGTAATGAAGCTCGGCCGGGCGTGGTGTACACTATATAAGCCAGCCCCGAGCTCCAGCTCAAGGGTTCAGCACCTTGTATCTTTTACACCCCCATAAGAAAACACAAGCCCAAGGGGTATTTATGGTTTTTTTGTATTTATAGGATTTTTGGGCGTTGGAATCATGCCAAGATGGGCCACGAGGGGCCCAGTAGGTACGAGGGCGAGCCAGGGGCTGGCGCGCCCTGGTGCCTAGTGGGCACCTCCTTCATCTTCTGGTTCTCCCATGAAGCTTCTAGTGCCTCTTTTGTTCCAACAAAATCATCAAAAAAAATCGTTGCATTTGGAGAACTTTTATTTCTGCATAAAAAACAACACCATGGTAGTTCTGGTAAAAACAACGTCAGTGCGGGTTAGTTCTAAATAAATCATATAAAGTCCATCAAACCTATATAAAGGTATTATAAACATAGGCAAACCCGAGACTTGGATCGAGGATTACCGAGTGGCCGTCCAGATTGGCGGCGGCGATGTCTTCATCGCAATGAAGCACCTACCCCTCATGCTGGAGGGGTAGGCGACAGCGTGGCTCAATCAATTGCCCGCCAGCAGTATCCATACTTAGGAGGACTTAGCCCGAGTGTTTGTCAAAACATTTGAGGGAACCTACAAGCACCGAGGCGGTTTGACGGAGTTGCAACATTGCATCGAGAAGAGCAATGAAAGTCTCCGCAAATACATCTAGTGATGGACCACGTTGCACAACATAGTGGAAAATGTGACTGAGCATAAAGCCGTGTGCGCCTTCAAGGTAGGAACTCGGTACAAAGAGCTTATTTTGAAGTTTGGCTAAGCACGGGATCTGCCCCTCAGTTGGGCCATGGAAATCACCAATCGGTATGAGAACGGCAAGGAAGAAGACCGCCTTCGCAGTGGCAAAGGCCGAGCTGGAGATACCCCTCACTCGGGGGGAGGCAACATAGGGAAGAAGCGGAAGTGGAAGGCCAACGCGTTGCGCAAGGCCGAAGTCGCTGCTGTCCCCGGGAAAGGCCAGGGCAAATCCAAGCAAAAGAAAAACAAGGACTGGGCAGCTAAGAAGAAGTCTGAGCCCAAGCGCTACCTCTTAAATCAATTGTGTGAGATCCACACCAAGAGAGACGATGATGGTAATCCCATATATCCCGAGCATTGTTCTCGAGACCGTCACCTTCTCTAGCATGAGATGGGTGGAGAACCCTCGGGGGAAAAGGACAATGACGAAGACGGAGAGTATGCCTCTGGGTATCCGAATGTAGAGAAGGTTCTCATGATCTTCGCCGATGTTGAGAGCAAGATCCGATTGAAGTTCATCAATCGGGAGGTTAACACAGCAGTTCCGACTATCACAAAATACCTCGATTGGGCAAAGACACCTGTCACATTCGATTAGTCTAATCATCCGACCCACATTGCCACTCATGGGCGGCATGCGTTGCTTGTCGATCCGGTTGTCAATGGGGTCCGACTGCGCAGGGTCCTGATGGATGGAGGCAGCGGCCTCAACATCATCTACGCCAACACGCTTAGGCCAATAGACATTCATTGTCCCAACTAAGCAAAAGCAACATGCACTTTCACGAGGTCATCCCCGGGAAGAAGGCTGAGTTACTTGGCCAGATCACTCTGAATCTCATGTTCGAAGGCGAGAAGAATTACCGGAAGGAGTGACTAACCATTGAGGTGGTGGACTTTTGAAGTGCCTACCATCCTATCTTGGGTAGGCCCGCCTACGCGTGTTTCATGGCCAGAACATGTTACATGTATCTTAAGCTTAAGATGCCAGGAACGAGAGGTGTGATCACGGTAATCGGCAATCGGAAAATTGCCGAGGAGTGCCTCCAGCAGAGCCCCAAATTTGTCAACGAGCAAGTCCTTGAAGTCGAGCTTGATGGGTACAAGGAGATGGTGGACACCGCCGACTTGCTCAAGTCGAAGCGGTCGGCTACTGAGTCCTCCTTTCAGTCGCCGGTGAGACAAAATAGGTTCACATTCACCCCAATGATCCAAGTGCGTCTGCTATGAACATCTCCACATCACTCGGAGAGAAATAGGAAGTCGAGATCATCTAGTTACTCCGTGAGAACTGGGACATCTTTGCATGGAAGCTTTCTGACATGCCGGGTGTTCCCACGGAGCTGGCTGAGCACCGTCTCCAAGTGGAATCCAAGGTCAAGCCTGTCAAAGAACACTTGTGTCATTCCTCCATGGAAAAGCGCAAGGCGATTGGTGAAGAGATTGCTCGGCTCCTAGCTGTCGAGCTCATTCGCGAGGTTTACCACTCCAAGTGGCTCACGAATGTGGTCATGGTGCCCAACAAGAACAATCCACTACGTATGTGCATTGACTTCAAGCACCTCAATCGGGCGTGCCCGAAAGATCATTTCCCTCTACCCCACATAGATCAGATTGTAAATTCTACTACGAGATGTGAACTCCTATAATTCCTGGATGCGTACTCCGGGTACCACCAGATCTGAATGTATGGGCCAGATGAAATAAAAATTGCCTTCATCACCCCATTCGGGTGTTTTTGCTACATCGCCATGCCATTTGGCCTTAAAAACGTCGGATCTACTTTCGAGCACAAGATCCAAAAATGCTTGCAAAAGCACAACAGTCCGAACGTGGAGGCTGTTGGAAATATGCCCTAGAGGCAATAATAAATTGGTTATTATTATATTTCCTTGTTTATGATAATCGTTTATTGTCCATGCTAGAATTATATTGATTGGAAACTCAAATACATGTGTGGATACATAGACAACACAATGTCCCTAGTGAGCCTCTAGTTGACTAGCTTGTTGATCAAAGATGGTCAAGGTTTCCTGGCCATAGACAAGTGTAGTCACTTGATAATTGGATCACATCATTACGAGAATGATGTGATGGACAAGACCCAAACTATGAACATAACATATGATCGTGTCAGTTTATTGCTACTGTTTTCTACATGTCAATGTATCTGTTCCTATGACCATGAGATCATGCAACTCCCGGACACCGGAGGAATACCTTGTGTGTATGAAATGTCGCAACATTACTCGGTGACAATAAAGGTGTTCTACAGGTATCTCCGAAGGTGTTTGTTGGGTTGGCATGGATCAAGACTAGGATTTGTAACTCCGTATGACGGAGAGGTATCTCAGGGCCCACTCAGTAATACAACATCACAACAAGCCTTGCAAGCAATGTGACTAAGGAGTTAGTCGGGGGGTCTTGTATTATGAAACGAGTAAAGAGACTTCCCGGTAACGAGATTGAACCAGGTATGCAGATACCGACGACCGAATCTCGGGCAAGTAACATACCGAAGGACAAAGGGAACAACAACATACGGGATTAACTGAGTCCTTGACATAGAGGTTCAACCGATAGAGATGTTCGTAGAATATGTAGGAGCCAATATGGACATCCAGGTCCCGCTATTGCTTATTGACCGGGGAGTGTCTCAAGTCATGTCTGCATAGTTCTCGAACTCGCAGGGTCTGCACACTTAAGGTTCGATGACGTTTCTGTATACTTGAGTTATAGGTCTTGGTGACTGAAGGTTGTTCGGAGTCCCGTATGAGATCCTCGACGTCACGAGGAACTATGTAATGGTCCGAGGTAAAAATTGACATATAGGAAGTCCTGTCTTGGTCACCAGAAAACTTTCGGGCTTATTGATAGTGTACCGGGAGTGCCGGGAGAGTACCGGGGGGCGCCGGGAGGGGTGTGTGATACGTCTCCAACGTATCTATATTTTTTGATGGTTTCATGCTATTATCTTGTCAAACTTTGGATGTTTTGCATGCCTTTTATATATTTTTTGGGACTAACTTATTAACTTAGTGCCAAGTGCGAGTTCCTGTTTTTTTCCATGTTTTTGACCCCTTTCAGAGGAGATTTTGAAACGAAGTCCAAACGGAAGAAAATCCCCGAAAAGATTTTTTCTGGAACGGAAGAAGATCGGGAAGCTTGGGAGCCAAGGCAGGGGAGCCCCAGGGGCCCCACAAGCCCCCACCCCGCGGCCAGGGGGGAGGTCGCGCCATCCAGGCTTGTGGGCCCCCTGGATGCCCTTTGCCCTAGGTCTTTCGCCTATATATTCCAATAAATTCCCGAAAAATCAGGCGATCATCGAAAGTACTTTTCCGCCGCCGCAAGCTTCTGTCTCTGCAAGATCCCATCTGGGGCATGTTCTGGTGCCCAGTCGGAGGGGGGATTCGGATACGGAGGGCTTCTTCATCAACACCATGACCTCTCCGATGACCTACGGGTCCATAGCTAGTAACTAGATGGCTTCTTCTCTCTCTTGGATCTTCAATACAAAGTTCTCCATGATCTTCATGGAGATCTATCCGATGTAATCTTCTTTTGCGGTGTGTTTGTCGAGATTCGATGAATTGTGGATTTATGATCAGATTATCTATGAATCTTATTTGAGTTTCTTCTGATCTCTCTTATGCATGATTTCATATCCTTGTAATTCTCTTTGAGTTGTGGGTTTTGTCTGGCCAACTAGATCTATGATTCTTACAATGGGAGAAGTGCTTGGTTTTGGGTTCATACCGTGCGGTGCCCTCACGCAGTGACAGAAGGGGTAGCGAGGAACGCATCATGTTGTTGCCATCAAGGGTAAAAAGATGGGGTTTTCATCATTGGTTTGAGATTATCCCTCTACATCGTGTCATCGTGCTTAAAGCATTACTCTGTTCGTCATGAACTCAATACACTAGATGCATGCTGGATAGCGGTCGATGTGTGGAGTAATAGTAGTAGATGCAGAAAGTATCGGTCTACTTGTCTCGGACGTGATGCCTATATGTATGATCATTGCCTTAGATATCGACATGACTTTACGCGCTTCTATCAATTGCTCGGCAGTAATTTGTTCACCCACCGTGACACTTGCTATTTTGAGAGAAGCCTCTAGTGAACACTATGGCCCCCAGGGTCTACTCCACACCATATTTTCAGCCTTACACTTTTTACTTCGTTGCACTTTCCGCCTTCAGATATCACTTTGCAAAAAATCTTGAAGGGATTGACAACCCCTTTGAAGCGTTGGGTGCAAGCTTGTTTCTGTTGGCGCATGTACTCTGGACTTGACAAGACCCTCCTTCTGGATCGATACCTTGGTTCTCAAACTGAGGGAAATACTTACTGCTCCTGTGCTGCATCACCCTTTCCTCTTCAAGGGAAAAACCAACGCAAGCCCGACCTCTGTCAACGTGTCAATTTCTGGCGTTGTTGTCTGTGGGATAGCAGAAGAATTTCTGGCGCCGTTGCCGGGGAGGAAGATCAAGTCAAGAACTCATCCAAGTAGGTGTCACAAACTCATCTCTTGCATTTACTTTGTTTGCGAGTTGCCTCTCGTTTTCCTCTACCCCACTTCACCAATTTGCCTTTTTCGTTCGCCTTTTCGTTTGCCCTTTTTCTCGCCTGCTCTCTGTTTGCTTGTGTGCTTGCTTGCTTGCTGAAGTCACCATGAATGAAAACACCAAACTTTGTGACTTCTCGAATACTAATAATATTGATTTTATTAGTACTCCGATTGCTCCCGCCACTAGTGCGGAGTCATACGAAATCAATGCCGCTTTGCTGAATCTTGTTATGAAAGAGCAATTCTCTGGCCTTCCTAGTGAAGATGTCGTATCCCATCTCAATACCTTCATTGAGCTTTGCGATATGCAAAAGAAAAAAGATGTGGATAATGACGTGAATAAATTGAAGCTTTTTCTCGTTGCGAGATCGCGCAAAAACTTGTTTTCTTCTTTGACCAAAAATAGTATCGATTCTTGGGATAAGTGCAAAGATGCTTATATATCCAAGTATTTTCCGCCGGCTAAGATCATCTCTCTCCGTAATGATATCATGAATTTCAAGCAACTTGATCATGAACATGTTGCACAAGCTTGGGAGAGAATGAAATTAATGATTAGAAATTGTCCCGCTCATGGCTTGAGCCTTTGGATGATTATTCAAATCTTTTACGCTAGCTTGAATTTCATTTCTAGAAATATCTTGGACTCCGCCTCAGGTGGAACGTTCATGGAAATCAAGTTAGGGGAAGCCACAAAGCTCTTGGACAACATCATGACAAACTACTCTCAATGGCACACTGAAAGGTCACCTACTAGTAAGAAGGTACATGCTATAGAAGACATTAACTCGTTGAGTGCTAATATGGATGAGTTAATGAATTTGGTTGCTAGTAGAAGTGCTCCTTTGGATCCTAATGATATGCCTTATTCTTCTCTGATTGAGAGTAGCAACGCTAGCTTGGATGTTAATTTTGTTGGTAGGAATAACTTTGGAAACAACAATGCCTTTAGAGGAAACTATGTTCCTAGGCCTTTTCCTAGTAACTCCTCTAATAACTTTGGAAACTCCTACAACAATACTCATGGAAATTACAATAGATTACCCTCTGATCTAGAGAGTAATATCAAAGAGTTCATCAACTCTCAAAAGATTTTCAATGCGTCCATAGAGGGAAAACTACTCAAAATTGACGATTTGGCTAAGAGCGTGGATAGAATTTCTTGTGATGTTGATGCTTTGAAAGTTAGATGTGGTCCTCCCAAAATCAACATGGATGAAACATTGAAAGATATGCGTGTTTCCATGATTGAGAGCCAAGAAAGAACCGCCCAAATTCGTGCTAGACATGAATGGCTTAAAAAGGCGTGTTCTCGTGATGAGAATCACGAAGATCTTAAAGTGCTTGGTGTGACTCCCATTGAATCTTTGTTTTCTTGTGTCAAACCTAATGATTATGGGGCTGGATATGAATCCACTTTGGCTGAAAAGTGCCGCAATGATTCGGAGTCCATCTATCTTGATGCTAAAAGCATTAAAAGTGCAGTAGAAGACGCTAAAACTTTGAGTAGTAATGAAATTACTACCATGGATTTCAAGGAATTCAATTATGATAGTTGCTCCTTGATTGAATGCATTTCTTTGATGCAATCCATGTTGAACTCTCCACACGCTTATAGCCAAAACAAAGGCTTTACCAATCATATCGTCGAAGCTATTATAAAATCTCTTGAAGAGAAACCTGAATTGGAAGTCTCTCTCCCTAGAAAGCTTCATTATGGGTGGGAACCTACCATCAAAATCAAAATAAAAAACTATGAGTGCAATGCTTTGTGTGATTTGGGTGCTAGTGTTTCTCCAATTCCAAAGTCTTTATGTGATGTTCTGGGTTTTAATGAGATTGAAGAGTGTTCTCTTAATTTGCATCTTGCTGATTCTACAGTCAAGAAACCCATGGGAAGGATAAATGATGTTCTTATTATTGCAAATAGGAACTATGTACCCGTGGATTTCATTGTGCTTGACATTGATTGCAATCCTACATGCCCCATTATTCTTGGTAGACCTTTCCAAAGGACTATCGGTGCTATCATCGATATGAAGGAAGGGAATATTAGATTTGAATTTCCTTTAAGGAAGGGCATGGAACACTTTCCTAGAAAGAAAATAAGATTGCCTTATGAATCCATGATGAGGGCTACTTATGGTTTGAGCACCAAAGACGACGATACATGATTCTATCGCTCTTATGCCTAGCTAAGGGCGTTAAACAATAGTGCTTGTTGGGAGGCAACCCAATGAATTTATCTTTTTCTTCCTGTTTTGTTGCGTCCACACTTTCATAATTCTGTTGTGATTGTGTTTTTTGTGTTTCTTTTTGTGTTTGTGCCAAGCAAAGCCTTTATGACTAGTCTTGGAAATGGTTCTTTGATCCTTCTGTAAAAAGACAAAAACTTTTCGCTCACGAGATGATTTTTCATTTTTATTCAGAAAGAGCTTTTGAGTTGATTCTTTTTGCTTCTGCTTGATATGCTCTTTTACCAGGCCGTCGTAATGTTTCAGATTTTTTGAGGTACCAGAAGTATATGAAGTATACAGATTGCTACACACTGGTCTTTTTTTCACAGATTCTGTTTTTGTTGAGTTGGTTGCTTGTTTTGATGAAACTATGGTTAGTATCGGGGGTATTAGCCATGGAAAAGTGAGAATACTGTAGCCCATCATCAATATAAATGTAATTCAAGTTTGCTACAGTACCAAAAGAAGTGGTAGTTTGTTTTCTTGTACTAATGTTATCACAAGTTTCTATTTAAGTTTTGTGTTGTGAAGTTTTCAAGTTTTGGGTGATGTTCTCATGGACAAAGAGATAAGGAGTGGAAAGAGCTCAAGCTTGGGGATACCCAAGGCATCCCAAGCAAAATTCAAGGACACCAAAAAGCCTAAGCTTGGGGATGCCCCGGGAAGGCATCCCCTCTTTCGTCTTCAATCCATCGGTAACATTACTTGGAGCTATATTTTTATTCACCACATGATATGTGTTTTGCTTGGAGCGTCTTGTATCTTAGGAGTCTTTTATTTTTGTTGTGTCACAATCATCCTTGTTGCACACCTTATTGATAGAGAGAGACATGCACTCATCATGATTTTGCTAGAATGCTCATAATGCTTCAGTTATATCTTTTGAGCTAGGTACTTTTGCTCTTGTGCTTCACTTATATCTTTAGAGCACGGCGGTGCGTGATTTGGTAGTTGGCTTATGCTATGAAAGTAGTCCCAAATGTGCTAGGTACCCAAAGAGGATGCAAAAACCTCCATCTTCATCTGCATTGAGTAGGAAGAGAAGTTTCGATTCCTCTCAATTAGTTTTGAGACGTGGATTCGGTAATATTGAGAGTTATGTTAGTAGGGTGTTGTGAATCTAGAGATACTTGTGTTGGAGTTAATGATTCCCGTAGCATACACGTATGGTGAACCGATATATTAGGAATTCGGAGCATAATTGATCTATTGATTGCCATCCTTTGTGTTGAGGTCGGGATCGCGTGATGGTTTACACCTACCAACCCTTCCCCTCGGAGTATGCGTTTAGCACTTTGTTTCAATTACTAATAAAAACTTTCGCAATAAGTATGTGAGTTCTTCACGACTAATGTGAGCCCATGGTATAGATGCACTTTCACCTTCCACCATTCTAGCCTCTCTAGTGCCGCGCAATTCTTGTCGGTGCACAAACCCACCAAATTCCTTCCTCAAAACACCCACCATACCTACCTACTATGGCATTTTCATAGCCATTCCGAGATATATTGCCATGCAACTCCCACCGTTCCGTCTCATGACTTGTGCCGTCACTCTCATATTGCCATTGCATGATCATAAGATAGCTAGCGAGATGTTTCAACGTCATACGCCATGCTAGATCGTTGCACATCCCGGTACACTGCCGGAGGCATTTCCTATGGAGTCATCATCATTGTGATCTTTGAGATGTGAGTAAATAAAAGTGTGATGATCATCATTATTACAGCATTGTTCCATGTGAGGAAATAAAAAAAGGCCAAAGAGCCCAAAAACAAAACAGAAAAAAAGAAAAGAAAAGAAAAAAAAGAGGCCTAAGAGCCCAAATGAAAAAAAGAGAAAAGGGAGAAAAAGAGAGAAGGGACAATGCTACTATCTTTTTCCACACTTGTGATTCATGTTAGCACCATTTTCTTCATGATTGAGAGCTTCTTGCTTTGTCACTACCATATGCTAGTGGGAATCTTCATTTTATAACTTGGTTTGTATATTCCAACAATGGGCTTCCTCAAAATTGCCCTAGGTCTTCGTGAGCAAGCAAGTTGGATGCACACCCACTAGTTTTCCTTTTGAGCTTTCACATACTTATAGCTCTAGTGCATCCTTTGTATTGGAATCCCTACTAATTCACATTGATATCTATTAATGGGCATCTCCATAGCCTATTGATACGCCGAGTCAGTGTGACCATCTCCTCCTTTTTGTCTCACAACCACCACCACACTCTATTCCACCTATAATGCTATATTCGTGGCTCGCGCTCATGTATTGCGTGATAGTTATAAAAAGTTTGAGAAAGTAAGAGTGCGAAAACAATTACTTGGCCAATTCCGGGGTTGTGCATGATTTACATTAGTTGTGTGAGGATGATGGAGCATAGTCGGACTATATGATTTTGTAGGGATAACTTTCTTTGGCCTTGTTATTTTGAAAGTTCATGATTACTTTGCTAGTTTCCTTGAAGTATTACTGTTTTAATGTCAATAGCAAACTATTGTTTTGAATCTTACGGATCTGAACATTCATGTCACGTGAAAGAAGTTGCAAAGGACAACTATGCTAAGTAGCATTCCACATCAAATATTCATTCTTTATCACTTCCCTACTCGAGGACGAGCAGGAGTTAAGCTTGGAGATGCTTGATACGTCTCCAATGTATCTATAATTTTTAATGGTTTCATGCTATTATCTTGTCAAACTTCGGATGTTTTGCATGCCTTTTATGTACTTTTTGGGACTAACTTATTAACTCAGTGCCAAGTGACAGTTCCTGTTTTTCCCCATGTTTTTCACCCCTTTCAGAGGAGATTTTGAAATGGAGTCCAAACGGAAGAAAATCCCCGAAAAGATTTTTTCTGGAACGGAAGAAGATCGGGAAGATTGGGAGCCAAGGCAAGGGAGCCCCAGGGGCCCCACAAGCCCCCACCCCACGGCCAGGGGGAGGCCGCGCCATCTAGGCTTGTGGGGCCCCTGGACGCCCTTTGCCCTATGTCTTTCGCCTATATATTCCCATAAATTCCAGAAAAAATCAGGAGATCATCGGAAGTACTTTTCCACCGCCGCAAGCTTCTGTCTCCACAAGATCCCATCTAGGGCATGTTCTAGTGCCCTGCCGGAGGGGGGATTCGGATACGGAGGGCTTCTTCATCAACACCATGACCTCTCCGATGATGCGTGAGTAGTTCACCATAGACCTACAGGTCCATAGCTAGTAACTAGATGGCTTCTTCTCTCTCTTGGATCTTCAATACAAAGTTCTCCATGATCTTCATGGAGATCTATCCGATGTAACCTTCTTTTGCGGTGTGTTTGTCGAGATCCGATGAATTGTGGATTTATGATTAGATTATCTATGAATATTATTTGAGTCTCCTCTGATCTCTTATATGCATGATTTCATATCCTTGTAATTCTCTTCGAGTTATGGGTTTCGTTTGGCCAACTTGATCTATGATTCTTGCAATGGGAGAAGTGCTTGGTTTTGGGTTCATACCGTGCGGTGTCCTCACCTAGTGACAAAAGGGGTAGCGAGGCACGCATCATGTTGTTGCCATCAAGGGTAAAAAGATGGGGTTTAAATCATATTGCATGAATTTATCCCTCTACATCATGTCATCTTGCTTAAGGCGTTACTCTGTTTGTTATGAACTTAAAACACTAGATGCATGCTGGATAGCGGTCGATGTGTGGACTAATAGTAGTACATGCAGACAGTAACGGTCTACTTGTCTCGGACATGATGCCTATATGTATGATCATTGCCTTAGATATCATCATGACTTTGCGCGATTCTATCAATTGCTCGACAGTAATTCGTTCACCCACCGTAATACGTGCTATCATGAGAGAAGCCTCTAGTGAACACTATGGCCCCCGGGTCTACTTCACATCATATTTTCAGATCTACACTTTTACTTTGTTGCACTTTCCACCTTCAGATCTCACCTTGCAAATAATCGTGAAGGGATTGACAACCCCTTTATAGCGTTGGGTGCAAGTTTGTCTGTTTTTTGCGCAGGTACATTGGTGCCTTGTCTTGATACTCCTACTGGATTGATACCTTGGTTCTCAAACTGAGGGAAATACTTACTGCTACTGTGCTGCATCACCCTTTCCTCTTCAAGGGAAAAACCAACGCAAGCTCAAGAGGTAGCAAGAAGAATTTCTTGCGTCGTTGCCGGGGAGTATCAAGTGAAGAATAGTCTCCCATCAACGTGCCAATTTGTGGCGCCATTGCCGGGGAGTATTCTAAGTGAAGCATATCCTAGTAACTGTTGCAAACACATCTCTTGCATTTACTTTTTTGCCTTTTGCCTCTCGTTTTCCTCTCCCCCACTTCTGAAAAACAAAAATTACAAAAATATTTGCCTTTTTCGTTCGCCCTTTTGTTTTGCTTGCTTTGTGTTCACTTGTGTGCTTGTCTGCCTGCTGAGACATGTATGGCCCAACCAAAGGATTATGATGCTTACTATAAAAGGTTGGAAGAGATTGAAACTAGTGTTAAAGGCTTCATGTCTACACAGTTTGATTATAATAGTTACTTTCATAGAGAACTAAGGGAGCAAAATTCTTTTATGGCTTTTATGAATAAAGAAGTTGATGATATGGCCAAAGAATTCCTTGCGATAAATTCTCAGTTTGCTCGTCTTGAAAAAATGGTAGGCCAGATTTCTGATAAACAGGCTAGCTTAGTCAATAAAATGGCTGCTAAACCTGAAATTTGTGATGAGAATCATGAAGATATTAAAGTGCTTGGTGTGACTCCCATTGAATCCTTGTTTTCTAATCTCAATCCTAATGATGATGGGGCTGGATATGAATCCACTTTGGTTGAGAAATGCCCCTATGATTCGGAGTCTATCTATCTTGATGCTAAAAGCACTGAAAGTGTAGTAGAGGATATCAAAACTTTGAGTAGTGATGAAATTACTACTTTGGATTTCAAGGAATTCAATTATGATAGTTGCTCTTTGATTGAATGTATTTCCTTGATGCAATCCATGCTAAACTCTCCACATGCTTATAGCCAAAACAAGGCTTTTACCGATCATATTGTTGATGCTATGATGAAATCTCTTGAAGAGAAACTGGAGTTGGAGATATCTATTCCTAGAAAACTTCATGATGAGTGGGAACCTACTATCAAAAATCAAGATTAAAAACTATGAATCCAATGCTTTGTGTGATTTGGGTGCTAGTGTTTCCGCTATTCCAAAGTCTTTATGTGATGTTCTAGGCTATAATAAGATTGATGAGTGCTCTGTTAATTTGCATCTTGCGGATTCTACTGTTAAGAAACCTATGGGAAGGATCAATGATGTTCTTATTACTGGAAATAGGAACTATGTACCCGTAGATTTCATTGTTCTTGATATTGATTGCAATCCGACATGTCCCATCATTCTTGGTAGACCTTTCCTTAGGACTATTGGTGCTATCAACGATATGAAGGAAGGGAATATTAGATTTCAATTTCCATTAAAGAAGGGCATGGAACACTTTCCTAGAAAGAAAATAAGATTTCCTTATGAATCCATGATGAGGGATACTTATTGTTTGAGCACCAATGACGACGATACTTGATTCTATCTCCTTATGCCTAGCTAAGGGCGTTAAACAATAGCGCTTGTTGGGAGGCAACCCAATGAATTTATCTTTGCTTTTTGCTTTCTGTTTTGTTGTGTCCACACCATCATAATTCTGTTATGATTGTGTTTTTTGTGTTTCTTTTTGTGCTTGTGCCAAGTAAAACCTTTATGATTAGTTTTGGTGATGGTTGTTTGATCATGCTGAAAAAGACAGAAACTTTGTGCTCACGCAATTATTTTTAATTCCTATCCAGAAAGAGCTTTGGAGTTGATTCTTTTTTTGCTGGTTTATATCCAAATTTCCCTAATTTTCATAATTGTTCAGAAGTTTTGGGATACCAGAAGTATACGAAGTATACAGATTGCTACAGACTGGTCTGTTTTTGACAGATTATGTTTTTGTTGTGTTGATTGCTTATTTTGATGAAACTATGGATAGTATCGGGGGTTATTAGCCATTGAAAAGTGGGAATACAGTAATGTAACATCAATCTAAATAGAAATCAAGTTTACTACAGTACCTAAAGAGTTGGTAGTTTGTTTTCTTATGCTAATGATATCACGAGTTTCTGTTTAAGTTTTGTGTTGTGAAGTTTTCATGTTTTGGGTGATGTTCTCATGGACAATGGGATAAAGAGTGGAAAGAGCTTAAGCTTGGGGATGCCCAAGTCATCCCAAGCCAAATTTAAAGACACCAAAAAGCCTAAGCTTGGGGATGCCCCGGGAAGGCATCCCCTCTTTCGTCTTCAATCCATCGGTAACGTTACTTGGAGCTATATTTTTATTCACCACATGATATGTGTTTTGCTTGGAGCGTCGTGTATTATAGGAGTCTTTTCTTTTTGTTTTGTCACAGTCATCCTTGATGCACACCTTTTTGACAGGGACATGCACTCATCGTGAATTTACTAGAATACTCAATGAGCTTCACTTATATCTTTTGAGTTAGGAAATTTAGCTCGCATGTGCTTCACTTATATCTTTTGAGCTAGATAATTTTGCTCCAGTGCTTCACTTAAATATTTTTAGAGCACGGCGGTGTCATATTTTGTAGAAATAAAAACTCTCGATCTTCACTCATATCTTTTTGAGAGTGCTCTCTCTCAGTAACTTGGTAATTGGCGTGTGCTATGAAAGTAGTCCTAAAGATGATAGGCATCCAAAGAGGATATAATAAAAACTTCCATATTCAAGTGCATTAATTAGTAAGAGAAGATTGATTCCTAACAATTAAGTTTTGAGACATGGATTTGATAATATTAGAGTTATGTTAGTAGGGTGTTGTGAATCTAGAAATACTTGTGTTGAAGTTAGTGATTCTCGTAGCATGCACGTATGGTGAACCGCTATGTTAGGAAGTCGGAGCATAATTGATTTATTGATTGCCATCCTTTGTGTGACGGTCGGGATCGCGCGATGGTTAACACCTACCAACCCTTCCCCTAGGAGTATGCGTTTAGCACTTTGTTTCGATTACTAATAAAACTTTCGCAATAAGTATATGAGTTCTTCATGACTAATGTGAGTCCATGGTATAGATGCACTTTCACCTTCCACCATTGCTAGCCTGTCTAGTGCCGCGCAACTTTCGCCGGTGCACAAACCCACCATATACCTTCCTCAAAACAGCCACCATACCTACCTATTATGGCATTTTCATATCCATTCCGAGATATATTGTCATGCAACTCCCACCGTTCTGTCTCATGACTTGTGCTGTCACTTACATATTGCCATTGCATGGTCGTAAAATAGCTAGCGAGATGTTTCAACGTCATACGCTAAGCTAGATCGTTGCACATCCCGGTACACTATCGGAGGCATTTCCTATAGAGTCATCATTGCTCTAAGTATTGAGTTGTGAGTAAATAAAAGTGTGATGATCATCATTATTAGAGCATTGTCCCATGTGAGGAATAAAAAAAGGCCAAAGATGCCCACCAAAAAAATGAAAAGAGCCCAAACAAAAAAAAGATAAAAAGAGAGAAGGGACAATGCTACTATCTTTTTCCACACTTGTGCTTCAAAATAGCACCATGTTCTTCATGATAGAGAGTCTCTTGTTTTGACACTTCCATATACTAGTGGGAATTTTCATTATATAACTTGGCTTGTATATTCCAATGATGGGCTTCCTCAAAATTGCCCTAATTCTTCGTGAGCAAGCAAGTTTGGTGCACACCCACTAGTTTTCCTTTTGAGCTTTCACACACTTATAGCTCTCGTGCATCCATTGCATGGCAATCCCTACTCATACACATTGATATCTATTGATGGGCATCTCCATATCCCATTAATACGCCAAGTCAATGTGACCATCTGCTCCTTTTTGCCTCACAACCTCCACCACACTCTATTCCACCTATAGTGCTATATCCATGGCTCACGCTCATGTATTGCGTGAGAGTTGAAAAAGTTTGAGAAAGTAAGACTGCGAAAACAATTACTTGGCAGGGTTGTGCATGATTTAAATTCGTTGTGTGGGGATGATGGACCATAGAGAGACTATATGATTTTTTAGGGATAACTTTCTTTGGCCTTGTTACTTCAAAAGTTCATGATCACTTTGCTAGTATGCTTGAAGTATTATTGTTTTCATGTCAATAGTAAACTATTGTTTTGAATCTTACGGATCTGAACATTCATGCCACAAGAAAGAAGTTACAAAGGACAAATATGTTAGGTAGCATTCCACATCAAAAATTCAGTCTTTATCACTTCCATACTCGAGGACGAGCAGGAGTTAAGCTTGGGGATGCTTGATACATCTCCAACGTATCTATAATTTTTGATGGTTCCATGCTATTATCATGTCAACTTTGGATGTTTTGTATGCATGAATATGATATTTCATATCTTTTTTGGGACTAACCTATTAACTCAGTGCCAAGTGCCAGTTTCTATTTTTTCCGTGTTTTTGACCTTTTTCAGAGGAGAATATTAAATGGAGTCCAAACGGAATAAAACGTGTGGAATGATTTTTTTTCCATAACAGAAGATACGCAGGAGACTTGAGAACCAAGGCAAAGGACCTCGGGGGAGCTCACAAGCCCCCTAGCCCCGGCCTACGGGGCCGGGCCTAGCAGACTTGTGGGCTCCCCGTGGCTCCTCTGCCCTACTTCTTCCGCCTATAAATTATCTAAAAATCCAAAACAACCAGAGAGAGCCACGAAAATACTTTACCACCGCCGCAAGCTTCTGTCTCCGCAAGATCCCATCTGGGGCACGTTCTGGTGCCCTGCCGGAGGGGGGATCCGGACACGGAGGGCTTCTTCATCAACACCATTGCCTCTCCGATGATGCGTGAGTAGTTCAGCACAGACCTTCGGGTCCATAGCTAGTAGCTAGATGGCTTCTTCTCTCTCTTGGATCTTCAATACAAAGTTCTCCATGATCTTCATGGAGATCTATCCGATGTAACCTTCTTTTGCGGCGTGTTTGTCGAGATCCGATGAATTGTGGATATATGATCAGATTATCTATCAATATTATTTGAGTCTCATCTGATCTCTTATATGCATGATTTCTTACATTGTAATTCTCTTCGAGTTATGGGTTTCGTTTGGCCAACTTGATCTATCATTCTTGCAATGGGAGAAGTGCTTGGTTTTGGGTTCATACCGTCCGGTGTCCTCACCTAGTGACAGAAGGGGTAGCAAGGCACGCATCGTGTTTTTGCCATCAAGGGTAAAAAGATGGGGTTTATATCATATTGCATGAAATTATCCCCCTACATCATGTCATCTTGCTTAAGGCGTTATTCCGTTTGTTATGAACTTAATACAGTAAATGCATACTGGATAGGGTGTCGATGTGTGGACTAACAGTAGTAGATGCGGATAGTATCGGTCTACTTGTCTCGCACGTGATGCCTATATGTATGATCATTGCCTTAGATATCATCATGACTTTGCGCGATTCTATCAATTACTCGACAGTAATTCCTTCACCCACCATAATACTTGCTATCATGAGAGAACCCTCTAGTGAACACTATGGCCCACGGGTCTACTTCACATCATATTTTCAGATCTACAATTTTACTTTGTTGCACTTTCCACCTTTAGATCTCTCCTTGCAAATAATCGTGAAGGGATTGACAACCCCTTTATAGCGTTGGGTGCAAGTTTGTTTATTTTTGCACAGGTACATAGGTGCCTTGTCTTGATACTCCTACTTGATTGATACCTTGGTTCTCAAATTGAGGGAAATACTTACTGCTACTGTGTTGCATCACCCTTTCCTCTTCAAGGGAAAAACCAACGCAAGCTCAAGAGGTAGCAAGGATCCAACCTCATGACAGATCTCGTGGAAGCCTCTGCAAACCTGCGTTGCTATAGGATCATGCTCAACCAGGCTAAGTGTACTTTTGGCATGCGAGCTGGCAAGTTAGTTGGTTTCTCGTTTCCAAACGTGGCATACATGCTAACCCCGAGAAAATCGATGCTATAGTCCAAATGTGATGACCAGAGCACATACATGATGTGCAAAGGCTCACGGGTTGCTGCTACTTCTCAAACAACAGCGCCAGAAATTGACACGTTGACGGACACTTGCTTGCGTTGGCTTTTCCCTTGAAGAGGAACAGGTGATGCAGCCCAGGAGCAGTAAGTATTTCCCTCAGTTTGAGAACCAAGGAATCAATCCAGTAGGAGAATCTCGTCAAGTCCAGAGTACCTACGCAAACACAAAAGAGCTTGCACCCAACGCTATAAAGGGGTTGTCAATCCCTTCAAGATTGATTGCAAAGTGAGATCTGAAGGCGGAAAGTGCATCGAAGAAAAAGAGTAAGGCTGAAAATATGGTGTGGAGTAGACCCGGGGGCCATAGTGTTCACTAGAGGCTTCTCTCAAAATAGCAAATATTATGGTGGGTGAACAAATTATTGTCGAGCAACTGATAGAACCGCACAAAGTCATGACGATATCTAAGGCAATGATCATACATATAGGCATCACGTCCGAGACAAGTAGACCGATACTTTCTGCATCTACTACTATTACTCCACACATCGACCACTATCGAGCATGCATCTAGTGTATTGAGTTCAGGACGAACAGAGTAACCCCTTAAGCAAGATGATATGATGTAGAGGGATAAACTCAAACCAATCATGAAAACCCCATCTTTTTACCCTTGATGGCAACAACATGATGCGTGCCTTGCCACCCCTTCTATCACTGGGTGAGGCCACGGCATGGTATGAACCCAAAACCAAGCACTTCTCCCATTGCAAGAAACATAGATCAAGCTAGCCAAACAAAACCCATAAGTCGAAGAGAATTACAAGGATATGAAATCATGCATAAGAGAGATCAGAAGAAACTCAAATAGGATTCATAGATAATCTGATCATAAATCCACAATTGATCAGATCTCGAAAACACACCGCAAAAGAAGATTACATCGGATAAATCTCCATGAAGATCATCGAGAACGTTGTATTGAAGATCCAAGAGAGAGAAGAAGCCATCTAGCTACTAGCTATGGACCCGTAGGTCTATGGTGAACTACTCACGCATCATTGGAGAGGTCATGGTATTGATGAACAAGCCCTCTATATCCGAATCCCCCTCCGGTAGGGCACCAGAACGTGCCCCGGATGGGATCTTGCGGAGACAGAAGCTTGCGGCGTCGGAAAAGTACTTTCGATGATCTCCTGATTTTTCTTGAATTTATGGGAATTTATAGGCGAAAGACCTAGGGTAGAGGTGGCCGCGGCTAGGAGGCTTGTGGGGTCCCTGGTGGCCCCCTGCCTTGGCTCTCAAGCTTCCCCATCTTCTTCTGTTTCGGAAAAAATCTTTTCGGAAGTTTTATCCCGTTTGGACTCCGTTTAAAATCCTCCTCTAAGAAGGGTCAAAAACATGGAAAAAACAGGAACTGGCACTTGGCACTGAGTTAATAGGTTAGTCCCAGAAAATATATAAAAGGCATACAAAACATCCAAAGTTTGAGAGGATAATAGCATGAAACCATAAAAAATTATAGATACGTTGGAGACGTATCAAGCATCCCCAAGCTTAACTCCTACTCGTCCTCGAGTAGGGAAGTGATAAAGACTGAAATTTTGATGTGGAATGCTACCTAGCATAGGTGTCCTTTGCAACTTCTTTCGTGTGACATGAATGTTCAGATTCGTAAGATTCAAAACAATAGTTTAGTATTGACATGAAAACAATAATACTTCAAGCAAACTAGCAAGGTAATCATGAACTTTCAAAATAACAAGGCCAAAAAAAGTTATCCCTACAAAATCATATAGTCTGGCTATGCTCCATCATCCCCACATAACTAATTTAAATCATGCACAGCCCCGGTATTGGCCAAGTAATTGTTCTCGCACTCTTACGTTCTCAAACCTTTTACAACTATCACGCAATACATGAGCGTGAGGCATGGATATAGCACTATAGGTGGAATAGAGTGTGGTGGTGGTTGTGAGACAAAAAAGGAGGAGATGGTCACATTGACTCAGCATATCAAAAGGCTATGGAGATGCCCATTAATAGATATCAATGTGAATGAGTAGGGATTGCCATACAAAGGATGCACTAGAGCTATAAGTATGTGAAAGCTCAAAAGGAGAACTAATGGGTGTGCATCCAACTTGCTTGCTCATGAAGACCTAGGGCAATTTGAGGAAGCCCATCATTGGAATATACAAGCCAAATTATATAATAGATTCCCACTAGCATATGGTGGTGACGAAACGAGAGGCTCTCAATCATGAAGAACATGGTACTTTTATGAAGCACAAGTGTGGAAAAAGATAGTAGCATTGTACCTTCTCTCATTTTCTCTCCTTTTTTTATTTTTATTTGTTTGGGCTCTAGGGCCTCTTTTTTATATTTTTGGGCTCTTTGGCCTCTTTTTTTATTATTTCCTCACATGGGACAAAGCTCTAATAATGATGATCATCACACTTTTATTTACTCACAACTCAAAGCTCAGAACGATGATGACTCTATTGGAATTGCCTCCGACAGTGTACCGGGATGTGCAACGATCTAGCTTGGCGTATGACGTTGAAAACATCTCGCTAGCTATCTTACGATCATGCAATGCCAATATGAGAGTGACGGCATAAGGCATGAGACGAACGGTGGGAGTTGCATGGCAATGTATCTCGGAATGGCTATGAAAATGCCATTGTAGGTAGGTATGGTGGCTGTTTTGAGGAAGGCATATAGTGGGTTTGTGCACCAGCGAGAATTGCGCGGCACTAGAGAGGCTAGCAATGGTGGAAGGTGAAAGTGCATCTATACCATGGACTCACATTAGTCATGAAGAACTCACATACTTGTTGCGAAAGTTTTTATTAGTAATTGAAACAAAGTGCTAAACGCATACTCCTAGGGGAAGGGTTGGTAGGTGTTAACCATCACACGATCCCGACCGCAACACAAAGGATGACAATCAATAGATCCATTATGCTCCGACTTCCTAACATAGCGGTTCACCATACGTGCATGCTACGGGAATCACTAACTTCAACACAAGTGTTTCTAGATTCACAACACCCTACTAACATAACTCTTAATATTACCAAATCAACGTCTCAAAACTAACTGAGAGGAATCAAAACTTATCTTTCTACTCAATGCACATGAAGATGGAGGTTTTTGTATCCTCTTTGGGTACCTATCACCTTTGGGACTACTTTCATAGCACAAGCCAACTACCAAGTTACGCACCGTCGTGCTCTAAAAGATCTAAGTGAAGCACGATGAGCATTCTAGCAAAATCACGATGAGTGCATGTCCCTCTCAAAAGGTGTGCAGCAAGGATGATTGTGACACAAAAAAAAGACTCCTACGATACAAGACGCTCCAAGCAAAACATATATCATGTGGTGAATAAAAATATAGCTCCAAGTAATGTTACCGATGGATTGAAGACGAAAGAGGGGATGCCTTCCCGGGGCATCCCCAAGCTTAGGCTTTTTGGTGTCCTTGAATTTGGCTTGGGATGCCTTGGGCATCCCCAAGCTTGAGCTCTTTCCACTCCTTATTTCTTTGTCCTTGAGAACATCACCCAAAACTTGAAAACTTCACAACACAAAACTTAAACAGAAACTCGTGATAACATTAGCACAAGAAAACAAACTACCACCTCTTTAGGTACTGTAGAAAACTTTATTTCTATTTATATTGGTGTTGGATTACTATATTCTCACTTTTCCATGGCTAGTACCCCCCGATACTATCCATAGTTTCATCAAAACAAGCAACCAACTCAACAAAAACGGAATATGTCAAAAATAGACCAGTCTGTAGCAATCTGTATACTTCGTATACTTCTGGTACCTCAAAATTCTGAACAATTACGACTGCCTGGGCAAAAGGCATATCAACCAGCAGCAAAAACAATCAACTCAAAATCTCTTTCGGAATAAAAATGAAAAATAATCTCGTGAGAGAGAAGTTTCTGTCTTTTTCCAGCAGGATCAAACAACCATCGCCAAGACTAGTCATAAAGGTTTTGCTTGGCTCAAACACAAAAAGAAACACAAAAGACACAATCACAACATAATTATGATAGTGTGGACGCAACAAAACAGAAAAGAAAAAGATAAATTCATTGGGTTGCCTCCCAACAAGCGCTATTGTTTAACGCCCTTAGCTAGGCATAAAGCGATAGAATCACGAATCATCGTCTTTGGTGCTCAAACCATAAGTAGCCCTCATCATGGATTCATAAGGCAATCTTATATTCTTTCTAGGAAAATGCTCCATGCCCTTATTTAAAGGAAATTGAAATCTAATATTCCCTTCCTTCATATCGATGATAGCACCGATAGTCCTTAGGAAAGGTCTACCAAGAATAATAGGGCATGTAGGATTGCAATCAATGTCAAGCACAATGAAATCCACGGGTACATAGTTCCTATTTGCAATAATAAGAACATCATTTATCCTTCCCATGGGTTTCTTGACAGTAGAATCCGCAAGATGCAAATTAAGAGAACACTCCTCAATCTCATTAAAACCTAGAACATCACATAAAGACTTTGGAATCGCGGACACACTAGCACCCAAATCACACAAAGCATTGCATTCATAGTTTTTTATTTTAATTTTGATAGTAGGTTCCCACTCATCATGAAGCTTTCTAGGGATAGAGACTTCCAATTCAAGTTTCTCTTCAAGAGATTTTATCATAGCTTCGACGATATGATCGGTAAAGGCCTTGTTTTGGCTATAAGCGTGTGGAGAGTTTAGCATTGATTGCATCAAGGAAATGCATTCAATCAAGGAGCAACTATCATAATTGAATTCCTTGAAATCCAAAGTAGTAGTTTCATTACTACTCAAAGTTTTAATATCTTCTACTCCACTTTTAATGCTTTTAGCATCAAGATAGATGGACTCCGAATCATTGGGGAGTTTTTCAACCAAGGTGGATTCATATCCACCCCATCATCATTAGGTTTGACACAAGAAAACGAAGATTCAATGGGAGTCACACCAAGCACTTTAAGATCTTCGTGATTCTTATTACGAGAACACGCCTTTTTAAGCCATTCATGTCTAGCACGAATTTGGGCGGTTTTTTCTTTGCTCTCACTCATGGAAACACGCATAGCTTTCAAAGTTTCATCCATATTGATCCTGGGAGGAACACATCTAACTTTCAAAGCATCAATATCGCTAGACATTCTATCAACACTCCTAGCCAAATCGTCAATTTTGAGTAGTTTTCCTCTATGGACGCATTGAAAATCTTTTGTGAGTTGATAAAATTTTGATATTACTCTCTAGATCAGAGGGTAATCTATTGTAATTTCCATGACTATTGTTGTAGGAGTTGCCAAAGTTATTAGAGGAGTTACTAGAAAAGGCCTAGGAACGTAGTTTCCTCTAAAAGCGTTGTTGTTGCCAAAATTATTCCTACCAACAAAATTAGCGGCCAAGCTAGCGTTGCTACTCTCAATCAAGGAAGACAAGGCCATATCATTAGGATCTAAAGGAGCACTTCTACTAGCAACCAAATTCATTAACTCGTCCATCTTAGCACTCAATGAGTTAATTTCTTCTATACGTCTACCTTCTTACTAGTAGGTGACCTTTCTGTGTTCCACTGAGAGTAGTTCGTCATGATATTATCTAGGAGTATGACACCGCACGAGTGGCGGGAGCAATCGGAGTACTAAAAAATCATTATTATTAGTATCCGAGAAGTCACAAAGTTTGTTGTTTTCAGTCATGGTGACTTCAGCAAGCAAGCAAGCACACAAGCGAACAAAGAGCGAGCGAGAGAAAAGGGAAAACGAAAAAGGAAAATAAAAAAGGCAAATATTTTTTGTAAATTTTTGTTTTTCAGAAGTGGGGGAGAGGAAAACGAGAGGCAAAAAAGTAAATGCAAGAGATGAGTTTGCGACACTTACTTGGATGAGTTCTTGACTTGATCCTCCCCGACAACGGCCCAGAAATCCTTCTGCTGCTTCTCAAACAACAGCGCCAGAAATTGACACGTTGACGGAGACTTGCTTGGTTAGATTTTCCCTTGAAGAGGAAAGGGTGATGCTGCACAGGAGCAGTAAGTATTTCCCTCAGTTTGAGAACCAAGGTATCAATCCAGTAGGAGAATCTCGTCAAGTCTAGAGTACTTGTGCAAACACAAAAGAGCTTGCACCCAACGCTATAAAGGGGTTGTCAATCCCTTCAAGATTGATTGCAAAGTGAGATCTGAAGGCGGAAAGTGCAACGAAGAAAAAGAGTAAGGCTGAAAATATGGTGTGGAGTAGAACCGGGGGCCATAGTGTTCACTAGAGGCTTCTCTCAAAATAGCAAATATCACGGTGGGTGAACAAATTACTGTCAAGCAATTGATAGAACCGCGCAAAGTCATGACGATATCTAAGGCAATGATCATACATATAGGCATCACGTCCTAGACAAGTAGACCGATACTTTCTGCATGTACTACTATTACTCCACACATCGACCGCTATCCAGCATGCATCTAGTGAATTGAGTTCATGACGAACACAGTAATGCCTTAAGCAAGATGACATGATGTAGAGGGATAATCTCAAACCAATGATGAAAACCCCATCTTTTTACCCTTGATGGCAACAACATGATGCGTGCCTCGCTACCCCTTCTGTCACTGGGTGAGGTCACCACACGGTATGAACCCAAAACCAAGCACTTCTCCCATTGCAAGAATCATAGATCTAGTTGACCAGACAAAACCCACAACTCGAAGAGAATTACAAGGATATGAAATCATGCATAAGAGAGATAAGAAGAAACTCAAATAAGATCCATAGATAATCTGATCATAAATCCACAATTCATTGGATCTCGACAAACACACTGCAAAAGAAGATTACATCGGATAGATCTCCATGAAGATCATGGAGAACTTTGTATTGAAGATCCAAGAGAGAGAAGAAGCCATCTAGCTACTAGCTATGGACCCGTAGGTCTATGGTGAACTACTCACGCATCATCGGAGAGGTTATGATGTTGATGAAGAAGCCCTCTGTATCCGAATCCCCCCTCCGGTAGGGCACCAGAACGTGCCCCAGATGGGATCTTGCAGAGACAGAAGCTTCCGGCAGCGGAAAAGTACTTTCGATGATCTCCTGATTTTTTCTAGAATTTATGGGAATTTATAGGCGAAAGACATAGGGCAGGGGTGGCCCAGGGAGCCCACAAGCCTGGGAGGCGCGGGCCCCCTTGCCGCAGCTAGGGGGCTTGTGGGGTCCCTGGTGGCCCCTGCCTTTGTTCTCAAGCTTCCCGATCTTCGTTTATTTCGGAAAAAATCTTTTCGGAAGTTTTGTTCCGTTTGGACTCCGTTTAACATCCTCCTCTGAAAAGGGTTAAAAACACGGAAAAAATAGGAACTGGTACTTGGCACTGAGTTAATAGGTTAGTCCCAAAAAAGATATAAAAGGCATACAAAACATCCAAAGTTTGACAGGATAATAGCATGAAACCATCAAAAATTATAGATATGTTTGAGACGTATCAGTTGCCTTGCGACCCTGGGCTGCTTCATATCAATACTAGGTGAGAAGGCACTGCCTCTCTACTCATTGATGAAATAATCTGATTGGTTCGAGTGGACCCGTGAAGCGCAAATTGCATTCGATCAGCTCAAGGCCTTGCTCTCTACCCAACCGGTGTTAGCTGCTCCGGGCATCCCGGGGCCGTTGCTCCTGTACATTGGAGCCACTAGCCAAGTGGTCAACATCATCCTCACTGTGGAGCACGAGGAGGCAGGCAAAGCTTACAAGGTTCAAAGACCCATCTATTATATATCAAAAGTCTTGTCACCCTCCAAACAAAGGTATCCACATTACCAAAAGTTCGTCTACGGTATCTACGTGATAGCAAAGAACGTGGTTCATTACTTCCAAGATCACTCGGTCACAGTTATCAGTGATGCCCCCGTCGGGAATCCTGCATAACAAAGACGCTATTGGCCGAGTGGCCAACTGGGCGATTGAGCTCCTCCCATTGGAGATCAATTTGAAGCCAAAAAGGCGATCAAGTCTCAAGCCTTGGTAGATTTCTTGGCCAGACGGATAGAACAAGAGCAGCCGACCCCAAGCATCCCCGAGCATTGGACTATGTTATTCAATGGATCCAAGATGCTCCATGGCTCAGGGACTGTAGTGGTTCTCGTCTCCCTAGGGGAGACTGACTGAGCTACGTACTCCACATCCAATTCGATTCATCTAACAATGAGGCCGAGTATGAAGCCCTCATGTATGGGCTCTGTATGGCCATCTCACGCAGCATCCAACATTTGATGGTTTACGACAATGCATACCTTGTCATCAATCAAGCGATGAAAAAGTAGGACATTCAGAGTCCAGATGTAACTGGCTACTACATCGCAGTCAGGAAGTTGGAGAAGAATTTTGAAGGCTTGGGGTTGCATCATGTGCCCCGGGCCAAGAACCAAGCAGCGGATGACCTGGCCTAGATCGGATCCACTCGGCGTACCGTTCCAAAGGGCATGTTCCTTGAACACCTGTGCACCCCCTCAATTAAGGAAGATCCTTTCACAGAGGAACCCACGCAAACATTCGGTCATTCAAATCCGACTAAGGTTGACGTCCCAGCAGTGAGTGACTTAGTACATGAGATGTTGGTAATAATTCCCGAACGGACTCAACCTTACTTAGCATACTTGCTCTCGCAAGAGCTTCCAAAAGACAAAGAGGAATCCCACCGAACCGTTTGGCGATCTAAATCTTTCAAAGTATTGAGGGACAAGCTATACAAGAAAAGTGCCACAGGAGCCAGACAGAAATGCATTTCTCGAGAGCAAGGGCTACAAGTCTTACACAAGATTCACTCGGGAACTTGTGGCCACCACGCATCCTCTTGGACTCTAGTTGCCAAAGCTTTGCGAGCGTGTTTTTATTGGCCCCGATCCAATGAGGTGGCGAGAGACCTAGTTGAGCTATGTGTTGGATGCCAGTTCTACAAGAACCAATAACACAAGCCCGCATCCGCTCTAAAGACCATTCTGCTCACCTGACCGTTTGTTGTATAGGGCCTCGACATGGTTGGCCCCTTGCGGGCCGGTTCGAGTGGATTAACCCACCTGCTAGTAGCCGTGGACAAGTTCACCAAGTTGGTCGAAGAGAAGCCCATCAAAAGCCTGGACTCAACAACCGCCATCAGTTTCATTTGGCAAATTATCTTCAGATTTGGAGTTCCACATGATATCATCACCGACAATAGGTCCAACTTCGACTCAGGCGAATTTCGCGTATTCTACTACTCCGAGGGCACTCGTGTCAACTATGCCTTTGTGGCTCGCCCGCAGTCGAATGGACAGGCAGAGTGGGCGAATGGTATGATATTGCAAGGACCGAAGCCCTGACTAATGAGAGGTCTCAAATACGCCACTGGAGCCTCGGACAAAGATTTGTCCTCTATTTTGTGGGGCATGCAAACGACCCCAAACCACTCCACCAAACGTACCTCTTTCTTCATGGTGTACGGGTCTGAAGTCGTTTTGTCGAGTGACTTACGTCACAATCCCCCCCCCCCCCGAGTGGAACAATACAATGAAGCTGAAGGCGAGGCGATGCATCAGGACAGTCTGGATCTCCTCAAAGAGGAGAGAGAGCTAGTCCTCATTCGGTCTACGCTATATCAGCAGTATCTGAGGCGCTACCATGGTAAGGAAGTCAAAGGGCGAGCCTTCCAGGAAGGTGACCTGGTCCTCTCACTAGACCAACAAAAGCCCCATACGTTGGCACCTCCGTGGCAAGGGCCCTATGCAATCTCCAAAGTCCTACAGAACGGAGCCTATCGACTTCACAACATCTAAAATGGGGCGGAATAGCCCAAAACCTGGAATGCGGACCTGCTCCGCAAGTTCTACACGTAGAACATATCTCTTCATTCCTGTAATGAATTCAAAATTCTCACTCACATAAAATTACACCTACTGGGTGAAAGTCTTAGCTGTGAACCTGCATTTTCCTAAGTAAAAGCGATTCCAAATGAGGGAACGACCCTCACTCGGACGCCAATGGACAGGAACATCATTAGTTCACAGGAACTACCATCATTTCTTAGCTGCGAACTGAATTCGTCTAAGTTAAAACCTGCCCCGAGTGAGGACATCCTTCATGCTCGGGGGCTTAGCTCCGAACCTACTTTCACCTAAGTGAAAGTGGTTTTGAATGAGGTCACGACCCTCACTTGATCGCCAAGATGGACAGGACCATAATTAGTTCGCAGGAACTACCTTCATTTCTTAGTTGCGTACGTCAATTTACCTATGTTAACACCTGCCCCGCGTGAGGACATCCTCCACACTCGGGGGCTTAGCTGCAAACCTGCTTTCGCCTAAGTAAAAGTGGTTCCGAATGAGGGCATGACCCTCATTCGGACACCAACATGGAGAGGACCATCATTGTTCACAAGAACTACCGTCATTTCTTAGCTGCGAACCTGAATTCGTCCAAGTTAAAACCTTCCCTGAGTGAGGACATCCTCCACGCTCGAGGGCTTAGCCGCGAACCTGCTTTCGCCTAAGTAAAAGTGGTTCCGAATGAGGGCATGACCCTCACTCGGGCACCAAGATTGACAAGACCATCATTGGTTCGCAGGAACTACCTTCATTTCTTAGTTGCGAACCTAAATTCGCCTAAATTAAAACCTTCCCCAAGTGAGGACATCCTCAACACTCAGGGGCTTAGCCGCAAACCTACTTTCTCCTAAGTAAAAGCGATTCCGAATGAGGGCAGGATGCCCACTCAGACGCCAAGATGGGTAGGACCATCATAGTTCGCGGGAACTACCTTCATTTCTTAGTTGCGACCTGATTTCGCCTAAGTTAAAACCTGCTCTGATTGAGGATGTCCACCAAACTCAGGGGCTTAGCTGCGAACCCGCTTTCTCCTAAGTAATGGCGGTACCGAATGAGGGTACGACCCCCACTCGAACGCCAAGATGGACATGACGAATTCGCAGGAACTACCTTCATTTCTTAGTTGCGAACCAAATTTCGCCTAAGTTAAAACCTGCTTCGAGTGAGGACGTCCACCACACTCGGGGGCTTAGCTGCGAACCCGCTTTCACCTAAATCAAAATCTACTCCAAGTGCGAACATTATTCACACTCGAGGACTTAGCCTATAGCCCAAGTATTTTGGTCCTCCTTGCGTAAACCCGCAAAACACTCGAACATTCAAAATTTTAATGAAGATAAGGCAAATAAAAGTTGTGTCTGCTAATGAAAAAGTACGAATAGCAAGAGTCCTAGGCTCACTCATAGTTTAAGGTTACATATACCACTCAACATATTGAGGTAAATCAAATTTAAACACTTTTATCCGAGAATCACTCGAAGGACGATGGAACCACAACTTCCACAAAAGTGTTGAGTTCAATCCCATTTGCGATCTGAGTGGCGGCCTCCATGGACATCTCCATGAAGTCCTCAAACTTGGCATTCTTCCTGCTGGTGACCTTGAGGTTCTTGGGCTTCTCTTTGTCCACTCCCTTACAATGGATGTAGACAATTGAGAGGGTGATATCAGCTACGGCTTGGGCTGCTAACTTCTTCCAAGATTCCACTCGCCTGGGCACATCCTTCACGCGGTCGATGATAGCCTGCATGTCCTTAGAGAATTCCTTGCTAGGGGAAACTTCAAAATCAATTTTCGAGACGGCTAAACCAAGCCCCGAGTGAGTACATCGTCCATGCTCGGGGCTTAGCTGTGACCTGCTTTCGCCTAAGCTCAAATTAACCCCAAGTGAGAACATCGGTCACACTCGGGGACTTAGTCGTGATCGAACAATCGCCTAAGTATTTCGGTACCCCCTGAGGGAACCCGCTAAACACTCGAAGACTCAAAATTTGAATGGAGATAAAGCAAATGAAAACTTCATTCTATTCAAAACAAAGGTACAGATAGCAGGAGCCCAAGGCTCATTTGGACTTTAAAGGTTACATCAACCACTCGACATTCTGAGGAAAATCAAATTTAATGTCTTTTATTCGAGCATCACTCGGAGGACAACAGAGCCACAACTTCTACGAATGTATCAAGATTGATCCCGTCAGCGATGCGAGTGGTAGCGTCCATGAACATCTCCATGAAGTCCTCGAAGTTGGCGTTCTTCCTGTTGGCGACCTTGAGGTTCCTCATCTTCTCTTCGTCCACTCCCTCGCAATGGACACGAACAAGTGAGTGGGCGATGTCAGCTCTGTCTCGGCCTGCTGATTCCTTCCAAGACAGCACTTGGCTGGGTACTTCTTTCACTCGATCGATGATGGCTTGCATATCCTTGGAGAATTCCTCGCCATGAGCAACCTCTCACACGATCTCTGAGACGGCACACTCAAGCCACTTGAAGCAGACTAGCACGTGGTCGACGCAATCCTCCAGTCGGAGAAGAGCTTGAGCTATGTTGTCCCTGAAAAGCCCCCTCTATGGATTCAGCTCCTTTTCGATCCTCTCAGCCTCTTCGTCGGCATTGACGCAGAATTCTAAGCACGAGCAAGACAAAGGACATTAGATGCCACTCGGAAATTACGAATACATTGCAAAGAATTACTCGGATCCAAGGCATACCTTTAAGTTTTTTTCTCATTTCCTTGCCAAAGTCCATGGCAAACTGCTCCAATTTGAACTTCTTGGTTGTAACCTGCTTAAGCTTAGTATCCCACTCGGCATAATGCATATTCATCTAAGCAAGTTCTTTGGTGGAATTCTTCGTGGCAACCTCCAGGATTTGCTTATCCTCCTCGAGCTTCTCGACTGATTTGAGCTTGGCGTCAGCGGCCTTGGTCTTCTCGTTAGCTTCCTTCCAGGCAGACGCCAGTTTTTCGTCCCTCTTCTTAAGGGCCTGCTTCATGGTAACTAAATAAATACAAGTCTGCACCCTCTCACCGAGTTGATCTGGTAAAATAGCTTCAGTCGGATCGGGAGGGAGATCAAAATTTAAGGCAGTCGGATGGGAAATGCTTACCTTCGAGTGTGCGCTTCTCCTGCACCACACGCTCGCTCTTGGCTTTCTCGGTATCAAGACTAAGGTGCATGTCCTGCACCTCCTTCTCCATGGCTTCGTACTAACTCCCGAGCTCACACACATTCTGTCAACAACAAACACAATTATTCATAATTCGGCAATGGAAACTCTAAGAATACTGCCGATTGCTTCAATCAATAACAATCTCGGGGACTACACACTATGTGTCGGTGAATACTCACAACATATGCCATAGGTAGGCTAAAGTCGGTGAGGACCAAAGGGACAAAGGTGGACGCTGGGAACGAGGTTGGTACACGCATGGGACACACGATGTACCCAGGTTCAGGGCTCTCCGTAGAGATAATACCCCTAATCCTGCCGGAGTGTTTGATGTATATGAACAGAGTACAATCTCGCTCCTGGAGCTGTGTTGGGAGGAGGAATAGGGGAGCAGCCGGCTCGTCTCTACCTCTCTCTCTGTGGTTGGTGAAGGTGTTGTGCTGTATGGCTGGTGAATGATCCGCCCCCCTGCATGGAGGGCGAACGAGGGGTTTTATAGACGAACCCGCCGTCCTACAATATGGATAAAGGGTACAGGAGTGGGACCCGGCTGCCAGCCTCGCCGGCCGGCCAGGGGCCCACAAAAGTCTTGTCTTGTCGTTGGGGGGGCCCACCGGCTGCATGGAATCGATTGCCTGTGGGACCCGCCGGCTGGCCAATGAGGCTTTCGCGTAAGGTTGACGCCGAGCATGCGATGTACATCAAGCGTAGCCCCGCGAGATTCTTCATGGGCAGGTAGTATGGACGCCTCCACTGTTCCCCACGCGAGTGCAGTAATGGAGTGGGAGTGTGACGGTCCGACACTATGCTAGGTGATGGATAAGTACCGGGGTAGGTCAGCAGCGTGGCCGCCGACGCTCGTACATGCGGGGCGCCCCGATCCAGTACCTTTCCTGACGCATAGCTACCTTTAATCGTGAGGTCTTATCCTGACCTACGATCTGATGTGACCTGTGATCTTCGGCCGGCTAGCCTGCTTGGCTAGCCGGCTTAAGTGCGGCCGCCTCCTCCCCAGTCCGGCCGGCGAGACCAGGCCAGCTCAAAAGAGAAGGCCGCCTTGACTCTAGCCGGCAGGGGTTGTGTCACGCCCAAGATGCGACCCTATCCTCAATTTGGCACGAAGGCCTCGTCAGGGATAGAAGCGCATCTCGTCTTGTCGCAAGAATGGATATCGTTACAAGTACATGTACTGAAAAGAAGAGGTATATAAATAGAATTGGCTTACACTCGCCACAAGCTACATCAGAGTCACAACAGTACAATACATCAACATCATGAGTAAGAGCAGGGTCCGACTACGGACGAAAACAAACGAGAAAAGAAGAACGACGTCCATCCTTGCTATCCCAGGCTGCCGGCCTGGAACCCTTCCTAGATCGATGAAGAAGAAGAAGAAGAAGAAGAAGCAACTCCAAATGAACAATCAACGCGCTTGCATCAAGTAACCTTTACCTGTACCTGCAACTGGTGTTGTAGTAATCTGTGAGCCACAGGGGACTCAGCAATCTCATTTCCAAAGGTATCAAGACTAGCAAAGCTTAATGGGTAAGGCATGGTTAAGTGGTGAGGTTGCAGCAGCGGCTAAGCATATATTTGGTGGCTAAACTTACGAGTACAAGAAATAAGAGGGGGAAGATCTACGCTTAGCGGACGTGAACTACGGTTGATCAAACGAATGATCCTGAACACCTACCTACGTCAGACATAACCCCACCGTGTCCTCGATCGGAGAAAGAACTCACGAAAGAGACAGTCATGGTTACGCACACAGTTGGCAAGTTTTAATTAAGTTAACTTTAAGTTATCTAGAACCAAGGTTATCATGGCATTGTTGAGAGGCTGATATTTAACATGTGGTAGTCAACGAGACATAATCGATAGAAGCGATAAAACTAGCATGGCAATGATAGTAATGGTATCTGGGGAAATGGTCATCTTGCCTGAGATCCCGCTTGGAAGAAGAACAACTCGGTGGAGTCGGCAAACCATCGTAGTCGAACGGGTCCTCACATTCCGACACGCTTGCGGAACTCTATCGGAACGGAGCAAACCGGAAACAAACATCAACACAAATATTCACCACACGATGCACAACATGATGCATACCCTAAAATGATGCATGATCAGTTCAAAGATGCAAGGGATGGCATGGCAATTCATCTCACACAAACTCTACACATTAAGTGAAGCTCGATATGCAACGGGTTGCATATCGACGAAACTCCACGATTAATTATTTAATTCACTCTCGATTATTTACACGGCAATATTAAATTGTTGTTTAACATGGCATGGGGTGAAGCGGTGATCCTACGTGTCATCCTAGTCGGTTTAACTCGTGGAACAAGAGCGGAGCTACGGCACGAGAGAACTGCAACACAAGATCATATGCCATGAATGCTTTATGCATGCAAGTTACAACATCACGGCAAGAAGAGAAAGAAGCAGGTGTCACCATGGCGAGCGAAAGGGAAACTTGGCGGCAAATCAGAAACGATGCCACGGCAAGGTTCCTATCCCGATAACTCATTGAGATATCGTGCCAACGTACTGGGAACGCGTGCGGGAACGGTAAATAAAGATGGGGTGATCCCAATACCGGGTTCCCATGTGTCGGGCACAACATAGAGGGACAACGTGCATGGTTAACATACGGTGCATACATACATTCAACTCATACAACACATGCATTCGTTACACGACACGTCTCATCGGTATACCTTCGATGCATGCATATCGGAGCGGTTTGGTTTGGAGAAGGAGACCAACGATCGTCGTGGACGTCGTGGAAGTCGAGGTACCCGGTCTCGTCGACGGTAGTCGTCGCTCGGCGTCGGCAAACGGTCTTCGGCGTCGATAGTCGAACACGCTCCGGGGTGTCGTCGAGGACGACGTGGTACTCGTGAACTCGTCGAAGGACCATGGTGGCGGGGATGGTGCACGCGGCGACGGCACGCGACACAACATCAACATCAACTAGCAAAGCGGCAACTAGCACTAGCATACTACGGTGACTAGCAGCAAGCAAGCAACAGTGCACCAAGGGCAAGCAAACATCTACCCAGCAGTAGCAATCGGCAGCAGTGATTACCTACTAGCAGGCAAGCAAGCAGCAGCATAGGCAACGGCTAGCAGCAACTAACAAATAATACGAGCAGCACCTACAGCAAGAAGCTAGCATCCAGCAAGCTCGGCAAGGCATTGCTGGCAAGCAACAACAACTAACTGGCAGCTACAGCCAGTAGCAGCAACAAGGCAGCAGCAGGGCATAGCAACAGCACGCAGGAGCATCAGCAAGCAACGGCGCAGCAACAGCAAACGGGCACAGCAATGAAATCAGCCACGACGGCAGCAAAAGCGGAAGGCAAGCAACATTGGCAAGGCATTGCGGCGCATGGCAGCAGCAAGGCAAGCACGCAGCAGCAAAGCAACAGCTAGAGTAGCAACAGCTAACGCAGGCAAGCAGGCAACGCCTAGCAACAGGCAGCAACAACGGCATGCGGCAACACGGAGCAACAGCGGCAGCAGGCTACATCACTCCACAGCAACAGCAAGCAAACGACAGCAACGCGGCGCATCTCGGGGAGGCGGCGCGGGGAACGCGTCCGGCTCTGGCATGGCGAGCTCGCGAGGGGTGAGGCCGGCGAGAGGAGGCGACCCTGGCGGGGCGGTGCCGGCGAGAGGGCGCGGCGGCAGGGACCAGCAAGCCGGCGCCGGCATGGGGGCTCGCGGCAGCTCGAGCATGGAGGTGAGCTCGCGAGGAGAGGAGCGAGGCGGCGCGCGGGAGCTACGAGCGCGGCGCGAGGGAGCACGGCGGCGGGGCACGGCGAGGTCAAGCGCGCCGGGGCGGCTCGGCGGCGGCGCATAGAGGAGGAAGGGACGCGCGGGGCGGCGCCACACGGGAGGCCACGGGCGAGGCGAGCAGGAGGCGCTGGGAGGAGGGAGAGGTACGGGGAGAAGACGGCGCGCTCGGGAGGAGAGGGATCGAGGAGGCATCCCTCCCCTGTCGCTAGGGTTGGGGAACTTGGGCCGGCCAGCTAGGCCTTGCCGGCTGGGCTCCTCCTCTCTAATGTTTTTTTCTAAAACTTGGTCTTTTTCCTTTTCTTTAAAGAAAAACAGAAACTCACAAAGAAAAGGTTTTAACAGGAAAATTAAAAATAAAGAAAATACGTTTTTTAACTACTTTAAAACATACCCCACTATAAGAAATAGTTTTGGGCATTATTTAAAACAAAATAAAAAATGAAACCTTTTTCTTAAGAATAAAATTAAAACCCTTTTACAAAAGAATAAAATTTAAACCCCTTTTGATAAGAGAATAAAATAAAACCTCTTTTATTTAAAGAATAAAAATAAAAGCTCTTTAAAAGAGAAAAGAAAATGAGACGGTTTAAAAATGAGACAAAAGGAGAAATAATATAAAAACCCAAGGGTTGCCCCACATTTAATAAAATGACATTTTAAAATAAGACGAATTTTTAAAAGGGGGGTTAAGTCTGAAATCCTTAGCAAAACCACAAAAAATAGAATAAGAGAGGAGAGAAGGTTTACATCCTGGGTGCAACAGGGTTTGAAGCGGCTCTGTTGCACCCACTCTCGTCACACCAACGAACAACGCCACACTCACAAGCACTCACAAGCAACATCACGGAGCACCAAGCAACACCGACAAAACATAGTTGACATGATGCCATGCATGATGCGATGATGCAAACTAAATGACGATGCAACAAACGAAAAATAACCATACGACGGAAACGGAAAGAAAGGGGGATCTTCTGGAACGTCGGTCTCGGGCTGTCACAACTCTCCTACTCTACAAGAGGATCTCGCCCCGAGATCCAAGAATGAAAGGGGGAGAGGATGAGAAAGAACAAGAGGTAAAAACTTAGTCGCTTCTTTGGCAAACGAGTGAAACAAACGATCTTTGAAGGTTGCAAGGAGATGAGGAATGATATGAGAAAGAAGCAAGAATTCACGGAAAATTTCGGCAGCACTTCGGTGGGAAAATGGGACAAAAACTTCGATAAGAAGAGAGAATTAGACAATATTTACAACAAACAAGTAAATAGAACAAGGGAACACCATGATCTTGATAGAACAATATAATAGACCCAAAAGAGCAACATGACCAAGCCTCCGGAACACGAGAATATGAACTAGCTCAAGCGGAAGAAGAGAATGAAGAAAAGAATGACAACTACCATCACAATAGAATTGAAGAGCCTCTGGACAGAGAGTTGATGTAGTAGTTGGAAAACCAACAACGAAGAACAAGATAGTAGGGGCTTATGAAGATCATCTCAACATTTATGAGGTGACAACCAACCACTAAAAGAAACAAGGATTGATTGGGAGCAACAAGATATCGAAACTTCTTAAACCACGAGGATACATTAAGAACTAGGATTAATGACAAGCACCATGATAGCATAATCCTTAGGAAAAGCTTTAGGTGAAATCCAAAGCAAGATAGCTCAATGAATAAATCATGGGTTGAAATATCTCATGATCATAGAATTGGTGGGTTTAATTATCTCGTCATGAGAGGCAATCTCTTCGAGACTCCTACACTAACAAGAATGCTATAATACCACCTCAAAGGATAAAGAAAGAACAATGCACTTGGAAATGCAAGAGAAGAAAACTTGAGGTTCTCCAATAAGATTCTTGAAGAACACTTGAGAAAGAATTGAAACCTTGATGAACCACAAGGACCTCCGTATACGAATGAATGATGCAAAGATAAGAAGGTAGAAAGAATAAGATTATGACCTTGCAATGATTTAGATGAAGCCTGACAAAGAGATACTTAAAAGAACTTGGAACTTCGGAAAAAAAAAGATAGGCACTTGAGAAAAGAATTGATATCATGAGCCCTCCGAAAGAAGAATTCGGATTACTATGAACAAGAATAAGAATTATGTTATGCCTATCCGTCATCAAGTTAAATTGATGACAAGCAACGGATTTAGCATACAACTTATTCCTCTTGATAGAAACTTGCACAGACAGAGAGATAAGCACCACTTGAAGCATAATTGAAGGAAGCACCGGTAAGAATTCACAATTGAATGGGAAAACCAAGAATTAATGGAGATACATGAGAATGATGAGATCATAAGCCACCTGAGAGAGAACTTGAACAAGGCACTGGATAAACGAGAGACGAACGAAGAGGCAACAATGGAGAAGAATTGAGGATGAAAGCTGAAAGCTGAGAATGAAGAATCTTCTGAAATGATGGCCTTCGGAGGAACGAGAAATAAAAACAACTCAGAAACGCACCGGATAGCAAGAAAGAGATTACTCATCATTGGGAATAATTCAAGATGATGCTAGAAGGCTGAAACTATTCATCATGAATAGAATGGACCAAGATTGAGAGAAACACTCCTTTGAATGCAAGCTGAGAATGATGACGAGAACAACACCAAGAATTAATGAGACACTCCGGAATAAAGAAGAATGAAATGTTGAGCCAATATGAGAATTAATTCAAATAGATCTTGAAGAAGGGATATGACTGATGAAATCATACTTACGTCATAGTTGAAAAGATTTAGAGATCTCCAGAAAAGATTACAAGAGCTAGATAAGATCATGGGAAAACCTGTGGGTTATGGGCCCACTCAAAGAAACCACCATTGAAACAATTGCTAGAACGAGAGAAATTGCACCGGAATAAGAAAAACTAGATGAGGTTAGCACCCCGAAATAATTAAAAGAATTTAAAACAAGAAACTACTGAAATATCTTTAACACTCCGGATAGAAAAGAGAGGAATGAATAACAAGAAGGCTGATAAGAATTTCCAACATGGAAAGAATTACAAGGATGAATGGATAAGATGACACGGACAACTAAATTGAATTCACCGGGAAAAGACCACAAGAATGAATAAAGATGAACATGAAGCTCCTAAGAATCTTCACAATGAATCACCAGGTAAGAGAGAAAGAACAGACAGCGGAAGCACAATGAAAAGAAACTCTTGGATGAAAAATTGAATCACCGAAGAAAAAGGGTGGGAGGGCGGGGAAAACAAAGACAACTTGGGACAAATGAGACAAACTCCGGATGAAATGAGAGAACGATCTTGCAAAATTGGAGAGGATTAAGTTCACTTGAAGAGAAACACACCGGTTGGAAAAGAATTAACATGACGACTCCGGTTGACAAGAATTGATAAGACGATCTGATTGAGCAAATGAATTAGCACTCTCATAAAAATATAAGAACACCACTTAGAAAAGATCTGAAATCACCACTTGACATTGAAGCAACTAGAATTACCATATTCAGCAAAACAAGGGATGAGTCTTATGAAACAAGTCAGAACAAACTCATGAGAAAGATTTCGTCCGATATTTTCGTGGACAGGATCGCACGGGCTCGATTTTACAGTAGCCATCAAGTGCAAGGTAGTGCACCCGACATACGAAGTGTCCCCTAGTTGTAGCAAGCTACAAAGACTCTTTAAGACACAACGTGTACCGTTGTAAGTCGACCGTGAACAAACGAATCCACTAGATGTCGAACCCCAACCTAACATCATGCATTTGTTGGAAGAATGTCCTATAAGTAACTACTTGAATTCCCACCTATGAATTCCCGAAATATCTGGTCATGCAATCTGGTACACGAATACAAGGAGTAATAACCACACAACTCCTATACTAACCCATCACCTGTATCACATCCGTCAACACACAACCAGAATCTCGGACCTTCGTCTACTACAGACCCTCATGATCACAACGATACAAAGTATGGCAGTACTCCCGAACAATCTGCACCTGTACTGGGGACATCGGGGTTATCTTGCCACTACTAGTATTGAAGCAATTACGAACATCATTCGTTCTGAGATACTAAGAAATCTGAATGATAACGATGTGCTCAAGAATCCCCTGGAGCTCAACACCCTTGAGACTTAGAGCAGATAGGAGGCACCAAGACAGAACTCTGTCACATCAGCATCATATAGATTCCAAAAATATCCGCGTAATCCTAAAAAAAAATTGAGTGAGAAGAGGAGTAGAATAAATTATTACGTCAAGATTACTCACCAGAGCATAGAAGAGGAGAAAAAACAATCCTACTCTCCGATATATAACTAGACTCAAAGCAGTTTTTCACTAGACTCGACTCGGCCAAGTTCGATCAATCAAGGGGGCTCCTAGGTCGGTACTGCTCTGATACCAACTTGTCACGCCCAAGATGCGACCCTATCCTCAATTTGGCACGAAGGCCTCGTCAGGGATAGAAGCGCATCTCGTCGTGTCGCAAGAATGGATATCGTTACAAGTACATGTACTGAAAAGAAGAGGTATATAAATAGAATTGGCTTACACTCGCCACAAGCTACATCAGAGTCACAGCAGTACAATACATCAACATCATGAGTAAGAGCAGGGTCCGACTACGGACGAAAAAGAACGAGAAAAGAAGAACGACGTCCATCCTTGCTATCCCAGGCTGCCGGCCTGGAACCCTTCCTAGATCGATGAAGAAGAAGAAGAAGAAGAAGCAACTCCAAATGAACAATCAACGCGCTCGCGTCAAGTAACCTTTACCTGTACCTGCAACTGGTGTTGTAGTAATCTATGAGCCACAGGGGACTCAGCAATCTCATTTCCAAAGGTATCAAGACTAGCAAAGCTTAATGGGTAAGGCATGGTTAAGTGGTGAGGTTGCAACAGCGGCTAAGCATATATTTGGTGGCTAAACTTACGAGTACAAGAAATAAGAGGGGGAAGATCTACGCTTAGCGGACGTGAACTACGGATGATCAAATGAATGATCCTGAACACCTACCTACGTCAGACATAACCCCACCGTGTCCTCGATCGGAGAAAGAACTCACGAAAGAGACAGTCACGGTTACGCACACAGTTGGCAAGTTTTAATTAAGTTAACTTCAAGTTATCTAGAACCAGTGTTAAACAAAGTTTCCACGTTGCCACATAACCGCGGGCACGGCTTTCCGAAAAGATTTAACCCTGCAGGGGTGCTCCAACTAGTCCATCACAAATTACCCCAAGCCGCATAGAAATCCTCAATCACGAAGCTCGCGATCTCGTCGGATTACCTAGTGGAAGACCTCAACTCTGAGATTACCCAAAGCATCACCAGAATCACGATGCACAAGATATCTCGTAAAGGTAAAACTAGTCTAGCAAGGCCGCCCGGCGTGTCGACGATCCCGATAGGAGCCGCGTATCTCGTTCTCAGGACACGACGGATAAGCGACGCGTACGAGTGCCAAACCTCGAGTTTCCTCGTGGTGGCCCCGCACAGTGCTCTATTTTGGACCAGCACCATCAGCACTGGCCCTCCCTGTATTATGTGATTACTCCTCGAGTTCATGACGCCCTATGCTTTCAGTATTAAAAAATTATTATGTTGGGCAAATGTAGTACCAATGTTGGGCCTTGCCAGACCAGCTTTAATCTAAAACGAATTATCAAAGGGGTCCCCATAAGAACCCCGATCATGTTAGGAGCGCTCGTTTATGGAACATAACACCGGTAGCTGAAACTAAGGGGGCAAAGGTGGAACAAAACACCAGGCCAGAAAGGCCGAGCCTTCCACCTTTTACCAATTATATAGGTGCATTAAATTAAATAGCATTTAAATATGGTGATATGACAAGGGACCCATGTTTTCACATGGAAGCAACTGCACCTGCAACTAGCAACGCTAACAACAGGGTTAAGCAAGCAGTAACATAGCCAATCAGTGGTTTGCTACGTCGAACAGGTTGAAGGTTATCATGGCATTGTTGAGAGGCTGATATTTAACGTGTGGTAGGCAACGAGACATAATCGATAGAATCGATAAAACTAGCATGGCAATGATAGTAATGGTATCTGGGGAAATGGTCATCTTGCGTGAGATCCCGCTTGGAAGAAGAACAACTCGGTGGAGTCGGCAAACCATCGTAGTCGAACGGGTCCTCACATTTCGACACGCTTGCGGAACTCTATCGGAACGGAGCAAACCGGAAACAAACATCAACACAAATATTCACCACACGATGCACAACATGATGCATACCCTAATATGATGCATGATTAGTTCAAAGATGCAAGGGATGGCATGGCAATTCATCTCACGCAAACTCTACATATTAAGTGAAGCTCGATATGCAACGGGTTGCGTATCGACGAAACTCCACGATTAATTATTTAATTCACTCTCGATTATTTACACGGCAATATTAAATTGTTGTTTAACATGGCAAGGGGTGAAGCGGTGATCCTACGTGTCATCCTAGTCGGTTTAACTCGCAGAACAAGAGCGGAGCTACGGCACGAGAGACATGCAACACAAGATCATATGCCATGAATGCTTTATGCATGAAAGTTACAACATCACGGCAAGAAGAGAAAGAAGCAGGTGTCGCCACGGCGAGCGAAAGGGAAACTTGGTGGCAAATCGGAAACGATGCCACGGCAACGTTCCTATCCCGATAACTCGTCGAGATATCGTGCTAACGTACTGGGAACGCGTGCGGGAACAGTAAATAAAGATGTGGTGATCCCGATACCGGATTCCCATGTGTCGGGCACAACATAGAGGGACAACGTGCATGGTTAACATACGGTGCATACATACATTCAACTCATACAACAAATGCATTCGTTACACGACACGTCTCATCGGTATACCTTCGACGCGTGCATATCGGAGCGGTTCGGTTCGGAGAAGGCGACCAACGATCGTCGTGGACGTCGTGGAAGTCAAGGTACCCGGTCTCGTCGACGGTAGTCGTTCGCTCGGCGTCGGCAGACGGTCTTCGGTGTCGGTAGTCGAACACGCTCCGGGGTGTTGTCGAGGACGACGTGGTACTCGTGAACTCGTCGAAGGACCACGGTGGCGGGGATGGTGCATGTGGCGACAGCACGCGACACAACATCAATATCAACTAGCAAAGCGGCAACTAGCACTAGCATACTACGGTGACTAGCAGCAAGTGAGCAACACTGCACCAAGCGGCAAGCAAACATCTACCCAGCAGCAACAATCAGCAGCAGTGGTTACCTACTAGCAGGCAAGCAAGCAGCAGCATAGGCAACGGCTAGCAGGAACTAACAAATAATATGAGCAGCACCTACAGCAAGCAGCTAGCATCCAGCAAGCTCGGCAAGGCATTGCTGGCAAGCAACAACAACTAACTGGCAACTACAGCCAGTAGCAGCAACAGGGCAGCAGCATGAGGAAAGCATCGACATCACCAGTGGCTAGCAGCTAAGAAGTATCAAGCAGCAACGACAGCGAGTAACAGCAAGCAGCACGCACAGGAGCAAGCATCGGCGGCGAGCAACAAAATGGCAAGCACGGGGGCGTGCGAGACCAAGGCTAGCAGCAGCAGGGCATAGCAACAGCAGGCAGGAGCATCAGCAAGCAACGGCGCAGCAACAGCAAACGGGCACGGCAATGAAATCAGCCACGACGGCAGCAACAGCGGAAGGCTAGCAACATTGGCAAGGCATTGCGGCGCATGGCAGCAGCAAGGCAAGCACGCAGCAGCAAAGCAATAGCTAGAGCAGCAACAGCTAACGCAGGAAAGCAGGCAACGCCTAGCAACAGGGAGCAGCAGCGGCATGCGGCAACACGGAGCAACAGCGGTAGCAGGCTACATCACTCCACAGCAACAGCAAGCAAACGACAGCAACGCGGCGCATCTCGGGGAGGCGGCGCGGGGAACGCGTCCGGCTTTGGCATGGTGAGCTCGCGAGGGGCGAGGCGAGCAAGAGGAGGCGGCCCTGGCGGGGCGGCGCCGGCGAGAGGGTGCGGCGGCAGGGACCAGCAAGCCGGCGCGGGTATGGGGGCTCGCGGCAGCTCGAGCATGGAGGCGAGCTCGTGAGGAGAGGAGCGAGGCGGCGCGCGGGAGCTGCGAGCGCGGCGCGAGGGAGCACGGCGGCGGGGCACAGCGAGGTCGAGCGGGCCGGGATGGCTCGGCGGCGGCGCACAGAGGAGGAAGGGACGCGCAGGGCGGCGCCACACGGGAGGCCAGGGGTGAGGCGAGCAGGAGGCGCTGGGAGGAGGGAGAGGCACGGCGCGCTGGGGAGGAGAGGGATCGAGGAGGCCTCCCTCCCGTGTCGCTAGGGTTGGGGAATTTGGGCCGACCAGCTGGGCCTTGCCGGCTGGGCTCCTCCTCTCTAATGTTTTTTTCTAAAACTTGGTTTTTTCCTTTTTTTAAAGAAAAACAGAAACTCACAAAGAAAAGGTTTTAAGAGGAAAAATTAAAATAAAGAAAATACCTTTTTTAACTACTTTAAAACATACCCCACTATAAGAAATAGTTTTGGGCATTATTTAAAACAAAATAAAAATGAAACCTTTTTCTTAAGAATTAAATTAAAACCCTTTTACAAAAGAATAAAAGTTAAACCCCTTTTGACAAGAGAATAAAATAAAACCTCTTTTATTTAAAGAATAAAAATAAAAGCTCTTTAAAAGCGAAAAGAAAATGAGACGATTTAAAAATGAGACAAAAGGAGAAATAATATAAAAACCCAAGGGTTGCCCCACATTTAATAAAATGACATTTTAAAATAAGACGAATTTTTAAAAGGGGGGTTAAGTCTGAAATCCTTAGCAAAACCACAAAAAATAGAATAAGAGAGGAGAGAAGGTTTACATCCTCGGTGCAACTGGGTTTGAAGCGGCTCTGTTGCACCCACTCTCGTCACACCAACGAACAACGCCACACTCACAAGCACTCACAAACAACATCACGGAGCACCAAGCAACACCGACAAAACAGAGTTGACATGATGCCATGCATGATGCGATGATGCAAACTAAATGACGATGCAACAAACGAAAAATAACCACACGACGGAAACGGAAAGAAAGGGGGATCTTCTGGAACATCGGTCTCGGGCTGTCACGGGTTGCTTGTCCGGCCAGAAAGATGGCCGCCTCCTCCTCCAGCCGGTAGGTGCTGCCTAGCCGGCCAGAAGACTTGGGCCTTGGGGATCTGCATATGTTTATGTCCATTGGGCCGGAAATGAAGGAACTGGCTCGATGAGCCTACCCCGGGGTTATCCCCCCTACAGTAGTCCCCGAAGCTGGCGAGGCGTGCCGCCTGCGGGCGGGCGGCCTCACCAGCTTGTTGATTTGTCATGATATTTTGGCCGTTATTCGCGACGAAGGATGCCGGCTTCGAAACCAGGTGGCTTCGAAGCGACGCCTCGGTCTAGTCATAACTTGCTCAGAGAACACCACGTGCCAGGCCCCGCCTGGCCTAATGATGGCGATTACTGCTGATGGGACCGGGCCTGGGCCTTGGGTCCCGCCATGACGCCCCCTCGGCCTCCGCGCGGGAGATCCTCTGCGGATTTACTCCGCGACGGTTGGGTTAGGGAAAAATTACCGCCCGTAATACACGGGGTTAACGAGGCCTGGTGTGCACCGGATCCCATCCCCACGACGCTTCGTTGGGGTTTAAATGGGATGCGAGGGTTCCGAGGAGGCCATTCGCCCCCCTTCTTGCCCCGCATCCGCACTCTCTTCCTCCCTGCGCTCTGAGAAGAAGAGCTTGCGCCCTTCGTCTTCTTCGCCTTCGTCGTCGCGACATCGCCGACCACTTCGGGCTTCCGTCACCCGCAGCCATGGTCGGCGGTTCTTCCTCGAAGAAGTCCTCGGCGCAAAAGGCGTCCTTGCAGGGAGCCTGGTTGGGCAGCGACGTCGACGAGGGGCACATCGACGCACTTCATCACCATCGACTGTTGCCCTCGGCTTCCCAAGTTTTGGTGCGCCTCCCTGGCGCGGAGACCGCTCCCACACCCGCCGCGGGAGAGGTCGTGGTATTTGTCGAGCACTTCTACCGGGGCTTCGGGCTCCCGGCGAGCTCTTTTTTCGCCGAATGGCTCCATTTCTTTGGCCTGCAGCCACACCATCTGGCGCCGAACGCCATACTGCAGCTAGCCGCCTTCGTGGTCCTATGCGAGGGCTTCTTGGGGATCGAGCCTCGCGTCGATCTGTGGCGCAGCCTGTTCTTCTTCAAACAGCAATGCATCGCCATGGAGAAATCCGAGGTGGAGAAGCTCATGGGGCCGCGCCCAATGACGTCATGCGGGGCTGCGTTGGTGCATCACCGCTCGAAGTCCGGATTCCCCCAGATGCCTCTGCAAGAATCCATCAAGCATTGGCCGAAGGGTTTCTTCTACGTGAAGAGCGCCGACCCGGCCCAGGATGCCCTCCACATGCCCCCGTTCGACATCGCCCCGCCGACGCGGCAGAACTGGGACGCGAAGACTCCCAAGCCGATTCCTGAGGTGGTGCTTATCTGTGCCCACCTCGACATTTTGGAGAAGAGCGGCCTCCTCGGCCGCGACCTTCTCACCACCATGGTGGTCCGCCGGATTTTGCCCCTCCAGAGGCGGCCGCATCTGGTCTGCCAGATGGGAGATCGGCATGATCCATGCCGGCTATCCACCAAGAGGTTCACCCCCGGCACTGTAGCACGAAGGGTGAACCTGATCTCCATCACCCGCATGGATGAGAGCGGGGAATGGACGTGGGGGATGTCCCCGTTCAACAGGGCTCATCCGCCTCCGATGGTAGGTGGCCTCTTCCTTCTCTGTCGTTTGTCTTGAAGCTGGTTGAGTTGTTGAGCCTTTGGTTGAATTCTTTTCCGTAGCTATTCGAGACCCTACAGGGATCCCTCCGTCCGCCCGCTCCCGATGTGGAGGTGTCCGACGCCTCGGAGATTGAGGACGAGGGCGTGATGGAATCCCACTCAGACTCCTCCGCCGAGCTTGAAGCCCGGCTGGGCGAGGCTGCCACGGAGCGTGACGCCCTGCGTAACGCCGGTGGCCGGCTCCAGGGGCAGCTGGACCTTCTTCGGGCGGAGAAGAAGGAGCTCGAGGCAGCCGGCCGGGTCGAGCTGGAGCGGCTGCATGCCACGTTGCAGGAGAAGGAGGCCTCCTACTCTGCCGGCGTGGATTGCCACGCATCGCTTCACCTCAAGGAGATAGACCTCAAGGACGTCGCCTTGAGGGAGAAGGAGGAGGCCCTTGTCCAGAAGCAGACGCAGTTGGCCAAGGCTTTGGAGTGTGCGGCGACTCTCCAGGAGGAAGTTGCCCGCATTACTCATGCGACTAAGGTGCGGGAGCGCGAGGTCCTCGAGGTCTCCCATGAGACCGAAGGCGCCTTCCATCGTGGGTCTCTCTTCCTTGTCTTGTGTTTGGTCTTTTTGGCCGTCTCATGTTCTTGCTGTGCTCTTACGTCTTGGCTGCCGTCATTCCAGGTCTCTTCCCCGAGACCCAGATCGCGGCCGACACCGCCGTCGAGGTGTGCCGTGAGGAGCACCGCGCGGCTGGGCAGGAGGTAGACACTACCTCCGGCTGGAGTGTGGAGGAGATCGGGGTGGGCCTTCAGCTCCAGGTCGCAGGCTCGTCAATGGTGGCAGCCTTGTGGCCGGAGGGCGTGGAGCCGGCGTCCATGAGTCGGCTCGCCCGCTGGCTTGCAGCGGGTGGAGAGCGCCTGGATGTCTGGCGTGCCTATGCTGCGCTGGCTGGGGCTTACATGGCCCTACGCTTGGCGAAGTCCTTGTATCGGAACCTGAACTTGGGCAAGCTGGCCGCCCAGTGCGACGGCTCGGAGGCAGAGCTGCAGGGCATGGAGGAGGAGCTTCGTGTGAGGGCCAGCACCGTCACCGAGTATGCAGCCTGGGACGACTTTGATTTGAAGCGGGGTGAAGATGGCGGTGTGATCGCTGAAGATCTGCACGGCCTTCAGCCCTATGACGCCAACGGCAGCTCCGACGAAGCGGTCCGGGCTACGGAATCTGCTGCCGCCTCCAGCGGTGCGGCGTATGCCGACTCCGGTGTGGACGGAGCCGGGAGCCCTCGCGAGGAAGACGGCGCAACCGCCTCGGGAGCAGCCGGAGATGGTGATGCTACCACATCGGGAGCAGCGGCCGGGGCGACCGATGACGCCGCAGCCTCGTAGCCGGTGTCCTTTTGTGTTTTGTTCTACCCCGGAGGGATGTAATGAACGTGGGCCATGGTCCAATGCTTTTGTGAATGTATATATTCAGCATTATATTCGTATGCCAAGCGTATTGTCTTATGACCTTGTCTTTTGATTCCTGGTTGACTCCTTTTTTCGAAGCCATCAAGACTTAAAGAACAAGACATAAGCCAATCAGAGGCCGACTTGAATGATATCGTATATATGATCGAGCCAGCCAGAGCCGGCGACCCTTTGTAGCCGAACTTTGGATGTATCCGACCTGACCTGGCGTCACCTTGCAAACCAGGCGGCCGGAGCCAGCCCGCAGGCTCGTACGAGGTGACCAGGGATCAGCCAATTACACTATGTGTTCATTTACAATAGGGAAGGCGTCCGAGCGGCTAGCGAGCACCCGAGCTTGTTAAAGCCAGCAAGGGGCGTGCGTTGCGTAGCCTCCGAGCTTGATTAAGCCAGCAAGAGGTGTACGCGGTGTAGCCCCCGAGCTTATTGAAGCGAGTCAGAGGGCGTACACTAAGTGAAAACTCTCAATAAAAAGAAACATGAAGCATGCTCTTTTTATTGCATGTGTTGTTCCCTGAAGAGGGAGAAAGATACATGTGCATGCTCTTTCCTTTGCTTGACTTTTGCCTTTTAGCAATAGAACGGGCGAAGCAACGCCGCGTTCCATGGACGTTCCGTTTCTTGGCCGGAGTCGTCCCTCTTGCGCTTCCTTGGCTTTTGGGCGTCAATCAGGTAGTAAGCGTTGTTGTGCAGCGCCCTACTGATGATGAAGGGTCCCTCCCATCGGGATGAGAGCTTGTGATGGCCGGCAGTGCGCTGGATTCTTCTGAGGACCAAGTCTCCCTCCCTGAAAGAGAGAGGCTTGATCTTTTTGCTGTGGTAGTATCTCAGCTTCTGTTGATAGATGGCCGTCTGGCTCAAGGCCAAGTCCCTCGCTTCTTCGAGGAGATCCACATCGTCTTCTGTGTCCTCCTTCGCCTCCGTTTCTGTGTATAGGATGACCCGAGGCGAGTCGAACTCGATATCCGTGGGAATAATAGCCTCAGACCCATATACCAGAAAGAATGGAGTGAAGCCGGTCAACCGGTTGGGCGTGGTGCGGAGGCTCCATAGCACAGCCGGTAATTCTTCAATCCAGCAGCTGGCTGACCTGACTAGTGGTGCCACCAGCCTTAGCTTGATACCGGCTAGAATCAGGTCGTTGGCCCTCTCTACTTGGCCGTTCGACTGAGGGTGTGCCACTGAAGCCAAGTCGAGCCGGATGCCTACCTTGGAACAGTAGAGCGCTAGGGCGCCCTTGGCGAAGTTGGTGCCATTGTCGGTGATGATGCTGTGGGGAGCGCCATATCGGACAAAGATGTATGTGATGAACCTGACAGCCGTGAGGCCGTCAAGTTTTTTGATAGGTCTGGCTTCGATCCACTTGGTGAATTTGTCGACGGCAACCAAAAGATGTGTCATCCCTCCGCGAGCCGTCTTAAAGGGCCCTACCATGTCCAGTCCCCAGACGGCGAATGGCCATGACAGGGGAATGGTTTTGAGGGCCGAAGGCGGCATGTGGCTCTGCGCGCTGAAGCGTTGGCAGCCTTCGCACTTGTCAACCAGATCCACGGCCTCCTCGAGGGCCGTGGGCCAGTAGAATCCATGACGGAATGCTTTGGCCACCAGGGTTCTGAAGGCGGCGTGATGCCCACACTCCCCCTGGTGGATGTCTCTGAGGATCTCCTGCCCTTTTTCTTATTCGACACAGCTTTGGAACACGCCGGTCACGCTGTGTCGTACCAGTTCGCGATTGATGATGGCGTAGGCGGCAGATCTGCGCTGGATCTGTCTCGCCTCCGCCTCGTTATGAGGAAGTTTGCTGCGAAGAAGGAAGGCCAGAATAGCTTGAGCCCATGATGGAGCCGACACAAGGGTCACCTCTGCTTCGTCTTGACTGCTGGGGGCTTCTGCAGCCCCCGAGCTTGATGGTGTCTCTGGTGCTGTCACTGCAGCCGGCTCACCGTCTACCTCCATGACATCCACCCACTGGGAGGATTCGAGCCCGGGAAGAGCCGGGGTTGTTGTTGTAGCCGGCGCCGCCATTGGAGTCGGTGGGACCGATGGAGCCGGTATAGGAACCGCAGCCGGCGTAGTTGGTGGAGCCGACGGCGCTTGCACCGTGGATTCAGTCGGTGCCGCATTTGGAGTCGGCCCCGTCAGCGCAGCCGGCGTAACTGACGGAGCCGACGGGGCTTGCATCGTAGAGTCGGCCGGTACAAAGATCGATGCCGACTCGGGAGATGGCTTGATAGACGGCTTATGGAGTTGCTCGAGGGAGACGCCGGCTGGAATGGCCTGTCTCGTGGAGCCGATCTTCGCTAGTGTATCGGCCGCCTCATTTTCCGCCCTGGGAACGTGGTGAAACTCACAGCCCTCGAAAGGATCGCTGAGCTGCTGGATGAGGAAGCGGTAGCTCGCCATGTTGGCGTCCCTGGCGTCCCATTCGTCAGAGACCTGCTGCACCACTAAGTCTGAATTGCCAAAGCATATGAGCCACCGGATGCCGATCTCCTTGGCAAGCCGGAGGCCATGAGCCAGGGCTTCGTACTCGGCGACGTTGTTGGAGGCGGCGAAATGAATCTGGAGAGCGTACTTGAGCTGGTCCCCTTTCGGAGACGTCAAGACGATGTCGGCTCCCAGTCTGGTCCGCATCTTCGAGCCGTCGAAGTGCATTCGCCAATGCGTAGAGTCTGGAGGCGGTGGCTCAAACTGGGTCTCGGCCCAGTCGACTAAGAAGTCGGCCACCGCCTGCGATTTGATGGCGGTGCGAGGCTCGTACCGAATATCATGATCCGCCATGGCGATGGACCATTTGGCAATTCTGCCCGTGGCATCACGGTTGCCCATGATCTCTGAAAGCGGAGCAGTGCTCACCACAATGATGGCATGCTCTTGGAAGTATTGCTTCAATTTCTTTGCAGCAAGGTAAACACTATAACACATTTTTTGATAATGTGGATAGTTCTGCTTAGAGGCGGACAAGACCTCGCTAAGCTAGTAGACAGGGCGCTGCACTGGCAGGGCCTTGCCTTCCTCTTTACGTTGAACTACCAACACTACGCTAACCACGCGAGTGGTCACCGCGATGTATATGAGTATGGGTTCCCTTTCAGACGGGGCTGCCAAGATCGGCAGGCTCGAGATTACCCGCTTGAGGTCGCGGAGGCTTTGTCCGCCTGGTCGTTCCACTCAAACTTTGTCGTCTTCTTCATGAGCTGGTAGAGTGGAAGGGCCTTCTCACCAAGCCGGCTGATGAACCGGCTGAGGGACGCCAAGCAGCCGGCAAACTTTTGGACGTCGAGGATCCGAGCCGGCCGCACCATCCGCTCGATGGTGCTGATCCTCTCAGGGTTCGCTTCGATGTCGCGGGCGGATACGAAGAACCCCAAGAGTTTGCCGCCTGGGACCCCGAAGACGCACTTCTCAGGGTTGAGCTGGATCTTGTACTCGCGCAGATTGGCGAACATCTCCCGCAGGTCGTCGAGGAGGCTGAAGTGCTGCTTCGTCTTGACGACGATGTCATCCACATAGACGTGGATGTTTCTGCCAATCTGTGGCAGTAGGCACTGCTGCATGCAGCGTTGGAATGTCGCACCTGCATTCTTCAGACCGAACGTCATGGTGGTGTAGCAGTAGGCCCCGAAGGGCGTGATGAAGGAGTTCTTCACGCGATCAGATGGATCCAGCTTGATTTGATGGTAGCCTGAATAAGCATCCAGAAACGACAGCAGTTTGTAGCCTGCAGTGGAGTCGATCACTTGATCTATCCTAGGCAACGCGAAAGGGTCTTTTGGACAGGCCTTATTCAGGCTAGTGTAGTCGATACACATTCGCCACATGTGGTTCTTCTTCAGCACCAGGACTGGGTTAGCCAGCCAGTCCGGGTGGAAAACCTCCATGATGAAGCCGGCTGCAAGGAGCCAGGTGATTTCTTCTCCGATCATGCGCCGCTTCCCCTCGGCGCAGCGGCACAGGGGTTGTTTCACCGGCTTCGCATCCGGTTGCACATGAAGTTTGTGCTCGGCGTACTTCCTCGGAACACCCGGCATGTCCTTGGGGGACCATGCAAAGATGTCCCGATTCTCACGGAGGAAGTCAACGAGCTCGCCTTCCTATTTGGGGCTGAGGCCAGCCCCGACGGTGACACACTACTTCGGGTTGGCAGGGTCGAGTGGGACCTGCTTGGTCTCTTTAGCCGGCTTGAAAGAGCCCTCGCCGGCCGATTGGGACGGAGGAGAAGGAATCGCCGGCTGCTCGGTAGCCTGGGCCACGAGCCGGTCGATCTGCCGCTTCTCCTCAGCAATCACCAAGGCGTCGCCGAGGCGGCTGCTATCTTGGGCACACTCGAGCGACATCTTGTAGTCGCCAACAACAGCGATGATGCCCTTGGGACCCGGCATCTTCATCTTTAGGTAGGCATAATGCGGAATAGCCATAAACTTGGCCAGAGCCGGTCTTCCCAGCAGTGCGTGATACGGGCTACTGAGATCCACTACCTCAAACCATATGGACTCTCGGCGGAAGTGGGCTTTGTCGCCGAAGAGGATGTACAGCTGGATCTTGCCGATGGGCGAGCAGGACTGCCCACGCACGATGCCATGGAAGACAGTACTGGTTGGTAGGACATCCGTCTCCTTGAGCCCGAGCTTGAGGAGAGTGTCGAGGTAGAGGATGTTGATGCTGCTGCCGCCGTCGACCAGCACCCGGGAGAATCGGCAGGTGAGCCTTTTGGAGGCGAAGGTGGGGTCGAGGACGAGTGCGTATGATCCCGGGTTGGGCATCACCGCAGGATGGTCCACCCGGCTCCATGTGATTGGTTTGTCAGACCAATGCATGTACTAGGGAACCGGGGGGATGTGGTGTTTACCTCGTGTTGCCTTTGGCGCAGGTTGTGCTTGTCGTCGCCTTCGCTGGTGAATACGATGAACGCTCCGTCTTGATGAGGGTAGTCATCTTGGTGGTGACCGTCGTCGCGAGGCGGCGTCGGCAGAGGCGGAGCGTGGTTGGGAGCCGGTGCACGAGGGGCCGCCTGCACACCTGGAGGAGCCGGCAAGCCATCTCCTTGCGGCAGCCGGCGCGCAAAGCTGCAATGTCGAAGGGTGCGGGTAGACGGCTGCGCCCCAGAATGTATCTTGCACGGGGCGTTGAGCAGCTGCTCGAAGGACTGCTTGGGCAGCCAGTTGGTGTTGCTCCGGTTGGGATGCTTTCGTGGAGGGCCGGCTTGAGGAGCCGATGCTTCGCCCTCCACACTGGCCACCAACTTGTGTTGGAGCGGGGATCCATCTGATCCGCCTTGCGCTTGTAGTTGTTGTGGCCGCCTCGGTTGTCCCCAGCAGGCTTGGGAGTAGCCGGCGTAGGCACAACCTTGTCCGAGGCGGTCACCTTGATGCGCATTGCTGAGTCGGTCGTGGCGTATTTGTCCGCCTTGGCCATGAGCACTGCCAGAGAGGTGGGCTCGGTGCACATGAGCTTGTGCTTGAGGAGGGTGCCGTCTCGGCAACCGTCGATGAAGTACTGGATGGCTTGTACCTCATGCACCCCCTCGCAGGAATTGCGGAGCTCAGTCCACCGGGTGACGTAGTCGCGAAGGGGTTCGTCGGCCTTCTGGACACACATGGCCAGCTTGCGGGGCCGGCCAGGTCGCTTGTAGGTGCCAGTGAAGTTGCAGATGAACGCCTCCTTGAATTCCACCCAGGAGTTGACACTGCCGGCCGGGAGGCTGTTAAGCCAAGTCCGGGCCGAGCCAGTCAACATGAGTAGTGCGTAGCGGACTGCTATGCGCTTGTTGCCCCTGGCGATGCCGACAGCCGTGGTGTAGTCAATCAGCCAGTCCTCTGGCTTGGCTGTGTCGTTGTACTTTGGCATGTCCCGAGCTAGGGTGAAACCTCGGGGGAACGGCTCCCCTCGGATCCGGGGGCCGAAGCATGCCGGACCGATGGGTCCGTCTTCCTCTAGGAGGGCTGACTGGGCCAGGACGATGGGACGTCGGCGAGCGTCCCGCTCATCCTGGGTGGTGTGAGCGCCAGCCCTGGTGGCGAGATGGGAGGCGCCTCGTGAGCCGGAGACGTGAGTTCTTCGCGGGGGAAGAATCTCACACTCCAAATCGCCCTCGTCGCCTCCGGGACGCAAGCCTGAAGTGTGCTCGCTCTAGCGCTGAAAGCGCTGGTCATGGCTTCCCTCGCCCCTCCGGCCGGAAGGGCGATGCGAGGAAGATCCTTCTGCATGATGCTGATAGCTAGGGTTGCGGCATGCCCCGGAGTTGGGTCCCGGGGACTCCGATTGAGCCTGACTGGGGTCAAGCCGAGCGTGTTGCTGGTTGGCGGCGTCAAGGAGGTCCTTGACCCTCTTCTCCTGGAAAGCGTGCTCCTCGCCGTCCAGGCTTGCCATCTCCTCCATGGCTGCCTGCACCGCTCGCATGTTGGTCGCAGGAGTCTCGTAGGTGGGCAGATCACCGCCTAGAACCTCGGCGATGAACCGGCCGCGGTTGCGAACCGATCCAAGCCGGCTAGGGGCCTCGGAAATCGGAGTGAGGCCGTATGCGGAGTTATACTCGTGCTGCGTAGCCTCCAACCGACGTTTCGCCGAAGCTACGGCGATGCCCTCCTCCAAGATACGCTTGCGAGCCTCCTCCAGCGAGGCCCGAGCATCAACATGGTTTGCGGAAGCGGTGACGGGTATCTTCAGGCCGGCGATGGCATCCCGAAGAGTATCAGCGGTGGCAGCAGCGGGCTCGCCAGCGCCTGTGGAGGCCTTGCCGGGAGCCGTGCTGGTGCCGGCGCCGATAACCATCACCTCCACGGTGTTGGAGACGGCAGCAACGGGGAATGGGGTGAAGAACCTCACCGACGGCGGAGGGCCGTCGAAGATGAGGACGTTGCTGGGATATACGTCGTGGGCAGGCATCTCAGCGATAGAGAGCCTGCTTAAGCTGGCGCAGAGCGCCTCAACAACGAAGTCCTCGCCGAAGTAGCGCGGGCCGTCGTTGAGACGAAGGTCGCTGAAGAGAACGTTGATGTTCTCCATAGCAGCGACGACAACGCTAGGGAGCGCCTCGTCATCAGAATCTTCGTCTGAATCCGCATGGCGGACGGGGACGTCGATCATCATGGGTGTCGCCTCGTCAAAAGCGGGCTCCACAGGCATGCAAACTGATCCGGACGCGATGCATCCGGTGGTGTAGGTGCGGGGCCCCGCCCAGCGTGTAAAGCCAGCCGATGCCGCGATTGGCCCCACGGTGGGCGCCAAATGTCGGTGAATACTCACAACATATGCCATAGGTAGGCTAAAGTCGGTGAGAACCGAAGGGACAAAGGTGGACGCTGGGAACAAGGTTGGTATACACATGGGACGCACGATGTACCCTGGTTCAGGGCTCTCCGTCCAGATAATACCCCTAATCCTGCCGGAGTGTTTGATGTATATGAACAGAATACAATGTCGCTCCTGGAGCTGTGTTGGGAGGAGGAAGAGGGGAGCAGCCGGCTCGTCTCTACCTCTCTCTATGTGGTTGGTGAAGGTGTTGTGATGTATGGCTGGTGAATGATCGGCCCCCCTGCGTGGAGGGTGACCAGGGGGTTTTATAGACGAACCCACCGGCCTACAATATGGATAAAGGGTACAAGTGTGGGACCCGGCTGGCAGCCTCGCCGGCCGGCCAGGGGCCCACAAGAGTCTTGTCTTGTCGCTGGGGGGGCCCGCCAGCTGCATGGTCTCGATTGCCCGTGGGACCCGCCGGGTGGCCAATGAGGCTTTCGCGTAAGGTTGACGCCGAGCACGCGTTGTACGTCAAGCGTCGCCCCGCGAGATTCTTCATGGGCAGGTAGTACGGCCGCCTCCACTATTCCCCACGCAGAGTGCAGTAATGGAGTGGGAGTGTGACGGTCCGACACTATGCTAGGTGATGGATCAGAGCCGGGGTAGGTCAGCAGCGTGGCCGCCGATGCTCGTACCTGCCGAGCGCCCCGATCCAGTACCTTTGCTGATGCGTAGCTATCTTTAACCGTGAGGTCTTATCCTGACCTACGATCTGATGTGACCTGTGATCTTTGGCCGGCTAGCCTGCTTGGCTAGCCGGCTTAAGTGCGGCCGCCGCCTCCCCAGTCCGGCCGACGAGACCAGGCCGGCTCTAAAGAGAAGGCCGCCTTGACTCTAGCCAGCAGGGGTTGCTTGTCCAGCCAGAAAGATGGCCGCCTCGTCCTCTAGCCGGTAGGTGCTGCCTAGCCGGCCAGAAGACTTGGGCCTTGGGGATCTGCATATGTTCATGTCCATTGGGCCGGAAATGAAGGAACGGGCTCGATGAGCCTTCCCCGGGGTTATCCCCCCGACACAGTGGGTGCACTTAGCACGCCCCCAGTGGAGGTATGAGGAGATAGTCAAAGGGCCATGTACCCTATAAATCTATGTCAATTCAAAATATTAACTAAGACTACCCCCGATTGCTTCAGTCGGCGGCAGTCTCAGTGACTACACTAGTGGGTGCACTCAGCGTGCCCCCACTGACACAGAACACCCAGCGGGTGTGCTCTGTGCAAACCCACTCAGGAACAAAAACAAAAAAATGCAAAGGGAAAATTCCCGACTGAGGTCGACATTCACAAGGGTACTCACCTGAATGTTCTTCCCCAAGGCTTCACTGGCGTTATACGCCTCCTTCAGTCGTCCGGTCATCGGCTCCAACTGGGCTAAAGCCTCCTTACGCGCACCCTCTTGGTCCTCCGGGATATGTTGCAGCTGGAAGATGTTGGACATCGGAGTACTTGGCGACATGAGAGACAAACCAGTTTTGAGTGATGCTTCAGTTGAAGTGGCGCCCTACGCAAGAGTCATAACCTTGACAGCAGAAGACATGTTCACTCAGCTGGGAGTGGCGTCGTGCATCGCCACATCCTCGAAGACCAAAGGGTTGAGCAGATCAAGCTAGATCACATTACTGGCGCTGCAAATGTCAAAAACCACTCGGTGATTAACTACAAAGGAAAATCATAAGTCTTGAATGAAGTATGAACGAGTTCAAGTGCTACCTTTGGAGGACGCAAGGTTGGCATTGGCCTAACTCTTCTCCAAAGCCTTAGGTTCGAGTGAAGCGGTCGAGGTATCGGCTCTACAGCGAAGACATTCAGAAACAAATCTTACTTGCACGTCAATTAGAAAACATCATTCAGAAAAATACAGTAATCAATGAAACCACTTATGTTAAGGCCACAGGCACGTCCACTTTGATGTGCGGGATGACATCCTTTCAAGGTTTGGAGAACTTAGTCTAGGGCTATTTGGCGTCCTTCTCGAGTGATACCGCGGGCTCGCTCCATCCCCATTTGGAGTTGCGGGTCGGCATGACCAACACAGTCAGCTTAGCGACACTCGCAACCTTAACACTGCCAGAACGGACTCCAGGGTCCTGGCGCACCTTTGAATAAGCCTCGACCGGAACTTCCTCAGATGGGGAGGACTCCACCTCGTCCCCGTGCTTGTCATCGTCGTCACTCTATTCGGACTCCTCCTCATCCTCGTTGCCATCATCACCGCTTGAACTTTCAAGATGCTCAGTATCACTTCCCACATCAATTGGTATACGGTCGACTGCTTGCACCCAGCTGATCAATGTCGTAAAGGCTTGGCGAGTGAATAAAACAAGTTCATGTGCAACAACAGAAGAGTACAGCAACAAAGGTTACTCGAATAAAACAAATGACGAGTTGCCTCATTCGGCGGGTTATCCTGTGAGGAAGGGGGCACCAGCGTCGTGCCCCTAGGGTTGTCGCGCACTAGGGTGATAGCTTTAAGCTTGTTCTCCAACTCCTCCACCCTATGCTCCTCTCGATGAACACGGGTTGAGTCATTCGGCCCTTCATACATCCACATGGGACGGGCCCTAGCCTGGAGGAGTTGGATCCTCCGCTGGAAGAAGACCTCCAGCAGGTCCATCCCATTGACACCCGTCCGCACTAATACAACCACAGCGATCACCATGATGTCTACATCTACCTTCTCCTTCTTTGACATGGTCAAGGAAGGGCTGACTAAACTCGCTCACCTAAGTAAGGCGGGAGACCCGGCTGGCGCTCGCTGACTGGGACGTCCTAGCAGTAGAACGAGGAGTCCTGCCAACCCTTGATGGAATGAGGAAAAGAAATTTGAGGGAAGCTACTCTTCCCTTTGAGCTGAATACCTAAACACCCGCAAAGTTGCACTACATTCATCCCCCCCCCGATCGAGAAGACTTCTTCACCACCATCGCTCGGCACGTTAATAAATGCTTGAACATCTCCAATGTGGGTGGCAGCCGAGAAAATTCTCGCACAAGGACATGAAAGTATCCATGTCCGAAATAGCGTTGGGGGAAGATGATGAAGCTACGCACCATAAAAGTCGATAAATGCATGAAAAAAGGGGTGTGGGAGCATGGAGAAACCTCGCTCCACATGGGTGACGAGGAGCACCCGCTCGTCTCCGCGTGGTGTGGGTTCCTGCTCACCCTCCTCCAATAGGCGCCAGCTCCTCGGAGCCACGATCCCCTCGCTCTTTAGCTCCAGCAAATGGATTTTGGTGACGCGAGACGACATCCAGTCGCCCTGGATCCGACCTGGCGGCAGCGCTCCGGCACTCAACGAGCACCCGCGCGAGCTCTTCTTGGCTTGCTCGGCCTTCACTGTTGCACTTCTCCTCATGTCGCTCAGCCGGGGCGTGCTATGGCTGGGGGCGGAGTGGCGAAACTCTTGCATGGGGCATCAGAGTTGGAGAGGAGGAAGAAAGGACCAGATCTTGGAGTGTGTCTCTCTCCTTTCCTGGACCTTCCTTTTATGGGCTGGGCATAGGATCTCCGACCATGAATCAACCTTCCGTTGGAAATATGCCCTAGAGGCAATCATGAATTAGTTATTATTATATTTCTTTGTCCGTGATAATCGTTTATTATCCATGCTATAATTGTATTGAATGAAAACATAGATACATGTGTGGATGCATAGACAAAACAATGTCCCTAGCAAGCCTCTAGTTGGCTAGCCAGTTGATCAAGGATAGTCAAGGTTTTCTGACTATGTGAAAAGTGTTGTTGCTTGATAACTGGATCACATCATTAGGAGAATCATGTCATGGACTAGACCCAAACTATGAACGTAGCATATTGATCGTGTCATTTTATTGCTATTGTTTTCTGCGTATCAAGTATTTATTCCTATGACCATGAGATTATATAATTCACGGGCACCGGAGGAATACCTTGTGTGCATCAAACGTCACAACGTAACTGGGTGACTATAATGGTGTTCTACACGTATCTCTGAAGGTGTCCGTTGAGTTAGTATGGATCAAGACTGGGAATTGTCACCCCATGTGACGGAGAGGTATCTCAGGGCCCACTCAGTAATACAACATCACACACAAGCCTTGCAAGCAATGTGACTAAGTGTAAGTCACGGGATCTTGTACTACGGAACGAGTAAAGAGACTTGCCGGTAACGAGATTGAAATAGGTATACGGATGCCGACGATCAAATCTCGGTCAAGTAACATACCGAAGGACAAAGGGAATGACATACGGGATTATATGAATCCTTGGCACAGAGGTTCAACCGATAAGATCTTCGGAGAATATGTAGGATCCAATATGGGCATCCAGGTCCCGCTATTGGATATTGACCGAGGAGTGCCTCAGGTCATGTCTGCATAGTTCTCGAACCCGCAGGGTCTGCATAGTTAAGGTTCAGCGATGTTTTAGTATAGTTGAGTTATATGTGTGGTTACCGAATCTTGTTCGGAGTCCCGGGTGAGATCACGGACGTCACGAGGGTTTCCGGAATGGTCCGGAAATGAACATTGATATATAGGATGGATTCATTTGGGTACCGGAAAGTTTTTGGGCATTACTGGCATTGTACCGGGAGTTACGAATGGGTTCCGGAAGTTCGCCGGAAGGGGGCAACCCACCCGGAGGGAGCCCAATGGCTTTAGGGTGGCGCACCAGCCCTTAGTGGTCTAGTGGGACAGCCCAAGAAGGCCTTGGCGCCAAGAGAAGAAAAACCAAAGAGAAAGAAAAAAAGGGAGGTGGGAAGGAAGAGAAGGACTCCACTTTCCAATCCTAATTGGAGTAGGATTTCTCCTCTCCTCCTGGCCGTCGCACCCTTGAGGGCTTGGCCCTCAAGGCAAGCCTCCTCCCCCTCCCTCCTATATATATTGGTGGTTTAGGGCTGATTTGAGACAACTTTTGCCACGTGCAACTCAACCCTAGACCACATAGTTTTACCTCTAGATCGGATTTCTGTGGAGCTCGGGCGGAGCCCTGGAAGAGTAGATCATTTCTACTTCTCAAACAACAGCGCAGGACCATAGGAGCAGTAAGTATTTCCCTCGGTTTGAGAACCAAGGTATCGATCCAGAAGGAGGGTCTCGTCAAGTCCAGAGTACCTGCGCAAACACAAACAAGCTTGCACCCAACCCTTCAAAGGGGTTGTCAATCCCTTCAAGATTTTTTGCAAAGTGAGAACTGAAAGCGGAAAGTGCAACGAAGTAAAAAGTGTAAGGCTGAAAATATGGTGTGGAGTAGACCCAGGGGGCCATAGTGTTCACTAGAGGCTTCTCTCAAAATAGCAAATATCACGGTGGGTGAACAAATTACTGTCAAGCAATTGATAGAACCGCGCAAAGTCATGACGATATCTAAGGCAATGATCATACATATAGGCATCATGTCCTAGACAAGTAGACCGATACTTTCTGCATGTACTACTATTACTCCACACATCGACCGCTATCCAGCATGCATCTAGTGAATTGAGTTCATGACGAACACGGTAACGCCTTAAGCAAGATGACATGATGTAGAGGGATAATCTCAAACCAATGATGAAAACCCCATCTTTTTACCCTTGATGGCAACAACATGATGCGTGCCTCGCTACCCCTTCTATCATTGGGTGAGGTCACCACACGGTATGAACCCAAAACCAAGCACTTCTCCCATTGCAAGAATCATAGATCTAGTTGACCAGACAAAACCCACAACTCGAAGAGAATTACAAGGATATGAAATCATGCATAAGAGAGATCAGAAGAAACTCAAATAAGATTCATAGATAATCTGATCATAAATCCACAATTCATCGGATCTCGACAAACACACCGCAAAAGAAGATTACATCGGATAGATCTCCATGAAGATCATGGAGAACTTTGTATTAAAGATCCAAGAGAGAGAAGAAGCCATCTAGTTACTAGCTATGGACCCGTAGGTCTATGGTGAACTACTCACGCATCATCGGAGAGGTCCTGGTGTTGATGAAGAAGCCCTCCGTATCCGAATCCCCCCTCCGGCAGGGCACCAGAACATGCCCCAGATGGGATCTTGCAGAGACAGAAGCTTGCGGCGGCGGAAAAGTACTTTCGATGATCTCCCGATTTTTTTGGGATTTTTAGGGAATTTATAGGTGCAACCCCTAGGGCAAAGGGCACCCAGGGGGCCCACAAGCCTATGGTCCGCGGCCTCCCCCTGGCCGCGGGGTGGGGTCTTGTGGGGCCCCTGAGGCTTCCCTTCCTTGGCTCTCAAGCTTCCCGGTCTTCTTCCGTTCCGGAAAAAATCTTTTCGTGGATTTTCTTCCATTTGGACTCCGTTTCAAAATCTGCTCTGAAAGGGGTCAAAAACATGGAAAAAATAGGAATTGGCACTTGGCAGTGAGTTAATAAGTTAGTCCCAAAAAATATATAAAAGGCATGCATAACATCCAAAGTTTGACAAGATAATAGCATGAAACCATCAAAAATTATAGATACGTTGGAGACATATCAAGCATCCCCAAGCTTAACTCCTGCTTGTCCTCGAGTAGGGAAGTGATAAAGAATGATTTTTTGATGTGGAATGCTACCTAGAATAGTTGTCCTTTGCAACTTCTTTCACGTGACACGAATGTTCAGATCCGTAAGATTCGAAACAATAGTTTGCTATTGACATGAATACAATAATACTTCAAGCAAACTAGCAAGGTAATCATGAACTTTAAAAATAACAAGGCCAATGAAATTTATCCCTACAAAATCATATAGTGTGGCTATGCTCCATCATCGTCACACAACTAATGTAAATCATGCACAACCCCGGTATTGGCCAAGTAATTGTTTTCGCACTCTTACTTTCTCAAACTTTTTATAACTATCACAGAATACATGAGCGCGAGCCATGGATATAGCACTATAGGTGGAATAGAGTGTGGTGGTGGTTGTGAGACAAAAAAGGAGGAGATGGTCACATTGACTCGACATATCAAATGGTTATGGAGATGCCCATTAATAGATATCAATGTGAATGAGCAGGGATTGCCATACAAGAGATGCACTAGAGCTATAAGTATGTGAAAGCTCAAAAGGAGAACTAGTGGGTGTGCATCCAACTTGCTTGCTCACGAAGACCTAGGGCAATTTTGAGGAAGCCCATCATTGGAATATACAAGCCAAGTTATATAATGAAGTTTCCCACTAGCATTTGGTAATGACAAAGAAAGAAGCTCTCAATCATGAAGAACATGGTGCTATCATGAAGCACAAGTGTGGAAAAAGATAGTTGCATTGTTCCTTCTCTCTTTTTCTCTCTTTTCTTTTTTTTCATTTGGTCTCTTAGGCCTCTTTTTTCTGTTTTTTTGGCTCTTTGGCCTCCTTTTTTTTATTTCCTCACATGGGACAATGCTCTAATAATGATGATCATCACACTTTTATTTACTCAGAGCTCAAAAATCACAAGGATGACTCCATAGGAAATGCATCATGTAGTGTACCGGGATGTGCAACGATCTAGCATGGCGTATGACGTTGAAACATCTCGCTAGCTATCTTACGATCATGCAATGGCAATATCAGAGTGACGGCACAAGTCATGAGACGGAACGGTGGGAGTTGCATGGCATTATATCTCGAATGGCTATGAAAATGCCATAGTAGGTAGGTATGGTTGCTGTTTTGTGGAAGGAATTTGGTGGGTTTGTGCACCGGCGAGAATTGCGCGGCACTAGAGAGGCTAGCAATGGTGGAAGGTGAAAGTGCATCTATACCATGGACTCACATTAGTCATGAATAACTCACATACTTGTTGCGAAAGTTTTTATTAGTAATTGAAACAAAGTGCTAAACGCATAATCCGAGGGGAAGGGTTGCTAGGTGTTAACCATCGCGCGATCCCGACCTCAACACAAAGGATGACAATCAATAGATCAATTATGCTCCGACTTCCTAACATAGCGGTTCACCATACGTGCATGCTACGGGAATCACTAACTTCAACACAAGTATTTCTAGATTCACAACACCCTACTAACATAGCTCTTAATATTACCGAATCCACGTCTCAAAACTAATTGAGAGGAATCAAAACTTCTCTTTCTATTCAATGCACATGAAGATGGAGGTTTTTGCATCCTCTTTGGGTATCTATCACCTTTGGGACTACTTTCATAGCATAAGCCAACTACCAAGTCACGCACCTCCGTGCTCTAAAGATATAAGTGAAGCACAAGAGCAAAAGTATCTAGCTCAAAAGATATAAGTGAAGCACTATGAGCAAAAGTATCTAGCTCAAAAGATATAAGTGAAGCACTATGAGCATTCTAGCAAAATCACGATGAGTGCATGTCTCTATCTCTCAAAAAGGTGTGCAGCAAGGATGATTGTGACACAACAAAAAGAAAAGACTCCTATGATACAAGATACTCCAAGCAAAACACACATCATGTGTTGAATAAAAATATAGCTCCAAGTAATGTTACCGATGGATTGAAGACGAAAGAGGGGATGCCTTCCCGGGGCATCCCCAAGCTTATGCTTTTGGGTGTCCTTGAATTTGGCTTGGGATGCCTTGGGCATCCCCAAGCTTGAGCTCTTTCCACTCCTTATCTCATCGTCCATGAGAACATCACCCAAAACTTGAAAACTTCACAACACAAAACTTAAACAGAAACTCGTGATAACATTAGCACAAGAAAACAAACTACCACTTCTTTTGGTACTGTAGAAAACTTGAATTCTATCTATATTGATGTTGGGCTACTGTATTCTCACTTTTCCATGGCTAGTACCCCCCCCCCCCGATACTAACCACCATACTTTCATCAAAACAAGCAACCAACTCAAGAAAAACAGAATCTGTCAAAAACAGACCAGTCTGTAGCAATCTGTATACTTCATATATTTCTGGTACCTCAAAACATCTGAACAATTACGACGGCTTGGGAAAAAATCATATCTACCAGCAACAAAAAGAATCAACTCAAAATCTCTTTTTGAATAAAAATGAAAAATCATCTCGTGAGAAAAAAGTTTCTGTCTTTTTCGAGAAGGATCAAACAACCATTACCAAGACTAGTCATAAAGGTTTTTCTTGGATCAAACACAAAAAGAAACACAAAAAAACAATCACAACAGAATTATGAAAGTGTGGACACAACAAAACAGAAATAAAAAGATAAATTCATTGGGTTGCCTCCCAACAAGCGCTATTGTTTAACCCCCTTAGCTAGGCATAAAAGCGATAGAATCACGTATCGTCGTCTTTGGTGCTCAAACAATAAGTGGCCCTCATCATGGATTCATAAGGCAATCTTATTTTCTTTCTAGGAAAGTGTTTCATGCCCTTCCTTAAAGGAAATTGAAATCTAATATTCCCTTCCTTCATATCGATGATAGCACCGATAGTCCTTAGGAAAGGTCTACCAAGAATAATAGGGCATGTAGGATTGCTATCAATGTCAAGCACAATGAAATCCACGGGTACATAGTTCTTATTTGCAATAATAAGAACATCATTGATACTTCCCATGGGTTTCTTGATAGTAGAATCAGCAAGATGCAAATTAAAAGAACACTCTTCAATCTCATTAAAACCAAGAACATCACATAAAGACTTTGGAATCACAGAAACACTAGCACCCAAATCACACAAAGCATTGCACTCATAGTTTTTTATTTTGATTTTGATGATAGGTTCCTACTCATCATGAAGCTTTCTAGGGATAGAGACTTCCAATTCAAGTTTCTCTTCAAGAGATTTTATCATAGCTTCGACGATATGATCGGTAAAGGCTTTGTTTTGGCTATAAGCGTGTGGAGAGTTTCACATGGATTGCATCAAAAATGCATTCAATCAAGGAGAAACTATCATAATTGAATTCCTTGAAATCCACGGTAGTAATTTCATTAATACTCAAAGTTTTAACATCTTCTACTCCACTTTCAATGCTTTTAGCATCAAGATAGATGGACTCCGAATCATTGCGGCACTTTTCAACCAAAGTGGATTCATATCCAGCCCCATAATCATTAGGTTTGACACAAGAAAACAAAGATTCAATGGGAGTCACACCAAGCACTTTAAGATCTTCGTGATTCTCATCACGAGAACACGCCTTTTTAAGCCATTCATGTCTAGCACGAATTTGGGTGATTCTTTCTTGGCTCTCAATCATGGAAACACACATAGCTTTCAAAGTTTCATCCATGTTGATTTTGGGAGGAGCAAATCTAACTTTCAAAGCATCAACATCACTGGACATTGTATCAACACTCTTAGGCAAATCGTCAATTTTGAGTAGCTTTTCCTCTATGGACGCATTGAAAATCTTTTGAGAGTTGATGAACTCTTTGATATTACTCTCTAGATCAGAGGGTAATCTATTGTAATTTCCATGAGTATTGTTGTAGGAGTTGACAAAGTTATTAGAGGAGTTACTAGGAAAAGGCCTAGGAACATAGTTTCCTCTAAAAGCATTGTTGTTGCCAAAGTTATTCCTACCAACAAAATTAACGTCCAAGCTAGCGTTGCTACTCTCAATCAAAGAAGACAAGGGCATATCATTAGGATCCAAAGGAGCACCTCTACTAGCAACCAAATTCATTAACTCATTCATCTTAGCACTCAACGAGTAAATTTCTTATATAGCGTGTACCTTCTTACTAGTAGGTGACCTTTCAGTGTGCCACTGAGAGTAGTTTGTCATGATGTTGTCTAAGAGCCTTGTGGCTTCCCCTAACGTGATTTCCATGAAAGTTCCACCTGAGGCAGAGTCCAAGATATTTCTAGAAGCGAAATTCAAGCTAGCGTAAAAGATTTGAATAATCATCCAAAGACTCAAGCCATGAGCGGGACAATTTCTAATCATTAATTTCATTCTCTCCCAAGATTGTGCAACATGTTCATGATCAAGTTGCTTGAAATTCATGATATCATTACAGAGAGAGATGATCTTAGCCGGCGGAAAATACTTGGATATATAAGCATCTTTGCACTTATCCCAAGAATCGATACTATTTTTGGGCAAAGAAGAAAACCAAGTTTTTGCGTGATCTCGCAACGAGAAAGGAAAAAGATTTAATTTAATCACGTCATTATCCACATCTCTCTTCTTTTGCATATCGCAAAGCTCAATGAAGGTTTGAGATGGGATGTGGAATCTTCACTAGGAAGACCAGAGAATTGCTCTTTCATAACAAGATTCAGCAAAGCGGCATTGATTTCGTATGACTACGCACTAGTGGCGGGAGCAATCGGAGTACTAATAAAATCATTATTATTAGTATTCGAGAAGTCAAAAAGTCTGGTGTTTTCGTTCATGGTGACTTCAGAAAGCAAGCAAGGACACAAGCAAACAAAGAGCAGGCGAGAAAAAGGGCGAACGAAAAGGCAAACGAAAAAGGCAAATTGGTGAAGTGGGGGAGAGGAAAACGAGAGGCAACTGGCAAACAAAGTAAATGCAAGAGATGAGTTTGCGACACCTACTTGGATAAGTTCTTGACTTGATCTTCCTCCCCGGCAACGGTGCCAGAAATCCTTCTGATACTTCTCAAACAAGAGCGCCAGAAATTGACACGTTGACGGAGACTAGGCTTGTGTTGGTTTTTCCCTTGAAGAGGAAAGGATCATGCAACACAGGAGCAGTAAGTATTTCCCTCTGTTTGAGAACCAAGGTATCGGTCCAGTAGGTGGGTCTCGTCAAGTCCAGAGTACCTGCGCAAACACAAACAAGCTTGCACCCAATGCTTCAAAGGGGTTGTCAATCCCTTCAAGATTGTTTGCAAAGTGAGAACTGAAAGCGGAAAGTGCAACGAAGTAAAAAGTGTAAGGCTGAAAATATGGTGTGGAGTAGACCCTGGGGCCATAGTGTTCACTAGAGGCTTCTCTCAAAATAGCAAATATCACGGTGGGTGAACAAATTACTGTCGAGCAATTGACAGAACCGCGCAAAGTCATGACGATATCTAAGGCAATGATCATACATATAGGCATCACGTCCGAGACAAGTAGACCGATACTTTCTGCATCTACTACTATTACTCCACGCATCGACCACTATCCAGCATGCATCTAGTGTATTGAGTTCATGACGAACAGAGTAACGCCTTAAGCAAGATGACATGATGTAGAGGGATAATCTCAAACCAATGATGAAAACACCATCTTTTTACCCTTGATGGCAACAACATGATGCGTGCCTCGCTACCCCTTATGTCACTGGGTGAGGTCACCGCACGGTATGAACCCAAAACCAAGCACTTCTCCCATTGCAAGAATCATAGATCTAGTTGGCCAGACAAAACCCACAACTCGAAGAGAATTACAAGGATATGAAATCATGCATAAGAGAGATCAGAAGAAACTCAAATAAGATTCATAGATAATCTGATCATAAATCCACAATTCATCGGATCTCGACAAACACACCGCAAAAGAAGATTACATCAGATAGATCTCCATGAAGATCATGGAGAACTTTGTATTGAAGATCCAAGAGAGAGACGAAGTCATCTAGTTACTAGCTATGGACTCGTACGTCTATGGTGAACTACTCACGCATCATCGGAGAGGTCATGGTGTTGATGAAGAAGCCCTCCGTATCTGAATCCCTCCTCCGGCAGGGCACCAGAACATGCCCCAGATGGGATCTTGCGGAGACAGAAGCTTGCGGCGGCGGAAAAGTACTTTCTATGATCTCCTAATCTTTTTGGGATTTTATGGGAATTTATAGGCACAACCCCTAGGTCAAACGGTGCCCAGGGGGCCCACAAGCCTATGGGCCGGGGCCTCCCCCCCTAGCCGCGGGGTGGGGGCTTGTTGGGCCCCTGAGGCTCCGTACCTTGGCTCTCAAGCTTCCCGATCTTCTTCCATTCCAGAAAAAATCTTTTCGTGGATTTTCTTTCGTTTGGATTCCGTTTCAAAATCTCCTCTGAAAGGGGTAAAAAACATGGAAAAACACGAACTGGCACTTGGCACTGAGTTAGTAAGTTAGTTCGAAAAAATATATAAAAGGCATGCATAACATCCAAAGTTTGACAAGATAATAGCATGAAACCATCAAAAATTATAGATGCGTTGGAGATGTATCAATCATCACCACCACCCGAGCGCCATCACGCTGCCGGAGAACTCATCTACTTCTCCGTCTTGCTTGCTAGATCAAGAAGGCCGAGATCGTCATCGAGTTGTACGTGTGCTGAACGCGGAGGTGCCGTCCGTTCGACGCTAGATCGGGACGGATCGTGGGACGGATCGCGAGACGGTTCGTGGGACGGATCGAGGGACGGTTCGTGGGACGGTTTAAGGGATGTGAAGACGTTCCACTACATCAACCACATTTCTTAACGCTTCCTGCTGTCCGATCTACAAGGGTACGTAGATCCAAATCTCCTCTTGTAGATGGACATCACCATGATAGGTCTTCGTGTGCATAGGAATTTTTTTTGTTTCCCATGCAACGTTTCCCAACAGTGGCATCATGAGCTAGGTTTGTGCGTAGATGTTATCTCGAGTAGAACACAAAAGGTTTTGTGGGTGTTGATGTTTGATTTGATGCCCTCCTTAATCTTTTCTCGATTTGGCCATATTGTTGGATTGAAGCGGCCCGGACCGACATTACTCGTACGCTTACGAGAGACTGGTTTCATCGACTAACATGCAACTCATTGCATAAAGATGACTTGCAGGTGCCTGTTTCCTCAACTTAAGTTGAATTTGTTTTGACCGAGGCGGTCCTTGGAGACAGGTTAAATAGCAATTTGCACATCTCCGTTGTGGTTTTTGCGTAAGTAAGATGCGATCATACTAGATATCCATAGCAGCCACGTAAAACATAAAACAACAAATTTGAGGACGTCTAACTTGTTTTTGCAGGGTATGCTTGTGATATGATATGGCCAATGACGTGATGTGATATATTGGATGTATGAGATGATCATGTTGTAATAGTTAATATCGACTTGCACGTCGATGCTACGGCAACCGGCAGAAGCCATAGGGTTGTCTTTAAACTAACGTTTGTGTTTGCGGATGCGTTTACTATATTGCTAGGTCGTAGCTTTAGTAGTAATAGCATAGATAGCATGACAACCTCGATGGCGGCACGATGATGGAGATCACGGTGTGGCGCCGGTGACAGGAAGATCATGCCGGTGCTTTGGTGATGGAGATCAAGAAGCACGAGATGATGGCCATATCATGTCACTTATGAATTGCATGTGATGTTAATCCTTTTATGCACCTTATTTTGCGTAGAACGATGGTAGCATTATAAGGTGATCTCTCCCTAAAATTTCAAGATGAAATTGTGTTCTCCCCGACTATGCACCGTTGCGACAGTTAGTCGTTTCGAGACACCACGTGATGATCGGGTGTGATAGACTCAACGTTCACATACAACGGGTGCAAAACAGTTGCACGCGCGGAACACTCGGGTTAAACTTGACGAGCCTAGCATGTACAGACATGGCCTCGGAACACATGAGACCGAAAGGTCGAGCATGAATCGTATAGTTGATATGATTAGCATAGAGATGCTTACCACTGAAACTATTCTCAACTCACGTGATGATCGGACTTGAGTTAGTGAAATTGGATCATGTACCACTCAAATGACTAGAGAGATGTACTTTTTGAGTGGGAGTTCTTAAGTAATATGATTAATTGAACTAATTATCATGAACATAGTGAAAAGGTATTTTCAAGTTATGATGTAGCTTGCGCTATAGCTCTACTGTTTTGATATGTTCCTGGAGAAAATTTAGTTGAAAGATGATAGTAGCAACTTTGCGGACTGAGTCCGTAAAACTGAGGATTTTCCTCATTTATGCGCAGAAGTCTTATGTCTTTAATGCACCACTCAGTGTGATGCACCTCGAGTGTCGTCTGTGGATGTTGCGAACATCTGACATACATGTTTTTGATGACTATGTGATAGTTCAGTGCATAATACTTAATGGCTTAGAAGCAAGGCGCCGAAGACGTTTTGAAACGTCATGAAACATAAGAGATGTTCTAAGAGATGAAATCGAGATTTCATGCTCGTGCCCTTGTTGAGAGGTAAGAGACCTCCGACAAGATTCTTTGTCTACAAAGTAAAGGAGAAAAGCTCAATCATTAAGCATGTGCTCAGATTGTCTGAGTACAACAATCACTTGAATCAAGTGGGAGTTAATCTTTCAGATGAGATAGTGATGGTTCTCCAAAGTCACTGCCACCAAGCTTCTAGAGCTTCGTGATGAACTATAACATATCAAGGATAGTTATGATGATCCTTGAGCGATTCACAATGTTTGACACTACGAAAGTACAAATCAGGAAGGAGCTTAAATTGTTGATGGTTAGTAAAACCGCTAGTTTCAAGAAGGGCAAGGACTAGAAGGGATACTACATGAAACGGCAAACCAGTTGCTGCTCTAATGAAGAAACCCAAGATTGAACCCAAAGCCGAGACTAAGTGCTTCTGTTATGAGGGGAACGATCACTGAGGCGGAGCTACCCTAGATACTTGGTAGATGAGAAGGCTGGCGAAGTCAACAAAAGTATATTTGATATACATGATATTGATGTGTACTTTACTAGTACTCCTAGTAGCATGAGGGTATTAGATACTCGTTCGATTGCTAAGTGATTAGTAACTCCAAATAAAAGCTACGGAATAAACGGAGACTAGCTGAAGGCGAGGTGACGATACATGTTGGAAGTGTTTCCAAGGTTGATGTGATCAAACATCGCACGCTCCCTCTACCATCGGGATTGGTGTTAAACCTAAATAATTGTTATTTGGTGTTTGCGTTGAGCATGAACATGATTAGATCGTGTTTATTGCAATACGATTATTCATTTAAAGAGAATAAAGGTTATTCTATTTGCTTGAATAATTACCTTCAATGGTTTATTAAATCTCGATCATAGTGTTACACATGTTCATAATATTGGTGCCAAAAAGATACAAAGTAATAACGATAGTACCACTTACTTGTGGCACTGCCGATTGAGTCATGTTGGTGTAAAATGCATGAAGAAGCTCCATGCTGATGGATCTTTGTACTCACTCATTTTTGAAACGTTTGAGACATGCAAATCATACTTGTTGGTATAAACGCATGAAGAAACTCCATGCAGATGGATCGTTTGGACTCACTTGATTTTGAATCACTTGAGACATGCAAAATCATACCACATGGAGCAAGAGAGCAACTTGTTGGAAGTAATACATTTTTGATGTGTGCAGACCAATAAGTGCTGAGGCACGCAGTGGATATCATTATGTTCTTACTTGACTGACGACTTGAGTAGATACAGGAGTATTTACTTGATGAATCATTAGTCTGAAGTATTGAAAAGTTCAAAGCTATTTCAGAGTGAAGATCGTCGTGACAAGAGGATAAACTGTCTACGATATGATCATAGAGATGAATATCTGAGTTGCGAGTTTTGGTACACAGTTGAGACAATGTGGAAATTGTTTCGCAATTTATGCCACCTGGAACACAATAGTGTGATGGTGTGTCCGAACGTCATAGCCGCGCCCTATTTGATATGGTGCATACTATGATGTCTCTTACCGAATTGCCACTATCGTTTATGGGTTATGCATCAGAGACAACCGCATTCACTTTAAATAGGGCACCGCGTATTTCCGTTGAGATGACACAGTATAGACTATGGTTTGGAGAAAACTAAGCTATCGTTTCTTAAAAGTTTGGGGCTGCGACGCTTATGTGAAAAAGTTTCAGTCTGATAAGCTCGAACCCAAAGCGGATAAATGCATCTTCATAGGATATCCAAAATAGTTGGATACATCTCCTATCTCAGATCCAGAAGCAAAGTGTTTGTTTCGAGAAACGGGTCCTTTCTCGAGGAAAGGTTTCTCTCGAAATAATTGAGTGGGAGGGTGGTGGAACTTGATGAGGTTATTCACCCGTCACTTCAACCAGTGTGTAGCAGGGCGGAGGAAGTATTTCCTATGGCGCCTACATCAATTGAAGTATAAACTGATGATGGTGATCATTGAGCTTTAGATCAAGTTACTACAAACCTCATAGGTCGACAAGGTCGCATACTACTATAGATTGGTACGGTAACCCTGTCTTGGAGGTCATGTTGTTGAACAACAATGAACTTACGAGCTATGGAGAAGCGATGGTGGGCCCGGATTCCGACAAATGGCTGGAGGCCATGAAATCGGAGAGAGGATCCATGTATGAAGACAAAGTGTAGACTTTGGAAGAACTACTTGATGGTCGTGGACTGTTAAGTAAAGATGGATCTTTAAAATAAAGACAGACAATGATGGTGAAAAGTCACCATCAAGAAAAAGCTCGACTTGTCGCAAAGATGTTTCCGAGAAAGTTCAAAGAGTTGACTATGATTAGACTTTCTCACTCGTGGCGATGCTAAAAGTCTGTTGGAATTATGTTAGCAGTTGATGCATTATTTATGAAAATATTGCACATAGGATGTCAAAACATTGTTTCCTCGACGGGGTCCTTGAGGAAAGGTTGTATGTGATACAACCAAAAGGTTTTGTCGATCCTAAGGATACTAACAAGTATGCAAGCTCCAGCGATCCTTCTATGGACTGGTGCAAGCATTTCGGAGTTGGAATATACGCTTTGATGAGATGATCAAAGCTTTTGGGTTTATACAAGGTTTATGAGAAACTTGTATTTCCAAAGAAGTGAGTGGGAGCACTATAGAATTTCTGATAAGTATATATGGTTGACATATTGTTGATCGGAAGTAATGTAGAATTTCTGTGAAGCATAAAAGGTTGTTTGAAAGGAGTTTTTCAAAGGAAGACCTGTATAGAGCTATTTGAACATTGAGCATCAAGATCTATAGAGATAGATCAAAACGCTTAATTGAACTTTCAAATGAAATGCATGCCTTGACAAGTTTCTGAAGGAGTTCAAAATAGATCGGCAAAGAAGGAGTTCTTGGCTATGTTGTATGGTGTGAATATGAGTAAGACTCAAAAGCCCGACCACGGCAGAAGAAAGAGAAAGGATGAAGGTCATCCCCTATGCCTTAGCCATAGGCTCTAAAGTATGCCAAACTGTGTACTGCACCTGATGTGTGCCTTGCCATGAGTCTGTCAAGGGGTACAAAAAGGTGATCTAGGATTAAATCACTAAAACAGCAGCCAAATTTATCCTTAGTAACTAATGGACTAAGGAATTTTTCTCGATTATGGAGGTGGTTAAAGAGTTCGTCGTAAAGGGTTACGTCGATGCAAGCTTTGACACTAATCCGAATAACTATGAGTAGTAAAACAGATTCGTATAGTAGAGTAGATATTTAGAGTATTTCCGAATATCACATAGTAGCAGCATCTATAAGATGACATAAAGATTTGTAAAGCACACACGGATCTGAAAGATTCAGAAACGTTGACTAAAAACTCTCTCACGAGCAAGGCGTGATCAAACCCCAGAACTGTAAGGGTGTTGGATTCGTCAAAATCACATGGTGATGTGAACTAGATTATTGACACTAGTGCAAGTGGGAGACTGTTGGAAATATGCCCTAGAGGCAATAATAAATTAGTTATTATTATATTTCTTTGTCCGTGATAATCGTTTATTATGCATGCTATAATTGTATTGAATGAAAACATAGATACATGTGTGGATACATAGACAAAACAATGTCCCTAGCAAGCCTCTAGTTGGCTAGCCAGTTGATCAAGGATAGTCAAGGTTTTCTGACTATGTGCAAAGTGTTGTTGCTTGATAACTGGATCACATCACTAGGAGAATCATGTGATGGAATAGAGCCAAACTATGAACGTAGCATATTGATTGTGTCGTTTTATTGCTATTGTTTTCTGCGTGTCAAGTATTTATTCCTATGACCATGAGATCATATAACTCACTGGCACCGGGGGAATACCTTGTGTGCATCAAACGTCACAACGTAACTGGGTGACTATAAAAGTGTTCTACCGGTATCTCCGAAGGTGTCCGTTGAGTTAGTATGGATCAAGACTGGGATTTGTCACTCCGTGTGACGGAGAGATGTCTCAGGGTCCACTTGGTAATACAACATCACACACAAGCCTTGCAAGCAATGTGACTAAGTGTAAGTCACGAGATCTTGTACTACGGAACGAGTAAAGAGACTTGCCGGTAACGAGATTGAAATAGGTATACGAATGCCGACTATCAAATCTCGGGCAAGTAACATACCGAAGGACAAAGGGAATGACATACGGGATTATATGAATCCTTGGCACAGAGGTTCAACCGATAAGATCTTCGGAGAATATGTAGGATCCAATATGTCCATCCAGGTCCCGCTATTGGATATTGACCGAGGAGTGCCTCGGGTCATGTCTGCATAGTTCTCGAACCCGCAGGGTCTGCACACTTAAGGTTCGGCGATGTTTTAGTATAGTTGAGTTATATGTGTGGTTACTGAATGTTGTTCGGAGTCCCGTATGAGACCATGGACGTCACGAGGGTTTCCAGAATGGTCCGGAAACAAAGATTGATACATAGGTTGGTTTCATTCGGTTACCGGAAAGATTTCGGGCATTACGGGCATTGTACCGGGAGTGGCGAATGGGTTCTGGAAGTTCACCGGGAGGGGGGCAACCCACGCGGAGGGAGCCCAATGGCTTTAGGGTGGCGCACCAGCCCTTAGTGGGCTGGTGGGACAGCCCAAGAAGGCCTTGGCGCCAAGAGAAGAAAAACCAAAGAGAAAAAGAAGGGAGGTGGGAAGGAAGAGAAGGACTCCACTTTCCAATCCTAATTCGAGTAGGATTCCTCCTCTCCTCCTGGCCGGCACACCCTTGAGGGCTTGGACCTCAAGGCAAGCCTCCTCCCCCTCCCTCCTATATATAGTGGTGATTTAGGGCTGATTTGAGACAACTTTTGCCACGTGCAACTCAACCCTAGACCACATAGTTTTACCTGTAGATCGTATTTCTGCGGAGCTCGGGCGGAGCCTTGCAGGAGTAGATCATCACCACCACCGGAGCATCGTCACGCTACCGGAGAACTCATCTACTTCTCTGTCTTGCTTACTGGATCAAGAAGGCCGAGATCGTCATCGAGTTGTACGTGTGCTGAACGCGGAGGTGTCGTCCGTTCGGCGCTAGATCGGGACGGATCGTGGGATGGATCGCGAGACGGTTCGTGGGATGGATCGAGGGACGGTTCGTGGGACGATTCGAGGGATGTGAAGACGTTCCACTACATCAACCGTGTTTCTTAACGCTTTCTGTTGTGCGATCTACAAGGGTACGTAGATCCAAATCTCCTCTCGTAGATGGACATCACCATGATAGGTCTTCGTGTGCGTAGGAATTTTTTTTGTTTCCCATGCAACGTTCCCCAACACCTTCAATTGAAAGATCTGCAAGATCGCTTGGACAATGCACCCACTGCACGTGGCGGCATTCTAGGCACGGGGATCGAGGCGTCTCACCACTTTCCCCACTCCCCATGATGCCATCGTTTCCTCTCCTTCGAGCGTGCTCCCACAATTGAAAAACTGTGGAAACTCCACCGCATTTTCGTCTCAAATGGATCATGCATCCCTTTTACTCAGAACCAGATGGGTCGGTCCACCGAACAACTCATCCCTCTACAGGACTCCGGTTACTCGGATATGTGCAAAGAGGACCACGTTGCCCTCATCAGGGCGCAAGCAGGACCTGTCCTAACCTCCCCCTGGTCACTCGGAACTCTAGGCTTATGCACATCTGAGCCATCAATTCATCTCCCCGAGAGATACCAAACACTGCCAAATGGAGGCATGCAGATCTATCTGATCATTTGGAATATCTCACTCATGAATCCATAGTGGCTTACTATAAACCCGAGTGGAACAATCCCGAGCTGCTTTCCCGGTGTCTCCGAGACACCAAGCACACCGCAAAGTGTCGTTCACTTGGTCAGTCAAACCTCAACCGGTTCGAGGCTATTGATGGTGTTGCCTACTAAGAGTAAGGCCATGGACCTGCTATCCTAGGCCCACCTAGGGTCCCACGTAGTCATTAAAGTTCGAGGACTACCGATGCAATCTAAGTCTCACTCGGACATACAAAGTCACTCGGATCATCTCTGATCAGTCGAATGTCCTGTGACACTTGGACTAAGAGAAGGCGCGGACAACGAGATGACTGTAACAACCATGGACTTAATCTCTCACATAAAGCGCTATGAAGCCATATGTTACGAGTAACGATGTAGTTAGGGTTGCAGTTTTAAGTAACTTCCGTAGTTATTATCATTAAATGCCCTTGGAGTGGAGGCCGCAGTTCCAGGCACACTCTAAATAAGACTGCCTTGATCTCCGAGACAGGGGTTAAGCATTCTCTGTATTCACACACCCATAAGAAACACTAAGCCTTCGGGCTCGAGACCAAGGGGTTTTACCACTCCCGAGTGGGTCCTGAACTCATACATCCGAGTATTACCGCTATGCCGTAGCTAGGCTCCGATCTCCGCTCGTACCCTTGGTACTATTGTTAGGTTCATCCCCTCGATACAGCCCATGGGGGAAGGCCCGGCAGCCCATGCTGCTTGAGGGCATGTCGCGAACGAGGGCAGCCCGATTATGGTGACCAACAGCCGCAACATCTTGGACAATCTGGTCATGACACTAGCGCAGCTACTCAAGGATCATGCACGCATCCGACGACGTGTGATAGACAACCTCGCTGCTGGCCTCATCTTGGGTCCGCGGAGGGGCTCCACCATGTTGGTCAAGAACTAGCAAGAATCATTGGAGGGATTGAGAGTTATCAAGCTCGAAGAACGTCAACATTGGGGGAAGAACATGAGCTCAAAAGATAGAAAAACATTGGGGAAGAAGGTCGCTTTTATAAGGGGGGAGGAATCTGCCCGTTACCCACCACATCTTCCCGAGCCAGAGCGGTACTACCGCTCCTAGGAGCGGTACTACCGATGATAAGAGAGGGGGCAAGGATGAAAGTACTACCGCTGAGGTATAGGGAGGCTGAACAGAGAGGGGGCAAGGCCAAAAGTACCACCACGAGCAGTAGTAACAAGCGGTAGTACCGCCTACCGCCCAGCACTACCGCAAAGTCCGACCCAAAAAGGGTTCACACTTATGAGCAGCGGTACGAGCAGGAGCACTACCGCTCTGAGAGGTACTACCGATGATAAGAGGTAGTACCGCTCGAGGGAGCGGTACTATCGCTTTCGCAAATGAGCTCCAAATTGAGAAAACTCAAGCTTGTTGAATTCAGGACGACGAGAGATATCCAACACACAGGCGACTGGAAATCTTAAGAACATGTCGTTATGAAAATGCCAATGATATAGAGATGTGAAATCTCTATGAATGAAGAACCCGCAAAAACTTCCAACATTGAAAACATCATATAAGATCGACGCATATGGACTCCGTTTTCGATGAACTCGAGCTTGTCATGAAGATGACCATAAGATCTACAACTCACAAAGAGAATCACCAAACAAGAACCAAGAAATATGATGCAAGGATGAAAATGGTTTGAGCTCTCAATGAACGATACGATCAAGCTACTCACTTGAGATCTATCCTAAAATAGAAAAACCTATCAAGGGCAAACCTATACCTTGCACATAGTCCACTTGAGCTAGATGATGACGATCTTGACTTCCTCAAGATGGACCACCTTTCTTGATTGTGTTCGCTTGATGAAGACTCGTTGATTGCTCCCCCATACTCACTATGGGTGATCCACTCTTCAGCACATCTTCGCAAGTCCATTGCCACCACAATGGACGGCAAGCTTCAAGCATGATATCTTCGTGATGCTCCACTTGAAATTGCACACCGCCATCTTGATGACGATCACCACTTGATGTCATCCTTCATGGGTTGTATGCAATCTTCCTCTTGACGCAAGCCCATAGAAACACACCTAACCTGTGACAGCCTGAGACCGATGCTCTAGAAGATTTCCCTTTTATTTCGTTCTCGTTGTGTGATTCATTTGGTAGTTGCATTCATCCCTGCATCATGCGAATCACCTGCATTGCATCGGCACTCCATTGCCGCCGGTTTTCAAAACTTGCATCCGTTATTAGCTGTCGGTTCTCTTCGTCTCCGTTATTGACCGTTTTGAGACCTAGTACACACGCATGCGCCCGCGGCAATGTTAAAATATTGTTTTGAAAAGTGTGTATAAAACTTTCTCAAATTGGGTTGAAACTTGGCGTGCGGTCTCAGTTTAGTGTAGGTAGGCTCATGCCAAATTTTGTCCCAATCAGAGTTCGTTTGATAACTGTACCGTTTATTATATAGAGGCACTATAGCCGGTTTAATCATGAGACGTTTCGGTGTTTTAAACTCTGTTGTCGGGTGCCCGTTTTCCCTCTCATCTCCGCCTAGCCTCTCTAACATAGCCAGCTAGCTCTAGGGCACAGCCGAGACCGTACGATCACGATCGCGTGGTTGAAATCGGATGCAAAATCTGCTAACCTGTAACGACTAAGATGCGGCCCTTTCCTATTTTGGGGCGATGCCTCAAAAGGGAAAGGGGCGCATCTATACGTTTCGCAAGCGAGATAATCATAACATTACATAACTGAAAGAGTGACAAGTAGGGCATACACTTGCCATCTGATAAGAGTATAGCATTAAGCTTACACACACAAATTATTCACAGCATAGTTTAGTCCCGCTACGGACAACATGAAACAAGTAAAGTACTATGGCATCCCGCATGCTGGCCTACGATCACGACTACGGCCTCGGTCCTCCGGATAGTTCACGTATAGACGGCCAGAGTCCTCATCGAACTCCCACTTCAACTGGTTGTCATCAGGATCTCTTACGTCGGGCATACATGTACCTGTTGGTGTTTGTAGTAATCTGTGAGCCACGGGGACCCAACAATCGAATGACCTTGGTATCGAATCTAGCCAAGTTATTGGGTGAGGAAGGTTAAGTGTTTGGGTTTGCAGCAACCTAAGCATATATGGTGGCTACCTTATGATGATTAGAGTAATCATATTGTGGTCTATGCGAGCGATCGAAGACTATGTTGATCACTAAGTGATCCTGAACACCTACTTACGTTAAACATAACCCCATCGTGTTCTCGGTCGGAGAACGATCTCCGAAGGAGACAGTCACGGTTACGCACACAGTTGGCAGTTTTATTAGAGTTACTTTAAGTTGTCTAGAACCAGATGTTAAAAAAATATCCACATTTGCCATATAACCGCGGGCACGGCTTTCCGAAAGATTAAACCCTACAGGGGTGCTCCAACTAGTCCATCACAAACTACCACGGGCCACAAAGTAATCCTCTATCACGAAACTCGTGATCTCCTCGGATTCCTTAGAGGAAAACCTCAACTTTGAGGAGACCCAAAGTTTCACCGGAATCCCTATACGCAAGATATATCACTAAGGTAAGACAAGTCTAGCAGGACCTCCCCACGTGTCGACGACCCCGATAAGAGTCGTGTATCTCAGTCTCAGGACACGTCGGATAAGCTACGCGCACGGTGCCTGATAGAAATCACTCAAGTTGCCCTGAGTTTGCCCCGCGCAGTGCTCTAGTTTGGACCAACGCTCATGAGGAGCACTGGTCCGGGTTGTTGATTAAATCCTCGGGGTAGCTATTCCCTATGCCGATTATTATTAGATTATTAGCAGATTAAAACCATGGTTGGGTCCTGCCGGACAAGCCTTAACACTACACGATTTATCAAGGGGGGCCCTATAACAACCCCGAACGTGTTAGGAGCGATTAGTTATGGAATCAAACACCGGTAACCGAAACTAAGGCAGCAACAACGGAACAAATCACCCGGCAAAAGGCAAGGCCTTCCGTTATTTACCAAGTGTATAGGTGCATTAATTAAATAGCAGTTAACATAATAATATCAAAATACCCATGTTAACACATGAGACAGCTGGCACCTGCAACTAGCAAAGCTACTCATTAGAGGTTGAGCAAGCCTACTTAGCCAAACAACATTTGCTAGAACAGGGAGGTGTTTGAGGTTCATGGCAAAGACAGGTGGTAGTTATATCAAGTGGTACGCAGCGAGCATATAATGAAGGAAACGTGATTCTAAGCATAACAAAGCTAGATACGGTGTCAAGGTCACGGCATCTTGCCTGTGATGTCTTCAGCTTGGAAATGCTCTTGTTCTTCCTGCACGTACTCTCCAGAATCCACGTACTCGCTCTCCGTTCCCGATGCTACCCAAGATAAGATAACACCCAATGAACACTGATACGTCCATTTTGCATCATGCTTTCATGTTGATATTTATCGCTTTTTGGTCTGTTATTACACTTCATGGTACAATACTTATGCCTTTTTTCTCTTATTTTGCAAGGTTTATATGAAGAGGGAGAATGCCGGCAGCTGGAATTCTGGCCTGAAAAAGGAGCAAGTTTGAGATACCTATTCTGCGCAACTCCAAAAGCCGTGAAAACCAACGAGCATTTTTTTGGGGGATTTATAAAAAATACTGGGCCGAAGAAGTACCAGAGGGGCGTCAGCACGAGGCCACAAGCCTGCTAGGCGCGGGGCCCCCTGGCCGCGCCTAGGGGGCTTATGGGCTCCCACTTGGCCCTCTGGCTCCCCTCTTTTGCTACAAGAAGGGTTTCGTTCCAGAAAAAATCAGGAGGAGGCTTTTCGGATAATTCACCGCCACCACGAGGCAGAACTTGAGCAGAACCAATCTAGAGCTCCGGCAGGACGATCCTGCCGGGAAAACTTCCCTCCCGGAGGGGGAAATCGTTGCCATCGTCATCACCAACACTCCTCTCATCGGAGGGGACTCATCACCATCAACATCTTCATCAGCACCATCTCATCTCCAAACCCTAGTTCATCTCTTGTAACCAATCTCCGTCTCGCAACTCCGATTGGTACTTGTAAGGTTGCTAGTAGTGTTAATTACTCTTTGTAATTGATGCTAGTTGGATTACTTGGTGGAAGATTATATGTTCAAATCCTTGATGCTACTCATTACCTCTCTGGTCATGATTATGATTATGCTTTGTGAGTAGTTACTTTTGTTCCTGAGGACATGGGATAAGTCATGCTATAAGTAGTCATGTGAATTTGGTATTCATTCGATATTTTGATGTGTTGTATGTTGTTTTTCCTCTAGTGGTGTTATGTGAACGTCGACTACATAACACTTCACCATTATTTGGGCCTAGAGGAAGGCATTGGGAAGTAGTAAGTAGATGATGGGTTGCTAGAGTGACAGAAGCTTAAACCCTAGTTTATGCGTTACTTCGCAAGGGGCTGATTTGGATCCACTAGTTTAATGCTATGGTTAGACTTTGTATTAATTCTTCTTTCGTAGTTGCAGATGCTTGCGAGAGGGGTTAATCATAAGTGGGATGCTTGTCCAAGTAAGGGCAGTACCCAAGCACCAGTCCACCCACATATCAAACTATCAAAGTAGCGAACGTTAATCATATGAACATGATGAAAACTAGCTTGACAGAAATTCCCATGTGTCCTCGGGAGCGTTTTACCTCCTATAAGACTTTGTACAGACTTGTCCCTAGATACAAAAGGGATTGGGCCACTTTGCTGCACCGTTGTTACTTTTTTTACTTGCTACTTGTTGCGAATCACCTTGCCACACAACTACTTTTTACCGATAATTTCAGTGCTTGCGGATATTACCTTGCTGAAAACCACTTGTCAGATCCTTCTACTCCTCGTTTGGTTCGACACTCTTACTTATCGAAAGGACTATGATTGATCCCCTATACTTTTGGGTCATCAAGACTCTTTTCTGGCTCCGTTGCCGGGGAGTGAAGCGCCTTTGGTAAGTGGAACTTGGTAAGCAAACATTTATATAGTGTGCTGAAATTTATTGTCACTTGTCACTATGGAAACTAATCCTTTGAGGGGATTGTTCGGGGTATCTTCACCTCGAACGGAAGCACAAAGAGTTGCTCCTCAACCTGCTGCACCTACTGAAAATATTTGCTATGAATTTCCTTCAGGTATGCTTGAGAAACTGCTGGCTAATCCTTTTACAGGAGATCGAACATCACATCCAGACTTGTATCTAATCTATGTAGATGAAGTTTGTGGTTTATTTAAGCTTGCAGGTTTGCCCGAGGATGAGGTCAAGAAGAAGGTCTTTCCCTTATCTTTGAGGGATAAGGCGTTGACATGGTATAGGCTATGTGATGATACTCGATCATGGAACTACAATCGGTTGAAATTGGAATTTCATCAAAAGTTTTGTCCTATGCATCTAGTACATCGTGATCGGAATTATATTTATAATTTTTTGCCTCGTGACAGAGAAAGCATCGCTCAAGCTTGGGGGAGGCTTAAATCAATGTTATATTCATGCCCCAACCATGAGCTCTCGAGAGAAATTATCATTCAGAACTTCTATGCTCGGCTTTCTCATGATGATCGCAACATGCTTGACACTTCTTGTACCGGTTCTTTTATGAAGAGAGATATTGACTTCAGATGAAATTTATTGGAAAGAATTAAGCGCAACTCTGAAGATTGGGAGCTTGATGAAGGTAAGGAGTCAGGTATGAATTTCGAGTTTGATTCTGTTAAATCCTTTGTTGAAGCAAATACTTTTTGTGATTTTCGTGCTAAGTATGGACTTGACTCTGAGATAGTAGCTTCATTGTGTGAATCATTTGCTGCTCATATTGATCTTCCCAGTGGTTTAAATATTATCCTCCCTTAGAAGTCAATGTAGTTAAACCCAATCCAGTTGAAGAGAAAGTCATTGCCTATAATGATCCTATTGTCCCGAGTGCTTACATTGAGGAACCACCTTTCCCTGTTAGGATAAAGGGTCATTCTAAAGCTTCAATTGTGATACATAGAGGCTACATTAGAACACCTACACCCCCTGAGCAAATTAGAGTTGAACCTAGCATTGCTATTATCAAAGATCTCCTGTCTGACAATGTTGATGGCCATGCTATTCACTTCTATCAAGATGCTGCTAGAATTGCTAAACCACACGCTAGAGTCAAACATAGGCCTATTGTTGGCACGCCTGTTGTTTCTGTTAAGATAGGAGATCATTTTTATCACGGTTTATGTGATGTGGGTGCTAGTGTTAGTGCAATACCTCAATCCTTATATGATGAAATTAAAGACGAGATTGCACCTGTCGAGATAGAACCCATTGATGTCACTATTCAGCTTGCCAATAGAGATATTATCTGCCCTGTGGGAATTGTTAGGCATGTTGAAATCTTGTGTGGTAAAACAAAGTATCCTGCTGATTTCCCCGTTCTTGCTACCACACAAGATAGCTTTTGTCCCATCATATTTGGCAGACCCTTCCTCAATACCATCAATGCTCATATTGACTGTGAGAAGCAAACTGTCACTGTTGGCTTTGAAGGTGTGTCACATGAGTTCAATTTCTCCATGTTTGGAAGACAACCTCATGAAAGAGAGTTGCCTAGTAAGGATGAAATTATTGCCCTGGCTTCTATTGTCGTGCCTCCTACTGATCCTTTAGAGCAATACTTGCTTGAGCATGAAAATGATATGCATATGGATGAAAGGAATGAGATAGATAGAGTTGTCTTAGAACAATATCCTATCCTTATAAATAATTTGCCTGTTGAACTGCTTGGGGATCCACCCCCACCAAAGGGTGATCCTGTGTTCGAGCTTAAACAGTTGCCGGATACTCTTAAGTATTCTTATCTTGATGAAAAAGAGATATATCATGTTATAATTAGTGCTAGCCTCTCAGAGCATGAAGAAAAGAAGTTACTAAAAACTCTGAGGAAGCACCATGTTGCTATTGGATATACTCTTGATGATATTAAGGGCATTAGTCCCACTCTATGCCAGCACAAGATTAAAACTGATCCTGATTCCAAACAAGTTGCTGATCATCAACGGAGATTAAATCCTAAGATTAAAGAGATAGTAAGAAAAGAAATACTAAAGCTCCTAGAAGCACGTATTATCTATCATGTTGCTCATAGTGATTGGGTGAGTCCGGTGCATTGCGTCCCTAAGAAGGGAGGTATTACTGTTGTCCCTAATGATAAGGATGAATTGATCCCACAGAGGATTATTACTAGCTATAGGATGGTGATCGATTTTAGGAAATTGAATAAAGCCACTAGGAAAGATCATTACCCTTTGCCTTTTATCGACCAAATGCTAGAAAGTCTGTCTAAACACACACACTTCTGCTTTCTATACGGTTATTCTGGTTTCTCCCAAATACTAGTTGCACAAGCTGATCAGGAGAAAACCACTTTCACCTGCCCTTTCGGTACCTTTGCTTACAGGCGTATGCCTTTTGGCTTATGTAATGCACCTGCCACCTTCCAAAGATGTATGATGGCTATATTCTCTGACTTTTGTGAAAAGATTGTTGAGGTTTTCGTGGATGACTTCTCCGTTTACGGGTCTTCTTTTGATGATTGCCTTAGCAACCTTGATCAAGTCTTGCAGAGATGTAAAGATACCAATCTTGTCTTGAATTGGGAGAAGTGCCACTTTATGGTTAATGTAGGCATCGTCTTAGGACATAAAATTTCTGAAAGAGGTATAAAAGTCGATAAGGCTAAGGTTGATGCAATCGAGAAAATGCCATGCCCCACAGATATCAAAGGAATAAGAAGTTTCCTTGGTCATGCTGGTTTCTATAGGAGGTTCATTAAAGACTTCTCTAAGATTTCTAGGCCTCTTACCAATCTCTCGCAAAAGGATATTCCTTTTGTTTTTGACGATGATTGTGAGTAAGCCTTCGAAATACTTAAGAAGGCCTTGATAACTGCACCTATTGTTCAACCACCTGATTGGAACTTACCTTTTGAAATCATGTGTGATGCTAGTGATTATGTTGTTGGTTTTGTCCTAGGGCAAAGAGTTGATAAGAAGTTGAATGTTATTCATTATACTAGTAAAACTCTAGATTGTGCCCAAAGAAACTATACAACTACGAAAAATGAATTTTTAGCAGTAGTGTTTGCATGTGGAAAGTTCAGGTCTTACATAGTTGATTCCAAAGTCACTATTCACACTGATCACACTGCTATTAAGTAGCCCATGGAGAAGAAAGACGCTAAACCTAGACTTATCAGATGGGTTCTCTTGCTACAAGAATTTGATTTGCATGTTGTCGACAGAAAGGGTGCTGATAACCCAGTAGCTGATAACTTGTCTAGGTTGGAGAATGTTCTTGATGACCCACAACCTATTGATGATAGCTTTCCTGATGAGCAATTGAATGTCATCAATACTTCACGTAGTGCACCGTGGTATGCTGATTATGCAAACTATATCGTTGCCAAATATATACCACCTAGTTTCACATACCAGCAAAAGAAGAAATTCTTATTTGACTTGAGACATTACTTTTGGGATGATCCTCACCTTTATAAGGAAGGAGTAGGTGGTGTTATTAGACGTTGTGTACCTGAACATGGATAGGGACAGATCCTACATAAGTGTCACTCCGAGGCCTACGGAGGACACCATGCGGGAGATAGAACTGCACACAAGGTATTGCAATCAGGTTTCTATTGGCCCACTCTCTTCAAGGATGCCTGTAAGTTTGTCTTGTCTTGTGACTAATGTCAAAGAATAGGTAATATCGGTAAACGTCAGGAAATGCCTATGAACTATTCACTTGTCATTGAACCATTTGATGTTTGGGGCTTTGATTATATGGGACCTTTTCCAAAATCGAACGGGTATACTCATATCCTAGTTGTTGTTGATTACGTCACTAAGTGGGTAGAAGTTATCCCCACTAGTAGTACTGATCACAACACCTCTATCGCGATGCTTAAAGAAGTTATTTTCCCTATATTTGGAGTCCCTAGATATCTAATGACAGACGATGGTTCACATTTCATTCATGGTGCTTTCCGTAAAATGCTTGCTAAGTACGATGTCAACCATAGAATTGTGTCTCCCTATCACCCTCAGTCGAGTGGTCAAGTAGAGCTAAGCAATAGAGAGATTAAACTAATTCTGCAAAAGACTGTCAATAGGTCTAGAAAGAATTGGTCTAAGAAACTCGATGATGCATTGTGGGCTTATATAACTGCCTATAAGAATCCCATGGGCATGTCTCCGTACATAATGGTGTATGGTAAAGCATGTCATTTACCTCTTGAGCTAGAGCATAAAGCTTATTGGGCAATCAAAGAGCTCAACTTTGATTTCAAACTTGTTGGTGAGAAGAGGTTATTTGACATCAGCTCGCTTGATGAATGGAGAACTCAGGCATATGAAAATGCCAAGTTGTTCAAAGAAAAGGTTAAGAGGTGGCATGATAAAAGGATACAAAAGCGTGAGTTCAATGTAGGTGATTATGTCTTGCTATATAATTCTCGTTTAAGATTTTTTGCATGCAAGATTCTCTCTAAATTGGAAGGTCCCTATATCGTTGAGGAAGTATATCGTTCTGGTGCTATCAAGATCAACAACACGGAAGGTAATTGTCCGAGAGTGGTAAATGGGCAGAGAATCAAGCATTATATCTGAGGTACTCCCATAAATGTTGAAAGCAATATTATCAATACCATAACTCCGGAAGAATACCTAAGGGATATTTATAAGCTTGTTTCAGACTCCGAAACTGAAGAGGTATGTGATTCGGTAAGCAAACAGACTCCAAAACTTTTCCAGTAGGAATTTTTCTCCGTTTTGGAATTTTTGAAAAAAATAGAAAAATTTGAAGTAGTCCGGAAAGCGCACAAGGAGGCGACAAGCCTGCCAAGCGCGGGCCACCCCCCTGGCCGCGCCTGGGGGGCTTGTGGCCACCTCTTGTGCCTCCCGGACTCCGTTTTCTTGCGGAGTACTCCTTCTGGTATGGAAAAAAATCATTATATATTCTCCCGAAAGGTCTGACCCTCGTATCACGCAAAATTTCCTCTGTTTTCGTTTCGAGCCTGTTTTCTACCGCAGATTTAGAGCAAGGATGTCGTCTCAGGAATCTCTCGGGGAGAACAATTTCCCTCAAGTCTATTAAGAAGTAGATACTGATCTGAAAAGAGTGGAAGTCGCGGAAGCCAAGGGCAGAACTAAGGAGAAGAATCAGGCGTGGGATGAAGTACAATCTGTGTTCAACAAGGAAGAAGTGGATTTCCTCCAACCCTACCTCCACCTACTGTCTCCATCCTTGATTGAACTCTTGAGATTTTGTAAAACAACTCATGCTCGCAATACTTATCTCACTCGTGAAGTTGTTTTGCTGGAGAAATATATCACAGATCTCCAAGGTATAAATCAAAGATTGATAGCCCTCTTGGAATCAAAGGACAAAACAACTCCACCACCATCACCTCCAAAGGAAGACAACTGAGCATGGGTATGGGCAATCCCCTTGGCTTGTGCCAAGCTTGGGGGAGTTGCCCCGGTATCGTATCACCATCACATCTTTTGCCTTTACCTTTGTTTTAGTTCGTTCCTTTTTGGTTTTATCTTTCTCTAGTAGAATAAAGGTCTTAGTGTTTTAGGCTTGAGTTTTGCTTTGTGTCACCCCCGATGTATTCGAGCTCGTGAGCCATATAATAAAGAGTGTCTTAGTTAAGGGCCTTGCCTCATGCCATGATAATTTAGCATGAGAGATTATATGTTGGTATTGCTGTTTTGATCATGATCATGATGCCTGCATGTTCGTATCTTGTTTTGTCGACACCTCTCTCCCTAAATATGTGGGCATATTTATTGATCTCGGCTTTTGCTTGAGGACAAGCAAGGTCTAAGCTTGGGGGAGTTGATACGTCCATTTTGCAGCATGCTTTCATGTTGATATTTATCGCTTTTTGGGCTGTTATTACACTTCACGATACAATACTTATGCCTTTTCTCTCTTATTTTGCAAGGTTTACATGAAGAGGGAGAATGCCGGCAGCTGGAATTCTGGCCTGAAAAAGGAGCAAGTTTGAGATACCTATTCTGCGCAACTCCAAAAGCCGTAAAAATCAAAGACGATGTTTTTTGGGATTTATAAAAAATACTGGATCAAAGAAGTACCAGAGGGGCGCCAGCAGGAGGCCACAAGCCTGCTAGGCGCGGGCCCCCCTGGCCACGCCTAGGGGGCTTGTGGGCTCCCACTTGGCCCTCTGTCTGCCCTCTTTTGCTACAAGAAGGGTTTCGTTCCAGAAAAAATTAGTAGGAGGCTTTTCGGAGAATTCGCCGCCGCCACGAGGCAGAACTTGAGCAGAACCAATCTAGAGCTCTGGCAGGACGATCATGCCGGGGAAACTTCCCTCTTGGAGGGGGAAATCGCGGCCATCGTCATCACCAACACTCCTCTCATCGGAGGGGACTCATCACCATCAACATATTCATCAGCACCATCTCATCTCCAAACCCTAGTCCATATCTTGTAACCAATCTCCGTCTCGCAACTCCGATTGGTACTTGTAAGGTTGCTAGTAGTGTCAATTACTCTTTGTAGTTGATCCTAGTTGGATTACTTGGTGGAAGATTATATGTTCAGATCCTTGATGCCACTCATTACCTCTCTAGTCATGATTATGATTATGCTTTGTGAGTAGTTACTTTTGTTCCTGAGGACATGGGATAAGTCATGCTATAAGTAGTCATGTGAATTTGGTATTCGTTCGATATTTTGATGTGTTGTATGTTGTTTTTCCTCTAGTGGTGTTATGTGAACGTCGACTACATAACACTTCACCATTATTTGGTCCTAGAGGAAGGCATTGGGAAGTAGTAAGTAGATGATGGGTTGCTAGAGTGACAGAAGCTTAAACCCTAGTTTATGCGTTGCTTCGCAAGGGGCTGATTTGGATCCACTAGTTTAATGTTATGGTTAGACTTTGTCTTAATTCTTCTTTCGTAGTTGTGGATGCTTGTGAGAGGGGTTAATCATAAGTGGGATGCTTGTCCAAGTAAGGGTAGTACCCAAGCACCGGTCCACCCACATATCAAACTATCAAAGTAGCGAACGTGAATCATATGAACATGATGAAAACTAGCTTGACAGAAATTCCCATGTGTCCTCGGGAGCGTTTTACCTCCTATAAGACTTTGTCCAGGCTTGTATCTTGCTACAAAAGGGGTTGGGCCACTTTGCTGCACTGTTGTTACTTTTGATACTTGCTACTTGCTACGAATCACCTTGCCACACAACTACTTGTTACCGATAATTTTAGTGCTTGCAGATATTACCTTGCTGAAAACCACTTGTCAGATCCTTCTGCTCCTCGTTGGGTTTGACACTCTTACTTATCTAAAGGACTACGATAGATCCCCTATACTTGTGGGTCATCAAACACCAGCAAAACATAATCCAACAATCAATATGATCCACGTGTGAAGAAGGAAAAATGCATCACTATTTTAGTCACTTTCATATGTATTAGTTGAGATAATTGAATTCTGGACAGAACCTCATATTAAGTTATCTTGACATGCATGAATATGGCATGAACATGTGCGTCACGAGAAAAGGATGCGAAAACATATAAAGAACGTAGAGAACGGAGTCACGGTTCAACCAGAAACTACAAAACAAGTTACAAAGACCTACGAGTCAAAGCAGCCACAAATACACTCTAATGAGCACTCCCTGGTGTCACCAGATTGCCACATGATCAAGCAACAAATTATAAGTGGGGTGGTGCATGGGAACACACCACACCATCAACAATGCCCATACAAGCTTCAAAACAATACAAACATACAATCTGTTTTCAACAGCAACATAGCAGTTTGTCTACAAGATTTAAAGTAGCTACACCCTTCTAAATAAATCACACAAGGCATGAAACTGAAGCCATTCAAAAGCTCTACAACCCTGTACAAGAAGCTAATGCAAAGGAATCACCCATGAGCAGATCTATAGACACTAACTTGGACAAAATATCACAGATTTTGGGACTTAGTGAAAATCACAGATTTTCACCAGCTGCTTATGCTCTGAAGCATTTTGGTAGCCTCCAAAATGATAACTACACGAAGTGTATAAGCATGAAATTTAACAGGGATCTAAAAAAACTTAAAATCTCGCAAACATTAGTTTGTTGCATGGGCTAATTCCCAACACAGGAGCTAATTCACACAAGACAACAGGGGAAGAAAATAACTCCAGTTTCCCAGACTTAGTGAAAATCACAAGGTTTCACAAATCTTATAGTTTTTAGCCAAGTGTCCACTTTGACAGGGCACAATAGGTGCATACAAATTCCTAAGAACAAAACAAAGGCCCCATGTTGTAGAGGGGTTCACCCACTACCATTCCATCAAGGAATCATCCACAAAGGGCCATGTAGTGACCCGACTCAAGACGAGTCAAGCCTCTGGTGTTTCTGTACCATCCCAAGATCATGCTGGTACACACTCAGTACATAATGTATATATTCAAGAGTTCAATCACACAGCTTTATTAATCGAAATCTCATAATCAGTACTTTATTACAATAAAGTGGCTGAAGGCCATCTCATGAGATATCTAACGAAGACTAGCGGAAGCATCGGGTAGACGGGTCCACCCGACTCCAGGGCATGTCGCTGAGCGTAGAACGTAGACTCACTCCTGGTCGGAAAAGTACTCTGCAACATGATACGTTGCAGCCGTGTAGGTCAACATATGGAATATGCCGGCAAGTCATCAAAGAGAGGGGTAAAATAATAATCAACTATCTCTACATGCATATTTGGCAGGTGGGCTATAAGTTTTGCATAAAGCCAATTTTATCCTACAACAAGAGGGGCTGGAAGCAAAATATTACTATATTGTTTGTTGTTAACGAGATGGTTCCGCCAACCAATTCTCGTACCCGAATAGTTGTTAACACCCACATCATTATTAAGTTGTGTCGAGAGTTCAGGGGAAATTCAATGCCTTCGGCTCAAGTTGTCCATGACCGTGGACACGGCTAATCGATTAGGTTGGGCACTCTGCAGAGTTTTGCACACGTTCCCCACAAGATTCGATCGCCTCCGTGTATGTCCTCGCACTTCAGGGTGTTTGAAGACCGGATGATCAAAACATGGTCTTTCAACGGGTCCCTCTGAATCCCTGTCGGTGCCCATCCATTCCTACCGTTCTTCTACATCTGCTAGCACCGCCTGTCCAGAGTCGACGCGTTGTCCAACCAAGCCAGAGCCCATAATGACTTGTGGCTGTGCAGGTAAGCCTTGAGTCTTGAAGTCTCCGTCCATCTCTTCGAGCCTGGGTGAAGCTTTCCGCAGGATGTCATGGCCTCTCCCGTGTTAATCAACCTCGCATCACTCGTGTTATGCACTCAACCGAAAACCCGTCTACTCAAGCATAGCAATAAGAAATTTGTCGTCCCGGGGCCAAGTATCGGGGTTGTTGTGTGCCTACCACATGATACTACAAACTATACTAAATATTCCAAGTACCTAAGCAGCATGCAATTTGGGCAAAGAAAGGTGAAACTACCATGCATCAAAAACATAGGAAAATAGAATGATCAAAATGACTTGCCTTGATGATAGTTGTCTTGATCGAGCGCTTCTAAGTAACAAGCTTCGCACTCCGGGTGATCTACCGATACAAACACAATACACACCATAAGCACTACAATCAAGCAACAAGTAAAAATAACATCACAAGTAAAAATTTGCTAAGGCCTAAGTGAAAGAATTCAATACACGTCAGTAAGGCAGAAACTTGTTTCTGTTAAAAACCCAAGTAAAAAATTTTGAAAATTTTTGAAACTTCTACCACAGTAATATATAATCACTAGGAAGTAGTAGCAAAAAGAATCAACTCAAAATCATTTTTTAAACTCCTGGAATAAGCAAAACATGGTTTAAACTAAATCTGATCTAATTCATATTTGAAAATTTCATAAATAGACAAATTATGTGTTTTTAAAAACTACAGAAAAATTGGGATCTACTGGAACAAGAATCAACATCATTGGACTTCAGGATCAAAAGCTATGGTCAAAACAAAACTGAAACTATTCTGTTTTTGGAACTAAACAGAAAAAAGAAAACAATAGCTAACGGACAGGGGGGGTACACGTGGCGGTCTGTGAATGGCTGCGGGGGTGTGTGTTGCTGGTGTTAGGAGCAAACGGCCGAAGCCTAACAAGAACCCGCTTCGGCTAATAGTTAAGTAAATAAAAACCGAGCGGTTTTCTTAGCTAAACCGAACAGGTAACTACTTCTAATCTAGCACGTTCGTGTAGGATCCAACGGTGCTGGAGGGATGGGGGTGCTCACCGTGGAGATGAACTCCGGCAGGAGCTTGACGGCGGCGGCGGCTCGGGCGCGGGCGGGACGGCGCTGCAAGGGGTCTCCGGCGACGGCAAGAGCTCCAGAGGGTGCGGGTGAGGGCGGCGAGCGCGATGGTGGCGTCGGGGCGGTGTTGGGGTGGCCGGAGGTGGTGCCTTGGGTGGCCGAAGGTGGCCTAGCTTTGGTGCTCCGGCGAGGTCTGCGGCAGGGGCCTTGGGGGCGGCGGGACGGCGCGGCGATGCCAGGAACGGGGTGCGGGCGGCCGGGGCAGTACTTATAGGCGGGAGAGGAGCTCGGGGAGGGAAGGGGCAGGGGAATCCGGGGAGATCCCGGCGTACTGGGGGGCTCGGGCTCGCGCTCGTTTTTAGGGAAGGGGAGAGGTCGGGAGGAGGAACGTGACCGAGGGAAGGGGCTGGTCGGGCGCGGGACCCACGCGGCAGGGAGAGGGGGTTGGGGATCTCGGGGCGGCCAGCCGATCCGAAAGGGGATCGGGATCCCGGCCTCTGGGGGATTCGGCCCACTGCTATTAAGCGTCGGCTGCGGTTTCCTTTGAAAAAAAATCTTTCCTAATTCTAGTCTTTTTCCGAAACAGAAAATAAAAAGGAATAAAAAGGAAACAAATAAAATATTTAATATGGGGTATTATATACCAAAAAAACAGAAAAATATCCTCTACATGATTAACATTTTTTCCAAAGCAAAAATAAAAACTTTTAAAAATGTTTTCTTTTCAAAAAATCCCCTAAATGCTTTATTTATTTTTGCAAATATTCTCACGATAAAACTTTGGATTTCTTGGCTCCAAATATTTCAGAAATGCCCCGCACTTTGGAGGGTCATTTTCCTCCGCTCTCTCTCTGGCGTGCAAGAGAGTATTTTCCCGGCATTTCTCGTGTGAGGAAAAATAGAAATGCAAAAGCAAAAGTCGAAAGAATTCAAATGCAAACTTTATTTCAATCAATATGCATAGATGCTTAGCTACAATGTAAAACATTCCCAATTAGGAAAATTGGGATGTTACAAACCTACCCACCTTAAGATGAATCTCGCCCTCGAGATTCGGGTTGGCTAGAAAATAGGTGCGGGTGGTCTCGACGAAGATCATCTTCTCATTCCCACGTGGCTTCTTCCTCGGTGTGATGGCTCCACAACACCTTGCAGAACTTGATGATCTTGCTACGGGTAACTCTATTGGCAGTCTCGAGAATCCTGACGGGTTTCTCCTCATACGTCAGATCACTGTCAAGCTGTATGGCCTCTAGGGGCACTGTATCTCTCAACGGAACATCGGCCATCTCAGCGTGGCATTTCTTCAATTGGGAAACATGGAAGACATCATGAACTCCAGACAATCCTTCCGGCAGTGCCAGTTTATATGCAACTTCGCCTCTACGCTCAAGAATTTTGTAGGGGCCAATGAAACGGGGTGCTAACTTTCCTTTCACACCAAATCTCTTGATTCCTCGGAGTGGAGACACCCGAAGATATGCTCGGTCTCCCACTTCGTACGTTACTTCCTTGCGTTTGCTGTCAGCATAACTTTTCTGCCTAGACTGAGCTATCTTGAGTCGGTCACGAATTAGCTTGACCTTCTCTTCAGAATCTCGGATAAGGTCGGGACCAAAAAGTTCTCGGTCTCCAACTCCATCCCACATCAACGGTGTTCTGCACCTCCTTCCGTATAGAGCTTCGAAAGGGGCCATCTTCAGACTGGTCTGGTAGCTGTTGTTGTATGAGAACTCGGCATAAGGTAAATTGTCATCCCAAGTAGACCCATAGTCTAGTGCGCAAGCTCTCAACATGTCCTCCAGAATCTGATTGACTCTCTCGGTCTGTCCATCTGTCTGTGGGTGAAAAGTTGTACTGAACTCCAATCTCGTTCCCAAGGTTTCATGCAGTTGGTGCCAAAATTTTGATGTGAACTGAGTCCCTCTATCTGACACAATACTCTTCGGTACTCCGTGCAGACATACGATCCTGGTCATATATATCTTGGCCAGCTTGGCACTCGTGTAAGTAGTCTTCACAGGAATGAAGTGAGCTACCTTGGTCAAACGATCGACCACAACCCAATAGAATCATAGCCAGAACGGGTCCTGGGTAATCCTGTGATGAAGTCCATACCAAGCTTTTCCCATTTCCACTTGGGTATCGGCAGAGGTTGGAGCAAACCTGCTGGCTTCTGATGCTCGGCTTTTACTCGCTGACAAACATCGCATATTGCTACAAACTCGGCAATGTCTTTCTTCATTCCTGTCCACCAGAAACTTTCTTTCAGATCCACATACATCTTGGTGTTGCCGGGGTGTATCGAGTACGGGGAATCATGGGCCTCCTGAAGTATCAACTTCCTGAGCTCGGGATCATTGGGCACATAGATGCGATCCTCAAACCATAAAGTTCCGTGTTCATCCTCACGAAAACCTTTAGCCTTCCCGTCTTTCATTTTCTGCTTAATCTCAGCTATCTCCTTGTCTGATTTCTGTGCCTCGCGGATCTTTTCTGTCAAAGTGGACTGAATTTCTAGGGTGGCAACAAATCCGCTTGGAACTATCTCCAATTTGAGCTCTCGGAGGTCATCGACTAACTCCTCGGGTAATCCTCCCGCTATGAGTGTGTTCACATAACTCTTGCGGCTCAACGCATCGGCTACAACATTTGCCTTGCCTGGGTGATAGTGCAATTTCATGTCATAGTCCTTGATCAATTCTAGCCATCGCCGTTGTCTAAGGTTCAACTCCTTTTGTGTGAAGATATATTTCAGGCTCTTGTGATCAGTGTAAACAGCACAACTATTTCCGATCAGGAAATGTCTCCAGGTCTTGAGAGCGTGCACTACGGCTGCTAGTTCTAAGTCATGCGTGGCGTAATTCAACTCATGGGGTCTGAGATGTCTGGATGCATAGGCTACAACTTTACCTTCTTGCATGAGCACTCCTCCGAGTCCTTGACGAGAAGCGTCACAGTAAACCTGGAAATCCTTCCGAATGTTCGGCAATATCAGCACTAGGGTTGTAACCAGACGTTTCTTCAACTCTTGAAAACTGATTTCACATTCCTCGGTCCAAACATACTTGGATTCCTTCTTCAACAACTCTGTCATGGGCTTGGCGATCTTTGAGAAATTCTCAATGAACCTCCGGTAATATCCGGCAAGTCCAAGGAAACTGCGGATCTCCTTGACTGAAGTGGGTGCTACCCATTCGGTGACTGCTGCGACCTTGGCAGGGTCCACTGCTATTCCTTCTCCTGAGATGACGTGTCCGAGGAATCTGACTTCCTTCAACCAAAACTCACATTTGCTAAACTTTGCATATAGCTTATGCTCTCGAAGCTTCCCCAGAACTAGACGCAGATGTTCCTTGTGTTCCTCTTCGTTCTTGGAGAATATCAGTATGTCATCGATGAACACCACGACAAACTTGTCCAAGTATTCCATAAATACCTTGTTCATCAGATTCATAAAATATGCCGGAGCGTTAGTCAGTCCAAATGACATGACCGTGTACTCATACAAGCCGTACCAAGTGGTGAAGGTTGTCTTGGGTTTATCCTGTTCACGAATCTTCAACTGATTATACCCGGATCGGAGATCGATCTTGGAGAATATTCGGGCTCCAACTAACTGATCAAATAGATCATTGATCATCGGCAAGGGGTACTTGTTCTTGATGGTCACCTCGTTCAATGCACGATAATCGACAACCATTCTCAAGGACTTATCTTTCTTTTCAACCAAGAGCACTGGGGCTCCCCAAGGTGAAGAACTTGGGCGAATATACCCTTTGTCCAACAACTCCTTAATTTGCTTCTTGATTTCTATCAAGTCATTTGCGGGCATCCGATAGGGTCTCTTGGATATCGGGGCTGTTCCGGATAATAGCTCAATCAAGAACTCAATCTCTCTATCAGGGGGCATGCCCGGCAATTCCTCCGGAAATACATCTGGGTACTCCTGTACGATCGGTACTTCCTCCTGGACTACTCCCGTGAGAGAGTTTACTCGCTTACTCCGTGTCGGGCGCTGTGACACGTACTTAATCCGCTTCTGCTCGGGGGTGGTGAGCAAAATAGACTTAAGGGCACAATCAATATTCCCTTCATACTTGGCCAACCAATCCATGCCTAGGATTACATCCAATCCCTGGGACTCTAATACGATGAGGTCGGTGGGAAAATTATGGTTCCCGATGTTGAGACTCAAAGCATGGCATCCTATCCCGGCTATCATCATGCCTCCTGGGGAACTGACCTTAATAGGCTGGCTGAGGGTTCTAGTTGGCAAACTATACTTTTCCACAACTACCCTTGATATGAATGAATGTGTTGCACCAGAATCAAAAAGTACCAATATTGGACTTGAATTTAGCAAAAACTTACCAACCACAGTATCGAGGTGATGATAGACCTCTTCAACATCAATGTGATTCACCTGAGCTCGAGGAAAAGGATTGGGCTTCTTTGCTGCAGAGTTGTCGTTGCCATTTCCATTTCCCTGCTTGTTCTGGGGACATTCAGTGGCATAGTGTCCCGTCTTCTGACACTTGAAGCAGGTGATGTGGTTCAGATCCTTCTGAGCTGGAGCTGAATGCTGCTGAGTGCCAGTACCGCCATTCTTGAAGTTGTTGTTGTTGTGGTGGTTCCCATTTCCTCCAAGGTTGTGCACTGGGTGGTTATGCTGGACGTGTCCTCCAAACTTACCAGATCCAGTCCCGGTATTCCCTGAATATGGGGTGTAGCAAGGCTTCTGCTGAGTGCCGGAGTTGAACTTTCCAATCCCATACTTCTGCTTGCGGTTCTCCATCTGCTGGTGTTTCCCCTCCAAGATGAGGGCCTTATCAACCAGCTCCTGGTAGTTGTTGAAGGTGGCTACAGTCAGCTGAATGCTCAGCTCATCATTGAGTCCTTCCAAGAACTTTTCCTGCTTGGCCGCATCATCGGCCACATCTCCAGGTGCATAATGGGCGAGCATGCTGAATTCATCGACATACTGAGCCACAGAGCGATTCCCCTGGCGTAAGTTGCGAAACTCACGCTTCTTCAGACTCATTGCACGAGCTGAGACATGTGCAGTACGGAAGGCTTGCTTGAACTGCTCCCAAGTGACTCCAGCAATGGGGTATGTGGTGGTGTAGTTCTCCCACCATGCAGCTGCCGGGCCTTCAAGTTGATGCGCGGCAAAGCGCACCTTCTCAGCTTCAGTACAACCAGCAGTGATAAGTTCACGCTCCATCTTGCGGAGCCAATCATCTGCCACAATGGGCTCAATGCTGCTGGAGAAAGTCGGAGGGTTCAACCTCAGGAAACGGGTGAGATTGTCGGCCTGGGGTGGATGACGGTTGTTGTTATGGTTCTGGTTCTGGATGCTCAGCTGCATCAGGGTGTTCTGTTGCTGGATCAACTGGGTGAGTTCCGGCGGAAAGTTGGACTCAGGGGCGCGTCTCGGAGGCATATGATGTTTGTAGAGGGGTGAGATTAGCATAGAACAATGGTCTAAGAGTAATTACACTACCCATATGAAATGCAACAAACAAGTATCACACCACACATTTTATTCAATACCATCACAAAGGTTCACACGAGGATACAAAATTCGATAATCCTAAACATCGGCCTAAACGTTTAACGATAAAATAAATTTGGTGGTCTAGTCTAAATGTCCTCCTCAGAAAAGCATGGTGATGGGTCCTTCGGTGGAGCTTTCTTCATAGTCCTCGTCATTGCTGATCAAGGGGGCTACGTCACCTTCGGGATGAAGGTTCTCGCCCATGTCCAGTTCCTCCTCCAGGTATGCAACTCGAGTCTTCAGCTTCTCGATCCTCTCCAGAAAGTCCTTCACCTCCAGTTCGTGCTCATAGTGGGCTTCCCGGGCTGCTTCTTCGAGTTCGAGTTCGCGGAGCGACAGTTGCTTGATCTTCCTGGCGTCCTTGATCACACGATGCTCCAGAGTCCCAATGTGCTTCTCCAAGGTCTGGGCATAAGACAGGAGAGCGTCCTTGGTCTTGCTTGAGATGATTTCCCCGTCTTCGCTTCTCCGGGATACGGTGAATAGGTCTGGTGAAATAGGGCAGCCTTTGTACTCTTCCTTGATACTTCCGAGTGCACAATGGACCGCCATGTCCCTTCCGAGAATCTAGTTGGGTGCGATGAACTTGAAATCCACCGGCTCAGTGCGCGGCTCGAATGTCCTTCCGGGAACGTGCACCTCGATCCTGTAGCGTGAATCCTCCGGGTAAGACGAAGTCGGCTTCCCTGTGATAGTCGGCAGAGCAATCCTCAAGTCCTTGGTGATCTGCACCAGCTCCTTTCCGAAAGGCATAGTGGCGTCGGGCTAGCAAAACTCCGTGAACTTAACAGGGATGAAGGTGGCCATCTAAAACATTGGAAAATCGGAGAGAAGTCAGAAATGATCAGAAGAGAAAATAGAGGATTTATAGACATAAGAAAATAGTTTTCTTCGTAAGGCTTTTCCATTCCTAGAGGTTACGTCCTATGGTCAGCGTGTGCTCTGATACCATTTCTGTAGCGACCCGACTCAAGACGAGTCAAGCCTCTGGTGTTTCCGTACCATCCCAAGATCATGCTGGTACACACTCAGTACATAATGTATATATTCAAGAGTTCAATCACACAGCTTTATTAATCGAAATCTCATAATGAGTACTTCATTACAATAAAGTATTACAATAAAGTGGCTGAAGGCCATCTCATGAGATATCTAACGAAGACTAGCGGAAGCATCAGGTAGACAAGTCCACCCGACTCCAAGGCATGTCGCTGAGCATAGAACGTAGACTCACTCCTGGTCGGAAAAGTACTCTGCAACATGATACGTTGCAGCCGTGTAGGTCAGCATATGGAATATGCCGGCAAGTCATCAAAGAGAGGGGTAAAATAATAATCAACTATCTCTACATGCATATTTGGCAGGTGGGGCTATAAGTTTTGCATAAAGCCAATTTTATCCTACAACAAGAGGGGCTGGAAGCAAAATATTACTATATTGTTTGTTGTTAACGAGATGGTTCCGCCAACCAATTCTCGTACCCGAATAGTTGTTAACACCCACATCATTATTAAGTTGTGTCGAGAGTTCAGGGGAAATTCAATGCCTTCGGCTCAAGTTGTCCATGACCGTGGACACGGCTAATCGATTAGGTTGGGCACTCTGCAGAGTTTTGCACACGTTCCCCACAAGATTTGATCGCCTCCGTGTATGTCCTCGCACTTCAGGGTGTTTGAAGACCGGATGATCAAAACATGGTCTTTCAACGGGTCCCTCTGAATCCCTGTCGGTGCCCATCCATTCCTACCGTTCTTCTACATCTGCTAGCACGGCCTGTCCAGAGTCGCCGCGTTGTCCAACCAAGCCAGAGCCCATAATGACTTATGGCTGTGCAGGTAAGCCTTGAGTCTTGAAGTCTCCGTCCGTCTCTTCGAGCCTGGGTGAAGCTTTCCGCAGGATGTCATGGCCTCTCCAGCATCCCGGGTCATCCACTGGGTTCTCCAGGAGCCGATCAACCGTCCTTCACCCAGAGTTGCATTGCGTCCGAGGTCTTGAAAATCTTGTCTTAACCGGTCTTGATTATTTAATCAACCTCGCATCACTCGTGTTATGCACTCAACCGAAAACCCGTCTACTCAAGCATAGCAATAAGAAATTTGTCGTCCCGGGGCCAAGTATCGGGGTTGTTGTGTGCCTACCACATGATACTACAAACTATACTAAAATTTCCAAGTACCTAAGCAGCATGCAATTTGGGCAAAGAAAGGTGAAACTACCATGCATCGAAAACATAGGAAAATAGAATGATCAAAATGACTTGCCTTGATGATAGTTGTCTTGATCGAGCGCTTCTAAGTAACAAGCTTCGCACTCCGGGTGATCTACCGATACAAACACAATACACACCATAAGCACTACAATCAAGCAACAAGTAAAAATAACATCACAAGTAAAAATTTGCTATGGCCTAAGTGAAAGAATTCAATACACGTCACTAAGGCAGAAACTTGTTTCTGTTAAAAACCCAAGTAAAAATATTTGAAAATTTCTGAAACTTCTACCACAGTAATATATAATCACTAGGAAATAGTAGCAAAAAGAATCAACTCAAAATCATTTTATAAACTCCTGGAATAAGCAAAACATGGTTTAAACTAAATCTGATCTAATTCATATTTGAAAATTTCAAACATAGAAAAATTATATGTTTTTAAAAACTCCAGAAAAATTGGGATCTACTGGAACAAGAACCAACATCATTGGATTTCGGGAGCAAAATCTATGGCCAAAACAAAACTGAAACTATTCTGTTTTTGGAACTAAACAGAAAAAAGAAAACAATAGCTAACGGACAGGGGGGGGGGGTACACGTGGCGCTCTGTGAATGGCTGCGGGGGTGTGTGTTGCTGGTGTTAGGAGCAAACGGCCGAAGCCTAACAAGAACCCGCTTCGGCTAATAGTTAAGTAAATAAAAACCGAGCGGTTTTCTTAGCTAAACCGAACAGGTAACTACTTCTAATCTAGCACGTTCGTGTAGGATCCAACGGTGCTGGAGGGATGGGGGTGCTCACAGTGGAGATGAACTCCGGCAGGATCTTGACGGCGGCGGCGGCTCGGGCGTGGGCGGGGACGGCGCTACAGGGGGTCTCCGGCGACGGCGAGAGCTCCAGAGGGTGCGCGTGAGGGCGGCGAGCGCGATGGTGGCATCGGGGCGGTGTTGGGGTGGCCGGAGGTGGTGCCTCGGGTGGCCGAAGGTGGCCTAGCTTCGGTGCTCCGGCGAGGTCTACGGCAGGGGGCTTGGGGGCGGCGGGACGGTGCGGCGATGCGAGGAACGGGGTGCGGGCGGCCGGGGCAGTATTTATAGGCGGGAGAGGAGCTCGGGGAGGGAAGGGGCAGGGGAATCCGGGGAGATCCCGGCGTACTGGGGGCTCGGGCTCAGGCTCGTTTTTAGGAAAGGGGAGAGGTCGGGAGGAGGAAGGTGACCGAGGGAAGGGGCTGTTCGGGCGCGGGACCCACGCGGTAGGGAGAGGGGGCTGGGGATCTCGGGACGGCCAGCCGATCCGAAAGGGGATCGGGATCCCGGCCTCTGGGGCATTCGGCCCACTGCTATTAAGCGCCGGCTGCGGTTTCCTTTGAAAAAAAAATCTTTCCTAATTCTAGTCTTTTTCCGAAACAGAAAATAAAAAGGAAACAAATAAAATATTTAATATGGGGTATTATATACCAAAAAAATCAGAAAACTATCCTCTACTCGATTAACATTTTTTCCAAAGAAAAAATAAAAACTTTTAAAAAATGTTTTTTTCAGAAAATCCCCTAAATGCTTTATTTCTTTTTGCAAATATTCTCACGATAAAACTTTGGATTTCTTGGCTCCAAATATTTCAGAAATGCCCCGCACTTTGGAGGGTCATTTTCCTCCGCTCTCTCTCTTGCGTGCAAGAGAGTATTTTCCCGGCATTTCTCGTGTGAGGAAAAATAGAAATGCAAAAGCAAAAGTCGAAAGAATTCAAATGCAAACTTTATTTCAATCAATATGCATAGATGCTTAGCTACAATGTAAAACATTCCCAATTAGGAAAATTTGGATGTTACAGGCCAAAGCACCACCTAATGGAAAGCTCTAAACATGGCATCATATCAGAAATAACAGTGTTATGAAGTTGCTCTAAAGTGAAATCTGACTGCACCAATGGATTCCTGGGATGATTCTACCCCAAAATCATATATCCCAATTTATCATAAATTTTGGGCCGAAGAAGTGCCAGAGGGGCACCAGGGGGTGCCCACAAGCCTGCACGACGCGGCAACCCCCCAGGCCGCGCCATGGGGGCTTGTGGGCAGCCCACTGGCCCATTGGCCCCCTTCTTTTGCTATATGGAGGGTTTCGTCCAGGAAAAAATCATAGAGGAGCTTTTTCGTGCTTTCGCCGCCGCCACGAGGCGGAACTTGAGCAAAACCAATATAGAGCTCCAGCAGGACGATCCTGCCAGGGAAACTTCCCTCCCGGAGGGGGAAATGATCGCCATTGTCATCACTAACACTCCTCCCATCGAGGGGGACTCGTCACCATCAACATCTTCATCAGCACCACCTCATCTCCAAACCCTAGTTCATCACTTGTAACCAATCTCCATCTCGCGACTCCGATTGGTACTTGTAAGGTTGCTAGTAGTGTTGATTACTCTTTGTAGTTGATGCTAGTTGGATTATTTGGTGGAAGAGTTTATGTTCAGATCCTTGATGCTACTCATGACCTCTCTGATCATGATTATGATTACGCTTTGTGAGTAGTTACTTTTGTTCCTGAGGACATGGGATAAGTCATGCTAATAGTAGGCATGTGAATTTGGTATTCATTCGGTATTTTGATATGTTGTATGTTGTTTTTCCTCTAGTGGTGTTATGTGAACGTCGACTACATAACACTTCACCATTATTTGGGCCTAGAGGAAGTCATTGGGAAGTAGTAAGTAGATGATGGGTTGCTAGAGTGACAGAAGCTTAAACCCTAGTTTATGTGTTACTTCGTAAGGGGCTGATTTGGATCCACTAGTTTAATGCTATGGTTAGACTTTGTCTTAATTCTTCTTTCGTAGTTGCGGATGCTTGCGAGAGGGGTTAATCATAAGTGGGATGCTTTTCCAAGTAAGGGCAGTACTGATACGTCTCAAACGTATCTATAATTTTTGATGGTTTCACGTTGTTATCTTGTCATCTTTGGATGTTTTATGTACCTTTTATATCTTTTTTGGGACTAACTTATTAATTCAGTGCCAAGTGCCAGTTCCTGTTTTTTCTAAGTTTTTTGCTCTTTTCAGATCTAATTTTGGAACGGAGTCCAAACGGAATAAAATCCCGAAATGAGTTTTTCCCGAATGGAAGAAGATCACGGGGCCTGTGGGCCAAGCCAGGAGGGCTACAGGGAGCCCACAAGCCCCCACTCCGCCACCAGGGGAGGCGGCGGTGGGAAGGCTTGTGGCCTCCCTGGCGCCCTCTGACCTAGATCTTGCGCCTATATGTTCCCTAAAAATCAAAAAAAATCAGGGGAGCCACGAAAATACTTTTCCGCCGCCGCAAGCTTCCGTTTCCGCGAGATCTCATCTCGAGACCCTTCCCGGTGCCCTGCCGGAGGGGACTTTGGAGTTGTAGGGCTTCTTCATCATCATCATTGCCCCTCCAATGACTCATGAGTAGTTCACTTCAGACCTACGGGTCCGTAGTTAGTAGCTAGATGGCTTCTTCTCTCTCTTGGATCTTCAATACAAAGTTCTCCAAGATCTTCATGGAGATCTATCCGATGTAATCTTCTTTGGTGGTGTGTTTGTCGAGATCCGATGAATTGTGGATTTGTGATCAGATTATCAATGATATATATTTGAGTCTTTGCTGATTTCTTATATGCATGATTTGATATCCTTGTAAGTCTCTCCGAGTCTTGGGTTTTGTTTGGCCAACTAGATCTATGATTCTTGCAATGGGAGAAGTGCTTGGTTTTGGGTTCTTACCATGTGGTGACCTTTCCCAGTGACAGTAGAGGCAGCAAGGCACACATTGAGTAGTTGCCATCAAGGGTAACAAGGTGGGTTCTGTCGTTGATATGAGATTGTCCATCTACATCATGTCATCTTGCTTAAGGCGTTACTCTGTTCTTTTGGACTTAATACACTAGATGCATGCTGGATAGCGGTCGAAGTGTGGAGTAATAATAGTAGATGTAGAAAGTATCGGTCTACTTGTTTTGGACGTGATGCCTATAGATATAATCATTGTCATAGATGACGTCACGACTTTGCGCGGTTCTATCAATTGCTCGACAGTAATTTGTTCACCCACCATCTACTTGCTTTCATGAGAGAAGCCACTAGTAAACACTACTGCCCCCGGTCTATTCACGTCTATCGTTTACACCTTCGCTTTTACTTTGCTTTGTTACTTTGTTGCTTTCATTTCTCACTTTGCAAACAATCTATAAGGGATTGACAACCCCTTCATAGCGTTGGGAGCAGGTTCTTTGTGTTTGTGCACGCACTTGTGATACTCCTTCACTGGATCGATACTTTGGTTCTCAAAACTGAGGGAAATACTTACCACCGCTGCGCTACATCACCCTTTCCGCTTCGAGGGAACACCAACGCAAGGCTCCAAGGCCACGGGGAAATCCTTTGCATATTTTCCTAGGAAGTCCCTAAAGGCGTAGCCGTAGCAGAAGGATTCCTGGTGTCGTTGCTGAGGAGAATCAAGACAAGAACAGTCTCCCGTCAGCACGTGTTTCTGGCGCGGTTGGAAGGTCTTTTGTTGTAGTAGCAGAAGTATTTCTGGCGCCGTTGCCGGGGAAGGAGAGATCTATCCAAGTAGGTCTCACAAACTCATCTCTTGCATTTACTTTTTTTTCCAGTTGCCTCTCATTTTCCTCTCCCCCACTTCACACTTGTCGTTTTCTTTTGCCTTTTGCCTTTTTCGTTCGCCCTTTTCTCTCGCTTGCTTTCTGTTCGCTTGTGTGCCATGTGCCTTCAATATGCTTGCATATTCGCTTGCTCAAAATCTAGTGATATGGATCCTCATCCACTAGCTAATCTCTTTAAGAGACCCACTTATGTGGAACGAATTGCTAGTGAGTTGAGTGCACTTGACTATCTTTATGGAGTTCTGCTTGAGATGCGTGAATCTGAAAATCGTGATGAAGAAACTTATGAAGTGATTCACGAGAGCTCCTTGGATGAAAAGCATGATTGCAATGGTTTCACTATAAATTCTATTAGTGACAATCATGCTAAAAATATGCAAAACCCTAAGCTTGGGGATGCTAGTTTTGCTATGACCACTACTTATTGCAATAATCATGATTGGGGTGATGATCTTTCTTATGATATTGAACATTTGTTTAAACCTCATGATGAATATGATATTTGCAATAATATTTAAAGTGGGTTTGGAGAATTCATGACTTTGGTTGATGATAATCCCACTATTTTTGAAGAGCGTCAACTTTGCATGCATGTGGATCATGAAAAGAATATCCTATGTGATAGTTACATTGTTGAATTCATTCATGATGCTACTAAAAATTACTATGAGAGAGGATCATATGCTTCTACTTATTGCAATAGTATCAAGCTTCCTCTCCATGTGTTAAATTTTTTGAAGCTATGCTTGTTTTGCCTTCCTATGCTAGTTGATTCTTGCTCCAACAAGTTGTTTGTTCACAAAATCCCTATGCATAGGAAGTGGGTTAGACTTAAATGTGCTAGCCATATGCTCCATGCTGCTCTCGTTGTGCTTCAATTCTTGTCTTTTTTGAGAGCATCATTGAATGCCTAGCTAAGGGCGTTAAACAATAGCGCTTGTTGGGAGGCAACCCAATGAATCTATCCTTTTTGTTTCTGTTTCGTGTTTTCCACACTTTCATAATTCTGTTATGATTGTGTTTTTTTGTGTTTCTTTTTGCGTTTGTGCCAAGCAAAACCGTTATGATTAGTCTTGGGGATGATCGTTTGGTCATGCTCGAAAAGACAGAAACTTTCTGCAAACGAAAAGAATTTTCATTTTTTTCTGTAAGAGCTTTTGAGTTGATTCTTTTTGCTGCTAATTGCTACGCAAATTCTTCAGACTGTCGTAATTTTTCAGAATTGTTGAAGTACCAGAAGTATACAAAATATACAGATTGCTACAGACTGGTTTGCTGTTAACAGATTCTGTTTTTGTTGTGTTGGTTGCTTATTTTGATGAAACTATGGATAGTATCGGGGGGTATTAGCCATGGAAGAATGAAAATACAGTAACCCAACATCAGCATAAGTAGAATTTAAGTTTGCTACAGTACATAAGGAAGTGGTGGTTTGCTTTCAAATACTAATGTTATCACGAGTTTCTGTTTAAGTTTCGTGTTGTGAAGTTTTCAAGTTTTGGGTGAAGTTCTTATGGACAAAGAGATAAAGAGTGGCAAGAGCTCAAGCTTGGGGATGCCCAAGGCACCCCAAGAGATTCAAGGATGCCGTAAAAGCCTAAGCTCGGGGATGCCCCGGGAAGGCATCCCCTCTCTCGTCTTCAATCCATCGGTAACGTTACTTGGGGCTATATTTTTATTCACCACATGTTATGTGTTTTTGCTTGGAGCGTCTTGTATCATTGGAGTCTTTTATTTTTATTGTGTCACAATCATCCTTGCTGCACACCTGGAGAGAGAGACATTCACACACCGCGATTTTGTCGAGCTTCACTTATATCTTTTGGTAGACAATTCAGCTCACATGTGCTTCACTTATATCTTTTGAGCTAGACACTTTTGCTCTATGTGCTTCACTTATATCTTTTATAGCACAGCGGTGCGTGGCTTGGTAGTTGATATATGCTTTGAAAGTAGTCTCAAAAGGGGTAGTTATCCAAAGGGATACGAAAACTTCCACCTTCATGTGCATTGAATAGTTAGAGAAGTTTGATTTATCTCAATTAGTTTTGAGTTGTGGTTATGGTAATATTGAAGTTATGCTAGTAAGGTGTTGTGGATCTAGAAATACTTGTGTTGAAGTTAGTGATTCCCGTAGCATGCAGGTATGATGAACTGCTATGTGATGAAATCTGAGCATGATTAGTCTATTGATTGTCATCCTTTGTGTGGCGGTCGGGATCGCGCGATGGTTGATACCTACCAACCCTTCCCCAAGGAGTATGCATTGAATGCTTTGTTTCGATTACTAATAAAACTTTTGCAACAAGTATATGAGTTCTTCATGACTAATGTCGAGCCCATGGTTTAGATGCACTTTCACCTTTCACCATCACTATCTTCTTAGTGTCGTGCAACTTTCGCCGGTGCACAAAACCCACCATTAGCCTCCCTCAAAACAGCCACCATACCTACCTACTATGGCTTTTTCAAAGTCATTTCGAGATATATTGCCATACAACTGCCACCATGACATGTGCCACCACGTCTACATTGCCATTGCATGATCGTAAGATAGCTAGCATGATGTTTCCATTAATGTCTATGCCATGCTAGATCATTGTCACGGTACACTACTGAAGGCAATCCATATAGAGTCATCGTTGCTCTAAGTTTTGAGTTGAAAATGTGATGATCATCATTAATGGAGCATTGTCCCATGTGAGGAAATAAAAGAGGCCAAAGAAGCCCACCAAAAAAAGAGGCCAAAGAGCCCACAAAAAATGAGAGAAAAAGAGAGAAGGGACAATGTTACCACTTTTCCACACTTGTGCATATTAAGCACCATGATCTTCATGATTGAGAGTTTCTCGTTTTGTCACCACCATATAGCTAGTGAGAAATTTTCATTATATAACTTGGCTTGTATATTCCAATGATAGGCTTCCTCAAAATTGCCTTAGGTCTTCGTGAGCAAGCAAGTTGGATGCACACCCACTAGTTTTCTTTAAGAGCTTTCACATACTCTTAGCTCTAGTGCATCATTTGTATGGCAATCCCTACTCATTCACATTAATATCTATTGATGAGCATCTCCACAGCTCATTGATATGCCTAGTTAATGTGACCATCTTCTCCTTGTTTTGTCTTGCAACCTCCACCACACTCCACAACATCTATAGTGCTATAACCATGGCTCACACTCATGTATTGCGTGAGAGTTGAAAAGGTTTGAGAAAGTAAAGGTGTGAAACAATTACTTGGCCAATACCTGGGTTGTGCATGATTTAAATTCGTTGTGCAATGATGATAGAGCATAGCCAGACTATATGCTTTTGTAGGGATAACTTCCTTTTGGCCTTGTTATTTTGAAAGTTCATGATTACCTTGCTAGTTTTCTTGAATTATTATTGTTTCCACGTCAATAGCAAACTATTGTTTTGAATCTAATGGATCTGAACATTCACGTCACATAAGAGGAGTTACAAAGGACATCTATGCTAGGTAGCATGAAAGCATCAAAAATTCATTGTTTATCACTTCCCTACTCGAGGACGAGCAGGAGTTAAGCTTGGGGGTGCTTGATACGTCTCAAACGTATCTATAATTTTTGATGGTTTCACATTGTTATCTTGTCATCTTTGGATGTTTTATGTACCTTTTATATCTTTTTTGGGACTAACTTATTAATTCAGTGCCAAGTGCCAGTTCCTGTTTTTTCTGTGTTTTTGGCTCTTTTCAGATCTGATTTTGGAACGGAGTCCAAACGGAATAAAATCCCCGAAATGATCTTTTCCCGAACGTAAGAAGATCAGGGGGCGTGTGGGCCAAGCCAGGAGGGCTACAGGGAGCCCACAAGCCAACACTCCGCCACCAGGGGGAGGCGGCGGTGGGCAGGCTTGTGGCCTCCCTGGCGCCCCCTGACCTAGATCTTGCGCCTATATATTCCCTAAAAATCAGAAGAAAAAATCAAGGGAGCCACGAAATACTTTTCCGCCGTCGCAAGCTTCCGTTTCCGCGAGATCTCATCTGGAGACCCTTCCCGGCGCCCTACCGGAGGGGACTTTGGAGTTGGAAGGCTTCTTCATCATCATCATCGCCCCTCCAATGACTCGTGAGTAGTTCACTTCAGACCTACGGGTCCGTAGTTAGTAGCTAGATGGCTTCTTCTCTCTCTTGGATCTTCAATACAAAGTTCTCCATGATCTTCATGGAGATCTATCCGATGTAATATTCTTTGGCGGTGTGTTTGTCAAGATCCTATGAATTGTGGATTTGTGATCAGATTATCTATGATATATATTTGAGTCTTTGCCGATTTCTTATATGCATGATTTGATATCCTTGTAAGTCTCTCCGAGTCTTGGGTTTTGTTTGGCCAACTAGATCTATGATTCTTGCAATGGGAGAAGTGCTTTGTTTTGGGTTCTTACCATGTGGTGACCTTTCCCAGTGACAGTAGGGGCAGCAAGGCACACATTGAGTAGTTGCCATCAAGGGTAACAAGGTGGGCTCTGTCGTTGATATGAGATTGTCCATCTACATCATGTCATCTTGCTTAAGGCGTTACTCTGTTCTTTTGGACTTAATACACTAGATGCATGCTGGATAGCGGTCGACGTGTGGAGTAATAGTAGTAGATGCAGAAAGTATCGGTCTACTTGTTTTGGACGTGATGCCTATAGATATAATCATTGCCATAGATGACGTCACGACTTTGCGCGGTTCTATCAATTGCTCGACAGTAATTTGTTCACCCACCGTCTACTTGCTTTCATGAGAGAAGCCACTAGTAAACACTACTGCCCCCGGGTCTATTCACGTCTATCGTTTACACCTTCGCTTTTACTTTGCTTTGTTACTTTGTTGCTTTCAGTTCTCACTTTGCGAACAATTTATAAGGGATTGACAACCCCTTCATAGTGTTGGGAGCAGGTTCTTTGTGTTTGTGCACGCACTCGTGATACTCCTTCACTAGATCGATACATTGGTTCTCAAAACTGAGGGAAATACTTACAACCGCTGCGCTAAATCACCCTTTCCGCTTCGAGGGAACACCAACGCAAGGCTCCAAGGCCACGGGGAAATCCTTTGCATATTTTCCTAGGAAGTCACTAAAGGCATAACATAGCAGAAGGATTCATGGTGCCGTTGCTGAGGAGAATCAAGACAAGAACAGTCTCCCGTCAGCACGTGTTTCTCGCACCGTTGGAAGGTCTCCTGTTGCAGTAGCAAGTACCCAAGCTCCGGTCCACCCACATATCAAACTATCAAAGTAACTAACGTGAATCATATGAACATGATGAAACTAGCATGATAGAGATTCTCGTGTGTCCTCGCGAGCGTTTTTCCTCCTATAAGACTTTGTCCAGGCTTGTCCCTTGCTACAAAAGGGATTGGGCCACTTTGCTGCACTGTTGCTACTTTTGTTACTTGCTGCTACGAATCATCTCACCACGCAATCACTTGTTACCGACAATTTCAGTGCTTGCAGATATTTCCTTGCTGAAAACCACTTGTCAGATCCTTCTGCTCCTCGTTGGGTTTGACACTCTTACTTATCGAAAGGACTACAATTGATCCCCTATACTTGTGGGTCATCAAGACTCTTTTCTGGCACCGTTGCCAGGGAGTGAAGCGCCTTTGGTAAGTGGAACTTGGTAAGGAAACATTCATATAGTGTGCTGAAATTTATTGTCACTTGTCACTATGGATACTAATCCTTTGAGGGGCTTGTTCGGGGTATCTTCACCTCGAACGGAAGCACGAATGGTTGCTCCTCAACCTGCTGCACCTACTGAAAATATTTGCTTTGAATTTCCTTCGGGTATGCTTGAGAAACTGCTGGCTAATCCTTTTACATGAGATGGAACATCACATCTAGACTTGCATCTAATCTATGTAGATGAAGTTTGTGGTTTATTTAAGCTTGCATGTGTGCCCGAGAATGAGGTCAAGAAGAAGGTATTTCCTTTATCTTTGAAGGATAAGGCGTTGACATGGTATAGGCTATGTTATGATACTGGATCATTGGACTACAATCGGTTGAAATTGGAATTTCATCAAAAGTTTTATCCTATGCATTTAGTACATCGTGATCGAAATTATATTTACAATTTTTGGCCTCGTGACAGAGAAAGCATCGCTCAAGCTTGGGGGAGGCTTAAATCTATACTATATTCATGCCCCAATCATGAGCTCTCGAGAGAAACTATCATTCAGAACTTCTATGCTCGGCTTTCTCATGATGATCACAGCATGCTTGACACTTCTTGTACCGGTTCTTTTATGAAGAGAGATATTGACTTCAAATGGAATTTATTGGAGAGAATTAAACGCAACTCTGAAGATTGGGAGCTTGAAGAAGGTAAGGAGTCAGGTATGAATTTCACTTTTGATTGCGTTAAATCCTTTGTTGAGACAAATACTTTTTGTGACTTTAGCGCTAAGTATGGACTTGACTCTGAGATAGTAGCTTCATTGTGTGAATCATTTGCTGCTCATATTGATCTCCCCAAAGAGAAGTGGTTTAAATATCACCCTCCTTTAGAGGTCAATGTAGTTAATACCACTCCAGTTGAAGACAAAGTCATTGCCTATAGTGATCCTGTGGTACCCAGTGCTTACATTGAGAAACCACCTTTCCCTGTTAGGATAAAGGATCATTCTAAAGCTTCAACTGTGATACGTAGAGACTATATTAGAACACCTACACCCCCTGAGCAAATTAGAGTTGAACCTAGCATTGCTATTATCAAAGATCTTCTGTCTGAAGAAGTTGAGGGACATAATATTCACTTCTGTGAAGATGCTGCTAGAATTGCTAAACCTCACGTAAGAGACAAACATAGGCCTGTTGTTGGCATGTCTGTGGTTTCTGTTAAGAGAGAAGATCATTGTTATCATGGTTTATGTGACGTGGGTGCTAGTTTTAGTGCAATACCTCAATCCTTATATGATGAAATCAAAGATGAGATTGCACCTGTTGAGATAGAACATATTGATGACACTATTCAGCTTGCCAATAGAGATACTATGTGCCTTGTGGGAATTGTAAGGGATGTTGAAGTCTTGTGTGGTAAAACAAAGTATCCTGCTGATTTCCTCATTCTTGCTACTGCACAAGATAGCTTTTGTCCCATCATATTTGGCAGACCTTTTCTCAATACTGTTAATGCTCATATTGATTGTGAGAAGCAAAATGTCACTGTTGGCTTTGAAGGTGTGTCACATGAGTTCAATTTCTCTAAGTTTGGTAGACAACCTCATGAAAAGGAGTTGCCTAGTAGGGATGGAACTATTGCCTTAGCTACTATTGCCGTGCCTCCTACTGATCCCTTAGAGCAATACTTGCTTGAGCATGAAAATGATATGCATATGGATGAAAGGGATGAGATAGATAGAGTTGTATTAGAACAATATCCTATCCTTAAGAATAACTTGCCTGTTGAACTGCTTGGGGATCCACCCCCACCAAAGGGTGATCTTGTGTTCGAGCTTAAACAGTTGCCTGATACTCTTAAGTATGCCTATCTTGATGAAAAGGAGATATATCCTATCATTATTAGTGCTAGCCTCTCGGAGCATGAAGAAAAGAAGTTGCTAAAAACTCTGAGGAAGCACCGTGCTGCTATAGGATATACTCTTGATGATCTTAAGGGCATTAGTCCCACTCTATGCCAGCACAAGATCAAAACTGATCCTGAATTCAAACCAGTTGCTGATCATCAAAGGAGATTGAATCCTAAGATAAAGAAGTAGTAAGAAAAGAAATACTAAAGCTCCTGGAAGCAGGTATCATTTATCCTGTTGCTCACAGCGATTGGGTGAGTCCGGTGCATTGTGTCCCTAAGAAGGGAGGCATTACTGTTGTCCCTAATGATAAGGATGAGTTGATCCCACACAGGATTATTACTAGCTATAGGATGGTGATTGATTTTAGGAAGTTGAATAAAGCCACTAGGAAAGATCATTACCCTCTGCCTTTTATCGACCAAATGCTAGAAAGGTTGTCCAAACACACACACTTCTGCTTTCTAGACGGTTATTCTGGTTTCTCCCAAATACCAGTTGCACAATCTGATCAAGAGAAAACCACTTTCACCTGCCCTTTCGGTACCTTTGCTTATAGACGTATGCATTTTGGCTTATGTAATGCACCTGCCACCTTTCAAAGATGTATGATGGCTATATTCTCTGACTTCTGTGAAAATATTGTCGAGGTTTTCATGGATGACTTCTCCTTTTACGGGTCTTCCTTTGATGATTGCCTCAGCAACCTTGATCGAGTCTTGCAGAGATGTAAAGACACCAATCTTGTCTTGAATTGGGAGAAGTGCCACTTTATGGTTAATGAAGGCATCGTCTTAGGTCATAAAATTTCTGAAAGAGGTATTGAAGTCGATAAGGCTAAGGTTGATGCAATCGAGAAAATGCCATACCCCACAGATATCAAAGGTATAAGAAGTTTCCTTGGTCATGCTGGTTTCTGTAGAAGGTTCATCAAGCACTTCTCTAAGATTTCTAGGCCTCTTACCAATCTCTTGCAAAAGGATATTCCTTTTGTCTTTGACGATGATTGTGAGGAAGCCTTCGAAATACTTAAGAGGGCTTTGATAACTGCACCTATTGTTCAACCACCTGATTGGAACTTACCTTTTGAGATCATGTGTGACGCTAGTGATTATGGTGTTGGTGCTGTCCTAGGGCAAAGAGTTGACAAGAAGTTGAATGTTATTCACTATGCTAGTAAAACTCTAGACAGTGCCCAAAGAAACTATGCCACTACGGAGGAGGAGTTTTTAGCAGTCGTGTTTGCATGTGAAAAGTTCAGGTCTTACATAGTTGATTCCAAAGTCACTATTCACACTCATCATGCTGCTATTAAGTACCTCATGGAGAAGAAGGATGCTAAACCTAGACTTATCAGATGGGTTCTCTTGCTACAAGAATTTTATTTGCACGTTGTCGACGGAAAGGGTGCTGATAACCCCGTAGCAGATAACTTGTCTAGGTTGGAGAACGTTCTTGATGACCCAGAACCTATTGATGATAGCTTTCCCGATGAACAATTGAATGTCATCAATGCCTCACGTAGTGCACCGTGGTATGCTTATTATGCAAACTATATTGTTGCCAAATATATACCACCTAGTTTCACGTACCAGCAAAAGAAGAAATTCTTCTTTGACTTGAGACATTACTTTTGGGATGATCCTCACCTTTATAAGGAAGGAGTAGATGGTGTTATTAGACGTTGTGTACCTAAACATGAACAGGGACAGATCCTACAGATGTGTCACTCCGAGGCCTACGGAGGACACCATGCGGGAGATAGAACTCCACACAAGGTATTGCAATCAGGTTTCTGTTGGCCCACTCTCTTCAAGGATGCCCGTAAGTTTGTCTTGTCTTGTGACGAATGTTAAAGAATAGGTAATATTAACAAACGTCAGGAAATGCCTATGAACTATTCATTTGTCATCGAACCATTTGATGTCTGGGGCTTTGATTATATGGGAGCTTTTCCAAAATCCAATGGGTATACTCACATCTTAGTTGCTATTGATTATGTCACTAAGTGGGTAGAAGCTATCCCCACTAGTAGTGCTGATCACAACACCTCTATAAAGATGTTGAAAGAAGTTATCTTCCCTAGATTTGGAGTCCCTAGATATCTAATGACAGACGGTGGTTCACACTTCATTCATGGTGCTTTCCATAAAACGCTCGCTAAGTATGATGTCCACCATAGAATTGTGTCTCCCTATCACCCTCAGTCCAGTGGTCAAGTAGAACTAAGTAATAGAGAGATTAAACTGATTCTGCAAAAGACTGTCAACAGGTCTAGAAAGAATTGGTCTAAGAAGCTCGATGATGCACTGTGGGCTTATAGAACTGCCTATAAGAATCCCATGGGCATGTCTCCGTACAAAATGGTGTATGGGAAAGCATGTGACTTACCTCTTGAGCTAGAGCATAAAGCTTATTGGTCAATCAAAGAGCTCAACTTCGATTTCAAACTTGCGGGTGAGAAGAGGTTATTTGATATTAGCTCGCTTGATGAGTGGAGAACTCAGGCATATGAGAATGCCAAGCTGTTCAAAGAGAAGGTTAAGAGGTGGCATGATAAGAGGATACAAAAGCGTGAGTTCAATGTAGGTGATTATGTCTTGGTATATAACTCTCGTTTAAGATTCTTTACAGGCAATCTTCTCTCTAAATGGGAAGGTCCCTATGTTGTTGACGAAGTATATCGTTCCGGTGCTATCAAGATCAACAACACGGAAGGTAATTGTACGAGAGTGGTAAATGGGCAGAGACTCAAGCATTATATCTCAGGTACTCCCATAAATGTTGAAAGCAATATTGTCAATACCATAACTCTAGAAGAATACCTAAGGGATTTTTAGCAGCCTGTTTTAGACTCCGAAAACGAAGAGGTATGTGATTCGGTAAGAAAACAGAGTCCAAAACTTTTCCAGTAGGAAATTTTCTCTGTTTTGGAATATTTGAAAAAATACAAAAATTGGAAGTAGTCCGGAAAGTGCGCGAGGAGGCAACAAGCCTGCACGGCACGTGCCCACCCCCTGGCCGCGCCATGAGGGCTTGTGGCCACCTCGTGCGCCTCCTGGACTCTGTTTTCGTGCAGGGTACTCCTTCTGGTCTGAAAAAAATCATTATATATACTTCCGTTTGGTCTGACCCCTGCATGATGCAGATTTCCTTTGTTTTTCGTTTCGAGCCTGTTTTCTGTCGCAGATCTAGGTCAAGATGTCTTCTCAGGATTTAGAGGGGGAGAGCTATGTGGCTGATTACCTTGCTAACCCCAAGGTCTATGGGGACTTTGATCCATATGGCTGGACCTCTGATGAGGAAGAAGATTATGATCCCAAGGAGAAGGAACAAACAAGTTCCGATGAACAGGAGGCTCCTCTACCTCAACGTGGACACACGCATGTGGAGTTCAAGAAGTAGAGCCTCCCTGACTCAAGGAAGAAGCCTAGTGCTTTGTTTATCCCTTCTCGTTTCTTGCAGGAGAGCAAGCAGGAATTATGTCAAAGGGTGTTGAAGCTTGAAGAGGAAAATGATGATCTGAGGGAGCAGAATTTTATGCTCAAGTAGAAATTAAACAAACTCAAGACCTCTTCAACAACTCCACCACCTTCACCACCAAAGGAAGACAACTGAGCATTGGTATGGGAAATCCCCTTGGCTTTTGCCAAGCTTGGGGGAGTTGCCCCGGTATCGTATCACCATCACATCTTTTACCTTCACCTTTGTTTTAGTTTTCCTTTTCAGTTTTCTCTTTCTCTAGTAGTTTAAAAGTCTTAGTGTTTTAGTTTCGAGTTTTGCTTTGTGTCACCCCAGATGTATTCTTGCTCATGAGCCATATAATAAAGAGTGTCTTAGTTGAAGGGCTTTGCCTCTTTCCATGATCAAAAGAGTGAGAATAGAACAAAAGCATGAAAGATCATGTAATGATCTTATGGGAAGTGATGGCTTCACATATAAAAAGAATGAGGATTGAAACTTGTTGAGGGTAGGCAAACGTAGACCTTGGTCATTGTTGCAATTAATAGGAAGTGATAAAGAAGCAGAGGTTCACATACAAATATATCATCTCTGACACCATCTATGATTGTGAACACTCACCAAACTATTGCATGCCTAGAAGTAGATGTTGGACAAGGAAGACAACGTAATGAATTGTGTTTTCTTGGTTCCAAACAATGTTATATGATTAGAGATCCCTTAGCATGTGACGATTGCTTCCACCTCATATTAGCCAAAACCTCCTGCACCAAGTAGAGATACTACTTGTGCATCCATAAACCATCAACCCAGTTTTGCCATGAGTGTCCACCATACCTACCTATGGATTGAATAAGATCCCTCAAGTAAGTTGTCATCGGTGCAAGCAATAAAAATTGCTCTCTAATATGTATGATCTATTAGTGTGTGGAAAATAAGCTTTATACGAACCTGTGATGAGGAAGACATAAAAGCGACAGACTATATAATAAAGTTCTTTATCACAGGAGGCAATATAAAGTGACGTTCCTCTGCACTAAGAGGACACACATCCAAACCCCAAAAGCGCATGACAACCTCTGATTCCCTCTGCGAAGGGCCTATATTGTATCTTTACTTTTTGCCATTGAAAGAGTCATGGTGATCTTCACCAATTCCTTATTTTGCCTTTGTCTTGGCTACCGTCACATGCTTGGGAAAGATCTATATTCATACGTCAACTTGGAGGTAAGTATTCATGAATTATTACTGTTGACATTACCATTGAGGTAAGTAGTTGGGAGGAAAAACTGTAAGCCCCTATCTTTCTCTGTGTCCAGCTGAAACTTTGATCTCATGAGTACCACGTGAGTTGTAGCAATTGTAGAGAACGAAAGAATGATTGAGTATGTGGATTTCCTTTACAAGCTCTTATTGACTTTTCTGATGTTGTGATAAATTGCAATTGCTTCAATGACTAAAGGCTACCGATTGTTACTTCTCGGTAAGGTTCTTGATCCATGCTTTACTTTGTGAAGGAATTATCACTTTAGCATTTGAGATTATATGTCGGTATTGCTGTTCTGATCTTGATCATGATGCATGCATGTTCGTATCGTGTTTTGTCGACACCTCTCTCCATAAACATGTGGACATATTTATTGAGCTCGGCTTTCGCTTGAGGACAAGCGAGGTCTAAGCTTGGGGAGTTGATACGTCCATTTTGCATCATGTTTTCATGTTGATATTTATCGCTTCTTTGGCTGTTATTTCACTTAACGGTACAATTCTTATGCCTTTTCTCTCTTATTTTTCAAGGTTTACATGAAGAGGGAGAATACCGCCAACTGGAATTCTGGCCTGAAAATGGAGCAAAAATGAGATACCTATTCTGCGCAACTCCAAACACCATGAAAATCAACGGGGATTTTTTTCCCAATTTATCAAAAATACTAGGCCGAAGAAGTGCCAGAGGGGCACCAGGGGGTGCCCACAAGCCTGCACGGCGCGGCCACCTCCCAGGCCGCGCCATGGGGGCTTGTGGGCAGCCCACTGGCCCACTGGCCCCCCTCTTTTGCTATATGGAGGGTTTCGTCCAGGAAAAAATCACAGAGGAGATTTTTCGTGGTTTCTCCGCCGCCACGAGGCGGAACTTCAGCAGAACCAATCTAGAGCTCCGGCACGACGATCCTGGCGGGAAAACTTCCCTCCCGGAGGGGGAAATGATCGCCATCGTCATCACCAACACTCCTCTCATCGGAGGGGACTCGTCACCATCAACATCTTCATCAGCACCATCTCATCTCCAAACCCTAGTTCATCACTTGTAACCAATCTCCGTCTCGCGACTCTGATTGGTACTTGTAAGGTTGCTAGTAGTGTTGATTACTCTTTGTAGTTGATGCTAGTTGGATTATTTGGTGAAAGAGTTTATGTTTAGATCCTTGATGCTACTCATTACCTCTCTGATCATGATTATGCTTATGCTTTGTGAGTAGTTACTTTTGTTCCTGAGGACATGGGATAAGTCTGGCTAATAGTAGTCATGTGCATTTGGTATTCGTTCGGTATTTTGATATGTTGTATGTTGTTTTTCCTCTAGTGGTGTTATGTGAACGTCGACTACATAACACTTCACCATTATTTGGGCCTAGAGGAAGGCATTAGGAAGTAGCAAGTAGATGATGGGTTGCTAGAGTGACAGAAGCTTAAACCCTAGTTTATGCGTTACTTCGTCAGGGGCTGATTTGGATCCACTAGTTTAATGCTATGGTTAGACTTTGTCTTAATTATTCTTTCGTAGTTGCGGATGCTTGCGAGAGGGGTTAATCATAAGTGGGATGCTTGTCCAAGTAAGGGCAGTACCCAAGCGCCGGTCCACCCACATATCAAACTATCAAAGTAACGAACGTGAATCATATGAACATGATGAAACTAGCATGACAGAAATTCCCGTGTGTCCTCGGGAGCGTTTTTCCTCCTATAAGACTTTGTCCAGGCTTGTCCCTTGCTACAAAAGGGATTGGGCCACTTTGCTGCACTATTGCTACTTTCGTTACTTGTTGCTTGCTACGAATCATCTGACCACACAATCACTTGTTGCCGACAATTTCAGTGCTTGCAGATATTTCCTTGCTGAAAACCGCTTGTCAGATCCTTCTGCTCCTCGTTGGGTTCGACACTCTTACTTATCGAAAGGACTACGATTGATCCCCTATACTTGTGGGTCATCACGTGGCAACGGCGGCGCAATGGAGCTGCTGCACCCGGCCATGGCAGAGCACGGCGGCGGCGACACCTACACTATGGCGTTCCTACGGGGAAGCGAAGAGGGCAAGGCGACATTGATGGCTCACCCTGGGCGCTGAGAAGGGGAGGAGCGGCTTGATGGAAAGGAAGAAGCGGCTCGAGGCGCTCCGCGGCGAAGCTCTCTCCTGCTCCTGCAACGGCGACGCGGAGGCGACGCCAGGGAGGGCTCAGGCCTCCCCTAGCAGCGGGTATGGAACGAGGATGCCACCTGCATCCTCGCGACCATCTTGGATGCCACGGGGGGAGGCTGCCGACGACGAGGGGACGCAGGGACAGCAGCGATGCTCCTCTGAACTCCTCTCTCTCAGAAATCTTACCTGCAAAGGGGGGAAGAAGGAGGGAGAAAGAGGTGGCGGCAAAGAGAGGGAACCCTAGGGGGGCACGCACGCCGAGGGGGCTAAATAGGCGAGGGTCTTGACGATGTTGGCGTCCATGCCACGGTCACGTGTCTCTCTCTCTCTCTCGCTGTCTCTAACGGAAAGCGGGGAGGAGGGGGATGGCGTCTGGAAGAAGAAAGGAAAGGGGAAGGGGCCGCACTAGCGAAGAAAGGAGGGGAGGCCCAAGTGGAGAAGGAGGTAGCCGGCCCACGTGGGCTTGCTCTTGCGCCTGGATAAGAACAGGAAAAAACAAAAGGGTTTTCCCTTTTAAAAATAAAAGCCACAATCAAAATTCACAGAGACAAGTAGAGGGGTTTATTTAGAAAAATAAAAATAGATAGGGGCTGAGGGATTTATGCCCTATTTAAATAAAATACAAACCAGATTTTTAGAACAATTAAATTATACACAAAACATGAATTATGATGTTGTTTTTATAAAAAACAAATGACTTAAAGCTTAAAACAACAAGACAACTACCCCCTCAACCACAAGTGAATTCTCTGAAAGTATAACATTTTTAAAACAGGTTCTTACAAGGTTTAACACACAAGTTAAAAATAACAAAAGGGGAAGGGCTTTGCATTGTTTGAAAAGCATTGTAGTTTGAAAGCATGTTTGGAAACATTGTTTGAAAACACCACAACATCACACCACTCAAAGCAAGCTAGCACAACCGTAATGGATCAACTAGCAACACAAGAATGAAAGCAATATAATTAATGAGGATGCCATGATGCAAGATAATGACATGAAATGGAGTCACATGAAATGATAAACTTTATAACATCCAAAACATGGTTCCACAAAATAGGAAAGGATCCAAATATGGAAAGGATTACATCTGGGCTGTTACAAACTCTCCCACACTACAAGAAGATCTCGACCCGAGATCTAGGACTGAAAGAACTCTGGAAATTCGAAACAGAGGTGATCCTCGCGCTCCCAAGTGGCCTCTTTGTCGGAATGATGTGACCATTGCACCTTGAGAAATTTGATTGACTTATTGCGGGTCTTGCACTCAGTCGCCTCAAGAACTGCAACTGGATGCTCACGGTGGGATAGGTTGGGTTGAAGGTTGATATCCTGAAGATCAACTGTGCGCTCGAGAGTCTTGAAGCATCTCCGGAGTTGAGAGACATGAAACACGTCATGCACATTTGAGAAGTTTGAAGGGAGCTCTAATTGATATGCAAGGTCGCCTCTCTTGCCAACAATTATGAAAGGCCCAACAAAACAAGGAGCAAGCTTTCCTTTGATGTTGAAACGCTGAGTGCCTTTCATTGGAGACACTTTGAGATAGACGAAGTCATCGAGCTGATAAACCATGTCACGATGCTTGCTATCGTAGTAGCTCTTCTGACGGGACGCGCTGCTTTGAGATTATCCCGAATGACACGACACATTTCTTCTACTTCAGCAATCATGTCATTCCCAAGAATCTGACGCTCACCAGTCTCTAACCAATTGAGCGGGGTACGGCACTTCCTGCCATAGAGAATCTCGAACGGAGCTTTGCCTGAACTTGCCTGATAGCTGTTGTTATATGAAAACTCAGCAAAAGGTAGGCAGTCTTCCCACTTCATGCCAAAGGAAATGACACATGCTCTCAGCATATCCTCGAGGACCTGATTGACACTCTCAACTTGCCCACTAGTCTGAGGATGAAAGGCTATACTGGATCAAATCTTAGTACCCAACGTAGACTGAAATGAATCCCAGAACATGGAAGTAAAGATGCTTCCTCGATCCTAAGAAATCAGCATTGGAACACCATGCAATGAGACTACCCTTGACGTATACAGCTCTGCAAGCTGAGCTGCCAAGATACACTCCTTGACTGGAAGGAAATGAGCGACTTTGCTCAACTTGTCAATGACGACAAAGATGGCATCATTACCTTTCTTGGACTTCGGAAACCCGGTGATGAAATCCATCTCAACATGGTTGAACTTCCATTCTGGAATGGGCAAGGGATGCAAAAGACCTGCTGGACGTTGATGCTCTGCTTTCACCCTTCAATTTGGGAACTCCCTTTGCCAAGCCAATCTTAACTTTCTTCACCATAGCATCAAGAAGTTGAGCTTGTCGGACTTGGTCTTCCAAGGTAGGAGAAATCTGAAGATTAGCAAGAAATTCCTGAGATATTAACTAAAGGTTGAGCTTTCTGAAAGAATCACAAAGATCAGACTGGATAGGCTTCAGAATGAGACGGTTGCAGTAAGCCTTCCTTCTCAAAGCATCTGCGAAGACATTAGCTTTGCCTGGAGTGTACTCAACGCTCGGATTAAAATCTTGGAGCATTTCCACCCAACGAGTTTGTCGAAGATTGAGGTTAGGCTGGGTGAAGATGTATTTGAGACTCTTGTGATCGGTGAACACTTCAACCTTTCTTTCCAACAAGAGGTGTCTCCAAGTCATCGGAGCATGTACCACTGCCGCCAACTCAAGATCATGAGTGGGGTAATTCTTCTCACTTGGCTTCAACTGCCTCGAGGTATAAGCTACCACTTTCTTGTCTTGCATCATAACTGCACCAAGACCTTGAAGAGAGGCATCGCAGAACACTTGATAAGGTTTGGAGTCATTAGGAGGAACCAAGACTGGAGTAGAAGTGAGCTTCTCTTTGAGTGTGTCGAAAGCCAACTGACAGTCTGGAGACCAGACATACTTCACACCCTTCTCAAGAAGACTTGAGAGAGGCTTAGCAATCTTGGAGAAATTCTCAACGAATCTTCTGCAATAGCTTGCAAGCCCGAGAAAGCTTCGAAGGTGCTTCACATTTTGCGGAGGTTCCCACTCAACAATGGCGTGCACCTTCGACGGATCAACTTTGATGCCCTCGGTAGAGATGATGTGCCCAAGGTAGACAACTTCCTTCAACCAGAACTCACATTTGGAAAACTTAGCATAGAACTTATGCTATCTTAGCTTATCAAGCACAAGCCTGAGATGTCTTCATGCTCTTCCTCAGTTTCCGAAAAGACCAGAATATCATCAAGGTACAACAAGACGAATTCATTCTTGAATGGGGAGAATATATAATTAATCATCCGACAGAAGGTCTGTGGAGCATTGTCCACACCGAAAGACATCACCGTGTACTCATACGAGCCAAAGCTTGTTCTGAAAGCAGTCTTTGGAATGTCCTCTTCACGAATGCGAATCTTATGATAACCCATCCTGAGATCAAGCTTCGAGCAGATTTTAGCCCCTTTCAATTGCTCAAACAACTCATTGATGTTGGGAAGTGGATACTTGTTTTTGATCGTCTTCTTATTCAATGGACGGTAATCGACACAGAGTCGTACTGTGCCATCCTTCTTCTTGACAAAAAGAACTCCACAACCCCAAGGAGATGAGCTTGGTCTGATCAGACCCAGACGCTCTTGCTCATCAAGTTGTTTCTTCAGCTCCTTCAGCTCTTCTGGACCTAGTTTATACGACCGCTTGCACACTGGCTCAGTACCCGGTTCAAGCTCAATTACAAACTCAACTGCTCGGTGCGGAGGCATTCCTTGCAGTTCTTCCGGAAAAACATCCTCATACTCCAGACCACTGGGACTTGTGAAATTGGAGAGATCTCACCCTTCTCATTCAAGGAAAATAGATGAACCGTGCCATGATCCACTGCGAAGATAATCACGTCCTCCGAAGAATGAGTTAGCTTCACTTCTTTAGCTTCACAATCAATAGACGCCTTGTTCATAGCCAACCAATCCATTCCAAGGATCAAATCAATATCAGAGTTGCCAAGGACAATAGGAGAAGCCAGAAAGGCATAATCACCCATTTTGACAGTGACATCCGGAATTACCACATTAGAACTCATCAACATACCCGAGGAAACCACACGGAAAGGTTTGTCCAAAGTCTTAGAAAAGAAATCATGCTTCCATGCAAATGGTCTAGACATGAATGAATGAGAAGCACCAGAATCAAATAAAATCTTAGCAGGAATATCATTAACTCAAAGATTACCCATAATCACGTCTGAGGAGTTTTCTGCTTCAGTTGCATTCACCATATTGACTCTCGCATACCTGTGGTTGAACTTCACCATAGCATTGCTTGGAGGCTTCCTTGGAGGAGGGGGCGGAAGACGCAGCTGAGAGGTGCACTTGTTGGAGTAGTGACCCTTCTGCCCACACTTGTGACAAGTAACATCTGACAACGGACGGAACTGCACCTGCGGAATCCCTTGCTTCTGCTGCTGAAACCTCTGCTGGAAAGATGGGTTGGGTGGGTGGGAAGAACCACGACCATCTAACTGCTTGAACTGTTGAGTCTGCCGAGGAGGAGGAGGAGACACCCAGTATTTCTGTTGCTTCTGGACCACCTCAGTTGAGGGCGACGAGCTGGAATCCCTGAAACGCTTCCTTGAATTCTCCACTCTGAGCAAAGCTGCCTCGGCCCTGAGAGTCAAGTTATAGAACTTATCAAACTCATCGGGATCGTGCAAGGCAAGGGCCAGCTGCAAGTCCTCTCTCAGACCACCTCTAAACTGATAGATCTTGCTCTTCTGATCTGGAATGTCCTGCAAGGCATATCGAGCCAGCTCATGGAACTCGACGTTGTACTTGTACACAGAGGAACTACCTTGCTTCAAGCGTCTGAACTTCTCACGCATCTCTTCCACAAAGCTAGACGGGATATAGTGAGACCTGAAATCCTTACAGAAATCGTCCCAACTGATCATTCTACCACCCCTGGAGTCCTTCAACTACTGCCACCAAACTGTTGCCTGCCCCTTGAGCTGAAACGTTGCAAACTTGACGAAGTCCTCTGGATGGACATTGTTGCACTCAAAGTGTTTGATCATGTCCCGAAACCAATCCTCAACGTCAAACGGCTGGTCACAAGACGTGAAGGACTTCGGCTGGTTCGCGAGGAATTGATTCAGAGATGCAAACTGATTACCACCATGGTTGAAATTGCCCTGCTGCTGATTGGTCCTCTCTTGCAACAGTTGAATTAACATCTGGGTGTTCGCATTTGTTGCAGCCATCACCACTTGCCAAGCCTCTGCAGGAGGAGGCGGCGGCGGAGGAGGAGGCAGAGGAGGTGGTGGCGGAGCATCAGCACCCTCGTGACCCGGATTCTGGCGAGTTGGTGGAGCCATCGTGAAGACGGACAACACATTAGCCCAGAGAATAATATTCAAGGCAAAGTTGAATCAATAGGTAGAAATATCTGAACAAGAATATTTATCAATTGCACTCGAACAAAATAGTAAGAATGCTTCCTCAAAGTGATTGTCAACAAAAATCTGATTAAAGACCACTTGCAAACCAAGTATGAGCTAGAACTGCTCGGAACAAACGTATGACAGAGATTCCATCCGATATCTTCATGGATATGATCGCACGGGCTCGAATTTACAGTAGCCATCCTGTGCAAGGCAGTGCACACGACTTAGGAAGCGTCCCCGAGTCATATCAAGCTACAAGGACTCTTTAAGACACAACGAGAACCGTTGTAAGACGACCGTGAACAAATGTACCCACTAAATGTCGAATCCCAACCTCACATCATGCATCTGTAGGAAGATTGTCCTATAAGTCACTGCCTGATATCCCACCTATGAATTCCCAAAATATCTGGTCATGCAATCTGGTACACGGATACAAGGAGTAATATGTCACACAACTCCTATACTAACCCGTCCAATGTATCACATTCGTCAACACATAACCAGAATCTCGGACCTTCATCTAACACAGACCCTCGTAATCACAATGATACAAAGTGTGGCGATACATCCGGAACTCTGTGCACCAGTACTGGGGAAGCCGGACTCCTCTCGTCACTACTAGTATTGAAGCAATTACAAACATCCTCCATCCTGAGATACCAAGAAATTTGAATGATGGCGATGTGCACAAGAATCCCTTGGAGCTCAACTCCCCGGAAGAAATCCAGTCAGATAGGAGGCACCAAGATAGAACTCCGTCACATTAATATCATATAGATTTCAAAATATCTGTGTGATCCTAAAAAAATTGAGCGAGAAGAGGAGTAGAATTATGATTTCCTAAATCGAGAACTTCACCAGAGCATAGAAGAGGAGAAAAAAGAAACCTACTCTCCAATATAACTAAGACTCAAATCATTTTACTAGACTCGACTCGGTCAAGTTCGATCACACAAAGGCTCCTATGGTCGTGAGGCTCTGATTACCAACTTGTAACGACTAAGATGCGGCCCTTTCCAATTTTGGGGCGATGCCTCAAAAGGGAAAGGGGCGCATCTAAACGTTGCGCAAGCGAGATAATCATAACATTATCTGATAAGAGTATAGCATTAAGCTCACACACACACATTATTCAGAGCATAGTTTAGTCCCGCTACGGACAACATGAAACAAGTAAAATACTATGACATCCCGCATGCTGGCCCACGATCACGACCATGGCCTCAGTCCTTCGGATAGTTCACGTACAGACGGCGAGAGTCCTCATCAAACTCCCACTTCAACTGGTTGTCATCAGGATCTCCTGCGTCGCGCGTACCTGTACCTGTTGGTGTTTGTAGTAATCTGTGAGCCACGAGGACCCACAATTGAATGACCTTGGTATCGAATCTAGCCAAGTTATTGGGTGAGGAAGGTTAAGTGTTTGGGTTTGCAGCAACCTAAGCATATATGGTGGCTACCTTACGATGATCAGAGTAATCATATGGTGGTCTACGCGAGCGATCGAAGACTATGTTGATCACTAAGTGATCCTGAACACCTACTTACGTTAAACATAACCCCATCGTGTTCTCGGTCGGAGAACGGTCTCCGAAGGAGACAGTCACAGTTACGCACACAGTTGGCAGTTTTATTAGAGTTACTTTAAGTTGTCTAGAACCGGATGTTAACAAAATATCCACATTTGCCACATAACCGCGGGCACGGCTTTTCGAAAGATTAAACCCTGTAGGGGTGCTCCAACTAGTCCATCACAAACTGCCACGGGCCGCAAAGTAATTCTCTATCATGAAACTCGTGATCTCGTCGGATTCCTTAGAGGAAAACCTCAACTTTGAGGAGACCCAAAGTTTCATCGAAATCCCTATACGCAAGATATATCGCTAAGGTAAGACAAGTCGGATAAGCTGCGCGCACGGTGCCTGATAGAAATCACTCAAGTTTCCCTAAGTTGGCCCCGCGCAGTGCTCTAGTTTGGACCAACACTCATGAGGAGCACTGGTCCGGGTTGTTGATTAAATCCTTGGGGTAGCTATTCCCTATGCAGATTATTATTAGATTATTAGCAGATTAAAACCAAGGTTGGGTCCTGCCGGACAAGCCTTAACACTACACGATTTATGAAGGGGGGCCCCATAACAACCCCGAACGTGTTAGGAGCGATCAGTTATGGAATCAAACACCGGTAACCGAAACTAAGGCGACAACAACGGAACAAATCACCCAGCAAAAGGCTAGGCCTTCCATTATTTACCAAGTGTATAGGTGCATTAATTAAATAGCAGTTAACATAATGATATCAAAATACCCATGTTAACAAATGAGACAGCTGGCACCTGCAACTAGCAAAGCTACTCATTAGAGGTTGAGCAAGCCTACTTAGCCAAACAACATTTGCTAGGACAGGGAGGTGTTTGAGGTTCATGGCAAAGACAGGTGGCAGTTATATCAAGTGGCAGGCAGCGAGCATATAACAAAGGAAACGTGATTCTAAGCATAACAAAGCTAGATACGGTGTCAAGGTCACGGTCATCTTGCATGTGATGTTTTCAGCTTGGAACTGCTCTTGTTCTTCCTGCACGTACTCTCCAGAATCCACGTACTCGCTCTCCGTTACCGATGCTACCCAAGATAAGATAACATCCAATGAACACCAGCAAAACATAATACAACAATCAATATGATGCATGTGTGAAGAAAGAAGCATGCATCACTATTCTAGTCATTTTCATATGCATTAGTTGAGATAATTGAATTCTGGACAGAACCACATATTAAGTTATCTTGACAAGCATGAATATGGCATGAACATGTGCATCACGAGAAAACGATGCAAAAACATATAAAGAACGTAGAGAACAGAGTCACTGTTCAACCGGAAACTACAAAACAAGTTACGAAGACCTACGGGTCAAAACAGCCACAAACACACTCTAATGAGCACTCCCTGGTGTCACCAGGTTGCCACATGATCAAGCAACAAATTATAAGTGGGTTGGTGCATGGAAACACACCACACCATCAACAATGCCCATACAAGCTTCAAAACAATACAAACATACAATCTGTTTTCAACAGCAACATAGCAGTTTGTCTACAAGATTTAAAGTAGCTACAGCCTTCTAAATAAATCACACAATGCATGAAACTGAAGCCATTCAAAAGCTCTACAACCCTGTACAAGAAGCTAATTCAAAGGAATCACCCATGAGCAGATCTATAGACACTAACTTGGACAAAATATCACAGTTTTTGGGACTTAGTGAAAATCATAGATTTTCACCAGCTGCTTATGCTCTGAAGCATTTTGGCAGCCTCCAAAATGATAACTACAGGAAGTGTATAAGCATGAAATTTAACATGGAGCTAAACAAACTTAAAAGCTCACAAACATTAGTTTGTTGCATGGGCTAATTCCCAACACGGGAGCTAATTCACACAAGACAACACGGGAAGAAAATAACTCCAGTTTCCCAGACTTAGTGAAAATCACAAGGTTTCACAAATCTGACAGTTTTCAGCCAAGTGTCCACTTTGTTAGGGCACAATAGGTGCATATTACTTAGCCCTGTCTTTTGGTTAACTGAACCTTGGTCGCACAGGCTATTACATAGCCCTGCATTTGCTCTATGTATATTGTCCAATGGATAGTCGTTCTACGAGAAGTTGGCGTGTGCTGCGTTGGAATGTGCGTGGTCTAAATTCGGACCATAGGCAATGTGCGGTTCGTAACAAGATTGATGAGAGCCTAGCTGTTGTGGTGTGCTTGCAGGAAACCAAAATGCAGTCAATTGAGTTTCGTACAGTCAAGTGTTTCTGTCCCAAACGTTTTGATCAGTTTGCCTACTCTCCCTCCAGGGGGGCTTCAGGGGGGCTTATCACCCTTTGGAACTCTTCCGTTCTTACTGGTCAGTTAGTTGAATGCACACCCTATGGTTTGGTCATCTCCTTTACCTCAAATCATACTGGTGAATCCTGTACTTTGGTGAATGTCTATGGTCCTTGTCAAGGTGAAGCTAGAGATCTATTTGTTAGCTCGTTATACAATCTTCATATACCCACTGGGGCTAATTGGTTGCTTCTTGGAGATTTGAATTTCATTAGAACGCCTGACAACAGAAACCTTCCTGGGGCTGATGTAAATGATATGTTCATCTTCCATGAAATTATTGGGCATCTGGGATTGCTGGAACTACCCATTAAAGGCAGATCTTTCACTTGGTCCAATATGCAAGATTCCCCTCTTCTGGAGCAGCTTGACTGTTTTTTCACATCAGCCAACTGGATCTCCTCATATCCTCTTACACAAGTTCTCCCCCTTGCAAAAACAGCTTTTGATCATGTTCCTTGTGTGGTCACTGTCAACACTTCCATCCCTAAGTGCAACTTATTTCGCTTTGAAAACTACTGGGTTGAAATGGAGGGCTTCATGGAGTGTGTTCAGCAATCCTGGCTCATTCCTTCCAGGAAAACCCATATTATTGTTGTCATTATGGATAAGATGAAACATCTTAGGCAGGCTCTGAAAAAGTGGCAGACAAACCTATCTCAGTTGAAAATTTTCATCTCCAGATGCAATCAAGCTGTGTTCTGCTTGGATGAGCTTGAGGAATTGAGGACACTCATCAGACCAGAGGCTAACTTCAGGAATATTGTTAAGTTACACTTGGAGCATCTTTTGCATCTCCAGTGCTTATACTGGAAAAGGAGAGCCACTATCAGATTTGTTAAAGTTGGTGAGGAAAACACTAAATTCTTCCATGCTATGGCAACTGAGAGATATAGGAGGAATTCCATTGCATCTCTCAAGTTAAATGATGGTTCCATCATATCTGGTCATGATCAAATTGTTGCATGTTTTTGGGCATCATTTAAGGATAGAATGTGCACTTATCTTGGCATTAACATGGCATTTGATTTACAATCTATGCTTCAAAAGGTGGAGGGTCTGGATATTCTCACAGAACCTTTTTATAAGTCTGAAATGGACAAGACTGTTCAGGAAATGCCCATTGACAAAGCTCCTGGACCTGATGGTTTTAATGGTCTCTTCTTCAAGAAATGTTGGGCCATTATCTCCCCTGAGTTTTATCAACTTGCTGCTACTTTCCATGCTGGTCATGCTCAACTTGAGACCATGAACTCATCTTATATTACTCTGATTCCCAAGAAGAGATCACCTGAACAAGTGGGAGATTACAGACCAATATCACTTACTGGGATGGGCCTCAAATTTCTGTCTAAAATGATTGCTAACAGGTTACAGTTGCAGATTGTGAAGTGTCTTCACAAGAATCAGTATGGTTTTATCAAGTCTAGAACCATTCAAGATTGTGTTGGATGGACTCTGGAGTACCTGCACCAATGCCATCAATCCAAGAAACCTATAGTCATTCTCAAGCTGGATTTTGAAAAGGCATTCGACTCTGTGGAGCATGAGTTCATTTTTCAGATTCTCAAACACAAAGGCTTCAATGACAGATGGGTACTTTGGGTAAAGTAGCTACTAACTTCTGGCTCATCTTCGGTCCTGGTCAATGGTGTGCCTGGAAAGAAGTTTATGTGCAAGAAAGGAGTCAGGCACGGAGATCCCATGTCCCCACTGCTTTTTGCTATTGCTGCTGATTTTTTACAGACTCTGGTTAACCAACTGCTGGTGGAGTGTCTGATTCAGCTGCCCATACCTTGTCATGATAAGGATTTCCCCATAGTGCAATATGCTGATGATACCCTTATCATCCTACCTGCTGATAAACCTCAATTGTTACAGTTCAAGAAAATGCTCTTACTTTTCTCCCAATCCACTGGATTACAGGTGAATTATCACAAATCTGCCCTTCTACCTGTCAACACTCCTCCACAGCAACTCCAGGACCTGGCACACTCCATTGGGTGCAAAGTGGGATCTTTGCCCTTCACATACCTTGGCCTTCCAGTTGGGACAACTAAACCAAGAATCATCGATCTCATGCCACTGGTTGATAACATGGAAAGAAGGCTCAGTGCTAGTTCATCTTTTCTGGCTCACGGGGGAAGGTTACAATATTTAAACTCAGCACTGTCTTCTATGCCTATCTTCTTTCTATGCAGTCTGGATATGCCACCAGGCATATTGAAGCAGCTTGAAAGAATTCAAAGGCAATGTTTATGGAGGAAAAATGGGCAAGATCATGCACCCTCTCTTGCTGCCTGGCAACTGGTGTGCAGACCTAAAAATAAAGGGGGTTAGGTATTATGAATCTAGCAATCCAGAATGAAGCACTGCTGCTCAAGCATGTTGATAAATTTCTAAATCATGTTGATATCCCATGGGTTCACTTAATCTGGAACACTTACTATCATGACACAGTACCTCAGGGAACTGCCCTTTGTGGTTATTTTTGGTGGAAGGATATCTGTAAATGGCTTGACAAATTCAGATCAGTTACATATGTTCAGCCTAACAAGGGTGACTCCTTCCTGTTTTGGTCTGAGTCCTGGTTGATTGGAAACTCCACTAGGCCCCTGGCTGCTAGATTCCAAAGACTTTTTTCTTTTGTGGCTGATCCTTTTTGCACAGCTCAAGAGGTCTTTAAAGCCTTTTACGATGACAGCATGCTCTCTATGTTCCACTTGCCACTGTCTGCTCAAGCTTACCAGGAGCTGCTTTCAGTTCAATCTTTGCTTCAAGACCTGGATATTGATCATCAGGCCTCTGACAGATGGGTATGGGGAAAAGATGCTAAGGTCTACACAGCCAAGAGATACTATACTCACATTCACAGCAGTATTACACCAAACCCTTTACTCAACTGGATCTGAAAAAGTTGTTGTACCATGAAGATTAAAATGTTTGCCTGGATGCTCATCATGGATAGGCTTAACACTCAAGACATGCTTGAACAGCGTCACTGGAATGTTTCCGACTCCAATCTTTGTGTTCTATGCCATGCTCGAGTCAAGGAAGACAGAGATCACTTATTCTTCAACTGTCTTTTCAGTACCAGGGTGTGGAATTACCTGCAGATCACATGGCAGGGTCCATCCATGTGGAGTGCTACTGTAGCTGCTAAACAAGACTTCCATAACCCCTTTTTTGCTGAGGTGGTCTTCACTGCATGTTGGAACATCTTGACTGTCAGAAATGCCAAGGTCTTTAATCAGGAGCAGTCAAAGTTCAGAAAATGGAGATCTGGCTTCATCCATAACATTTCCCTGTTAGCTCATAGGATTAAGGCTAGTTTCAGGGATGATCTCCTTAAATGGGTTTCCTTTTTGCCTCCTTGAGGTTTGTAGCCTTAGCTCCTCATCCCATTTGTACATTCTAATTTCTCCTTGTACATACTGCTCTTATATATGGGAATAAAAGAAAAAAGGTTGTGGGGGGTTTTCCCTATAGTAGCCGGTCAAAAAAAGCCAATAGGTGCATACAAATTCCTAAGAACAAAACAAAGGCCCCATGTTGTAGAGGGGTTCACCCACTACCATTCCATCAAGGAATCATCCACAAAGGGCCAAATCACCACCTAATGTAAAGCTCTAAACATGGCATCATACCAGAAATAACAGTTTTATGAAGTTGCTCTAAAGTGAAATTTGACTGCACCAATGGATTCCTGGGATGATTCTACCCCAAAAATCATATATCATACATGGGTACTTGCATGTAACAACAATGCACAAAGCTAGCTCAAAAATGTCACATAGAATCCTATAAGCTAGAAATGACTATCATCACATGTGAAAATTAGCACATATTGCATCACCTACACATGCACATACACTAGGACAAGAACAACCTATCTAGGCATAGCATGGACTCACTAACATGGTCACACTAGCATAGAGAAATGTGGTCATCCACACACACACACATGTGCACACACATGCACATGCACATTTATATATATGAACTCACACCACACCATCTACACCTACACATGCACACACACAAGAACTACTCACACAACACCACATGACTATTTGCAAACATGAGGGATTAGGCCCTCTTGCACAAGTGTATGTGCACACTCATGCACACACACAACACATCCTTTTGCACACACATACACTATACCCTAGTGTTATATGAGTGAAAGAAAAATAAAACTACAAGCACACTACCTAATGTAAAATGAAAGAACACAAACAAAATATAACAGCAAAAGAAAATAATGAAATCAACCAAAAAAATAAAAGGGGAGGGTGTGGGGATCGAAGCCACAACCCCCTAGTATACCCACCAGAGGCACACCACTGGGCTAGGCCTTCGAGGCTTACCACAGAGAGGGCCATAAGCGAGCTTAGCCCTCTGTGGCACTGCACAAGGAAATAGGAGAAAAAAAAGCAAAAGGAAGGCGCCCGGGGGATCGAACCCGCGGCGCACATAGTTGGCACCCGACTCTGTTGCCACTGCGCTACGCTACTGAACTTAACAGAGAGAGGGGTGGTGCCCTTTTGAGCAGCCCCTCTGCACCTGGACCTACTACGGCGGCGACCGGAATAGGGGAAGACGGCGAGGAGGCTACATGTTCTCATCGACGGGGGTGGCTACCGGCGAGGGATGCGGGGACCTAGGGGAACTCGTTTCCATGGCTAACTCGGCGAGAGAGAGACTGCAACGGCGGCACAATAGAGCTCCTGCTCCCGGCCATGGCAGAGCACGGCGGCGGTGACACCTATGCTACGGCGATCCTACGGGGAAGCAGAGAGGGGAAGGCGACATCGAAGGCTCACCCTGGGCGCTGAGAAGGGGAGGAGCAGCTCGACGGAGAGGAAGAAGCGGCTCGAGGCGCTCCGCGACGGAGCTCTCTCCTGCTCCTGCAACTGCGATGCGGAGGCGACGCCAGGGAGGGCTCAGGCCTCCCCTGGCAGAGGGAATGGAACGAGGATGCCACCTGCATCCTCGCGGCCATCTTGGATGCCACGGAGGAAGGTTGCTGACGACGAGGGGACGCGGGGACAGCGGCGATGCTCCTCTGAACTCCTCTCTCTCTCTCTCTAAATCTCTCTCAGAAATCTTACCTGCAGAGGGAGAAGAAGGAGGGAGAAGGAGGTGGTGGCGGAGATAGGGAACCCTATGGGGGCACACACGCTGAGGGGGGCTAAATAGGCGAGGGTTTTTTAGGACGTTGGCGTCCGTGCCATGGTCACGCATCTCTCTCTCTCTCTCGCTATCTCTGACGGAAAGCAGGGAGGAGGGGGACGACGTCAGGAAGAAGAAATGAAAGGGGAAGGGGCCGCGCTAGCGAAGAAAGGAGGCAAGGCCCAGGTGGAGAAGGAGGTAGCCGGCCTACCTGGGCTTGCTCTTGTGCCTGGATAAGAACAGGAAAAAAACAAAAGGGTTTTCCCTTTTAAAAATAAAAGCCACAATCAAAATTCACAGAGACAAGTAGAGGGGTTTATTTAGAAAAATAAAAATAGACAGGGGCTGTGGGATTTATGCCCTATTTAAATAAAGTACAAACCAAATTTTTAGAACAATTAAATTATACACAAAACAGGAATTATAATGTTGTTTTTATAAAAAAACAAATGACTTAAAGCTTAAAACAACAAGACAACTACCCCCTCAACCACAAGTGAATTATCTGAAAGTATAACACTTTTTAAAACAGGTTCTAACAAGGTTTAACACACAAGTTAAAAATAACAAAAGGGGGAGGACTTTGCATTGTTTGAAAAGGATTGTAGTTTGAAAGCATGTTTGGAAACACTGTTTGAAAACACCACAACATCACACCACTCAAAGCAAGCTAGCACAACCATGATGGATCAACTAGAAAAACAAGAATGAAAGCAATACAATTGATGAGGATGCCATGATGCAAGATGATGACATGAAACGCACTCACATGAAATGATAAACTTTATAACATCCAAAACATGGTTCCACAAAATAGGAAAGGATCCAAATATGGAAAGGATTACATCTGGGATGTTACATAACCCTAGCCCCTTCCCTATATAAACACCCCTACCCTGCCTATTTGGGCGCCCCTTCCTCTCCTCACGATCCAGGCCTAAAACCCTAGATAGCCTCTCCCACCTCCTCTCTCCTCCAGCCAGTGAGGCCCTCATGGCCCAGATTGGGCCCGGGCGGACCCATCCGCCCCGCTTAGCCCCGAGATCCCGAGCCAGTAGTCTCGCTGCCTAGCTCCTCCCGAGCTCCCCGCTGGATCTCGCGTCGATCACGCATCGTCGCCTTCTGCTCCGACCGCAGCCGCCGGCCACCGGCGTCCCTAGCCCGGTCGCCTCATGTCGTTCCCCGCTGGAGTGCGCCGCCAACCCGTCGCAGCTGCAGCCCGCCTCTCGTCGCCCTACCTCCTTGATCTGCATCAAGGGATCCATATCCCAGGCCACTACCGTTATTGACCGGCCAGATGGGCGACCGTGGCCCGTTGGCGGCGAGGCCAATCGGTCCACTCAGCACCAACCGAGCCAGGCCTAGCCACCGCACCAAGCCGGCCCAGCTCGGCCTCCTCTCCGACCGGGCCAAGGCCCGAGGTGAGCACCCGAGCGCTATCCCCCGCCCCGGCGTGTTTTTGCTATGTTGTGCCCTATGCACTCATGTAGTTTCAGCCCATTTAGTTTTTTTTATGTTTTACAAATTTAGTATTTGAGAAAAAGCATGATTTTCAAATGTCTATATCTTGTAATCTGTGCGTCGGGTTGCGACAAGTTATATATGTAACTTGGCTAGAATTTTGCATAGATTAAGATTTTCAAACTCTCATGCATATTTAAAGTGTTAGTTGTGTTTTTTGCATTGGTTTGCGTGTCGACGTGTTAGGATCGGTTTACGTCATAGTTATTTAACCGTAGCTCCATTTGAGATGAACCATATATGTAAATGGACTAGAACGACGAGTAGAATCACGTGAACCACTTTGTTTTGCTGTTTAAGAAACATAAAATGTGATTAGGACAAATTTGGATAGATTACAAAGTTAACACGTGGGGCCAGTTCGGAGATGCTATATGTCGTTTTCGGCCTCATTTAAAATGCCTAGGTAGGTAGATTATTTGTGCTTCACCCCCTTGCCATGTTTAACAACATTTAATATTGTCGTGTAAATAAACGGGAGTGAACTAAATAATTAAAATGCCATGCCTTGCATAATTTAAACTCGTCATGCATCATATCGTGCATGTGTCGTGGTGAATACTTTGTGTTGATCCTTGTTTTACGGTTTGCTTCATCTCGATAGAGTTCCGCAAGCGTGTTGGAATATGAGCACCCGTTCGACTACATCGGTTCGTCTGCTTCACGGAGTCGTTCTTCTTCCAAGAGGGATCTCGGGCTAGATGATAATTTCCCTATATACCATTACTATCATTGCCATGCTAGTTGTTTCGTTTCTATCGTTATGTCTCACTGCCTACCACCTGTTAAATATCAGCCTCCCAACATTTCCATGAAAACCTTCAACCTTTCTACAACCTAGCAAACTACTGATTGGCTATGTTACCGTTTGCTTAACCATTGGATAGCGTTGGTAGTTGCAGGTGTAGTTGCTTCCATGTGCAAACATGGGTTCCTTGTCATATCACCATATTAACGCTATTTAATTTAATGCACCTATATACATGGTAAAAGGTGGAAGGCTTTGCCTTCTAGCCTGGTGTTTTCTTCCACCTTTGTCGCCTTAGTTTCGGCTACCGGTGTTATGTTCCATAAATGAGCGCTCCTAACATGCTTAGGGTTGTTATGGGGACACCCTAGATTCTCGTTTTGGGATAAAGCTCGTCTCGCAAGGCCCAACATTGGTACTATATTTGCCCAACATAATAATCCTGATAATACTGAAAAACATAGGGCGTCATGAACCCGAGGAGTAATTTAACATAATACATGGAGGGCCAGTGCTGATGGTGTTGGTTCAAAACACAACATTGTGCGGGGCCAACCCAGGGAAACTTGGGTGATTTCTATCAGGCCACCGTACGCATCGATTATCCGTCGTGTCCTGAGAACGAGATACGCGGCTCCTATCGGGATCGTCGACATGCCGGGCGGCCTTGCTGGACTTGTTTTACCTTTCTCGAGCGTCTTGTGCAAGGGATTCCGAGGATGCTTTGGGTTATCTCGAGGTTGAGGTTTTCCAATAGGAATCTGAGGAGATCACGGGTATCCCTGATCGAGGTCATTCCGTCGCAGCGTGTGGTAGTTTGTGATGGACTAGTTGGAGCACCCCTGCAGGGTTAAATCTTTCGGAAAGCCGTGCCCGCGGTATGTGGCAATGCGGAAACTTTGTTTAACATCTGGTTCTAGATAACGTGAAGTAAACATAATTAAAACTTGCCAACTGGGTGCGTAACCGTGATTGTCTCTTTCGTGAGCTCCTTCTCCAACCGAGGACACGGTGGGGTTATGTCTGACGTAAGTAGGTGTTGATCGTTTATTTGATTATCAATGGTTCACGTTTGCTATGCGTAGATCATCCCCCTCTTGTTCTTGTACTCGTAAGTTAGCCACCTCATATAAATGCTTAGTCGCTTGGTGTAGCCTCACCACTTAACCTTGCCTCACCCATTAAGCTTTGTTAGTCTTGATACCTTCGGAAATGAGATTGATGAGTCCCTGTGGCTCACAGATTACTACAACCCCAGTTGCAAGTACACATAAAGAGTTACTTTGACATGAGCGCGCTGATTGTGCTATTTGGAGTTTCTTCTTCTTCATCATCATCGATCTAGGATGGGTTCCAGGTCGGTAGTTTGGGATAGCAAGGATGGACATCGTTCTTTTATTGTTTGTTTTCGTCCGTAGATGGACCCTGCTCTTCTTCATAATGATTTTATGTATTGTACTCATGTGATTGTGATGTAGCTTGTGGCGAGTGTAAGCCAACTCCTTATACTCATATTTTCAGTACATGTACTTGTAACGATATCCATTCTTGTGAAATGATGAGATGTGTTTCTATCCCTGTCGAGGCCCTCGCGCCAAAATAATGATAGGATCGCATCTTGGGTGTTACAAGTTGGTATCAGAGCAGTTCCGACCTAGGAGCCCCCTTGATTGATTGAACTTGGCCGAGTCGAATCTAGCAAAAAATTACTTTGAGTCTAGTTATATATTGGAGAGTAGGATTCTTTTTTCTCCTCTTCTATGCTCTCGTGAGGAATCTTGACGTAATAATTTTAATTCTACTCCTCTTCTGACTCAAAAAAATTAGGATCACGCGGATATTTTTCGAATTTATATGATGTCGATGTGACGGACTTCTGACTTCGTGCCTCCTGTTGTGTTGATTTTATTCCAGGGAGTTGAGCTCCAGGGGATTCTTGAGCACATCATTATCATTCATATTTCTTAGTATCTTAGGACGGAGGATGTTCGAAATTGCTTCTATACTAGTAGTGGCGAGATAACCCCGTCATCCCCAGTACTGGTGCGGAGAGTTCAAGGGTACTGCCATACTTAGTATCGTTGTGTTTCAAGGATCTGATATAGATGAGTTTCCGAGATCTCTGGTTATGTGTTGACGGATGCGATACAATGGACGGGTAGTGTTATTGCTAGGAGTTGAGTGATAGATTTTACTCCTTGTATCCGTGGACCCAATTGCATGACCAGAAAATTTCGACAGTTCTTAGGTTGGAATTCAAGTAGTTACTTATAGGACAATTTTCCAATAGATGCATGATGTGAGGTTGGGGTTCAACATCTAGTGGATTTTTTTGTTCGTCGTCGTCTTAAAACGGTTCTCGTTGTGTCTTAAAGAGTCCTTGTAGCTTGCTATGACTCGGGGACGCTTGGTATGTCGTATGCACTGCCTTGTACATGATGTCTACTGTAGGATAGAGCCCATGCAATCATATCCACAAAAATATCAGACAAAATCTCTGTCATGAATTTTTTATGGCTTGTTTCATAAGTCGCATCCTTTGTTTTCTCGGAATATGATAATTCGAGTTGCTTCGATGTCAAGTGGTGAATTCATAACTTTCCAAGAGGTGTTCTCATATTTTTATGAGAATGCAAATTCTTTTGCTCAATCAAGTTGTCTTTTCAATTCTTCTCAACCGGAGTCATCATGTCAATTCTTCTTCATCCGGTGTGCTTCCCTTCAAGTAATTCAATCTTCTCCAATATTTTGCAAGGTCAATCTCTCATTTCTTTCCAGACTTCATCTCATCTGTCCCAAGTTGTCTTTGTCTTTCCCCGCCCTCCCGCCCTTTTCTTTAGTGATTCAATTATCATCCAAGTGCATTTCATTTCATTGTTTCTTCCGCTATCTTCTCTTCCGTGTCGTATCCGGTGATTCGTTGTGAAGATTCTCAGGAGTTCTGAATTCACCATTCTTCATTCTTGTTCTCTTTTCCGGTGGATTCAATTCAAGCTCTCGGTGTCCTTCATATCCTTTTCATCCTTTTAATTCTTTCCCATGTTGAAAATTCTTATTCAAGTCTTTCTTGTTTTTCTTTCATCTCTCTCCATTCCATCCGGAGTGCTGAATATGTCTCAGAATTTTCTTGTTTTCAATTCTTTCAATTATTTCGAGGGTCTCCCTCATCAAGTTTTCATTTGCACCGGTGCAATCTCTCTTTTTCTAATCAATTGTTTCAACGGTGTTTCTTTTGAGTGGGCCCATAACCCACATGTTTTTTTCCAGGATCTTTCCTCGCTCCTCTAATCTTTTCCGGAGATCTCTAATTCTTTTCAACTATGACGTAAGTATGAATTTCGTCAGTTATATTCCTTCTTCAAGGTCAATTTGTATTATCTCATCATTGTCTCAACTTTTCATATTCTTATTCCAGAGTGTCTCAGTAATTCTTGGTGGTTTTCTCCTCATCATTTTCAGCTTGGAAGACTGAAGGAGTGTTTCTCTCAAATCTTGCCCCATTCTGGTGAAGATTGTCATTTCAGCTTTGTGTTATCATCTTGAATTGTTCTTGATCATGAGAAATTCTCCATATCTATCTGGTGCATTTCTGAGTTGTTGTCATTTCTTGATCCTCCTAAGGCCATCATGTTAGAAGATTTCTTCGTTCTCAGCTTTCAGCTTTCATTCTAAAATTCTTCTCAATTGTTGTCTCTTCGTTCGTCTCTCAGTTATTCTGGTGCCTTGTTCAACTTTCTGCTAGTTGGATCATGATCTATTCATTCTCAATGTGTTCTTCAAGATTCTTGTTGGATAACCTTAAGAATTCTTTCTCTTGCATCTCAAAGTGCAATTCTTCCTCCTTTATCCCTTGAGGTGGTGTTATAGCATTCTTGTTAGTGGAGGAGTCTCGAAGAGAAGTTATTTCAAGAATGACATATTTAAATCCACCAATTCTTTGATCATGAGACATTTCAACCCATGATTTCTTCATTGAGCTATCTTGGTTTGGACTTCGCCTAAAGCTTTGTCTAAGGATTGTTGCTATTATGGTGATTATCGTTGACCCAAGTTCTCAATATATCCTCTTGGTGTAAGAAGTTCTGCATATCTTGTTGCATCCAATCAATCTTTGTTTCTCTTAGTGGCTCGTTGTCACCTCATTATTGGGATAGTTTTCATAAGTCCACTACAAGCTTGTTCTTTTCATTGTTGGTTTTCCAACAACTCCGTTCAATTCTTCTTGCAAGGCTGCTTCTCAAATTCAATTGTGATAGTAGTTGTCATTCCCTTCTTCATTCTTTCTTCCCAATGGCCTAGTTTCTATTCTCTTGTTTCAGAGTTGTGGTGATGTTGCTCTCTTCAATCTATCATCTTGTTATTAGTTACTTTGTTGTGAATCTTCTCAAGATCTTTCCATCTTATCAAAAAAGTTCCCTCTTTCCTACCGAAGTGTTGTCGAAATTTTGTGTGAATTCTTGCTTGTTTCTCATATCATTATTCATCTCTTTGCAACCTTCAAAGATCGTTGGTTTCACTCGTTTGTCAAAGAAGCGACTAAGTTTTACCTCTTGCTTTCTCTTTCTCTTCCCCCATTTCATTCTTAGATCTCGGGGCGAGATCTCTTGTTAGTGTAGGAGAGTTGTGACAGCCCGAGACCGACGCTCCAGAAGATTCCCCTTTTATTCCGTTCTCGTCTTGTGATTCGTTTGGTAGTTGCGTTCATCCCCGCATCATGCGCATCATCTACATTGCATCGGTACTCCGTTGCCGCTGGTTTTAAAACTTGCATCCGTTATTAGTTGTCGGTTCTCTCCGTCTCCGTTTTGAGACCTACCACACACCCGTGCGCCCGCGGCAACGTTAAAATATTGTTTTTAAAAGTGTGTATAAAACTTTCTCAGATTGGGTTAACACTTGGCGTGCGGTCTCAATTTAGCGTAGGTAGGCCGCCTACCAAATTTCGTTGCAATCAGAGTTCGTTTGATAACCGTACCATTTATTATATAGCGGCACTATAGCTGGTTTAATTGTCGGACGTTCCGGTGTTTCAAACTCTGTCGCCCGGTGCCTGTTTTCCTCTCATCTCCGCCTAGCCTCTCTAACACAGCCACCTAGCTCTAGGGTGCAGCCGAGACCGTTCGATCATGATCATGTGGTTGAAATCGGATGCAAAATCTGCTAACCCTAGCCCCTTTCCCTATATAAACACCCCTACCCTGCCTATTTGGGTACCCCCTCCTCTCCTCGGGATACGCGCCCGAAACCCTAGCCAGCCGCCCCCACAGCCTCTCCCACCTCCTCTCTTCTCGAGCCGACGAGGCCCGCGTGGCCCAGATCGGGCCTGAGCACACCCATCTGCCCCCGCTCAGCCCCGAGCTCCTGAGCCAGCATCCTTCTGCTCCGGCCGTAGCCGCCGGCCACCGACGTCCCCAGCCCGGCCGCCTCGTGCCGTTCCCAGCCGAAGTGCACCGCCAACCCGCCGCAGCCGCCCGCCTCCCCTCGCCCTGCCTCCTTGATCCGGATCGAGGGATCCAGATCCCGCGCCGTTGCCGTCGTTGACCGGCCAGATGGGCTGCCGCGGCCCGTCAGCGGCCAGGCCAACCGGTCCAGCCAGCACCAACCGAGCCAGGCCGAGCCACCGCACCAAGCTGGCCCAGCTCAGTCTCCTCTCCGACTGAGCCAAGGTCCGAGGTGGCACCCGAGCGCTATCCCCCGCCCCGGCGTGTTTTTTCTACGTTGCGCCCTATGCACTGTTGTAGTTTCGGCCCATTTAGTTTTTTTCTAGGTTTAACGAATTTATTATTTCACAAAAAAACATGATTTTCAAATGCCCGTATCTTTTAATCCGTTCGTCGGCTTGCGACAAGTTATATATGTAACTTGGCTAGAATTTCGCGTATATTAAGATTTTCCAACTCTCATGCATATTTAAAGTTGTTAGGTGTCCTGTTTGCAATGGTTTGTGTGTCGACGTGTTAGGAATGGTTTAGGTCATAGTTATTTAACTGTAGCTCCGTTGGAGATGAGCCATATATTTAATGGACTAGAACTACGAGTAGAATCACGTGAACCACTTTGTTTTGCCGTTTAACAAACATAAAATTTTATTAGGACAAATTTGGACAGATTACAAAGTTAACACGTGTGATCAGTTCAGAGATGCTATATGTCGTTTCCGGCCTCATTTAAAATGCCTAGGTAGGTAGATTATTTGTGCTTCCCCCTTGCCATGTTTAACAACATTTAACATTGTCGTGTAAATAAACGGGAGTGAACTAAATAATTACATGTGGAGTTTCGTCAATATGCAAATCGTTGCATATTGAGATTCACTTAATGTGTAGCGTTTGACTGTTGTGAAATGCCATGCCTTGCTTAATTTAAACTCGTCATGCATCACATGTGTTGCATCATATCATGCATGTGACGTCGTGAATACCGTGTGTTGATCCTTGCTTTCCGGTTTTCTTCATCTTGATAGAGTTACACAAGCGTGTCGGAATGTGAGGACCCGTTCGACTACGTCGGTTCGTCTGCTTCACGGAGTCGTTCTTCTTCCAAGCAGGATCTCAGGCAAGATGATCATTTCCCTAGATACCATTACTATCATTGCCATGCTAGTTGTTTCGTTTCTATTGTTATGTCTCGCTGTCTACCACGTGTTAAATATCAGCCTCCCAACATTGCCATGAAAACCTTCAACCTTTCTACAACCTAGCAAACCACTGAATGGCTATGTTACTGCTTGCTTAACCATTGGATAGCATTGGTAGTTGCAGGTGTAGTTGCTTCCATGTGCAAACATGGGTTCCTTGTCATATCACCATATTAACGCTATTTTATTTAATGCACCTATATATTTGGTAAAAGGTGGAAGGCTTGGCCTTCTAGCCTGGTGTTTTGTTCCATCTTTGCCGCCTTAGTTTCGGATATCGGTGTTATGTTCCATAAATGAGCGCTCCTAACATGCTTGGGGTTGTTATGGGGACCCCCTAGATTCTCGTTTTGGGATAAAGCTCGTCTGGCAAGGCCCAACATTGGTACTATATTTTCCCAACATAATAATCCTGATAATACTGAAAAACATAGGGCGTCATGGACCCGAGGAGTAATTCAACATAATACACGGAGGGCTAGTGTTGATGGTGCTGGTCCAAAACACAACACTGTGCGGGTCCACCGTATGTGTCGCTTATCCGTCGTGTCCTGAGAATGAGATACGCGGCTCCTATCGGGATCGTCGACACGCGGGGCGGCCTTGCTAGACTTGTTTTACCTTTCTCGAGCGTCTTGTGCAAGGGATTCCGAGGATGCTTTGGGTTTTCTCGAGGTTGAGGTTTTCCAATAGGAATCCGAGGAGATCACGGGTTTCCCTGATCGAGGTCATTCCGTCGTCGCGTGTGGTAGTTTGTGATGGACTAGTTGGAGCACCCCTGCAGGGTTAAATGTTTTAGAAAGTCATGCCCGCGCTTATGTGGCAACGTGGAAACTTTGTTTAACATCTGGTTCTAGATAACGTGAAGTAAACTTAATTAAAACTTGCCAACTGAGTGTGTAACCATTACTATCTCTCTCGTGAGCTCCTTCTCCGATCGAGGATACGGTGATGTTACGTCTCACGTAAGTAGGTGTTTGATATGTCTCGAACATATATATAATTTTTTATGGTTCCATGCTATTATCTTGTCAAACTTTGGATGTTTTGTATGCCTTTTATATATTTTTTGGGACTAAGTTATTAACTCAGTGCCAAGTGCCAGTTCCCGTTTTTTCTGTGTTTTTGACCCTTTTCAGAGGAGAATATTAAACGGTGTCCAAACGGAATTAAACCTTCAAAAAGATTTCTTCCGGAACAGAAGATACGCACGGGACGTGAGAACCAAGGCAGAGGCCACCAAGGGAGGCCACAAGCCCCCCCTGGCCGCGCCTAGCAGGCTTGTGGGCCCCCTGTGGCTCGTCTGCCCTACTTCTTCCGCCTATAAATCACCGAAAAATCCAAAACCACGAGAGAGATCCACGAAAATACTTTTCCGCCACCGCAAGCTTCTGTCTCTGCAAGATCCCATGTGGGGCACGTTCTGGTGCCCTGCCGGAGGGGGGATTCGGATACGGAGGGCCTGTTCATCAACACCATTGCCTCTCCGATGATGCGTGAGTAGTTCACCATAGGCCTTCGGGTCCATAGCTAGTAGCTAGATGGCTTCTTCTCTCTCTTGGATCTTCAATACAAAGTTCTCCATGATCTTCATGGAGATCTATCCGATGTAATCTTCTTTTGCGGTGTGTTTGTCACGATCCAATGAATTGTGGATTTATGATCAGATTATCTATGAATCTTATTTGAGTTTCTTCTGATCTCTTATATGCATGATTTCATATCCTTGTAATTCTCTTCGAGTTGTGGGTTTTGTTTGGCCAACTTGATCTATGATTCTTGCAATGTGACAAGTGCTTGGTTTTGGGTTCATACCGTGCGGTGACCTCACCCAGTGACAGAAGGGGTAGAGAGGCACGCATCGTGTTGTTGCCATCAAGGGTAAAAAGATGGGGTTTATATCTATTGCATGAACTTATCTCTCTACATCATGTCATCTTGCTTAAGGCGTTACTCTGTTTGTCATGAACTCAATACACTAGATGCATGCTGGATAGCGGTCAATGTGTGGAGTAATAGTAGTAGATGCAGACAGTATCGGTCTACTTGTCTCGGACGTGATTCCTATATGTATGATCATTGCCTTAGATATCGCCATGACTTTGTGCGGTTTTACCAATTGCTCGGCAGTAATTCGTTCACCCACCGTAATATTTGCTATCTTGAGAGAAGGCTCTAGTGAACACTATGGCCCCCGGGTCTACTTCACATCATATTTTCAGCCTCACACTTTTACTTTGTTGCACTTTCCACCTTCAGATCTCACCTTGCAATCAATCGTGAAGGGATTGACAACCCCTTTGTAGTGTTGGGTGCAAGTTTGCTGTTTTTGCGCAGGTACTTTGGAAACTTGCTTGATACTCCTACTGGATTGATACCTTGGTTCTCAAAACTGGGGTAAATACTTACTGCTACTGTGCTGCATCACCCTTTCCTCTTCAAGGGAAAAAACCAACGCAAGCTCAAGAGGTAGCAAGAAGAATTTCTGGCGTCGTTGCCGGGGAGGAGGATCAAGTCAAGAATAGTCTCCCGTCAACGTGTCAATCTCTCGCACCCGGGATTATTCTAAGTGAAGCTTATCCAAGTAAGTGTCACAAACTCATCTCTTGCATTTACTTGTTTGCCTCTCGTTTTCCTCTCCCCCACTCCTGAAAAACAAAAATTTACAAAAATATTTGCCTTTTCCGTTCGCCCTTTTCTTTCGCTTGCTTTCTGTTTGATTGTGCGCTTGTGTGCCTGCTAAGACCTGTATGGCCCCACCAAAGGATTATGATGCTTACTACACAAGGTTGGAAGAGATTGAAACTAGTGTTAAAGGCTTCATGTCTACACAGTTTGATTATAATAGTTACTTCCGTAGAGAACTAAGGGAGCAAAATTCTTTTTTGGCTTTTATGAATAAATAAGTTGATGATATGGCCAAAGAATTTCTTGCTCTAAATTCTCAGTTCGCTCGTCTTGAAAAATTGGTAGGCCATATTTTTGATAAACACGCTACCTTAGTCAATAAAATGGTTGCTAAACCTGAAATATGTGATCAGAATCACGAAGATCTTAAAGTGCTTGGTGTGACTCCCATTGAATCCTTGTTTTCTAGTGTCAAACCTAATGATGATGGGGCTGGATATGAATCCACCTTGGTTGAAAAACACCCCAATTATTCGGAGTCTATCTATCTTGATGCTAAAAGCATTGAAAGTGGAGTAGAGGATATCAAAACTTTGAGTAGTAATGAAACTACTACTTTGGATTTCAAGGAATTCAATTATGATAGTTGCTCTTTGATTGAATGTATTTCCTTGATGCAATCCATGCTAAACTCTCCACACGCTTATAGCCAAAACAAGGCCTTTGCCGATCATATCGTCGATGCTATGATAAAATATCTTGAAGAGAAACTTGAATTGGAAGTTTCTATTCCTAGAAAACTTCATGATGAGTGGGAACCTACTATCAAAATCAAGATCAAAAACTATGAACGCAATGCTTTGTGTGATTTGGGTGCTAGTGTTTCCGCGATTCCAAAGTCTTTACGTGATGTTCTAGGCTTTAATGAGATTGATGAGTGCTCTCTTAATTTGCATCTTGCGGATTCTAGTGTTAAGAAACCCATGGGCAGGATCAATGATGTTCTTATTATTTCAAATAGGAACTATGTACCCGTGGATTTCATTGTGCTTGATATTGATTGCAATCCTACATGTCCTATCATTCTTGGTAGACCTTTCCTAAGGACTATTGGTGTTGTCATCGATATGAAGGAAGGGAATATTAGATTTCAATTTCCTTTAAAGAAGGGCATGGAACATTTTCCTAGAAAGAAAATAAGATTGCCTTATGAATCCATGATGAGGGCTACTTATGGTTTGAGCACCACAAACGACGATACGTGATTCTATCACCTTATGCCTAGCTAAGGGCGTTAAACAATAGCGCTTGTTGGGAGGCAACCCAATGAATTTATTTTTGTTTTTTTGCTTTCTGTTTTGTTGCGTCCACACCATCATAATTCTATTATGATTGTGTCTTTTGTGTTTCTTTTTGTGTTTGAGCCAAGTAAAACCTTTATGACTAGTTTGGTGATGGTTGTTTGATCCTGCTGGAAAAAGATAGAAACTTTTTCGCTCATGAAATTATTTTTCATTTTTATCCAGAAAGAGATTTTGAGTTTATACTTTTTTATGCTGGTTGATATGCCAATTTCCCAAATTGTCGTAATTTTTTAGAATTTTTGAGATACCAGAAGTATACGAAGTATACAGATTGCTACAGACTGGTCTGTTTTTGACATATTCTATTTTTGTTGTGTCTGTTGTTTATTTTGATGAAACTATGGATAGTATCGGGGGATACTAGCCATGTAAAAGTTAGAATACAGTAATCTAACACCAATATAAATAGAAATCAAGTTTTCTACAGTACCTATAGAGGTGGTAGTTTGTTTTCTTGTGCTAATGATATCACGAGTTTCTGTTTAAGTTTTGTGTTGTGAAGTTTTCAAGTTTTGGGTGATGTTCTCATGGACAGAGGGATAAAGAGTAGGAAGAGCTCATGCTTGGGGATGCCCAAGGCATCCCATGCCAAATTCAAGGACACCAAAAAGCCTAAGCTTGGGGATGCCCCGGGAAGGCATCCCTTCTTTCGTCTTCAATCCATCGGTAACATTACTGTGAGCTATATTTTTATTCACCACATGATATGTGTTTTGCTTGGATCGTATTGTATCTTAGGAGTCTTTTCTTTTTATTGTGTCACAATCATCCTTGCTGCACACCTTTTGAGAGACATGCACTCATCGTGAATTTGCTAGAATACTCTTTGAGCTTCGCTTATATCTTTTGAGTTAGGCAATTTAGCTCACATGTGCTTCACTTATATCTTTTGAGCTAGATAACTTTGCTCTAAGTGCTTCACTTAGATCTTTTAGACCACAGCGGTGTTATATTTTGGAGAAATAAGAACTCTCGATCTTCACTTATATCTTTTTGAGAGTGATCTCTCTGAGTAACTTGGTAGTTGGCTTGTGCTATGAAAGTAGTCCCAAAGGTGATAGGCACCAAAAGAGGATACAATAAAACTTCCATCTTCATGTGCATTGATTAGAAAGAGAAGTTTGATTCCTCTCAAATAGTTTTGAGACATGGATTTGGTAATATTAAGAGTTATGTTAATAGGGTGTTGTGAATCTAGAAATACTTGTGTTGAAGTTAGTGATTCCCGTAACATGCACATATGGTGAACCGCTATGTTAGGAAGTCGGAGCATAATTGATCTATTGATTGTCATCCTTTGTGTTGCGGTCGGGATCGCGCGAAGGTTAACACCTACCAGCCCTTCCCCTAGGAGTATGCGTTTAGCACTTTGTTTCGATTACTAATAAAAACTTTTGCAATAAGTATGTGAGTTCTTCATGACTAATGTGAGTCCATGGTATAGATGCACTTTCAGCTTTCACCATTGCTAACCTCTCTAGTGCCGCGCAACTTTCCCCGGTGCACAAACCCACCATATTCCTTCTCAAAACAGCCACCATACCTACCAACTATGGCATTTTATAGCCATTCCGAGATATATTGCCATGCAACTCCCACCGTTCCATCTCATGACATGTGTCGTCACTTTCATATTGCCGTTGCATGATCGTAAGATAGCTAGCGAGATGTTTTCAACGTCATACACCAAGCTAGATAGTTGCACATCCCGGTACACTGCCGGAGGCATTTCCTATAGAGTCCTCATCGTTCTAAGCATTGAGTTGTGAGTAAATGAAAGTGTGATGATCATCATTATTAGAGCGTTGTCCCATGTGAGGAAATAAAAAAAAGGCCAAAGTTGCCCACAAAAAAAAGATATGGAAAGAGGCCAAAGAGCCCAAACAAAAAAATATAAAAAAAGAGAGAAAAAGAGAGAAGGTACAATGCTACTATCTTTTCCACACTTGTGCTTCATAATAGCACCATGTTCTTCATGATTGAGAGTCTCTTGTTTTGTCACCACCATATGCTAGTGGGAATCTTCATCATATAACTTGGCTTGTGTATTCCAATAATGGGCTTCCTCAAAATTGCCCTAGGTCTTCGTGAGCAAGCAAGTTGGATGCACACCCACTAGTTCTCCTTTTGAGCTTTCACATACCTTTAGCTCTAAGTGCATCCATTGCATGGTAATCCCTACTCTTTCACATTGATATCTATTGATGGGCATCTCCATAGCCCTTTGATACGCCGAGTCGATGTGACCATCTCCTCCTTTTGGTCTCACAACCTCCACCACACTTTATTCCACCTATAGTGCTATATCCATGGCTCACGCTCATGTATTGCGTGAGAGTTGAAAAAAGGTTTGAGAAAGTAAGAGTGCGAAAACAATTACTTGGCCAATACCAGGGTTGTACATGATTTAAATTAGTTGTGTGGGGATGATGGAGCATAGCCAGACTATATGATTTTGTAGGGATAATTTTCTTTGGCCTTGTTATTTCAAAAGTTCATGATTACCTTGCTAGTTTGCTTGAAGTATTATTATTGTCATGTCAATAGCAAACCATTATTTTGAATCTTACGGATCTGAACATTCATGTCACATGAAAGAAGTTACAAAGGACAAATATGCTAGGTAGCATTCCACATCAAAAATTCAGTCTTTATAACTTCCCTACTCGAGGACGAGCAGGAGTTAAGCTTGGGGATGCTTGATACGTCTCCAACGTATCTATAATTTTTTATGGTTCCATGCTATTATCTTGTCAAACTTTGGATGTTTTGTATGTCTTTTATATATTTTTTGGGACTAACTTATTAACCCAGTGCCAAGTGTGAGTTCCTGTTTTTTTCGTGTTTTTGACCCTTTTCATAGGAGAATATTAAACGGAGTCCAAACGGAATAAAACCTCCGAAAAGATTTTTTTTCCGGAACAGAAGATACGCAGAGGGCGTGAGAATCAAGCCAGAGGCCACCACGGGAGGCCACAAGCCCCCTAGGCGCGGCCAGGGGGCCAGCGCCTAGCAGGCTTGTGGCCCCCGTCTGGCTCGTCTGCCCTACTTCTTCTGCCTATAAATCCACGAAAAATCCAAAACCACGAGAGAGATCCATGAAAATACTTTTCTGCCGCCGCAAGCTTGTGTCTCCGCAAGATCCATCTGGGGCATGTTCTGGTGCCTTGCCGGAGGCGGGGGATTCGGATATTGAGGGCTTCTTCATCAACACCATTGCCTCTCCGATGATGCGTGAGTAGTTCAAGATACGTCTCATACGTATCTATAATTTTGGATGGTTTCACGCTATTATCTTGTCATCTTTGGATGTTTTATGTACCTTTTATATCTTTTTTGGGACTAACTTATTAATTCAGTGCCAAGTGTCAGTTCCTGTTTTTTTTGTGTATTTGGCTCTTTTCAGATCTGATTTTGGAACGGAGTCCAAACGGAATAAAATCCCCGAAATGATTTTTTCCCGAACGGAAGAAGATCACGAGGCCTGTGGGCCAAGCCAGGAGGGCTCCTGGGAGCCCACAAGCCCCCACTCCGCCACCAAGGGGGAGGCGGCGGTGTCAGGGCTTATGGCCTCCCTGGCCGCCCCCTGACCTAGATCCTTGGCCTATATATTCCCTAAAATACAACAAAAAATGAGGGGAGCCTCGAAAATACTTTTCCGCCGCCGCAAGCTTCCGTTTCCGCGAGATCTCATCTAGAGACCCTTCCCGGTGCCCTGCCGGAGGGGACTTTGGAGTTGGAGGGCTTCTTCATCATCATCATCACCCCTCCAATGACTCGTGAGTAGTTCACTTCAGACCTACGGGTCCGTAGTTAGTAGCTAGATGGCTTCTTCTCTCTCTTGGATCTTCAATACAAAGTTCTCCATGATCTTCATGGAGATCTATCCGATGTAATCTTCTTTGGCGGTGTGTTTGTCGATATCCGGTGAATTGTGGATTTGTGATCAGATTATCTATGATATATATTTGAGTCTTTGCTGATTTCTTATATGCATGATTTGATATCCTTGTAAGTCTCTCCGAGTCTTGGGTTTTGTTTGGCCAACTAGATCTATGATTCTTGCAATGGGATAAGTGCTTGGTTTTGGGTTCTTACCATGTGGTGACCTTTCCCAGTGATAGTAAGGGCAGCAAGGCACACATTGAGTAGTTGCCATCAAGGGTAACAAGATGGGCTCTGTCGTTGATATGAGATTGTCCATCTACATCATGTCATCTTGCTTAAGGCGTTACTCTGTTCTTTTGGACTCAATACACTAGATGCATGCTGGATAGCGGTCGACGTGTGGAGTAATAGTAGTAGATGCAGAAAGTATCGGTCTACTTGTTTTGGACTTGATGCCTATAGATATAATCATTGTTATAGATATCATCACGACTTTGCGCGGTTCTATCAATTGCTCGACAGTAATTTGCTCACCCACCGTCTACTTGCTTTCATGAGAGAAGCCACTAGTAAACACTACGGCCCCCGGGTCTATTCACATCCATCGTTTACACCTCCGCTTTTACTTTGCTTTGTTACTTTGTTGTTTTCAGTTCTCACTTGGCAAACAATCTATAAGGGATTGACAACCCCTTCATAGCGTTGGGAGAAGGTTCTTTGTGTTTGTGGAGGATCTTGTGATACTCCTCCACTAGATTGATACCTTGGTTCTCAAACTGAGGGAAATACTTACCACGGTTGTGATACATCACCCTTTCCGCTTCGAGGGAACACCAACGCAAGGCTCCATAGCCGTAGCATAAGTATTCCTGGTGTCGTCGACACAACTATTCCTGTCGCCGTTGCCGGGGAAGCACATCTGACATCAGGAGTATTTATGGCGCCGTTGCCTGGGAGGGGAGATCAAGATCTATCCAAGTAGGTCTCACAAACTCATCTCTTGCATTTACTTTTGTTGCCAGTTGCCTCTCGTTTTCCTCTCCCCCACTTCACATTTGACGTTTTCATTTGCCTTTCTCCTTTGTCGTTTTCTTTTGCCTTTTGCCTTTTTCGTTTGCCCTTTTCTCTCGTTTGCTTTCTGTTTGCTTGTGTGTCATGTGCCTTCAATATGCTTGCATCTTCGCTTGCTGAAAATCTAGTGTTATGGATCCTCATCCACTAGCTAATCTCTTTAAGAGACCCACTTATGTGGAACGAATTGCTAGTGAGTTGAGGGCACTTGACTATCTTTATGGAGTTTTGCTCGAGATGCGTGAATCTCAAAACTGTGAGAAAGAAATTTATGAAGAGATTCACGAGGGCTCCTTGGATGAAAAGCACGATTGCAAAGGTTTCACTATAAATCTATTAGTGACAATCATGCTAAAAATATGCAAAACCCTAAGCTTGCGGATGCTAGTTTTGCTATGTCCACTACTTGTTGCAATAATCATGATTGGGGTGATGATCTTTCCTATGATCTTGAAAATTTGTTCAAACCTCATGATGAATATGATATTTGCAACAATATTGAAAGTGGGATTGGAGAAGTCATGACTTTAGTTGATGATAATCCCACTATTTTTGAAGAGCGTCAACTTTGCATGCACGTGGATCATGAAAAGAATATCCTATGGGATAGCTATATTGTTGAATTTGAATATGATCCCACATGTAATTGCTATGAGAGAGGAAATATTTTGGTATAAACTTTCATGTTACCAAATTACCTCTCGTTCTATTGAGATTGACATTGTCTCTTTCTTCTTCCTTGCATATGGCAACTATTGGTTGTCTTGCCAATCTGTTTCTCTATAAAATGCCTATGCATAGGAAGTATGTTAGACTTAGATGTGATTTTCACATGCTTTAGGATGCTCTCGTTGTGCTTCAATACTTGTCTTTTGTGAGAGCATCATTGAATGCCTAGCTAAGGGCGTTAAACAATAGCGCTTGTTGGGAGGCAACCCAATGAATCTATCCTTTTTCTTTCTATTTTGCGTTTTCCACATTTTCATAATTCTGTTATGATTGTGTTTTTTGTGTTTCTTTTTGCGTTTGTGCCAAGCAAAACCGTTATGATTAGTCTTGGGGATGATCGTTTGGTCATGTTGGAAAAGACAGAAACTTTCTGCTCACGAAAAGAATTTTCATTTTTTTCTGTAAGAGATTTTGAGTTGATTCTTTTTGCTGCTGATTGCTACGCAAATTCTTCAGACTTCCGTAATTTTTCAGAATTTTGGAAGTACCAGAAGTATATGAAATATACAGATTGCTACAGACTGCTCTGCTATTAACAGATTCTGTTTTTGTTGTGTTGGTTGCTGATGAAACTATGGATAGTATCGGGGGTATTAGCCATGGAAGATTGAAAATACAGTAACCCAACATCAGCACAAGTAGAATTCAAGTTTGCTACAGTACCTAAGGAAGTGGTGGTTTGCTTTCTCATACTAATGTTATCACGAGTTTCTGTTTAAGTTTCGTGTTGTGAAGTTTTCAAGTTTTGGGTGAAGTTCTTATGGCCAAAGAGATAAAGAGTGGCAAGAGCTCAAGCTTGGGGATTCCCAAGGCACCCCAAGAGATTCAAGGATGTCGTAAAAGCCTAAGCTTGGGGATGCCCCGGGAAGGCATCCCCTCTCTCGTCTTCAATCCATCGGTAACGTTACTTGGGGCTATATTTTTATTCACCACATGTTATGTGTTTTTTCTTGGAGCATCTTGTATCGTAGGAATCTTTTATTTTTGTTGTGTCACAATCATCCTTGTTGCACACCTAGAGAGAGACATGCACTCACCATGATTTTGTCGAGCTTCACTTATATCTTTTGGTAGACAATTCAGCTCACATGTGCTTCACTTATAGCTTTCGAGCTAGATACTTTTGCTCTTTGTGCTTCACTTATATCTTTTAGAGCACAACGGTGCGTGGCTTGTTAGTTGATCTATGCTTTGAAAGTAGTCTCAAAAGGGTTAGTTATCCAAAGGGATACGAAAACTTCCACCTTCATGTGCATTGAATAGTTAGAGAAGTTTGATTCATCTCAATTAGTTTTGAGTTGTGGTTATCGTAATATTGAAGTCATGCTAGTAAGGTGTTGTGGATCTAGAAATACTTGTGTTGAAGTTAGTGATTCCCATAGCATGCACGTCTGGTGAACCGCTATGTGATGAAATCTGAGCATGATTAGTATATTGATTGTCATCCTTTGCGTGGCGGTCGGGATCGCGCGATGGTTTAGACCTACCAACCCTTCCCCTAGGAGTATGCGTTGAATGCTTTGTTTCGATTACTAATAAAACTTTTGCAACAAGTATATGAGTTCTTAATAACTAATGTTGAGTCCATGGTTTAGATGCACTCTCACCTTCCACCATCACTATCTTCTTAGTGTCATGCAAGTTTCGCCGGTGCACAAAACCCACCATTAGCCTCCCTCAAAACAGCCACCATACCTACCTACTATGGTTTTTTCAAATTCATTCCGAGATATATTGCCATGCAACTACCACCATGACATGTGCCACCACGTCTACATTGCCATTGCATGATCGTAAGATAGCTAGCATGATGTTTCCATGCCATGCTAGATCATTGTCACGGTACACTACCGAAGGCATTCCACATAGAGTCATTGTTGCTCTAAGTTTTGAGTTGAAAGTGTGATGATCATCATTAATGGAGCATTTTCCCATGTGAGGAAATAAAATAGGCCAAAGAAGCCCACCAAAAAAAGATAGGCCAAAGAGCACACCAAAAAAATAAAAAAATGAGAGAAAAAGAGAGAAGGGACAATGCTACCACTTTTCCACACTTGTGGATATTAAGCACCATGATCTTCATGATTGAAAGTCTCTCGTTTTGTCACCACCATATAGCTAGTGGGAAATATTCATTATATAACTTGGCTTGTATATTCCAATGGTAGGCTTCCTCAAAATTGCCTTAGGTCTTCGTGAGCAAGCAAGTTGGATGCACACCCACTAGTTTTTTTGAAGAGCTTTCACATACTCGTAGCTCTAGTGCATCATTTGTATGGCAATCCCTACTCATTCACATTGATATCTATTGATGAGCATCTCCACATCTCATTGATATGCCTAGTTAATGTGACTATCTTCTCCTTTTTTGTCTTGCAAGCTCCACCACATTCCACACCATCTATAGTGCTATGACCATGGCTCACGCTCATGTATTGCATGAGAGTTGAAAAGGTTTGAGAAAGTAAAGGTGTGAAACAATTACTTGGCCAATACCGGGGTTGTGCATCATTTAAATTCGTTGTGCAATGATGATAGAGCATAGCCAGACTATATGCTTTTGTAGGGATAACTTTCTTTTGGCCTAGTTATTTTGAAAGTTCATGATTACCTTGCTAGTTTGCTTGAATTATTATTGTTTCCACGTCAATAGCAAACTATTGTTTTGAATCTAATGGACCTGAACATTCACGTCACATAAGAGGAGTTACAAAGGACATCTATGCTAGGTAGCACGAAAGCATAAAAATTTCATTCTTTATCACTTCCCTACTCGAGGACGAGCACGAGTTAAGCTTGGGGATGCTTCATACGTCTCAAACGCATCTATAATTTTTAATGGTTTCACGCTGTTATCTTGTCATCTTTGGATGTTTTATGTACCTTTTATATCTTTTTTGGGACTAACTTATTAATTCAGTGCCAAGTGTCAGTTCCTATTTTTTCTTTTGTTTTTGGCTCTTTTCAGATCTGATTTTGGAACGGAGTCCAAATGGAATAAAATCCCCGAAATGATTTTTCCCGAACGGAAGAAGATCACGGGGCCTGCGGGCCAAGCCAGGAGGGCTCCTGGGAGCCCACAAGCCTCCACTCCGCCACTAGGGGCGAGGCGGCGGTGTCAGGGCTTGTGGCCTCCCTGGCCGCCCCCTGACCTAGATCCTTGGCCTATATATTCCCTAAAATACAGCAAAAAATGAGGGGAGCCTCGAAAATACTTTTCCGTCGCCGCAAGCTTCCGTTTCCGCGAGATCTCATCTGGAGACCCTTCCTGGCGCCCTGTCGGAGGGGACTTTGGAGTTGGAGGGCTTCTTCATCATCATCATCATCGCCCCTCCAATGACTCGTGAGTAGTTCACTTCAGACCTACGTGTCCGTCGTTAGTATCTAGATGGCTTCTTCTCTCTCTTGGATCTTCAATACAAAGTTCTCCAAGATCTTCATGGAGATCTATCCGATGTAATCTTCTTTGGCGGTGTGTTTGTCGAGATCCGATGAATTGTGGATTTGTGATCAGATTATCTATGATATATATTTGAGTCTTTGCTGATTTCTTATATGCATGATTTGATATCCTTGTAAGTCTCTCCGAGTCTTGGGTTTTGTTTGGGCAACTAGATATATGATTCTTGCAATGGGAGAAGTGCTTGGTTTTGGGTTCTACCATGTGGTGACCTTTCCCAGTGACAGTAAGGGCAGCAAGGCACACATTAAGTAGTTGCCATCAAGGGTAACAAGATGGGCTCTGTCGTTGATATGAGATTGTCCATCTACATCATGTCATCTTGCTTAAGGCGTTACTCTATTCTTTTGGACTTAATACACTAGATGCATGTTGGATAGCGGTCGACGTGGGGAGTAATAGTAGTAGATGCAGAAAGTATCGGTCTACTTGTTTTGGACGTGATGCCTATAGATATAATCATTGCCATAGATATCGTCACGACTTTACGCGGTTCTATCAATTGCTCGACAGTAATTTGTTCACCCACTGTCTACTTGCTTTCATGAGAGAAGCCACTAGTAAACACTACGGCCCCCGGGTCTATTCACATCCACCGTTTACACCTCCGCTTTTACTTTGCTTTGTTACTTTGTTGCTTTCAGTTCTCACTTGGCAAACAATCTATAAGGGATTGACAACCCCTTCATAGCGTTGGGAGCAGGTTCTTTGTGTTTGTGCAGGATCTTGTGATACTCCTCCACTGGATTGATACCTTGGTTCTCAAACTGAGGGAAATACTTACCACCGTTGTGCTACATCACCCTTTCCACTTCGAGGGAACACCAACGCAAGGCTCTATAGCCGTAGCAGAAGGATTCCTGGTGCCATCGACATGACTATTCTCGTTGCCGTTGCCGGGGAAGCACAGCTGACATCAGTTCACCATAGACCTTCGGGTCTATAGCTAGTAGCTAGATGGCTTCTTCTCTCTCTTGGATCTTCAATACAAAGTTCTCCATGATGTTCATGGAGATCTATCCGATGTAATCTTCTTTTGCGGTGTGTTTGTCGAGATCTGATGAATTGTGGATTTATGGTGAGATTATCTATGAATCTTATTTGAGTTTCTTCTGATCTCTTATATGCATGATTTTATATCCTTGTAATTCTCTTCGAGTTGTGGGTTTTGTTTGGCCAACTTGATCTATGATTCTTGCAATGGGAGAAGTGCTTGGTTTTGGGTTCATATCGTGCGGTGACCTCACCCAGTGACAGAAGGGGTAGCGAGGCACGCATCATGTTGTTGCCATAAAGGGTAAAAAAATGGGGTTTATATCTATTGCATGAATTTATCCCTCTACATCATGTCATCTTGCTTAAGGCGTTACTCTGTTTGTCATGAACTCAATACACTAGATGCATGCTGGATAGCGGTTGATGTGTGGAGTAATAGTAGTAGATGCAGGCAGTATCAGTCTACTTGTCTCGGACGTGATGCCTATATGTATGATCATTGCCTTAGATATCGTCATGACTTTGCGCGGTTCTATCAATTGCTCGACAGTAATTCGTGCACCCACCGTAATATTTGCTATCTTGAGAGAAGCCTCTAGTGAACACTATGGCCCCGGGGTCTACTTCACATCATATTTTCAGCCTTACACTTTTACTTTGTTGCACTTTCCACCTTCAGATCTCACCTTGCAATCAATCATGAAGGGATTGACAACCCCTTTGTAGCGTTGGGTGCAAGTTTGTTGTTTTTGCGCAGGTACTTTGGAAACTTGGCTTGATACTCCTACTGGATTGATACCTTGGTTCTCAAAATTGAGCGAAATACTTACTGCTACTATGTTGCGTCACCCTTTCCTCTTCAAGGGAAAAAACCAACGCAAGCTCAAGAGGTAGCAGTGTTGAGGATCATTTATTTAATCATCAATAGTTCACGTCCGCTATGCGTAGACCATCCCCCTCTTGTTCTTGTAGTCGTAAGTTATTCACCTCATATAAATGCTTAGTCGCTTGCTGCAGCGTCACCACTTAACCTTACCTCACCCATTAAGCTTTGCTAGTCTTGATACCTTTGGAAATGATATTGTTGAGTCCATGTGGCTCACAGATTACCACAACACCAGTTGCAGGTGCATGTAAAGAGTTACTTTGATGTGAGCGCGCTGATTGTGCTATTTGGAGTTTCTTCTTCTTCTTCATCATCGATCTAGGATGGGTTCCAGGCCGGCAGCCTGGGATAGAAAGGATGGACGTCGTTATTTTATTGTTTGTCTTTGTCCGTAGACAGATCCTGCTCTTCTTCATGATGATTGTATGTATTGTACTGATGTGACTCTGATGTAGCCTGTGGCGAGTGTAAGCGAACTACTTATACTCATCTTTTCAGTACATGTACTTGTAACGATATCCATTCTTGCGAAACGACGAGATGTGTTTCTATCCCTGTCGAGGCCCTCGCGCCAAAATAAGTATAGGACCACATCTTGGGTGTTACATAACCCCACACAGAACTCTCACGAAGACCATTGGTTAGTACACAAAGCCTAATGGACAATGCTTACCATACCATGGGATCACTTGATCCCTCACGGTACATCTTGTACGCTTTGTGTGTTGATCAACTTGATTTACTCTTTGACTTAGTCTTGATCAACCTTGTGACTTTATGACCATTCTTTGGATAATACCTTGAATATCACCTTGGTCATCATATAAACTCCTTGAAACCAACAGATGGACTTCAAGAAGTGCCTATGGAGAAACCCTTCGAATATAACTTAAGGCAACCATTGTCCACTGGTATTGTCATCAATTACCAAAACCACATATGGAGAAATATACTCTAACACTAGGTAACCAAGGGTCAGACCAAATTTTAATATGTTCACCCGTACCCACTCCCCAAATATACCCCTCTTTCAGAACCTCTAGCCCTTTCAAGATACTACTCCAAGTATAACTCATATTTGTCATTAGTTCAGCAGAAAGGATATCACCCCCCGCGGAAGTATAGGGTTTGCAGAACCCTGGCACATAGGGTGTGAGGGGCTTGGATCATCTGCCAGGCTTGTCGCGCTAACATCGCTACGTTGAACGAGTAAAGGTCCCTAAAATCCAGCCCACCCTCCTCCTTCGGTAGCATCATCTTTTCCCAACCAACCCAATGCATTTTCTCTTCATCTTTTTGTTGTGACCACCAATACTTGCATATCATTTTACTCGGATCCTCACATAGCCCTTTGGTTATATCAAAACAGTTCATCGCATACGTTGGAATGGCGTGTGCGTCAGATTTTATCATGGTTTCCTTTCCATTCATAGACAGGAACCGCTCTAGCCATCCCTGGATCCTCAACCACATTCGCTCCTTGATGTATTCAAAGCACTTAGAAACAGACCGGCCCACATACATTCGGAGGCCAAGGTACTTCCCACTCGTTGTCTCCTCTTGTAAACTAAGTGCAAGCATGACTACACCTTTTGCCGCGGCCTTTGTATTTTTGTTGAACATTATGGAAGATTTGTCTCTGTTTAACATTTGGCCAGACCCTGCTTCATACACTTGTAATATTTGACTGACTTCAGATGCACCCTGAGCAGTTGCTTCAAAGAGGACCAACGAGTCATCGGTGAAGAGAGAATGGGTGACCGTTGGCGCCGTCGGGGCCACCGGAATGCCCCTTAACTTTCCCGCTTGTTCCGCTTGATGTAGCAGCACTGGAAAACCTTCCGCACACAGCAAGAAAAGGTACGGGGATATGGGATCCCCTTGTCTCGGGCCTCTCCTTGGTACTACCATTTCGATATAGGAGTGGTTGACCTTGAACTTGTATGACACGGATCAGATACACTTTGAGATGAGCTGCATGAAACCATCACACAAACCCAAGTGATGAAGAATCCTTTCCAGAAAATCCCATTCTACCGGATCATAAGCTTTGCTCATATCAAGTTATGACGCTGCATAACCCGTAGAACCAGATCTTTTCCTCTTCAAAAAATGAGACATCTCATATTCCAGCAAGGTATTGTCCGAAGTCATCCTCCCCGGGACAAAGGCACTCTGGTTATCAGAAATGATTTCTCCCAAGATACTTTTCAGCCAGTCGCAATAACTTTTGATACAAGTTTGTAAAATGTTGCATAGGCTAATAGGGCGCAAGTCTATCAAACTTTGAGGGTTCTTTACCTTTGGGATAAACATGACAATAGTGGCATTCCATCCCTCTGATATACTGCCGCCATGCAAAACATTTAATACCTCTTGTACCACACTATCACTCACCAGATCCCATTATTTCTTGTAAAAGATAGCACGCAAACCATCAGCCCCCGATGCTTTAAGATCACCAATACTATCCACACTTGTTTTACTTCATAAGTGGTTCATTTGTTCGGTAAGCTTCGGGTTTATGATATTAATGAAATCGCCATAAGGGAAACCTGCCACTGGGTAAACAAGGAACAAAAGTAGTTAGTCACAAGGGTCTTCAATTCGTCCTCCCCTTCCACCAACACACCATCCTCCCTTCTCAAGCGGTTTATTATATTACTCCCGTTCCTCTCAAACGCAAAGGTGTGGAAGAATTTTGTGTTGCAGTCCCCCTGAGTCAACCAGTTAACATGTGCATGTTGTTTCCATAAAATGTCCTGTTGCTCCTCCACCCGGTTCAACTTGAAACACAACACTTGTTCTTTATTAACAGCATGTTGGTTCAGACTTCCCCTTGTGCAATCCTCTAGCTCCCTTTTAATTTTTTAGTCCTCTTCGCAAGGTCACCCAACACCGACCTGCTTCACTCATCCAACTCAGTGACCACCAACTTTAAACAACCATGATCACATCCCATACCTCTCAGCTTGGCTAGATCCCAAGCATTTTTCACCCACGCATCGCAGTCTTCCTCCAAGAGCCACCTAGCCTCGAATCTTTTCACTTGATCAGCCATATTACCCCGCTGCATAGGTGTTAGAGCATATTTATCCATATGTGGTTTTGGTAATTGATGACAATCCCCATGGACTAATGGTTTCCTTAAGTTATATTTGTAGGTTTTGTCCATAGGCACTTCTTGAAGTCCATCTGTTGGTTTCAAGGAGTTTATATGATGACCAAGGTGAGTTTCTATGGGCTTGAATCAAGAGGAAGATCTCATACAACCCACGAAGCATGACGTCAGGTGGTGATCGTCATCAAGATTGTGGTGTGCAAGTTCAAGTGGAGCATCACGAAGATATCATGCTTGAAGCTTGCCATCCATTGTGGTGGCAATGGACTTGTGAAGATGTGTTGAAGAGTGGCTCACCCATAGTGAGTATGGGGAGCAATCAACCAGTCTTCATCAAGCCAACACAATCGGGAAAGGCGGCCCATCTTGAGGAAGTCAAGATCGTCATAATCTAGCTCAAGTGGACTATGTGCAAGGTATAGGTTTGCCCTTGATATGTTTTTCTATTTTAGGATAGATTGTCGTACTGTCAAGGGGGCTTTCAATTGAGTAGCTTGATCATATCATTTGTTGAGAGCTCAAACCATTTGTATCCTTGCACCATATTTATTGGTTCTTGTTTGGTGATTCTCTTTGTGAGTATTAGAGCTTATAGTCATCTTTACGACAAGCTCAAGTTCATCGAAAATGGAGTTCATGTGCATCTTCTATGATGTTTTCAATGCTGGAGTTTTTGCCGGTCCTTCATTCATAGAGGTCTCACATCTCTATATCATTGTCATTTTCATAATTGCATGTTCTTAAGATTTCCAGTCGTCTGTCTGTTGGATAGCTCTCGTCGTCCTGAATCCAACAAGCTTGAGTTTGCTCAATTCGAAGCTCATTTGCGAAAGTTATGGCAGTCCTGGGCAGGTTCTCTGTTCCAAGTGGTAGTACCGCTCCTCTTATCATCGGTAGTACCACCCGGGCCGACGATAGTACTACTTAGAGCGGTAGTGCTCCTACTGGTACCGTTGGCCTGTACCGCTACTCATAAGTGCGAACCCTTTTTGGGTCGGACTTTGTGGTAGTGCTCGTCGGTAGGCGGTACTACAGCTTGTTACTACTGCTCATGGTGGTACTTTCGGCCTTGCCCACTCTCTGTTCAGCCTCCCTCTACCTGAGCAATAGTACCGCTCACCCGAGCGGTACTACCTCTTATCATCGGTAGTACTGCTCTGGCTCAGGCACATGTGGTGCGTAACGGGCATATTCCTTCCCCCTTATAAAAGGGGATCTTCTTCCCTAATGGTTTTCTATCTGTTGAGCTCGTGTTCTTCCCCCATTGTTGACCTTCTTTGAGCTTGATAACTTGTTGGGGAATGTTGCATGGGAAACAAAAAAAATTCCTACGCACACGAAGACCTATCATGGTGATGTCCATGTAAGAGAGGAGATTAGATCTACGTACCCTTGTAGATCGCTGAGCGAGAAGCATTAAGAAACGCAGTTGATGTAGTGGTACAACTTCGTGATTCAAATCACCGTCATCCCACGATCCGTTCCGATCTAGCACCGAACGGACGACACCTCCACGTTCAGAACACATACAGCTCGATGACGATCTCGGCCTTCTTGATCCAGCAAGAGAGACAGAGAAGTAGATGATTTCTCCGGCAGCGTGACGACGCTCCGGTGGTGGTGATGATCTACTCGTGCAGGGCTCCGCCCGAGCTCCGCAGAAATCCGATCTAGAGGTAAAACTATGTGGTATAGGTTTGAGTTGCACGTGGCAAAGTTGTGTCTCAAAAACCCTAAGACCACCAGTATATATAGGAGGAGGGAGGGGCTAGCCTTGGGGCTCAAGGACCCCAAGGGTGCGCCAACCGAAGGGAGAGGAGGAGTCCTTCTCCAATTCGGTTTGGGGAAGGAGGAGTCCTCTTCCTTCCCACCTCCCTCTTTCCTTTTTTTCTTTTGTTTGGTTTTTTCACTTGTGGCGCCATAGCCCTCTTGGCTGGCTCCACCAGCTCACTAAGCGATGGTGCGCCACCATAGGGTTACTCGGCTCACTCCCGGGTGGGTGGCCCCCTCCCGCTGAACACCCGGAACCCATTCTTCACTCCCGATACATTCCCGGAAATGCCCAAAACTTTCCGGTGACCAAATGAAACCATCCTATATATCAATCTTTGTTTTCGGACCATTCCGGAAACCCTCGTGACGTACGTGATCTCATCTCGGACTCCGAACAACATTCGGTAACCACACATATAACTCAACTATACTAAAACATCATCAAACCTTAAGTGTGTAGACCCTGCGGGTTCGAGAACTATGTAGACATGACTAGAGACACTCCTCGGTCATATCCAATAGCGGGATCTGGATGCCCATATTGGATCCTACATATTCTCTGAAGATCTTATCGGTTGAACCTCAGTGCCAAGGATTCATATATAATCCCGTATGTCATTCCCTTTGTCCTTCGGTATGTTACTTGCCCGCGATTCGATCGTCGGTATCCGCATACCTATTTCAATCTCGTTACAGGCAAGTCTCTTTACTCGTTCTGTAATACAAGACCCCGTGACTTACACTTAGTCATATTGCTTGCAAGGCTTGTTTGTGATGTTGTATTAGCGAGTGGGGCCCGAGATACCTCTCCGTCACACGGAGTGACAAGTCCCAGTCTTGATACATACTAACTCAACGAACATCTTCGGAGATACCTGTAGAGCACCTTTTTAGTCACCCAGTTACGTTGCGACGTTTGATACACACAAGGTATTCCTCCGGTGCTAGCGAGTTATATGATCTCATGGTCATAGGAATAAATATTTGACACGCAGAAAATAATAGCAACAAAATGACACGATCACATCCAACGTTCATAATTTGGGTCTACTCCATCACATGATTCTCGTAATGATGTGATCCAGTTATCAAGTGGCAACATTTGCATATAGTCAGAAAACCTTGACTATCCTTGATCAACTGGCTAGCCAACTAGAGGCTTGCTAGGGACATTGTTTTGTCTATGTATCCACACATGTATCTATGTTTTCATTCAATACAATTATAGCATGGATAATGAACGATTATCTTGAAACAGGAAATATAATAATAACTATTTTATCATTTCCTCTAGGGCATATTTCCAACAGTCTCCCACTTGCACTAGAGTCAATAATCTAGTCCTCACATCGCCATGCGATTTACATCATAATAAATATAACACCCATACAGTTCTGGTGTTGATCATGTTTTACCCGTGGAAGAGGTTTAGTCAGCGGATCTGCTACATTCAGATCCATGTGCACTTTTCAAATATTTACGCCCTCTCCTTCGATGTAGTCACGGATGAGGTTGAAGCGTTGTTTGATGTGCCTAGTCTTCTTATGAAACCTTGGTTCCTTCGCTAAAGCAATGGCACCAGTGTTGTCACAGAATAGAGTTATTGGATTTAGTGCACTTTGCACAACAGCAAGATCCGTCATGAATTGCTTCATCCAGACACCCTCCTTAGCTACCTCCGAGGCATCCATGTACTCCGCTTCACATGTAGAATCTGCTACGACGCTTTGCTTGGAACTGCACCAGCTTACCGCACCCCCATTAAGAATAAATGTGTATCCGGTTTGAGACTTAGAGTCATCCGCATCAGTGTCAAAGCTTGCATCGACGTAACCCTTTACGACGAGTTCTTCGTCACCTCCATAAATGAGAAACATTTCCTTAGTCCTTTTCAGGTACTTCAGAATATTCTTGATCGTTGTCCAGTGATCCACTCCTGAATTACTTTGAAACCTGCCAGCCATACTTATGGCCAAGCTGACGTCTGGTCTAGTGCACAACACTGCATACATGATAGAACCTATGGCTGAAGCATAGGGGACATAACTCATTTGCTCTCTATCTTCAACAGTTGCTGGGCACTGAGTCTTACTCAATTTTATACCTTGTAACACTGGCAAGAACCCCTTCTTGGACTGATCCATTTTGAACTTCTTCAAAACTTTATCAAGGTATGTGCTTTGTGAAAGTCCTATCACGCGTCTCGATCTATTCCTACAGATCTTAATGCCTAGAATGTAAGCAGCTTCTCCTAGGTCCTTCATAGAGAAACTTTTATTCAAGTAATCCTTTACGCTCTCCAAAAACTCCACGTTATTTCCAATTAGCAATATGTCATCCACATATAATATTAGAAACGCCACAGATCTCCCACTCACTTTGATGTAAATACAAGATTCTCCAACCACTTGTATAAACCCAAATGCTTTGATCACCTCATCAAAGCGCTTATTCCAACTTCGAGATGCTTGCACCAGTCCATAAATGGATCGCTGGAGCTTGCATACTTTGTTAGCATTCTTTGGATCGAAAAAACCTTCGGGCTGCATCATATACAACTCTTCCTTAAGAAAACCGTTAAGCAACGCCGTTTTGACATCCATCTGCCAGATTTCATAATCGAGAAATGCAACTATTGCTAACATGATTCGGACGGACTTAAGCATCGCTACCGGTGAGAACGTCTCATCGTAGTCTACTCTTTGAACATGTGAAAAACCCTTTGCCACAAGCCGAGCTTTATAAATGGTCACATTACCGTCCGCGTCCGTCTTCTTCTTAAAGATCCATTTTGTTCTGAATAGCCTTGCGGCCTTTAGGTAATACTTCCAGAGTCCACACTTTGTTTTCGTACATAGATCCTATCTCGGACTTCATGGCCTCCAGCCATTTCTTGGAATTTGGACCCACCATTGCATCTTCATAATTCGCATGTTCATTGTTGTCCAACAACATGATTGATAAGACAGGATTACCGTACCACTCAGGATTAGTACGTGATTGATACGTCTCCAACATATCTATAATTTTTGATAGTTCCATGCTATTATCTTGTCAAACTTTGGATGTTTTGTATGTCTTTTATATCTTTTTTGGGACTAACTTATTAACTCAGTGCCAAGTGCGAGTTCCTGTTTTTTCCGTGTTTTTGACCCTTTTGAGAGGAGGATTTTAAATGGTGTCCAAACGGAATAAAACTTCCGAAAAGATTTTTTTCAAAACAGAAGATACGCGCCAGACTTGACAACTAAGGCAGGGGCCAGCACGGGACCCACAAGCCCCCTAGGCGCGGCCAGGGGGCCCGCGCCTAACAGGCTTGTGGGCCCCCTGTGGCACATCTGCCCTACCTCTTCTGCCTATAATTTCAGAAAAATTCCAAAACTGCGCGAGAGATCCACGAAAATACTTTTCCGCCGCTGCAAGCTTCTATCTCCGCAAGATCCCATCTGGGGCACGTTCTGGTGCCCTGCCGGAGGGGGGGTTCGGATACGTAGGGCTTCTTCATCAGCACCATGACCTCTCCAATGATGCGTGAGTAGTTCACAATAGACCTTCGGGTCCATAGCTAGTAGCTAGATGGCTTCTTCTCTCTCTTGGATCTTCAATACAAAGTTCTCCATGATCTTCATGGAGATCTATCTGATGTAATCTTCTTTGCGGTGTGTTTGTCGAGATCTGATGAATTGTGGATTTATGATCAGATTATCTATGAATCTTACTTGAGTTTCTTATGATCTCTTATATGCATGATTTCATATCCTTGTAATTCTCTTCGAGTTGTGGGTTTTGTTTGGCCAACTTGATCTATGATTCTTGCAATGGGAGAAGTGCTTGGTTTTGGATTCATACCGTGCGGTGACCTCACCCAGTGACAGAAGGGGTAGCGAGGCACGCATCGTGTTGTTGCCATCAAGGGTAAAAAGATGGGGTTTTCATCATTGTTTGAGTTTATCCCTCTACATCATGTCATCTTGCTTAAAGTGTTACTCTGTTTGTCATGAACTCAATACACTAGATGCATGCTCGATAGCAGTTGATGTGTGGAGTAATAGTAGTAGATGCAGAAAGTATCGGTCTACTTGTCTCGGACGTGATGCCTATATGTATGATCATTGCCTTAGATATCGTCATGACTTTGCGAGTTTCTATCAATTGCACGACGATAATTTGTTCACCCACCGTAATATTTTCTATTTTGAGAGAAGCTTCTAGTGAACACTATGGCCCCCGGGTCTACTTCACACCACATTTTCAGCCTTACAATTTTACTTCGTTGCACTTTCCGCCTTCAGATCTCACTTTGCAATCAATCTTGAAGGGATTGACAACCCCTTTATAGCGTTGGGTGCAAGCTCTTTTGTGTCTGCGCATGTACTCTGGACTTGACGCGATTCTCGTACTGGATTGATACCTTGGTTCTCAAACTGAGGGAAATACTTACTGCTCCTGTGCTGCATCGCCCTTTCCTCTTCAAGGGAAAAACCAACACAAGCTCAAGAGACGACAGAAGGATTTCTGTCGCCGTAGCAGAAGAATTTCCAGCGCCGTTGCCGGGGAGGATCAAGTCAAGAACTCATCCAAGTAAGTGTCTCAAACTCATGTCTTGCATTTACTTTTTTGCCTCTCGTTCTCCTCTCCCCCACTTCTGAAAAACAAAAATTTACAAAAATATTTGCCCTTTTCTTCTTTTGCCTTTTTCGTTTGCCCTTTTCTTCGTTTGCCTTTTACGTTCGCCTTTTTCTTTCGCTTGCTTTCTGTTCGCTTGTGTTGCCATGTGCCTTCAATATGCTTGCATCTTCGCTTGCTGAAAATCTATTGATATGGATCCTCATCCACTTGCTAATCTCTTTAAGAGATCCAATTATGTTGATCCAATTGCTAGTGAGTTGAGTGCACTTGACTTTCTCTATGGAGTTTTGCTTCAGATGCGTGAATCTGAAAATCGTGATGAAGAAATTTATGAAGTGATTCACGAGGGCTCCTTGAATGAAAAGCATGATTGCAATGGTTTCACTATAAATCCTATTAGTGTCAATCATGCTAAAAATATGCAAACCCTAAGCTTGGGGATGCTAGTTTTGCTATGTCCACTACTGGTTGCAATGATCATGATTGGGGTGATGATTTTTCTTATGATCTTGAAAATTTGTTTAAGCCTGATGATGAATATGATATTTGCAATATTATTGAAAGTGGGTTTGGAGAAGTCATGACTTTAGTTGATGATAATCCCACTATTTTTGAAGAGCGTCAACTTTGCATGCATGTGGATCATGAAAAGAATATCCTTTGTGATAGCTATATTGTTGAATTTGATTATGATCCCACATGTAATTGCTATGAGAGAGGAAAATATTATGGTAGAAACTTTCATGTTACCAAATTACCTCTCGTTATGTTGAGATTGCTATTGTCTCTTTCTTCTTCCTTGCATTTGGTAACTATTGGTTGTCTTGCCAATTTGTTTTCCTATAAAACGCCAATGCATAGGAAGTATGTTAGACTTAGATGTGATTTTCACATGCTTTATGATGCTCTCGTTGTGCTTTGATTCTTGTCTTTTGTGTGAGCATCATTGAATTATCAATGCCTAGCTAAGGGCGTTAAACAATATCGCTTGTTGGGAGGCAACCCAATGAATTTATCTTTTTCTTTATGTTTTGTTGCATCCACGCCATCATAATTCTGTTATGATAGTTTATTTTGTGTTTCTTTTTGTGTTTGAACCAAGCAAAACCTTTATGACTAGTCTTGGTGATGGTTGTTTGATCCTGCTGGAAAAAGACAGAAACTTTCCGCTCACGAGATTATTTTTCATTTTTATTTAGAAAGAGAGTTTGAGTTTATTCTTTTTGCTGTTGTTTGACATGCCTTTTGCCTAGGCAGTCGTAATTTTTCAGAATTTTTAAGGTACCAGAAGTATACGAAGTATACAGATTGCTACAGACTGGTCTGTTTTTGACGGATTCTGTTTTTGTTGAGTTGGTTGCTTGTTTTGATGAAACTACGGATAGTATCGGGGGGTACTAGCCATGGAAAAGTGAGAATACAGTAACCTAACACCAATATAAATAGAAATCAAGATTGCTACAGTACCTAAAGAGGTGGTAGTTTGTTTTCTTGTGCTAATGATATCACAAGTTTCTGTTTAAGTTTTGTGTTGTGAAGTTTTCAAGTTTTGGGTGATGTTCTCATGGACAAAGGGATAAATAGTGGAAAGAGCTCAAGCTTGGGGATGACCAAGGAATCCCAAGCCAAATTCAAGGACACCAAAAAGCCTAAGCTTGGGGATGCCCCGGGAAGGCATCCCCTCCTTCGTCTTCAATCCATCGGTAACATTACTTGGAGCTATATTTTTATTCACCACATGATATGTGTTTTGCTTGGAGCGTCTTGTATCGTAGGAGTCATTTCTTTTTGTTGTGTCACAATCATCCTTGCTGCACACCTTTTGAGAGAGACATGCACTCATCGTGAATTTGCTAGAATGCTCATCGTGCTTCACTTATATTTTTTGAGCTAGATAATTTTGCTCTATGTGCTTCACTTAGATCTTTTAGAGCACAGCGGTGCGTGACTTGGTAGTTGGTTTGTGCTATGAAAGTAGTCCGAAAGGTGATAGGTACCCAAAGAGGATACACAAACTTCCATCTTCATGTGCATTGAGTAGAAAGAGAAGTCGGATTCCTCTCAATTAGTTTTGAGACGTGGATTTGGTAATATTAAAAGTTATGTTAGTAGGGTGTTTTGAAACTTGTGTTGAAGTTTGTGATTCCCGTAACATGCACATATGGTGAACCGCTATGTTAGGAAGTCGGAGCATAATTGGTCTATTGATTGTCATCCTTTGTGTTGCGGGCGGGATCACGCGATGGTTTACACCTACCAACCCTTCCCCTAGGAGTATGCATTTAGCACTTTGTTTCGATTACTAATAAAAACTTTCGCAACAAGTATGTGAGTTCTTCATGACTAATGTGAGTCCATGGTATAGATGCACTTTCACCTTCCACCATTGCTATCCTCTCTAGTGCCGCGCAATTTTCGCCGGTACACAAACCCACCATATGCCTTCCTCAAAACAGCCACAATACCTACCTACTATGGCATTTTCATAGGCATTCCGATATATATTGCCATGCAACTCCCACCGTTCCGTCTCATGACTTGTGCCGTCACTCTCATGTTGCCATTGCATGATCGTAAGATAGCTAGTGAGATGTTTCAACGTCATACGCCAAGCCAGATCGTTGCACATCCCGGTACACTGCCGGAGGCATTTCCTATAGAGTCATCATCGTTCTAAGCTTTGAGCTGTGAGTAAATATAAGTGTGATGATCATCATTATTAGAGCATTGTCCCATGTGAGGAAATAAAAAAAGAGGCCAAAGAGCCCAAATAAAAAAAAGAGGAGAGAAAAAAGAGAGGCCAAAGAGCCCAAATAAAAAAAGAGAAAAAGAGAGAATGGGACAATGCTACTATCTTCTTCCACACTTGTGCTTCATAATAGCACCATGTTCTTCATGATTGAGAGCTTCTTGCTTTGTCACCACCATATACTAGTGGGAATCTTTATTATATAACTTGGCTTGTATATTCCAAGGATGGGCTTCCTCAAATTGCCATAGGTCTTCGTGAGCAAGCAAGTTGGATGCACACACACTAGTTCTCCTTTTGAGCTTTCACATACTTATAGCTCTAGTGCATCCTTTGTATGGCAATCCCTACTCATTCACATTGATATCTATTAATGGGCATCTCCATAGCCCTTTGATACGCCGAGTCAATGTGACAATCTCCTCCTTTTTGTCTCACAGCCACCACCACACTCTATTCCACCTATAGTGTTATATCCATGGCCCACGCTCATGTATTGCGTGATAGTTGTAAAAGGTTTGAGAAAGTAAGAGTGCAAAAAAAATTACTTGGTCAATACCAGGGTTGTGCATGATTTAAATTAGTTGTGTGAGGATGATGGAGCATAGCCAGACTATATGATTTTGTAGGGATAACTTTCTTTGGCATTGTTATTTCGAAAGTTCATGATTACCTTGCTAGTTTGCTTGAAGTATTATTGTTTTCATGTCAATAGCAAACTATTGCTTTGAATCTTCCGGATCTGAACATTCACGTCACATGAAAGAAGTTACAAAGGACAACTATGCTAGGTAGCATTCCACATCAAAAATTTAGTCTTTATCACTTCCCTACTCAAGGACGAGCAGGAGTTAAGCTTGGGGATGCTTGATACGTCTCCAACGTATCTATAATTTTTTATAGTTCCATGCTATTATCTTGTCAAACTTTGGATGTTTTGTATGCCTTTTATATCTTTTTTGGGACTAACTTATTAACTCAGTGCCAAGTGTCAGTTCCTGTTTTTTCCGTGTTTTTGACCCTTTTCATAGGAGGATTTTAAACGGTGTCCAAACGGAATAAAACTTCCGAAAAGATTTTTTCCGGAACAGAAGATACACGCGAGACTTGAGAACAAAGGCAAGGGCCAGCAGGGGACCCCACAAGCCCCCTAGGCGCGACCAGGGGGCCCGCGCCTAGCAGGCTTGTGGGTCTCCTGTGGCACGTCTGCTCTACCTCTTCCGCCTATAAATTCAGAAAAATTCCAAAACTGCGCGAGAGATCCACGAAAATACTTTTCCGCCGCCGCAAGCTTCTGTCTCCGCAAGATCCCATCTGGGGCATGTTCTGGTGCCCTGTCGGAGGGGGGATTCAGATACGGAGGGCTTATTCATCAACACCATGACCTCTCCGATGATGCATGAGTAGTTCACCATAGACCTTCGGGTCCATAGCTAGTAGCTAGATAGCTTCTTTTCTCTCTTGGATCTTCAATACAAAGTTCTCCATGATCTTCATGGAGATCTATCCGATGTAATCTTCTTTGCGGTGTGTTTGTCGAGATCAGATGAATTGTGGATTTATGATTAGATTATCTATGAATCTTATTTGAGTTTCTTCTGATCCCTTATATGCATGATTTCATATCCTTGTAATTCTCTTCGAGTTGTGGGTTTTGTTTGGCCAACTTGATCTATGATTCTTGCAATGGGAGAAGTGCTTGGTTTTGGGTTCATACCGTGCGGTGACCTCACCCAGTGACAGAAGGGGTAGCGAGGCACGCATCATGTTGTTGCCATCAAGGGTAAAAAGATGGGGTTTTCATCATTGGTTTGAGTTTATCCCTCTACATCATGTCATCTTGATTAAAGTGTTACTCTGTTTGTCATTAACTCAATACACTAGATGCATGCTCGATAGCGGTCGATGTGTGGAGTAATAGTAGTAGATGCAGAAAGTATCGGTCTACTTGTCTCGGACGTGATGCCTATATGTATGATCATTACCTTAGATATCGTCATGACTTTGCGTGGTTCTATCAATTGCTCGACAGAAATTTGTTCACCCGCCGTAATATTTGCTATTTTGAGAAAAGCCTCTAGTGAACACTATGGCCCCGGGGTCTACTTCACACCATATTTTGAGCCTTACAATTTTACTTCGTTGCACTTTCCGCCTTCAGATCTCACTTTGCAATCAATCTTGAAGGGATTGACAACCCCTTTATAGCGTTGGGTGCAAGCTCTTTTGTGTTTGCGCAGGTACTCTGGACTTGACGCGATTCTCCTACTGGATTGATACCTTGGTTCTCAAACTGAGGGAAATACTTACTACTCGTGTGTTGCATCGCCCTTTCCTCTTCAAGGGAAAAACCAACGCAAGCTCAAGAGACGACAGAAGGATTTCTGTCGTCGTAGCAGTGATCTCGTCGACCTGCGAGGTCCGATAGGAACTTGATCCGAAGTTTCATGATCATCATTATTAACTTCTTCCTCAACCGGCGTCACTTCGACAGAGATTTCCCCTTGCCCTGCGTCACCATTTAGAGGGATTAGAAGTTCGATCACCTCATCAAGTTCTATGTTCCTCCCACTCAATTCTTTCGAGAGAAACTCCTTCTCAAGAAAAGCTCCATTCTTAGCAACAAACACTTTGCCCTCGGATTTGAGATAGAAGGTGTACCCAACTGTCTCCTTTGGGTAACCTATGAAGACGCACTTTTCCGCTTTGGGTTCCAGCTTTTCACGCTGAAGCTTTTTGACATAAGCATCACATTCCCAAACTTTAAGAAACGACAACTTTGGTCTTTTGCCATACCACAGCTCGTATGGTGTCGTCTCGACAGATTTTGATGTTGCCCTATTTAAAGTGAATGCAGTTGTCTCTAATGCATAACCCGAAAACGATTACGGCAAATCGGTAAGAGACATCATAGATCGCACCATTTCTAACAAAGTACGATTACGACGTTCGGACACACCATTACGCTGTGGTGTTCCAGGCGGTGTCAATTGTGAAACAATTCCACATTGTCTTAAGTGAGCACCAAAGTCGAAACTCAGATACTCACCCCCACGATCAGAACGTAGGAACTTGATCATCTTGTTACGATGATTTTCAACTTCACTCTGAAATTGCTTGAACTTCTCAAATGTTTCAGACTTGTGCTTCATCAAGTAGATATATCCATACCTACTCAAATGTCAGTGAAGGTGAGAAAATAACGATATCCGCCACGCGCCTCCACACTCATTGGACCGCACACATTGGTATGTATGATCTCCAACAAGTCACTTGCATGCTCCATTTTCCGGAGAACGGAGTCTTAGTCATCTTGCCCATGAGGCATGGTTCGCACGTGCCAAGTGATTCAAAATCAAGTGACTCCAAAAGTCCATCGGAATGGAGTTTCTTCGTGCGCTTTACACCAATATGACCTAAGCGGCAGTGCCACAAAAACATGGCGCTATCATTGTTAACTCTACATCTTTTGGTCTCAGTGTTATGTATATGTGTATCATCGCTATCAAGATTCAATATGAACAATCCTCTCACATTGGGTGCAGGACCATAAAAGATATTACTCATAGAAATAGAACAACCATTATTCTCTGACTTAAACGAGTAACCGTCTCGCAATAAACAAGATCCAGATATAATGTTCATGCTTAACGCAGGCATCAAATAACAATTATTTAAGTTAATAACTAATCCTGATCGTAACTAAAGTGAGACTGTGCCGACGACGATTGCATCAACCTTGGAACCATTTCCCACGCGCATCGTCACTTCATCCTTCGTTTATTCCGCAGTTCCTGCTTCGAGTTGCAAATATGAGCAACAGAACCGGTATCGAATACCCAGGCACTACTACGAGAGTTGGTTAAGTACACATCAATAACATGTATATCAAATATACCTGATTTTTCCTTGGCCGCCCTCTTATCAGCCAAATACTTGGGGCGGTTGCGCTTCCAGTGACTCAGTCCCTTGCAATAATAACACTCTGTTTCAGGCTTAGGTCCAGCCTTGGGTTTCTTCGCCGGATTGGCAATAGGCTTGCCGCTCTTCTTGGAGTTACCCTTCTTGCCTTTGTCGTTTCTCTTGAAACCGGTGGTCTTATTGACCATCAACACTTGATGCTCTTTCCGGAGTTCTGACTCTGCGACTTTCAGCATCGTGGATAACTCGCCGTGTGACTTGTTCATCCCTTGCATATTATAGTTCAACACAAAGCTCTTATAGCTAGGTGGCAATGATTGAAGAATTCTGTCAGTGATAGCCTCTTGCGGGAGTTCAATACCCAGCTCAGCTAGACGGTTTGAGTACCCAGACATTTTGAGCACATGTTCACTGACAAACGAATTATCCTCCATCTTGCAGGCATAGAATTTATCGGAGGTCTCATACCTCTCGATCCGGGCGTTCTTCTGAAAGATAAACTTCAACTCCTGGAACATCTCATATGCTCCATGACGCTCAAAGCAACGTTGAAGTCCCGGCTCTAAGCCATACAAGACTGCACATTGAACTACTGAGTAGCCCTCCTTACGTGTTAACCAGGCGTTCAAAACATCTTGGCTAGACGTAGCGGGTGGTTCATCTCCTAGCGCAACATTAAGGACATAATCCTTCTTCCCAGCTTGCAGGAGCAGCTTTAGATTACGAGACCAGTCTACAAAGTTGCTTCCATCATCTTTCAACTTAGCTTTCTCTAGGAACGTATTAAAATTCAGGGTTGCTATTGCGTGAGCCATTGATCCACAACACAAATATTGCAAAGTGTACTTACACTATGTTTAAGATAATTAGAGTTTAACTAATCAAATTACTGATAAACTCCCACTCAAAAAGTACATCTCTCTAGTCATTTGAGTGGTACATGATCCAAATTCACTAACTCAAGTCCGATCATCATGTGAGTTGAGAATTTTTTTCAGTGGTAAGCATCTCTATGCTAATCATATCAACTATATGATTCATGCTCGACCTTTCGGTCTCATGTGTCCCGAGGCCATGTCTGCACATGCTAGGCTCGTCAAGTTTAACCCGAGTGTTCCGCGTGTGCAACTGTTTTGCACCCGTTGTATGTGAACGTTGAGTCTATCACACCCGATCATCACGTGATGTCTCGAAACGACGAACTATTGCAACGGTGCACAGTCAGGGAGAACACAATTTCATCTTGAAATTTTAAGTGAGATATCACCTTATAATGCTACAGTCGTTCTAAGCAAAATAAAGTGCATAAAAGGATTAACATCACATGCAATTCATAAGTGACATGATATGGCCATCATCTTGTGCTTCTTGATCTCCATCACCAAAGCACCAGCATGATCTTCTTGTCACCGGCGCCACACCATGATCTCCATCATCATGCCGCCATCGGGGTTGTCGTGCTATCTATGCTATTACTACTAAAACTACGACCTAGCAATATAGTAAGCGCATCTGCAAACACAAATGTTAGTTTAAAGATAACCCTATGGCTCCTGCCGGTTGTCGTAGCATCGACGTGCAAGTCGATATTAACTATTACAACATGATCATCTCATACATCTAATATATCACATCACGTCATTGGCCATATCATATCACAAGCATACCCTGCAAAAACAAGCTAGACGTCCTCTAATTTGTTGTTGCATGTTTTACGTGGCTGCTATGGGTATCTAGTATGATCGCATCTTACTTACGCAAAAACCACAACGGAGATGTGCAAATTGCTATTTAACCTCTCTCCAAGGACCGCCTTGGTCAAAACCAATTCAACTAAAGTTTAAGAAACCGACACCCGCCAGTCATTTTTATGCAACGAGTTGCATGTCAGTCGATGAAACCAGTCTCTCGCAAGCATACGAGTAATGTCGGTCCGGGCCGCTTCAATCCAACAATACCACCGAATCGAGAAAATACTAAGGAGGGCAGCAAATTGAACATCAACGTCCACAAAACCTTTTGTGTTCTCCTCGAGATTACATCTACGCATGAACCTAGCTCATGATGCCACTATTGGGGAACGCTGCATGGGAAACAAAAAAATTCCTACGCACACGAAGACCTATCATGGTGATGTTCATCTACGAGAGGAGATTAGATCTACGTACCCTTGTAGATTGCTAAGCGGGAAGCGTTAAGAAACGAGTTTGATGTAGTGGTACAACTTCGTGATTCAAATCACCGTCGTCCCACGGTCCGTCCCACGATCCGTTCCGATCTAGCGCCGAATAGACGACACCTCCGCGTTCAGCACACGTACAACTCGATGACGATCTTGGCCTTCTTGATCCAGCAAGAGAGACGGAGAAGTAGATAAGTTCTCCGGCAGCGTGACGTCGCTCCGGTGGTGGTGATGATCTACTCGTGCAGGGCTCCGCCCGAGCTCTGCAAAAATCCGTTCTAGAGGTAAAACTACGTGGTATAGGTTTGAGTTGCACGTGGCAAAGTTGTGTCTCAAAAACCCTAAAACCACCAGTATATATAGGAGGAGGGGAGGGGCTAGCCTTGGGGCTCAAGGACCCCAAGTGTGCGCCTGCCGAAGGGAGAGGAGGACTCCTTCTCCAATTCGGTTTGGGGAAGGAGGAGTCCTCCTCTTCCTTCCCACCTCCCTCTTTCCTTTTTTTTCTTTCCTTTGGTTTTTTCACTTGTGGCGCCATAGCCCTATTGGGCTGGCTCCACCAGCCCACTAAGGGCTGGTGCGCCACCCTAGGGTTACTAGGCTCACTCCTGGGTGGGTGGGCCCCTCCCGGTGAACACCCGGAACCCATTCGTCACTCCCGGAAATGGCCAAAACTTTCTGGTGACCAAATGAAACCATCCTATATATCAATCTTCGTTTCCGGACCATTCCAGAAACCCTCATGACGTCCATGATCTCATCCGGGACTCCGAACAACATTCGGGAACCACACATATAACTCAACTATACTAAAACATCATCGAACCTTAAGTGTGCAGACCCTGCGGGTTCGAGAACTATGTAGACATGACCTGAGACACTCCTCGGTCAATATCCAATAGCGGGACCTGGATGCCCATATTGGATCCTACATATTCTCCGAAGATCTTATCGGTTGAACCTCGGTGCCAAGGATTCATATATAATCCTGTATGTCATTCCCTTTGTCCTTCGGTATGTTACTTGCCCGAGATTCGATCGTCGGTATCCGCATACCTATTTCAATCTCGTTACTGGCAAGTCTCTTTACTCGTTCCATAATACAAGGTTCCGTGACTTACACTTAGTCACATTGCTTGCAAGGCTTGTTTGTGATGTTGTATTACCAAGTGGGCCCCGAGATACCTCTTTGTCGCAGGAGTGACAAATCCCAGTCTTGATCCATACTAACTCAATGGACACCTTCGGAGATACGTGTAGAGCACCTTTATAGTCACCCCAGTTACGTTGCGACGTTAGATACACACAAGGTATTCCTCCGGTGCTAGTGAGTTATATGATCTCATGGTCATAGGAATAAATACTTGACACACAGAAAACAATAGCAACAAAATGACACGACCACATGCTACGTTCATAATTTGGGTCTAGTCCATCACATGATTCTCCTAATGATGTGATCCAGTTATCAAGTGACAAAACTTGCATATAGTCAGAAAACCTTCACTATCCTTGATCAACCGGCTAGCCAACTAGAGGCTTGCTAGGGACATTGTTTTGTCTATGTATCCACACATGTATCTATGTTTTCATTCAATACAATTATAGCATGGATAATAAACGATTATCTTGAAACAAGAAATATAATAATAACTATTTTATCATTGACTCTAGGGCATATTTCCAACATAACTCTCAATCCCTCCAATGATTCTTGCTAGTTCTCGAGGGAAAAGAGAGAGGAGATCTAGATCCACATTTCCATCAATCACTTTCTCCTCTATGTGAGGGGAACCCCTTGGGTCTAGATCTTGGAGTTCTTCGTGTTCTTCTTCGTTCTGCCTCTCATTTTCTTCCATAGCATTAGTTGTTGTGGATGGATTTGGGAGAGAAGGACTTGGACACTCTGTGTGCCCTTGCCATTGCATTTGGTGCATAGGTTTGAGTTCTCCACGATGATACGTGGAAGTGAAGTTTGAGAATCTCATTACTCTTGGGTGCTTGGTACCGTAATACTTGTTCTTCTTGGGGTGCTTTGGCATCCTAGAAGCTTGGTGGTGCCTTGGAGCTCAATCATTGTGGTGTAAAGCTCCGGACAAGCGTCGGGGGTCTCCAATTAGGTTGTGAAGATTGCCCCAAGCATTTGTGGTTACCTCGAAGCCATATTTCATTGTGATGGAGCTTCGTGGTGTTGTTGGGATCCTCTAATTAAGTTGTGGAGATTGCTCCAACCTTGTGTTGTAAAGGTTCGGTGACCGCCCTCAAGGGTCCATTAGTGGATTCACGACATCTCGCATTGTGCGAGGGCGTGAGGAGATTATGGTGGCCTTAGTGGCATCTTGGGGAGCATCGTGCCCCCACACTGCTCCAAACGAAGATTAGCATCCGCAAGGGTGTGAACTTCGGGATACATCGTCGTCTCCACATGCCTCGGTTATCTCTTACCCGAGCCCTTTACTTATGCACTTTACTTTGTGATTGCCATATTCTTTCTTGTAATATATCTTGCTATAACTTAGTTTTTTTATCTTGCTTAGCATAAGTTGTTGGTGCACATAAGTGAGCCTAGTTGTTTTAGGTTTTGTGATTGACAAATTAAATATTAGTTTTATTTCGCATTTGTTCAAGCCTAAACCGTAAATATTTTAAAGCGCCTATTCACCCCCTCTAGCGACATCCACGTCCTTTCAATAGGTGTGCCACCCTCCAAGTCCAAAACAATGGGTCTATGATTAGAATGTTGTGGATCACCATTGACCACTTGTAACGAGGGAACCTATTCCACCATTGACCACTTGTAACGAGGGAACCTATTCCACCATTGAGGAGTAGCCACCGCTCTGTCGAGCCTTTCACGAATATACCCTTAAACTCGGAAATTATTATTACGCCATGTGGCACCCGAAACGAAAACCACAAACTAGAAACCAGAACACGAAACTAGGATTTTGGGAGTTTTACAGCCGCGTGCCCTAGACACATGCGGGAGACCTAACTTGGGGGGCGGGGGATGATTGTTGGCTAGGGATTGGATGAAACTGGATTTGAACGGAGGGGTTTGCCGGCGGCAGCGATGAGAAAATGGGAGACGGCGACGTGAAGACCTGGATCGCCTCAGAGTCACCGTTGAAAATGCTAACCATCTGTGGGGTGTTTCCCTATAGTAGCCGGTCAATTTTTTTTTACTAACCGTCATCTATTAGGACTGACTGATCACGAGTTAGGAAGAACCGGAATTTGCCGAGAGGGAAGGACGATAGGAACAAAACCCTAACGACATGGAAGTAATTTTGCTCCTTCAATCGTGATGAACATCGTACTACGAGTGAACAGACTCGAAAGCCCACAGACCTGTGGGCTCGGCCCAGGCAGCTGAGACAGGGAGACTGTTTTGGATCGGGCTATTGTCTATAGCTCTTCCTGCGGCCTCTTCTTCTCCCCTGCATCCCCAACTCGTCGTCGTCTTCCCAAGGCACCAACCCTAGCCATCCCTCCTCGGCATCCTCCCCCCCCAAGCCGGCGGCCGCCGCCCGTCTGTGAAGATGTCAGGAGGCTTCTTCCGGGTAAGCGGACACGGTTCCCCGCATTGATTTAGTTCGCCAATCTCGCTTCGTTTTTTCCGGTTCGTCCGATCTGTGACAGCTGCGCTGACTCGCCGTGTTTTTATCAGGGGACGTCGGCCGACCAGGATACCAGATTCTCCAACAAGCATGCCAAGTTGCTGAAGACACAGAAGTTCGCGTCTGAGCTTGACCATCAGGTTAGCTTTTTCGTTCTCGCCCTATGCCTCCATCGGGTTCTAGCCGATGAGCGTCCAGAAGGGGAGTATCTGCCGTGGGTTCAAGGTAAACGCTAATTTGTTTCTTTCCTTGGGTTAGGTGGACATGTCAAAGGTGAAGATGGACGTGATGAAGCCGTGGATTGCCACACGGGTCACTGAGCTTCTTGGGTTCGAGGACGAAGTGCTTATCAACTTCATCTACGGCCTGCTCGATGCGAAGGTGTGTTTTTTGAAGATAAACTTCTTTAACATATGCTTGTTTCTCGTTGAACAAACACAGATGTTTTTTTTTATTGAGATATGCCTATTAATTGAAAACTGAACTCTCCATTCGATTCATGTAAAGCATCTCTGGATATATTGGATTTGGTCCATTCAGCTTTAAGATTGTAAGCAAAGAACCAAACTATCTTCATCGTGTAGCTCAGGAGTCAGGAATGAAAACTGAAATTATGCACATGTAATTCGGGAACTATCAAAGTCTCTCATAGGTTTGTTTGGATAGTGTAAGACAGGTAATCACAGCCACCTTGTGGAGCTAAACCACAACATTTTCCAATTTGCAAAATACCAACTGGATTAGCAAAATACCAATTGGATTAGTTTACTGAAACTTCTTGTGAACTTGTGAAACAAGTATGTGTTGTACCTGTAAAAGTTAACCGCCAAATAGTAGGAGCTTAGGAGCTTTACAAGGTTTTTGTTTGTTTTGCAGGAGGTGGACGGGAAGTACATACAGATCCAGCTGACGGGGTTCATGGAGAAGAATACAATAAAGTTCATGAGGGAGCTGTGGAGCCTCCTTCTAAGTGCGCAGCAGAATGCCAGTGGTGTGCCCCAGCAATTTTTGGATGCAAAGGAGGCTGAGATTCAGCAGAGAAAGGTTTGCATAAATACATCAATGTATTATTATTATAATAAATATTTCTATGACATACTCCAGACATGTTGTTCTGGGTTCTCATAAGCTAGAATACATACATAAGACATCAAACTAGCATGCCCTTACAATGACCTAGATTCAGTTCTGATTAGTTGCTCGCCTGGTCGGTACTTGGCTTCCAACGAAAATGTCTACTAGCTGTGGTTAGTTGTGCTACTAGTTAGTAAGTCGGTACTGCAGCGGCTCAAGTCGTCCTTTTGACTATAATCTTTCAGTTGACCACTGTAAGCTGGTACTGAGTGAAAGCATGCTCCATTTCAATCTAAGTTCTTTTTTTGAGTTGCCTTCTTTTATTTATGGTATTATCATTTATTTCAATCTCAAATATACGAATTGGGTTAAATGCTGCAAACCATCTTAGCCATCCAATCTTATTAAGTTGTATATATTCAAACTATGTCTTGTAAATTTAATCCCTTCATAATAACTTGTATTAATTATACTTTACAACTTCTCTTTTCAAATTACGAGGAGTTGCACAACATATTTCACATTGCCTTAATCATGATGCTATGATTGCTGAATTTGTTTTGACTCTACATATGATCTACTGTTACAACATATTGTGGTTGTTGTATTGTTCTTATATATCTGTATAAGATTGTATTAAGTTCATTAAAATGAATAAAAAAGTTTCCTGCTGGAAATTCTAAAATGGCTTACATTATAGTTTGAGAACTGTGCCTTGAACGCAACCTTTGCTGGTAACTATATTTTTGTTATATATTTAGATTGTTGTTTTGAGTTAATTAAAAAAAGAGAGGCTATAATGCTAGGAACCTTGGTTCAGAGTGGGATAATTTGGTAGGGTAAGGGTTTCAAGATCTGTACTCACCGTCAACAACCTGTGATAGGCAAGGATGTCAAAAAAGTTTGAGCTCGTCACAGTGTTCAAGCTTGGCTCGTTTTGGGCTCATCTTGAGGCCTAAACAAGCCGAGCTCAAGATTGGCCTTATGCTTGTGAGCCTGAGAAGCTTGGTTCGAAAACGCTCGATAAGGCTTGGTGTAATACTACCATGCAGCCCACCCGATAAATATTAACTCTTTGTTCCCTAAAAACCACCTTGACATCAGAATATGAGCAATTCACAAGAAGCTAAGCCTAGTCTGGTAAAAGAAAAGCTGCACGTAGCAATGACTGGAGGGCCGAAGAACATTCATGGCCTTGTAGCTATACTTGTGCATCAGCCCATCTCTTAGTCCATGTAACAAACAATAGGGCTGAGTAGATTAGTACCACCTCACCTGTTGTAGAAGAGTGGGGTTGGAGGACTATCTATAAAAGAGTGGCTTGTGAAGGCATACGGCAGTCGATGCCTAGCGTGTTGGCAATATGATAAAAATTAATAATATTACTCAAGAGTTTTTGTGAGCCTTAATGAGCTGGGATTGAGCTGTTTCTAGCTTTTGGCAAGCCGAACTCGAGCCGTTATGTCGATAGGCTGTGCTCGAGGCCATATTTGGGCTGAGGATTGAATTGAGCTCGAGCCGAGCCAAGTTATATTTGCTTGAGCTCAGCTTGTTTAGAGCCCTAATTCCAGGGCTCGTCCCTGATGTGCAAGGGTTGTTGTAAGGCTTAGATAACTTGTGATCATAATGCCGCTTGATTAAAGCAATACATGCTTCTCCTATATATTAGTTTACAGAGGGAGTACCTAAAATATGTCTTTTCTATCCGGATTAAGGTCTTCCAAACTAAAAGGAACTCCTAACAAGAGATAACTCAATTTCCTAGTGTCTCCATGATTGCACCCAATGCCTGCCCTGAAGGTGCACTGTGCTTCCTCGATCCCTTGTATGTGCCAAATCTGGATTTCTCTCCTATGATATGTTTACATTTGTACTTCTCCATACGCCCAGCCACCTGGCCACCTACTCCATGTCAAGGATTGCTTGTATGTCTGACAATATAAGGCTTGCGTGTAGCATTTGCTCTTTTTTGCTCTCATTTATGTTTACTGAAGCAAACATGTATCATTATGGTTGAAGCTGCAGATGACCTTATTTTATGTTTTTTCTTGGACATTGCCAACAACAACAACAACAACAACAACAACAACAACAACAACAACAACAAAGCCTTTAGTCCCAAACAAGTTGGGGTAGGCTAGAGGTGAAACCCATAAGATCTCGCGACCAACTCATGGTTCTGGCACATGGATAGCAAGCCTTCCACGCACCCCTGTCCATGGCAATCCTTTAGATCTCTCTTTACGGACTCTTCCCATGTCAAGTTTGGTTTACCCCGACCTCTCTTGACATTATCAGCATGCTTTAGCCGTCTGCTATGCACTGGGGCTTCTGGAGGCCTGCGCTGAATATGCCCAAGCCATCTCAGACGATGTTGGACAAGCTTCTCTTCAATTGGCGCTACCCCAACTCTATTTCTTGGACATTGTCGTAGAACACTATTTCATTATTGTTGACTTTTACTCCGGCCTTTAGTACTTCTGTCTATTCTGCGAACCTGGTATTTGCAATGTATATAGTGCTTGTGGAGTTGTTTGCAGAAAAGTGAGAATTATTAATCCACCTGTCTTGTGTAGGCGGAAGAGGCTAGAATTGCCCAGGAGATCCAGAAGAAGCGAGAGAAAGATGGTAGGGACGCAGAACTAGATAAACGCAAAATGATGGTGAGTTAATTCCTTCTGACCAGTTTCCTTGTATCACTGATTTAATGGTTATCCTGTGACCTTTTGTGTTTCTGATGACACTCAGATAGCTTCTCCGATTATTCGGTTCATATCGTTCTTTACCTCCAACTACTGTAGGCCGGGGATACTGGTAATTCAAGATCTCATGGCGATTCACTTGGTTCTGCTTTAAACAATCCCAATGTCGATGCTGAGAAAGAAAAGGAACTGGACTTGAAGCATAGCTCGAGAACAAAGAGCCGGTTAGTTGTTAACTAATCTGATTAAGTTTGACTACTCTTTAGCTCATTCTATCAGATCAGATAATATTTGTAGAATGCCCACATTTGAGACTCCCTGACTTATTTGTCAGGATTTCTTTTTCATATAATGCACATTATGTACGTCCTTGAGATAAAATTATTTTTTATTCTCAGTCGGTCTATTGCATCGGTGAAGTTCTATTTTTCTTGTCCAAGAGTTGCCCATTTTTGTGTGTTCTTCTTTGTTTTTGTTCGGCTTGTACAGCTCTTCATTTCCTCCTCCAGTTAACCTCCTCAACAGCTGTAAAGGAAAAAAATCCTGCCACAATTAGGCAGTGCGAATGGGCAAATTCAATTCCATTCCTTCATTCAGTTAACTATTTGTTTGGAGTCCTTAATAAAGTCTTTAATTTCTGCATATGAACAACACCAACAATGCTTGGGAACAAGTGCATTCTTCATCTATGCCCTACACAACTATAGCGATACAATTAATTTGCAGTATCTTTCCAGTTTTTTTTTTTTCATTTGCAGAATGTACTTCTGTATGTTGCTTCTAATATCTTCTTTGAGCTCGTTGTCTGTTATCTGGTGGCCCTTGGTTGTGTTTTAGCTAGCAATTCTTCGATGCATGAGTTTTTATCATTGTTCTATGTATTTTAAATTTTCAGTAAGCTCGTCAAGAGTGCCTATATCTGAACCCTTCCTTGTTTTGTCATGTTCTTCATGATAAATAGTTTTCAGCCATTGAAATCTGCACAATCTTTTTGAAAGAAACTCGAGCCCGTGCGTACTTAAACCCAGGCGGTGGGAATGTACATGATTCCCCATGTTTGTTAATGTTTTGGGCATATTTCCTTCAAGTCTGAGTCTTCTTTCGACTATACCTATCTTCCTCGCATGTTAGGTTTCTAATGTACCCAAAGGACTGTTCTTTGTAGGCATTTGCATTTCACATCTTTTCGAATGACTAGAACAATATGGTCCTGCGAAGCAGTGTGACCTAATTAACGAGAAATGAAAAGGCATCTCTGTGTGACCTGATTAGTAGTCATTTAATCTTGATTTGTGTTAGTTTGTATTGCCATGTGTATTGTCCGCAGTTCTATGTATTGCTAGTTACACGACAATAAGTAGGTTTTGTCCGTCTCTACAGTAACCATTGCTTATATGCAGTTCTTTTTCTTCAGGGAACATCGAAGACCTAGGAGCACATCTCTGTCGCCCCGTGGTAGGCAACGGTCTATTTCTCCAAGGAGGCGCTCTCCATCCCCTTCCAGACAAAGATCATCACGACGTTCAGCTTCACCTAGACGTTCTGTTTCCCCCCGAAAGCATTCCCCAAGAATCGCTCCTTCAATGTCTAGGCGGAGGTCACCGTATTCCAGGAGATCACCTTCGGTACCTAGATCCCCATCACCTCGGCGGAGATTTCCCATTAGGAGAAGATCTCCACCATCTGGGCGACGTAGATCACCATCTCCTTATCGCCGTCGGTCCCCAGCTCGCCCACCTAGGAGATCGCCATCTCCTGCTCGGCGCAGATCACCTCCTCGACACAGATTACCAGCAGATAGACACCGGTCCCCATCTCCAGGAAGACGCAGGCCACGATCCCCATCACCTGTAAGACGCAGGCCGCGGTCCCCATCACCTAGAAGACATAGGCGTTCTCCAGGAAGACGGCAGTCCCTGTCACCTCACCGCTCACCGCAGTTGAGGTCGCCAAAACGCCAGAGAAAATCCCCAATTTCAATTAGGACGTTTTCTGCAAATCGTCCAGTCTCTCCACAGAGGAGGAGGTAATGCTGTTCTCTTATTTTCTTTGTACCCGATGTTGTGCTGCATGGATTTACACTTGTGCTGGAATTTACAGGAGTAGCAGTCCACACAGCAGGAGTCCAAATCGTTCACATAGGAGTCCGAGCAGGGATTCAGATAAGGGAACAAACGGTGCTCCCTCCACAAAAGGCAGGGATCTGGCTCAAAGGTAGTACCACAGCATGCATTATGAATGCAGACATATTTTGTTGTAGTTATTCAGGGAAATTGTTGTCTTACTCCCAGTATTGCCTCAGGAACCAAGAAAGGAGTAGCCGAGAGTCACCGGATTTTGAACACCGCAGGCTCACAAAATCCTTGAGGTCTCCTACTAATGATGCAGAAAGAGACTCCACGCATGGCAGGTGTGTACTTGTTTATGTTGATTTGTAATTCTATTTATTTTATTTTCCACTAACAGTGTCTAAACTGGGATGCTAACTTTCTCACCTTATTTTGGCAGTCCTTTGAAGGACACTGGGAAACATATGCCCAGTCAGGACAGCATAAATACCAGTGGGGACGAGGAAGAAGGCGGGCGTGCAAGGTTGGAATCTGTTCTTTCATCTCTTGTGTCTTCGTAAAACTATTATTTGCCTCGCTGTCTATATATACTTTTCTTTTGTTTACATTCAGGGAGAATGCACGGAAGGCCAATTCATCACGCAGGATATCCAAGGATTTCTCAGCTGATCTGCAACCAAAGGAAGTCAACGTTGATAACTCAATCCCTGCAGAAAAATCCTCTTCCAAATCAAGACAGGAGTATGTTCCTCTACTTATTCCCTACTTGAAGATTGCTTGTAGTGCTTGATTGGACATCTCCTTACTGTGTTCTTGCTACTTTTTATGCATTAAGAAAACACTCTTGCTCTTTTGGCATGCTATGGTTCAATGCTCTTTTCTTCCTTATTTAGACACTGAATATTGGGTTACAAATTTGCACCATTATCATTAGACACCTTGTGTGTACTTGGTATATTTTGCATGATAAATTTCAACTTTAGATTTCCTGCATGTGTCAACGACTGAACTATTTGTAGGAGTAATTGTGATGATGTCAGTCGGTAAAACCTGTCAGAAGCATCTCCTCAGCAGCATGCATCCTTTCTTTCGGTAATAATCTAACAGTTTTTTTTTTAAATTCTAGTGGCGGCAAGGATGTCCCCAGGAAATATGATAATCAGCCATCAGATTCATCAGAAGATGCACTTGATGGTACAAGAATGAAGCGCCAGGGTGATTCACCTGACGATTCTCGTGGGAAACGGCAGTCCCCTAGTAGAGCTGGCGACTCTTATCCAAAGGATGGGATTAACAATGAGCGCGCCAAAATGGATTCACATGGTGCTTCTTATGATGCTATTGCAGCGAAGAAATACTCTGGTAAAGTTGATGAAGCTTCCCAATCAGATGGTGGAAGTCCTCTTCAAAAAGCTAAGAAAAGAACATATGATAGTAAGCACATTGATCGTCACAGTTCAGGCTCAGAAGAATCTGAGAAACACAGATCCCAGTCTGAGAAGCGAAGACATAAAAAGGGTCACAAGCATAAGAAGCATTATGATGATAGTTCTGATTCTGATTCTGACTCAGATGACAAGGAGTCCAAGAGGAGGAGGCGAGAAGAAAAAAAGCTGCGAAAAGAGGAAAGGCGCCTTCGGCGTGAAGAACGGCACCGCAGAAGGGCGGACCGTCATGCCAGTAAACAGAGATTGAAGTATGCTGGTTCTCCCCTGTCAGATCTTGAGAAGGATCGTCAATCTGGCTCAGACGCTGATGTTGGGAAGAAAGGTTCATACACTCCGAGAGAAGAACCTGACCCAAACAAACTTGAAATTGAGCTTCGACAGAGGGCCCTCGAATCTCTTGCAAAGAAATCAAAGCATGTTGTCACTCCGTCTTCAGATGTTGAGAAGGACCATGAATCTGACTCGGATGCTGATGTTAGGAAGAGAGTTTCATAGGCTGGCTGAGAAGAATCTGATAAAAATAAACTTGGAAGGGTTGAGCTTCGGGAGAAGACCCGTGAAACTATATAGATCAAAGAAAGCTGCCAATCACTAGGCTGGGGAACTTCTTGCAATGCATTTACACGTTTCTATTTTTCAAGAACATACCTATATGTTATTGAAGTGTGCTCATATGATACCTGTTTAATGTTCTGTATGTTTATGTGGCAGTTGATCTGAGTAATTGACGATTCCTGAGCTGTTTCCTTGTTGCAGCTGCTTTTATCTGGTAATGTTTGCCTTTACATGTTTGTACGAACCATAGCCCTGAGAATGAAATATTTATGTTTTGTGATATTGTGCTCCCTTTTGTGTTATTTCATTTGGTACCAAAGTGGTATACTTCCAACTTAATAATTCACCATTTGCCATTTTTTCCCTTGAAAGGATGCTTATCAAACCTGGATAAGAATGTATATTCTATTTGTAGTTACTGACAAGAACTTAGTGCTGGCTAAACCCTGTTGCCTGATAGATGCTTATCCTATCAAATACTCCTGGTAGTAGACATGTGCCAGTGCCAAAGATACAAGCAAAAAGCTGTAGATAATTTTATTTAATTGTCATAATTCTTGCAATGAGGATTGAGGATGTTTTACTGTTTGCATGAAACATGCTTTTTGATGGTAGCACACTTGTTTAGCAGTACCATCGTACACTTGATTTATGTAAACTGTGTCATTTTGTTCATTTGAATTTGGATTGTTGGCAGATTAGCACCATGTGAACAAGGTTTTTATGTACCAGAGATTTAACAGCACCTCAGCGACACCCAGCTGGTTGCACCTTTGATGATTGTGAAACTCTCCTAAAGTGCTCCTGTTTCGTTTGGTTCCTGCTCCTTAGAACAAGGTTTGTGCAGTATGCTTTTTCATGTGTGTGTGTGGCTAGCAAATCAAATTTCTTGTAAGTATTTGAAGGCTCTGCTATCTTCACAAGAACGCCCACGAGCATTCTACTATTGAATGAACACGAGTGTTCCTTTTCTATTTTGTGGTTTCTAGCATTCAGGTGCAAGTCTTGGGCAGGAGTTATATTGCTTTGTATAGTTTCTAATGGGAGGGACATGAGCTGCCATTTCTTGCTCTATTGGGCTTACATGACGTTGATCGTTTATGTTCATCTTTTCCCGCAATGGTAGTGTCATTTCCTCCCAATGCCCCCCCACCCCATATCGTAGTGTTCTGTCATCTGCTTGCGTTTGCTTGGAACAGATTTTTTTTTCTGTGTTCTTTTTAGTTATTTTATATACCCACTGCCGATTTATGGGTATTATCATGTCTACGTGCTTGATCAGAGTGGCACTTTTCAGTAGTATTTCTCTTGATTTGTAATTTATAGCAAAATTGTGCTAGGTCACTGTACTTGTATAGGCTACTTAAGACGGCTGCCTGCAAATACATATGCTTACCTGTCAAAGTCACACTTCATTTTACTGCTAATAATCCTGTTCAAACAGTATCGAGCTGTGTTATGAGACCAGTGAAGACGAGTTTAGATGGTATAGTATAGTTGCCCATGGGCATGCAGATTTGGAACCTTGAGGGTAACCTCTTCCCCTCTTCGGTTCAACTAAATAAACTTCGTTTTCCGAATTTACATCACTTCTGATTTTTGTTCATTTCCTTCAACTAAGGAAGGTCCAAGGGGGTAACATGGAGTTCCAATTTTGCATCCCTGGTTGGCTGGTTGCCCAGCAACAATGTTCCCATTTCCTTTATTTTATAGCTGGGTTAGTCTTAGCTGGGCGTATATAGTCTGACATTCGCACATGCCAAAAAATTTAGTTGTTTGTGAGCTGCTCAACCTTCTTTCTCATTAACAATCATCTGTGTTGATCCTTTTTATCGCCTTCACGGTCTGGCTTTTGTCGTTACATGTTATGAGCCATGCACTTAACTTCTACTCTAGTTCTTTACTTGATCCGTGCTTTCAAGTTACATCAGTGTTTCTTCACATCTTCTACATGTCGTTTTTCATCATGGCTTAAACGTACGGCTCGGTTGCTGGAGTAATCCTTCAGGCGGAAGCCAGGGATTGGTATTATAGCCAGCTGTACGATGTGTTATGTTAGTTTCTGCCCGAATTTCAGCATCAGTCGACAGCTTGCTTGCAGCCTTGGATGAAGGTCATGTGCTCATGATCGCAGTTAGTGACGCGGACCGCCCGCACAGCTGAAAATAAGCCGAAGTCGACATGGGCACTGACTTGGCACCGGCACCTGGGATCACGCAGAGCACCGGTTTGCGTTGGGCGGCAGCCATTGGAGAAGCTGGGGGCTGGATCGGCGGTCGTTGGGCGGTCTGGAGAACGTCCCAAAAGCCCGCACCCACCTGTAGGCGGTCTCTGACGGGCCACTGTCATGGCTCTGCCGCGCCCCGCGTAATAAGTCGTGCAACTTGCTGCCGCCCCGGCAACTCACGTAACCTGCTACTTGCATGCCCGGACGTGGCCTTGGGCCCTGGAGGACGAGCCGCATCTGCCGTCCTTGTCCTCGTTTTCCTTAGAGCAAGTTGGTTAGAGACCCAGCGCACGCAGTAAGCTTGTATTGCTTGTTTTAGAAGTTAGAGCAGGTTAGACTTTTGTGTCAGGACAAAGACAAATCGGAGGATGGAGCTGGAGCGAAATTCCTCGCCACTGCACAATCCTAGCCGTTTGCGTGTGTGCCGGGCATGATACGACCTAGCATATCATGGCTTTGGAGGATATGTTTGGATCCAAGCCCTCGTTACCTGCTCAAAATGCTTTGACCCGGTCTTGGTCGGAGGCCGCTGATGAGCATTTACTCGTGCAAGTTTACGTGCATGCATGGGTCCAGCTCCAGCCCCTGGCGCGGCGGGCAAGCGAAACAGTCTGCCGCTTGAATGCGGCGACTGCATTCACGTGGCAAGGTTGGGCTGTGCACGGTCACATGCACGTGCGGCGTCGACCCCAGCCCATCACACCCATGCCTTCTTTAGGCTCCGTCGCACCCACCCGTGCGCACGCAATCATTAACGGGACCGCACCGTTTACGACACGCGCGCGCGCGCGCACGGAACAAACGCGTAGTGGCGTGGATACGCACGCATGGGTGCGGTGGAAAGGAAATCGATCGTAGCGGCGTGGGGAGTAAAGTTGGTGAGGTCAAATCGGTGGAACCCAATCCCCACCCGACCGATGCAATCGACGGGAGGAGCCCGACGTGATTGCTTCCCTTAACGGGCCAAGCAAAGCTAATCAAGCACGGCCAGCACGTTGGCGTGCAGAACAACAACGTCAAGTCCGACGTGAAGGCCCAAAATGCTCAACCACCACCGGCTGCTTCTCGGCGAGACACGGCCAGCTCGCTCGGACCAGCACAACCCGTCGCGTCTGTCCATCGCTTCCTTCCTTACCCACGCCGCACTTCAGCTTCAGGTAAGTAAAAACACACCACACCACACCACACCGTTGCAAGTGAAGAGATAGTTTGGGATATTCCTATGCTATTCCTGCTGAAATTACGGCACTAGCTAGCAAGCAGGCAGGCGACCGAATGCGTCTTGACACGAAGGAGGTTCGCTCCCACAGCGCCCCGACGTGAGGGCGAAAAGATGGCTGATATGTACGTAGTACGTGCCCGAGGCATCCAAAGAAAGAAAGATCCGTGCACCGGAACATGTATGTGCACGCACCTATCATTTCGTTCCCTTCCCTTTCACCGGCAGGTGGGGCCGCTCACAGTCGCACACCATGTCGCCGTCTCCATGCTACTTTAAATCCGCACTGCTGACAAGCCTGCAGTGCTAGCTACTGCTTCGTGGCTCCTTTTTCCCCCCATGCCCAACCTCAGCTGATTCGGGTGAATGAAAGGAAAAAAGGGAAAACACGAGTGAGCATTTGTGGTACGTAGTAGTGGGGGTTTGTTCTTGATGGATCAGAAATGTTTCCGGGGGCAGACAAGCACGCTGCAAAGCGGGATTCCCAAACCCGGGGAATATTGTTGACGGTCGATTTTTGCCACTCTCGTTTTAGTGCTCCTGTCGTGTACTAATATATGCCCACCAAATCTACCAGTACTTGGTTCAAGGAAACGCTAGCTAGAAATGGAAAATCGACCTGTACTGCTGCTCAGTTGTTGATCCTAGTACTGTACCGTTTATGGCCCAGGGTTCACGGAAAAGGGCTTGTATGTAAAGCGCAGCGCATTTTGTGTGTGCATGGGATGCAGTACCTAACCCCCCCCTCCCTTTTTTTCTACTTCTTGGAAACATACATGGGTTTGGACATTGACGTCGTATATTAACCTTTAATCAAGTTTTTTTTTACATTTATATGCTACTTAAACCAAAATGGAAAACATGGTACAAATGATGGACATGTTTTTATTAAAAAAAAACTGAAAATGATATTCCACCTTTTTTGCATGAAAAATGATAGTCCACCTTACCAGTTGCCAATGTGAATAATTCCACCTACTGAAGGTTATAATACTATTTGTGAATGGAGTTTGTAAACTTTAACAGCTTGAGTAGGAAGACAACCAAATTCCGACTACCAAATCAACTGAAGTTGAGCCAAAGTACTATAACAAGTTCTTTTTTAAAAGGACCCATATCAATGAGTAGTATAAAAAATTCACCAAAAATGCAAAGTACCCAAACATAGTAAAAGTTATATCAAGGTCTCCGAACCATCAAACTACTACCGCTGCTAGAAAGGGCCGATGACATGTCACTACCTCTTTCCATGAGTTCGGTATGATCTTGTTGATGATAGCTGAAAAGTCTTCGTGAACATGTCCTAAGGACTAGTGCCGTAGTCATTGCTGCTAAACCCTTGAATCGATCAGAGGGCTGCTGACACGCCACTACCTCTTTCAATGAGTCCGGTTTGAGAGCTGAAAAATCTTCGTGAACATGCCCTAAGGACTAGCGTTGTAGTTGTCGTTGAACCCTTGAATGGATCTGAAGAACGTACATCAAATCTCGACGCGGCACACAGTAACAAGTTTTGTAAAAGCATGGCACGCGAGTTAAGTAAACCAAGAAACTGAATTAGGGAAGTAAAAGCGAGAGTACCAGAAACAAAGCACACAACCATACAAGCATGCATGGCCGTACATAGCTAAAGAAGTTCGGATCATTGTTTCTTATGAAACTGGATTGAACATACTATCTAGTTAAATGCATCATATGAATATCGATCACCGGAAATTAGGAGGCAAACGCGAATCGATCATTGGAAATTATAAGAATCTAATTGAGGAGCTACCATTGCTCGTGGGTTTCTTGATACGTGTAGGAATTTCACATTCCCAAGACAATTAAAAGAAGATGAATGAAAACGGAAAAAAATATCATACAAGTACTGATGCTGATGCATGACATAGCACATTAATTAACAAGATAATGGAAGCTAGGCAAACAACTAGGGAAGAAGCAAAAAAAGCTAAACTAGCTAGGTAGAGAAACCGCGCGCGCAAGGATTCGCCGGTGCAGTCCTAGAATGACGTCGGCGGAGGCCGCGCCACGGCTGCCTGCCCCCACTGCCCGAACATGTCGCTGGGCGGCGTCTGCGGCACGGCGTACATCGGCGGGGGCACGGCGGCGCCCCCGCTGCCCTGCTGCTCCAACTGCGTGGCGGCGCCCTCCGACCCGGACAGCACGGCGCCCTCCTCGGCGTCTTGATCCAGCGGCAGCCTCTCATACGTGGCGTTGCCGAACGTGGCCGCGATCACCATGACGGGGCCGCACGCGAGCAGCTCCCCCATCACGCTGCCTCCGACCACCTGCCCCTGCCCTCCGGCGAGGTAAACGGCGAGCCCCGTGGCCCCAGGTGGCGCCGGAGCCGGGAGGAAGGCCCCGGACAGGGACAGTATCTCGAACCGCCCCCGCAGGGCGACGGCGGCCGCCCCGGTCCCCGCGGGCTGCCGCAGCGTGACGTTGGTGACGGCGCCGCTCCCGCTGAGCACGGAGACGCCGCGCTGCCTGCGGCGGGAGAAGGCCGCGATGGCCTCGACGATGTCGGCCCCGCTGGCGATCTCCAGCACGTGGGAGCGCATCGCGTTAGGGCTCTCCCGCGTCACCACGACGGGTGGCTTGGGCTTGTTCTTGGACCCCGGCGGCCTGCCGCGCGGACGGCGGCCCGACCCCGAGGACACCCCGCCGGCCGAGGGCGGCGGCGAGGAGTCGTCCTCGTCGTTGTTGCTGCCGGCAGGGACGTGTGCGTAGCCGTGGTTGCCCTGCAGCGGGTGGCCGTCCATGCTCCCCATCTCCTGGGCTTCGGCTCCGGCCGCCGCGCCGGCCGGCCACCAGTCTGCCAGCCCTACAATTTTCGCGGTCGTCGCCGAAGATGATGCACAGCCTCAGGCTGCAAGAGCGCCTCCAATGCAAGCAACGGCGGCGGCGGCAGCAGCAAGCAGTCTCTGGTTGCTAGCTTAGTGGTTGTATGGTATGGGACGGAGACTATGGGCGTTGGCGTTGCTCTCATCGGCTAGGAGGAGTATTTATTTACGCCTCCTTCTAGAATTCGCCTCGCTTCTCTGCTCTCGTCGGCGCGGGGTAGCAGTCGCGGTCGCACTCGCACTCGCACTCGCACTCGCACTGGCCCTTGTGTTTCCAACCAAAACCACTCTTGCTACGATCAAACGAGGCCCCGTTGCAGCCCCGTGGCAATTGTAACGGCACCGGCAGTACGTCGCGGTTAGTTAGTGTGAGCGTGTGGCCCAGTGGGCAGTGGGCACATGCGTACGCACGTTAAGCAGTGTTTTAGGCGAGGCATGGCCTTCTGATCGGGTCAGGTGGGCTTTGAAAAAGTGTCGTGCAAATGGACGAAAACGGAACAGCTGCGCGCCGAGAGGCCTTTGGAAGCACGGAGCTGTTTACACACGTGCTCCTTTTGAATGCCATGGTGGACGACGGAGTCCGTCCATAATGACGGTTCCCTCTTGTCTGCCCTGCCACTGCCACTGCCAATCCATAGTCCATTCCCGATTTTGATTTGGGCGTGTTCAACGCGTACGACTTTACGTGCATGCGCTCAACTTGAAAATCACGCCTCTCTTGCCAAGCGCCATATGTTCAAATCGACTAATCCTTATAAGACCATCACTACAGAAACTAAAAATTATATACGATCCTTGCATAAATCGATGACATCTTTCTCCGACACCCGCATATGGACATTTGAAACATAATCTACACTGTCACATTCGTCTATAGACCTCTGAGACGCACTCGAATGTCCGTATAATGCCGCGGGTCGGAGAATGAGCCACATGATCAAATAACCAAGCGTCATCGTCCACTCCACCAAAAGACAACCTCGAAGATCAACAACATAAAACATTTCAACCAGATCCATCACTCTAGAAGAGCAACAACGAGACGATTCGCCGCCCTTCCTCTACAATGCCGACGAGATAGCCGCGATCAAGATGGACTAGGAGTCGGGAACCCTATCCTTGAACCACACAGTGTTGCCATTCTACGTGCTCACCCTATCCTTAAACCGCACGGTGTTGCCATCGCACACTGTGCCATTCTAGGTGCTCACCATGTTGGCCTACCACTGATGGGCCTGGCTAAGGACCCACCGATAACTGAAGAATGAGCCATGAAACTATGGATCCCGACGTGCTCAAGATGGAACCTTTCGAAGACTTAGTGCATACTCCAAGGCATATTTGAATGGTCGGCATGTTTATCCCTAGGTGTAGCCGACATACTTGTAACGCTAGATACCCCGATGCCTACATAAGACGAGGGTTTTATACCATAGAGGTTAACATAAATCACTCATATGATCTCGAGAATGATCATTCTATACTTTGTACCCCATCACAATCAATGTAACGAGAACATGACATAGGGTTTTACCTCTTAGAGAGGGCATGAACTTGGGTAAACATCATGTCTTCTCTACTTCCTGTTACCATCTAGCCAAGAACACTAGCTTGGGACCTCTTACCCGAGATGCTTCAGTTTTAGCACCAACATTGCTGACCCATGCAGATCCCACTATTTGGTCACAAAACCTCAGTGGAAGCATCAATCGATGATCAAATCTGCTCGGTGAAATCTTTACGTCGAAGCGACGAGATCTCGCATCGACCGAGACACCAGGGCACCTCGGAGCTCCCACGCTTCATCAGTACATAAATCCAGACGAATCAAACCTAGAGACCAGACACCCTTCCATGTATTCAGATCTAGCCGACAATCTCCGCCCAATTATTGCCTGAGAGATGATTTCGCACCAGCCTTGGGATAATAGCCGCCATGGTTCGCATCAGACCTTGAGTTAGGATCCGAGGGCTCATCACTGCGACTCAGCCAACACAGCCGAGCAGTCTGCCCGAGGTCAATTTTTAGGGAACGTTGCACGAGAAACAAGAAAAATTCCTATGCACACATAAGTGTTGGGGAACGTTGCATGGGAAACAAAAATTTTCCTACGCGCACGAAGACCTATCATGGTGATGTCCATCTACGAGAGGGGATGAGTGATCTACGTACCCTTGTAGATCGTACAGCAGAAGCGTTAGAGAACGCGGTTGATGTAGTGGAACGTCCTCACGTCCCTGGATCCGCCCCGCGAACAATCCCGCGATCAGTCCCACGATCTAGTACCGAACGGACGGCACCTCCGCGTTCAGCACACGTACGGCTCGACGATGATCTCGGCCTTCTTGATCCAGCAAGAGAGACGGAGAGGTAGAAGAGTTCTCCGGCAGCGTGACGGCGCTCCGGAGGTTGGTGATGATCTTGTCTCAGCAGGGCTCCGCCCGAGCTCCGCAGAAACGCGATCTAGAGGAAAAACTATGGAGGTATGTGGTCGGGCAGCCGTGAGAAAGTCGTCTCAAATCTGCCCTAAAAGCCCCATATATATAGGAGGAGGGAGGGGGACCTTGCCTTGGGGTCCAAGGGATCCCCAAGGGGTCGGCCGAGCCAAGGGGGGGAGGACTCCCCCCCCCAAACCGAGTTGGACTTGGTTTGGTGGGAGGAGTCCCCCTCCCTTCCCACTTCTTCCCTCTTTTTTTTTTCTTTTCCTTTGATTTTCTTATCTTGGCGCATAGGCTCCCTTGGGGCTGTCCCACCAGCCCAGTAAGGGCTGGTGTGTCCCCCAAAAGCCTATGGGCTTCCCCGGAGTGGGTTGCCCCCCTCCGGTGAACTCCCGGAACCCATTCGTCATTCCCGGTACATTCCCGGTAACTCCGAAAACCTTCCGGTAATCAAATGAGGTCATCCTATATATCAATCTTCGTTTCCGGACCATTCCGGAAACCCTCGTGACGTTCGTGATCTCATCCGGGACTCCGAACAACATTCGGTAATCAACCATATAACTCAAATACGCATAAAATAACGTCGAACCTTAAGTGTGCAGACCCTGCGGGTTCGAGAACTATGTAGACATGACCCGAGAGACTCCTCGGTCAATATCCAATAGCGGGACCTGGATGCCCATATTGGATCCTACATATTCTACGAAGATCTTATCGTTTGAACCTCAGTGCCAAGGATTCGTATAATCCCGTATGTCATTCCCTTTGTCCTTCGGTATGTTACTTGCCCGAGATTCGATCGTCAGTATCCGTATACCTATTTCAATCTCGTTTACCGGTAAGTCTCTTTACTCGTTCCGTAATACAAGATCCCGCAACTTACACTAAGTTACATTGCTTGCAAGGCTTGTGTGTGATGTCGTATTACCGAGTGGGCCCCGAGATACCTCTCCGTCACACGGAGTGACAAATCCCAGTCTTGATCCATACTAACTCAACTAACACCTTCGGAGATACCTGTAGAGCATCTTTATAGTCACCCAGTTACGTTGCGACGTTTGATACACACAAAGCATTCCTCCGGTGTCAGTGAGTTATATGATCTCATGGTCATAGGAATAAATACTTGACACGCAGAAAGCAGTAGCAACAAAATGACACGATCAACATGCTACGTCTATTAGTTTGGGTCTAGTCCATCACGTGATTCTCCTAATGACGTGATCCAGTTATCAAGCAACAACACCTTGTTCATAATCAGAAGACACTGACTATCATCGATCAACTGGCTAGCCAACTAGAGGCATGCTAGGGACGGTGTTTTGTCTATGTATCCACACATGTAAATGAGTCTTCATTCAATACAATTATAGCATGGATAATAAACTATTATCTTGATACAGGAATTATAATAATAACTATACATTTATCATTGCCTCTAGGGCATAATTCCAACAGTCTCCCACTTGCACTAGAGTCAATAATCTAGCCCTCACATCACCATGTGAATTACATTGTAATAAATCTAACACCCATACAGTTCTGGTGTCGATCATGTTTTGGCCGTGGAAGAGGTTTAGTCAGCGGGTCTGCTACATTCAGATCCGTGTGCACTTTGCATATATTTACGTCCTCCTCCTCGACGTAGTCGCGGATGAGGTTGAAGCGTCGTTTGATGTGTCTGGTCTTCTTGTGAAACCTTGGTTCCTTTGCTAAGGCAATGGCACCAGTGTTGTCACAGAACAAGGTTATTGGATCCAGTGCACTTGGCACCACTCCAAGATCCGTCATGAACTGCTTCATCCAGACACCCTCCTTAGCCGCCTCCGAGGCAGCCATGTACTCCGCTTCACATGTAGAATCTGCTACGACGCTTTGCTTGGAACTGCACCAGCTTACTGCACCCCCATTAAGAATAAATACGTATCCGGTTTGCGACTTAGAGTCGTTCGGATCTGTGTCAAAGCTTGCATCGGCGTAACCTTTTACGGCGAGCTCTTCGTCACCTCCATACACGAGAAACATCTCCTTAGTCCTTTTCAGGTACTTCAGGATATTCTTGACCGCCGTCCAGTGATCCACTCCTGGATTACTCTGGAACCTACCTGCCATACTTATGGCCAGGCTAACATCCGGTCTAGTGCACAACATTGCATACATGATAGAGCCTACGGCTGAAGCATAGGGGACGGAGCGCATATGCTCTCTATCTTCATTAGTTGCTGGGCACTGAGTCTTACTCAATCTCGTACCTTGTAACACTGGCAAGAACCCTTTCTTGGACTGTTCCATTTTGAACCTCTTCAAAACTTTATCAAGGTATGTGCTTTGTGAAAGTCCTATCAGGCGTTTTGATCTATCCCTATAGATCTTAATGCCTAGAATGTAAGCAGCTTCTCATAGGTCCTTCATAGAGAAACTTTTATTCAAGTAACCTTTTATGCTCTCCAAAACCTCTACGTTGTTTCCAATCAGTAATATGTCATCCACATATAATATTAGAAACGCCACAGAGCTCCCACTCACTTTCTTGTAAATACAAGATTCTCCAACCACTTGTATAAACCCAAATGCTTTGATCACCTCATCAAAGCGCTTGTTCCAACTCCGAGATGCTTGCACCAGTCCATAAATGGATTGCTGGAGTTTGCACACCTTGTCAGCACTTTTAGGATCGACAAAACCTTCGGGTTGCATCATATACAACTCTTCCTTAAGGAAACCGTTAAGGAACGCCGTTTTGACATCCATCTGCCAGATTTCATAATCGAAAAATGCAGCTATTGCTAACATGATTCTGACGGACTTAAGCATCGCTACGGGTGAGAAGGTCTCATTGTAGTCAACTCCTGGAACTTGTGAAAAACCCTTTGCCACAAGTCGAGCTTTATAAATGGTCACATTACCGTCAGCGTCCGTCTTCTTCTTAAAGATCCATTTGTTCTGAATAGCCTTGCGGCCCTCAGGTAGTATCTCCAAAGTCCACACTTTGTTCTCATACATGGATCCTATCTCGGATTTCATGGCTTCTAGCCATTTGTTGGAATCTGGCCCCACCATTGCTTCTTCATAATTTGCAGGTTCATTGTTGTCTAACAACATGATTGACAAGACGGGATTACCGTACCACTCTGGAGCAGCGCGTGATCTCGTCGACCTGCGTGGTTCAACAGAAACTTGAACTGGAGTTTCATGATCATCATCATTAACTTCCTCCTCAACCGGCGTCGCAACGACAGAGGTTTCCCCTTGCCCTGCGCCACCATCCAGAGGGATGAGAGGTTCGACAACCTCGTCAAGTTCTATCTTCCTCCCACTCAATTCTCTCGAGAGAAACTCCTTCTCGAGAAAAGTTCCGTTTTTAGCAACAAACACTTTGCCCTCGGATTTGAGATAGAAGCTGTACCCAACTGTCTCCTTTGGGTAACCTATGAAGACGCACTTTTCCGCTTTGGGTTCCAGCTTTTCAGGCTGAAGCTTTTTGACATAAGCATCACATCCCCAAACTTTAAGAAACGACAACTTTGGTCTTTTGCCATACCACAGCTCGTATGGTGTCGTCTCGACGGATTTTGATGTTGCCCTATTTAAAGTGAATGCAGTTGTCTCTAATGCATAACCCCAAAATGATAACGGCAAATCAGTAAGAGACATCATAGATCGCACCATCTCTAACAAAGTACGATTACGACGTTCGGACACACCATTACGCTGTGGTGTTCCAGGCGGTGTCAATTGTGAAACAATTCCACATTGTCTTAAGTGAGTACCAAACTCGAAACTCAGATACTCACCCCCACGATCAGACCGTAGGAACTTGATCTTCTTGTTACGATGATTTTCCACTTCACTCTGAAATTGCTTGAACTTTTCAAATGTTTCAGACTTGTGCTTCATCAAGTAAACATAACCATATCTACTTAAATCGTCAGTGAAGGTGAGAAAATAACGATATCCGCCGCGTGCCTCCACGCTCATCGGACGACACACATCGGTATGTATGATTTCCAACAAGTCACTTGCACGCTCCATTGTTCCGGAGAACGGAGTTTTAGTCATCTTGCCCATGAGGCATGGTTCGCATGTGTCAAGTGAATCGAAGTCAAGTGACTCCAAAAGTCCATCAGCATGGAGTTTCTTCATGCGCTTTACACCAATATGACCCAAGCGGCAGTGCCACAAAAATATGGCGCTATCATTGTTTACTCTAACTCTTTTGGTCTCAATGTTATGTATATGCGTATTGCTATCAAGATTCAATATGAACAATCCTCTCACATTCGGTGCATGACCATAAAAGATGTTACTCATAGAAATAGAACAACCATTATTCTCAGACTTAAAAGAGTAACCGTCTCGCAATAAACAAGATCCAGATATAATGTTCATGCTCAACGCAGGCACTAAATAACAATGATTTAAGTTCATCACTAATCCCGATGGTAGCTGAAGTGACACTGTGCCGATGGCGATTGCATCAACCTTGGAACCGTTTCCTACGTGCATCGTCACTTCGTCTTTCGCCAGCCTTCGTCTATTCCGCAGTTCCTGCTTCGAGTTGCAAATGTGAGCAACAGAACCGGTATCAAATACCCAGGCACTACTACGAGAGCCGGTTAAGTACACATCAATAACATGTATATCAAATATACCTGATTTTTCTTTGCCCGCCTTCTTATCTGCCAGATACTTGGGGCAATTGCGCTTCCAGTGACCCATACCCTTGCAATAGAAGCACTCTGTTTCAGGCTTAGGTCCAGCTTTGGGCTTCTTCGGCGGATTGGCAACAGGCTTGCCGCTTTTCTTCGAATTGCCCTTCTTTCCTTTGCCGTTTATCTTGAAACTAGTGGTCTTGCTCACCATCAACACTTGATGCTCTTTACGGAGTTCAGACTCTGCGACTTTCAGCATCGCAAACAACTCGCCGGGAGACTTGTTCATCCCTTGCATGTTGTAGTTCAACACAAAGCCTTTATAGCTTGGCGGTAGTGATTGAAGGATTCTGTCAGTGATAGCTTCCTACGGGAGTTCAATCCCCAGTTCAGCTAGACGGTTTGAGTACCCAGACATTTTGAGCACATGTTCACTGACAGACGAGTTTTCCTCCATCTTGCAAGCATAGAATTTATCGGAGGTCTCATACCTCTCGATCCGGGCGTTCTTCTGAAAGATAAACTTCAACTCCTGGAACATCTCAAATGCTCCATGACGCTCAAAGCGACGTTGAAGTCCCGGTTCCAAGCCATACAAGACTGCACATTGAACTATTGAGTAGTCCTCCTTACGTGCTAACCAAGCGTTCTTAACATCCTGATCAGCCGTAGCGGGTGGTTCATCTCCTAGCGCAGCATTAAGGACATAATCCTTCTTTCCAGCTTGTAAGATTAGCTTAAGATTACGAGCCCAGTCTACAAAGTTGCTTCCATCATCTTTCAACTTAGCTTTCTCTAGGAACGTATTAAAATTCAGGATGACACTCGCGTGAGCCATGATCTACAACACAAATATATTCAAAGTGGACTTAGACTATGTTCAAGATAATTAGAGTTCAACTTAATCAAATTACACGCTAAACTCCCACTCAAAAAGTACATCTCTCTAGTCATTTGAGTGGTTCATGATCCACTTACACTATCCCAAGTCCGATCATCACGTGAGTCGAGAGTAGTTTCAGTGGTAAGCATCCCTATGCTAATCATATCAACTATATGATTCATGATCGACCTTTCGGTCTCATGTGTTCCGAGGCCATGTCTGCACATGCTAGGCTCGTCAAGCTTAACCCGAGTGTTCCGCGTGCGCAACTGTTTTGCACCCGTTGTATGTGAACGTTGAGTCTATCACACCCGATCATCACGTGGTGTCTCGAAACGACGAACTGTAGCAACGGTGCACAGTCGGGGAGAACACAATTTCGTCTTGAAATTTTAGTGAGAGATCACCTCATAATGCTACCGTCGTTCTAAGCAAAATAAGGTGCATAAAAGGATTAACATCACATGCAATTCATAAGTGACATGATATGGCCATCATCACGTGCTTCTTGATCTCCATCACCAAAGCACCGGCACGATCTTCTTGTCACCGGCGCCACACCATGATCATCCATCAACGTGTTGCCATCGTGGTTGTCGTGCTACTTATGCTATTACTACTAAAGCTACATCCTAGCAAAATAGTAAACGCATCTGCAAGCACATATGTTAGTATAAAGACAACCCTATGGCTCCTGCCGGTTGCCGTACCATCGACGTGCAAGTCGATATTTCTGTTACAACATGATCATCTCATACATCCAATATATCACATCACATCATTGGCCATATCACATCACAATCATACCCTGCAAAAACAAGTTAGACGTCCTCTAATTTTGTTGTTGCAAGTTTTACGTGGTGACCAAGGGTATCTAGTAGGATCGCATCTTACTTACGCAAACACCACAACGGAGATATATGAGTTGCTATTTAACCTCATCCAAGGACCTCCTCGGTCAAATCCGATTCAACTAAAGTTGGAGAAACCGACACTTGCCAGTCATCTTTGAGCAAAGGGGGTTACTCGTAACGATGAAACCAGTCTCTCGTAAGCGTACGAGTAATGTCGGTCCAAGCCGCTTCAATCCAACAATACCGCGGAATCAAGAAAAGACTAAGGAGGGCAGCAAAACGCACATCACCGCCCACAAAACCTTTTGTGTTCTACTCGAGAAGACATCTACGCATGAACCTAGCTCATGATGCCACTGTTGGGGAACGTCGCATGGGAAACAAAAATTTTCCTACGCGCACGAAGACCTATCATGGTGATGTCCATCTACGAGAGGGGATGAGTGATCTACGCACCCTTGTAGATCGTACAGCAGAAGCGTTAGAGAACGCGGTTGATGTAGTGGAACGTCCTCACGTCCCTCGATCCGCCCCGCGAACAATCCCGCGATCAGTCCCACGATCTAGTACCGAACGGACGGCACCTCCGCGTTCAGCACACGTACAGCTCGACGATGATCTCGGCCTTCTTGATCCAGCAAGAGAGACGGAGAGGTAGAAGAGTTCCCCGGCAGCGTGACGGCGCTCCGGAGGTTGGTGATGATCTTGTCTCAGCAGGGCTCCGCCCGAGCTCCGCAGAAACGCGATCTAGAGGAAAAACTATGGAGGTATGTGGTCGGGCAGCCGTGAGAAAGTCGTCTCAAATCTGCCCTAAAAGCCCCATATATATAGGAGGAGGGAGGGGGACCTTGCCTTGGGGTCCAAGGGATCCCCAAGGGGTCGGCCGAGCCAAGGGGGGGAGGACTCCCCCCCAAACCGAGTTGGACTTGGTTTGGTGGGAGGAGTCCCCCTCCCTTCCCACTTCTTCCCTCTTTTTTTTTCTTTTCCTTTGATTTTGTTATCTTGGCGCATAGGCTCCCTTGGGGCTGTCCCACCAGCCCACTAAGGGCTGGTGTGTCCCCCAAAAGCCTATGGGCTTCCCCGGAGTGGGTTGCCCCCCTCCGATGAACTCCCGGAACCCATTCGTCATTCCCGGTACATTCCCGGTAACTCCGAAAACCTTCCGGTAATCAAATGAGGTCATCCTATATATCAATCTTCGTTTCCGGACCATTTCGGAAACCCTCGTGACGTCCGTGATCTCATCCGGGACTCCGAACAACATTCGGTAACCAACCATATAACTCAAATACGCATAAAACAACGTCGAACCTTAAGTGTGCAGACCCTGCGGGTTCGAGAACTATGTAGACATGACCCGAGAGACTCCTCGGTCAATATCCAATAGCGGGACCTGGATGCCCATATTGGATCCTACATATTCTACGAAGATCTTATCGTTTGAACCTCAGTGCCAAGGATTTGTATAATCCCGTATGTCATTCCCTTTATCCTTCGGTATGTTACTTGCCCGAGATTCGATCGTCAGTATCCGTATACCTATTTCAATCTCGTTTACCGGTAAGTCTCTTTACTCGTTCCGTAATACAAGATCCCGCAACTTACACTAAGTTACATTGCTTGCAAGGCTTGTGTGTGATGTCGTATTACCGAGTGGGCCCCGAGATACCTCTCCGTCACACGGAGTGACAAATCCCAGTCTTGATCCATACTAACTCAACTAACACCTTCGGAGATACCTGTAGAGCATCTTTATAGTCACCCAGTTACGTTGCGACGTTTGATACACACAAAGCATTCCTCCGGTGTCAGTGAGTTATATGATCTCATGGTCATAGGAATAAATACTTGACACGCAGAAAGCAGTAGCAACAAAATGACACGATCAACATGCTACGTCTATTAGTTTGGGTCTAGTCCATCACGTGATTCTCCTAATGACGTGATCCAGTTATCAAGCAACAACACCTTGTTCATAATCAGAAGACACTGACTATCATCGATCAACTGGCTAGCCAACTAGAGGCATGCTAGGGACGGTGTTTTGTCTATGTATCCACACATGTAAATGAGTCTTCATTCAATACAATTATAGCATGGATAATAAACTATTATCTTGATACAGGAATTATAATAATAACTATACATTTATCATTGCTTCTAGGGCATAATTCCAACAATAAGATCTATCCATGGAGATGCATAGCTACGAGACGGACAATATGTCTACGTACTCTTTTAGACCGTTAAGCAGAAGTGTTAAAAACATGGTTGATGTAGTCGTACATCTCCACGATCCAACCGCGGTCCGTCCCGAGCAAGCACCAAACGTACGATGCCTCCGCGTTCAACACACGTGCAGCTCGATGACGTCTCCACCTCCTCGATCCAGCAAGCGATGAAGGAGTAGTAGATGGGATCTCTGGCAGCACGACTGCGTAGCGGCGGTGGTTTTGTGCTATCCCGACAGGGCTTTCCAAAGCACAACCAAGATCGCAAACGGAGGAGAAAACAGAGTTGGGAGAGAGGGATGGCTGCACCAAGGGCTTGGGTGCGACTACCCTCCCTCTCCCCACATATATACATGGGCAAGGTAAGGTGATCGACCGCTCTATGGTTCCCCCAATGGGTGGAGGCCGCGGCCTAGAGGGAAGCCTTGCCCCCCAAGGCAAGGGGGCGGCGGCCACCCCTAGGGTTTCCCCAAACCCTAGCCGCATGGGCGTTGGGAGGGGGTGGCGCCTGATGTCTACTACACAACCTTCTTCTTGTAGACTCGTGTTGGGCCTCCAAGCGCAGAGTTTTGTAGGACAATAGCAAGTTTCCCTCAAGTGGATGACCTAAGATTTATCAATCCATGGGAGGCGTAGGATGAAGATGGTCTCTCTCAAGCAACCCTGCAATCAAATAACAAAGAGTCTCTTGTGTCCCCAACACACCCAATACAATGGTAAATTGTATAGGTGCACTAGTTCGGCGAAGAGATGGTGATACAAGTGTAATATGGATGATAGATATAGGTTTTTGTAATCTGAAAATATAAAAATAGCAAGGTAACTAATGATAAAGGTGAGCACAAACGGCATTGCAATGCTTAGAAACAAGGCCTAGGGTTCATACTTTCAGTAGTGCAAGTTCTCTCAACAATACTAACATAGTCGAATCATATGTAAATACCTCTCGTGCGACAAAGAGTTCACTCCAAAGTCGCAAATAGCGGAGAACTAACGAAGAAATGACTGTAGGGTACGAAACCACCTCAAAGTTATCTTTTCCGATCAATCTTATGAGCTATCCCTATAAGTGTCACGAACAACCCTAGAGTTTGTACTAAAATAACACCTTAAGACACACATCAATCAAAACCCTAATGTCACCTAGATACTCCAATGTCACCACAAGTACCCATGGGATTGATTATACGATATGCATCACACAATTTCATATTCATCATGTTCAATCCAACACAAAGAACTTCAAAGAGTGCCCCAAAGTTTCTACCGGAGAGTCAAGAGGAAAACGTGGGCCAACCCCTATGCATAGATTCCCAAGGTCACGGAACCCGCAAGTTGATCACCAAAACATACATCAAATGGATCAATAGAACATCCCAACGTCACCACGGATATCCCATTGCAAGACATACATCAAGTGTTCTCAAATCCTTTAAGACTCAATCCGATAAGAAAACTTCAAAAGGGAAAACTCAATTCATCACAAGAAGATAGAGAGGGGAAAACTCCATATGATTCATCTATATTAATAAAGCTCTCGATACATCAAGATCGTGCCATCTCAAGAACACAAGAGAGAAAGATCAAACACATAGCTACTGGTACATACCCTCAGCCCCGAGGGTGAACTACTCCCTCCTTGTCATGGAGACCATCGGGATGATGAAGATGGCCTCCGGTGATGGTTTCCCCCTCCGATAGGGTGCCGGAACGGGCTCCTGATTGTTTTTTCGTGGCTCTGGAGGCTTGCGGCGGCGGAACTCCCGATCTAGGTTTCTTTCTGGAGGTTTCTTGATTTATAGGAATTTTTTGCGTTGGTCTCACGTTAAGGCGGTCCCCGAGGGGCCCACAGGGCAGGGGGCGCACCCCCTAGCTTGTGGCCAGGTGGTGGACCCCCTCCGATTGATTCTTTCGCCAGTATTTTTTATATTTTCCAAAAGTATTCTCTGTAAATTTTCAGCTCATTCCGAGAACTTTTATTTCTGCACAAAAACAACACCACAGTAGTTGTGCTGAAAACAGCGTTAGTCCGGGTTAGATCTAATCGAATCATACCAAAATCATATAAAATTATTGTAAACATGGCATGAATACTTCATAAATTATAGATACGTTGGAGATGTATCAGCGCCCAACCCACCAAGGGCTGGTGTGCCCCCTCTCTCAGGCCATGAGGCCCTCCGTGGAAGGTAGACCTCCCTAGTGGACCCCCAAAACCCCTTCTGGCATTCCCAACCAAAACCGGTAAAACCTGATGTTCTGGAACCCGAATACCAACTTCCCATATATGAATCTTTACCTCCGGACCATTTCGGAGCTCCTCGTCACATTCGGGATTTTATCCGGGACTTCGAAAAACATTCGGTCACCAACATAAATATCCTGATACTACTCTATCTTCACGGAACATTAAGCATGCGGACCCTACGGGTTCGGGAATCATGTAGACATGACCGAGACACCTCTCCAGTTAATAACCAATAACGGGACCTGGATGTCCATATTGGTTCCTACATATTCCATGAAGCTTTTTATCGGTCGAACCACGATGCCAAGGATTCAGTCAATCCCGTATGAAGTTCCCTTTGTCCCTCGGTATCTTACTTACTCGAGATTCGATCATCGGTATCTCATACCTAGTTCAGTCTCATTACCGACAAGTCTCTTTACTCGTTGTATTACCGAGGGGTCCCAGAGATACCTCTCCATCACACGGAGTGAAAAATCCTAGTCTTGATCCATGCCAACCCAACACACACCCTCAGAGATACCTGTAGAGCACCTTTATGATTACCCAGTTACAAAGTGATGTTTGATGCACACAAAGCATTCCTACGGTGTCAGGGAGTTGCATGATCTCATGGTCTTAGGAACAAATAATTCACATATTAAATGCGTTATCTTTGTATACGTCATGTCATTATTCTCCAAGCATTACTCTGTTTTACTTAATACTCTTGATGCATGCTAGACAGCTATCGATGGGTGGAGTAATAGTAATAGGTGTAGGTAGGAGTTATACTATTTTCTTATGGACGATGCCTATATACACATGATCATTGTCATGAATAAATATTACATAACTATGCGCTTTTTTATCAATTGCCCAACAATAATTTATTTACCCACCATATGCTTACTACATGAGAAATGCTACTAGAGAAAACTATGGCCCCCGGGTCGAACCACTTATATATTTACAAAAACATTTATTTCCTTGCTGCCTTTCTTTACTTTTTATTTATTTTGCAATTATAAACTATCATCTACACACTGAAAAGGATCGAGATGGACCTAGAGGGGGGTGAATAGGTACAGTTCCAAATTTTAATAATTACTTAGAAATTTTAGGCAAAAGTGCGGAATATGAGTGTAGGCCTAATAATTGCTACGACAAGGAGTAAGCTATTTAGAGTGAAGTACGGCAAGCGGTAAACAATAATCAAATACAAGTACGTAATAAGGATTAACACAAGTAGAGAGTTAGGGTTAGGAATAACCGAAACTCCAAGAGAGACAAGGATGTATCCCGATGTTCACTTCCTTGGAGGGAAGCTACGTCACTGTTAGAGGGGCGGATGTTACCACGAAGGCACACCAACGCCACGAAGGCTCACCCTATTCTCCCTTTGATATAACTCCACGAAGGCGTTTCTCAACCACTAGTGGTAAGCCTTGAGGTGGCTTCCAAACCTTCACAAACTTTCCGGGGGAAATCACAATGGTTTGATTCCTCTCCGAAGACTCATACCGCCTAGGAGTCTCCAACCTCCAAGAGTAACAAGATCACGGGGATTGCTCAAAACTTGCTCAAATCACAAATCACTTTGGTGGGAAGGAGGAGAAGGAGACGATCTATCTTTTGATTGGAACAACACTCAAAGGGACTCACAAATGCTCTTGGGATCTAAGATTTGGTGTAGACAAGAGTGAGTGAGAAGAAAGGTGTTCTTGGATGTGTTCTAGCTGTGTTGGACACCCTCTCACGAAGTGGGAGGGGGGTATATATAGTGGGGAGTGTAAAACAGCCGTTGGGGACACTTTAAGTCACACAGGGCTCGGACGTCCGGCAGTTTACGGAAGTTCGGGCGTCCGCAAGGGGTCGGACGTCCGACAGGGGTCGGTCGTCCGAGAGCTGTAGATATGTCTGGAAACACAGTGGGTTGAACAGGGACCGGACGTCCGGAGAAGGCCGGAAATCCGAGTTATTCGACTCAACTACTTCTGGTGCAAGATTCCGGATTTCCGAAGGTGTCGGACGTCCGGCCCTCGGACGTCCGGTGGGAGCCGGAAATCCGAGTTATAGAGCTCACGTTCTTCTGGTGCAGGGCTCCGGATTTCCGAAGAGGTCGGACGTCCGGCCCTCGGACGTCCGGAGGGAGCCGGAAATCCGAGCTATAGAGCTCACATTCTTCTGGTGCAGGGCTCCGGATTTCCGAAGCCTGTCGGTCGTCCGACCCTTGACCGGCCCTCGGACGTCCGGAGGGAGCCGGAAGTCCGAGACTTTAGACCTGTTTTGAGATAGGAGCAGAGTAGAGAATATGTGGTATTGAGCAGAATAGTGAAGATGTGGTATGAGCAAGTTCATCGCAAAACCTGTGATCCCCTCTTAATAGTGCAGGATCCCTATACTCAAGAATAGTAAACTCAAAAGGATAGTCTACATCATCTTTTCTCCATCCCGAGCCTTCTTGACATATAGATCCCGATCTTCTCAGACCACCTTTGGCACATAATTCTCAATCTACTAAAGTACTTGCCATCCTGAGATACACTCAACAAATAGGATTAGTTTCCTATGTATGTGTTGTCATTAACACCAAAAGTCGATTAGGGGCATAGCATGCACTTTCACACACTTCGTTTTCTTGCAAGTAACGAGTCCAAGGGGATTGACAACCCTCTCCCTCGCGTTGGGTGCAAGTGTTTGCTTCTTTGTGTGTAGTCGCTGAAGATGGGGGTTGCGTGCTACTCCTATTGGTTCGATAACTTTGGTTCTCATTGAGCGAAATAATTATCTATACCGTGTTGCATCACACGCTCCTCTTTGCGAGAAACCCAACGCAGATCACAAGTATCAAGCCTTCATCGGTGCATCCAAACCCTGTGATATGATAAGCTGTGTAACACATAAGCCACCCTATAGCTTCCTCAAAAGAACCACCATACCTACCTATCATGGCATTTCCATAGCCATTCCGAGATATATTGCCATGCAAATTTCATTATTCCATCACACAACATGTGTATTCATCATCATATTGCTTTGCGTGATCATGGAGCTGACATAGGATTTGTGGCAAAGCCACCATTCATCATTACCTATATGTTACACTAGATCATTGCACATCCTGGTACACTACAAGAGGCATTCATATAGAGTCATCTTGTATAGTAGTTTTTCATATCAGGTTGTAAGTAAACAAAAGTGTCATGGTCATTGATGACCCACAAGTATAGGGGATCAGTCGTAGTCTTTTCAATAAGTAAGAGTGTCGAACCCAACGAGGAATAGATGGAAATGATAAGTAGTTTTCAGCAAGGAGTTCTCTGCAAGTGCTGCAAGTAACAGTAATAAATGGTTCTGTAGCAAGATAATTCGTAACAAGTGACAAGTAACAATAGTAGCAAAGGTGCAGCAGTGTAGCCCAATCCTTTTTATAGCAAAATACATGTGTGAAAGTTCTCTTATATAAAGCAAGCGCTCCCGAGGACACATGGGAATTTCTGTTTAGTCATGTTCATCATATTAAGTTGATTCGCGTTCGGTACTTTGGTGATTTGATATGTGGGTGGACCGGTGCTAAGGTGCCGTTCTTAATTGAACTAACAACCTACTTATGATTACCCCCTCTCGCAAGCATCCACAACTACGAAAGAAGAATTAAGAATAATCTAACCATAGCATGAAACATGTGGATCCAAATGAGCCCCTTATGAAGCAACACATAAACTAGGGTTTAAGCATTTGTCACTCTCGCAACCCATCATCTATTTGTTAGTCCACAATGACTTCCTTTAGGCCCATAACATGGTGAAGTGTCATATAGTCGACGTTCACATGACACCACTAAGAGAAGTAATACCATCAATATCATAAAAATATCGAACGAATACCAACTTTATATGATTACTTATAACAAGACTTCTCCCATGTTCCCAGGAACAATAATTACTACTCACACATCATCAACATGTTCAAGATCAAAGGTGTAATAATAATAATTAAGGATCTAAACATAGTATATTTCACAAAGTAATCCAACAAGCATCAACTACAAGATGTAACCAACACAACTAGTAACCCATAGGTACCAATCTGAGGTTTTGAGATAAATAATGAATACACGTGATGAACTAGGGTTGGAGATGAGATGGAGCTGGTGAAGATGTTGATGAAGATTGGTCCTCCCACGAAGGAGGTAGCGTTGGTGATGACGATGGCTCCGATTTCTCCCTCCCGGAGGGGAATTCCCTTGACATAATCTCTTTACCGAAGAGCAAAAGGGCCTCTGCCCAGGTTTCTGCCTCGAGACAACAGCGCTTTGTCCTGAAATATAACTTATGATTTTTTCTAGGTTAGAACACACCATATAGGAGAAGATGGTCACCAGAGGGTCAGCTGGAGCCCCACAAGCCATCAGGGCGTGGCCAGGGGCTCTTGTCTTGTGCTCAGCTGGTGGCACCTCTTCAGTATATTTTTGGCCCAAAAATTCTCAAATATTCTAGAAAAATTCTTCATAAAGTTTCAGGTCATTTAGAGCAAGTTGATTTTTTTTGCCTTTTTCTCAGTTTCCGAGTCAAGAATTCCAGTTTCCAGATATTTCCCTCTCAGTGACGTACCTTGCAGATTCAGAGAGAAAAGACATAAGAATTGTGTGATAGTAATGGATAATGTACAAGATCAACACAAATATCAATAATAATTCATGATGTAAAATGAGTGTATCAACTCCCCCAAGCTTAGACCTCCCTTGTCCTCAAGCGGAAGCCAAGCTCAAAAATAATGACCATATGATTTGAGAGATAGGCATTGACAAAAATAGAATACGAACATGAGAGCACCATGAATATTATCATAGCAGTAAGTATTTTATCATAAAACTTCTCATAAACAAGTGACGACCCATTCACAACTATTGGAGTATGAAGCATAAACCTTATTGATAATCAAGAAACTATGTTCTCAGCCATTGGGGCAATCACAATTCATCATGATCCAGAGGTGAGTCTATGTAAGAGCTTTAGTTTTGGCAAGTTCACATAGTGAACTATCATTTAATCTTCTTTGATTGCTCACGCTCAAGGCATATTTTTGGAGCTCATGTTTCCATAGGACACATAGGAAGATAGGGCTTGGATGATTTTCCACCCAACTTATTTACCTCAAGGATAATATCAATAATAATAATACATGATTATTTACATCCACTTGGATATATACATCTGAATCTTTCCTCAACACATGGTGCTTTCCACTATAGGATTAAAAAGTTGGAAGAGGGATAAACCTTATTGAATCAAGCACATGGTTGAACTCCTCAAAGTAAAAGATAGGCCCTTCGGAGAGGGAAACATAGATTGTCATACACTTTTAATTTATTGGATTTGTGAACTCTTAATGCAAAGGAGCGTCACTTTATATTGCCACTTATGATAACAAATTTATTATGCACTTTGTCGCTTTTATTTCTTGGCCATCACAAGATCGTACAAAGCATATTTTCCCTTGCAATGAAAGATCATAAATATTTAGGAGCTTTTTTATTGCTTGATGCACCGATGACAACTTACTTGAAGGATCTTACTCAATCCATAGGTAGGTATTGTGGACTCTCATGTCAAGAAACTGGGTTTCAAGGTTATGGATGCACAAATAGTATCTCTACTTAGTGCGAAATTTTTGGGCTAGCAAAGGATCTAAAGCAAGCATCACATGCTGAAGGATTAAAGACCATATAACTTCTATATGAATATAAACTACCATGATAATTAAGTTGTATTCCATGTCCTCCATCAACACTTGATCATTATATAATATTTGATGAAGGCTCACAATCGTAAAAGATGTCCAGAATAGTGTATTTATATGTGAGTCTCCTCTCCTCTATCATAATCTCGCTTGGATTTCAACAATGACTAATACTATGTTTGTTTACTATCAACAACTTTCATCACTTATACCCTTTTTGTGTGAAGTCATTACTTCTCATGAGGTAAGTATATGATGTATATCTTTCTTTTTGTCGCGATGGTATGATGATGGGTGCCCACTAGTAAAGCACAAAAACTCAACTAATTTTTATTATATAACTTGCATACTCAATTACAAGGATATGTGGAACTCAAAGAAAAAATTCTAAGCAAAGCAAAACTGAAATTTATTTATCTAAATCACAAAACAGCTAAGGATCGAACTAAGATAGATAGTAATGATGGAAGTGATGATGATACGATAGTGGGACACCTCCCCCAAGCTTGGAACAAGCCAAGGATGGTGCCCATAGCCATGTACTCAAACATCCTCTTTAGGTGATGGTGGTGGTGATGTAGCAGCATTCTTGTTCTCCAACTTGCGTCAGAGGATAAAATTATCCTCCCTCAAGTCATCGTTCTCTCGATCAAGCTTCAACATCTTTTTGCATAATGCCATCTTGCTTTCTTGCATAAAACGTGACGTGATAAATTGATCCTTTGATTTCTTTACCCTATTTGGGAGACTGGACTTCTTGAATTCCACATGCATATCTTCGGGTTGAGGTAGTGGGACTTTGTCTTCATCTAACCTGGCTTCCTTTGTTTCCTCCAAATCATTATCCTCCTCTTCACCCTCGAACAAAGATAGGGATAGATATCCCCAAAGATATTTGGGTGTGAAATATAGCTCTCTCCATATGAATCTTGAGACGACTTATTCTCAGGCGTGCGTGAAAAATAGCTCGAAACAAGCACAGAGGGGAAACTCAAGATGCGGTGATCGAAACACGCGGTAGTATATATAATGAATTTTTCCAGGTAAGAATACATGCTCGGGAAGAATTCGGAGTCCGGGAGGCGCACGAGGGCCCCACAAACCATCAGGGCGCGACGAGGGGGAACCGTGCCCTGTTGGCTTGTGCTTCCCTCGTGGGTCCCGTGGACTCTGTTTTTTTTGTATTTTTTCTAAAGTACCAAAACTAGTAAAAAATACATATTTGGAATTTTTTGAGTCAGTTTACTTACCGTACCACGTACCTACCACTTTTCAGGTTTCTGGAGTGTTCCAGGAGACTTCCTTTATGTGTTCCTCTCGTGTCATGACTTGGATGACATTAGTTTCCTCATTAATGGGAGTACGTGAAATATATTGCTTGATTCTTTGTCCATTCACCACACTCGGGTTTTTACCTTTGAAGTTTTTAATCCTTAGAGCACTGGAGCGATAAACCTCCTCGACAACATAAGGTCTTTCCCATTTGGAGAGGAGTTTCCCTGCAAAAAAATCTAAAACGAGAATTGTACAAAAGCACTAAGTCTCCTACATTGAATTCTTGTTTTTGAATTCTCTTGTCATGCCATCTTTTAACCTTTTTCTTAAACAACTTAGCATTTTCATAAGCTTATGTCCTCCATTCATCTGGTGAGATAATATCAAATAATTTCTTTGTAACATCCCAAAATTATAAATTTTGGAATGTTAATATAATTATTAGATTGATTGTTTGTTGGTTGCCTGAGTGATTGAAACTTGTGTGAAATTTGAAACTTTTCGAAACTTTTGAATGAGAGGGAATAAAATGACTTTCCCCTTCTCCGGTGAATTCAAATTCAATCTTTTAAAAGCAAAGAGAGAAGATGACATGACTTCTTCAACTATAAAGAATTTGAACGGAGATATTTGCATTGAATTCTTTTGCATTTCCATTCGTTTTCTTCGTGCAAGAAATGCCCGGAGAAATACTCTCTTGCATGCAAGAGAGAGAGAGAGCGGAGGAAAATGACCCTCCAAAGTGCGGGCAATTTCTGAAATATTGGAGCCAAGAAATACAAAGTTTATTTGCAAAAATATTTACAAAAAGAAAATAAAGCAAATTTGGGAATTTCTGAAAAAACATTTTTTAAAAGTTTCTACTTTTGCTTTGGAAAAATGTTATTCGGGTATAGGATATTTTTCTTATTTTTTTGGTATATAATACCGTATATTAATATTTTGATTTACTTCCTCTTTATTTGCTTTTGTTTTCTGTTTCGGAAAAAGTTATAAAATAGGAAAGTTTTAGCCGCCGCCTTGAGCGTTTAATAGGCACTGGGCCGAATCCCAGCCGCCAGGGAATCAAATCCCTTACATTGCGGCCGACCGCCCCCTTCCTTCCCCGCTCTCTCTCACTTCCCTGCGGACCCCACCGACCGACCCTTCTTCCACCCGCGGTCATCTTCCTCCCCTTCCAAAATCGCAGCCGAGCCCGAGCCGAGCCCCTGAGGACTCGGGATCCTTCCCCGATCCCCTCTCTCTCCTTCCTTTCCTCTCCCCCTGGCCTATAAGTACCCCGCCCCCGGCCGCCCCGTTCCCACCCTGACCTCGACGAACCGCCGCCCAAGCCGTCCCTTGCCGGCAGCAGCCGAGCTGCACTTCGGCCCCCCCTGGAGCAGCGCCCGAGCCTCCCCACTCCGCCCGACGCCTCGCCTCGGTGTAGGACTGCCGCCGCCGCCGCCCCGTCCTCTCCACCGCCCCCGGAGCCCTCCCCTCGCCGGCGACCACCTCTCCCCGCCGGAGTGCCAGCCCAGCCACGGTAGCTCCCCATCTCTCTGTTAGTTCTCTTTTCTTGTTTTGTAGCCCTTAGATCTTTATTCAATGGTTTAGATTAGATCTTAAGAATACCCCTTCGGTTTAGAGTAGAAAACCGGCGGTTTTATTTCACTTATTCATTTAGCCAGCAAGTTTTGCTAGTTCTCGGCCGTTTGCTCCTAACCTTGCAACAAACGCCCCCGCAGCCTATCACAACACGCCACGTCTACCCCCTCATTAGTTAGCTCGTTATTTTCTTTTTTCTGCCTATTTGCAAAAACAGAAAAGTTTTTGTTTGGTTTTGGCCACAACTTTTGATCCCGAAGTCCAATGATATTGATTCTTATTCCAGTAGACTCCAAATTTCCTTTAGTTTTTAAAAACATATACTTTGTCTATGTTTGAAATTTTCAAATATAAGTTAGATCAGATTTAGTTTAAACCTTGTTTTGCCTATTCCAGGAGTTTAAAAATAGCTTTTAATTTGATTCCTTTTGGTACTGATCAATAGTGATCTTATTTATAAGTGGTAAAAAATTTCAGATTTGTTTTAGTATTTTAGATCACTCTTTCTTGTGAAACAATTTCTGTTTCACCTCTTTTAGGATTTCGGCTAATTCCTTTTCTACTTTTGTTTTAAAATATTTTCTTTATTATTTCAGAAACATTATTGTTTTGTTTATGTTAGTTAACAGTAGTTTTGCAACAAGTTTTTATTTTATTTTTATTTGCTATCATGAAATCAATTCTAGTTCCTTAGTAACTTGCAATTGGTTTCTCCACTGTTTCAAATCCCGTTTGGGAATACTTTCAAATAGTTTTGTGAAAAATACTTTATTTTATCTTAGTTAGATTTATATCTTAATTCCTTGTTATTATTTTCTGATGGACAAAAACTATTTAGTGTTCGACGTAGTAGAAGACTCCCTAGGCTTATTTGAAGTTTCTTTCGGTTTCCTATTCGCTCTCTCTCTTTTGTTTTGATTGCTAGAATGATTGCTAGTATGAGTGCTTATGTGAATGATATGTTTGCTATATAGATTTCATCGGAGAGTGACGAGTAGTCTATCAAGTTATTTCTCGAGAAAATTCTTCTTCGTCAACATCACCAGGCAAGTCACTTTGATCATACTATCACCTATGTTTTATGCATCATAGTTCTACCATCCTATGCCCAATTGCATGCTGAGTAGGTACTTGGAAATTTTAGTATAGATTGTAGTATCATGAGGTAGGCAAAAAACAACCCCGATACTTGGCCCCGGGACGACAAATTTCATATTGCTATGCTTGAGTAGACGGGATTTCGGTTGAGTGCATAACACAAGTGATGCAAGGTTGATTAAATAATCAAGACCGGTTAAGACAAAGACTTTTCAAGACCTCGGACGCATTGCAACGCTGGGTGAAGGACGGTTGATCGGATCCCTGAAGAACCTAGTGGATGACCCGGGATGCTGGAGAGGCCATGACATCCTGCGGAAAGCTTCACCCAGGCTCAAAGAGACGGACGGATATTTTCAAGACCCAAGGCTTACCTGCACAGCCACAAGTCATTATGGGCTCTGGCTTGGTTGGACAACGCGGCGACTCTAGACAGGCGGTTCTAGCAGATGTAGAAGAACGGTAGGATTGGATGGGCACCGACAGGGATTCAGAGGGACCCGTTGAAAGACCATGTTTTGATCATCCGGTCTTCAAACACCCTGAAGTGCGAGGACATACACGGAGGCGATCAAATCTTGTGGGGAACGTTTGCAAAACTCTGCAGAGTACTCAAACCTAATCGATTAGCCGTGTCCACGGTCATGGACAACTTGAGCCAAAGGAACTGAAGTTATCTGGATTTCTCAACACCATTATATATATTTGATGAGGGTAATTATCGACGACTTGGGTACGAGAACTGGTTGGCGGAACCATCTCGTTAACAACCAACAATGTAGTAACAATTTGCTTTTAACCCTCTCTTGATGTAGGAGAAAACTTGCTTTTCGCCAAAAACTTATAGCCCCACCTATCATATATGCATATAGTATAGATGATTACTTTTCACCCCTCTCTTATGTGACTTGCCGGCATATTCAATATGCTGACCTACACGGCTGCAACGTCTTATGTTGCAGATCTTTTTCTTCGACGAGTAAGAGTACGATTCAGGGTTATGGTCTACACTCAACTTGCCGTTGGTGTTTATTGGGACTCCACTCCCTTGACTGCTTCTGCTGAGATATTTAAGGTATATATCAGTTTTACGCTATTTACATGTGATTGCACTTTGATATATACATTGATGTACTGTGTGTGCCAGCATACTGATCCAGGGATGGCACAGAAACACAGAGGCTTGACTCGTTTTGAGTTGGGTCGCTACAGAAATGGTATCAGAGCACTTGTTGACTGTAGGACGTGACCCCTAGAAACTGGAAATTTCTTAGGAAAGGATCTCTCAAAAAAATTTCTATTTTTCAAAAACACCTTTCACTTCTCATCTTTTCTGATTTCATAAAACGTTCTCTCTCACCTCAAATAGTTAGACAATGCCCTTTCCCTTTTGACCACATGAAGGATCAACCGACTCCCACGTCAAAGTAAAGAGGATATCACCATGCAATTGAAGAATTGAAGCTACACCCCATGGAAGACTCTCAAAGACCCTGAAGTGTTCGAATAATTATATGACCATTAGAAGTCCAAACCCCTGTTATATACCCACGTTAGATACGATGATTTGTGAGGCGTCATTGGTGTGTGTTTTCCGACAGCCACAAATAAAACCTATTCTGAAAAATATTGTTTGTATTGTGTGTATCTCCCTCCCTCTCTTACCCGTCTCATCCCCAAAACCTCAACCCTACCAGATGGAGTATGAAGCTGGACTTGTAGTCTCTGGACCAATGACCCAACTGGAAGCTGAGATATGGATTCAGAACATGGAGAACCACTTCGGGAGCAACTTGATCTCAAGGAAGTATGAAGTGGAACACGCTCTTCAGTACTTTACACAAAGTGCTGCTATCTGGTGGAAAATGCATCATGCCATACAAGGATTTAGTGGAGCAGAAAGTTGGGAAGAATTCAAGAAGACTCTGTTAAGATCCCGTCTTATTCAGAAGTGCTATGATAACCCGAAGAAGAAGACTTGTGCATGCAAGATCTGTGGAGAAATAGGACACACCCAGGAGGAACACACGGATGGATGCACTCATTGTGAAGAAAATCACCCAGCTGAGGAGTGCCCAAGTAGTCAGGTGACTTGTTTCCTTTGTGAAGGAACCACCCACTACCCAGCTCAATGTCACATTTACCACAAGGTGCAACAAGTTGTCAAGCAGCAGAAAGAAGCAGTGAAGGAAACCCTCAAGAAGAAGATTCTAGAAGAACCGGTGATGAACGAATATATTGAAGACCCTGATGGACAAGGTCTGACCAGATTTTTCTCTAATGCATGCTACTCATGTGGAGAAGAAGGACATTATTCACAGGACTGCACGAAGAGAAGCCAAGAGTATCTGGGAAACTTCTCGACGGAAGAAGTGGAGTTTGATCCTCTTGAAATAGAAGAACTAGCCAAAATAAAGGAGTCCGGAAAGAAGAAAAAGTACCCTCGGAAGAACCAAATCTCTGCAGACATAGACCTCAGTCATGTCAGATGTTACAAGTGTATGGAATTTGGCCACCACAAATACATGTGCTCAGGAAGGAAGCCGGAAACCCAAGGAGCAAAAGCAAAAGCTAAGAAGTCTCGAGACTTGTCAGAACTCATTTGCTTTCGTTGCAAGGAAGCAGGACATTTTGCTAGCGATTGTCCGCAAAGGAAGAAAGCTAGAATGGAGTAGTTAAGTTTTGACCAGGGCAATAAGTGTGATTCGAAGCACTCTTGTTTTTCATTGAGATCATGGAGTGAAATTTTTGTAACAAAAGTCCCTGAGATTGTAATAACATCATGAATAAATGGAATTTATTGTCTCATGATTCCCTATGTTGAAAATGTATGCATTGTTTCTCTACGAGCAAAGATCTCTGAACATTATGAGGATATGAGAAAATATTGTCTGTGCAGGCATGAGTATAATTCATTTTAATTGTGGTAGTAATCGGTAAACCCACAGGATCCATTGAGTAGGAGTGTACCATGATTACCAAGGAGACATATACATTCCTCTGAGTACCTATTTACTGACACCTGCAGATGACAACTCTCTACGAGTCATTCCTCAAGGGCCCAGAAACGACATGACCCTGACCAGTGGTCATGATTTCCCGAAAATCCTGAAGGACATGATGAAGCACATTCATCTTGAAGGGGATGCAGTCTACAAAGGCTACCCATTCATGGAAAGTGGAGTAGAACTTTGGTATGGGGAAGTACACCTCCACCATGTGAAAGGAGTTTGTCCAAAGACTATGGGGCAATACTTTTTCATTTCGCGTGTACCACGAGCAATCTTCTTTGATGCTGTTCGTGAAGCTGCCATGGAAGCCATACGTCAGATTGGAGAAATACTTGAAGCAAGACTCCGTCATACCCAGGAATACCTGAGTGAGGTACGTGCGGAGATGATGGAGATGAAGCTCATGACCACCATGGTGAAGCAAAAGATGGATGATTTCAAGGAGCACCTCAAAAAGTTCGAGTGGAACTAAAGTACCTCCAAGAGAGACAGATGAATAAAGTTGGCAGAAATGTTTGACCATACCGAACAATGTGGATGGCAGCATTTGTAATAAATTACTTTTGAGTTGGAATTTTGAAGAAAGCAAGGATGTAATAAAGGATTGATTATGAAATGAATATGGTTTATGGAAGAAGCTATGATGGATCAGCAAACGTTTTCTTAGGAGCATACGAAAACCTGAGAGTTGTGAAGATACGATAGATGTTTCGTTCAACTTGCAGAACCAATGGATTATCCGAACTTCGTTCGTGGACAAGAGAAATTCTGCAACGCTTATGAGGATGCCCAAGTGTTAGAATGCGAGATTTGCTAAACCTTATACAGAGAAATGATTTGGGTGCAGAATGGATTGATCACCATGATGACTTACTCTTATCGTTTATCTTGCTATTCGGAATGGTAAATCTGAGAGACTTACCCATATAGAGAGACGATGTTCTTTGAAGCTTTTGTTTAAGCCTTAGAGTGGTATAAGAAAAGCCCCATGTACATGGAACATGTTGTCACACATAGGAAATTTTACGGTGAGAATGAAACCAAGACCCCTCTCTCAGCAGGATAGCCACAAATGGTACACCACCATGAGAATCATCGATAGGTTAGTTAGAATTGATCACGAGACTGTCAGTTAAAGAAGACCGAGTAACGGAAGAAGCTTATATCAACGGAAGAGCCCTCGTTTTTGATGGAGACGTTATGAATATAACGGAAGATATGAAGACTGTGAGGAGTCAGATACCAAAACCCCAGAGGATTGTTAAAATCTTAAGGGACCAGTAACCCTCATTTTAAGTGTGGTAGCATCCCACCTTGCCGGAGGTTGGATTTGTTAGAAGACCCGCAAACCCTAACCTTTCTTTCTAGCCTCTTCGAATCTCGAGGACGAGATTCATTTTAAGTGTGGTAGTTTGTAACATCCCAAAATTATAAATTTTGGAATGTTAATATAATTATTAGATTGATTGTTTGTTGGTTGCGTGAGTGATTGAAACTTGTGTGAAATTTGAAACTTTTCGAAACTTTTGAATGAGAGGGAATAAAATGACTTTCCCCTTCTCCGGTGAATTCAAATTCAATCTTTTAAAAGCAAAGAGAGAAGATGACATGACTTCTTCAACTATAAAGAATTTGAACGGAGATATTTGCATTGAATTCTTTTGCATTTCCATTCGTTTTCTTCGTGCAAGAAATGCCCGGAGAAATACTCTCTTGCACGCAAGAGAGAGAGAGCGGAGGAAAATGACCCTCCAAAGTGCGGGCAATTTCTGAAATATTGGAGCCAAGAAATACAAAGTTTATTTGCAAAAATATTTACAAAAAGAAAATAAAGCAAATTTGGGAATTTCTGAAAAAACATTTTTTAAAAGTTTCTATTTTTGCTTTGGAAAAATGTTATTCAGGTAGAGGATATTTTTCTGATTTTTTTGGTATATAATACCCTATATTAATATTTTGATTTACTTCCTCTTTATTCGCTTTTGTCTTCTGTTTCAGAAAAAGTTATAAAATAGCAAAGTTTTAGCCGCCGCCCTGAGCGTTTAATAGGCACTGGGCCGAATCCCAGCCGCCAGGGAATCAAATCCCTTACATTGCGGCCGACCGCCCCCTTCCTTCCCCGCTCTCTCTCACTTCCCTGCGGACCCCACCGACCGACCCTTCTCCCACCCGCGGTCATCTTCCTCCCCTTCCAAAATCGCAGCCGAGCCCGAGCCGAGCCCCCCAGGACTCGGGATCCTTCCCCGATCCCCTCTCTCTCCTTCCTTTCCTCTCCCCCTGGCCTATAAGTACCCCGCCCCCGGCCGCCCCGTTCCCACCCTGACCTCGATGAACCGCCGCCCGAGCCGTCCCTCGCGGGCAGCAGCCGAGCTGCACTTCGCCCCCCTGGAGCAGCGCCCGAGCCTCCCCACTTCGCCCGACGCCTCCCCTCGGTGGAGGACTGCCGCCGCCGCCGCCCCGTCCTCTCCACCGCCCCCCGGAGCCCTCCCCTCGCCGACGACCACCTCTCCCCGCCGGAGTGCCAGCCCAGCCACGGTAGCTCCCCATCTCTCTGTTATTTCTCTTTTCTTGTTTTGTAGCCCTTAGATCTTTATTCAATGGTTTAGATTAGATCTTAAGAATACCCCTTCGGTTTAGAGTAGAAAACCGGCGGTTTTATTTCACTTATTCATTTAGCCAGCAAGTTTTGCTAGTCCTCGGCCGTTTGCTCCTAACCTTGCAACAAACGCCCCCGCAGCCTATCACAACACGCCACGTCTACCCCCCATTAGTTAGCTAGTTATTTTATTTTTTCTGCCTATTTGCAAAAACAGAAAAGTTTCTGTTTTGTTTTGGCCACAACTTTTGATCCCGAAGTCCAATGATATTGATTCTTGTTCCAGTAGACTCCAAATTTCCTTTAGTTTTTAAAAACATATAATTTGTCTATGTTTGAAATTTTCAAATATAAGTTAGATCAGATTTAGTTTAAACCTTGTTTTGCCTATTCCAGGAGTTTAAAAATAGCTTTTAATTTGATTCCTTTTGGTACTGATCACTAGTGATCTTATTTATAAGTGGTAAAAAATTTCAGATTTGTTTGAGTATTTTAGCTCACTCTTTCTTGTGAAACAATTTCTGTTTCACCTCTTTTAGGATTTCGGCTAATTCCTTTTCTACTTTTGTTTTAAAATATTTTCTTTATTATTTCAGAAACATTATTGTTTTGTTTATGTTAGTTAACAGTAGTTTTGCAACAAGTTTTTATTTTATTTTTATTTGCTATCATGAAATCAATTCTAGTTCCTTAGTAACTTGCAATTGGTTTCTCCACTGTTTCAAATCCCGTTTGGGAATACTTTCAAATAGTTTTGTGAAAAATACTTTATTTTATCTTAGTTAGATTTATATCTTAATTCCTTGTTAGTATTTTCTGATGGACAAAAACTATTTAGTGTTCGACGTAGTAGAAGACTCCCTAGGCTTATTTGAAGTTTCTTTCGGTTTCCTATTCGCTCTCTCTCTTTTGTTTTGATTGCTAGAATGATTGCTAGTATGAGTGCTTATGTGAATGATATGTTTGCTATATAGATTTCATCGGAGAGTGACGAGTAGTCTATCAAGTTATTTCTTGAGAAAATTCTTCTTCGTCAACATCACCAGGCAAGTCACTTTGATCATACTATCACCTATGTTTTATGCATCATAGTTCTACCATCCTATGCCCAATTGCATGCTGAGTAGGTACTTGGAAATTTTAGTATAGATTGTAGTATCATGAGGTAGGCACACAACAACCCCGATACTTGGCCCCGGGACGACAAATTTCATATTGCTATGCTTGAGTAGACGGGATTTCGGTTGAGTGCATAACACGAGTGATGCGAGGTTGATTAAATAATCAAGACCGGTTAAGACAAAGACTTTTCAAGACCTCGGACGCAATGCAACTCTGGGTGAAGGACGGTTGATCGGCTCCCTGGAGAACCCAGTGGATGACCCGGGATGCTGGAGAGGCCATGACATCCTGCGGAAAGCTTCACCCAGGCTCAAAGAGACGGACGGATATTTTCAAGACCCAAGGCTTACCTGCACAGCCACAAGTCATTATGGGCTCTGGCTTGGTTGGACAACGCGGCGACTCTGGACAGGCGGTGCTAGCAGATGTAGAAGAATGGTAGGATTGGATGGGCACCGACAGGGATTCAGAGGGACCCGTTGAAAGACCATGTTTTGATCATCCGGTCTTCAAACACCCTGAAGTGCGAGGACATACACGGAGGCGATCAAATCTTGTGGGGAACGTGTGCAAAACTCCACAGAGTACTCAAACCTAATCGATTAGCCGTGTCCACGGTCATGGACAACTTGAGCCAAAGGAACTGAAGTTATCTGGCTTTCCCAACACCATTATATATATTTGATGAGGGTAATTATCGACGACTTGGGTACGAGAACTGGTTGGCGGAACCATCTCGTTAACAACCAACAATGTAGTAACAGTTTGCTTTTAACCCTCTCTTGATGTAGGAGAAAACTTGCTTTTCGCCAAAAACTTATAGCCCCACCTGTCATATATGCATATAGTATAGATGATTACTTTTCACCCCTCTCTTATGTGACTTGCCGGTATATTCAATATGCTGACCTACACGGCTGCAACGTCTTATGTTGCAGATCTTTTTCTTCGACGAGTAAGAGTACGATTCAGGGTTACGGTCTACACTCAACTTGCCGTTGGTGTTTATTGGGACTCCACTCCCTTGACTGCTTCTGCTGAGATATTTAAGGTATATATCAGTTTTACGCTATTTACATGTGATTGCACTTTGATATATACATTGATGTACTGTGTGTGCCAGCATACTGATCCAGGGATGGCACAGAAACACAAAGGCTTGACTCGTTTTGAGTTGGGTCGCTACACTCTTCTCACCGACAAGTTTAAAATCATAATTAAGTTCTTTAATTACCCAAGTTCTAACTCAATAGGTAAATGACAAGCTTTTCCATAGACCATTTTATATGGGGACATCCCCATGGGATTATTATAAGCAGTCCTACAAGCCCACAAAGCATCATCAAGTTTTTTGGACCAACTCTTTCTGGACCTATTGACAGTCTTCTGCAAGATTAATTTTATTTCTGATTGGTGAGTTCAACTTGACCACTAGATTGAGGATGATAAGGTGATGCAATTTTATGGTTAACATCATATTTAGCTAGCAATTTATGGAAAAGCGCCATGAATAAAATTTGAACCACCATCAACCATTAAATATCTAGGGACACCAAACCTTGGAAAGATAATGTCTTTAAGCATTTTAATAGAAGTGTTATGATCAACACTACTAGTTGGAATAATTTCTACCCACTTAGTAACATAATCAACAACAACTAGAATATGAGTATATCCATTAGAGGAAGGAAAAGGTCCCATAAAGTCAAATCCCTAGACATCAAATGGTTCAATAGCAAGTGAATAGTTCATAGGCATTTCGTGATGTTTACCAATATTACCAACTCTTTGGCATTCATCACAAGAAAAGACATATTTACGAGCATATTTAAAAAGAGTTGGCCAATAGAAATCGGGTTGTAATACCTTATGTGCAGTTATGTCACCGACATGGTGTCCTCTATAAGCCTCGGAATGTTCCTTCCTTAGAATTTGTTCCTGCTCATGCTCAGGTATACAATGTCTAATAACACCATCTACTCCTTTATAAAGACGTGGGTCATCCCAAAAGTAGTGTCGTAAATCAAAGAAGATTTTTTTCTTTTGTTGATAGGTGAAGCTAGGCGGAATAAATTTAACAACAATTTAATTGGCATAATCCGCATACCAAGGAGTACTACGTGAAGTGTTTATAACAACAAGTTGCTCATCAGGAAAATTATCGTCAATAGGCAGTGGGTCATCAAGACCATTTTCCATCCTAGACAAGTTATCTGCGACATGTTATTAGCCCCCTATCTATCAATGTTATGCAAATCCAACTCTTGAAGTAAGAGTACTCACCTAATAAGTCTAGGTTTGGCATCTTTCTTTTCCATAAGGTACTTCATAGTAGCATGATCAGCGTGAATAGTTACTTTAGAATCAACAATGTAAGGCCTAAACTTATCACATGCAAAAACAACTACTAAAAGTTCCCTTTCAGTAGTAACATAATTCCTTTGAGCGGTGTCAAGGGTTTTACTAGCATAATGAATAACATTCAATTTCTTGTCTACTCTTTTCCCTAGAACAACACCAATAGCATAATCACTAGCATGACACATAATTTAAAAGGGTAGGTTCCAATGAGGTGGTTGGAAAATAGGTGCAGAAATCAAGGCTTTCTCAAGTATTTCAAAGGCTTGTACACAATCATCATTAAAAACAAAATGAACATATTTTTGGATAAGATTAGTTAATGGCCTAGAAATCTTTAATAAAACACCTATATAAACTAGCATGACCAAGGAAACTTCTTATACCTTTGATATCTCTTGGGCAAGACATTTTCTCTATTGCATCAACTTTGGCCTTATCCACCTCAATACCGCGTTTAGAAATTTTAAGCCCAAGCACTATACCTTCATTCACCATAAAGTGGCACTTCTCCCAATTCAAGACAAGATTAGTTTCTTCACACCTGTGCAAAACTCTATTAAGGTGCTCAGGCAATCAACAAAAGAAGTCCCGTAAACGGAAGAATCATCCATGAAAACCTCAACAATCTTTTCACAAAAGTCAGATAATATAACAATCATACATCTTTGAAAGGTAGCAAGTGCATTGCATAGACCAAAAGGCATACGCCTACCAGCATAAGTTCCAAAGGGGCAAGTAAAGGTAGTTTTCCCTTGATCCTGTTTTGACAGAGGTATTTGAGAGAATCCAGAATATCCATCAAGAAAGCAAAAGTGTGCTTGCTTAGATAATCTTTCTAACATTTGATCAATAAAAGGCAAGGGGTAATGATCTTTTCTAGTAGCCTTATTCAATTTCCCGAAATAAATTACCATCCTATAACCAGTTACTTTCCTTTGTGGAATAAGTTCATTTTTATCATTAGGAACAACAGTTATACCACCTTTCTTCGGAACACAATGAACATGACTTACCCATATACTACCAGCAATATGGTAGATTATACGTGCCCACAAAAGTTTTAGTATTTCAGTTCTTACCACCTCTTTCATTTTAGGGTTGAGACGGCGTTGATGATCAACAATTGGTTTAACATCAGGTTCCATATTAATCTTGTGCTAACAAAAAGTGGGGCTTATGCCCTTAAGATCATCAAGGGTATATCCAATACCAGCCCTGTGCTTCTTTAGAGTTTCGAGTAATCTCTTTTCTCGATGTTCTGAAAGGTTAGCACTAACAGTAACATGATATATCTTCTTGTCATTAAGATAATCATATTTCAAAGTATCAGGTAGAGCCTTAAGCTCAAATACGGGATCTCCCTTGGGTGTAGGAGTATCACCTAGAATCTCAACAGGTAAGTGGTGCTTAAGGATAAGTTGTTGAACAAGGAGTGTCTTATCTATTTCATTCCTTTCATTCAAATGCATATCATTCTCATGGTCTTGCAAATATTGTATTAGTGGATCGGTAGGTGATGTCAGCTGTGCTTCCCCTTGCAACAGCACCAGAAGAATGCTGCTAGCACTCTCCGGCAATCGAAACTAGAAGAATGTTGTTGACGGCCCACCAGCGCGTGGGATCGTAGTAGTTTTCGAGGGTAGAGTATTCGACCCAAATTTGTTGATCGCCAAATAGGAGGTGAGAGAATACTCTCGAGTATTAGCAGCTGAATTTGTCAGATTCAACCACACCTGAAAGATTAGTATCTGCAAGCAAAGTAGTAACAACAAAGTAGTGAGTAATGACAGTGGCAAGGAACAACAGTAGTGACAGCAGTAGCAAGTAGCAACAGTAGCAAGCAACAATAGTAGCAACAGTAGCAGCAGAGCAAGACAAGTAACAACAGTAGCAACAGTAGTAACAGCAGCAGAGCAAGACAAGTAACATCAGTAGGACAAACTCGTAGGCAATGGGTCGGTGATTTGTTTGGATGATATTCATCATGCAACAGTTATAACACGGAGAGATATGTGGCTAGCTCCCGTTCGTCAATGTGATGTAGGCATGCATTCCGTGTGTCGTCATACGTGCTTAGGGAAAAGAACTTGCATGACATCTATTGTCCATCCCTCCCGTGGCAGTGGGGTCCAAAAGGAAACTACGGGATATTAAGGTTCTCCTTTTAATACAGAACCGGACCAACGCATTAGCACTTGGTGAACACATGAACTCCTCAAACTATGGTCATCACCGGGAGTGGTTGCGGTTATTGTCACTTCGGGGTTGCCGGATCATAACACATAGTAGGTAACTACAACTTGCAAGATCGGATCTAAAACACACATATATTGGTGACAACATAATAATTTCAGATCTTAAATCATGGCACTCGGGCCCTAGTGACAAGCATTAAGCATGGCAAAGTAGTAGCAACATCAATCTCAGAACATAGTGGATACTAGGGATCAATGCCCATCAAAACTAACTCGATTACATGATAGATCTCATCTTACTCATCACCGCCCAGCGAGCCTACGAATAGATTACTCACGAATGACGAAGAGCTTCATGGAATTGGAGAGGGAGGAAGGTTGATGATGACGATGGCGACGATTTCCCCTCTCCGGAGCCCAAGACGGACTCTAGATCTGCCCTCCAGATGAAGAACAAGTTGTGGCGGCGCCTCCGTATCGCAAACGCGACGAAAACTTCTCTTTCTATTTTTTCTGGGACGAAAGTGAACTTATAGACATGAGATTGGGGGCGGCAGAGCCGTGTGGGCCCCACAAGCCTGCCCACCGCCACCAGGGGGGGTGGGGGTGGCGGAGCCAGGGCTTGTGGCCCACTGGCCCACGCCCTCAGGTGGAACTTGGCGCCGATATTTTTCATATTTTCCAAAAATGCTCCCCGTAAATTTTCAGGACATTTGGAGAACTTTGATTTCTGCACAAAAATAACACCGAGGCAATTCTGCTGAAAACAACGTCAATCCAGGTTAGTTCCATTCAAATCATGCAAATTAGAGTACAAAACAAGGGCAAAAGAGTTTGGAAAAGTAGATACGACTGAGATGTATCAACTCCCCCAAGCTTAAAACCTTGCTTGTCCTCAAGCAACTCAGTTGACAAACTGAGAGAGAAAGAAAAACTTTGACAAACTCTGTTTGATCTTGTTGTTGCAACTATGTCTAACTCATAACCAGAATTTCAGCAAGATCACAAGTTAACCACATAAGCAAATGACACAAAGGTCTCACGGTAAACTAATTTCAATGACATAATCAGCTAACGAGCAAATAATAATGAGTTTCAAATACCAACACTTCAATCAAAACAAGCATGAAGCAATATGAATAGGTGGTATCTCACTAGCTCTTTCTGAGACCGCAAAACATAAATGCAGAGCACTTTCAAAGATCAAGGTCAGACAAAACATTGTAATTCATAGCAACGAAGATCCAGTCATAGTCATACTCAATATCTATCAAAAGCAAAGCATAAAAATGACAGAGGTGCTCTCTAATTGGTGCTTATAAAAGAAGAGGATGACTCGACAGGAAAATAAATAGACAGGCCCTTAGCAGAGGGAAGCATTGATTTGCACAGGTGCCAGAGCTCAAGCTTTGAAAACAGAGATAATAATTTTGGGTGGCATGCTTTCATTGTCAATGCAATGACCAAGAGTTCTCAATATCTTCCATGCTACTCATGCTATAGGCTGTTCCCAAACAGAAAAGTAAATTTTTAACTCCCCCACCACCAATCAATCACACTCCACGGCTAGCCGAATCCTCGGGTACCGTCCATACTAACATTAATCCGGGGGGAGTCTTGTTTTAGAGTTATGTTTTCGATTTAAGCATGGAATTGGGCATTCCAATTACCGGCCTCTTTCTTGTGAATGACAGTGAATAAACACATGTCGAGGATAACACTCCTAGCATGGAAGATACCAATAGCCCCCTGTCACCACATGAGCGGTTCGGGCATGCAAAACAGATTATTTCTTGAAGGTTTAGAGAGTGGCACATGCAAATTTACTTGGAACGACAGGTAGATACCGCAAATAGCTAGGTATGGTGGACTCTCATGGAAATTTTTTTGGGTTTATGGAAGTGGATGCACAAGCAGTATTCCGCTTAGTACAAGTGAAGGCTAGCAAAAGACTGGGAAGCGACCAACTAGAGAGCGACAACAGTCATCAAGATGCAATGAGTTTGACTAACATTGAATGCAAGCATGAACAAGATATAAATCACCATGAACACAAACATCATAGAGGCTATGTTGATTTTGTTTCAACTACATGCATGAACATGCGCCAAGTCAAGCCACTTGAAACATTCAAAGGAGAATACCATCCTATCATACTACATCATAGTCATTTAAAAATCTATGTTGGCATTCAAGACAAACCAATATAAGCTCCTAGCTAAATAAGCATCGCATCAGAAACTATGATCTCTAAGTTGTCATTGCAAACATGGTTCTCTCACAACAAAGCTGAATCTAGGTTGACAAGCTAGTCATATTTACAAAAACAAAATAGATAGAGTTCATACCAGCTTTTCAGTCTCAGTCACTTCATCATATATCATCATTGTTGCCTTTCATTTGCATGACCGAACGATGTGAACGATAATAAGCGCATTGGACTAAGCTGAATCTGCAGACAAACACAAAGGAGAAGACAAAGTAATATGGCTCTTTGAAAGCTAAACAGGTAAACATGCAAGAACCACTAAACATTGTAACCAATATCTTCTACCTTCACCCAAAGAAAAAGAAAACTATTTACACGGGAAAGCTCCCAATAAGCAAAAGAAGAAAGAAAAATCTTTTTGGGTTTTCTCAAAAGGACACAAAAGAAGAAAACAAGAAAACGAAAATAAACTAGCATGGATAATACAGTGGCAAAGTGTGAACACCGGCTAACAAAGTGAAAGCATAAGCATGAATGTAAAGTCGGTGAGAACACGTACTCCCCCAAGCTTAGGCTTTTGGCCTAGCTTGGTCTACTTGTCACGCCCAAGATGCGACCCTATCCTCAATTTGGCACGAAGGCCTCGTCAGGGATAGAAGCGTATCTCGTCGTGTCGCAAGAATGGATATCGTTACAAGTACATGTACTGAAAGGAAGAGATATATATACAGAGTTGGCTTACACTCGCCACAAGCTACATCAGAGTCACATCAGTACATTACATAATCATCAAGAGTAAGAGCAGGGTCCGACTACGGACGAAAACAAACGAGAAAAATAAGAACGGCGTCCATCCTTGCTATCCCAGGCTGCCGGCCTGGAACCCATCCTAGATCGAAGAAGAAGAAGAAGAAGAAGAAGAAGAAGAAGCAACTCCAAATGAACAATCAACACGCTCACGTCGAGTAACCTTTACCTGTACCTGCAACTGGTGTTGTAGTAATCTGTGAGCCACACGGGACTCAACAATCTCATTTCCAAAGGTATCAAGACTAGCAAAGCTTAATGGGTGAGACATGGTTAAGTGGTGAGGTTGCAGCAGCGGCTAAGCATATATTTGGTGGCTAACTTAAGAGTACAAGAAATAAGAGGGGGAAGATCTACGCATAACGGACATAAACTACTGATGATCAAATGAATGATCCTGAACCCCTACCTACGTCAGACATAACCCCACCGTGTCCTCGATCGGAGAAGGAACTCACGAAAGAGACAGTCACGGTTACGCACACAGTTGGCATATTTTAATTAAGTTGACTTCAAGTTATCTAGAACTAGTGTTAAATAAAGCTTCCACGTTGCCACATAACCGCGGGCACGACTTTCCGAAAGATTTAACCCTGCAGGGGTGCTCCAACTAGTCCATCACAAATTACCACAAGCCGCATAGAAATCCTCGATCACGAAGCTCGCAATCTCGTCGAATTCCTTAGTGGAAAACCTCAACTCTGAGATTACTCAAAGCATCACCGGAATCCCGATGCACAAGATATCTCGTCAAAGGTAAAACTAATCCGGCAAGGCCGCCCGACGTGTCGACGATCCCGATAGGAGTCGTGTACCTCGTTCTCAGGACACGACGGATGAGCTATGGTTACCACGACAAACGCCGAGTTGCCCCGGGTAGCGTTAATAAGCTGCTCTGTTTTGGACTAACACTCATGAGGAGCACTAGCCCGGGGGTTGATTAAAATAGTCCGCGGGTGCCGGCGGGTCCCTATGCATTATTATTAGGTGATTAGACAAATGTAGTACCAAAGTTGGGCCTTGCCAGACCAACTTTAATCTAAAACAAATTATCAAGGGGGTCCCCATAACAACCCCGATCGTGTTAGGAGCTCAGTTATGGAACATAACACCGGTAGCCGAAAACTAAGGGAGCAAAGGTGGAACAAAATACCAGGCTAGAAAGGCCGAGCCTTCCACCTTTTACCAAGTATATAGGTGCATTAAATTAAATAGCATTAATATGGTGATATAACAAGGAACCCATGCTTTCGCATGGAAACATCTGCACCTGCAACTAACAACGTTAACAACAGGGTTAAGCAGCAGTAACATAGCCAATCAGTGGTTTGCTAGGTTGAACAGGTTGATGGTTTTCATGGCATTGTTGAGAGGCTCATATTTAACATGTGGTAGGAAACGAGACATAATCGATAGAAGCAATAAAACTAGCATGGCAATGATAGTAATGGTATCTGGGGAAATGATCATCTTGCCTGAGATCCCGCTTGGAAGAAGAACAACTCGGTGAAGCAGACGAACCAACGTGGATGAACGGGTCCTCACATTCCAACACGCTTGCGAACTCTATCGAGATGGAGGGAAACGGAAACAAGCATCAACACACGATATACACCACACGATGCACAACACATATGATGCATGAACGGACTAATGCAAGGCATGACAAACACAACAACCAAACACTACACATTAAGTGAAGCTCGATATGCAACGAGTTGCATATCGACGAAACTCCACATCTAATTATTTAGTTCACTCCCGTTCAGGTACACGGATATATTAAATGTTGTTAAACATGGCACGAGGGTGAAGCACAAATTAATCTACCTAGCTAGGCATTTTAAATGAGATCGGAAACGACATATAGCATCTCCGAAATGACCCCATGTGTTAAATCTTAATTCTATCTAGATTTGTCCTAATCACATTTTAGGTTTGTTAAACGGCAAAACAAAGTGGTTCACGTGTTTCTACTCGTCGTTCTGGCCCATTTACATATATGGCACATCTCCAAGAGAGATACGGTTAAATAGTTACGACCCAAACCGTTTATATTACGTCGACATGCAAACCGAAGGAAAACAGCACACCTAACAGTTTTAAATATGCATGGGAGATGGTTATTGTGAAACTACAGAAAATTCTAAGCAACTTACATGTTGAAATCATTTTAAACCGGTGCACGGTTAAATTTATACAAATTTTACAAAAGGGCATTTGAATCTGTCCAAAATAAAAAAAATGGAATTGCTAGGATTTGAACCCCAGATCCCTTGGATGGACAATAATAGCCCTACCACCAGACTAATTAAGTGGTTGTGTCAAAATTGACAAAACAGCACATCCACAAGTATGACAGAAGCTGGTGCGCTGGAGGCCAAATTCCTAAAAAAAATATGCACTTATGGGGATTTGATCCCTGGACCTCTCATTTGAAAATAAGGTTGCTAGCCACTGCACTAAACTCTGTTACTAGCTTGAAAGGAATTCGAATGTATATCAACTAGCCAAGACGGGAACAAATATGAGCTGGTGCACAACAAAATAAAATGAAACATTAAATCTGGCGAATGTATATCAACTAGCCAAGACGGGAACAAATATGAGCTGGTGCACAACAAAAGAAAATGAAACATAAAATCTGGGGCGCATGGGAGTCGAACCGGGGACCTCCATCACAGCAGTTGGCTGCGCTAGCCAACTCAGCTAGCCTACAACTCGTTGACAGAACCAGTGCCCACTACAGAGAACATGTCCTTGCCAGAACGGATCTAGAGGAGACTGAATTCAGATCGGGAGGACTGCTCACAACGGGGACGCAGAGGCCGACGACGCGATGCTTCGGCGAAGATGGCGGACTCGGAGGCCGGAAATGGATAGGGGGGAAAGGTCGGGTGCGGATCCGGCTGGGAGGGCTCCGACGGTGAGGTTCACGGTGATGAGACGATAGCCATGGGGCTCCTGCAGCTGCTGATTCAGACAAGTTCAGAGAAAAAAAATTCAGAAAGAGGGGGAGAGCAGGGGAGGAAGAAGAAGAGAAGAGCGAGGCATAGGGACCTGCTGCTGCAGCTGGTTGGTTCGTCGGTGCATCGGCTGAACGGGTGAGGAGAGCACGGGTCCAACCATTCCCGGAGTCAGTCGGTGGCGGCGTGGTGCAGCTTGAGCATCGGGCCCTCGTTGGAGCTCCTGCAGCACGAGAGGGAGCACAGGGCGCGGTCAACAGCAAGTTGACCCAGCCGGCAGCGCGTGACGGCTTGAGAAACGAACGGGAAAGGCTCGGGATGGGCAAATCCGGGCTCGGGCCACCCATTCCCGACGGCGAGGGATCTTGGGGAGGCGCGGATGGCGACCTCCATCAAGGTGGCGACGGGTTCCTCTGCCCTGGTCAACGAGAGAAGAGAGAGCTTAGCAGAGATGGGAGACGAGAAAAGCAGAGAGGGTAGGGGAAGGAGAGGCTCCGACGTGCCGACCTGTGAGGTGGCCGATGCCCAGGGCGCGGCTGCAGGGAGGCACCTGAGGTGGGGCCTGCCTCGCGAGCAGAGGATCTCGGGAAGCTCGGGGTCGATCCCCTGCTAGCGCCGCACGCTGCTTGGACGAGGTCGGGGTCACCGATAGGCGCAGCTGGCGGAAGGGGTGCCGGTGCCCAACCGACACTAGCGGCGAGGTGCGCGCAGATGGGGCCGCTGCTGCGTCCGTACGCTGCTGGCGGTGCTCCTCCGAAGATGTTGCTGCAGCGCAACAGGGGGAGAGGAATGAGACACAACGAGCAGGAGGGAAGGGAGCAGAGGAACACAGGGAGGGGGACGGAGAGGGACATGGCCGACCTGGAGGCTGGCTGCTGCTACTGCGCGCGGACGCCTACGGGGAAGCGGCGGCTGCACGCGAGCGCTCTGTTGGGTGTGAACGTGCAACGAGGAGGAAGGGGGGGTTGGTCGGGAGGAGATCCCGAGGAAGATGGTGGCGGCGGCGCTGCGGGAATTGGGGAGGGAATGGATGGGACAAGGATCCTAGATTTTAGGGTTTGACTGCTTAAATAGGTAGGTGGGTTTGGATAGGGCTGATCTGGACCCTCCGATTCAATCGGACGGCCGAGAAATAAAGGTTAGGGTATCCAATGGACAAACCGATGATGATTTGCGATAAAACGGGGTTGATCCGGATCCAACGGTCACGAGCAACCGGTTCGGGTTTTCGGGAAGTTTTCGGACTGGGCTGCGCGTAGGGTCGATGCATTGTGCAGAGGGTCTAGGCGGAGATGAGAGGGAAAACGGGTGGCGCGGCAACGCGATTTAGAACAACGGGACACGTTCGACGAATAACCGAAGACGGTGCCGCTACGGACGACCGTTCGGGTACCAGACGGTCTCCGATTACGACGAAACTTGACAGGCGGCCTACCTATATTAAAATACGATCGCACGTCAAATATCAACCCAATCAGAGAAGGTTTTACGCACACTTTTAAAAACAGGGTTTGACGGTGCCACGGGCGCGTGCATGTGCGGTCGGGCTCAGGACGGACAACGACGAGAACCGGTAACTAACAACGGATGCAAGTTTTGAAAACTGGCGGCAACGGAGATGCCGATGCAATGCTGATGATGCGCATGATGCGATGATGATGCAACAAATAAAAATACCCACACGACGGAAACGGAAAGGAAAGGGGAATCTTGTGGAACGTCGGTCTCGGGCTGTCACAACTCTCCTACACTACAAGAGGATCTCGCCCCGAGATCCAAGAATGAAAGGGGGGAGAGGATGAGAAAGAACAAGAGGTAAAAAAAAACTTAGTCGCTTCTTTGACAAACGAGTGAAACCAACGATCTTTGAAGGTTGCAAAGAGATGAGGAATGATATGAGAAGCAAGCAAGAATTCACGGAAAATTTCGGCAGCACTTCGGTAGGAAAATGGGACAAAAAATTCGATAAGAAGAGAGAATTACACAATATTCATAACAAACAACTAAATAGAGCAAGGGACACCATGATCTTGATAGAACAACATGATAGATCGAAAATATCAACATCACAATGCCTCCGAAACAATAGAATAGGAACTAGCTCATACGAAAGAAGATAATAAAGAAAGAAATGACAACTATCATCACGATAGAATTGAAGAGCCTCCGAATAGAGAATTGACGGAGTAGTTGGAAAATCAACAACGAAAGAACAAGTTAGTAGTGGGCTTACGAAAATCATCTCAACAAATATGAGGTGACAACCAACCACTAAAAGAAACAAGGATAGATTGGGAACAACAAGATAAGAACAATTCTTACACCAAGAGGATATATTGAGAACTTGGATTAAAGACAAGCACCATAATAGCAACAATCCATAGGAAAAGCTTTAGGTGAAATCCAAACCAAGATAGCTCAATGAAGAAATCATGGGTTAAAAATATCTCATGATCATAGAATCGATGGATTTAATTATCTCATTCTTGAAAGGAAAACTCTTCGAGGCTCCTACACTAACAAGAAGGCTATAATACCACCTCAAAGAATAAAGGAAGAAGAAATGCACTGGAGATGCAAGAGAAAGGATACTTGAGGTACTCCAACAAGAATCTTGAAGAATACTTTGAGAAAGAATTGAAATCTTGATGAACTACCATGAAGGACCACCGTATACAAATGAATGATGCAACGATATGAAGGTAGAAAAGAATAAGATTATGACCTTGCCAGGATTTAGATGATGCTTCATAAAGAGATACTAAAAGAACTTGGAACTCCGGAAAAGAAAAGATAAGAACACTTGAGAAAAGAATTGATGTCATGAGTCACTCCGGAAGAAGAATTGAAATCCCTTGAAAGAAGGAAGAACAAGAATAAGAATTATGTTATGCTTATCCTTCATCAAGTTAAATTGATGACAACAACGGATTTAGCATACAACTTATTATTCTTGAAAGAAACTAGAAGAGATAGATAGATATGCACCACATGAAGCATAATTGAAGGAAGCACCGGTGAGAATTGGATTGAATGGGGATACCAAGAATTAATGGAGATACATGAGAATGAAGATATCATGAGCCACCTGAGAGAAAACTAGAACAAGGCACCCGAATAATTGAGAGACGAACGAAGAGACAACAATGGAGAAGAATTGGGGATGACAACTGAAAGCTGAGAATGAAGAATCTTCTGAAATGATGGCCTTCGGAAGATCGAGAATTAAAACAACTCAGAGAAGCACCGGGTAGCGAGAAAGGTATTACTCATGATTGGAACAAATAAGATGACGACACCAAGCTGAAATGACAATCTCCACAAGAATGAACCAAGATTTGAGAGAAACACTCCTTCGAATGCAAGATGAGAATGATGACGAGAACAACACCAAGAATTACTGAGACACTCCGGAATAGCGAAGAATGAAAGGTTGAGCCAAATAAGAGAATTAATTCAAATTGATCTTGAAGAAGGAATATGACTGATGAAAATCATACTTACGTCATAGTTGAAAAGATTTAAGGATCTCCGGAAAAGATTAAAGAGCCAGGTAAGATCCTAGGAACAACCTGTGGGTTATGGGCCCACTCAAAGAAAATCACCGTTGAAACAATTGCTAGAACGAGAGATATCGCACCGGAATAAGAAAACTAGATGAGGTTAGCACCCCAAAATAATTGAAAAGATTGGAAACAAGAACTACTGAGATAACTTCAACACTCCGGATCGAAAAGAGAGGAATTAATAAACAAGATAGGCTAAAGAATTCCCAACGCAGGAAAGAATTACAAGGATGAATAGGATATAATGAACACGGACAACTGAATTAAATTCACCGGAAAAGATGACAAGAATGAACAAATATGACACGAATCTCCTGAGAATCTTCACAATGAATCACCGGCTACGAAAGGAAGAAAAGATAGCGGAAGCACAATGAAATGAATGCGCTTGGATGAAATCCAATCACCAAAGAAAAAGGGCGGGAGGGCGGGGAAAACGAAGACGACTTGGGACAGATGAGATGAACTCCGGAATAAAATGAGAGAACGACCTTGCAAAATAGGAGAGGATTGAACCCACTTGGAAAGAAACACACCGGTTGAAAAGACTTGACATGACGACTCTCGTTGACAAAATTGATGAGACAATTGAACGAACAAAAGAATTTGCATTCTCACATAAAAATATGAGAACACCTCTTAGGGAAGATCTAAAATCACCATTTGACATCGAAGCAACTTGAATTACCATATTCAGCAAAACAAAGGGTGCGGTTTATGAAACAAGCCAGAACAAACTCATGAGAAAGATTTTCGTTCGATATTTTCGTGGACAGGATCGCACGGGCTCGATTTTACAGTGGCCATCAAGTGCAAGGCAGTGCACCCGACATACGAAGCGTCCCCGAATCGTAGCAAGCTACAAGGAGTCTTTAGACACAACGTGTACCGCTATAAGTCGACCGTGAACAAACGAATCCACTAGATGTCGAACCCCAACCTAGCATCATGCATTTGTTGGAAGATTATCCTATAAGCAACTACTTGAATTCCCACCTATGAATTCCCGAAATACCTGGTCATGCAATCTGGTACACGGATACAAGGAGTAATAATCAGACAACTCCTATACTAACCCGTCACCTGTATCACATCCGTCAACACACGACCAGAATCTCGGACCTTCATCTACAACAGAGCCTCGTGATCACAACGATACAAAGTATGGCAGTACACCCGAACAATCTGCACCGGTACTGGAGACATCGGGGTTATCTCGCCACTACTAGTATTGAAGCAATTACGAACATCCTTCGTTCTGAGATACTAAGAAATCTGAATGATAACGATGTGCTCAAGAATCCCCTGGAGCTCAAATCCCCGGAAGAAAATCAAGTCAGACAGGAGGCACCAAGACAGAACTCCGTCACATCGGCATCATATAGATTCCAAGAATATCCGCGTGATCCTAAATTTTTTTTGAGTGGGAAGAGGAGTAGAATTAAATTATTACATCAAGATTCCTCACCAGAGCATAGAAGAAGAGAAAAAAGAATCCTACTCTCCGATATATAACTAGACTCAAATTAGTTTTTTTTAACTAGACTCGACTCGGCCATGTTCGATCAATCAAGGGGGCTCCTAGGTCGGTCCTTGCTCTGATACCAACTTGTCACGCCCAAGATGCGACCCTATCCTCAATTTGGCATGAAGGCCTCGTCAGGGATAGAAGCGCATCTCGTCGTGTCGCAAGAATGGATATCGTTACAAGTACATGTACTGAAAGGAAGAGATATATATACAGAGTTGGCTTACACTCGCCACAAGCTACATCAGAGTCACATCAGTACATTACATAATCATCAAGAGTAAGAGCAGGGTCCGACTATGGACGAAAACAAACGAGAAAAATAAGAACGGCGTCCATCCTTGCTATCCCAGGCTGCCGGCCTGGAACCCATCCTAGATCGAAGAAGACGAAGAAGAAGAAGAAGCAACTCCGAATGAACAATCAACGCGCTCACGTCGAGTAACCTTTACCTGTACCTGCAACTGGTGTTGTAGTAATCTGTGAGCCACACGGGACTCAGCAATCTCATTTCCAAAGGTATCAAGACTAGCAAAGCTTAATGGGTGAGACATGGTTAAGTGGTGAGGTTGCAGCAGCGGCTAAGCATATATTTGGTGGCTAACTTACGAGTACAAGAAATAAGAGGGGGAAGATCTACGCATAACGGACGTAAACTACTGATGATCAAATGAGTGATCCTGAACCCCTACCTACGTCAGACATAACCCCACCGTGTCCTCGATCGGAGAAGGAACTCACGAAAGAGACAGTCAAGGTTACGCACACAGTTGGCATATTTTAATTAAGTTGACTTCAAGTTATCTAGAACCAGTGTTAAACAAAGCTTCCATGTTGCCACATAACCGCGGGCACGCCTTTCCGAAAGATTTAACCCTGCAGGGGTGCTCCAACTAGTCCATCACAAATTACCACAAGCCGCATAGAAATCCTCGATCACGAAGCTCGCAATCTCGTCGAATTCCTTAGTGGAAAACCTCAACTCTGAGATTACTCAAAGCATCACCGGAATCCCGATGCACAAGATATCTCGTCAAAGGTAAAACTAATACGGCAAGGCCGCCCGACGTGTTGACGATCCTGATAGGAGTCGCGTACCTCGTTCTCAGGACACGACGGATGAGCTATGGTTACCACGCCAAACACCGAGTTGCCCCGGGTAGCGTTAATAAGCTGCTCTGTTTTGGACCAACACTCATGAGGAGCACTGGCCCGGGGGTTGATTAAAATAGTCCACGGGTGCCGGCGGGTCCCTATGCATTATTATTAGGTGATTAGACAAATGTAGTACCAAAGTTGGGCCTTGCCAGACCGCTTGGAAGAAGAACAACTCGGTGAAGCAGATGAACCAACGTGGACGAACGGGTCCTCACATTCCGACACGCTTGCAGAACTCTATCGAGACGGAGGGAAACAGAAACAAGCATCAACACACGATATACACCACACGATGCACAACACATATGATGCATGAACGGACTAATGCAAGGCATGACAAACACAACAACCAAACACTACACATTAATTGAAGCTCGATATGCAACGAGTTGCATATCGACGAAACTCCACGTCTAATTATTTAGTTCACTCCCGTTCAGGTACACGGATATATTAAATGTTGTTAAACATGGCACGAGGGTGGAGCACAAATTAATCTACCTAGCTAGGCATTTTAAATGAGATCGGAAACGACATATAGCATCTCCGAAATGACCCCATGTGTTAAATCTTAATTCTGTCCAGATTTGTCCTAATCACATTTTAGGTTTGTTAAACGGCAAAACAAAGTGGTTCACGTGTTTCTACTCGTCGTTCTGGCCCATTTACATATATGGCACATCTCCAAGAGAGATACGGTTAAATAGTTACGACCCAAACCGTTTATATTACGTCGACATGCAAACCGAAGCAAAACAGCACACCTAACAGTTTTAAATATGCAGGGGAGATGGTTATTGTGAAACAACAGAAAATTCTAAGCAACTTACATGTTGAAATCATTTTAAACCGGTGCACGGTTAAATTTATACAAATTTTACAAAAGGGCATTTGAATCTGTCCAAAATAAAAAAAATGGAATTGCTAGGATTTGAACCCCAGATCTCTTGGATGGACAATAATAGCCCTACCACCAGACTAATTAAGTGGTTGTGTCAAAATTAACAAAACAACACATCCACGAGTATGACAGAAGCTGGTGTGCTGGAGGCAAAATTCCTAAAAAAAAGCACTAATGGGGATTTGATCCCTGGACCTCTCATTTGAAAATAAGGTTGCTAGCCACTGCACTAAACTCTGTTACTAGCATGAAAGGAATTCGAATGTATATCAACTAGCCAAGACGGGAACAAATATGAGCTGGTGCACAACAAAAGAAAATGAAACATAAAATCTGGCGAATGTATATCAACTAGCCAAGACGGGAACAAATATGAGCTGGTGCACAACAAAAGAAAATGAAACATAAAATCTGGGGCGCACGGGAGTCGAACCGGGGACCTCCATCACAGCAGTTGGCTGCGCTAGCCAACTCAGCTAGCCTACAACTCGTTGACAGAACCAGTGCCCACTACAGACAACATGTCCTTGCCAGAACGGATCTAGAGGAGACTGAATTCAGATCGGGAGGACTGCTCACAACGGGGATGCAGAGGCCGACGGCGCGATGCTTCGGCGAAGATGGCGGACTCGGAGGCCGGGAATGGATAGGGGGGAACGGTCGGGTGCGGATCCGGCTAGGAGGGCTCCGACGGTGAGGTTCACGGTGACGAGACGGCAGCCATGGGGCTCCTGCAGCTGCTGATTCAGACAAGTTCAGAGAAATTTTTTTCAGAAAGAGGGGGAGAGCAGGGGAGGAAGAAGAAGAGAAGAGCGAGGCATAGGGACCTGCTGCTGCAGCTGGTTGGTTCGTCGGCGCATCGGCTGAATGGGTGAGGAGAGCACGGGTCCAACCATTCCCGGAGTCAGTCGGTGGCGGCGTGGTGCAGCTTGAGCATCGGGCCTTGGTTGGAGCTCCTGCAGCACGAGAGGGAGCACAGGGCGCGGTCAACAGCAAGTTGACCCAGCCGACAGCGCGTGACGACTTGAGAAATGAACGGGAAAGGCTCGGGATGGGCAGATCCGGGCTCGGGCCACCCATTCCCGACGGCGAGGGATCTTGGGGAGGCGCGGACAGCGACCTCCATCAAGGTGGCGACGGGTTCCTCTGCCCTGGTCAACGAGAGAAGAGAGAGCTTAGCAGAGATGGGAGAAGAGAAAAGCACAGAGGGTAGGGGAAGGAGAGGCTCCGACGTGCCGACCTGGGAGGTGGCCGATGCCAAGGGCGCGGCTGCAGGGAGGCACCTGAGGTGGGGCCTGCCTCGCGAGCAGAGGATCTCGGGAAGCTCGGGTCGATCCCCTGCTAGCGCCGCACGCTGCTTGGACGAGGTCGGGGTCACCGATAGGCGCAGCTGGCGGAAGGGGTGCCGGTGCCCAACCGACACTAGCGGCGAGGTGCGCGCAGATGGGGCCGCTGCTGCGTCCATACGCTGCTGGCGGTGCTCCTCGAAGATGTTGCTGCAGCGCAACAGGGGGAGAGGAATGAGACACAGCGAGTAGGAGGGAAGGGCGCAGAGGAACACAGGGAGGGGGACGGAGAGGGACATGGCCGACCTGGAGGCTGGCTGCTGCTACTGCGCGGGGACGCCTGCGGGGAAGCGGCGGCTGCACGCGAGCGCTCTGTTGGGTGCGAACGCGCAACGAGGAGGAAGGGGGGTTGGTCGGGAGGAGATCCCGAGGAAGATGGTGGCGGCGGCGCTGCGGGAATTGGGGAGGGAATGGATGGGACAAGGATCCTAGATTTTAGGGTTTGACTGCTTAAATAGGTAGGTGGGTTTGGATAGGGCTGATCTGGACCCTCCGATTCAATCGGACGGCCGAGAAATAAAGGTTAGGGTATCCAATGGACAAACCGATGATGATTTGCGATAAAACGGGGTTGATCGGGATCCAACGGTCACGACCAACCGGTTCGGGTTTTCGGGAAGTTTTCGGACTGGGCTGCGCGTAGGGTCGATGCACTGTGCAGAGGGGCTAGGCGGAGATGAGAGGGAAAACGGGTGGCGCGGCAACGCGATTTAAAACAACGGGACACGTTCGACGAATAACCGAAGACGGTGCCGCTACGGACGACCGTTCGGGTACCAGACGGTCTCCGATTGCGACGAAACTTGACACACGGCCTACCTATGTTAAAATACGACCGCACGTCAAATATCAACCCAATCAGAGAAGGTTTTACGCACACTTTTAAAAACAGGGTTTGACGGTGCCGCGGGCGCGTGCGTGTGCGGTCGGGCTCAGGACGGACAACGACAAGAACCGGTAACTAACAACGGATGCAAGTTTTGAAAACTGGAGGCAACGGAGATGCCGATGCAATGCTGATGATGCAAGAAATAAAAATACCCACACGACAGAAACGGAAAGGAAAGGAGAATCTTCTGGAACGTCGGTCTCGGGCTGTCACACTACTCCCATGGATGGTCCTGGCGAAACCAAAAATCATAATGGGTGTTATACGGGAGTGCTGCAGCCACTGCCTGAATAGCTGCCTCACGAAGTCGAGCAACAGTCGCCTCCCTCTCATACTCCTCTGCCTCTCCTATGGTTATGTAGTATCTTCGTTTTACCTGAAAGTCAAAGAAAGCAGGAGCAGGAAGGGTAATATGGAAAACACGCTGCCGGTTAAATATCAAGCGGTATAGGAGGGATCCATGATCTCTATCAAGGAACTGGTAGCGTGTTAGAGCGACACGATCAAGGTAGGTTGTACGACGAGGAGGGTCTTCTGGACGGATGGATACTCCAAGAAAATTTGCTAAGCGTGTAGCATAAACTCCACGAAAGAAATCCCCCTCACTGGCATTTTTATTCAGCCTCCTTGCTATTATAGCTCCCATATTGAAGCTCGTGTCACCTGTTACTGCGCTCTTAAGGATACTAAGGTCGGAAGCGCATAGGTGACAATGTGCACCCTTGCCGTTAATGCACCTACCTATGAACAGGGCAAGGTAGTGCAAGGCAGGGAAATGGATGCTTCGTATGGTGGCTAGCGTGATATCTCTGGTTTCTCCAACAGTTATACTGGACACAAAGTCTCTGACCGAAGACTTAGAAGGATCATTAATACTACCCCATCGGGTATCTTGCAAATCCTATTGAAATCCTCCAAATCCACGGTATAGGATTTATCGTACATATCAAACAGTATGGATGAGTCACGACCAACTGAGAATTTAAATCTACGCACGAAAGAGGCAGTGAGCATAGAATACTGTTCACATTTATCTGAGAGGAATTCTTCTAACCCGGCATTGCGGACAAGTGTATCAAACTCATCCTTGAAACCTGCTTCGATCATGAACTCATCGGAAGGTCATTCACATGGTTGTACCGGTGCGTCCCTCAGTTTAAAAGGTTCGGGCTCCCGAAAAGAAAGACGGGGATCCTTCTTACTTGAGGAACCACCATGAAACTTCCTCCTGAACATAATTTCCTTTTGCTGAAATTTTTGAAGTTCAAGAGAAAAGTGAATGAAGACCAACCACACCTTGTGGCAATTACTCCTACTAGTGCCTAGAGACCGCATCACGCGCTAAAACTACTTGGGACCGGCTAAAATCAACATTTCTAGCTCAAGAACAGGGTCACCAAGGTAGCAAGAATACGCGAAGGATAAAGCAGTAGAGCAAAAACTAATTGGACCAATGGAGGAGTCACTTACCAAGGAGTAATTTCCCCAAAACGGTTCGGAGAATGGTGCTTTGAGCAAGGAGATCGAAAATCACAGCCAAATGAGCAAGAACACGGGTTTGGGCTGCAAAACAATTTTTTCTGGAGGTGGAAGAAGAGGCTGGGAGCTGGAATGAGTGTAGGGGGTCCCTGTGGCCCCCACAAGCTTGCACTCCACCACTAGGGGGGGGGAGGTGGCGGTGGCATTGCTTGTGGCCCATTGGTCTGGCCCCCAGGTCAACTCTCAGGCCCAGTAATTTTCAAAAATTCCAGAAAAAATCATACTAAATTTTCAGGACCATCGGAGAACTTTTATTTTTGAGGTATTTTTCTCCGGGACGCTAAAACAGGAAAACATGAAAAGCTAAACTAATTCTACCATTTTATTCTAAGCAACAGAAAATGAAAGCTTAAAACAGAGGTATCTGACTCTTTGATTCATCCGTTTCATGGTCATCGAAAGAAATCCGTCAATGGGGTTGATCAAGCCCTCATGACAAAACCTTCTCGAATCTCAAGAGAGAACGGAGAATTTTCGAATAGCCACTAAGTCACCTCAATGGGGATATGTATCTCCCCAACAAGCAAATCATACTTCATCTTGACACGAGGAATAGGGCATTCAAAGCTCCCAATGAGAATCGATGAAGTCTTTTCGATAGCATTGATGCAATGTACTTGATATCATTTCTTCGGAAAGTGCACTATGTGCTCATTACCATTGACATGGAAAGTGACATTGCCTTTGTTGCAATCTATAGCAGCCCCTGCCGTGTTTAAAAAGGGCCTTCCGAGGATGACAGCCATGGCAACGTCCTCAGGAATATCCAAGATAACAAAGTCTGTTAAGATAGTGGTGTCAGCAACCACAACAGGCACATCCTCACAAATGTCGATAGGGAAAGCAGTTGATTTGTCGGCCATTTGCAGAGAAATTTCAGTGGGTGTCAACTTATCCAATTCAAGTCTACGATAAAGAGAGAGCGGCATAACACTAACACCGGCTCCAAGGTCACATAATGAAGTTCTTACATAGTTTCCTTTAATGGAGCAAGGTATAGTGGGCACTCCGGGATCACCAAGTTTCTTAGGAGTTCCACCTTTGAAAGTGTAATTGGCAAGCATGGTGGAGATCTCAAGATCTGGTATCTTCCGTTTATTAGTCACGATATCTTTCATGTACTTGGCATACGGATACATCTTGAGCATATCAGTTAACCGCATCTGCAGAAAGATGGGTCTTATCATCTCAACGAAGCGCTCAAAATATTCATCATCCTTTTTCTTGGATGGCTTAGGAGGAAAGGGCATAGATCTCTGAACCCAAGGGTCCCTTTCTTTACCATGCTTCCTAGCAGTAAAGTCATTCTTGTCGTATCTCTTAGGTTGTGGGTTATCAGGATTAACCGCAGGTTCCATCTCCACATCCTCATCATTGCTAGGTTGAGCATTATTATGAACATCACTGTCCATATTGTCACCAGGTTCATGTTCATCACCAGATTGTGTTTGTGCATCAGACGCAAAAATATCATTAGGTTCTTCAGGTGTGACAGTATTTGGTGAACTGGCATGTCGGTTTCTATCATCCTTCTTCTTCTCCTTAGGATGACTGGGTGTATCAGCATTGATTCCTTGAGAATCTTGATCAATTCTCTTAGGATGACCTTCAGGATACAAAGGTTCCTAAGTCATTTTGCCTCCTCTAGTAATGACTCTGACATAGTTGTCATTTAATTCATTGAGCAAGTCATTCTGAGCTTTAAGTACTTGTTCTACCTGAGTAGTAATCATAGAGGCATGTTTACTCAGAAGCTTCAGATCATTGACATTTCTCTCTACACAAGCACTTAAATGGCTAAGCATACGAGTACTTTGTTCCAAATGTCTGCTAACATAATCATTGAAACTCTGTTGTTTGGCAACAGAGTTGTCAAATTCATCAAAGCATATGCTAGCAGGTTTGTCAAAAGGAATATCACTCTCATCAAACCTACGCAGAGAATTCACTTCTACTACCTGTATCGGGTTATCGAGACCATGGATCTCTTCGATAGGTGGTAGATTTTTGACATCTTCAGATCTAATGCCTTTCTCTTGCATAGATTTCTTGGCTTCTTGCATATCTTCGGGACTGAGGAATAGAATACCTCTTTTCTTCGGAGTTGTCTTAGGAGGTGCTTTGGGAATAGTCCAAGCATTATCGTTGATCAAGATGTTATTCAGTAGGGTCTCAGCTTGTTCTACAGTTCGTTCCCTAAAAACACAACCGGCACAACTATCTAGGTGGTCTCTAGAGGCATCGGTAAGTCCGTTATAGAGGATATGAAGTATCTCGTTCTTCTTAAGAGGGTGATCAGGCAAAGCATTATGTAGCTGGACGAGCCTCCCCCAAGCTTGTGGAAGACTCTCTTCTTGGAGTTGAGCAAAGTTGTATATTTCCTGCAAGGCAGCTTGCTTCTTATGGGCAGGGAAATATTTCTCACAGAAGTAATAGACCTTATCCTGGGGACTACTCACACATCCAGGAGCAAGAGAGGTGAACCAGGCTTTAGCGTCATCCTTTAGAGAGAAAGGAAACAGCTTAAGGATATAATAGTGACAGATCTTCTCCTCATTAGTGAAAAGGGTGGTATATCGTGAAGTTTGGCAAGATGGGCTACGACCGTCTGAGACTCATAACCATGAAAAGGATCAGATTCGACTAGAGAGATTATCTCAGGATCGACAGAGAATTCATAATCCTTATCGGTGATAAAGATAGGTGAAGTGGCAAACTTCGGGTCGTATTTCATCCTAGCTTTCAAAGATTTTTCGTTCCACTTGAGAAGTACTTTCTCAGCATCATAGGCGTCCTTACACGCAAGAAAATCCTCAGCTATCTCTCCCTCCATAACGTAACCCTCAGGTATATCAGGCAATTCATATCTTGGAGAGCTAGATCTAACAGGAGCAAAAGCAGGTTCTATCTTAATAGTATCGACAGTTTCACAATCATCATGAGCATTGGGAGTAACTCTAGCAATATGAGCATCAAGGAACACTCCTAGTGGAACATCAGGCAAAGTACCATCTCTAGCAGTATCAAGCATAGCATCATCAGGAAAAATAGCATCTCTAGCATCATCAGGCAAAATAGCATCTCTAGCATCATCAGGCAAAGCAGTATCAAGCATATCATCTCTAGGAGTAGCATCATAAGCATCATCAAGCACATGCGACATATCAAGATTTCTAGCAGGAGGTGATGTCGCAAACTTACTCATAAATGAAGGTGAATCAAGTGCAGAGCTAGATGGCAGTTCCTTACCTCCCCTCGTAGTTGAGGGCAAGACTTTGGTCTTCGGATCCTTCAGATTCTTCATAGTGATCAGCAGATATAAATCCCAAGTGACTCAGAGAATATAGCAATACCTCCCCGGCAACGGCGCCAGAAAAATGCTTGATGTCAGCTGTGCTCCCCCTAGCAACTGCACCAGAAGAATGCTGCTAGCACTCTCGGGCAATCAAAACTAGAAGAATGTTGTTGACGGCCCACCAGCGCGTGGGATCGTAGCAGTTTTCGAGGGTAGAGTATTCGACCCAAATTTGTTGATGGACAAAGAGGAGGTGAGAGAATACTCTCGAGTATTAGCAGCTGAATTTGTCAGATTCAACCACACTTGAAAGATTAGTATCTGCAAGCAAAGTAGTAACAACAAAGTAGCGAGTAACGGCAGTGGCAAGGAACAATAGTAGTGACAGGAGTAGCAAGTAGCAACAGTAGTAGCAACAGTAGCAGCAGAGCAAGACAAGTAACAACAGTAGCAACAATAGTAACAGGAGCAGAGCAAGACAAGTAACAACAGTAGGACAAACTCGTAGGCAATGGGTCGGTGATTTGTTTGGATGATATTCATCATGCAACAGTTATAACACGGAGAGATATGTGGCTAGCTCCCGTTCGTCAATGTGATGTAGGCATGCATTCCGTGTGTCGTCATACGTGCTTAGGGAAAAGAACTTGCATGACATCTACTGTCCATCCCTCCCGTGGCAGTGGGGTCCAAAAGGAAACTATGGGATATTAAGGTTCTACTTTTAATAAAGAACGGGACTAACGCATTAGCACTTGGTGAACACATGAACTCCTCAAACTATGGTCATCACCGGGAGTGGTTCCGGTTATTGTCACTCCGGGGTTGCCGGATCATAACACATAGTAGGTAACTAAAACTTGCAAGATCGGATCTAAAACACACATATATTGGTGACAACATAATAGTTTCAGATCTGAAATCATGGCACTCGGGCCCTAGTGACAAGCATTAAGCATGGCAAAGTAGTAGCAACATCAAACTCAGAACATAGTGGATACTAGGGATCAATCCCCATCAAAACCAACTCAATTACATGATAGATCTCATCCTACTCATCACCGCCCAGCGAGCCTACGAATAGATTACTCACGAATGACGAAGAGCTTCATGGAATTGGAGAGGGAAGAAGGTTGATGATGACGATTTCCCCTCTCCGGAGCCTAAGACGGACTCCAGATCTGCCCTCCAGATGAAGAACTGGCTGTGGCGGCGCCTCCGTATCGCAAACGCGATGAAAACTTCTCTTTCTATTTTTTCTGGGACGAAAGTGAACTTATAGACCTGAGATTGGGGGCGGCAGAGCCGTGTGGGCCCCACAAGCCTGCCCACCGCCACCAGGGGGGGGGGTGGCGGAGCCAGGGCTTGTGGCCCACTGGCCCACCCCCTCAGGTGGAACTTGGCGCGGATATTTTTCATATTTTCCAAAAATGCTCCCCGTAAATTTTCATGACGTTTGGGGAACTTTGATTTGTGCACAAAAATAACACCAAGGCAATTCTGCTGAAAACAACGTCAGTCCAGGTTAGTTCCATTCAAATCATGCAAATTAGAGTCCAAAACAAGGGCAAAAGAGTTTGGAAAAGTAGATACGATGGAGACGTATCAGTAGGAGGTACATAAATAAAAGCAAGACCAATTATTTTATATTCACTAGGCAATTCTTTTCATGTGTTTTTTTTCCTGAACTTAGAAATGTTAAACTCATGAGAAATATCACCAAAACTAACTTTGACCTTCTGAGTAGCACACTTAATTTAAGCATTAACTGTATTCAAGAATGATCTACTAAATATGATCAGACAAAAGTTATTTTGTTCCAAACCAAGTACAAAGAAATCAGTGGGGTACTTGACTTTTCCGCACAAGACTTCAACACCTCTAACAATCGCAAGTGGCAAAATAGTATCACGGTTTGCAAGCTTAATAGTGACATAAATATCTTCAATTTGAGAGGGTGCTATATCATGCATAATTTCTTTATATAATGTAAAAGGTATAACACTAATACTAGCACCAATATCACACATGCCATGATAGCAATGATCTCCAATTTTAACTGAGATGACATGTGTGCCTACCACCGGTTTATTTTTGTCTAGTTCATCTCATTTGTTTCTAACAGGTTTTGCAATTCTAGCAGCTTCATCACAGAGGTAAATAACCTGCCCATCAATATTATCAACTAGGAGATCTTTAACTATAGCTCCATTAGGCTCAACATTTATTTGTTCAGAAGGTGTAGGTGTTCTAACATAACTCTTATTAACCACTGTTGTAGCCTTATCATGTTCTCTAATCCTAATTGGGAAAGGAATTTTCTTAATGTAAGTAGTAGGAACAATAGGATTAACACGGTTAACAATTATTTCTTCCTTCTTAATTCTAACAGGTTCCTTAGGTAATTTTTCAATTAGAGGATGATATTTGAACCACTTTTCCTTAGGCAGGTTAACATAGGTAGCAAAATATTCACGAAAAGAAGCTACTATCTTAGAGTCAAGGCCATATTTGTTGCTAAACTGATGAAAAGGAGAAGTTTCCATAAAGGATTTAATGCAATCAAAATTAAGCTTTATACCTGACTCTTTAACTTCATCAAGTTACCAATCTTCAGCGTTGCGTTTAATCTTCTCTAGAAGACCCCATCTGAATTCAATAGTCTCCTTCATATAGGAACCGACAACACAAGCATCTAGTAAGATCTAATCATCATGAGAAAGCTGAGCATAAAAATTATGTATAATCAATTCCTTTGAGAGCTCATGGTTGGGGACAAGTGTGCATCATAGATTTAAGCCTCCCCGAGCTTGAGAGATGCTTTGCCCTTTATGAGGCCAACAATTATAAATAAAATTCTGATCATGATGAATTAGATGCATAGGAGTAAACTTCTGATGAAATTCCAGCTTCAAGCGATTCCAATCCCATGATCGAATATTTTCCAATATCATGTACCACATTAGTTCTTTTCCCTACAAAGATAAAGGGAAAACTTTCTTCTTAACTTTTTCCCCGGGTAGACCTGAAAGCTTAAACAATCCACAAATCTCATCGACTTATATCAAATGGTAATCAGGATGAGGTGAACCATTATAAGGATTAGCCAGTAATTGCTCTACCATACCCCAAGGAATCTCATAATAAATATTTTCAGTAGGTTCAACAGGTTGAGGAACAATTTCCTAAACTTCCATTCGAGGCGAAGATGCCTCTAACAAGCCACTCAAAGGGTGACCGTTAATAGTGATAAGCAACAGTAAATTTCAGCACGTACCAAAAATGTTTCCTTACAAATTTCCACTTACCAAAGGCGCTTCACTCCCTGGTAATGGTGATAGAAATAAGTCTTGATGACCCACAAGTATAGGGGATCAATCGTAGTCCTTTCAATAAGTAAGAGTGTTGAACACAACGAGGAGCAGAAGGAAATGATAAGTAGTTTTCACCATGGAGTTCTATGCAAGTGCTGTAAGTAACAGTGATACATAGTTTTGTAGCAAGATAGTTCATAAAAAGCGACAAGTAAAAATAGTAGAAAAGGTGCAGCAAGGTAGCCCAATCGATTTTATAGCAAGGACATTCCTGAAAGTTCTCTTATATAAAGCAAGCGCTCCCGAGGACACATGGAAATTTCTGTCTAGTCATGTTCATCATATTAAGTTTATTCACGTTCGCTACTTTGATGATTTGATATATGGGTGGACCGGTGCTAAGGTGCTGTTCTTACTTGAACAAACAACCTACTTATGATTACCGCCTCTCGCAAGCATCCACAACTACCAAAGAAGAATTAAGAATAATCTAACCATAACATGACACATGTGGATCCAAATCAGCCCCTTATGATGCAATGCATAAACTGGGGTTTAAGTTTGTGTCACTCCGTAACCCATTATCTATATGTTACGTCACAGTGACTTACCTTAGGCCCATAACATGGTGAAGTGTCATGTAGTCGATGTTAACATGACACCACTAAGAGAAGTAACAACATCCATATCATCAAAATATCGAACGAATACCAACTTTATATGATTACTTATAACAAGACTTCTCCCATGTCCTCGAGAATAATAATTACTACTCACACATCATGAACATGTTTAATATCAGAGGTGTAATAATAATAATTAAGGATCTGAACATAGAATTGATATGTCTCCAACATAACTATATTTTTTGATTGTTCCATGCTATTATATTATCATTTTATAATACTTTTTAGGCACTTATCTACCAATTTATATTATTTTTGAGTACTAACCTATTGACGCAGTGCCTAGTGCGAGTTGCTGATTTCTGCATGTTTTTCCACTTTTCAGGTTCCAGTACCAAATGAAGCCCAATTGACGTGGAAAATTTTGTGATTTTTTTCTTCACCAAACCAAGACTGTGGAGCATCGAAAAAATGCTCGAGGGCACACGAGGCCGCCACAAGCCATGAGGGCGCGACCCGGGGGGCCTGATGGCTTGTGGCTTCCTCATGGCTCTCCCGACCCTGTTCCGTGGCCTATAAATTCTTATTTACCCTAAAACCTTCAGGAGAGGTCTCGAAACACTTTTTACACTACCGCAAGTCTCTGTTCTGACGGGAGGCCATCTAGAGCTCTGTTCCGGCACTCTGCCGGAGGGGGGTTGATCACGAAGGGCTTATCCATCAACCTTGCCGCACTCATGATGACGTGTGAGTAGTTCACCACACACTTATGGGTCCGTAGCAGTACCTAGATGGCATCTCTCTCTCTCTCTCTCTTGATCGTCAGTACAATGATAATCACATCTTCTCTTTGATCCATATGATGTAACTCTTTTGTACGACACATTTGTTGGGATCCGATGAATTGAGGGTTTATGTTTAGATTATTCATGACAATTATTTGAGTCTCCTATTATATATAATATGATTCTTATGTGCATGATTATGATAGCTTCATATTTCTCTCTGATCTATTGAAATAGTTTGGCCAACTAGAGTGATATTTCTTTGGTGAGAGAGGTGCGGTGTAGTAGGTTCAACCTAGCAAGTTTCTATATCCCAGTGACAGAAGGGGACAAGTTATGTCTTTGTGTTTTTGCTACTAAGGGTAAAACGATGGGGTTTATTCATATTGGTTGAGTTTACTTTGTCTACATCATGTCATCTTACTCCAAGCAGTACTTCGTTTGTCATGAACTTAATAAGTAGAGAGGCAAGCATAGAAGCGCTCATGAAGTGAAGTAATAGTAATAGTTGCAGGCAGGGTTCGACCTATTTTTTATGGACGTGATGCCCATATTTACATAATCATTGCCGTGAAAATTGCGTAACTACCCGCTCTTCTATCAATTGCCCAACAGTAATTCGTTTACCCACACTGTGCTATTTTCATTAGAGATGCCATTAGGGAAAGCTATGACCCCGGGTCTATTCACAACAAATTGCTAAAACCTCCAATACCTTTCTGCCATTTATTTTCTTTTATTTTTTTGCATTTTACAATTATCTACAATTATCTAGACACCTCATTCGCTTGCAAATCACGATACAAAGGGGATTGACAACCCTCTTGCGAGCGTTAGGTGCAAGTTGTTTGTTCTTTTGTGTGCAGCTAATAAAGACGGTTGTGTTTGATATTCACATTGGTTCGATAAACCTTGGTTTCATAATTGAGGGAAATACTTACCCACTTTGTGCTGCGATAACCTGTTCCTTTGCACGGAAAACTCAACGCAGATCACGAGTACCAGGAAGGATTTCTTGCGCCGTTGCCGGGGAATATCATCACCAACTATCAAGTAACTCCACACAAAATTTCATTCACTTCTTCCTATTTTCATTTTCTAGTATATTTAGTTTGTCTCCTATAAAAATAAAAATACAAAAATATTTACCTTTGCTTGCTTAACTTGTCACTAGTTTGCATCTTTCCTCTCTAATTTACTTGCCTAGCTATGCTATCCTTATATTTGTCACACACTAACATAAAGTAAAATGCAAAGATTAAGATAAATGGATCCTCATCCACTAGCTAATCTTTGCAAAAGACCCATTTATGTTGAAACAATTGCTAGTGAGAGTGCACTAGATTATCTTTATGAGGTCTTGCTAGAAAATCATGAATCAAAAAATTATGAAATTTATAAAGTGATTCATGATAGTTCCTTGAATTAAAGTCATGATTGCTATATTGTTGAATTTTAATATGATCGTACATGTAATCATTATGAGATAGGTAAATATGGTAATGGTAATTCTCATGCTACTCACTTACCTCTCTTGATATTCAAAATTTTAATGCTTCATTCTTCCTACTTGCTTATGCTAGACACTTCTTGTCTTGATAAATTGTTTGCTTATAAAATGCCTATCTATAGGAAATATTTTAGACTTAAATGTGCTTGTAACATGTTTTATGATGCTCTCTTTGTGCTTCCATTCTTGTCTTTTATGTGAGCATCATTGAAATTTCAAGCCGATCTTAATGGCTATAAAGAAAGAGCTTGTTGGGAGACAACCCAATAGTTACCATTTAATTCTATTAGTGTGTGATAACATTATTATAGCCTCTATAATAGTTGTGTTTTTATGTTTTAATTAGTGTTTGTGCCAAGTAAATCCTTTGGGATTATTTGCATGATGAGTAGAATTGATACACTGCAAAACAAAAACTTTGACGCCCAATGCAGAATTTCTCTAATTTTACTGGTACGTATTTTTAAGATGCATTTTTATACAATACTTATACACAAATTCCCCAGGTCTTCCTAAGTTGTCAGAATTTTTAGAGTTATAGAATTGTGGAAATTAAATATATTACTACAGATTTTTCGTTTTTAAAGAGATTCTGTTTTTGCATGCATAGTTTACTTGTTTTGATTATGCTATGGATTATATCGGGGGGTATAAGCCATGGAGAAGTTAGAATACAGTACCTTATGAAAAAATAAAAGAAGAATCAATTTATAACAATACCTAAAAGTGTTTATTATGTTGCCTATACTAACGGATCTCACGAAGTTTTGTTAAGTTTTGTGTGATTAAAGTTTTCAAGTTTTGGGTATTATCTCGATGGAAAAATGAATGAGAAGTGGCAAGAGACTAAGATTGGGGATGCCCAAGGCACCCCAAGGTAATATTCTAGGAAGACTCAAGCATCTAAGCTTGGGGATGCCCCGGGAAGGCATCCCCTCTTTCGTCTCAATCCATCGGTATGTTACATGGAGCTACATTTTTATTCATCACATGATATGCATGTTTTTCGAGCGCAATTTGCTTTCGTTTACTTTTACTTTACTTTGACACAATGATTGTTTTCTGAGCAAAACTATTTGAGAGAGATACACCATCATCATGATTTGTTAGAATACTCTATGTGCTTCACTTATATCTTTTGAGCTTAGCATTTGCTCTAGTACTTCACTTATATCTTTTTGAGCACGGTGGCATGTTGATTTACTAGAAATAATATGCTCTCGTTCTTCACTAATATTTTTTTGAGTTAGTAAATAGTTATGGTAATGTGCTTGGGTCATAAGACTAGATCAAAAATAGTGAGTGTTCAATAAGTGCTAATTAAAACCATCATGTAGCACACTTAGAGAAATTGTGGTTAATGATATTGATGTGGTGATATGAAAAGGTGTGAGTGCGTAATCATTAATTCAGAAAGTTGTTGATATTATGAGATGTTAAAACTTCTTGAACATCTGAAAAATTAAAAGGCCATGGTGATAATGTGTGAGCATTTCTATTCCTCGTTGAAAACCTAGTGTTGTTTCGAGTCAGAGTCGCGCGATGGTTAATTCCTACCAACCCTCTCCCTCAGGGCATGCGAGTAGTAATTTGATTTTTGATAAGACTAATAAAACTTTGAAATAAGTATACGAGTTCTTTATGACTAATGTGACACCATGGACATATGCAATCTCACCTCCTCATATCTGCTAGCGTCTCTAGTACCGCGCATAGCCCATTCTCACCTCGAGGATTGTGCAACTTTCGCCGGTGCATCCAAACCCCGTGACATGATACACTCTATTGCACATAAGACTTATTATATCCTCCTCAAAACAGCCACCATACCTACCTATTATGGCATTTCCATAGCCATTCCGAGATATATTGCCATGCAAATTCCATCGTCACTTCACATGACTAGTTTGTTCATCATCCTAATGCTTTGCATGATCATATAGAGCTGACAAGGTATTTGTGGCAAAGCCACCTTTCATCATATTTTGATACATGTCACGTTAGATCCTTGCACATCCCAGTACACTGCCAGAGGCATTCATACATAGTCATATCATCCTACCAGTTTTCATATTGACATCCTGGTATGATCCAAGTGCCTGACTTGGGTAGTATGGTGCTTCACATTCGTACTTATGTGGTGAAGATGGAGCCATGACTTGCTAATATAATAAAGATGGAAAGGGTTGAAATAATCTTTGAGGATCGTACACTTTGCAAAATTAATTGTTTTGCTGCTTATACTTATGAATATTGATGTGTTAATATTTGTTAATTCATCATTTCTCAATGAGCATACGTGCATAAGAATACATCATGGACAACATGTCACATCAAAAATTCTATTTTATCATTTACCTACTCGATGACAAGCAGGAATTAATCTTGGGGATGCTTGATACGTCTCCAACGTATATATAATTTCTGATTGTCCCATGCTATTATGTTATCATTTTTGAACAATTTTTAGGCACTTATCACCAATTTATATTATTTTGAGCACTAACCTTTTGTCCCAACGCCCAGTGCCACTTGATGTTTTCTGTATATTTTTCCAATTATCAGGTTCTAGTACCAAACAAAGCCCAATTGACTTAAATTTTTTTAGGTTTCCTTGTCCAGAATTCCAGTTTCTAGATATTTCCGTCTGGGTGATGTACCTTGCATATACAGAGAGAAAATGCATAAGAATTGTGTGATAATAATGGATAATGGACAATATCAACACAAATATCAATAGTAATTCATGATGTAAAATGAGCATATGAGTCATCATTATTAGGGAACTGTCTTAGTGAGGAAATGATGTTGGAGACTATGATTGCCCCACAAGTCGTGATGATACTCCGGACAAAAAAGGGAAAAGGAAAAAAGAGAAAAGGAAAAGTATAAATAAAAAGAAAAAAAGGACACAAACGAGAGAAGTGACAGTCCCACTATCTTTTTCCACACTTGTGCTTAGAGGGAGCACCATTTTCTTCATATAGAGAGTCTCATGAGTTGTTATTTTCATATGCTAGTGGGAATTTTTTGTTACATAACTTGGCTTGTATATTTCAATGACAGGCTTCCCCAAATTCCCAAGGTCTTCATGAGCAAGGAAGTTGGATGCACACCCACTTAGCTTCTATTGAGATTTCATACACTTATAGCTCTAGTGCATCCATTGCATGGCAATCCCTATTCCTGACATGTATATCGATTGATGGGCATCTCCATACCCCATTGGTCCACCTAGTTGACGTGGGACTTTGTTTCCACTTTGACTCCTTTTAATCTCTTTCGATATATTATATTCCACCCATATGCCATATCCATGGTTCATGATCTTGTACTGAGTGTGGTAGAAAATATTGAAGCGTGCTAGAAGTACAATCCAATTGCCTGACTTGACACTTAAGTGCACATGATTTATACTTATGTGGCTAGGATGGAGTCATGCCATGCTAATATGACAAAATTAGTAGGGAATGACATGCTTTAAGGACCATATATTTTGAATAGGAATGATTATGTTGTTTATGTTTATGGATATTATTATATTGATATCAATTAGTTCATCATTTCCCAAGATCATACCTAAAATAGATTACATGTTGGGTAGCATGTCGCATCAAAAAATTCTATTTTTATCATTTACCTACTCAAGGACGAGCACAAACTAAGCTTGGGGATGCTCATATGTCTCCAATGTAGAAATAATTTTTCTTATTGTTTCATGATATTATATTATCAATCTTGGATGGTTTATGTGCAATTATATGCTAGTTTATATCATTTTTGGGAACTGACCTGTTAACCCTGTGTTAAGTGCCACTTATTGTTTTCTGCGTGTTTTGGCTATTCAAGAAACAAATACCAAATGGAGTCCAAACATTATGGGACTTTTTGATGATTTTTGTGGATCGAAAGAGGACCTGGAAGCTTTGGAAGGAGATGAGACAACACATGAGGAGATGGCAAGGCAACATGGTGCACATTATAGGTTTATGTTGCTCGCAAATAGTTTGTTAGTAAGATTTGATCAACCCTATTAATGGATTCCTTTTGAAAATCATATGATTGGTGAACTCCGTAAGCATAAGCGTTTACAATTTTAGTTCATCCTGTTTGAAATAGTTTACTAGTAATTAAATGTTTAAGAATAAGCTTGTTTTGCCTATTTTTTATTTTTCCATACAATAAAATAAAAGTTCTCGGGATGCGATGAATATTTGACATGATTTTTTACTGAGTAACTAAGAACTTTTGGCACTGAAAATATATCAGGGGGGTGCCACTGCTAGTAGCAAAGGCAGCTGACACGGTCACCCTAGGCTTGTGGAGCCCACAAGCACCCGCTCACTTAGTTCTAGCGTCCCCTACCTTCTTCCTCCTATAGAAATTTGTTGGGGAACGTCGCATGGGAAACAAAATTTTCCTACGCGCACGAAGACCTATCATGGTGATGTCCATCTACGAGAGGAGGTTTGGATCTACGTACCCTTGTAGATCGCACAACAGGAAGCGTTAAGAAATGCAGTTGATGTAGTGGAACATCCTCACGTCCCTCGATCCGCCCCGCGAACCGTCCAACAAATCGTCCCGCAATCCGTCCCACGATCCGCTCCGATCTAGTGCCGAACGGACGACACCTCCGCGTTCAACACACGTATAGCTCGACGATGATCTTGGCCTTCTTGATCCAGCAAGAAAGACAGAGAAGTAGATGAGTTCTCCGGCAGCGTGGCGGCGCTCCGGTGGTGGTGAAGGATCTACTCGTGCAGGGCTCCGCCCGAGCTCCGCAGAAATACGATCTAGAGGAAAAATCGTGGTGCTTTTGGTCGGGTTGCCGTGGCAAAAGTTGTGTCAAATCAGCCCTAACACTCCACTATATATAGGAGGAGGGGAGGGGAGGCTTTCCTTAGGGTCCAAGACCCCTAGGGTGCGCCGGCCAAGGAGGTGGAGGAGTCCACCTCCAATCCTAGTCCAACTAGGATTGGAAGGTGGAGTCCTTCCCTTCCTTCCCACCTCTTTTTTTTATTTTCTCTTTGATTTTCTTATCCCTTGCACATAGGCCTTATTGGGCTGTCCCACCAGCCCACCAAGGGCTGGTGCGCCACCCCTAGGGCCTATGGGCTTCCCCGGGTGGGTTGGCCCCTCCCGGTGAACATCCGGAACCCATTCGTCACTCCCGGTACATTCCCGGTAATGCCCGAATACCTTCCGGTAATTAAATGAGACAAACCTATATATCAGTCTTCATCTACGGACCATTCCGGAAACCCTCGTGACGTCTGTGATCTCATCCGGGACTCCGAACAACATTCGGTAACCACACATATAACTCAACTATACTAAAACATACCGAACCTTAAGTATGCAGACCATGCGGGTTTGAGAACTATGCAGACATGCCCCGAGGTACTCCTCGGTCAATATCCAATAGCGGGACCTAGATACCCATATTGGATCCTACATATTCTCCGAATAACTTATCGGTTGAACCTCAGTGTCAAGGATTCAGGCAATCCCGTATGTCATTCCTTTTCTCCTTCGGTATGTTACTTGCCCGAGATTCGATCGTCGGTATCCGCATACCTATTTCAATCTCGTTACTGGCAAGTCTCTTTTCTCGTTCCGTAATACAAGATCCCATGACTTACACTTAGTCACATTGCTTGCAAGGCTTGTCTATGATGTTGTATTACCGAGTGGGCCCCGAGATACCTCTCCATCACACAGAGTGGCAAATCCCAGTCTTGATCCATACTAACTCAACGGACACCTTCGGAGATACCTGTAGAGCACCTTTATAGTCACCCAGTTACGTTGTGACGTTTGATGCACACAAGGCATTCCTCCGGTGCCAGTGAGTTATATGATCTCATGGTCATAGGAACAAATACTTGACACGCAGAAAACAATAGCAATAAAATGACACGATCAATATGCTACGTATATAATTTGGGTCTTGTCCATCACATGATTCTCCTAATGATGTGATCCCGTTATCAAGTGACAACACTTGCCTATGGTCAGGAAACCTTGACCATCTTTGATCAACGAACTAGTCAACTAGATGCTTACTAGGGATAGTGTGTTGTCTATGTATCCACACATGTATTTGAGTTTCCAATCAATACAATTCTAGCATGGATAATAAACGATTGTTATGAACAAGGAAATATAATAATAACAAATTTATTATTGCCTCTAGGGCATATTTCCAACAAAATTTTGGTTTTTGCTTAATAGCTCATGTTCTTACTATTTGACGAACAATTTTGATCTCTTTGCTCCGGGGTCCATTTTGAAAACTTTTTGGAGGGATGGTTCCTTGCTATGTGACTCCACCATAGGTGCAATTAGTTTTTCTACTAGTGATAAATACTTCATTTATTTTGCTACTTTTAGTGACCATGAAAATGAGCTTGCATATCAAAATTTATTTGTTTCAAAGTAGGTTTGATGCATTCTTGAGACTCTAGAAGCTTGTGGGAGTAGCTATTATAAATTATATTGAGTTTTGTTCACTTTTTATGAATTATTACTTTTTCAAAAAATGGATAGACTAAGGAGATGCTTCTCAAGAAGCTCTGAAGGATCTTTGAGCTAGGGTTCGGGGAGAGCGGCCCAATACAGTCTTCCCCGTTCAACAGAGGTGCGACCGTGTGATTGGTCTTGCAAGATGTTTATCAATGGCATCGGTATTGGAAAAGAGGTTGAACAATTTTTTCATTACAACGAACTTATGTCCTTCATTTTTTGTAGATAAGTGATTTCAGTATCATCTACTCATTAATACCTTTGTTCAAAATTTTAGTTTCTCGCGTGGCTGCATGTGCCTACAATTTCACTTCAATTGTATTAGCAAGTCTTTGACATTACTTTGCCTGAATTCTGCAATATATGGATGATTCTTATGGATGGTATTATGGTTGAACCTCGACCTTAGGAGTTTGAGGAATGTTTGCAAGATTTATGTGTAGGAGAAACTAGAGGAGTTTCTAAAACCAGAGTCACTAGTCTACATTTTCATGCCATGCATTACTTTGCTCTATGTATATGAAGATGTTTGACCACTAGAAAAGAAAGTGGTAAACTTAGCACATATAATCTTTTTATTTTTCATAGCGCACTTTTTGGTAATAGGGATTCTAGTTTGGGAGAAATCATTCTGCGCCTCTTGCATATGAATAGAACTAGAGGTATCATTTATGGCGGTGTTTGTGCTACTCGTCTTGCTTCACATTTCAATGTACCTATTAGCCCTAATGAACATCATGAATTACCCAAGATTTATATAGACTTTGATTGCCTAAATCGCCATGATTTTCTCTTGGCGGAGACTGCACCTAACAATTACAGAGACAACCTATTGTTCAGCATGGCTACCAATGAAATTATTACTTTGCCTGCTCTTGCATTGTTTGATCTACAAGCTATGGAAAGATATGCTATTATGCCACCTGATATCATCCACTACAATTAGGTATTAGCAACAACACATGTGGTTCATCCTGCTACTTGTAAATTGCGTAGGGATTTCCCTCGAAGAGGAGGGGAGATGCAACACAATTCATGCGACGATCTATCCAATGTAATCTTCTTTTGCAGTGTGTTTATTGGGATCCATTAAATTGTGCGTTTATGACTAGACTATTCATGAGTATTAGTTGATCCTTCTTTGAAATCTAACATTCATGATTATGATTGATTTATCTTCAGCGGAGTGGTGCGTTATGATGGATTCAATCTTGCGGTGCTCAATCCTAGTGACAGAAGGGGACATGACACATACTGTATTGCTTCCATTAAGGATAAAGTTATGGGGTTTATTCATATTAGTTGAGTCTAATTTGTCTACATCATGTCATCTTGCTTCAAGCATTACTCTGTTTTTACTTAATACTTTAGATGCATGTTGGATAGCGGTCGATGAGTGGAGTAATAGTAGTAGACACAGGTAGGAGTCGCTCTACTTTCGTATGAACGTGATGCCTATATGTGTGATTATTTCCGTGAATAACTATTACATAACTATGATCTCTTTCTATCAATTGCCCAACAGAAATTTGTTTACCTACCATATGCTTTCTTTGAGAAAGAAGCCTCTCGCAACAACTATGGCCCCCTGTGTCTTTACAAATCATATTACAAAAACACTAAAAATATTTCTGCAGTCTTACTACTTTTTGGATTTCGGGCTCCGCAAAACCCTAAGAATTAGAACACAGGGGCGTGTGCGGAGGCCACTTGTCAACCTTGGTTCGCCTGACTCGCTACTCGCTCCCGACGGCAAAGAACACACTCGATGGTGAGGAAGACACAGAACACGGCGGTTTACCCAGGTTCGGGCCGCTGTGAAGCGTAATACCCTACTCCTGCTTTGGTGGATTGCCTCTCGTGGATGTTGGCGGATGAACTAGTACAGTGCTACACGCCCCCCCAGAGGCTAGCGACCTTTGGGTGTGTGTGTGTGTGTGAATGAATGAATGAATGAATGGATCCCCTCTATGAAGTAACCTACCCTCTATATATAGTGGCGGCCCCGGTCCTCTTCCCTTATCGTCTCGGCGAGAATGGATCCCACAATGGCCAATTTTAAAGGGGGACCGAGGAACGTGCTCCCATGCCCCAAAGGTGGTCTTTGCCTGCAAAAGTGGCTGTCAGTCCAGCAGGGACGGGTCCAGGAGTGACGTCCGTCCTGCCGGCGAGCGGTGATGGCCTTGTTGCACCAGAATGTAAACCTTTGGGAGATGCCTTGGGAACCCTGGTATGTCCTTTCCCCCTTTGCACTAAAGGTGAAACTCCTCCGTCGCGCTGTCCGCTGCGCGCCCGTCCTTTCCTGCGTCGTCCTTGACTCCTCAGGCTGGGCTCGCCTCAAAACCTCCGCCGTTTCGGAGGGGTCCTGAGGAGGCCCCCTGCGGGTCTTGAACCTGCTCCTCCTCGCGAGGCTTGGCCCCTCGCGAGGGTCTTGCCTCGAGTGGTGCAAGGCCCGTTGGCTTTGGTCAAAAGTGGGCCAGCCCTGGGCCATAGGCAGGCAGGTCTCGGTACCCCTGTTCCCAGAACGCTGACAGTAGCCCCCGGCCCAAGGCGCGCCTGGGCCGGCTTCTCGGCGAAGCCTCGAGGGCGGTCTGAAGTGTCGCGAGCCCTGAAAGTCTGCGGGCCAGGCCTCACGTGCACCGTGCAGCCAAGTGGCAGCGCTCCCAGTTCTTGAGGCGCTTGGAGGCGCGCTGGGTCAAATCGACGCGACGCCCGGGCGCTGCGCCAGCCATCATTGCTCCTCGGGGATGTGACTTCTGCGCCCGCCGCGCGGGCGCGCTTCCTCATGAGCCGCGTGGGCCCAGGAACGCGGAGGGGTGCCGGTCCGCCCTCGACCATATATTAGAGCTGGCGAGGGCGATAAGGTCCACATTGCCTCCGTCTTTTTCATCTTCCGCTCTGAACCCTCCACCCCCTCAGCATGGTGCCAATGAGGAGGTATTCCGCTGCCGAGAAGGGGAAGGCTTCCGGGGAAGGTTTCGCCGCCCCGCCACCCAAGAGGGGTCGCAACCGCCCTCGGAAGTACGCGGTGGCATCGACGACGATCTCTGGCGGGCGCAACCGTGGTTCTGCCGGCCCTGGAGTCACCATCAGTGATGTCGGCGGGGTGTCGATCGATGTGGGCGTCCGCAGGGGCCGGGGGGAAAGGTCGATGGTGCCCCCCGGCCGCTACGCCCCCGGCTCCATTCGGCTGACACAACGATGGAGTTCGTGATGTGGGTGGATAGGCCGGATGTCGCACGGCTCTAGCCCCAACTTCTTTGGGACAGTGCTGCCGACCGGTGGGCCCCCATGCCTCTGGTTGCAGGCCAACGACTGCTGTGGTGGGGCGTCCTAGGTGGAGGTCGAGGTCAACCCCCGTGGTTACGCGTATCTGAACCGTGGGTGACAGACGTTCTTCCGCGCCCGAGGCCTGAAGGGGGGGGGGTGCTACCTTCACTTCAAGTACGACGGGGAGGCGACGCTCTTCGTCAAGATCTTCGGGAACGAGGGCGAGCGTCTGGGTTGCTACCAGGAGGACGCCAGCCCCGGCAATCTTGAAGACGAGCCCGCCTTCGGCAGTAGCGACACCCCCTCCGGAGGGAGCCCGAGCGACAGCAGCTACGACGAGCCGCCGCGCCGGCGTGCCCGGAGCATGGCGGGACGCCCCACATGCGGTGCCGCTCGTCTGCTCCTGTGGCGCCCATGAAGGAGGAGGAGGGCACGGACTAAGTGCCGGCGCACGGGCATCGGATGCCTGCAGCGACAGCCCCCTTGGGACCTCCATCGCTAGTTGTCTCCTCCTTCTCCTCACCCTGCATCCATGAAACGAGGAAGGGCCCTTCGGGCATGTAATGGATTTGGGCGATCGCCCTTTTTGGTTAGTACTGTTGTTCTTGAACGGTTTAGATACTTAGCTCGGTGTGCTTGCAGCAAGCCTCTTTGGTTGTGAGGCGTGGTTGTAGAGTTCGAGGGGCTTGTTGCCCGGGTGGTTTCTCCTCGTTGCGGGTGAAGTGGGTCGATGCTCTATGTCATCTGGCCCCAGTCCCGCACATTTGCCTGCCGCCGTGGGGCGCGGCCCGTTACCAAGACCGAATGTGCCTAGACGGCACCAGGGTGACCAAGTGGCTTTGCATCCGGTAAGGCTCCTGAGGCGCGATGCTCAGGAGCCCCCCTAGACATTCAAGCAGCTCTACATTGACAAGTTCTAGTCCCGCACATTTCCCTGCCGTCATGAGGCGCGACCCGTTACCAAGGTCGTTCCTCATGGGGCAAGGCCCTGACCCCCTTGACACCGACTGAATGTGCCTGGACGGCACCAGGGTGGCCAAGTTGCTTTGTGACTGGTAAGGCTCCTGAGGCGCGATGCTCAGGAGCCCCCTTAGACGCTCATGTGGCCCTTGGGGATTCTGCTTTTTGCTTTTGAAGGGTCTAATTTATGGAGGGCCCTAGTCTGCATTCAGGAAGCTCTGCGTCGGCAGGTCCTGGTCCAGCATATTTCCCTACCATCGTGAGGCGCGACCTGTTACCAAGTTCGTTCCTCACGGGGCAAAGCCCTGACACCCCTGACACCGACCGAATGTGCCTGGACGACACCAGGGTGTCCAAGTGGCTTTGTGAAAGGTGAGGCCCGTGAGGCGCGATGCTCAGGAGCCCCGTTAGACGCTCAAGCTGTCCCAAGAGAAACAACCGTTGTAAGAGAAGACCAAATTTTGCTTCCTCTCCAAGATGGCGCGCCGAGCCGTGAATGGGACTCTTGAGCGGGTATCAGATGGCATGAGTATGCTGACTTGTCCGTGAGTGCCACGCGAGAGTCCGGGTGCCAAGGCCTTGGCGAGGTGTCACCACCTAGGGGCAAGCGAGTAGTACTTTTCTTTGAGAGAGATAATAAAGCTTTGCAATAAGTATATGAGTTCTTTATGACTAATGTGAATCCATGGATGTACGCACGCTGACCTTTTCATATTTGCTAGCCTCTTCGGTACTTTCCATTGCCCATTCTTACCTCGGGGATCGGTGCAAACTTCACGAGTGCGTCCAAACGCCGCACCATCATATGCTCCGTTGCACACAAGCCACCTTATATCTTCCTCAAACAACCACCTTACCTACCTATCATGACATTTCCATATCCATTCTGAGATATATTGCCATGCAACTTCCACCATTACGTCACCTCACTTGTGTGTTTGTCATGATATTTCCGTGCGTGATGATGTAGCTAACATGGTATTCATAACACAACCAACGTACATCATTATTTACATGTTACACTAGATCATTGCACATCTTGGTACATTGCTAGTGGCATTAATATAGATTCATCTTGTTTAGCAGTTTTTTCATATCGAGTTGTAAGTAGATAGAAGTGTGATGTTTATCATTATTAGTGCATTGTCTCTGTGAGGAAAGGATGATGGAGCCAATGATTCCCCCACAAGTCGGGATGAGACTCCGGGTGAAAAAAATATAGAAAGAAAGAAGAGAAGAAGAAAAATAGAATGAAATAAAATGAAAAAAAATAAATAGAGAAAAGAGAAAAATAAAAAATAAAAATAAATAAATAAATAAATAAATAAATAAATGAGAGAAAATAGAGAAGGTACATTGCTACTACCTCTTTTTCCACACTTGTGCTTAGTGAAAGCAGCATGTTTTTCATATAGATAGTCTCATGTTTTGTCATTTTCATATGCTAGTGGGAGTTTTTTAATTATAGAATTTGGCTTGTATGTTCCGATGATGGGCTTCCTCAAATTCCCTTGGTCTTCCTGAGCAAGCAAGTTGGATGCACAACCACTTAGCTTCCGTTGAGCTTTCATACACTTATAGCTCTAGTGAATATGTTGCATGGCAATCCCTACTCCTCACATTGATATCGATTGATGGGCATCTCCAGAGCCCATTGGTCCAGCTAGTTGATGTGAGAATTTCTTCTCTACTTTTAATCCTTTGGTACATACCACCATATTCTATTCAACCTTTATATTATGTCCATGGTTCACGCTCATGTATCGAGTGAGGTATAAAATGCTGAAGCGCATTTAGAAGTACAATCCAATTGCTCGGCTTAACACACTGGTGCTTGACATTTGTATTTGTCGGTGTACTAATGAATAGGTCCTTTTAGTACAATGACTTCTATAGAGACGACATCAGTCTCCGGCCCGGCAAGCCTTGCTGGGAAGATACTTTACACAAGATAGCTCAAGAGAAGACCAAGCCACCGGCAAGCCCTCTTTCGAGAGACAAACGCCCGACTGACTCCATGCCCATCGGGTTGATTGTCAGATCTCACTACCAAGCACTCTTGCCAGATCTCACTACCAAGCCACTGCTCCACCTCATCGGGTTGATTGTCGCCCATCAATGAGGTGTCGAGTGGACATGCTGTTAGGTAGGGCCTATCGGGGCATGTCACAACTCCAAGGAATTATGCCAGCTTTAATGGCACCCGTCCTAATGGCGTGGCGTAAGAAGAATAGGTAGATTGGCTGACTGCAAAGAAGGAGGGTGCATACTTCTCGGGGAAAGGTGCCAGTGTGACACATCACGGTGCATTTAGTGCGCCTGTCCTAATCTGTCAGGGTTAGGCATTTGCCACTGGAGCATATGTGAGTAGTTTGACCATGATTGCCACCACTATTTACCCTTGTGTAATTACCATTTTAGCCACCATGGTAACCCCTTTGCCTATAAAATAAGGTCCATCGCTACCTTTACAAGGGTCAAAAACCTGCTCATTTGCATGCGTAGTAGTATTCTCGAGCACCTTGCCACGCCGTTTCGCTCCTCGTAAACTGAACTACTCTCATAATTCACAAACCTCACAAGACGTAGGGTATTATGCTTCAGGGCGGCCCGAACCTTTTTAAACCTTGTGTGTATTAGTTCCTGCTGCTCTTTGTGTATGTAGATCCCCATAGTGGAACCGCAAAGGGGCATTACCGGTCCCATAGATTGTCGTGCCTCAATAATATTTATGTGGTGAATACGGAGCCATGCCATGCTAATATGATAAAATAAATGGCGAGTAAACATTCTTAAGGGATTATATATTTTTAAAGTTGATGATTGGGTTACTTATGTTTATGGATATTACTATGTTAATGCTTTTGTGTGTTATTGGCTTTTCAGGAAATCAGTACCAAACGAAGTCCAAATGCAACAAAACTTTTTGATAAAATTTTGGACAAAAATAAGAACTGGAAGCTTCGGAGGGAGGCCAAAAGCCACACGAGGTGGCACCAAGCCAATAGGGCACGCCTAGGTGGTCGCGCCGTGATGGCTTGGGACCACCTCCTAAGCCTCCTGACCTAATTCCACTCCTATAAAACCTATTATGTCGGGAAAACATGAGAGAGCCATCCAAAATACTTTTTTCACCACTGCAAGTCTCTGTTATGCCGTGGTCCCATTTGGATCCCTGTTCTGGTGCCCGATCAGAGGGGGCATCAACCATGGAGGATCTATTCATCAATCTTGCTGCTCCCATGGTGACGTGTGAGTATCTACCACAGACCTATGGGTCTGTAGTTCGTACCTAGATGGCTATGTCTCTCTCTATGTTCTTCAATGCAAAGATCAAGGTGATTCGTGTGGTGATTTATCATATGCATTCCTCTTTGTGGTGTGTTTGTTGGGATCCGATGAATTATGGGTTTATGTTCAGATTATTCATGAAAAGTATTCGAGTCATCTCTAAATTCTTATATGCATGATTATGATAGCTTCGTATTTCTCTGTGATCTATTGGTTTGGTTTGGCCAACTAGATTGATTTCTCTTCAGCGGGAGTGGTGCATTGTGATGGATTCAATCTTGCGGTGCTCAATCCCAATGACAAAAAGGGACACGTCATGTATTGTATTAGTGCCATTAAGGATAAAACAATGGGGTTTATTCATATTAGTTGAATTTACTCTGTGTACATCATGTCATCTTCCTTCAATCATCACTCTATTTTTACTTAATACTCTAGATGCATGCTGGATAGCGGTCGATGAGTGGAGTATTAGTACTAGATGTAGGCAGGAGTCGACCTACTTGCTTATGGACGTGATTCCTATATGTGTGATGATTTACTTAAATCCAATATGCATGATCATTTTCGTGAATAAATATTATATAACTATGCGCTTTACTTTCAATTGCCCAACAGTAATTTGTTTACCCACTGTATGCTTTCTTCGAGAGAGAAGCCTCTAGCGAAAACTATGCCCCCTGTGTCTTCAGAAATCTTATTATGAAAACACTAAAAATATTGCTGCACTTTTACTACTATTATTTTATTTCATATTTATATTATCTATCTATGACTACTCACCGCTTGCAAGTAATGAGTTCAAGGGGCTTGATAACCCTCTTACCCGTGTTGGGTGCAAGTGTTTGCTATTTTGTTGTGTAGGTGCTGAAGGCGGGCATTTGTGTGGTCCTCCTATTGCTTCGATAACTTTAGTTCTCACTGGGGAAAATACTTATCTCTACTTTCCTGCATCTCTTCTCCTCTTCGGGGGAAATGCCAACGCAGTTTACAAGTAGCATTACCTCAACTTGAATATGCATGGTTTCAATCATAATAGTTTGATATTTTGTTATTGGAACCAGAATAGGAAATTCAAAGTCTCCAATAGTGGTAGTCATATTTTTTTCAATAGAATTTAGCCTCTGCCCTTTATTTGGCTTTCTCAATAAATAAACCTTACGCTCATTGCCATTAACATTAAAAGTGAACTTGCTTTTACTACAATCAAAAACACCACTCGCAGTGTTAAGAAAAGGTCTTTCGAGGATGATAGTCATGGTGTCATCCTCAGGCATATCAAGTATAACAAAGTCTGTTAAGATCATAACATTAGCAACCACACCAAGACCATCTTCACAAACGTAAACATGAATAGCATTAGACCTATCAACCATTTGCAAAGATATTTTAGTGGGTATCAACTTACTCAAGTCATGTATTTTGTAAATATAAAAGGCATAACCCTAACACTATCTCCCAAATCAGAAAAGCAGTTTGAACATAGTTGTTTTTAATGGAGCAAGGTGTAGTAGGTATCACTGGATCTCCAGGCTTTTCAGGATTCTTTCCTTTGAAATAATAATTAGCAAGCGTATTAGAAATTTCACCCTCATATATTTTTCTCTTTTTAGTAACAAGGTTTTTACATGTACTTAGCATAAGGAAGCACAACTCAAAGGAAGTTGAAGAAACATTAAAAGCTTCTTCATCCTTATATTTTAAATCCTTACTAGGAAAAGTCTTGGGTTTTTTTACCCATGGTTCTTCTCTACCATATTTCCTAGCAATAAAATCTCTCTTTTCATATCTTCTATTTTTAGGAGGTGGGCCATTAATCTCAACTTTGGCTTCTACTTATACTTAATTTTCATGCTCATTATCATATTAGGTGGAGAATTATTATCATTATTACCATCATCATTAGCATCATTACTATCGCGAGGTTCATTATTTTCACCATCTTGAGTTTCAACATCAAAGATGGAAACATTATTAGGATTCTTAGCAGGTTTTTCTATAACAGGTTCACTATAGGCATAAATAGTTTTGTTCTTGCTCTTATTTTTCCTTTTCTTAGGTGAACTAGGTTCACTATCATTAACTCTCTAAGATTCTTGTTCAATTCTTTTCGGATGACCTTCACGATACAAAGGATCCCGAGTAAATTTACCTCCTCTATTACCTACTCCATAAGCATGTTTATTATATTGTTTAAGAATATGTCTAAACATATCTTGTTGTGATTTAGAAACTTTAAAGTTATGTGAACCAGACAGAAGTGCTTACATATGCCTTTAACATCATTAGAAATTCTAACTAGCACATCAGTCAATTGTTCAATGACAATTGAATTATGTTTCATATGATCACTTATTTGCATGGTGAAATTATGATGCTTAACAATAAATTCATCAGATTCTTCTAAGCATTGAGTAGGAGACTTATTGTAAGGAATATCACTTCATCAAATTTATTGAGAGAATGTACCTCTACTACCTGATTTAGAAGGTCAAGCCCATGCGTTTTTTCAATGGGCGGTAGATTATTTACATATTGAGCTTTAGCACCTTTTTCTTTCAAAGATTCCTTAGCTTCTTACATGTCTTCAGGACCGAGGAATAGAATACATCCCTTCTTTGGAGTTGGCTTAGGTGGTGGTATGGGAAGTGTCCAATCATCGGCATTTTTTCAACAAGTTATTCAATAATTCCTAAGCTTGCTTAGCTATCCTTTACCTAGAAACACAACTATCAAAACTATCTAAGTAATCCCTAGATTCAATAGGTAGTGCATCATAAAATATATCAAGAATTTAATTATTTATAATAGGATGGTATGGCAAAGCATTAGTTATGTGAGAACCTGCCCCAAGCTTGAGGGAGACATTCTTCTTAAAGTATCTTAAAATTGAAAATATCCTCCAAGGTAGCTTGTTTCATATGAGCATGAAAATATTATTTAGTAAAGTAATATATAATATCCCGGGGACTACACAAACAACCAGGAGCAATCCTATTAAACCACACTTTAGCATCACCCTTTAAAGAAAAAGTAAAAAACTTAAGGCTATAATATTATTGAATCTTTTCCTCTCGAGAAAACAAGGTGGTAATACCATTAAATTTATTCAAGTTTGCAATAGCTATTTGAGATTCAAAACCATGAAACAGATCAAATTCTATGAGAGTAATAAATTCACAAGCAATAGAGAATTCATAATCCTTATCAGTAACAAGGATAAGATAAGTAGCAAATTTAGGATCAAGTTTCATCACATTATTCATAGCCTTCTTATTAAACATAGTAAACAAGTCCTTTATACCATTATCGATATCATAAGCCATAATCTCTCTAGAAATCTCCATATCAAACACATAAGCAGGAAATGGCACATAAAATTCTCTTTCTATTAGAGCACGAGGAGTAACATGAGATTCATAGTTTTGAGAAGTTTCATATTCTTTAATCTTACCAATATGAGCATCAAGTAAATCACCAAGTGGCATAGTATTACCATGCGAAGTAGAAGCATCATCACAAGTATCTTCAATAACAAAAGCAGTGTCTACTGTGTGTGACATATCATCATGTAAAGCATGTGATGTGTCACAAGTTGACTCCAAATAAAAGGCGAATCTAGTGTAGAGCTAGTTGGTAGTTCCATCCATCCTCTTCTCTTAGAGGCATTATCTTAGTTTTGGAATCTCTGAGGTTCTTTATAGTATACATAAATTTCAAGAAATAATTTACTCCCAAGTGAACTTAATAAATAGGGATATGCTTCGAGGCAGCGACACCATAAAATGGTCTTGATGACCCACAAGTATAGGGGATCGCAACAGTCCTCGAGGGTAGTATTTCACCCAAATTTATCGATTCAACACAAAGGGAGCCAAAGAACGTTTATATGTTGGGGAACATTGCATGGGAAACAACAAAAATTCCTATGCACACGAAGACCTATCATGTTGATGTCCATCTACGAGAGGAGATTTGGATCTATGTACCCTTGTAGATCGCACAATGGGAAGCGTTAAGAAACGCGGTTGATGTAGTGGAACGTCTTCACGTCCCTTGAACCGTCCCACGAACCATCCCGCGATCCGTCCCACGAACCGTCCCGCGATCCGTCCCACGATCCGTTCCGATCTAGCGCCGAACGGACGACACCTCCGCATTCAGCACACGTACAACTTGACGATGATTTCGGCCTACTTGATCCAGCAAGCAAGATGGATAAGTAGATGAGTTCTCCGGCAGCGTGACGGCGCTCCGGTGGTGGTGATGATCTACTCCTACAGGGCTTTGCCCGAGCTCCGCAGAAATCCGATCTAGAGGTAAAACTATGTGGTTTAGGCTAGAGTTGCACGTGGCAAAGTTGTGTCTCAAATCAGCCTTAAACCAGCAATATATATAGGAGGGAGGGGGAGGGATAGCCTTGAGGCACAAGGCCTCAAGGGTGCGCTGGCCAAGGGAGGAGGAGGACTCCTCCTCCAATTCGATTTGGGAAGGAGGAGTCCTCCTCTTCTTTCCCACCTCCCTCTTTCCCTTTTTCTTTTATTTTCTTTTGGTATTTTCTTATGTGGCACCATGGGCCCCTTGGGCTTACTCCACCAGCCCACTAAGGACTTGTGGCACCACCCTAGTGCCTTGGGCTCACTCCTGGGTGGGTGGGCCCCTCCCGGTGAACTCCCGAAACCCATTCGTCACTCCCGGTACACTGCCGGAATTGCCCGAAACATTCCGGTGACCAAATGAAACCATCCTATATATCATTCTTCATTTCTGGACCATTCCAGAAACCCTCATGATGTCCGTGATCTCATCCGGGACTCCGAAGAACATTCGGTAACAACACATATAACTCAACTATACTATAAACATCATCGAACCTTAAGTGTGCACACCGTGCGGGTTCTAGAACTATGTAGACATGACCCTAGACACTCCTCGGTCAACATCCAATAGCGTGACCTGGATGCCCATATTGGATCCTACACATTCTTCGAAGATCTTATCGGTTGAACCTCAGTGCCATGGATTCATATAATCTCGTATGTCATTCCCTTTGTCCTTCGACATGTTACTTGCCCGAGATTCGATCGTCGGTATCCGCATACCTATTTCAATCTCATTACCAGCAAGTCTCTTTACTCATTCTGTAATACAAGATCCCATGACTTACACTTAGTCACATTGCTTGCAAGGCTTGTGTGTGATGTTGTATTACCGAGTGGGCCCCGAGATACCTCTCCGTCACACGGAGTGACAAATCCTAGTCTTGATCCATACTAACTCAAAGGACACCTTCGGAGATACCTATAGAGCACCTTTATAGTCACCCAGTTACGTTGCGACGTTTGATACACACAAGGTATTCCTCCGGTGTCAGTGAGTTATATGATCTCATCGTCATAGGAACAAATACTTGACACGCAGAAAACAATAGCAATAAAATGACACAATCAATATGCTACGTTCATAGTTTGGGTCTAGTCCATCACATGATTCTCCTAATGATGTGATCCAGTTATCAAGTGACAACACTTGAATATAGTCAGAAAACCTTGACTATCATTGAACAACTGGCTAGCCAACTAGAGGCTTGCTAGGGACAGTGTTTTATCTATGTATCCACACATGTATCTATGTTTTCATTCAATACAATTATAGCATGGACAATAAATGATTATCACGAACAAAGAAATATAACAATAACTAATTTATTATTGCCTCTAGGGCATATTTCCAACATTATCCCTTTTGCACTAGAGTCAATAATCTAGTTCACATCACCATCTGATTTTAACGAATCCAACACCCATATAGTTCTGGGGTCTGGTCACGTCTTGCTCGTGAGAGAGGTTTTAGTCAACGGTTCTGAAACTTTCAGATCCGTGTGTGCTTTACAAATCTTTATGTCATCTTATAGATGTTGCTACTACGTGCTATTCGGAAATACTCCAAATATCTACTCTACTATACGAATCCGTTTTACTACTCATAGTTATTCGGATTAGTGTCAAAGCTTGCATCAACGTAACCCTTTACGACGAACTCTTTAACCACCTCCATAATCGAGAAAAATTCCTTAGTCCATTAGTCAGTAAGGATAACTTTGACCGCTGTTCAGTGATTCAATCATGTATCACTTTCTATACCTCTTAACAGACTTGTAGCAAGGCACACATCAGGTGCGGTACACAACATGGCATACTTAAGAGTCTATGGCTAAGGCATAGGGGACGACCTTCGTCCTTTCTCTTTCTTATGCCGTGGTAGGGCTTTTGTGTCTTACTCAAATCCACACCTTACAACACAGCCAAGAACTATCCAGGTCTTCCTTTGAAAACCCCCTTTCAAACAACCTTTATGCTTTACCGAAATTCTACATTACTTCCGATCAACAATATGTCAACCACATATACTTATCAGAAATTCTATAGTGCTCCTACTCACTTCTTTGGAAATACAAGTTTCTCATAAACCTTGTACAAACCCAAAAGCTTTGATCATCAAAGCGTATATTCCAACTCCAAGATGCTTGCACCAGTCCATAGAAGGATCGCTGGAGCTTGCATACTTGTTAGCATCCTTAGGATCGACAAAACCTTCTGGTTGTATCACATACAACCTTTCCTCAAGGAAAACGTCGAGGAAACAATGTTTTGACATCCTATGTGCAATATTTCATAAATAATGCAACAACTACTAACCTAATTCCAGCAGACTTTTAGCATCACTATGATTGAGAAAGTCTCAACATAGTCAATTCTTTGAATTTGTCGGAACAGCTTTGCGACAAGTCGTGCTTCTCTTAATGGTGACTTTTCACCATCATCGTCTGTCTTTATTTTAAAGATCCATCTTTACTTCATAGTCTTACGACCATCAAGTAGTTCTTCCAAAGTCTACACTTTGTTTTACACATGGATCCTCTCTCAGATTTCATGGCCTCCAGCCATTTGCCGGAATCCGGGCCCACCATCGCTTCTCCATAGCTCGTAGGTTCATTGTTGTTCAACAATATGACCTCCAAGACAGGGTTACCGTACCACTCTGTAGTAGTACGCGACCTTGTCGACCTACGAGGTTTGTAGTAACTTGATCCGAAGCTCAATGATCACCATCATCAGTTTCCACTTCAATTGGTGTATGCGCCACAGGAACAACTTCCTGCGCCCTGCTACACACTGGTTGAAGTGACGGTTCATTAACCTCATCAAGTTCTACCACCCTCCCACTCAATTCTTTCGAGATAAACCTTTCCTCGAGAAAGGACTCGTTTCAAGAAACAAACACTTTACTTACGGATCTGAGATAGGAGATGTACCCAACTGTTTTGAATATCCTATGAAGATGCATTTATCCGCTTTGGGTTCGAGCTTATCAGACTAGAACTTTTTCACATAAGCGTCGCAGCCCCAAACTTTCAAGAAACGACAGCTCAGGTTTCTCCAAACCATAGTTCATACCGTGTCATCTCAACGGAAATACGCGATGCCCTATTTAAAGTGCATGCAGTTGTCTCTAATGCATAACCCATAAACGATAGTGGTAATTCAATAAGAGACATCATAGTATACACCATATCAAATAGGGCGCGGGTATGACGTTTGGACACACCATCACACTATGGTGTTCTAGGTGGCATGAATTGAGAAACAATTTCCACATTGTTTTAAATGTGTACCAAAAAACTCGCATCTCAGATATTCATCTCATCGATCATATCGTAGACAGTTTATCCTCTTGTCACGACGATCTTCACTCTGAAATAGCTTTGAACTTTTCAATATTTCAGACTTGTGATTCATTAAGGAAATACTCCTGTATCTAATCAAATCGTCAGTGAAGTAAGAACATAACGAAATCCACGTTGTGCCTCAGCACTCATTGGACTACACACATCAAAATGCATTGCTCCCAACAAGTCACTATCTTGTTCCATGTGGCATGATTCTGCATGTGTCAAGTGATTCAAAATCAAGTGAATCCAAACAATCCATCTGCATGGAGTTTCTTCATGCGTTTAACCAACAGGTATGGTTTGCATGTCTCAAACGTTTCAAAAATGAGTGAGTACAAAGATCCATTAGCAAGGAGCTTCTTCATGCACTTTACACCAACATGACTCAAGCGACAGTGCCATAAGTAAGTGATGCTATCATTATTACTTTGTATCTTTTGGCACCAGTATTATGAACATGTGTAACACTACGATCGAGATTCAATAAACCACTGAAGGTAATTATTCAAGCAAATAGAATAACTATTATTCTTTTTAAATGAATAATCGTATTGCAATAAACATGATCCAATCATGTTCATGCTCAACGCAAACACCAAATAACAATGATTTAGGTTTAACACCAATCCCGATGGTACAGGGAGCGTGCGATGTTTGATCACAGCAACCTTGGAGACACTTCCAACACATATCGTCACCTCGTCCTTAGCTAGTCTCCGTTTATTCCTTAGCTTTCATTTCGAGTTACTAATCACTTAGCAACCGAACCGGTATCCAATACCCTCGTGCTACTATGAGTACTAGTAATGTACACATCAATATAATGTATATCAAATATACTTCTGTCGACTTTGCGAGCCTTCTTATCTACCAAGTATCTAGGGTAGCTCCGCCTCGGTGAACGTTCCCCTCATAACAGAAGCACTTAGTATCAGGTTTGGGTTCAATCTTGGGTTTCTTCATTAGAGCAGCAACTAGTTTGCCGTTTCATGAAGTATATCCATTCTAGCCCTTGCCCTTCTTGAAACTAGTGGTTTTACTAACCATCAACAATTGATGCTCCTTCTTGATTTCTAGTTTCGCAGTGTCAAACATTGCGAGTCGCTCAAGGATCATCATATCTATCTTTGATATGTTATAGTTCATCACGAAGCTCTAGCAGCTTGGTGGGAGTGATTTTGGAGAACCATCACTATCTCATCTGGAAGATTAAATCCCACTTGATTTAAGCGATTGTTGTACTCAGACAATCTGAGCACACACTCAATGATTGAGATTTTCTCTTTTACTTTGTAGACAAAGAATCTTGTCGGAGGTCTCATGCCTCTCAATAAGGGCACGAGCATGAAATCTCAATTTCATCTCTTAGAACATCTCTTATGTTTCGTGACGTTTCAAACGTCTTCGGCGCCTTGCTTCTAAGCCATTAAGTATTACGCACAGAACTATCACATAGTGTCACATCCGTGGAATCCCTAATAGAGTATAGCAAGATTGTGCTCATGTTTTATTCATTGCATCCAAGAAATCAAATGAATTCAAGAGAAAGAAATGAAAACAAGAGAAAACCCTAGCTACTCTATATTCAAAACAATTCAAACTAGGTGACAAATCAATGAACCCAAAATGGCCTTTATAAAAGTTCATCATTTTTGTTAAATCTTGGAAACAAAATACCAGGGGTGAAATATATTTTCAAAATGCTTTTAGCATTTTATTTTAAATATAAAAGTCACTGAAATCAATTATATATTTGATTTCAAATATTTCAAATTTTCAAAAAAATTGTTGAATCTTTTGTATGTGTTTGGAAATATTCCAAATAACACCCCAATATTACTTCTACTATTTTGGAAATAGTTTGGAGCCAAAAATAAAATGAAACAAAGTCAGAATTGTTTTAACAAAAAACAGAAAAGGAAAAGAAAAGAGAAAAGCTTAGGTGTCGCCTACCTTGGCCGAGCCCAGCTCGCCCCTGTCGTCTTCCTCGTGCCAGCGAGCAGCAGGAGGTGGCCGCCGCTCGCTCCGGCGCAAACACGCACCTGCGTGCTTGCCTGCACCTCCCGGTCGCGCTGGCGTGGAGGGATAAGCCTCCCCGCACCATTCCCAACCTCTCTCCCTCTCTCATTCGCCCCCCTACTCTCTCCTCTCTCGGCCGCCATTGGAGTGAGCTCGAGCTCGAGTTCCCCGTCGCTCCAGTCCCTCTCCGTCTTGCCTGAGCCGCGCAAAAGAATCGCCACGATTCCCTGAACCTTCCCAGCGAGACAGGCGAGCCCTCGAGCCCTGCATCGAGCCGTCGCCGTCGTCTTCCTCCTCGGATCCCCGGAGTTCGCCGTCGTCGTTCTCCCTCTTCAATCCATCTCCGAGCTCGATCTCGACGTCTCTACAATCCCAGTGAGCCTAGGAATCTTTCCCCCTCGTTTTCCCCCTCGATTCCTTCCTCTATCACCCGATTCCACCGGAGCCAGACGAGATCTGCCACGGGAGCTCGTCGTCGGTGACCCTCCGGTGATCGCTAGGTCATTCTGAAGCCACCAATAACTTCAGTGCAACACGTAGATGCTGTAGGAGATAAGCCCTGCCCCTTTTGTCCACTGGTTCAATGACCTCGACATGGACCGAGCTCCGGTAGCCGCCGAGCTCGTCGTCGGCATCATCCCCGACCATCTTAGCCCCTGCTTTGTGCAAAAATGGATTCGCGATCGATTGCTCGATCGTCTGGTGCCCTCCGCCACTCGTTTGGTCACCGGAGGAGCAAACCCGATGCCCTCCGCCGTTCCTGTGGTCGTCGGAGCCTCGTCGACGGTGGGTTTGACCCCATCGCCGGTGGGGTTGACTCCCCTGAGTCACTAGCAAGTGGGGCCAGCCCCCTAGCTACTTAAGATTAGTAAAAATAAAAATAATGACTATATTAAAAGCTAAACAGTCACTGACATGTGGGTCCAGCCCTGTTAAATACCTAATTAGTTTAAAACTTAACTAATTTCTGGCCAGAGTCACTAACCAGTGTGTCCCACTTGTCAGGTTTGACTTTCAAATGGCCAGCTGACGTGCTGATGTCATGCTGATGCAATAATTCCAATTCTGATTTATTATAATTCCAGAAAATGCTAAAACTTTGGAAATTCATAGAAAATTTATTATAACTCCAAATTTGAAAAACAATATATGCAAATTGATCAGAAAAATTCAATGGACACATTGGTGCTACTTTCATGCATGAATAACAAAGTTATAAAACAACATCAGGTCAAATCAATTAAATGATTATGATATATATATTATTTCAAATGATAGTTGAATTTGGAATTCAAACCAGATGCAAACTAAGGTTTTACCAACCACATTGAATCATATCACATTTAACTTCATGCCATGCTCATGCATCATGTTGTTGCATATGAATGTTATTGATTGTTGATAATTGTTTCGGTAGGATCTGCCCCTCCGGTTACGTTCGAATATCGTATTGACGGATATTACCCCTCTGCTGAGCAGCAAGGCAAGCACCCTTTTTGATCATCCCGATGTAATCCCATGTTCTTGCTCCTGGTCCCACTTATTGCATTAGGACAAAATATTTCAAATGCTTTACTTCGGTAGCTGAACTATTCCTTTGCATGACCTGTCATTGTCACAATAAAAAGACAAACAATGCAACCTATCATACCTGGTAGATGCTTGAGCTATGATGTGTTTATTCCTTCTATGCTTGCTATGCCTAGAGTTGTGTCAGGTCTGTTTCATCTGGGTGATGAACAGGAATGGATGAATGTGTTCTAGTGACAAGGAATAGGTGTGGTACCTGATTTGGTAAAGGTATAGATGAAAGGCTATGTAGGAGTACATGTCGGGTTGTTTCATTGGAACCGTCCTTAGGAACTGAGTTCTGTGTATGTAATCCAAAACTAGATACTACCACACGTTGGGATACTTAATTGACCCTCTGAACTTATTAATTGCCTAGTGCTCGGTCCAGGAGTTGCAAGTAGTTTCTGGTGTTTATATTTATGATGTAGGCCGTGCATAGTGATGACCTTAGAGGTCGGCTATGATGCGGTAGGCAGTGGCACGGTGTACCAAGTGGCACCCGGATGGTGGGCTTGGGAACCCTGAGCACATTGTTTGGGCCCATGGCGGAAACCTCGGCCGGACTTCCGTGCGGGTTACTCTCAAATATGCGATAAACCTGTACTAGGCATTAGTGTGGTTAACGATCGTGGCCGACTCCCTCGTTGGGCTTCCGCTTAAAGGTTGCCGAGGTGCATGACATGCACATAGCGATAAGTGGCGAGAGCGTCTGGGAAGAAGTACACCCCTGCAGGGTTATGATCTATTCGAATAGCCGCGTCCACGGATATGGACTACTTGGAGACATATGTTGTTCATAGATAACTTTACGGCTACTCATAAAAGTATCAAGATAAGCATGAGTATCATGTATGGCATTTCTGTAGGGAGACGGAAAGGAGTTCATGATGGTGTATTGATGTGGTGGTAGTGGACTCGTGTACGACTTATCGAAGTTGTTAAAATTATTTGAAGTTTGTAGTTTAGTCTAGCCAAGATTCAAACCTAGCTTGCTGCATGAAACACCACAACCCCCCTTTATTGATACCCTAGCATGAGTAGATAGATCTGTTCCAAAGTCTTGCTGAGTATTCTTGTACTCATGTTTGCTTAATAATTGTTGCACAGGATACCCACGAGCCAACAGGTGGGTTCTTTCTAGACATCGATGATGACGAGTAGCTAGTGTCCCAGCTACGACCTGGCCCCTTTTAGAAGGGATCTGTAGATAGTCAGGCTTTATGCCTTATCCTTTCAACTGTCTGTACCCAGACTGCTTTTAAGCTTCCGTTGGTTTGTAAGACTTTGTTTATATGACTTGAGTGTAGTGTCGTGTGACCCGTGCTTGTCTGAACATATTATGCAAGACTCTTCCGAGTCTTCTAAATAAATGTCGTGATGTTGTATGGTTATGTTGTGATGCCATTGTTGTATCTATGCATATCTAGTATGTCATTCTTTCGTGTGATGCACTATGATATGTATGAGATTCGACACCTAGTCGTATGCCTTAGTAGCTCTCTATACAGAGAAATGCCCCTTTGTGATTCCACCGAGCCTTGGTAGTTCGCTACTGCTCCGGACACATTGGTTGACCGGCATGTATCCTTCTTAGCTGCTGTGTCTGTCCCTACGGGGAAATGTCACGCGGTGTATTGGAGTCCTTATAGCTTTCTACGGCTCGTCTACACTCGCTGTTGACCGACACCTGCTTTGCTGGGTTATGTATGCCTGTCTGTGTACAGTCGATCCACTTGAGTTTATGACTAGATATGTCGACCCGGGTTCTTTGACATTGGAATGCTAGCGACACTAATGCATACGTGAGTCAAAAGGCGCAAAAGGTCCCGGCTAAGCTAAGGTGGCAGCCGTGGGGATAACCGTGCGTGAGACCGCAAAGGGATGCAATGTGTTACATGCTGGATTCCTATGGCTTAGGATCGGGGTCCCGACACGTAGTCATAAAAAACGTGTATGTCAAATATTCGCAACATCCACAAACGACGCTCAAGGTGTAGCATACCGAGTTGTGCATTAAGGACATAAGCCTTCTGCGCAGCAATGAGGACAATCCTCAGTTTTACGTACTTTGTCCGCAAAGTTGCTACTATCATCTTTCAACTAAATTTTCTCTCGCAACATATAAAAATAGTAGAGCTATAGCGCAAGCTACATCATAATTCGCAAAGACCTTTTGACTATGTTCATGATAATTGGAGTTTAACTAATCAAATTACTTTAATAAACTCCCACTCAAAAAGTATATCTCTCTAGTCATTTGAGTGGTACATGATCCAAATTCACTAACTCAAGTCCGATCATCACGTGAGTTGAGAATAGTTTCAGCGGTAAGCATCTCTATGCTAATCATATCAACTATACGATTCATGCTCGACCTTTCGGTCTGATGTGTTCCGAGGCCATGTCTGCACATGCTAGGCTTGTCATGTTTAACCCGAGTGTTCCGCGTGTGCAACTATTTTGGACCCGTTGTATGTGAACGTTGAGTCTATCACACCCGATCATCACATGGAGTCTCAAAATGACGAACTGTCGCAACGGTGCACTGTCGGGGAGAACACAATTTCATCTTGAAATTTTAGTGAGGGATCACCTTATAATGCTACCGTCGTTCTAAGCAAAATAAGGTGCATAAAAGTATTAACATCACATGCAATTCATAAGTGACATGATATGGCCATCATCTTGTGCTTCTTGATCTCCAACACTTCAGCACCGGCATGATCTTCTTGTCACCGGCGCCACACCATGATCTCCATCATCATTTTCTCCATCAATGTGTCGCCATCTAGATTGCCGTGCTATCTATGCTATTACTACTAAAGCTAGGACCTAGCAATATAGTAAACACATCTGCAAACACAAACGTTAGTTTAAAGACAACCCCATGGCTCCTGCTGGTTGCCGTAGCATCGACGTGCAAGTCGATATTAACTATTACAACATGATCATCTCATACATCCAATATATCACATCACGTCATTGGCCATATCATATCACAAGCATACCCTACAAAAACAAGTTAGACGTTCTCTAATTGGTTGTTGCATGTTTTACGTGGCTGCTATGGCTATCTAGTATGATCGCATCTTACTTACGCAAAAACCACAACCGAGATGTCAAATTGCTATTTAACCTCTCTCCAAGGACCGCCTCGGTCAAAACCAATTCAACTAAAGTTGAAGAAACTGACTCCAGCCAGTCATCTTTATGCAACGAGGTTGCATGTCAATCGATGAAACTAGTCTCTCGTAAGCGTACGAGTTATGTCGGTCCGGGCCGCTCCAGTCCAACAATACCGCCGAATCGAGAAAAGACTAAGGAGGGCAGCAAATCGAACATCACCGTCCACAAAACCTTTTGTGTTCTACTCGAGATAACATCTACGCATGAACCTAGCTCATGATGCCACTGTTGGGGAACGTTGCATGGGAAACAAAAATTTTCCTACGCACACGAAGACATATCATGGTGATGTCTATCTACGAGAGGAGATTTGGATCTACGTACCCTTGTAGATCGCACATCGGGAAGCGTCAAGAAACGCGATTGATGTAGTGGAACGTCTTCACGTCCCTCAAACTATCCCACAAACCGTCCCGTGACTCGTCCCACGAACCGTCCCGCGATCCGTCCCACGATCCATTCCGATCTAATGCCGAACGGACGACACCTCCGCGTTCAGCACACGTACAGCTCGACGATGATCTCAGCCTTCTTGATCCAGCAAGCAAGACAGAGAAGTAGATGAGTTCTCCGACAGTGTGACGGTGCTCCGGTGGTGGTGATGATCTACTCCTACAGGGCTCCGCCCGAGCTCCGCAGAAATCCGATCTAGAGGTAAAACTATGTGGTTTAGGCTAGAGTTGCACGTGGCAAAGTTGTGTCTCAAATCAGCCCTAAACCACCAATATATATAGGAGGGAGGGGGAGGGCTAGCCTTGAGGCACAAGGCCTCAAGGGTGCGCCGGCCATGGGAGGAGGAGGACTCCTCGTCCAATTCGGTTTGGGAAGGAGGAGTCCTCCTCTTCCTTCCCACCTCCCTCTTTCCCTTTTTATTTTATTTTCTTTCGGTATTTTCTTATGTGGCGCCATGGGCCCCTTGGGCTGACTCCACCAGCCCACTAAGAACTTGTGGCGCCACCCTAGTGCCTTGGGTGGGCCCCTCCCGATGAACTCCTGGAACCCATTCGTCACTCCCGGTACACTACCGGAATTGCCCGAAACTTTCCGGTGACCAAATGAAACCATCCTATATATCAATCTTCATTTCCGGACCATTCCGGAAACCCTTGTGACGTTTGTGATCTCATCCGGTACTCCGAACAACATTCAGTAACCACACATATAACTCAACTATACTAAAAACATCATCGAACCCTAAGTGTGCAGACCCTGTGGGTTCGAGAACTATGTAGACATGACCCGAGAGACTCCTCGGTCAATATCCCATCGCGGGACCTGGATGCCCATATTGGATCCTACACATTCTCCGAAGATCTTATCGGTTGAACCTGAGTGCCAAGGATTCATATAATCCTGTATGTCATTCCCATTGTCCTTCGGCATGTTACTTGCCCGAGATTCGATCGTTGGTATCCGCATACCTATTTCAATCTCGTTACCAGCAAGTCTCTTTACTCGTTTCGTAATACAAGATCCTGGGACTTAAACTTAGTCACATTGCTTGTAAGGCTTGTGTGTGATGTTGTATTATCGAGTGGGCCCCGAGATACGTCTCTGTCACACGGAGCAACAAATCCCAGTCTTGATTCATACTAACTCAACGGACACCTTTGGAGATACCTGTAGAGCACCTTTATAGGCACCCAGTTACGTTGCGACGTTTGATACACACAAGGTATTCCCCCGATGCTAGTGAGTTATATGATCTCATGGTGATAGGAACAAATACTTGACAGGCAGAAAACAATAGCAATAAAACGACACGATCAATATGCTATGTTCATAGTTTGGGTCTAGTCCATCACATGATTCTCCTAATGATGTGATCCGGTTATCAAGTGACAACACTTGCATATAGTCAGAAAACCTTGACTATCATTGAACAACTGGCTAGCCAACTAGAGGCTTGCTAGGTACATTGTTTTGTCTATGTATCCACACATGTATCTATGTTTTCATTCAGTACAATTCTAGCATGGACAATAAACGATTATCACGAACAAAGAAATATAACAATAACTAATTTATTATTGCCTCTAGGGCATATTTCCAACATTATAAGCCTTAGAAATTGAATTTTCAATTCAACTACACTTGAGAAATTAATTCCTTGCAACAATTCATTAGTATCAGAGTAATATGATAGTAGTGATAGCAGAGTAATTAACAATAGCAGTGTTAGTACCAGTAGTAACTTCAGCAAAGGCAATAGCATAAAAGCTTAGGCATGGAGTAGTGAGGGGATGTTCAGGTGATATTTAGTATGTAACGGTCAAAGCCTAGAGTGGTGCAAACTATCTCCAATTCATCAATCATATATAGGAATGTATTACATATATAGTTATGCATGGTTGCGGTAAGAACTTGCATAACATCTTTTGTCCTACCCTCCCGTGACGGTAGGTTCATAATGGAAACTATGGTTAATTAAGTAGCTCCTTTTGTTAGAGAACTAGAACAAGGCATAAACACATAGTGAATACATGAAATCCTCAAAATACATGTACACCCTAGAGTATACCAGTTATTGTCACCTTGGGGTCTAGGGTTCCGAACCATAACAAGTGCATACTAGTTGCATATATGATCAAGAACTCAAAATACATTCATGAAAACATAATGGGTTCAGATATTAAATCATGGCACTCGGACCCTAGTGACAAGCATTAAGCATAACAAAGTCATAACAACATCTATCTCACAACATAGCAAAGTCATAACAACATCAGTCTCAGAATTTAGGGGATACCACAGATCAATCCTGTTGGGGATATACCCCACGGGTTAACCCACGTGGGGATAACCGGCCTGGACTATACCTTGGGCAAGAGGCCCTGGACGCAAAGGCCCAAAGGGGTGACTCGCCAAGAGGCTGGCTCATGCCCAGCACATGGAGGCCGGCTCATTAAGGGAAACATGTAGATTCTCTTTCTCCCAAGTTAGTAAGAAGTAAAAGAGGACACGGGTTGCAATATGACCCACACTCTACTTTAATATCGAGGCCTCTACATGCATATATAAAGGGGAGACCTTGAGGTAGGAAGGACAAGAAAGAAAGACTCAAGAACTAGGTTAGCGATTCCGCACCCTTGTAATCGATATCATCATCAACAATAGACACAAAAGCAAGACGTAGGATGTACCTCCATTGGAGGGGCCGAACCAGGGTAAACTCTCGTCTCTCGTGTCCCTACTAACCCCTTCAAGTCGCCACCTAAGTGCGTGTTGGAAATATGCCCTAGAGGCAATAATAACATGGTTATTATCATATTTCCTTGTTCATGATAATCGTCTATTGTTCATGCTATAATTGTATTAACAAGAAACAGTAATACATGTGTGAATAAATATATCTCAATGTGTCCCTAGCAAGCCTCTAGTTGACTAGCTCGTTGATCAATAGATGATCATGGTTTCTTGATCATGGACATTAGATGTCATTGATAACGGGATCACATCATTGGGAGAATGATGTGATGGACAAGACCCAATTCTAAGCATAGCACTAGATCGTGTTGTTCATATGCTAAAGCTTTTCTAATATCAAGTGTCTTTTCCTTCGACCCTGAGATTGTGCAACTCCAGGATACCGTAGGAGTTCTTTGGGTGTATCAAACGTCACAACGTAACTGGGTGACTATAAAGGTGCACTACGGGTATCTCCGAAAGTGTCTGTTGGGTTGGTTCGAATCGAGATCGGGATTTGTCACTCCGTTTGACGGAGAGGTATCTCTGGGCCCACTCGGTAGAACATCATCATGAGCTCAATATGACTAAGGAGTTAGTCTATGGAACGAGTAAAGAGACTTACCGGTAACGAGATTGAACAAGGTATGGGTATACCGACGATCGAATCTCGGGCAAGTTCTATACCGACAGACAAAGGTAATTGTATACGGGATTGATTGAATCCTTGACATCGTGGTTCATCCGATGAGATCATCGTGGAACATGTGGGAGCCACCATGTGTATCCAGATCCCGCTAATGGTTATCGGCCGGAGAGTGCCTCGGTCATGTCTGCATGCCTCCCAAACCCGTAGGGGTCTACACACTTAAGGTTCGATGACACTAGGGTTATAGGGAATTGCTATACGAGGTTACCGAAGGTTGTTCGGAGTCCGGGATGAGATCCCGGATGTTATGAGGAGCTCCGGAATGGTCCGGAGGTAAAGATTGATATATAGGATGGATGGGTTTGGACGCCGGAAATGTTTCGGGCGCCACTCGCAAAGTGTCGGGACCATCGGAAGGGTTCCGGAGGCCCACCGGGAGGGGCCACCAGCCCCAGGAGGCTACATGGGCCAAGTGTGAGAGGGAACCAGCCCCTGGGTGGGATGGTGCGCCCCCACACCCAGCCCAAGGCGCCTAGAGTGGGAAACGGGGGGAACCCTAAGTCTGGTGGGCCTAAGGCCCGTCAGGGGTGCGCCAACCCCCTCTCCCCCTCTTGGCCGCCACCCCTCTCCCATCTAGGGCTGCTGCCCCCCTTTGGGGTGGGAAACCCTAAATGCGGTGCCACCCTCCCTTTCCCCTATATATAGCGGGTTTTTTTGGCCTTTGAGGATACAGTTTTCCATCTCTCTCGGCGCAGCCCTGTCTCTCTTCTTCCTCCTCTCCCACGGTGCTTGGCGAAGCCCTGCCGGGAGACCTCGTCTCTCCATCAACACCACGCCGTCGTGCTGCCGGAGATCTTCCCCAACCTCTCCCTCCTCCTTGCTGGATCAAGGTGTGGGAGACGTCACCGGGCTGCACGTGTGTTGAACGCGGAGGTGCCGTGATTCTGCACTAGATTGGAATCACACCGCGATCTGAATCGCCGCGAGTATGACTCCATCAACCGCGTTCTAGCAACGCTTCTGCTTAGCGATCTTCAAAGGTATGAAGATCCACTCTCCCCTCTCTCATTTCTGGTATCATCATAGGAAGATCTGAAGATGGCGTAGGAAAATTTTGGATTTAAGCTGCGTTACCCAACAGTGGCATCAAAGCCAGGTTTTCTATGCGTAGATTCCATGCACGAGTAGAACACAAAAGGTTGTGGGCACTGGTTTGTCAATTGATTGCCGCTACTAGTCTTATTCTTTTCCGGTGGTATTGTGGGATGAAGCAGCCCAGACCGACCTTACACGTACGCTTACGAGAGATAGGTTCCACCGGCCAACATGCACACCGTGCATAAAGGTGGCTAGTGGGTGTCTGTCTCTCCCACTCTAGTCGGATTGGATTTGATGAAAAGGGTCCTTATGAAGGGTAAATAGCTTTGGCATATCATCGTTGTGGCTGTCACGTAGGTAAGAAGGCGTTCTTGCTAGAAACCCAAATCAGCCACGTAAAACTTGCAACAACAATTAGAGGACGTCTAACTTGTTTTTGCAGGGTTTGACATGTGATGTGATATGGCCAAAGTTGTGATGTTACATGTGTGATGTATGAGATGATCAAGTTATTGTAATAGGAATCACGACTTGCATGTCGTTGAGTATGACAACCGGCATGAGACATATGAGTTGTCTTAATTTATTGTATGAGATGCAACGCCATGTGTTTACTACCTTTACTTCATTGTTAACGATTAGCTATAGTAGTAGTAGTAGTAGTAGTTGGCGTGACGACTTCACGGAGACACGATGATGGAGATCATGATGATGGAGATCATGGTGTCACGCCGGTGACAATGATGATCATGCGATGCCCGAAGATGGAGATCGAAAGAGCAAAGATGATAATGGCCATATCATGGCACTATATGATTGCATGTGATGTTTATCATGTTTTTCGTCTTATTGCTTAGAACGATGGTAGCATAATAAGATGATCCCTCATAAAATTTATGAGAACGTATTCCCCTAAGTGTGCACCATTGCGAAAGATAGTTGTCTCAAAGAACCACGTGATGATCGGGTGTGATAGATTCTAACATTTGCATACAACGGGTGTAAGCCAGATTTACACATGCGAAACACTTAGGTTGACTCGACGAGCTTAGCATGTACAGACATGACCTCGAATACAAGAGACCCAAAAGGTCGAACATGATTTGTATGGTTGAATACGATCAGCATGAAGTTTCTCACAATGACGACTAGTCCGTCTCACGTGATGATCAAACACGGGTTAGTCAACATGGATCATGTATCACTTAAATGACTAGAGGGATGTCGATTTAAGTTGGAGTTCATCAGATGAACTTAATTATCATGAACATAGTCAAATAGGTCTTTGCAAATTATGTAACTTGCGCTATTACTCTATGGTATTTGATATGTTCCTAGAGAAATCTTAGTTGAAAGATAGAAGTAGCAATTGTGCGGACTGGGTCCGTTAACCGAGGATTGTCCTCATTGCTACGTAGAAGGCTTATGTATTTAATGCACCACTCAGTGTGCTGAACAGCAAGCATGGTTTGTAGATGTTGCGAACATCTGACATACATGTTTTTGATAACTACATGATAGTTCAGTGCGTGTTGCTTGAACAACTTAGAATTAAGGCATTTAAGACGTTCCGAACATCGCGGGACATACGTGATGATCCAAGAGATGAAATTGGGATTTCATACTCGTTCCCTTGTTAAGAGGTATGAGACCTCCGACGAGATTCTTTGTTTGCAAAGTGAAGGAGAAGAGCTCAATCGTAGAGCATGTGCTCAGATTATGTGAGTACTACAATCACTTGAATCGAGTGGGAGTTGAACTTCCACATGAGACAGTGATAATTCTCCAAGGTCACTGACACCAAGCTACCAGAGCTTGGTGATGAACTATAACTTATCAAGGATGGATATGATGATCCTTGAGCCATTCGTGATGTTTGACACCACGAAAGTAGAAGTCAAAAGGGATCATCAATTGTTGATGGTTTGTAAAACCACTAGTTTCAAGAAGGGAAAGGGCTTGAAGGGATACTACATTAAACGGAAAACTAGTTTCTTCTCTATGAGGACATCCAAAGGTTGAACCCAAACTCGAGACTACGTGCTTATGAAATAAGGGGAACAGTCACCAAAGAGGAACTACCCTAGACACTTGGTAGATGAGAAGGCTGGCAAAATCGACAGAAGTATATTGGATATACATGATATTGATGTGTACTTGACTAGTACTCCTAGTAGCACCAGGGTATAAGATACCGATTCGGTTGCTGAGTGTTAGTAACTCGAAATAAAAGCTACGGAATAAACAGAGACTAGTTAAAGGCAAGGTGACGATGTGTGTGTTTCCAAGGTTGATACGATCACACATCGCACGCTCCCTCTACCATCGAGATTAGTGTAAAACCTAAGTAATTGTTATTTGGTGTTTGCGTTGAGCATGTACATGATTGGATTATGTTAATGGCAAAAACGATTATTCATCTAAAGAGAATAATGGTTATTCTATTTAGTTGAATGATACCTTAAATGGTCTTGCACCTAGAATGAATGGTTTATTGAATCTCGATCGTAGTGATACACATGTTCATAATATTCTTACCAAAAAGATACAAATTAATAATGATACTACCACTTACTTGTGGCACTGCTACTTGAGTCATATTGATATTAAATGCATGAAGAAGCTCCATGCTGATGGATCTTTGTACTCACTCATTTTTGAAACGTTTGAAACATGCAAACCATGCCTGTTGGTATAAACGCATGAAGAAACTCCATGTGGATGGATCGTTTGACTCACTTGTTTTTGAAACACTTGAGACATGCAAATCAATCCACATGGGCAAGATGACTGAAGACCTCTTTTTCCAGTGAGATGGAACAAGAATGTAACTTGCTGGAAGTAATACATATTGATGTGTGCAGTCCGATGAGTACTGAGGCACACAGTGGATATCATTGTGTTCATACTTCACAAATGATTTGAGTAGATACTAGTGTATTTACTTGATAAAACGGAAAATCTGATTATTAAAATGTTCAAGTAATTTCAGAGTGAAGCTGAAGATCATTATGAAAAAGGGTAATATGTCTACGATGTGATCGTGGAGGTAAACATATACATACATATATAAATGAGTTACGAATTTGGTAAACATTTAAGACAATGTGAAAATAGTTTGACGTGAAAAATGTTTCACAACTCATGCCACCTGGAACACCATAGTCTGATGGTGTGCCCGTATGTCATAGTCGTGCCCTATTAGATATAGTTCATACTATGATATTTATTATCAAATTACCAATATCGTTTATGGGTTAGGCATTGGAGATAACCCATTCACTTTAAATAGGGCACCACATAATTCCGTTGGAGATTACATCGTACGAACTATTGTTTAGAGAAACCTAAGCTATCATTTCTTAAAATTTTGGGGCTGTGATGGTTATGTGAAAGAGTTTTCATCCTGATAAGCTCGAACCCAAAGCGGATAAATGCATCTTCATAGGACACCCAAACAGTTGGGTATACCTCCTATCTCAGATCCGGAGGCAAATGTGTTTGTTTCTTGAAATAGGTCCTTTCTCAAAGAAAAGTTTATCTCGAAAGAATTGAGTGGGAGTTTTGGTGGAAACTTGATGAGGTTATGTGAACCATCACTTCAACCAGTGTGTGTGTAGCAGGCGCTGGAAGTTGTTACTGTGGCACCGACACCAATTGAAGTGGAAGCTAATGGTAATGATCGTGAGACTTCAGATCAAGTTACTAGAAACCTCATAGGTTGACAAGGTCACATTCTGCTGCTACAGAATGGTATAGTGACCCTATCTTGAAGGTCATGTTGTTGAACAACAAAGAACCTATGAGCTATGTAGAAGCGATGGTGGGCCCGGATTACGACAAATGGCTGGAGGCCATGAAATCCGAGAGAGAGGATCCATGTATGAAAAACAAAGTATAGACTTTGGAAGAACCACCTAATGGTCATAAGACTATTAACTGTGAATGGATCTTCAAAAAGAAGACAAACGATAATGGTGAAAAGTCAACATTAAGAGAGCTCGACTTGTCGCAAAAGTGTTTTCGACAAAGTTCAAAGAGTTGACTACGATGAGACTTTCTCACTCGTAGCGATGTTGAAACTCTGTTAAAATCATGTTAGCAGTTGCTGCATCATTTATGAAATATTGCAGATAGGATGTCAATATATTGTTTCCTCGACGGTTTCCTTGAGGAAAGGTTGTATGTGATACAACCAGAAGATTTTTGCCGATCCTAAATGGTGCTAACAAGTTTGCAAAGCTCCAGCGATCCTTCTATGGACTGGATCAAGCATCTCGGAGTTGGAATATACACTTTGATGAGATGATCAAAGTTTTCGGTTCTATACAAAGTCTATGAGAAACTTGTATTTCCAAAAGGTGAGTGGGAGCACTATAGAATTTCTGATGAATATGTGTGGTTGACATACTGTTGATCGAAAATAATGTAGAAATTTTGTAAAGCATAAAGGGTTGTTTGAAAAGAGTTTTTCAAACAAAACCTAGATGTAGCTACTTGAGAGTTGAGCAACAAGATCTATAAAGATAAATCAAAGTGCTTAATGGAACTTTCAGCGAAATGCATGCCTTGACAAGTTTTTGAAGGAGTTCAAAATAGATCAGCAAAGAAGGAGTTCTTGGCTATGTTGCAAGGTGTAAATTTGAGTATGACTCAAAACCCGACCACGACAGAAGAAAGAGAAAGGACGAATGTCGTCCCCTATGCATCAGCCGAAGAGTCTACAAGTATGCTATGCTGTCTACCGCACCTAAAGCGTGCCTTACCATGAGTCAGTCATGGGGTACAAGAGTGATCCAGGAATGGATCACTGGACAACGGTCAAAGTTATCCTTAGTAACTAGTGAACTAAGGAATTTTTTCTCAATTATGGAGGTGATCAAAGAGTTCGTCGTAAAGGAGTTACATCGATGCAAGCTTTGTCACTAATCCAGAGGACTATCAGTAGTAAACCGGATTCGTACAATGGAGCAATCATTTGGAATGGTTTCATATGGGGCGTAGTAGCATCTATAGGATGACGTAGAGATTTGTAAAGAACACACGGATCTAAAAGGTTCACAACCGTTGACTATAAACCTCTCTCACAAGCAAGACATGATCAATCCCCAAAACTGTATGGGTGTTGATTCATTACAATCACATAGTGATGTGAACTAGATTATTGACACTAGTGCAAGTGGGAGACTGTTGGAAATATGCCCTAGAGACAATAATAAAATGGTTATTATCATATTTCCTTGTTCATGATAATCGTCTATTGTTCATGCTATAATTGTATTAACAGGAAACAGTAATACATGTGTGAATAAATAGATCACAATGTGTCCCTAGCAAGCCTCTAATTGGCTAGCTCGTTGATCAATATATGATCATGGTTTCCTGATCATGGACATTAGATGTCATTGATAACGGGATCACATCATTGGGAGAATGATGTGATGGACAAGACCCAATCCTAAGCATAACACTAGATCATGTTGTTCATATGCTAAAGCTTTTCTAATGTCAAGTGTCTTTTCCTTCGACCCTGAGATTGTGCAACTCCCGGATACCGTAGGAGTGCTTTGGGTGTATGAAACATCACAACGTAGCTGGGTGACTATAAAGGTGCACTACGGGTATCTCCAAAAGTGTCTGTTGGGTTGGTACGAATCAAGATCGGGATTTTTCACTCTGTGTGACGGAGAGGTATCTCTGGGCCCACTCGGTAGACATCATCATGAGCTCAATGTGACTAAGAAGTTAGTCACTGGATGACATGCTACAGAACGAGTAAAGAGACTTACCGGTAACGAGATCGAACAAGGTATGGGTATACCGATGATTGAATCTCGGGCAAGTTCTATACTGACATACAAAGGGAATTGTATACGGGATTGATTGAATCCTTGACATCGTGGTTCATCCAATGAGATCATCGTGGAACATGTGGGAGCCACCATGGGTATCTAGATCCCACTAATGGTTATTGGCCGGAGAGTGTCTCGGTCATGTATGCATGCCTCCCGAACCCGTAGGGTCTACACACTTAAGGTTCGATGACGCTAGGGTTATAGGGAATTGCTATATGAAGTTACCGAAGGTTGTTCGGAGTCCCGGATGAGATCTCGGACATCACGAGGAGCTCCAAAATGGTCCCGAGGTAAAGATTGATATATAGGATGGATGGGTTTGGACGTCGGAAATGTTTCGGGCACCACCGACAAAGTGTCGGGACCACTCAAAGGGTTGCGGAGGCCCACCAGCCCCAGGAGGCTACATGGGCCAAGTGTGAGAGGGAACCAGCCCGTGGGTGGGATGGTGCGCCCCCGACACCCATCCCAAGGCACCTAGAGAGGGAAACAGGGGGAAACCCTAAGTCTGGTTGGCCTAAGGCCCATTAGGGGTGCGCCAACCCCCTCTCCCCCTCCTGGCCGCCACCCCTCTCCCATCTAGGGCTGCCACCCCCTTTAGTGTGGGAAACCCTAAAGGGGGCACCACCCTCCCTTTCCCCTATATATAGCGGGGGGTTTTGGCCTTTGAGGATACGGTTTTCCATCTCTCTCGGTGCAACCCTGTCTCTCTTCTTCCTCCTCTCCCACGGTGCTTGGTGAAGCCCTGCCGGGAGACCTCGTCTCTCCATCGACACCACACTGTCGTGCTACCGGAGATCTTCCCCAACCTCTCCCTCCTCCTTGTTGGATCAAGGTGCGGAAGACGTCACTGGGCTGCACGTGTGTTGAATGCGGAGGTGGCGTGATTCGGTACTAGATCGGAATCACACCGCAATCTGAATCGCCGCAAGTACGACTCCATCAACCACGTTCTAGCAATGCTTCCGCTTAGCGATCTTCAAAGGTATGAAGATCCACTCACCCCTCTCTCGTTGCTGGTCTCTCCATAGGAAAATTTTGAATTTAAGCTACGTTACCCAACAACGTGATGGATCCTATATGGCGTAGGAAAATTTTGAATTTAAGCTACGTTACCCAACAACGTGATGGATCCTATACTTAGTCCTTTCTCGAGGACATCTGGCGTAAAAAACCACGAAAGTTGGCACCCACCATGGGGCCAGCACACGCTGAAGTTGATTTCTCAAAGGAGCTCTTCCAGGGATCAAGAGATACGCGATCGGAGAGATGACCAAGAGTCGCCGTGGCAAGCTTTACATCGACGACTCGGACTGGGGTCTCGAACTCAATCGTGTATGCGTACCGGGTCCCCTTCGGCAAGATCCACATGTTCGTCGGCAAGATCGGCGCGTCGGGACTCGAGCTGGACATCTGCACCGACATCGTCGAGCCGACTCGATGCAAGCAATCAAGCCATGTTTGAGCCGGCCAGAAGCTCATTTTCATTGATTTTACTTGGAGGGTTGAGCTTTCACAAAACTCCAAGACTAGCAGGGATACCTTCATCAACTCTCAAGACGATGAGTCATCGACCGCCCACACCGAGTCTATCTTCCCACTTTTCAAAGCCCTACTTGGGGGATGCACAAATGATTTGGAGTTTATCGTGCCGCCACGCCAAGCCACCGCCTACATGGCAGGGACTACTACGGCTCACAATTCCATCATCACAGGGACAACCAATAGTGTGCGCGGCTTAGCATCAGCTTCGGGAGCCGCCGGAGCGGGCAAGACGTCGGATCAAGCGTTGGCACACTTGATGGTGGAGATAGCAAATCTTGTGGCATCATCGGTTACATCAGAAAATCAGGAGGAGCATAACACGAAGCTGACTAGGCTCCAAGCTGAGGTAACCCGGATCCAGGGAGAGATCGATGCTGAGAACATTCGCATGGCGGAGCTATATAATCACATCCATAGTGAAACTAAGCACTTAAAGGTAGAAACATGGCAGCCGAGACTCCGTCAAAATGCCTCGAAAGCTGTTCACCGTAGGAGACATGAGAGCCGCCAGTATATTAACATTGAGACGACTCGATTGTTTGATACTCTCCAGCGCACACCAGGGACTGGGCAACCTCAGGCGGAATAGCCCCATCAGCCAGCTCACCAACCCCCAGCGGCTCAAACACCGCCGACTCAACCATCACTGCGCCATTTCCATACACCAATGGGGCACTTCTCTAACCCGATGGATAACATGTTGGCTGCAACTCGCCACCTTGAGGCTCTTCCAATTTTTGGAAACAACCCAATTGAGGTTGAAGCTAGGAACGCCATCGACATGCTAAAAATAACAGTCACCTAACATGCACAATATTCCTATAGTCCAGACCGGGTTCATTCTACACCTTAAGCAAGCCACGACAAGATTCACCATGATTTACCAGCAGTTGCCAGCAGTGGACGCACGTAGCAGTCCCAGAATTTCCCAAACCAGAATGTGGTTTCGAATGCCCAAGCAATAGTGGACGCGTCTCGAGCCCTAAGAGAAGAAGAAGTAACAACAACGACGGCGGCTCAAGTACCACCCTTCGTGACCCAGCTTGATTCTTCAATGGTGGGTCTAAACAGTAGGACGATTGTAGTTCCAAGCTTATCTCTTGCTCTACGCAGCGAGCATATGCCAAAGGACTTCAAAGGTCCTCGCAAGGTTCCCAATTATATGGCCGACCTTGAGCCGACGACATGGGATTGAAAGTTATGAGCTAGCTATGGACATGCTTGTTGTTAGCGATGCTGTGTGCACTAAGTTCTTGACCATGATGTTGGAAGGACCGGCTCGTACATGGTTGAAAAACTTGCCCCCCAATTCCATTAATTCTTGGTCAGAATTGAAGGAACGCTTCATCAAGAATTTCCATGGTACGCGCAAGAGGTCGATGAAGATTGTCGATTTACAACACTGTGTGCAACATACACATGAGTCGGCTCACCATTGGACTCGTTGGGTCACGGAGATCATCCACTCGTCTGACAATATCATAGCTGCCCAAGCCATTTTGATTTTGGAGAAAAATTGCCACTTCCACCCTCTTGTTCAGAAGCTTGGGCACCTCCAGTGGAAGGTCCGGGTTATGGGAGACCTGATCGATGTCCTTACCAGGTATGCTGAGTCCGATAGCAGCAAAGATCGCGGTTTATATGAGGATAAATATGGCAAAGGGAAGAAGCACGACAATGACAAAGGTCATCAGCAACACAATTCTGGGCATCAGGGAAATCATAATAACCAGGGCAATAGTGGAAAACACAAGAATCTAGACGGCGGGTCGGAATTTGTTGCTAACACCAACACTGGTTTAAAAAACGAGCCACAAAACAACAACACTGGCAGGGAATATACTGGGAAGCCATGCAATTTTGTAGAAGCGCTCAAGGCCCCTTGTCCTAAACATAGTTTCCCCGATAGACCATGCACTCATTCGTGGGAAAAATTTCAACTTTATGCGGGCGTACCACGATCAAGTTTTCCAGTACTTTCAAGGAGGCAATGGAGACAACAATACTGGTCATTCTGGCCGATTTAGTGGCGGTTCGTCACGGGGTTTTCCAGGACCAAGCTCTCATGATCCGGGCAGCTCAGGTGCAGGTTATTGGCCCTTTGGAGATAACAACAATGGTCAGGAAAGCTCGGGACAGGGAAATCAACAGCATGATAATCTAGCCAGTTTTCAAAGTAATCCCAAGGAACTGAGTAGCGGACTGTATCATGTGTTCACCACTAGTACATGAAGGTGGGAAAGTAAGGTTATAAGAGGGGCCATCAATATGGTTGAGCCAGCAACCCCCCGATATTAGAATTGGTCTGAATACCCAATCACATGGAGCAGAGAGGATCATCCAGCCCGGGTTGATAATCTGGGTGGCTTGGCTGTGGTGGTGTCCTCAAGTGAGAGGTTATGTTCTCAACAAAGTTCTCATGGAGGGGCGAAGCAACATGAACATCTTATACTATGATACCTTCCGACACATGAACGTTTTTGAGGACAAGTTGGACCCATCTTCCAGAGTTTTCCATGGACTGTCCCTAGGAAATCTGCATATCCAATTGGCCAGATCAAACTAGATGTTGTGTTCGGCTCAGAGTTCAAGTACAGATGTGAATCCCTAATGTTTGAGGTGGTCAAAATTAAGAGTCCATATCATGCTCTTTTTGGGCGGCTGGCTTATGCTCACTTCATGGCTCAGCCTTGTTAGATCTATCTCAATCTTAAGATGCCAGGGGATCATGGTACCATAACAACCGACGGGAGTCGAAAACTTGCCTAGGAGTGCAAGGAAGGGGATGCAACTTACACGGAGACAACTTGTTCTACGGAGGAATTAAAGACCTACAAGGCCAATGTTGATCCGACCGACATGACTTCCCTCAAGAAGCCCACCACAGAATCTAAACCCACCCTGAAGTTCGAGCCGGCTAAAGATACCAAACAAGTGGATTTCACTCCTAGGGATTCTTCTCAACAATTCACTATTGGGACATGGTTGGATCCCAAATAGTAAAGCACGCTCATCGAGTTCATCCATGAGAATCGGGTCATCTTTGCTTGGAATCCTTCTTACATGCCTGGTGTATCGAGGGAACTCACCGAGCACCACCTTATGTTGATTCTAAGATGAAACCTTTTTGTCAATTCCTCCGTCATTTTAACGAGGAGAGGCTAAAAGCTACCGGTGAAGAAGTAGCCTGGCTCCTAGTTGTCGGGTTCATTGTTGAAGTTTTTTCACCCAGAGTGGTTAGCAAATCTAGTGCTTGTTTAGAAAAAGAATGACACTTGGCGTTTGTGTGTTGATTACACAGATCTCAACAAAGCCTACCCCAAAGATCCGTTTGCCCTTTCTTGCATTGATTAGATCATTGACTCCATAGCCAGATGTGAGCGCCTATGTTTTCTGGATGCTTATTCTGGTTATCATCATATCAAGATGGTTGTTGAAGACCAAGAGAAGATAGCCTTCATCACCCCCTTTGGCTCTTTCTGCTATGTTTCTATGCCTTTTGGGCTTAAGAGCGCGGGGGCTACTTATTAGTGTTGTGTCCAGAATTGTTTACATAGTAAAATTGGACACAACGTTCATGCTTATGTCGATGATATTGTGGTTAACTCCCAGAAGAAAGAGACTATGCTGGATGACCTCAACGAAACATTCGACAACCTTCGTATATACAAGATGAAGCTTAACCCATCCAAATGCGTCTTTGGCATACATGCATGCAAGTTACTAGGATTCTTGGTTTCTGAGTGTCTACAAGGAAAATCAAGGCGGTGGCTTCTCTATCTAAGCCAGCAAACATCAATGATGTCCAGTGCATGGCGGTTCGTGTAGCAGCCTTGAGCCGGTTTATAAGCCGCCTTGATGAGAAGGCGATCCCTCTTTATTAGTTGCTCAAGAAGAGTGATAACTTTCTTTATACCGATGATGCCAATGATGCATTTGAAGCATTCAAGAAGGAATTGGTTGAGCTGCCTGTTTTAGCTACCCCCATTGACAAAGATCCTATGCTCCTGCAAATTGCCGCAAATAATAAAGAAGCGAGTGTTGCAGTTGTCGTTGAGCATGAGGAAGCTGGGAAGGAATATCCAGTGCAGAGACCCATCTATTATGTCAGTGAAGTTTTGACCTTATCAAAGAAGTGATATCCACATTGGCAGAGCTGGTTTTTGGTGTCTTCATGGCTAGTCGTAAGCTCAAGCATTATTTCTAGGAACATCCAATTATAGTGGTCAGTTCAGCTCCTCTGGGAGATATCATCCAAAGCAGAGAGCCAATCGACCGAATTGCTAAATGGGTGATCGAGTTTGGACCACATCAAGTGAAATATGTGCCTTGGAAAGCCATCAAGTCTCAAGCTCTGGTGGACTTCATCAATGACTGGACTGAATTACAAGTCCCCGAAGAAAAGCCAAATAACACATACTGGACAATACACTTTGATGGGTCAAGGCAGCTGGAAGGCACGGGGGTTGTAGTTATCTTATCTTCCCCTCGAGGTGACAAATTCTACTATGTCTTACGGCTTATGTTTCCTTGCACTAACAATGCAGCTGAGTATGAAGCTCTCCTGCATGGGCTATGTATGGCCAAGGAGATGAACCTCAGCCGGGTCAGATGTTTCGGCGACCCAGACTTAGTGGCTCAACAAGTATCAGGGACTTGGGATTCCAAGGACCCTCTCATGGCGGCTTATTGACGAACAACCATAGTTATTGCAGGTCATTCTCAAGGTTATCAGGTTGATCACATTTACCACCAGCTCAATGAAGCTACAGACCCCTTGTCCAAACTCGGCTCTCAACATAGGCCGGTGCCCCCAATGTTTTCCTTGATGTACTTTACAATCCTGTAGTCAAATTGCCATCAGAGGAGGATATTTCTATCCAAGATCCCGAGGCACAGCTCGTGGCGGTTCTTCACACAATTCCTGATCGGACCATACCATATTTGGCATACTTGACAAGAGGCGAGCTCCGTGATGAGGAAATCATCGCCCGACAAATTGTGAAACGTTGCAAGTCCATGACTATAGTCAATGGCGAGTTACACCGTCGAAGCGGCACCCACACATTTCATCGTTGTGTTTCTCCTACTGAAGGACAAGAAATTCTTAATGAAATCCACACTTGAGACTGTGGCCATCTTGCCGGCTCAAGGTCGTTGGTGTCAAAGGTGTATCGCCATGGTTATTATTGGCTTGCCTCTTATGCTGATGGAGAGGACATCGTACGAAAGTGCGGTGGCTGCCAGAAGTTCACAAGATGGGCTCATGTTCCGACTCAGGAATTATGGATGATCCCAATAACTTGGCCATTCGTAGTCTAGGGGCTCGATATGGTGGGACCTTTCAAAATGTTATCAGATAAAAAGACAGATCTTCTGGTTGAAGTGGATAATTTCAACAAGTGGGTTGAAGCAGGGCCGATCTGTAAGTGCGATGCTGAGAATGCGATGCAATTTGTGAAAAACTGATTTGTCGCTACGGTTACCCACATAACATCATCACCGACAATGGCACAAACCTGTCTAAAGGTGCTATGGAGGAGTTTTGCCAGCTAGAACATATCCGGCTCGATCTTGCATCAGTAGCACATCCACAATCAAATGGATAGGCCGAGCAGGCTAACCAAGAAATCTTGGGTGGAATGAAACCCCGACTCATGGTCCCTTTGGAGCGAACACCGAGTTTCTGGGTTGAAGAACATCCCTCAGTACTTTGGAGCATACATAGTACTCCCAATCGATCCATATGCTATACGTCGTTTTTTCTGGTTTATGGAGCAGAAGTTGTGTTACCAAGTGATATCAAACATGATTGCCCGAGAGTTGCAGCCTATGTGGAAGCAGACAATGAACAAGCTCACTAAGATGCCCTTGATGCATTGGACGAAGAACATGACCTTGCCGCTTCACGATCAGCCATATATCAACAAGACCTATGTTGCTATCACAACCGTAGATTCCGCAGACGAACTTTCTAGGAAGGCGGCTTAGTGCCCCGCTTGATTCAAGATCAAACAGACTATTACAAGGTATCACCACCATGGGAAGGGCCCTTTGTCATCAACAAAAACCTCAACAATGAGTCATATTATGTGATTGATATACGTGATCACAAGAAGTCACGTACCTCAGAGGAGGAAACAAGCAGGCCCTGGAACATTGCTCATCTTCCACCTTATTGCACTTAGAGTCACTCGCTCCTCAACATTATACATATCCATGTATCAATCTTTGTGTTCAATATAACAAAGCCAGCACCCCCGAAACCAGGGGCTTTTATTATTTCAACTACAACAGTTGTTTGAGTCTTTATTATTTGAAGCACATGTCACTTGGGGGCTCACGACTCTGTGAGTTAGCGAGAGATAATTTCCCTCTTAACCAGGCTATATGACAAATACTAACAAAAAATATTGCTAAACCTTCCTGTTTGCAGGATGCTTCTCTGAACAAGGTGACCCCCTGTACTATCGAGAAGTCATTTCTTCGGGAACTTGAACTTATCCAGGTTAAAACACACTTGTTTCATGTGAGAGCCGACAAAACAGAAAGCGAGGACACTCCATGGCCTAATGAGCCGCCTTCTTTGAAACTTGGTTAAACTTGCCTGTTCACAACATGCTACTTCGACCTCGTGTACTCCAGGATAAGTCGCGTCCGAACATATCTAGGTTAAAACATCCATTGGGCCATGTGAGGGATGGCTTACAGAGAGCGAGGATAAACGAGTGGATATCATGCTAGTTTCATTGAAGTAAAATTCCAGTGTCACAAATTGATTTACATCACCGAGCTTATAAAGCCACCTCATACATATACATTATGTCAAATTCTTATTGCAGGAATATTATTTCTTTTTAGTTATAAATTGACTACCAAGCTATTACACTATTTCACAAAGATGATCAGTTGTTTTCTTGGACAAAATTATTGCCGGGTTATTCACAGATTACCGGGTTATTCTACTAGTGAGGGAGTCCAGGATTAGGGGGCCCTTGGGACATTACCTACTTCCATGGGCCGGACTCTGTGGGCTGTTCGACCATCGGCAGAAGTGTTGAATTTGGGATGGACTCTTTTGAAGACTTGGCATGTAATCCAAGAATATGTGGTAATTGACCTATTGCTTCTCTATTGTAACCGACCTCGTGTGAACCTTGACACACCTGGTGTCTATATAAGCCAAGGGGCCATAGCTCACAGGAGGTCAAGCTCATTACGATTAGGGTTTAGACGACAACATCGATCTCGCAGTAGATCGACTCTGTATTCTATACTACCCCATCAATAACAACAAGAGTAGGACGTAGAGTTTTACCTCCATCAAGAGGGCCAAACCTGGGTAAAACACCGTCTCCATCATCTCTTTTTACCCATCGACCTTAAAGATCCATAGTTCAAACCCCCTACTTGAGATCGGTCGATTTTGACACCAATATTGGTGCTTTCATTGAGATCTCCGCTGCAGGATCGCGAGAAGCATCGATGGTTCGCCTCATCATTGGCAATGAAATCTGCACTTTGGATATCTTTGTCCCTGGACATGTTTTTGTGTTTGGCAGTGTTGTGTTGCATGCCGATCCTGCTGGTCACTTAGACCAGGTCAGAAGTCTTGCCACTAATCAAGAGATTCAGTTCAGGTACTTGGAGTTCGTCGCCGATCCCCGGACATACCTTATTTTCACAATGTCCCTCCCTAATGATGTTTCAATATCAGAGGGTGTGGATTTCGTCCTTGAGACAACTCATACTCACGCTCCAGACTCGGATCCCGAACTCGACGCGCCATGCAAATCACCAACGGGTGACCGCATACCCGACACATCTCCAAATACTTTGAAGGTGGCAATGCCCTCGGTTGATCCACTATCTGGTTTATATAACGCCATGGATATTGGGGAATTGGATGAGTTGCTTGGCCGAATACAAGCCATGTGAGTATCCCATGACCAACCATCGGTCTACGACCAGATCAGGATCCGATGACACGGAAATTTATGTCCCACCTATTACTCACCTGATCGCCGCTATTAAGGAACCTGTGGGGGGCTTGCCCTCCCGACCACCGGAACTCAGGACCGTCCGTGTCCCAGTATCTGGTAACCTGAATTCTCTGGCGGACGAGTTATGCCCTGAAGTTAATTCGGACTCCAAGCTGTCATGTCCGGTCAGCCATACGGGCCCCAAACCCGATGCTCCAAATTCTCCAACGGTATCAGATACGATCAATAATACCATAGGAATGTGTGTTGTCAAAACACCAATAAAAAATTGCACCCACCTCCCAGTCTAGGAATCATCTGAGCATCACAGAAGGACCTAGTATACGAGACCTCCACCATGTCCGACACGCGGCAGGAGAGTTAGTACAACACTTGTCGGCTAGATTCCTGCTAAATATAAACCAGATAGTGGATTACAACTGGCAGGACATTATAAATATATTCCGGCATAACTGCCACGAAGAGGAAATGTTGAATGCCCTCGCCCATCGCTTTATCCATAGCCTCACCGAGCTTTCGAAATTGATACATAAATAATGCGCCATGGAAAGTACCTGGCAGTCTCAACGGCTGCAGGCGGAATCAACCAACACCGAGCAACCCAGAGAATCTCCGAAGAAGCGCATACTTAGGCAGAAACCAAGTAAATGTGGGTCATCAAAAAATAACAAGCCCCTTGACGGATCTCACACCATACTGGATAGGCTATTGAATAGCCCTTGCCCCATTCACTCCATGTTACCTCACATCGTCTCAACCCACATGCTTCGAGCCTGTTGGGTCGTCAGGCAGGCGGTGATACGTCCGTTTTGCATCATGCTTTCATGTTGATATTTATCGCTTTTTGGGATGTTATTACACTTCACGATACAATACTTATGCCTTTTCTCTCTTATTTTGCAAGGTTTACATGAAGAGGGAGAATGCCGGCAGCTAGAATTCTGGCCGAAAAAAGGAGCAGGTTTGAGATGCCTATTCCGTGCAACTCCAAAAGCCGTGAAAATCAACGTGGATTTTTTTTGGGATTTATAAAAAATACTGGGCCGAAGAAGTGCCAGAGGGGCGCCAGCAGGAGGCCACAAGCCTGCTAGGCGCGGCCTCCCCCTAGCTGCGCCTAGGGGGCTTGTGAGCTCCCTGCTGGCCCATTGGCCCCCCTCTTTTGCTACAAGAAGGGTTTCGGTCTGGAAAAAGTTAGGAGGAGACTTTTCGGAGGATTCGCCGCCGCCACGAGGCGGAACTTGAGCAGAACCAATCTAGGGCTCCGGCAGGACGATCCTGCCGGGAAAACTTCCCTCCCGGAGGGGGGAAATCGTCGCCATCGTCATCACCAACACTCCTCTCATCAGAGGGGACTCATTACCATCAACATCTTCATCATAACCTTCTCATCTCCAAACCCTAGTTCATCTCTTGTAACCAATCTCCGCCTCACAACTCCGATTGGTACTTGTAAGGTTGCTAGTAGTGTTAATTACTCTTTGTAGTTGATGCTAGTTGGATTACTTGGTGGAAGAGTTTATGTTCAGATCCTTGATGCTACTCATTACCTCTCTGGTCATGAATATTATTATGCTTTGTGAGTAGTTACTTTTGTTCCTGAGGACATGGGATAAGTCTTGCTATAAGTAGTCATGTGAATTTGGTATTCGTTCGGTATTTTGATGTGTTGTATGTTGTTTTTCCTCTAGTGGTGTTATGTGAACGTTGACTACATAACACTTCACCATTATTTGGGCCTAGATGAAGGCATTGGGAAGTAGTAAGTAGATGATGGGTTGCTAGAGTGACAGAAGCTTAAACCCTAGTTTATGCGTTACTTCGTAAGGGGCTGATTTGGATCCACTAGTTTAATGCTATGGTTAGACTTTGTCTTAATTCTTCTTTCGTAGTTGCGGATGCTTGCGAGAGGGGTTAATCATAAGTGGGATGCTTGTCCAAGTAAGGGCAGTACCCAAGCGCCATCCCACACACATATCAAACTATCAAAGTAACGAACGCGAATCATATGAACATGAGGAAAACTAGCTTGACAGAAATTCCCATGTGTCCTCGGGAGCGTTTTACCTCCTATAACACTTTGTCCAGGCTTGTCCCTTGCTACAAAAGGGATTGGGCCACTTTGCTGCACCCTTGCTACTTCTTATACTTGCTACTTGCTACGAATCATCTCACCACACAACTACTTGTTACCGATAATTTCAGTGCTTGCAGATTTTACCTTGCTGAAATCCACTTGTTAGATCCTTCTGCTCCACATTGGGTTCGACACTCTTACTTATCAAAAGGACTACGATAGATCCCCTATACTTGTGGGTCATCAAGACCCTTTTCTGGCGCCATTGCCGGGGAGTGAAGTGCCTTTGGTAAGTGGAACTTGGTAAGGAAACGTTCATATAGTGTGCTGAAATTTATTGTCACTTGTCACTATGGAAACTAATCCTTTGAGGGGCTTGTTCGGGGTATCTTCACCTTGAACGTAAGCACAAAGAGTTGCTCCTCAACCTGCTGCACCTACTGAAAATATTTTCTCTGAATTTCCTTCGGCTATGCTTGAGAAACTGCTCGCTAATCCTTTTACAGGATATGGAACATCGCATCCAGATTTGCATCTAATCTATGTAGATGAAATTTGTGGTTTATTTAAGATTGCAGGTTTGCTCGAGGATGAGGTCGAGAAGAAGGTCTTTCCCTTATCTTTGAGGACTAAGGAGTTGACATGGTATAGGCTATGTGATGATACTGGATCATGGAACTACATTCGGTTGAAATTGGAATTTCATCAAAAGTTTTATCCTATGCATTTAGTACATCGTGATCGGAATTATATTTATAATTTTTGGCCTCGCGACAGAGAAAGCATCTCTCAAGCTTGGGGAGGCTTAAATCAATGTTATATTCATGCCCCAACCATGAGCTCTCGAGAGAAATTATCATTAAAAACTTCTATGCTCGGCTTTCTCATGATGATCGCACCATGCTTGCACTTGTTGTACCGGTTCCTTTATGAAGAGAGATATTGACTTCAAATGGAATTTATTGGAGAGAATTAAACGCAACTCTAAAGATTGGGATCTTGATGAAGGTAAGGAGTCATGCATGAATTTCAAGTTTGATTGCGTTAAATCCTTTGTTGAAACAAATACTTTTTGTGATTTTAGCGCTAAGTATGGACTTGACTCTGAGATAGTAGCTTCATTGTGTGAATCCTTTGTTGCTCATATTGATCTCCCTAAAGAGAAGTGGTTTAAATGTCCTCCTCCCTTAGAAGTCAATGTAGTTAAACCCAATCCAGTTGAAGAGAAAGTTTCTGCCTATGATGATCCTATTGTTCCGAGTGCTTACATTGAGAAACCACCTTTCCCTGTTAGGATAAAGGATCATTCTAAAGCTTCAACTGTGATACGTAGGGGCTACATTAGAACACCTACACCCCCTGAGCAAATTAGAGTTGAACCTAGCATTGTTATTATCAAAGATCTCCTGTCCGACAATGTTGATGGCCATAATATTCACTTCTATGAAGATGTTGCTAGAATTGCTAAGCCACACGCTAGAGACAAACATAGGCCTGTTGTTTCTGTTAATATAGGAGATCATTGTTATCATGGTTTATGTGACGTGGGTTCTAGTGTTAGTGCAATACCTCAATCCTTATATGATGAAATCAAAGACGAGATTGCACCTATTGAGATAGAGCCTATTGATGTCACTATTTAGCTTGCCAATAGAGATACTATCTGCCATGTGGGAATTGTTAGGGATGTTGAAGTCTTGTGTGGTAAAACGAAGTATCCTGCTGATTTCCTCGTTCTTGGTACCACACAAGGTAGCTTTTGTCCCATCATATTTGGTAGACCTTTTCTCAATACTGCCAATGCTCATATTGACTGTGAGAAGCAAACTGTCACTGTTGGCTTTGAAGGTATGTCACACGAGTTCAATTTCTCCAAGTTTGGTAGACAACCTCATGAAAAAGAGTTGCCTAGTAAGGATGAAACAATTTCTCTAGCTTCTATTGCCGTGCCTCCTACTGATCCTTTAGAGCAATACTTGCTTGAGCATGAAAAAGATATGCATATGGATGAAAGGGATGAGATAGATAGAGTTGTTTTAGAACAATATCCTATCCTTAAGAATAACTTGCGTGTTGAACTACTTGGGGATCCACCCCCACCAAAGGGTGATCCCGTGTTCGAGCTTAAACAGTTGCCTGATACTCTTAAGTATGCTTATCTTGATGAAAAAGAGATATATCCTGTCATTATTAGTGCTAGCCTCTCAGTGCATGAAGAAAAGAAGTTACTAAAAACTCTGAGGAAGCACTGTGCTGCTATTGGATATACTCTTGATGATCTTAAGGGCATTAGTCCCACTCCATGCCAGCACAAGATTAAAACTGATCCTGATTCCAAGCCAGTTGCTGATCATCAACGGGGATTAAATCCTAAGATGAAAGAGGTAGTAAGAAAAGAAATACTAAATCTCCTGGAAGCAGGGATTATCTATCCTGTTGCTCATAGTGGTTGGGTGAGTCCGGTGCATTGCGTCCCTAAGAAGGGAGGTATTACCGTTGTCCCCAATTATAAGGATGAATTGATCCCACAGAGGATTATTACTGGCTATAGGATGGTGATCGATTTTAGGAAATTGAATAAAGCCACTAGGAAAGATCATTACCCTTTGCCTTTTATCGACCAAATGCTAGAAAGACTGTCTAAACACACACACTTCTGCTTTCTAGACGGTTATTCTGGTTTCTCCCAAATACCAGTTGCACAAGCTGATCAGGAGAAAACCACTTTCACCTGCCCTTTCACTATCTTTGCTTATAGACGTGTGCCTTTTGGCTTATGTAATGCACCTGCCACCTTTCAAAGATGTATGATGGCTATATTCTCCGACTTTTGTGAAAAGATTGTTGAGGTTTTCATGGATGACTTTTTCGTTTACGGGTCTTCTTTTGATGATTGCCTCAGCAACCTTGATCGGGTCTTGCAGAGATGTAAAGACACCAATGTTGTATTGAATTGGGAGAAGTGCCACTTTATGGTTAATGAAGGCATCGTCTTAGGACATAAAACTTCAGAAAGAGGTATTGAAGTCGATAAGGCTAAGGTTGATGCAATCGAGAAAATACCATACCCCACAGATATCAAAGGTTTAAGAAGTTTCCTTGGTCATGTTGGCTTCTATAGAAGGTTTATTAAAGACTTCTCTAAGATTTCGAGGCCTCGTACCAATCTCTTGCAAAAGGATATTCCTTTTGTTTTTGACGATGATTGTGAGGAAGCCTTCGAAATACTTGAGAAGGCCTTGATAACTGCACCTATTGTTCAACCACCTGATTGGAACTTACCTTCTGAAATCATGTGTGATGCTAGTGATTATGCTGTTGGTGCTGTCCTAGGGCAAAGAGTTGATAAGAAGTTGAATATTATTCACTATGCTAGTAAAACTCTAGACAGTGCCCAAAGAAACTATGCTACTACGGAAAATGAATTTTTAGCAGTCGTGTTTGCATGTGAAAAGTTCAGGTCTTACATACTTGATTCCAAAGTCACTATCCACACTAATCATGCTGCTATTAAGTACCTCATGGAGAAGAAAGATGCTAAACCTAGACTTATCAGATGGGTTCTCTTGCTACAAGAATTTTATTTGCACGTTGTCGACAGGAAGGGTGCTGATAACCCCGTAGCAGATAACTTGTCTAGGTTGGATAATGTTCTTGATGACCCACAACCTATTGATGATAGCTTTCCTGATGAGCAATTGAATGTCATCAATACTTCACGTAGTGCACCGTGGTATGCTGATTATGCAAACTATATCGTTGCCAAATATATACCACCTAGTTTCACATACCAGCAAAAGAAGAAATTCTTCTTTGACTTGAGACATTACTTTTGGGATGATCCTCACCTTTATAAGGAAGGAGTAGATGGTGTTATTAGACGTTGTATACCTGAACATGAATAGGGACAGATCCTACAGAAGTGTCACTCCGAGGCCTACGGAGGACACCATGCGAGAGATAGAACTGCACACAAGGTATTGCAATCAGGTTTCTATTGGCCCATTCTCTTCAAGGATGCCCGTAAGTTTGTCTTGTCTTGTGACAAATGTCAAAGAATAGGTGATATCGGTAAACGTCAGGAAATGCCTATGAACTATTCACTTGTCATTGAACCATTTGATGTTTGGGGCTTTGATTATATGGGAAATTTTCCAAAATCCAACGGGTATACTCATATCCTAGTTGTTGTTGATTACGTCACTAAGTGGGTAGAAGCTATCCCCACTAGTAGTGCTGATCACAACACTTATGTCAGGATGCTTAAAGAAGTTATTTTCCCTAGATTTGGAGTCCCTAGACATCTAATGACCGACGGTGGTTCACATTTCATTCATGGTGCTTTCCGTAAAACGCTTGCTAAGTATGACATCAACCATAGAATTGCGTCTCCCTATCACGCTCAGTCCAGTGGTCAAGTAGAGCTAAGCAATAGAGAGATTAAACTAATTTTGCAAAAGACTGTCAATAGGTCTAGAAAGAATTGGTCTAAGAAGCTCGATGATGCACTGTGGGCATATAGAACTGCCTATAAGAATCCCTTGGGCATGTCTCCGTACAAAATGGTGTACGGTAAATCATGTCATTTACCTCTTGAGCTAGAGCATAAAGCTTATTGGGCAATCAAAGAGCTCAACTTTGATTTCAAGCTTGCTGGTGATAAGAGGTTATTTGATATTAGCTCGCTTGATGAATGGAGAACTCAGGCATATGAGAATGCCAAGTTGTTCAAAGAAAAGGTTAAGAGGTGGAATGATAAAAGGATACAAAAGCGTGAGTTCAATGTAGGTGATTATGTCTTGCTATATAATTCGCGTTTAAGATTTTTTGCTGGCAAGCTTCTCTCTAAATGGGAAGGTCCCTATACTGTTGAGGAAGTATATCGTTCCGGTGCTATCAAGATCAACAACACGGAAGGTAATTGTCCGAGAGGGGTAAATGGGCAGAGAATCAAGCATTATATCTCAGGTACTCCCATAAATGTTGAAAGCAATATTATCAATACCATAACTCCGAAGGAATACCTAAGGGATATTTATCACCCTGTTTCAGACTCCAAAAACAAAGAGGTATGTGTTTCGGTAAGTAAACAGACTCCAAAACTTTTCCAGTAGGATTTTTTCTCCGTTTTGGAATATTTAGAAAAATAGAAAAATTTGAAGTAGTCCGGAAAGCGCACGAGGACGCGACAAGCCTGCCAGGCGCGGGCCACCCCCCTAGCCGCGCGTGGGGGGCTTGTGGCCACCTCGTGTGCCTCCCGGACTCTGTTTTCTTGCGGAGTACTCCTTCTGGTCGGAAAAAAAATCATTATATATTCTCCTGAAAGGTGTGTCCCTCGTATCACGCAGATTTCCTCTGTTTTTGTTTCGAGCCTGGTTCTGTTGCAGAGCTAGATTGCTATGACGTCCCCAAAAGCTCCGAAGGACAAGATCTTCGAGAAGGTCATCAATCCCTACCTCACGGGAGTGCTGCAACACCCTCAATCTATCGAGATGCGTGAGGGGATGTTGCACATCTGTGATGTTGAGGGGCCTAAGAAGACCGGGAGCGTGGAGGCGAGGCTCGAAGCAATGGAGCAACAAGTCTTCAAGTGCCAAGGGACTCAGCGCCAACCACCTGATGATCACAGAGTTCACCAGCAAGCACAAGATCGATGCCAATGACATCGGGAAGCACCTCTCCAAGCTCTATGACAGAATTGACCACCTCCAAGCCCAGATCTATGACCCGCAGAACCAAAACTGTGAGTATGAGTATAGATTTAAATCAATGCGGTTGGCTGCAGATTTGAGGATTCCGGAGACTCGGTCATCTTTCCATGATGGAGCACCTATGCCTTGGAAGACGGAGGATCAAGCCCATGTTGCAACAATTCCACCACCATCACCTCCAAAGGAAGACAACTAAGCATGGGCATGGGCATGGGCAATCCCTTGGCTTGTGCCAAGCTTGGGGGAGTTGCCCCGGTATCATATCACCATCACATCTTTTGCCTTTACCTTTGTTTTAGTTTGTTCCTTTTCAGTTTTCTCTTTCTCTAGTAGAACAAAAGTCTTAGTGTTTTAGTCTTGAGTTTCGATTTGTGTCACCCCCGATGTATTCGAGCTCGTGAGCCATATAATAAAGAGTGTCTTAGTTGAGGTCTTTGCCTCTTGCCATGATCAAACGAGTGAGAAAAGAACAAAAGCATGAAAGATCATGTAATGATCTTATGGAAAGTGATGGCTTCACATATTAAAAGGATGATGATTGAAACTTGTTGAGGGTAGACAAACGTAGACCTTGGTCATTGTTGCAATTAATAGGAATTGATAAAGAAGGAGAGGTTCACATATAAATATATCATCTTTGACACCATCTATGATTGTGAACACTCACTAAACTATTACATGCTTAGAAGTAGATGTTGGACAAGGAAGACAACATAATGAATTGTGTTTGCTTGGTTCCGAACAATGTTATATGAGTAGAGATCCCTTAGCATGTGACGATCGCTTCCACCTCATATTAGCCAAAACTCCCGCACCAAGTAGAGATACTACTTGTGCATCCACAAACCTTCAACCCAGTTTTGCCATGAGAGTCCGCCGTACCTACCTATGGATTGAATAAGATCCCTCAAGTAAGTTGTCATCGGTGCAAGAAATAAAAATTGCTCTCTAATATGTATGATCTATTAGTGTGTGGAAAATAAGCTTTGTACGAACCTGTGATGAGGAAGACATAAAAGCGACAGACTGCATAATAAAGTTCTTTATCACAGGAGGCAATATAAAGTGACGTTCCTCCGCACTAAGAGGACACACATTCAAACCTCAAAAGCGCATGACAACCTATGCTTCCCTATACGAAGGGCCTATCTTGTACCTTTACTTTTTTCCCTTGAAAGAGTCATGGCGATCTTCACCAATTCCTTATTTCGCCTTTATCTTGGCTAACGTCATATGCTTGGGAAAGATCTATATTCATATGTCAACTTGGAGGTAAGCTTTCATGAATTATTATTGTTGACATTACCCGTGAGGTAAATGGTTGGGAGGCGAAACTATAAGCCCCTATCTTCCTCTGTGTCTGACTGAAACTTTGATCTCATGAGTACCAGATGAGTTGTAGCAATTATAGAAGAAAAAAGGATGATTAAGTATGTGGATTTGCTTTACCAGCTCTTATTTGACTCTTTCTGATCTTGTGATAAATTGCAATTGCTTCAATGACTAAAGGCATCAGTTGTTGCTTCTCGGTAAGGTTCTTGATCCATGCTTTACTTTGTGACAGAATTGTCACTTTAGCATGAGAGATTATATGTTGGTATTGCTGTTCTGATCATGATCATGATGCCTGCATGTTCGTATCTTGTTTTGTCGACACCTCTCTCCCTAAACATGTGGGCATGTTTATTGATCTAGGCTTTCGCTTGAGGACAAGCGAGGTCTAAGCTTGGGGGAGTTGATACATCCATTTTGCATCATGCTTTCATGTTGATATTTATCGCTTTTTGGGCTGTTATTACACTTCACGGTACAATACTTATGCCTTTTCTCTCTTATTTTGCAAGGTTTACATGAAGAGGGAGAATGCCGGCAGCTGGAATTCTGGCCTGAAAAAGGAGCAACTTTGAGATGCCTATTCTGCGCAACTCTAAAAGCCGTGAAAATCAACGTGGATTTTTTTGGGATTTATAAAAAATACTAGGCCGAAGAAGTGCCAGAGGGGCGCCAGCAGGAGGCCACAAGCCTTCTAGGCGCGGCCTCCCCTCCATGGACGCGCCTAGGGGGCTTGTGAGTTCCCTGCTGGCCCACTGGCCCCCCTCTTTTGCTACAAGAAGGGTTTCGGTCTGGAAAAAATCAAGAGGAGGCTTATCGGAGGATTCGCCGCCGCCACGGGGCGGAACTTGAGCATAACCAATCTAGAGCTCCGGCAGGACGATCCTGTCGGGGAAACTTCCTTCCCGGAGGGGGGAAATCATCGCCATCGTCATCACCAACACTCCTCTCATCGGAGGGGACTCATCACCATCAACATCTTCATCAGCACCATCTCATCTCCAAACCCTAGTTCATCTCTTGTAACCAATCTCCGTCTCGCGACTCTGATTGGTACTTGTAAGGTTGCTAGTAGTGTTAATTACTCTTTGTAGTTGATGCTAGTTGGATTACTTGGTGGAAGAGTTTATGTTCAGATCCTTGGTGCTACTCATTACCTCTCTGGTCATGAATATGATTATGCTTTGTGAGTAGTTAGTTTTGTTCCTGAGGACATGGGATAAGTCTTGCTATAAGTAGTCATGTGAATTTGGTATTCGTTTGGTATTTTGATGTGTTGTATGTTGTTTTTCCTCTAGTGGTGTTATGTGAACGTCGACTACATAACTCTTCACTATTATTAGGGCCTAGAGGAAGGCATTGGGAAGTAGTAAGTAGATGATGGGTTGCTAGAGTGACAGAAGCTTAAACCCTAGTTTACGCGTTACTTCGTAAGGGGCTGATTTGGATCCACTAGTTTAATGCTATGGTTAGAATTTGTCTTAATTCTTCTTTCGTAGTTGCGGATGCTTGTGAGAGGGGTTAATCATAAGTGGGATGCTTGTCCAAGTAAGGGCAGTACCCAAGCGCCGGTCCACCCACATATCAAACTATCAAAGTAACGAACGCGAATCACATGAACATGATGAAAACTAGCTTGACAGAAATTCCCATGTGTCCTCGGGAGCGTTTTACCTCCTATAAGACTTTGTCCAGGCTTGTCCCTTGCTACAAAAGGGATTGGGCCACTTTGCTGCACCGTTTTTACTTTTGTTACTTGCTACTTGCTACGAATCATCTCACCACACAACTACTTGTTACTGATAATTTCAGTGCTTGCAGATTTTACCTTGCTGAAAATCACTTGTCAGATCCTTCTGCTCCTCGTTGGGTTCGACACTCTTACTTATCGAAAGGACTACGATAGATACCCTGTACTTGTGGGTCATCAGGCGGCTAAAAGCGGAGAAGCTATTCTCGAGGCCCAATCACAACAAAGGCATTCACTCGACCCCCCATAACAGTGTCATTGTGCTCACAATTTATCAGACTTTCTCCTCGAATAATCAAAGGAAAAGAGCTCTCCGAGAAGCCGATCAAGTATTCGTGGTGGCAGCACCACACGCATGAACAAACACACCCATCATATTTATGGAGGAAGACCAGTCTAGAATATGGTCCAACCAAACACCAACCACATTAGCCCTCAATCACATTATAGATGGTTTCAAACTATCCAAGGTGCTAATGGACGGCGGCAGTGGCCTAAACCTCATCTATGAGGATACATTGGGGAAAATGCAGTTTGATCAATCCTGCATCGAACGCAGTAGCACAACTTTTCGAGGAATCATCCCCGAAAGAGAAACTCGATGCACGGGCCGGGTCTCCATCAATGTGGTCTTCGGCACCCATGAGAACTACAAGTCCGAAGAGCTCACCTTCCATATCATACCCTTCAAAAGCGTCTATCACGCCCTCCTTTAGCGGGAGGCCTTCACCAGATTCCAGGTCGTACCCCATTATGGGTATATGAAACTCAAAATGCCCGGACCCAATGGTGTCATTACCTTGACAATTGATCCATATAGAGCCCTATGGGTTGAAAATAAAAACCAGAGCGCTCGCCCTCGAGGCACACTTTGAGGCCCTTGCGGCTGAAGAACTCACCGAACTAAGAACGGTGGTTGACATGGACAACATGACTCTTAGCAAGAGGCCCAAGTCCATATCTTTCTGGACAGTCCAAGTATACGTGGACATGCTTCAAGGCATACATGGCATACGTGGACAATGTGGTCATTAAGACCAAACACGTCAGCCAACTAGTGGACGACCTCCGGCAAACCTTTGACAATCTCCTACAATATGACATACGACTAAACCCACAGAAGTGTGTGTTCGGTGTCCTCGCGGGTAAACTTCTCGGATTCCCAACAGAGCTAAAACATGTTCAAAAACTGATAGGTTGTGTGGCGGCGTTAAGCCGTTTTATCTCCCGCCTCGGTGAAAAGGCACTGCCGCTCTATCGCCTGCTCAAGCGAACCAAAAATTTCGAGTGGACCCAAGAGGCCATAGTAGCCCTGGAAGAAATCAAAACTTTGCTGGCCGGCAACCCAATACTGACAGCACCCGCAACAGGGGAACCAATGCTATTATACATAATGACCATGAATCAGGTTGTCAACGCAGTACTCGTGGTTGAATGAGAAGTGGCACACCACAAATTATGGGTACAGTAGCCAGTTTATTATGTGTCTGGATTCCTCACCCCGTGGAATACTTTCTACCTTCACTACCAAAAGATAGACTATGCACTCTTCATGGCATCGCGAATCTTGAACGGACCCACAAAGCAAGGAGCAAGCTTTCCATTGATGCCAAAGCACTGAGTGCCCTTCATGGGAGACACTTTGAGATCAGAATAATCATCGATCTGAAAAGTCATGTCATGATGCTTGCTATCATAATATCTCTTCTGACGGGACTGAGCTGCTTTGAGATTATCCCGAATGACACAAAAATTTATTCTGCTTTAGCAATCATGTCATTCCCAAGAATCTAACGCTCACTAGTCTCAAACCAATTGAGAGGAGTACGACACTTCCTGCCATATAGAATCTCGAATGGGGCGTTGCATGAACTTGCTTGAAAGCTGTTGTTGTATCAGAACTCGGCAAATGGGAGGCAGCCTTCCCACTTCATGCCAAAAGAAATCACAAAAGCTTTGAGCATATCTTGAAGAAATTGATTGGCTCTCTCCATTTGACCACTAGTATGAGGATGGAAGGCAATACTGAAATGGAACTTGGTGCTCATTGTAGTGTGAAAGGAATCCGAGAACTTGGAAACGGGGGTTGGGTGCGAGTCCACGCTGGGTGCAAGTGTTTGCTTCTTTGTATGTAGTCGATGAAAATGCCGATTGGTTGTTACTCCTATTGGTTCGATAAACCTTGGTTCTTTACTGAGGGAAATACTTATCTATATTGTGCTGCATCACCCATTCCTTTTCACGGAAAACCCAACACAGATCACAAGTATCAGGAAGGATTTGTGGCACCGTTGCTGGGGAGTATCACCAACCAATTATCAAGTAATTTCGCACAAATTATCATTCACTTGTTCTTCTTTCTATTTGCTGTTATATTTAGCTTGCTTCATAAATATCAAAAATACAAAAATAGTTATCTTTGCTAGTCACTACATTACTTCTTTGCTTACTAGTTTACTTGTCGCGCTTATTACTTTGCTTACTTGGTTAGCATGTTTCAACATATTGTGCGACTTATCAAATACTAATAACAATGATTTTATTAGTACACCTATACCACACGCCACTAGTGCGAAGTCTTATGATATAAATGTGGCATTGCTGAATCTTGTGATGAAAGAACAATTTTCGGGAAGTTCTAATGAGGATCCCGCTGATCAGCTTAATACATTTGTTGAACTTTGTTATATTCCAAAGAAAAAGGACATGGATAATGATATTGTGGAATTAAAATTATTTCCTTTTCTCTTAAAAGATAAAGCTAAATCCTGGTTCTCATCTTTAGCCCGTAATAGTATTGGAACATGGGATAAGTGTAAAGATACTTCTATTACCAAGTATTTTCCTCCTGCTAAGATCATCTCCCTTAGAAATCAAATTATGAATTATAAACAACATGACCAAGAACATGTTGCACAATCTTGGGAGAGGATGAAATCAATGGTAATAAATTTCTCTACTCATGGTTTGAACTTGTGGATGATTATTCAATATTTCTATGCTGGAATAAATTTTGTGTCTAGAAATCTTATAGATTCTGCTGCACATGGTACATTCATGGAGGTGACCTTTCGAAAGTACACCAAACTTTTGGATAACATCATGACAAACTACTCTCAATGGCATACCGAACGAACTCCAACTATTAAGAAGGTAAACTCTGTCGAGGAAATCACTACTTTGAGTGGAAAAGTTGATGATCTTATGAATTTGGTTGCTAGTAAAAATCCTCATGTTGATCGTAATGAAATGCCCTTTTCAACTTTGTTGAGAAATATGATATTTCCATTGATGTGAATTTGTCTCATGAAACAATTTTAATAACAATTCCTATAGGGGTAATTTCAATGCTAGGCCATATCCGAGTAACTCCTCTAATAGCTATGGCAACTTTTATGGCAATTCTTATGGAAGTATTTCTACCAATAATAGTAAGTTATCCAAAAATCTTGAGAATACCATTAAACACTTCATTAATTCTAAAAAAATTCAATACTATGGTAGAGAAAAAGTTGCATAACATTGATGATTTGGCTAGGAACATGGATATGATTGCTCTCGATGTAGAAACTCTTAAAAGTAAAACTTTGCCACCAAAGCATGACTTTAATGAGACTATTAAATCAAATATCTATCAATGAAAGTAAGGAGAGGGCTGCTAAGTTGAAAGCTAAGCGGGAATTCCTAGAAAAAGCTCTCCCACCCGGTTTTTACCGGAATCATGATGAAGATCTTAAAGTTCTTGGTACTTCTCGTGTTGAATATCGGTTTACTAATCTAAAAATAAATGATAAAGGGACTAGAGATGAGTTAACTCTATCTAGATAGGTCCCAACTTCTTGAAGGGTGATGATTATAGTGATAAAACTGAAAACGTGGGTTTGGAGAGGTTAAAACTTTACTAGTCATGTGCCCACTATCTTGGATCACAAGGATTTTAATTATGATAATTGTTCTTAAGTAGAATGCATTTCCTTGCTGCAATCCATCATTATCTCAGCCAATGCTTATGAACAAAATAAATCTTTTACCCAACATATAACAAAACCTATGATTTTATGATCAAAAAACTTGAGCTTGAAGCACTAGTGCGGGATGGTCCAAAGACGACACATCAATCAGAGACCCTTCGATGGAACTGTGTGCAATGCATGAATCACAAATGGTATAGTTCAAGCTCCGTCGCTAATGACACAAACTGTGTGCGGCGGTGGATCCATCAAATACGATTCGGAAAATAGTCGGGTGTGCGATCTACGGCAAATAGTTTGCTCTTATGAACTATTTGTGATTAGCGATGATAGCAGAAATGGTTAATAGAACTTCATACTTGTGCGAAGTACGGCATACAGCTCACTCGGATAAATTGGTTGTGCTGATCCAGCAGAACACGAATGGGTTAGTATAAGAAGGTGTGTATGATAAGCAACAAACGTTTCTTCCATCCAAATTGCATGGGAAGACCAATAATAAAAGAAACGATTCATCCGGTGTATTGTGGGAAGACGGTTGCTGCTAGACATTTGTCAGCGGTTGATGAAATCATTACCAATGCCATGTAGGGAAGTGTCATTTGCCTGTATTAACATCGTAGATGTTTTATTATTATTATTATTATTATTATTACCCATCTAACAGCGCATCACCCCTTATCCCTCTCTCGCGTCTTGTCACCGCGTTTTCGCCCGACAATTCCAGTGCACTCTTTGGCACTCCATATCATTTCTTTTGGCCACGTTCCCGCCCGGAACCACGCATGTTCCTGCGCAAGCTTCCCCATCGGTTTCCCGCCAGAAGCAAATGAGCATAAGAGCTGGCACGCGACACACATTGATGCACACCTAGTGCAACCTAGCCCATCTACCAAGCATGCCAACCCGACCAAGCGTCGCCTCTGCCATCAACCTCCTCGACAATGAAAACAATCTGATGTAGGCGCAATGGCCTGTCAAGGCTGATAACATGCTCGACGACACGCTAGACAACATTGTGTTGTGTGTCATCACAAGGGTTGAGCAAACCCTTGGCGCAGGGCACGACAGCGCCGCTGAGCAACATAGCCGCCTCACTATCGAGCAGCTACAATGCGCTGCACAAGAAGATCAATGGTGGCGCTCCGTGGAGGAAAACATGCATGTCCGCGCTGAAAGGGCAAGGCGCGTCGCACAACAAGACCGATGGAGGTCCGTAGAGAGAGAGAGGCGCGGCGCGCAACAAAGCAAGAGCGGTTCCATCCCCGTTTGCCTGTTATCCCACCCGACATGACATTGCAATTGTATCTAAGGCACGTGAGTAGCCCAATTTCTCTCTAGGAATGGGCAGAGGCCATCTGCACCGTACTTGCACGAGAGCCCGGCTGCACCGGACACCGACCGTGCCATTCGCATGGGTTGTGCCACTCGCCTTGTCTGGGCCCCCCTCAATGACAATGGGCTGGCCGGTAGGCTCGAGTGCCTCCTTGGCCTAGGTGTCTAGTGGGGAGCAGTAGAAGAAAATGGCCGTCGTATCCTCGAGATGGTAATCTTCGATGAATTAGCCAGCTTGGAGCTCGAGATCGCGCTCCAGCTGTATCGCGAGCGTGTAAACCGCATGGACGAATGCCTGATCGAGTTCAAGCAGAGCCAAGAGCTTCCGTAGGTTAGGGTGGTAGTCATGAACGCATTTTATTTTGTTGAATTGTTTTGATGTCGATTCCAATATGTGGAAACCAATCATAATATTGAGATGTTTTGACGTGTGAATGATTGATGTTCTATTGCTATGTTTCAATATGTGTAATAGGCTAATAGCTAGAGCCAAAAATCAATACGAAAATAGATAGAAATGTGAAACTAATAATATATATTAATCATTCAATAGTTCATTAGAGTACATATATATATATCATCACATATACGTGATGATAGTACTGAGCATAATATGTACAATGAATAAAAATTAAAGTAATAATAACCCCTCTTTGGGAGGGGAGCGGCAAAGCGACAACCTCTTGCCAGCCGCTCCATGATGCACGACAGCATCCCAACGCGGAGGCAATTCGCCGCCTCCTTCGCCTCACAGCGCTCGATGTACCAATCAGCCTCTGGCTGGCGGAGGCGTGCGACCATGCACACAATCTCACTAGGCACCCACCAGATCTCTTTGGCGGTGGCACACTCAAGCTTATCGGCCCACGCCCACGCAACGGTGAGGCACCTAGCTCCTTTGGCTTTCATTGTGTGGTACCGGTCATCTTTGTACACCTACTCTACTCGTCGACGCGCCCGCCGCGAAATCTCCAGCTCTTCCTTTTCTGATGCGGCACTAAAGGCATTCCAGGACACGAGGTTCCTCGCGCGATCCTCAACACAATCCTTCTAGAAAGCCACAAGCCTGACTCTCTCAGCCGACGGTAGCGCCTTCCACAAAGCCATATTGTACTATCCCCAAAACCAATTTATAGTTGGGGGTCTGGCACAACCTTTTATGGGGGCGCGAAGGGGTCCTCCTTGTCGATGTGATGCATCGTGTCCTCGTATGGTGGCACCTCCTCCTCTGCTTGTGCACAAACAGGCCGTGCCATGGCGGAATTTTGTGTGAGTGGTGGGGGAGAGAGACTAGATAACACAGGTGGGCTGACGTCTAAATGGGCAACATTTATAAGTGGCCGGAATCTTGATCGAAACTAGTAGAAAAAGGGGGAGACTACAATGAACGCGTCGCTCGCTGGAATTCAATGGCCTCGATAGCACACGATTGCTGGGTCAAAAGCCATGTGTGACTTAAGATCACCGACGGTTCCCAATGCATGACCGTGTGTGATTACTAGCCCGCAGAAATTGGATTTCAAAACACGAAGTGCGAAACAGAGTGCCAATTATGTGGGACCGTTTGTCTTGCCAAATATTTACATTTTCTATCCAAATGTAATACATGCATACCATTTGTGTTACAGAAGCAAGTCTAGTACTTTAACCGCGACATCTAGGCCCCATGTCAAGAAATCATGCAGATTTTCATGTACTTCAAAGCATTTTTTATTATTTTCTGAAATTAGTAACCTAAATTCTCAATGCTTGTGTACAATCTGTTACTCAAGTTATTTGGAAATCCTTCAAATTTATTGCATGTGGCATATATACAGAAGCAAGTAGTATGTAAATATGATTTTCCAGTAGTTTTTTTGCTTCATCTTGCATGTTCGTGTGTTTCAGTTTTGAACTATCGCCATTAAATTTCTAGAAACTAAGTCAATGTATAAAAATGCCAATAGAATGCCAATTGTTTTCAAATTTTTGGATACCCGTTATATTCGTGCATGGTAACGATTGCTGGTTTGTCATCACACAAGGCCCCACGTTCCTTCTTGGAACCACTCACCTTCGTGTGATGCTCTGGTTTGTTAGAGGCATGCGTCTCAAGTTGGCAATGGGGATTACTCGGGCGGGTATTGGAGTCCCATCCTTGTCCCATCACCGCACTCCCATCCCCGTCCCAGTATCTGTCTGCATGCGCGAGGATAAAAAGTTCACCATCCTCGTCCCCACTGGGTTCTTTATCCCTTGGGGAAACCCACACATGCATTTAAGAATAACCTATGATAGTGTTTCAGTATAAATATAGAGTACTTCAATGCAGTAAACAATATGTTGTGGTTAAGTTTGGGATTTCTTAGGGATTTTTGCGCCAAAGGGGTGGAATGTGTGGAAATTTGGGTGACTGAGGGGGCAAATTACACGCGGTCTACTAATTTCAAAGTCCACATGTAAGTACTTCATGGGTAAGGTGGGTATTTCTATCCCATTCTCATCCCCGCCCTTCAAGCTAGATAAGGTATTTGATCCTCGAGCTTCCCCATGGGCATTCAAGCTGGCACTTCGGCGTGCCCTAATAGAGTAATTACCCATGGGGATGCGGGTAATGATTAACCATTGCGATCTTGACATGTGTGAAACCTTACAGTACTGCAAGATAGTCCAAAGATGACACATCAATCAGAGATCATCTCGAACAAGACATTACATTGACCACGACATTTGGCCCCATGTCGGGAAATCATGCATATTTTCATGTACCCGGAGCATTCTTTTCATATTTTGAATTTTAAAACCTAGATTCCCAATGGTTGTGTCCAAACCGTTACTCAATATGTTTGAAACTCCTTCAAATTTATTGCCCGTGGCATATATACGGAAGCAAGTAGTACATAAATATGATTTTCCAGTTGTTTTTGCTTCAATTTGCTTATTCATGTGTTTCCGTTTAGAACTATGGCCATTAAATTTCTAGAAGCTAACTTAATATATAAAAATGCCAATAGAACACATACTATTTTCAAATATTAGGATATTGGTCGTATTCATACATTGTAATAATGAAAAAAAACTAGGCCGAATGAGGTAGCAATTGTCGGTTCATCATCACACAAGGCTCTATGTTCCCTCTCGGAACCATGACCCTTCCTGTGATGCTTTGTTTTATGAGAGGCATGTGTCAAAGCTTATCTCAAACATGCCATTATTTTAATCACGACATATTGGCCCCATGTCGAGAAATCATTTAGATTTTCATGTACTTCAGAGCATTTTTTTTTTCAATTTGAAAACCTAGATTCCCAATGCGTGTTCCCAAATCGTTACTCGAGATGTTTGGAACTCCTTCAAAATTAGTGCATGTGGCATATAAAGGGAAGCAAGTAGTACATCAATATGATTTTTCCATCAGTTTTTGCTTCATCTTGCATGTTCATGTATTTCAGTTTTGAATTATGGCCTTTAAATTTCTAGAAACTAACTTAATGCATAAAAACGCCAATTGAACCCCAAATATTTCCAAATTTTAGCATGTCGGTCGAGCATTGTCACGGTTGGTATCTTTTTCTTACAATTAAAACAATATCCGTTACCGTTGTCCCCCAAAATAATTTTACAATTCAATACAAAAAGTGAACTGCATACGAGGGAAGCTTCGTCGGCTTCATCTAGCTCGGATTACGTTCACCCTCTATCCTCATTCCCCAAAAAACCTTTTCTGCAAAGAAGGACATCGTGGGAACGCTTCATAAGGGTGCGTACGGCCGAACCCTCAACCTCGAGCGCTCCCGCCTCTGCCAAGAATGTGGCCGCCTCAGCCAAGAGCGCAACCTCGTCCACCTTAAGCACGGATGCATCCACCGAAAGGGCCTCTACGGCAGTCGAAAGAGCGTATGTAGCCGTGGAGATGGCTGCTGCAAAGCCAAGAGCGCTCGACTAGCGTACCGCACCGCGGAGGACGCCCTAGCCCGGGTCGAGGCCATCCAGACCAATATCGTGAACGCCCGTGTCAAGATACTCCAGACTTCGTCGGAATCCAGCATGCACCACATGTCCGGAGAGGCGGCTGCTACGGATGCCAAGATGCATGCCGTTGATGCGGGGGAGGAAGCCACGGAGCCCCTTCCCCACGAGATCTCCGAGCCAGAGCTGGAGATGTGGTAGCCGTTCGAGAGTGTCGAACACTGGGAGGTGTTGTGCGTAGCTCCGGAGGAGGTAGAGAAGTGCCTATGTGTCGGGGAATCGGCAGTGGATTACCGAAGTAAGCTCTGGTGGTGCCACTACTAGAGTACTAGAATGATGAGGGGGACACCGATGACGAGGAAACCACCGAGGATGAGGACGTCGTCGCGGTTGAATTCAGCCTCAAGACGCAGAGTCCAGCACAGGCGGAATGCCGCCCGAACAAGTCACCGACATCTCATCGAACATCGGTGAGGCATAGGGAGGCAACTCATTGGTGTCTTTGTTAAAGTTATGCGTAGTACTAATAACCTTTATTCAGAGAGACAATCTTTAGTTAGAGCTATGCCTATAGTTCAAGCAGCTTGATTATTTATGGAAGTTGCACGGTTCATTAACTGGAGCTATGTGTCCGCTAATTTGTATACCCAAGTTAGCAGTTGATGTTAAATTATGCAATGACGTGGATGTGCACTATAACTAGGGAATTCATGGGGAGGGGCAAATTTTTTATGTTCTATATTATCACACACGATAACAAAAAAACACCATGTCTGATGAATCTTTGCGCACCAAGTTTCCCTCCAACGAGCTAAAAAATGCACAGACCACCGAAACATCTACCTCCCTTTCTCCAAGGACCACATTTCCCCTGCTACCCCCCTCCCAAGCTACCACTGCCACATCCCTCCCTCTAGTATTAGAGCGCCACACACACGCCATGGTCTCCTCGAATGACCCCTCAAGCGGTATCTCCGACGAGGAAGCTCTTACAAGCCAGGTATCCGTCTCTCTTTTCTCTGGCTCAACTAGGCTTAGGGTTTTGGTTTGGAATTGGGGATTTTAAAGAGGCACGCCGATTTGAGCCATTTCTTTCTCTTGTAGCTCCCTAGGACAATCACTTTCAAGGAATGGAGTGTGGTAGCTCAAGACCTGCCCGGTCATGGTCAACATCAATTTCCATTCGTGAAGTTATGAGCTTTTGAATCTGGGTATAGTGGGATTAGGCGTGATTCAGAGACTTCCCGTGTGCTTTTTGATTCTGGATGTGATTAAGACACTGCTACAGTTCTACGATTGTGGGTGCCATTTTAATTGACATCAGTAGTAATATGTTATAAGTTTGTTCGGATCACATGGTAGGAATCTCATAACATGACTATAAAACATATCATTTAAGGACTTAGTGAAAATAATAGTTTTTCACGAACTGTTTTAACCTGAAGGCATATTCACAACAAGAAAACTATATGCTATAGGACTTATCATGGCATGAAAATTTATTGCATGGTAGTAGACATGATGCACTCCATTTCATTCAATATGAGCAAGGTCTAATCATGCACAAAAACATCACTAGCATCAACACAACATGGCAATCTGAAATAAAGAGATTCTCACACTTGGTGAAAATAACAGGGTGCAAGAGCAGCAGTTTTTAACAAATTGGCATGTTTGACAGTATAATGTACATACCTATCACTATTAATTTGATCTCACTCAAACACTGCTGATGTGCATCATGTACTACAAAGACTGTTGCATTTATATTTAGCTTTGTGTAAAATTGGGAATTTGTTATTGCACATGATAGAAATAGAGGAGGAATAAGAACCAAAGCATCCTACCACAAAGCCTCTTCGAGCGGAACCATGGCATGGCAGATGAAGACCCATTTGAAGCACAAAAGTCCAAGCATGGCCAACCATTTCTTGTTGGCGAATACCTTGAGGACTGTAGTTCCACTTTTTGCAGGTTATATAAATATTGCATGAACAAAATGTCAGAAGGAGAAGATCATAACATTCTGGAAGTGCACTACAAAAGCGGGCATTTTAATCACCTTGCAGGTACCATGAGTGTGGAATTCGAGGACTTTCATCTCTTCTTCAACTTCGATGAGCTTGATGCCACTCTTGTCAAATGCTTGATGTTGTAAGTACTTCACAAACTCTAATCAACTTATCCATACAAGGCTATAAATGAAAAAAAGCTAACTTTATTGTATTCCTCTCAGGAGGTTGATGGCACAGATATCATTAAGGGTGCATTTTTATTTCATAGATCATAATTTAGAAAACGGTATTTTGTTAGGAAAAAATGGGACACGCCAGGCATCCGTTGATCATGTCGCCAAAATCTCTTTGGACTTACACATAGGAGAATTCTTCACATGGCCATATCTTGAACAATAAGTTTAATATACAACCACACATACATTGATCGTCTTTCAGTTTTCTCATAGTTTGTAAGTTCAAGGTTTTCTCAAACTCTAGACGTCACTGGATCTTGGTGGTCATTGTTCCAAAATGCAATAAAGTTTACTTCTTGGATTCTCTTAGAGAGTCACATAAGCCTTAGGATCTGAAAGATCTTAAGGATTTCATGGATATGTATTGAATTCTTTGATGTTAATATGTTGTGTTCATATCTAGTTCAAGAATTGAGTATGTGAAAATTCATCTTCACTTGTAGTGTATTGTAAAAGAACATAACTTTAGGAGGGTTACGGTTCAACTACCAACTACCTCTAGAGCACGTGATCGTTTCTCTGGTAAGACAACGAAATCCATTATTTTTAGAAAATGCTAGTCAAATGTTCAAGTTTCTAAGTAAACCTCTTTCTATTTCTCTCCAAAGAAAAATTAAGAAACAACTTACACCGATTAGGTTATTCCTAACATGGAAAATACATGACTAATACTGCACAAAAAAATTCAATGTCCTCAACAACAACAAGGGACCAGCCAATGTGGTTACTACGTTTGCACACACATGATGAACCTATGCACACATGTTGAATGTGGTGTCTATGCTCACAAAATAGGACTAGTAAGTGGGTTTCCTAATTAATATCTTCTACTCCACATGTATGTCATATTCTAATCTAAAAGTCCTGGAGTTGATCTTCGGACCGATGAACTCTGAACTGCTCGGCGCAGATGAATTGTTGTGTGTTAGGAAATTTATCTGGACTTTCTTTCTGAAACACCATATCAAGCCCACTAAAGGCGTCAAATATTTCAGGATCCATATCCCCTAATAGTAGGTGCCCGTTCATATAGTGTTATCAGCTAAACATATACGCATGGATACCTTGTTTTCCATGTGATCATGTCTTCATATTTCATACACTACATGATTACGTATTGCATATGTCAGTCTTACAACTGTGGAATTCAGCAAGCATTTTCTCAATTGCATATTGGCATGAATTAAGATGAATGTTCTTCCTGTGGACACTATTGGTTCAATTGCATATTCCTGCAAATTATGATGAATGTTCTTCACGTGGAAACTATTTGTCGATTGCATATTGTGGCGAATTTTCTATTCATAGGGTGATTCATACATGATATTTTACAATAACCTGGCCATTTCAGCGCACACGATTCAACCAACTAAGTGTGTGCAATCCAGAGCGGAAAGCACAAGAAACTCACAGCGCAACTACGTGTGATCTACAGGAAAAGCACACACAACTCATAGCGCAATCGCTTGTGATCTATAGGAAAGGCACACGAGATATAAACTGAAACGTTGGTGATACATAATAAATCGCAAACGATTTGCAACACTTGTATGTGTGCATAGGATCTCCTCAATTGTTTGTGATAGCACCTTATCTCACACTGAGCGAACACGAACTGTTCCCGATGCAAAGACGATCCCATGCTTATTTTTTGGGAAACATGTCTGATGATATCATGCATGGCAGACCGTTGCGAGGGAAATCTCGTGTGCGATGATGAAGATATCACACACAATTTATACCATGGCCCGTGTGGATTAGGAAACATTTTGCAAACGGGAAAAGTTCAAAGACCGTTCGTTTTCCATCAGCAATTATACGTGTTTGACATGTGATAGACGTGTGTGATTCGTCCCAAATCCCACATGTACGCCCAAAATATAGTCTGTGCGATACATTCCTGCACCACACATGAGTATTTTTGCACATTGTTTGCATTCATTGGTCACCATCGCTGATGGGTTTTCCGTGTTGTGTGGGATGGGCCCCCTATCGCCCACACGTGCAAGGCGACGGTTTGAAACTACGTCGCAGAAAGGGGTTAAAAATTGTTTGTATAGCACGTCGCTGCACTAGTGGAGTCTCTATTCAGAGTCAGTTGCATGATGAATGGGAACCTACTATTAAAATTAAAATCAAATGATATGAATGCAATGCCTTGTGTGACCTAGGTGCTAGTGTCTCAACTATACATACCTAAATCTTTGTGTGATGTACTTGGTCTCACTAATATTCATGAGTGTTCCCTTAATTTACATCTTGTGGACTCTACTATCAAGAAGGCTATGGGGAGAATAAATGATGTTCTCATAATTTCTCATAGAAATTATGTGCTTGTAGATTTTATAGTTCTTGATATTGAATGCAACCCATCTTGTCCAATAATACTTGGGAGACCTTTTGTACGAACTATAGGTGCATTAATTGATATGAAAGAGGGAAACATATGATTCCAATTCTCATTAAATAAGGGATGAAACACTTACCTAGAAATATAATAAAACCACATTATTATTCTATCATGAGGTCAACTTACGGGTGGAGTGCCAAACAAGACAACACTTGAATCATATGCATTATGCCTAGCTAGGGGCGTAAAACAATAACGCTAGGTGGGAGGCAACCCAATAGTTATCTTCATTTTTTGTTTTTAATTTCTCTTTGTGTGTGATAAAATTATTGTTTCCTATGTAATGATTGCATTTTTATGTTTAAATTATGGCTTGTGCCAAGTAAATCCTTTGTGATGATTTTAGTGATAGTAGAATTGATACGGTACGAAAACAAAAACGTTAGCGTCCAGTGCAGAATTTCTCCGATATTACTCGAATGTCTTTTTGATCTGAATTGTATACACAGTATTTTTATACAAATTCCTTAAGTCTTCGTAATTTTTCAGAATTTTTGGAATTACATAAGTATGGTACTTATTTATATCATTATAGACTGTTCTGTTTTAGACAAATTCCATTTTTGCTTGCATAGTTTGCTTGTTTTGATGATGCCATGGATTGTATCGGAGGGTATAATTCATGGAGAAATTAGAATACATTACCTTATGCAATAATAAAATATGAATCAACTTATAATAGTTCCTAAACTATTTGATATGTTTATTATACCAACGGATGTCATGAAGTTTCTGTTGAGTTTTGTGTGCTGAAGTTTTCAAGTTTTGGGTGTTATCACGATGGATGGAGGAATAAGGAGTGGGAAAGAGCATAATATTGGGTAGGCCGAAGGTACCCCAAGGTAATATTCAAGGAATACTCAAGCGACTAAGGTTGGGGTTGCCCCGGAAGGCACCCCCTCTTTCGTCTCAATCCATCGGTATGTCATTTGGAGCTATATTTTTATTCATCACATGATATGAGTTTTGCTTGGAGCATCGTTTGATTTAGTTTGATTTTGTTTTAGTTTTCCACAATCATTATTCTCTGATTACACCCACTTGAGAGAGACACAAGATCACCATGATTTATTAGAATACTCTATGTGCTTCACTCATATCTTTTGAGCTTAACACCTGCTCTAGTTCTTCACTTGTATCTTTTAGAGCACGACGGCGTATAGATTTTAAAGAAATAATTTCACTCTTGTTATTCACTTATATTTGTTTGTTAGGTAATAATTAGCGTCGGTAATTTCATGGTTATAAGACTAGTCCAAAGTTAATAGGTATTCAACGAGTGCATAATCAAAACCACATGTAGCACATAAAAAATAAATCATGGTTAATGATATCAATGTGGTAATGTGAAAAAGAATGAGTGCATGATCATTGGTTACTATAGGTATCGTGAATTAGAGGTTGTTTACTTGGTGTTCATCTAAATACTTTTATGGCATGGTGATGATGTGTGAGCATACTTATTCCTCATTGAAATCCTAGTGATGTTTAAGTCGGGGGCGCACGATGGTTAACTCCTACCAAGCTCCTCCTACGGGCATGCGACTAGTGCTTTGATTCGAGAGAGATAATAAAATCTTGCAATAAGTATGTGAGTTCCTTATGACTAATGTGAATCCATGGATATAATCACTCTCACCTTCACATATTTGCTAGCCGCTTTGGTACCTTGTATTGCTCATTCTAACCTCGAGGATCGGTGCAACCATCGCTGGTGCATCCAAAACCCGAGACATGATACACTCTGTTGCAAATAAACTCATTATATTTTCCTCAAAACAACCACCACACCTACCTACCATGGCATTTCCATAGTCATTCCGATATATATTGCCATGCAACTTCCACCGTCACATCAAATGACTTGTACTTCCATTATATTGCTTTGCATGATCATATAAGCTGACATAGTATTTCTCGCAAAGGCACCGTTCACCATTTTTATACATGTTAGACTTGACCATTGCACATCCTGGTACACTGCCAGAGGCATTCATGTAGAGTCATAGTACAGTTTGTCATGTTGAGTTGTAAGTAAATAAAAGTGTGATGATCATCATTATTAGGTCACTGTCTAAGTGAGAAAAGGATGATGGAGACAATGGTTTCCCCACAAGTCAGGATGGGAATTCGGACGAAAAAGAAAAAAAAAGGGATAAAAAGAAAAAAGAAAAAAAGAAAAAGAAAAAAAGAGAAATAATGAAAAAGAAAAAAATGAAATAAATGAGAGAAAAGAGACAAGGGACAGTGCTACTACCTCTTTGTCCACACTTGTAGCTCAAAGTGGAACCATGTTCTTCATATAGAGACACTCTTCTTTTACCACTTCCATATGCTAGTGGGGATTTTTCATTTTAGAACTTGGCTTGTATGTTTCGATGACGTGCTTCCTCAAATGCCCGAGGTCTTCTTGAGCAAGCAAGTTGGATCCAGACCCACTTAGCTTTAGTTGAGCTTTCATACACTTATAGCTCTAGTGCATCTCTTCATGTCAATCCCTACTCCTCGCATTGATATCTATTTATGGACATCTCCATAACCCATTGATACGCCTAGTTGATGCGGGACTTTCTTCTCCACTTTCACCTATTTGAAACCTACGACCATATTCTCTTCCACCTTTATGCTATATCCATGGTTCACGCTCATGTATTAAGTGAGTAGTAAAAAGTTGAAGCGCATTAAAGAGTACAATTCAATTTCTCAACTTGAAACCGTGGTGCTTAATTAAGCACATTTGTATTTATGTGGTGAAGACGGAGCCATGCTATGCTTATATGATAAAATGAATTGGGGATGAACATCCTTTAATGATCGTATATTTTGAAACTTGATGATTATGCTACTTATGTTTATGAATATTACTATGGTGATTTTTATTAATTCATAGTTTCTCAATGATCAAACCTGCACTAGATTACATGTTGGGTAGCATGTCACATCAAAATTTTCTGTTTTTATCATTTACCTACCCGAGGACGAGCATTAATTAAGCTTGGGATGCTAATACGTCTCCAACGTATCTATAATTTTTGTTTGTTCCATGCTATATTATTATCATTCTAGGATGCTTTTAGGGTGTCTATATACCAATTAATATGATTTTTGAGCACTAAGCTATTAACCAAGTGTCGAGTGCGACTTGTTGTTTTCTGCATGTTTTTGGCATTTTAGGTTTATAGTACCAAACGGAGACCAATTGCCACGAAACTTTTATGATTTTTTTCTGGATCAAAAGAACCTGGAAACTTCGGGAGGACATTACACACTACACAAGGGAAGGAGCACAAAACATGATGCACCAAGGGGGGTCGCCATGCCCTGATGTGTGTTGCCCCCTCTCGTGTGGCCCCGGACGTCCCTCTCTAGCCTATAAATTCAAAAATATCCCAAAACCCTAGGGGAGACACCAGAATCACTCTTTCCGCCGCCGTGGGTCTCTTTTCCGTGTCGTGTCGGAGGGGAGGGGGTCGATAATAGAGGGCCTCTATGATACGTCTCCAATGTATCTATAATTTTTGGTTGTTCCATGCTGATATAATATCATTCTAGGATACTTTTTCGGCATTTATGTTCCAATTTATAATATTTTTGACCGCTAACCAATTGACCCAGTGCCCAGTGCTAGTTCCTATTTTCTGCATGTTTTTGCTTTACAGGTTTACCCTAGCAAACGAAGTCCAAATGCCACGAAACTTTAATATGATTTTTTGGACTATATGAAGACCTGCAAGCATCAGAAGTGGATGAGAGGCCGCACGAGGGAGGCACAAGACAATAAGGCGTGACCCAGGGCCTGGTCGCGCCCTTATGGCTTGTGGAACCCCTGGATGCCTCCCGACGTCCCACTCTAGCCTATAAATTCACAGTTATTCTGAGAACCCTAAGAGCACTCCCGAAACACTTTCTCCGCCGCCACAAATATCTGTTCCGAGGGGAGCCATCCAAACCAACGTTCCGGCGATCTGCCGGAGGGGAGATCAATCACGGAGGGCCTCTACATCAACCTTGCTGCCCTCACCATGATGTATGAGTAGTTCACCACACACCTACGGGTCCGTAGGCAGTACCTAGATGGCAATATCTCACCATGATGTGTGAGTAGTTCACCACACACCTACGGGTCCGTAGGCAGTACCTAGATGGCAATATCTCTCTCTTATGATCTTCAATATCATGTTCATCGCATCTTCACTTGGATCTATCCGATGTAATCACTATGTATGGCGTGTTTGTTGGGATCCGATGAATTGTGGGTTTATTTCAGGTTATTCATGAAAAGTATTTTGAGTCACGTCTGATTATTATGATTCTTTATTGCATAATCATCCTAGCTTCGTAATGCTCTCCAATCTATTGAGATAGTTTGGCCAACTAGATTAATATTTCTTTAGTGGGAGTTATGCATTGTAGTAGGTTCAACCTGACGAATTTCTATATCCCAGTGATGGAAGGGGACAAGTTACATCTTTGTGTTGCTGATACTAAGGGTAAAACGATGGGGTTTATTCATATTAATTGAGTTTACTTTTCTACATCATTTCATTGTTCCCCAAGCATTACTCTGTTTTTACTTAATACATAGAGAGGCAATCATAGAAGCGCTCTTGAAGTGGAGTAATAGTAATAGGTGCAGGCAGGAGTCGGCTAATTTTTTATGGACGTGATGCCTATATACATATGTTCATTGTCGTGAAAATCGCATAATTATTCGCTGTTCTATGAATTTCGCAACAGTAATTTGTTTACCCACCATATGCCTTTGCCATGAGAGATGCCACTAGGGAACAGTATGACCCCCAGGTCTATTCACTTATATATTTACAAATGATACTATTACCTTGGTGCCATTATTTGTATTTTATTTTATTTGCAAATTACAATTATCAAAAATTATCTATTACACCTCATTTGCTTGCAAATAATGTGATCAAGGGGATTGACAACCCTCTTGCCCGCGTTGGGTGCAAGTTGTTTGCTTCTTTTTGTGCAGTCCCTGAAGACGGTTGAGGATTGGTATTCCTATTGGTTCGATAAACCTCGGTTTCATAACTGAGGGAAATACTTACCCGCATTGTGCTGCAATAACCCGTTCCTCTTCATGGAAAACCCAACGGAGATCATAGTCACCACGAAGTATTTCTGGCGTCGTTGCCGGGGAATACCATCACCAACTATCAAGTAGCTTCTCACAAATTCTCATTCACTTGTTCTTTTTTTTGCTTTTATATTTAGTTTGTCACATAAAAATTAAAAATACAAAATATTTACCTTTGCTTGTTGCTAGCTTACTTCGTCGCTTGCTAGTTTACTTGTCTTGCTTGTTCGGTCACCATGTCTCAAGATACTACTAAATTGTGTGACTTCTCAAATACTAATAATAATTATTTTATTAGTACTCCTATACCACCCGACACTAGTGCGGAGGCTTTTTATATTAATGCTACACTGCTGAATCTCGTGATGGAAGATCAATTTTCGGGAAGTCCTAACGAGGATCCGCTGCTCATCTTAATACATTTGTTGAATTATGTGATATGCAAAAGAACAAGGATATGGATAATGATATTGTGAAATTAGAATTATTTCCTTTTTCGCTAAGAGATAAAGCTAAAGCTTGGTTTTCATATTTACCTCGTAATAGTATTGGAACGTGGGATAAGTGTTAGGATGCTTTCATTGCCATGTATTTTCCTCCTACTAAGATCATCTCCCTTAGAAATCAATTAATGAATTTTAAACATCAATATCATGATCATGTTGCACAAGCATGGAAGAGATTGAAATTAATGATAATAAATTGCCCAACTCATGGTTTAAACTTGTGGATGATTATCCAAAATTTCTATGATGGACTAAACTTTGCGTCTAGAAATCTTCTAGATTCTCCTTCAGGTGGTACCTTCATGGATGTAACCTTAGGAGAGGCCACCAAACTTCTGGACAATATTATGGAAAATTATTCTCAATGGCACACCAAAAGAGCCCCAACTTGTAAGAAGGTAAATTCTATTGAAGAAATTGCTACTTTGAGTGGAAAAGTGGATGCTCTTATGAATATGGTCACTAGTAAAAATACTCAGTTGATCCTAATGATATGAATTTGTCTACCTTGATTGAGCAAAATAATTATGCTATTGATCTGAACTTCATCTCACGAAATAATTTCAACAACAATGCTTATAGAGGAAATTTCAATGCTAGACCGTATCCCGGTAATTCCTCTAATAACTATGGAATTTCTTCTACAAATGCTAATAGGATACCCGTTTATCTTGAGAACACAATTAAAGAATTTATTAATTCACAAAAAGTTTTCAATACTATGGTAGTAGAAAAATTGCATGTTGTTGATACTTTGGCTAAAAACATGGATAGAATTGCTCTTGATGTAGAAACTCTTAAAAGCATGGTGCTGCCACATAAGCATGATTTTAATGAGTCTATTAAATCTATACAAATATCTATTAATGAAAGTAACGAGAGGACCGCTAAGTTGAGAGCTAAGCGGGAATTCTTAGAAAAGGTTGTTCCACCCGGTTTTTACCGGAATCATAATGAAGATATTAAAATGATTGGTGTTTCTCCTATTGAATCTTTGTTTACCTCTCTGAATATAAATGATAAAGGGACTGGAGATAACTCAAATCTAGTTGAGGAGTGTCCCGTTTGCTTGGAGGGTGATAATTTTGATGCTAAAATTGAAAAAAGCGGGTTTGGAGATGTCAAAACTTTAGCTAGTGATGTGCCCACTATCTTGGATTATAAGGACTTTAATTATGATAAATTATCCATAGTATAATGTATCTTGCTGCAATCCATTATTATTTCACCCAACTCTTATGAACAAAACAAAGCTTTTACCGAACATATAGTAGAATCTATGATGAAAGCTTATGATGAGAAACTTGAAGTTGACGTTTCTATTCCTAGAAAATTGCATGACGAGTGGGAACGTACTATCAAAATAAATATAAATAAATATGAATGCAATGCTTTGTGTGATCTTGGTGCTAGTGTTTCAACCATACCAAAAACTTTATGTGATGTGCTTGGTCTCACCAATATTTGAAGCGTGTTCCCTAAACTTGCATCTTACGGATTCTACCATCAAGAAACCTTTAGGTAGAATTAATGATGTGATTATATTGCAAATAGAAATTATGTGCCTGTAGATTTCACTGTGCTTGATATTGATTGCAATCCTTCTTGTCCCATAATACTTGGAAGGCCATTCTTACGAACTATAGGTGCAATTATTGACATGAAGGAGGGAAACATAAGGTTCCAATTCCCATTAAAGAAAGGGATGGAACACTTTCCTAGAAATAGAATTAAACCACCTTATGAATTAGCCATGAGAGCCCCTTATGGGTTGAGTGTCAAAGATGACAACACTTGAAACTATGCATTATGCCTAGCTAAGGGCATAAAACAATAGAGCTTGTTGGGAGGCAACCCAATAGTTATCTTTAATTTTGTTTTTTACTTTATGTTCTTTTGTGTTGACATGATTATTGACTCTGTAATGATTACACTTCTATGTTTTAGTTAGTGTTTGTGCCAAGTAAAGCCTTTGTAATAACTTATTTGATGAGTATGATTGATACTGTGCAAAAACAAAAACTTTTGTCTATAGTGAAGAATTTTTATTTGTCTGTTGGATCATGCTAAGTTCTTGAAATTTTTGCACAGTATTTAAGTATAAATTCTCCACGTTGTCCTAGTTTTTCAGATTTTTTAGAGTTACATAAGTATGGTATCTTTATAGATTGCTACAGACTGTTCTGTTTTAAACAGATTCTGTTTTGCATGCATAGTTTTCTTGTTTTGATGATGCTATGGATTATATGGGGGCGTATAAGTCATGGATAAGTTAGAATACAGTACCTATTATGCAATTATAAATTAGTAATCAATTTATAACAGTACCTAAAGTATATAATATATTTCTTATACTAACAGATCTCACGAAGTTTTGTTGAGTTTTGTGTGATTGAAGTTTTCAAGTTTTGAGTGTGATCGCGATGGACCATGGAATAAGGAGTAGCAAGAGCCTAAGCTTGGGGATTCCCAAGGCACCCCAAGTATTATTATAAGGAAGACTCAAGCGTCTAAGCTTGGGGATGCCACGGAAGGCATCCCCTCTTTCGTCTCAAACCATCGGTATGTCACTTGGAGCTACATTTTTATTCATCACATGATATGTGTTTTGCTTGGAACATCGTTTGCTTTTGTTTGCTTTTATTTCAGTTTTTCACAATCATCATTTTCTAGACACACCTATTAGAGAGATACTCACATTCATTATGATTTGCTAGAATACTCTATGTGCTCCACTTACGCCTTTTGAGCTTGGAAGTTGCTCTAGTACTTCACTTATATCTTTGTTTGAGAGCTGAATAAATAGTGAAGGTAATTTGCATGGGTCATAATACTAGTAAAAACATAATAGGCATTCAATGAATGATAATCAAAACCATCATGTAACACACATAGAGAAACTGCGAGTTAATGACATTGATATGGTAATATGAAAAAGGTGCAAGTCCATAATTGTTGATTCATACAAGTGTCGGGATTAAAGGGGTGTTAACTTGTTGTTCATCTAAATATTAAAGAGGCATGGTGATGATGTGTGAGCATTCATATTCCTCGTTAAAATCCTAATGTTGTCTCGAGTCGGGGGCGCGCGGCGGTTAACTCCTACCAACCCCCTCCCTCGGGGCATGCGAGCAGTGCTTTGATGTGTGATAAAACTAATAAAACTCTGCAATAAGTATGTGAGTTCTTTATGACTAATGTGACACCTTGGACATACACATCTTTACCTTCATATATTTGCTAGCCTCTTCAGTACCATGCATAGCCCATTCTCACCTCGAGGATTGGTGCAACTTTCACAGGTGCATCCACACCCCGCATCATGATACGCTCTATTGCACATAAGCCTCATTATATCTTCCTCAAAACAGCCACCATACCTACCTATTATGGCATTTCCATAGCCATTCCGAGATATAGTGCCATGCAAATTCTATCGTCACTTCACGTGACTAGTTCGTTCATCGTCATATTGCATGATCATATAGAGCTGACATAGTATTTGTGGCAAAGCCACCTTCCATCATGTTTTTGATACATGTCACACTAGATCATTGCACATCCCGGTGCACTGCCAGAGGCATTCTCAGAGAGTCCTATCTTCCTATCAGTTCTCCATATTGAGTTGTAAGTAAATAAAAGTGTGATGATCATCCTTGTTAGAGCATTGTCCCAGTGAGGAAAGGATGATGGAGACTATGATTCCCCCACAAGTTCGGATGAGACTCCGGAAGAAAAATAAATAAAATGGGGGAGGCCAAATTATCCCACCATATAAAAAAATATTATGGGGGAGGCCAAAAAGAGAGAAGGGACAATGCTACTATCCTTTACCATACTTGTGCCTCAAAGTGGCACCATGATCTTCATAGCGAGAGTCTCCTATGCTATCACCTCCATATGCTAGTGGGAATTATCTTATCCTAATAAACTTGGCTTGTATATTCCAATGACGGGCTTCCTCAAATGCCCTAGATCTTCATGAGCAAGCAAGTTGGATGCACACCCCACTTAGCTTCAGTTGAGCTTTCATACACTCATTGCTCTAGAGCATCATTTGCATGGCAATCCCTACTCCTCGCATTGACATCTATCGATGGGCATCTTCATAGCTCGTTGGTACGCCTAGTTTATGTGAGATTATCTTCTCCACTATTTACCCCTTTGATATCTACCACCATATTCTATTCCACCTATATGCTATGTCCAATGGTTCACTCTCATGTATTGTGTGAAGAATAAAAATTTGATGCATATTTAAATAGTATGATCCAATTGCATGACTTGAACACCGTGGTGCTTAACATTTGTATTTACATGGTGAAGACGGAGTCATGCCTTGCTAATACAATAAATATGAATAAGGGTAAACATTCGTTTAGCATCGTATACTTTGAAAATCAATAATTGTGTTGCTTATACTTAATAAATATTATTATGATTCTGTTTGTTAATTCATCGTTTCTCATTGATCATACGTACAAGAGATTACATTATGGATAGCATGTCACATCCGAAATTTTGTTTTTATCAATTACCTACTCGAGGACGAGTTGGAATTAAGATTGGGATGCTGATATGTCTCCAACGTATCTATAATTTTTGATTGTTCCATGCTGATATATTATCATTCTAGGATACTTTTTGGGATTTTATATACCAATTCACAATATTTTTGAGCACTAACCTATTGACCCAGTTCCCCACGCGAGTTCCTGTTTTCTGCGTGTTTTTTGCTTTGCACGTTTACCCTACCAAACGAAGTCCAAATGCCATGAAACTTTAATATGATTTCTTCTGGACTATATGAAGACCTCCAAGCACCGAAAGTGGACAAGAGGCCGCACGAGGGATGCACAAGCCAATAGGGCATGGCCCAGGGCTTGGTCCCACCCTTATGGCTTGTGCCCCCTTGGATGCCTTCCGACGTCCCACTCTGGCCTATAAATTCCCAAATATTCTAAAAACCCTAAGAGCACTCCCGAAACACTTTTTCCGCCGCCGCAAGTCTCTGTTCCGACGGGAGGTCATCTAAAACTCCGTTACAACGATCTGCCGGAGGGGAGATCAATCACGGAGGGCCTCTACATCAACCTTACTGCCCTCGGCATGATGTGTGAGTAGTTCACCACGTACCCACGGGTCCGTAGGAAGTACCTAGATGGCAATCTCTCTCTTATGATCTTCAATACCATGTTCATCGCATCTTCGCTTTGATCTATCCGATGTAATCACTATGTTTGGTGTGTTTGTTGGGATCTCATGAATTGTGGGTTTATGTTCAGATTATTCATGAAAAGTAATTGAGTCACCTCTGATTATTATGATTCTTAATTGCATGATCATCATAGCTTCGTAATGCTCTCCGATCTATTGAGATAGTTTGGCCAACTAGATTAATATTTCTTCAGTGGGAGTGGTGCGTTGTAGTAGGTTCAACCTGGCGAATTTCTATATCCCAGTGACAGAAGGGGACAAGATACGTCATTGTGTTTCTGCTACTAAGGATAAAACAATGGGGTTTATTCATATTAATTGAGTTTAGTTTGTCTATGTCATTTCATTGTAGTCCAAGCATTACTCTGTTTTCACTCAATACATAGAGAGGCAAGCATAGAAGCGTTCTTGGAGTGGAGTAATAGTAAGGGATTTTTATTTCTGTGCCCCTCGTTTGTTAGTTCTACTCATTCGTCCCCACGCTCTTAACTTTTGCTCACTTTTCCCCACTCCCTTGCTCGAAACCCTCAGAATAGGTTACAACGGACGTTGCTGTCGGGTCAGTGCTTTGACCATTAACTCTGACGAGTGGGGCCGCGTAGGGCCGAGTCCACCTTTGACCGTTTACGCGTATAGTGGTTTCGTATGCTGACAGTACAGTGGTATTCGTATATGTGGGCGCATGCAACTGACCGCGGTCATGGGGTAGCACGTGTCGATGGGACATGCTCGAAACATCCCATCGTATAAAGAGGGGGAACCACCTCCCAGCGCATCGCCCCTACCATTTCCCTCAAATCCCCTCCCTGCCGCATCATCTTCCTCTCCCCAACTGACATCATCTCCCATAGCATCCTCTTCCTCACCTTCATCGCCTCCATCTATCCGATGGCGGAAGCTCATGGCGACGCCAGCGCAGCAGCCGGAGATGTAGTGGAGTTGCAGGGCGCGGTGACCGCGGATGAAGTGAAGGATGTTGGTGGCGTCCACGGCGGTGCGGGTGTAGCGACCCGACTCGAAACGAGTCAAGCCTCTGTGTATCTGTGCCATCCCTGGATCAGTATGCTGGCACACACAGTACATCAATGTATATATCAAAGTGCAATCACATGTAAATAGCGTAAAACTGATATATACCTTAAATATCTCAGCGGAAGCAGTCAAGGGAGTGGAGTCCCAATAAACACCAACGGCAAGTTGAGTGTAGACTGTAACCCTGAATTGTACTCTTACTCGTCAAAGAAAAATATCTGCAACATAAGACGTTGCAGCCGTGTAGGTCAGCATATTGAATATGCCGGCAAGTCACATATGAGAGGGAAAAAATATAATCATCTATCTCTACATGCATATATGGCAGGTGGGGCTATAAGTTTTTAGCGAAAAGCAAGTTTTCTCCTACATCAAGAGGGGGCTAAAAGAAAAATGTTACTACATTGTTGGTTGTTAACGAGATGGTTCTGCCAACCAGTTCTCGTACCCGAGTTGTCAATAATTACCCTCATCAAATATATTTAATGGTGTTGAGAAATCCAGATAACTCCAGTTCCTTTGGCTCAAGTTGTCCATGACCGTGGACACGGCTAATCGATTAGGTTTGAGTACTCTACAGAGTTTTGCACACGTTCCCCACAAGATTTGATCACCTCCGTGTATGTCCTCGCACTTCAGGGGGTTTGAAGACTGGATGATCAAAACATGGTCTTTCAACGGGTCCCTGTGAATCCCTGTCGGTGCCCATCCAATCCTACCGTTCTTCTACATCTGCTAGCACCACCTGTCCAGAGTCGCCGCGTTGTCCAACCAAGCCAGAGCCCATAATGACTTGTGGCTGTGCAGGTAAGCCTTGGGCCTTGAAAATATCCGTCCGTCTCTTTAAGCCTGGGTGAAGCTTTCCGCAGGATGTCATGGCCTCTCCAGCATCCCGGGTCATCCACTGGGTTCTCCAAGGAGCCGATCAACCGTCCTTCACCCAGAGTTGCATTGCGTCCGAGGTCTTGAAAATCTTGTCTTAACCGGTCTTGATTATTTAATCAACCTCGCATCACTCGTGTTATGCACTCAACCGAAATTCCGTCTACTCAAGCATGGCAATATGAAATTTGTCGTCCCGGGGCCAAGTATCGGGGTTGTTGTGTGCCTACCACATGATACTACAATCTATACTACAATTTCCAAGTACCTAAGCAGCATGGAATTGGGCATAGGATGGTAGAACTACGATGCATAAAACATAGGTGATAGTATGATCAAAGTGACTTGCCTGGTATTACTTGATGAAGATAGTCGCTCTCAAAATCCTGATAATTCTACTCGCCACACTCCGAGCAATCTATCGTAAATGAATAGCATTCAATAAACATTCATGCCAAAAGAGGAAGAACCAAGAGAACATAAGAACAAAGCATGTCTTGGTACAAAATAACAACGTACTAAGGTTTAATAAAAAGGTCCTAAGTGTGTTGTAAAGTGAAGGTGCATGAATGAGATCAAAAGAGTTAATGAACGAGGAACCATTGCTATATAAGCTCGACTTGCATACACTATGGGAGATGATCAAAAATATTGGGAGAACAACATGAATGTTGTTTGACAAATAGTATAAGACATAAGAATTTATTTGTAGAAAGAATTTCTTGATATGGAGCACTACAACGCAAGTTATAGCGAATTGAAGTATGAATTAAATTTGCATTAAAAAGGTCAAGAGAAGTTGAACTGAAGTACGATGGTTATGTACAAAAATATATGACATGAGTGTTTAGGGGTGAAATGAATCAATTGAAAAGGTGGTACGATTTGCAAGATAAGATCAAATGAATGTTCGAATACAAATTTGAATCGCTCAAATTTGTAAGGTTCAAAGGTCGAAACTAATGATGTACTGGATATAGGAGATCAATATGAGCGTGTAGAAAAAAGAATTACTAGATTTGAAATAGCGGATCAAAAGATACAAATATTTGAATATAACATTGAATCGGCTTAGAACGATGTGAACATTTTGGGCACTAATAGATAAATCTGATTTGATCAAAATTATAACTTGAAAAGTTAAAACTAATGATACAAACGGGAAGATTACTTTGATACGAATCCGACGCAATTGAATTCATCTAAAACAGAGCTACGGTAAAAAGATATGATCAAAAGAAGTTTGAATATGAATATGAATAAATTTTGAAATTTGAAAATTTCAAAAAGTTGATATGATAGGTTCACGGGATAGGTGGGATCAAGACGAAACTTTAGGTGTTGGTTTCATCTAATTCGGATAAACGAGTAAAAAGTTATGGCTATTTGAAAAATCAGGGCCAAGCTGTTTTACGGAAGAAAAGTGCTATGTCTAAAAGAATTCTAGTACTAATGTGTAAATACGAAGACTAAATAATATATCTAATTACTCTACCGTATACTAGTGTAGGAATACTAGTCTAGAAATAATAAACTACGGGAGTATAAAAAAATACGAAGAGAAATACCTTTAGAATGCAGAGTAAGAATTAATTCCAGTGAGGAGACGACTTCCAGAAATCCCGCCGAAGAGAAAAGAATATTTTTATTTAATAAATCTAGTTAAATCAAAAGATTGATTTAACCCGAAATAAATGATTTTTGGATGCTCCTATGGGTCTGTATTTATAGGTGAAAGGGAGGTCTAATGGTCCATAGATAGGCAATGTGGGACTAAACATATACGTAACGTGGAGAGAAAAGAAAAAGAAAGGAAGAGGGGTGCTGCATGGGCCAAAGAGTTCGGCCAGCCGCATGAGCAGGTTACGGCCGGCCGTGGCCTTTGTTTTTTTTTGTTTTTTTTGTTTTTTTTTGCGAGCAAACAATCTTTTTTTAATAAACAAAGAAGAAAAACGTATAAATCAAAAAGAGAGAACATTTTATATAGACATATTATATATCAAAATTTTCAGAATAAAATTTTCTAAAATATGAACATATTTTCAAAACCAAATAAAATACTTTTTAAAAAAATATATTTTTTTGCCATAACTTTAAAATGAAAAGGAATTTGAATTTTAAATAAATTGCGAATACTTAAAATTTGAATGAAGACATTGTCTCTGATTTTGGAGTGTCATTTTCCTCCTCTCGTTTGAAAATATTCAAACTCAAAATTGAAAAAGGATTCAAAATAGAAAATTTTGGGAAAGTCATTTTATTCCCTCTCATTTTTTTGAGAAGTTTCAAATTCCACTCAAGTTTCAATCACTCAAACAAACAAACAATCAATCTAATAATTATATCAACATTCCAAAATTTATAATTTTGGGATGTTACAGCGGGGAAACTCGCAACCACTGCGGATGTGGAGAAGGAGGTGGCGGTCTCCGCCTCAGTGCTGCCGGAGCAAAAGGTGACGGCGTCGAGCGACGGGGTTTTGAATGTCATATGCCCAAATGGAATCCATTGATTAAGAAGTTATTTGATTCATTAGTAAATAAATTTGTCCACAATATGTAGTTATATTAGCTCTGTTGTTCAATGTGTGTGCATGACAATGGAAAATGCAAATATGATCATAGTATATTAGCCCTATGATCAATGTGTCATGTGTGCATCTCTAAATTTTCAATTGGCTTCTGTATTTACTAGTGATGGATGTAATTGTATATTCAGGAGGATGATGGATGGGGAAAAAGAGGAAGCTGGTCTTTACTGGGTTCGACCCGTACGATCCACAGTATAGTGACGACGAAGAATATGAGGTAAGCCTACTTGAAATTTAGATTTTTCATTTAGTTCCTTTGACTGGTGTATATGAATCTATAATGTATTAATGGAATTCATTCATGTGTGTAGTATGATTCTCGAGAAGATGTGTACAAGGGAAACTGCGCGTCCTTCACAGCGAAGGAGGTGGAGAAGATCAAGGCCAAGAGAGTTGCTTCCTTCTTCAACCACAAGATCAAGAAGTGGCGCTTCCCCTACTGCACCACCAAGCCAAAGCCAAAGGATGACCGCTTCGATCACCTTGTGTCTCATGCAGAGGATGTAGCGATTCGCGGGGAGGACTACATGATCAGGGGCCAGGATGCTGCCCTCACGAAGGCACTCGCTCCGATGTGATGTGATGATGTAATGAACCGAATGTGGCAACACGTTTTATCTTTATCTTTTGGGTGACTTTTGGCAAACTGAATGTGGCTGCTTATGATGTGATGAACTGAATCTATGGTAGTAATGTATTAGGGTACCCAATGTATTATGGGAACCCATGTATTATGCTATCTATATTTGTCTGTCCTTAAATTTGCCTGTGGTGTATGGTTACTTCTGTTTAGATATTTTTTGAATTAATCTTCATATTTTTACATTTTATTTTGAAAATTATGCTTTAATATAAAAACTATTAAAAACACGTTTAAAATATGAAAATGTAAAACTAAGTTCAGATCCTTCTTATTCACTTTGAAATAAAGATTTGGTGATTTTTTTGATTTTTTAAAAAAAATTCAAAAACAGAAGGTAACCCTACCTCATCTCGTTGAACTCTATGAAATCTTACAGGTGATAGCTCATATGTGTGAATATTTTCTCATGAAAATGACCATAGTCCAAGTTTATGATTTTCGGTTGGTAACACGTCACATAACACATTTCCCCACTCCTAAATCCTAAAAGCCCTAAATCCTAAAATACCTAAACCCTAACCCCAAACGTAGCACTGCACCCTAGCCTTGGTCTATGGCACATAGAAGGTGGAGACGCGTGCAAGAAAAGAGGAACCAGTGGCAGCGACTGTCGCTGCATCCGTGACGGCGCGCATGCACGCAGCCTAGCTCGATCACATGGCATGCAAAGTAGGCTTCGCCGCTTCGATATCATGGCGGGGCACGTCGATTGGTATGCCCTAGAGTTTAATTGCCATGCTGAATTGATGCTGCAGTGGTCAAAGGCTGAGACGGTGTGAACTGTCAATCGATCGAGGAGGCGACAGACGCTGCGTCCCGTGGCGGCTCACAGGAAGGCTGCATCCGTGGTGGGGCGGATCGACGCATGCTCGCAGGCACGCAGGCGGTTCATGTCGTGCATGCATAGCTTTAATTGCCACGTTGAATAAATGCAAGTGGATCGGGGAGACAAGCGTGTGACATGAGACGAACTAGCAGCAGCGACCGTCCCTGTGTCCGTGGCGGCTAGCATGCAGAAAGAGGCGGTCAGTGTACGTGACGGCACGTGTGCAGAAAGAGGGGAGGTCAGCGCATCGTGGCGGCGGGCATCATCGCATGGAGGCAGGCTAGCTATGTGCATGCATAGTAGGCTCATGTAGTTACGGCGCCTGCAGGGCCCAGTAGCGACCGATGGAGGCAAGCTAGCTACATGCATGCATAGGAGGCTCATGTCGTTATGGCGCGCAGGGCCCAGCAGCGACCGATGGAGGCAGGCTAGCTACGTGCATGCATAGCAGGCTCATGTTTTTACGGCGCACGTAGGGCCCAACAATCTAACCACAGCCCAACGAGCGAATAGCGGCATCGTTCGACGTGGCCCCAATTGACAGGTCCAACGGGCGACACAGTCTAACGTGGCCCCACTCGTCAGAGTTAACGGTCAAAGCATTGACCCGACGGAAACATCCACTGTGACCAGTTCTGAGGGTTTCGGGCAAAGGAGTGGGGAAAAGTGAGCAAAAGTTAAGAGCGTGGGGATGAATGAGTAGAGCTAACAAACCAGGGGCACAGAAATAAAAAAACCCTAATAGTAATACGTGCAGGCAGGAGTCGGCCTATTTGCTTATGGACGTGATGCCTATATACACATGATCATTGCCGTGAAAATTGCATAATTATTCGTTGTTCTATCAATTGCCCAACAATAATTTGTTTACCCACCATATGCCTTTGCCATGAGAGATGCCACTAGGGAACACTACGACCCCCGGGTCTATTCACTTATATATTTACAAACGCTACTATTACCTTGCTGCCATTATTTGTGTTTTATTTTATTTCGCAATTTACAATTATCAACAATTATCTACACACCTCATTTTCTTGCAAATAACTAGATCAAGGGGATTGACAACCCTCTTGATTGTGTTGGGTGCAAGTTGTTTGTTTCTTTGTGTGTAGTCTCTGAAGACGGTTGAGCATTGGTAATCATGTTAGTTTGACAAACCTTGGTTTCATAACTGAGGGAAATACTTACCCATATTGCGCTGCGATAACCCGTTCCTCTTCATGGAAAACCCAACGCAGATCACAGTCATCACTCTATATCAGCTTTGCTGCTCCCATGGTGATGTGTGACTAGTTTACCACATACGTATGGGTCCGTAGTTAGTACATAGATGCCTATCTCTCTCTCTCTCTTGATCTTCAATACAATGATCATCGCATGTTAGCTTTGATTTATCCTATGTAATTCTTTTGTATGGTGCGTTTGCTAGGATCCGATGAATTGTGGGTTTATGTTCAAATTATTCATGATAAAAATTCGAGTCTTCTCTGAATTCTAATATGATTCTTATTTGCATGATTATTATAGCTTCCTAAACCTCTCCGATCTATTGAAATAGTTTGGGCAACTAGATTGATATTTCTTTAGTGAGAGGGGTGCGTTGTAGTGGGTTGTATCTGGCGGGGTTATATATCCCACTGATAGAAAGGGACAAGAACACATCTTTGAATTTTTGCCACTAAGGATAAAATGATGGGGTTAATTTATATTGATTGAGTTCTCTTTGTCTACATGATGTCATTGTTCTTCAAGCATTACTCTTTTTTACTTAATACTCTAGATGCATGCTGGATAACGGTCGATGGGTGGAGTACTAGTAATAGGTGCAGGCAGTAGTCAGCCTATTTGCCTATGGATGTGATGCCTATATATCCATGATCATTGCCGTGAATACCACATAACTATGCGCTTTTCTATCAATTTCCCAACATTAATTTGTTTGGCCATTGTATGCCTACTACATGAGAGATGCGATTAGGGAAAACTACGACCCTCGGGTCTATTCACTTATAAGTTTACAGACGCTATAATTACCTTGTTGCCTTTATTTCCTTTTTATTTACTTTGCAATTATCAACTATCATCTACACACTTTACTTGATTGCAAATAACGAGTCCAAGGGGATTGAAAACCCTCTTCCCCGCGTTAGGTGCAAGTGTTTGCTTCTTTGTGTGTAGTCGCTGAAGATGGGGGTTGGTTGTTACTCCTATTTTTTTGATAAAACTTGGTTCTCTACTGTGGGAAATACTTATCTATATTTTGTTGCATCACCTGTTCCTCTTATAGAAAACCCAACACAGATAACAAGTATCATTGATCAATCTATTGAGCTATTCCTATAAGTGTCACAAACTCCCTAGAGTTCATACTAGAATAACACCTATGATACGCATCAATCAACCCTAACGTAACCTAGGTACTCCAATGTCACCCCAAGTATCCGTGGGTTAATTATTCGACATGCATCAAACAATTTCTGATTCATCATATTCAATCCAACACAAAGAACTTCAAAGAGTACCCCCAAGATTTCTATCGGAGAGAGTAGGACAAGAACGTATATCAACCCCTATGCATAGATTATCCCATTGTCACCACAAGAATCCGCAAGTAGAGTACCAAAACATATATCAAGTGAATGAATAGAACACACCATTTTCACCACGGGCATCCACATGCAAGACATACACCAAGTGATCTCAAATCCAATATTCAATCCGACATAACAAAATATCAAAGGCAAAGATTTAATTCAGCACAACTAGATAGTAAGGGCCCCAAATAGACTTATATATAGGAATGTTTGGCGTTGGAATCACGCTAACCGGAGCCATGAGGGGCCCATAAGCTATCTGGGCCCGCTCAGGGGGGTTTGCACTCCATGTTGGCTTGTGGCCAGAAGGTGGCCCCCTCTTGTGGTTCTTTGCTCCAATATTTCACATATTGTCTAGAAAAAATCATAAAAAAGTATTGGGCGATTCCGAGAACTTTTATTTTCTACATAAAAACAACACCATGATAATTGTGGTGAAAATAACGCTAGTCCGGGTTAGTTCTTATTAAATCATATAAAATGCATCAATACCATATAGAAGTATTGTCAACAGAGGTAAATATGGCATGAATAATTCATAAATTATCAATACGTTGGAGACGTATCAACATCCCCAAGCCGAGTAGGTAAGTGATAAAAGAAGTAATATATGAAGTGTGAATGCTAGCATAGTGAATAAGTTTGATCAATGATAATTTCAATCACTTTTTCTAGCATCATAAACAACAACTCGTTCTCATAAAACTCATCATGATAGAGTAGCAATTAATTCAGATGTCATGGTTCAAACAATGCATTCTATTGAAACTTAATAACCCTTGTTCTTAGTCACAAAACAATTTTATTTTCAACAAAGTCTAAGTAAGAGCTCCACATACTCAATTATCATATAGTCTTCTATGTTTGCTAATACTCAAAGCATATTTTTAGAACAAACACCATCCATCGTACACACAAAAAGATAGGGGCTTAGTGTTTTGCCTCCCTGTGTACTTATCACGAAGATAATTGTGAACAATAATGAATCATGATCAAATATATTTGAATGGTATATATAGGAAGTTCTAGCATTGGAGTCACGCTAACCTGAGCCACGAGGGGCCATAAGCTATCAGGGCCCGCTGAGGGGGGTTTGTGCGCCATGTTGGCTTGTGGCCAGAAAGTGGCCCCCTCTTGTGGTTATTTTCTCCGATATTTCTCATATTGTCCAGAAAAAATCTTAAAAAAGTATTGGGCGATTCCGAGAACTTTTTTTTCTGCATAAAAACAACACCAAGATAATTCTTCTAAAAACAACGCCAATTCGGGTTAGTTATAATTAAATCGTATAAAATCCATCAAACCCATATAGAAGTATTGTAAAAAGAGGAAAATATGGCATGAATAATTCTTAAATTATCGATACATTGGAGACGCATCAGCATTCCCAAGCCGAGTAAGTAAATGATAAAGAAGTAATTTATGAAGTGTGAATGCTAGCATAGTGAATAAATTTGATCAATGATAATTTCAATCACTTTTTCTAGAATCATAAACAACAACTCATTCTCATAAAACTCATCATGATAGACTAGCAATTAATTCACATGTCATGGTTCAAAGAATGCATTCTCTTGAAACTTAACAACCTATGTTCTTAGTCACAAAATAATTTTATTCTCAACAAAGTCTAAGTAAGAGCTCCACATACTCAATTATCATATAGTATTCTATGTTTGCCAATACTCAAAGCATATTTGTAGAACAAACAACATCCATCAAACACAAAAAGATAGGTGGTTAGTGTTTTGGCTCCCCGTGTACTTATCACGAAGATAATTGTGAACAATAGTGAATCATGATCAAATATATTTGACCTCATATATATGTTTGTATTTTTTTCCCATCACATGTTGCTTGTGAACTAATAGATTGAGGTTGGAATAATATGTTGGTTCAACATGAAAAGTAAATAGCATGAAAGTAAATAACATAAAAGTAAATAGATTGTCCCTTCGCAGAGGGAAGCAGGGATTTGTACAGGTGCGAGAGCTCATTATTTAAAAGAGAGATGAATATATTTCGGGTGGTGTGCCTTTCCTGTCAATTTTACAACAATAGATTTGAATATTTCCATGCTAATCGCATTATTGGCGGTTCCCAAATAGAATTGAAGTTTTACTCCCCCTCAACCATTCAAACACTGTCCATGGCTAGCCCTATCCACGAGTTCCCTCCAAAGAATCAAATTTCTAGGGGGGTTCTTGTTTATTTATTTTTGGTATTATGTAGGACTGTGCCTCCTTTTTACCAGCTTTTCTCATGCAATGACAATTGAATAAACACTCATCATGAGAATACCCCACTTATCATGGAATATATTGACCGCCTTGATCGCTCCATGAGCGGTACGGGCACACAAACAAATGTTTATTTGATGGTTTAGAGGTGGCACATGGAAATTTAATTAGAATGGCAGTGAAGCACAGTATATAGGTAGGCATGGTGGACTATCATGGAAGAAACTTGGCTCAAGGATTTGGATGCACATGTAGAATTTCTACTTAGTACGAAGGTATGGCTGGCAAAAGGTTCTAAACAAGCACCACATGCTGGAGGATCCATAACAATATAACATAGATGCAAATATACCCAAACATAAGCATTATGTTGTCATCCTTGTCCAACTTCAACAATTTGATCAAGTTTGAAAATAATTAATGGGTATTCACAATCATAAAATATGTCAAAGATAATATATTTGTATGTGAAAGTTCACTTTGTTTTACTACTCATTCATGAATTGCTTGTATGACGAGTATTGTGATTATCAAACTTCAATAGTTTTTACTTTCTAAACAAAATGTGAAACTACTACTAATCATAAATCACATTGATAATTTCAGGTTTATGATATTCAGTTCATTCACATTTTACTCTTAGGATATAAGTGAAGCACATGAGTAAACATCAAACTACTCTTTAAATATATAAGTGAAAATCAATGAGCAGTCAAACAATCTAGTAGCTATTGAGGACTCACTCTTAATAAAGATTTCCAAATCTGATATTTATTTCAAAAACAGCAAAGGAAACAAAATACACCCCAAGAATAGCACATATCATGAGAATAAATAAAATCTTAGGTTCAACATAGGCTAACCGATAGTTATTGGTGAAGAGAGGTGGGATGTGTAGCATCCCCAAGCTTAGATGCTTGAGACTTCTTGTAATATAGAATTGGGGTGCCTTGGGAATCCCCAAGCTTTATCTTTCGTATCTCTTTCAATCCTCTCATATCCTGGTTTGACCTTAGTTTCAAAAACTTCATCCACACGAAACTTGAAAGAACTCGTGAGATCGACTAGTAAACATAAGAATAAATCAACACTTCATGTACTGCCAAGACAAGTTGCATAATAATTTTTAAACATTAGGTATTGTATACTATAATTTCCAAAATTTATATCCATCAGTATAAGCCATGAAAACTCTAGGATATGTAGATAACAATACTATGACAGCAATCTGTCTAAACAGAACAGTCTATAGCAATCAATTTGAAAAGTGTACTTATGTAACTACAAATATTCTGAAAATTTAGGAAATGATAAACAATTTGTATAAAAGTACTACGTAAACATTTGATAAACTTTCCATATTCCAGCAAAATAAATAAATTCAAATACTACAATAAAAGTTTTTGTTTCTGCACATCACACATCACACATGCAATTCAAGCATTATAAAGGCAATTATTGATACTTTTTATTGGAAAATATGATTATAAATAACTATAATAAAATTCTATCAAAATAAAATTATGCTCCAAGAAAACACATATCATGTGACGAATAAAAATATAGCTCTAAGTAAGATATATCGATAATGTTGGAGACAAAAGAGGGGATGCCTTCCGGGGCATCCCGAAGATTAGACGCTTGAGTCTTACTTGGATATTATAGTGGGGGTGCCTTGGGAATCACCAATCTTTGGTTATTTCTTCTCCTTATTCTCCTCATATCGGTATCTCACCCAAAACAAGAAAACTTCAATCACGCAAAACTTCACGAAACTTCAATCGATTGGTTAGTGTAATAAAGATAGATCATTCACTTAGTATCAAGAAAAGATTCATAATTGTTATCACATAATACCTACTGTATATATCATTCCCATAATTTATATCACTAAATATAAGCTTTTGAAGCACTAAAATAAGCAAACTATGCATGCCAAACAGAATCTGTCAAAACCAGAACATTCTCTAAATATCTGTAATTAAATCGTACTTCCCGATATATGAAAATTATGAAACATTCGAACAACAGAGAGAATTTTCATATGAAAAATGTGTAAAAAATTCAGAATTTTTGACTCTCGAGTAAAATCAGAGCAATTCTGCACTTGCCGTAAAAGTTTCTGTTTTTGCACAGAATCAAACAAACAAGTATCCACACTATACCAAAAAATGGTTACAACAGTAGCTTAATCATGTGAAAACACAAAAACAGAAAGTAAAAATACTGGGTTGTCTCCCAACAAGCGCTTTTCTTTAAAGCCTTTCTAGCTAGGCATGATGGTTTCCATGATGCTCACGTAAAAGTAAAGAATTGAAACACAATGGGAGCATCATGAAGCATATGACAAGCACATTTAAGTCTAACCCTCTTCCTATGCATAGGGATTTTGTGAGCAAACAATTTATTGTGGCAATAATCAACTTGCATGGGAAGGCAAAACAAGCATACGTTCAAAAATTTCAACACCTAGAGAGGAAACTTGATATTATTGAAATATATATAAGCATATATTCCCCTGTCATAATAATTTTCAGTAGCATCATGAAGGAATTCAACAATATAACTATCACATAAATCATTATCTTCATGATCCACAAACATAGAAAAATTATCACTCTCCACATAAGCAAATTTCTTCTCATTCATAATAGTGGGAGCAAACTCAACAAAATAACTATCATGTGATACTTGAGTGGCATAATCCAATTGAAAATTAAAATCATGATGACAAGTTTCATGGTTATTATTACTCTTTATAGCATACATGTCGTCAACATAATCAACATAGGTAGCAACTTTGTTGTCATAGTCAATTTAAACCTCTTCCAGAATAGTGGACTCATCACTAAATGAAGTCATTACCTCTTGAAATCCACTTTTATCATTATGAAAATATTCAACACACTAAAAAATAGTCGTATCATTAGTACCTAGAGTTGACACTCTTCCAAACCCACTTTCATCAATATAATCATCATAAATAGGAGGCATGCTATCATCATAATAAATTTGCGCATCAAAACTTGGGGGACAAAAAATATCATCTTCATCAAACATAGCATCCCCTAGCTTTTGGCTTTGCATATCATTAGCATCATGGATATTTATGGAATTCATACTAACATCATTGCTATCATGCTCATCATTCAAGGATTTTATGCCAAAAATTTTATTAAATTCTTCTTCTAGCAATTTGGCACAATTTACCGATCCATCATTTTTATGAAAGACATTATAAAGACGAAGCATTTGAGGCCACCTCAATTCCATTTTTCTGGTAGTTCTCTTTTTATAAACCAAACTAGTGATAAACATGAATTTTTTTTAATTTCAAGGTCTAAAGATATACCTTCAATCACTCATCTCCCCTCCAACGGCGCCAGAAAAGAGCTTGATGTCTATAGCGCAACTTTATTCTTATAGACGTTGTTGGGCCTCCAGGTGTAGAGTTTTGTAGGATACCAACAAATTTCTCTCAAGTGGATGACCTAAGGTTTATCAATCCATGGGAGGTGTAGGATGAAGAAGGTATCTCTCAAACAACACTTAAATCAAATACAAGAAATTGCTTGTGTGCCCAACACACCCAATACAATGGCAAACTGTATATGTGCACTAGTTCAACGAATAGATGATGATACAAGTGTAGTATGGTTAGTATAAAAAGTTTTTCGTAATCTGAAAAAATAAAAACAGTAAGGTAACAAGTAATAAACAACGAGCAAAACTTTATACAAATTCTTGGTAATAAGGACTAGGGTTCATACGTTCACTAGTGCAATCTCTCAACAATGATAACATAATAGAATAATATGATCATCCCTTAATGTGCAACAAAGAATCATTCCAAAGTTCATATCTAGCGGAGAACATAATATGGAATTATCGGAGGTAGTAGAACCACCTCAAAGTTACTCTTTTCGATCAATCTATTGAGTTATTCCTATAAGTGTCACCAACAACCCTAGAGTTCATACTAGAATAACATCTATGAAACACATCATTCAATCCTAACGTCACCTAGATACTCCAATGTCACATCAAGTATCCGTGGGTTAATTATTTGACATGCATTAAATAATTTAAGATTCATCCTATTCAATCCAACACAAAGAACTTCAAAGAGTACCCCATGATTTCTAACGGAGAAAGTAGGACAAGAATGTGTATCAACGCCTATGCATAGATTACCCTGTTGTCACCACGAGAATCCGCAAGTTGAGTACCAAAACATATATCAAGTGAATCAATAGAGCACCCATTGTCACCACGGGCATCAACATGTAAGACATACATCAAGTGATCTCAAATCCAATATTCAATCCGACGTAACAAAATCTCAAAGGGAAAAATTCAATTCATCACAAAAAGATAGCTATGGATGAACACCATATGATCCAACTAAATTAACAAGGACCATGATACATCAAGATCGTGTCATCTCAACAACATGAGAGAGACAGAAAGATCAAACACATAGCTACTGGTACATACCCTCAGCCCCGAGGGTGAACTACTCCCTCCTCATCATGGTGGCCGCCGGGATGATGAAGATGGCCTCCGGCAGGGTACCGGAAAGGGCTCTGTATGATATTTCTTCCACCCAGATAGTTGCAACAGCGGAGCGGAAGTTATAGGTTTGTTTATGAGGGTTTCTGTATATGTAAAAAAATTTGGCGTTGGAATCACGCTAACTGGGGACACGAGGGCCCCACAAGCTATCAAAGAGCGCCCTTGGGACTAGGCACACCGAGTTGGTTTTTGGCCAGCCGGTGGGGCTCCTCTGGTGGTTCTTCACTCTGGTATTTCCCATATTGTCCAAAAAAGATCGTCAAAAAGTTTCGGCTGATTCCGAGAACTTTTACTTTTTCTGCATAAAAACAACACCATGATAATTCTTCGGAAAATAGCGTCACACTTGGTTAGTTCTAAGTAAATCATATAAGATGCATCAAAACCATATAAAATTATTGTAAACATACCTAAATATGGCATGAATACTTCATAAATTATCGATACATTGGAGACATATCAAGCATGTATCTCGAAGTATTAAGTTCATAGAACAGAGTAACACAATAAGTATGATGAGATAATTTACACATGAAGAGATCAATCAATATGATCAAACCCTGTTGTCTTCCCCTTAGTGGAAATAATATAATACGTTCCCTTATCCCCTTTGTTAGTGGATAGAGTCACCGCAAGAATGAACCCACTACTATGTACCAATTGCTCGAAAGATCTAATCATCTAATTGGCCAAATAAAATCAATAGATCGTGAAGCATACATAACTATGAAATTACTTAGAAAAAATTTCAGAGAAGATCTCATATAACTCAATGAATAATTCTGATCATAAACTCACAATTCATCGGATCCCAACAAACACACCACCGAACAGATCTCAAAGGAGATCACTGAAGACCGAAATCGAGAGAGAGCGAGAGCGAGAGAGAGAGAGAGAGAGAGAGAGAGAGATCTAGTTGTTGCGATGAATCCTAGGTCCTATAGGAAATACTCACACATCATCATGGAGGCAACAAGGTTGATGAATATAGTCTCCCCGATAATTGCCTCCTCCGAGAGAGAGCTAGAACATGGCTCTGGATTAGATCAGATATGAACAGAAGCTTGCAACAATGATAAAATTGTTTTGGGTCTTGGTTCGAGGGTTGCTGAATATTGTGGTATTTATGCAGCTACAAATAGGTCAAGCGAAGTCACGGGAAGGCCAACAAGCATGTGTGCCCCCTAGGTCCCTCGAAGCTTGTGCCCCCCTCGAGCTCGTCTTGCCGCCTCCCAAAGCTTCCAATGTGACATATATTCCAGAAAAGTTGCTCATGAAGTTTCATCGTGTTTGGACATTGGTATGTATATTTTTTTCTGCAAAAACCAAAAACATGTAGAAAACAGGAACTGACACTCGACACTAAATTAATAGGTTAGTCCATAAAAGATATAGAATGATATATAAAGTATATAAAAGTGTTAATATAATAGCATAAAGTATAAAAAAGAATAGATATATTGGAGACATATGAGCTGACGAGCGGGGTTTTGTCTCTCATTCTTCCTTGGACTTGGCTTCCCCATCCATCCTTTCCTTTGAGGCCCCTTCATTTCTTTGGCTTCTAGTTTTCCCATCTTGCCACAAATTCTATCCTCCACATCACATGGTTCGTAACTTCTTGTGAAGCATTCCTTTGTTATGAGACGAATTTTGAAATCTGGTGCAAGTGCTTCACCCTCAAGCTCCACATCAACGACCTCAAGGTATGTGAGTGTGGTGGCACCATGATCAATAAGATCAAAGGCGCTAGATGGCTGAAGGGGGAATTCATCGACACAATGAATAACTAGCATGAAGAGTGGTTCTACATCTCGGATGTACCACTAACCAGCCCTCCTCCGGCGGGGAACGCCCCCTTCACCACAACCCAACCGACGAAGCTCTTATCCTGGAATCCGAAGAACATGAACTGGACGGGTTCCAAGGAGGTAGGCAAGCTCACCAAGAGGGTGTCGAGATAAGGGATTGGGAGATTACCCAGTAGAGGTGATGCACATAGCTCACCCCATGTGGGCATATGTTGGGGAGGGCGACGACACCCGGGTCATCTAGGGTGATTTCTATGGAGGAAAATCAACAAGGAAGAGTATTTCTTCATTGTTCAGGGGGAAGGCCGCGGACTTCCCCGATGAGAACACTAGATGGAGGACCTCACGAACAAGGCATATTACTAACTCCTCTATTTTCTAGATGTGAGACGAAGTCGAGCAGTTGGAACTAACCAACCTTTTTATTTCGTTTTTGTTGTTGAAGAAGTGGCTATCTTTGTCGTCCAAGGTCCGATCTCCACCCTCCCAACCCGAGGACCCGTTGAACGAGGACATGACTCGGCTGTGATCGAGGTCCTCGGAGCCCACTCATGCCAAGGGCGGAAGAGATCCTGCCACAAGGGCACCAGGGTGGTATCATTGAGTCCGCCAGCCATGGCGTCCAACACCCCAACACCGATTCCAACAATGAGAATCTAAGTATGGAGGTTAGTAGCCCTAAGTTGCAACCATGCGCTCGAGAGACGAGCACATCCTAATCCGACGCCAACTCCGATGAACTCCCGGCCCTGGGCACGCAAGAGAAGTGTTAGAAGATGCAGCATGACCCGCCCTCAAGCCAAGATCGCGTGCCGACCGCATCGACTTCTGCACCGGCGTATGAGTCATTACAAGAATCATGGCCTAAGGCCTCAGGTCCTCGGCCAAGGCCCGGGCCAAAGTTGTAAGTTTCGATCGGCTATCTCACCTAAACATGACAGTTCGGTGCCGCTTTCAGACGTTGTTATTTTGTAGGGCGCTTTGTTCCATCGAGAACGATGTGGAGGACCCCCACTTGGGCTTCACTCCTTGTACTAACACGGGGGCCTTCACCACGCCTGTGGCACAGGCACCTCCCCCTCCCGAGCACTTCGAGTCGAGAGGGATGATCAAAGTCTTTCGCCGCCAACATCCAATGTTGGGGCAGGGATCATGGTCCATTTGCCGAGGTCAGCATCTCGGTGGCGGGTAACGAAGAAGATGGTCGGAAAAGTCCTCCATCTCCGGCTTTCCACGAGGAGAGGCATGAAGTCTCACCTGCCTCCTCTACTCACGCAACTCCTCAAACTACGACCTTGGAATCGAACAATCCATATGCTAGTTCTTCAGGCAGGAGGTTTTTGGCGAATGCATGCGTGACAACGGTACGATTGTTTGCAAAGCCCCTAGTTAACCTTCGATTTGCGAGGAAATGAACGTTTAGACCATAAACGGATCAATGAGACATCATATTGGCAAAAAAATATATTGAATGACAAATCACGTCCGGACCATTTGGTCCAGACGATTGAGGGCGGTTTAGTCGGGCACGTTGGAGATGGCCTAAACCCATGGTCTTGCTCGACGAGTATTGTGGGCAAGCAAAACTTGCATTTTAGAAGCACCTAGTTTTTCCGAACGCTTATACTCCCTCCGTTCCAAAATATAAGACCTTTTAGAGATTACACTAGAAGACTACATACGGAGCCAAATGAGTGAATCTATATTCTAAAATATGTCTATGTACATATGTCTATGTACATCCGTATGTAGTTTATAGTGCAATATCTAAAACGTCTTATATTTAGGAACGGAGGGAGTACCTTACAACTATGTCTTCTAGTGTTTTGCTTTGTATGAACATATAGGACCATATTATTATCTTGTTTGTTTTCCTGTGGCATTTAATCAGGAACAGTTCCACAAAGTTCGCTTTCCGGCAAGAGGATAAGCCCAGAAATAATGTTATGAGATAGGGACTGCGTCCCTGGGGACACGCACAGAGCAGTGCCGGCTGCCATACGTGCATGTTTGCCTTGACGTTATTGTTATTATTAGGTTTTGCCAATGCCAACCACACGAACCTGTTCTTGTCGTTCATCGTTTTTAAAGACCAGCCGAAGCTATAGATGACTGGGGATAGACAGACACACTGACCGATCATTCTGCTCCACACTTCGGCCGTCCATTTGGTTAAGTAATCTGCTTAGTTCGAATTTAATCAGTCAGCTTAAATAAATCGAACCCTCAATCTCAGGTTACATCAGAGTATCGCACCAAATGGATAGTCTTCTAGAGAGTTGCTCTCGCACACATAGTACTAGTAGTAGCACGGACACTGACGTTGCTGCTTTTACCACAAATGAACAAGCACTACATTTCCCGGCAGAGGCAGCAGCGAGGCCGCTGCAGGCGGCCAGCGACCGATCGAGCGCCGTGAGGCCCTACCGTCTAGGCTTGGTATGATAGTAGGGCCGCTAGGTTTCGTGTTGGTGTCGCACGTACATGGCATGGCCAGACTCCGATGGTTGGAGCGTTGCGATCGGCGACAGCGACGGCTGCGAGCGGGCGAGGCGACCTGTGTGGCCGCAGCCGGAAATAATGGCCCAAGTGCATTGCATTGCATGCACCCCCCTCCCCCATGATCCCCATCCGGACGCTTCCTTTAGAAATCGGCACCCATTGACGTGACGTCTCGACATTGACTCGCTCCTCCGTAATCAAGGGTTTGATTTTGGAGGGTGAGAATCGCGCGCACCCGACTAATAGAAGGCGACACCGTCCACGAGCCATGGGGCCGGGGCCGCTCTTATTTTCTTAACCACCACCTAAGCTACAAATGATGATCCTGCAGGCGATGGGGCGGTGTGCAGTGTGGTATCCATTACGGCAACTTTAACGCACCGATCAAATCAGACATCGTTCTTATCCATTTTTATCTAAATTTCGATCTTCCGTCCGCCTGTTCGTGTTTGCTTTTTTAAATGGATCAACATATGTATCCAATGAAAAGTAAGTGAACATCAACATTATTGTAAGAGCATAATTTCTTTTAGATAATTTTGATGGTTGATGACGATATCTTTTACAGACTAATCGTGTGCGATATATTTTCAGAGAATAATGAGGTGGCACGAGAGGATTTTATTCCCCGAGGAAGTAAAAATGAAGACGTTGTTTAGCTAGTCATTTAGGATTGGTAGACTCGAATCATAGTTAATTTCATAATATCAAGAGGGGATCCACGTTTGAAAAAGATTGGTGGAACACTAACTCTCATTTCTTCTCCCCATCCCTTTCCTACAGCAAAGGAGTTCCCAAAGCGGTAGTACCGTCCTGGCAAGCGGTAGTACCGCTCGAGCGTAGTAACACCCTATTATAGCAGTAGTACCGCTCTAGCGGTACTGCCGCCCACCAGTGCCGGGCATACTACCACTTAATTTTCTGTCTCGCATTTTGGGGCGTTTTCTTTTTGTTGGGCGGAAGTACCGTCGAGGGTACTGCCGCCCTCCCCTGCCGCTCCCACTTCCACTTACAAAAACTCTCGTATCCTAACTCCCTTCGACAGGACTGAGCGGAAGTACCGCCCTCCTTAGGACGGTAGTATCTCCCTATCGGTAGTACCACCCATGAGCACGGTACTACCGCTTGGCTTAGTTTATGGGGGCTGGTAACAGTCAGTTTCTTCCCCACTATAAATATGGGTCTTCTTCCCCGAGGACCTCTTAGCTTTTTCCTCTAAAGCTCCATTGTTGATCCAGAAGCTCAAACTTGCCCGATCTCTCTTCCTAGCCGTCAACTCTTGTTGATTCTCTAGGGTTTGGAGGAGAAGGCCCTTCCCCTCACTTCCACCAAGAGAAAAAGTTGTTCCCCCATTAATCCCTTGCGGATCTTGTTACTCTTGGGTGTTTGAGCACCCTAGACAGAAGAAGTCACCTCGCCATACTCCATTGTGGTGAAGCTTCGTGGTCTTGTTGGGAGCCTCCAATTAAGTTGTGGAGATTGCCCCAACCTTGTTCGTAAAGGTTCGATCACCGCCTTGAAGGGCACCACTTACTGGAATCATGGCACCTCGCATTGTGTGAGGGCGTGAGGAGAATAGGATAGCCTTAGTGACATCATGGGGAGCATTGTGCCTCCACACCGCTCCAACGGAGACATACTTCCCTTCATTCAGAAACACATCCTCGTCTTCATCGGTTCCACTTGTTGTTATTTCTTACCTTTACTTGTATCTACTTCTTGCTTATATTTGTTGTTGTTAGCATCATATAGGTTTCTCTCGTAGTTGCATATCTAGATAACCTATTTGTTGCTAAAACCTAATTTGTTTAAGGAAAATTTTAAAATTTGTTAGTTGCCTATTCACCCCCTCTAGTCAACCATATCCATCCTTTCAATTGGTATCAGAGCCTCGTCTCTTTATTAAGGGTTTTACCACCCAAAGAGTATGTTTGACAACGGGGAACATGTTGATGAGGTGCCCGAGGGAGCTGTTGCAAACTCGGTCACCTGAGAGCAAAGTTGTCAGAATCGCGACTCAAGTCTTAGAATCTTATGACTTTATGATCCGAACTAGCCCCTCCGATTCTATGATTTTTCTCATAGAATCTAAGTTTCTACAATCCTGATAGTTATGATTCTACGATTCACGATCCTACCAACGGAGCGTCGATCCGATTCAGAATCGCGATTCTGACAACCTTGCCCGAGAGGAATTGAATGAGGTCATGTCCACATTTAAATCCTCTAAGGCTATCGAAGTAAAAAAACATGCTTAAGGATTTCCTTGATAATTACAAGCCATCTACCGACCCATTGTTGGTGGCAAATCCCATATCTTCGAATTCGAGAGGCAATTCCGAAAAGGTAATTGCTAGTAGTGAAAAGGATAAAACGCCTGAAGGAACAAGTGGGGCTAATGCCTTTACCTCTCTTCCTCCTCCCTTGGTCTATGGAGGACCGGTTCACCCACCGCATATCATTAATCTAGGTCCTCTATCAAAGCTTGTTAAGAATGATTTTGCTAACTGGGTTTTTCGTATCAAGTCTCACTTGAACCACAGCTCAACACAACTTTGGAGAATCATTGAGCACGGATACTGCCCACATGATCCGAGAAATCTCATGCCAAGAGAAGAGGCAGACAATCAGCTTAACCACTCCGCCTTGTTTATTCTTCAAGAAGCTATTCCTATTGAAGACCTTCCTCACTTGCGTCCCTTCACTCATGCCAAAGATTGTTGGGAGCACATCATCTCGATGTACAAATGAAGCTCTAGCATTCAGCGGTCCAACTATGAAGTGGTTCTCGATGATGCCAATGAATTTGCTATGATCGAGGATGAGGATCCTCGTGAGCTATATCGGAGAGTCACAATTCTTGTTGTGGCTCTTCAAGATCATGGAAGCAAAGATGTGGATGACACATGGATTAAGCGCAAGTTTCTCAAAGCCATCATGCCTTTCAACAAGTCCATGTCATCCGTCATCCGTCAAAGGCCAGACTTTCATTCCTTGTCCTCAAGTGATGTGTTGCATGAGTTTATTTCCATGAATATTTTGAACAAAACCGCTGACAATGCTCTAGCTTGAGTTCAACGGTCAAGAAAGGACTATCCCAACCTTGCTTTGAAGGCCAAGGATGCTTTAGAGGAAGATGTGGAAGACGAAGAATCTTGTCCTGAAGACACCAAGTATGCTTACCATTAGCATATGGTTCTTGCATCAAGGCAGTTTTGGGGAAAGAAAAACTCAAGGCCCAACTTCTCCAAGAACAACTCAAGCGGGTCTAAGGGAAAGCAACCCGAGAGAACTTGCTACAATTGTGGCAATGTGAGTCCCTTTGTGGCAGATTGTCCATATGAGCAAAGGGAAGACAATGGTGGCAAGCTCATTCGCAAAGACAAGACCAAGTCCTTCCCAAGCAAGAACAACTTCACCAAGAAGATGCCCCCTAAGGGGTTGGTGGTTCAACAAGAGTACCTCTCCGATGAGGAGGATGACGACGAGACAAGTGGTGAAACAATGGGAATGGTCACAGTGGCCATTGCATCTTCTTCACCAAGCAAGGTGTTTCTCTTCAAGCCCCCCAATGAGAACCGCATTGCCAAGTGTCTGATGGCCAAGGCTTCTGACAAGGTAACATCTAACACTCAAACTTCCAACATTAAAGCTACCATTTCCGCTACCATGGATAGCAGATATGAAAAGGAAGAAGGAGAGGAAGAGGAAAACTCCTTTGATAAATTCATGAGAAATCTCAAGGGTAAATCCAAGAAGCATGTTGTTGCTCTCTTGGGACAGTTCGGAGAGGCTAATGACCTTATTGAATCTCATGAAGATACTATCTCTACGCTTCAAAGTCATAGTTGTGACTATGCCCATGAGATTGCGGATCTTTCCATTGCTCTTGAAAAAGAGCAAGGACTTCGTTTGATTCTTGAGGAGTCACCTAACGATGACCTTGCTAAGTTAAAGAAAGATCTTGATCATGCTCTTTTTCTTACCCGTGTGCTTCAATCCGAAAAGAGTGCACTTGGGCTTGATCATGCTAGACTCAAGAAAGAGCTTGCTCTCGGATTTCGGGCTCCGCAAAACCCTAAAGATTCGAACTCAGGGGCGTGTACGAAGATCTCTCGCAGGCTCGCCTAACCTAACTCGCTACTCGCTCGGGATGACAGAGAACTCACTCGATGGTGAGGAAGACACAGAACCTGACAGTTTACCCAGGTTCGGGCCGCTGAGAAGCGTAATACCCTACTCCTGCTTTGGTGGATTGCCTGTCGTGGAGGTTGGTGGATGAACTAGTACAGATCTCGAGGGCCTCCAGAGGCTGGGTGGCCTTTGTGTGGTGCCGGTCGGTCAATGAATGAATCGGATCCCTCTAAGAAGTAACCTATCCTATATATATAGCGGCGGCCTGGGTCCTCTTCCCTTATTGCAAGGGCGGGAAGGGATCCCACAACGGCCAATTTTGAGGGGGAACAAGGGAACATGCTTCCTCTGTCGAAAGGTGGTATTCGCCTGCAAAGTGGCTGCCAGCGTTGCAGGGACGGGTCCAGGGATGACATCTATCCTGCTCGCGGGCAACGTTGGCCTTGTTGCACCAGAAAGGAAACCTTTGGAAGATGCCTTGGGAACCCGCATACTTCCTCCCCTCCTTTGCACGAAAGGGGAAACTGCATCATCCTACAATTCGCTGCTCCCATGTCCTTTCCCTGCGTCATCCTTGACTCCCGAGGCCGGGTCTAGCCTCGGAATATTCTCTGCTCCAGAGGGGGGGGGGCTCCTGAGCAGGCCCCCTGCTGGTCTTGATGCTGTTCCTCCTCACGAGGCTTGGCCCCTCGCGAGGGCCTTGCCTTGAGTGGTGCCGGGCCTGTTGGGTTTTGGTCGATGGAGTTGGCCAACCCTGGGCGGTAGGCAGGCATGTCTGGGTAGCCCCATTCCTAGAACGCCAACACTAGCCACCAGGCCCAAGGCGCGCGTGGGCTGGCTTCCCGGCGAAGCCTTAAGGGTGGCCTGAAGCGTCTCGGGCCCTAATTGCCTGCGGGCCAGGCGGCACACGTGTCCAGCAGCCATGCGGCGATGCTCTCGCTCCTCGAGGCGTCCGGGGAGCACCAGTCCATGATGGCACGATCTCCAAGAACCGCGACGGTCATCATTGTTATATTGAATGGCATCGGCGCGGCCTGCCCACGCCCAACGACCCTCACGGACGTGACCACTCGGTTTACAGGTGAGGCGACATGGGCGGCAATGCGCCTGCCGACCCACCTCGCGGCACCCGAGGGGAGCGCAACGCTCGCGCTCCCACTACGCTTGGTGGCCGGAGCTCGCCTATAAATTTGCCCCGCCCCTAGAAATGGGGAGGTACTGCGATCTTGAGGTTCCTCTTTGCTTCCTTTATTCCGCCGAGAAAAACGTCTTCTCCCCTTCGTTTCTTCGTCTTCCATGGCGTCTCTAGGAGGCGATCCTGGCACGGGAAACGCCGGCTCCGTCCGCGCCCTCGTCTGCCCCCGGGAGCAGCGACGGAGGGCCCTCAGGGTCGCCGCGCGTCCGCCGCCACTCGGCTCTGTCCGTTGAGTAAGTCCCTCATTTGCACCCCCTTTCGTTGGTGTCCCGTCCGCTGCTTTGTGCTTGATCTTGCCTTTTCTCTAGAGCGCCCGCAGCCAAGAAGCTCAAGCTCGGTGAGCTTCAGGAGGAGGCGGAGGGGCTGTGGGCTCAGCTCGAGAGTGTCGAGGCCGCCTTCCAAGCCGCCCGCCAGGGGCGAAGCGGAGGCCAAGGTGGAGTTGTGTCGCTGTAGAGGCACGTCCAGGAGGCGGACGACGCCATTCAGGCCGCCCAGGACGAGGCGGCGTACGTCCAGATGATGGAGTCCCAGCAAGTCAAGCAGTTCGAGGGCATTGCCAGCCGGGCGGCGCGCGCGACGCACCGATTCATGAGGGATGCTCCGGCGCTGCCATGGGTGAGCAACGACGGGGGCTACCTCGCCTTCTTCCAGAAGGTGATGGACACGCTGGAGTCCGCCGTCTCCCGTGTGGAGGAGGCTAACGCGTCCGACGCGCGCGAGCTTCTGGGCCTTGCCTTGTCGCTCGTCTTCTCCAACCTGCGCCGCCTCGTCCCGCAGCTTGATCTCCAGCGCGTCGTCGAGCCGGTGCCCGCTGAGTCCCGGCGCATTCTCCAGGATGAAGTTCCCCCGCGTGTGGACAACCTGGTGGAGCGGTACGTCCGGGTGCCCGTCTCTAGTAAGGAGGAGGACTCCGACGCCGAGCCTGCTGGCGCGAAGGGCCGTGTCAGCGGCCTCTCCCCCTAGGCGTCCCCCAACTTTTGTTTCCCTGTACGTGTAATCTTGGACCATGAACCCTGCCCTATCGGGCGTTAGACTTTTCTATGTTACCTTCGCCGTTCTCCCTTTTTCCTTTTGCTCTTGAATCGATGGCTTGCTCGGTAGTAGTCATCGCGGCCTGGCCTCCTTGCATAGGGCCTGTTGCTGACCCAGCCGTTGCTCGGGGGCAACAGCGGCCAGGGCCCTCACGAGGTCCCATCCTCCCGAGGCGTCGTTTGTGCCGCTGCACGCTTGGTCGGTGGCTTCGTTCCTTGCCACAGCTTAGTCCTTAGGCCGTGCATCCTCTCGTTAGTACGCGTGCTTATAATTTGTTCTTGGTTCGACGCGAAACCAGATGGTCCCTGAGGCGTGTTCCTCAGGAGCCCCCCTTGACGCTCGAGCAATTCCCCATTCCGTCCCTTTGGTCATCGCCCCAGGGCGCCCTGAGACTTCCCTAGACTCTTTGTGGTGGTATCGTGCTCCGATCCAAACCTCCGAGCGGGGATCGACCACTGAAATGTTTGCCCTTGGGACGGCAAGTCCTTGCTTTCATGCTCCTTGGTGCCTAGGGGCTGTGAGGAGCGTTCAACTCCTCAAAAAATGTCATCCAGAAAAGGAGGCTTCAAAGCCAGCGAAACGAGAAAACGCAAGAGAAAGTCCCCCTCGTTTTGTTTTTCAAACATCAACTCTGAAATTGGCAAATTTAAGTTTAGGAGAGGATAATTCAAGCTCCCGAAAGAAGAAAGCAAACGCCTCGTCCGACACCTAGGCTAATCTCCGCCGCCATCTCCCCCCAGCCGCGGGCATAGTCATTGGCGGACTAAGTTGATTGCCTCCGTCTTCTCCCTAGTGTGGAGCGTAGGGCTTCCACTAGGCGTGGGATGGATCCCTTCTGCGTCCTCGGGGGGCCCTAGGCGTATACAGCCTCGGCTCATTATTATGTGAGAGTGTCACGGTGGGGGTGTGTTTGGGAGGTCGCGAGGACGCTTTGGCCTCCCGAGTGTCCCTACCCCCTAGGCATAGGCGCCTGATTCCTTTGGGTCATTGGTGGGCCGTGTTGATTGCCTCCGTCTTCTCCCCAACGCGGAGCACAGGGCAGCCACTAGGCGTGGGATGGACCCCTTTCGCGTCCTCGGGGGGGGGGGGGGGCTTGATACGTCTCCAACGTATCTATATTTTTTGATGGTTTCATGCTATTATCTTGTCAAACTCTGGATGTTTTGTATGCCTTTTATATATTTTTTGAGACTAACTTATTAACTCAGTGCCAAGTGCCAGTTCCTATTTTTTCCGTGTTTTTGACCCTTTTCAGAGGCGTATTTTAAATGGAGTCCAAACGGAATAAAACTTCTGAAATGATTTTTTCCGAAACAGAAGAAGACCGGGAAGCTTGAGAACCAAGGCAGGGGGCCACCAGGGACCCCACAAGCCCCCCTAGCCGCGGCCAGGGGGGCCCGCGCCTCCCAGTCTTGTGGTCTCCCTCGGCCACCTTTTCCCTAGGTCTTTCGCCTATATATTCCCTAAAATCCCAGAAAAAATTAGGAGATCATCGAAAGTACTTTTCCGTCGCCGCAAGCTTCTATCTCCGCAAGATCCCATCTGGGACACGTTCTGGTGCCCTGCCGGAGGGGGCATTCGGATACGGAGGGCTTCTTCATCAACACCATGACCTCTCCGATGATGCGTGAATAGTTCACCATAGACCTACGGGTCCATAGCTAGTAGCTAGATGGCTTTCTCTCTCTCTTGGATCTTCAATACAAAGTTCTCCATGATCTTCATGGAGATCTATCCGATGTAATATTCTTTTGCGGTGTGTTTGTTAAGATCCGATGAATTGTGGATTTATGAACAGATTATGTATGAATCTTATTAGAGTTTCTTCTGATGTCTCTTATGCATGATTTCATATCCTTGTAATTCTCTTCGAGTTGTGGGTTTTGTTTGGCCAGCTTGATCTATGATTCTTGCAGTGGGAGAAGTGCTTGGTTTTGGGTTCATACCGTGAGGTGACCTCACCCAGTAACAGAAGGGGTAGCAAGGCACGCATCGTGTTGTTTCCATCAAGGGTAAAAAGATGGGGTTTTCATCATTGGTTTGAGTTTATCCCTCTACATCATGTCATCTTGCTTAATGCGTTACTCTATTCTTCATGAACTCAATACACAATATGCATGCTGGATAGCGGTCGATGTGTGGAGTAATAGTAGTAGATGCAGAAAGTATCGGTCTACTTGTCTCGGACGTGATGCCTATATATATGATCATTGCCTTAGATATCGTCATGACTTTGCGCGGTTCTATCAATTGCTCGACAGTAATTTGTTCACCCATCGTAATATTTGATATTTTGAGAGAAGCCTCTAGTGAACACCATGGCCCCCGGGTCTACTCCACACCATATTTCCAGCCTTACTCTTTTTCTTCGTTGCACTTTCTGCCTTCAGATCTCACTTTGCAATCAATCTTGAAGGGATTGACAACCCCTTTATAGCGTTGGGTGCAAGCTCTTTTGTGTTTGTGCAGGTACTCTGGACTTGACAAGATTCTCCTACTGGATTGGTACCTTGGTTCTCAAACTGAGGGAAATACTTACTGCTCCTGTGCTGCATCACCCTTTCCTCTTCAAGGGAAAACCAACGCAAGCAAGTCTCCGTCAACGTGTCAATTTCTAGCGCTGTTGTTTGAGAAGTAGCAGAAGGATTTCTAGCGCCGTTGCCGGGGAGGATCAAGTCAAGAACTCATCCAAGTAAGTGTCGCAAACTCATCTCTTGCATTTACTCTTTTCCTCTTGGTTTTCTCTCCCCCACTTCTGAAAAACAAAAATTTACATTTTTTTTGCCTTTTTCGTTTGCCTTTTTCGTTCTCCCTTTTCTTTCGCTTGCTTTCTGTCCGCTTGTGTGGTATGTGCCTTCAATATGCTTGCATCTTCGCTTGCTTAAAATCTAGTGATATAGATCCTCATCCACTTGCTAATCTCTTTAAGAGATCCAATTATGTTGATCCAATTGCTAGTGAGTTGAGTGCACTTGACTTTCTCTATGGAGTTTTTCTTGAGATGCGTGAATCTGAAAATCGTGATGAAGAAATTTATGAAGTGATTCACGAGGGCTCCTTGAATGAAATGCATGATTGCAATGGTTTCACTATGAATTCTATTAGTGACAATCATGCTAAAAATATGCAAAACCCTAAGCTTGGGGATGCTAGTTTTGCTATGTCCACTACTTGTTGCAATGATCATTATTGGGGTAATGATTTTTCTTATGATCTTGAAATTTTGTTTAAGCCTCATGATGATTATGATATTTGCAATAATATTGAAAGTGGGTTTGGAGAAGTCATGACTTTAGTTGATGATAATCCCACTATTTTTGAAGAGCGTCAACTTTGCATGCATGTGGTTCATGAAAAGAATATCCTTTGTGATAACTATATTGTTGAATTTGAATGTGATCCCACATGTAGTTGCTATGAGAGAGGAAAATATTGTGGTAGAAACTTTCATGTTACAAAATTACCTCTCGTTATGTGGAGATTGTTATTGTCTCTTTCTTCTTCCTTGCATATGGTAACTATTGGTTGTCTTGACAATCTGTTTTCCTACAAAATACCTATGCATAGGAAGTATGTTAGACTTATATGTGATTTTCCCATGCTTTATGATGCTCTCGTTGTGCTTCAATTCTTGTCTGTTATGTGAGCATCATTGAATTATCAATGCCTAGCTAAGGGCGTTAAACAATAGCGCTTGTTGGGAGGCAACCCAATGAATTTACCTTTTTCTTTCTGTTTTTTTGCGTCCACACCATCATAATTCTGTTATGATTGTGTCTTTTGTGTTTCATTTTGTGTTTGAGCCAAGCAAAACCTTTATGACTAGTCTTGGTGATGGTTGTTTGATCCTGCTGGAAAAAGACAGAAACTTTTCGCTCACGAGATTATTTTTCATTTTTATTCAGAAAGAGATTTTGAGTTGATTCTTTTTGCTGCTGGTTGATATGCCATTTTCTCAGGCAGTAGTCATTGTTCAGAATTTTTGAGGTATCGGAAGTATACAAAGTATACAGATTACTATAGACTGGTCTGTTTTTGACAGATTCTGTTTTCATTGAGTTGGTTGCTTGTTTTGATGAAACTATGGATAGTATCGGGGGTAATAGCCATGTAAAAGTGAGAATACAGTAATCTAACAACAATATAAATAGAAATCAAGATTGCTACAGTACCTAAGAGGTTGAAAGGACGTGGATGTTGCCTAGAGGGGGGGGGGGTGAATAGGCGCTTTAAAATAATTGCGGTTTATGCTTGAACAAATGCAGAATAAAACAAACGTTTAATTTGTCAAGAACAAAACCTACAACAACTAGGCTCACCTATGTGCACCAACAACTTATGCTAAGCAAAATAAACAACTAAGTGATAGCAAGATATATGACAATAAACCATATGGCTATCACAAAGTAAAGTGCATAAATAAAGGGTTCGGGTAGGAGATAACCGAGGCACGCGGAGACGATGATGTATCCCGAAGTTCACACCCTTGCGGATGCTAATCTCCGTTGGAGCGGTCTGGAGGCACAATGCTCCCCAAGATGCCACTAAGGCCACCGTAATCTCCTCACGCTCTCGCACAATGAAATATGCCGTGATTCCACTAAGGGACCCTTGAGGGCGGTTACCGAACCCGTACAAATGGCAAACCTTGGGGGCGGTCACCGATACCCGTACAAATTGCTCGGGGCAATCTCCACAACCTAATTGGAGACCCCAACGCTTGCCCGGAGCTTCACACCACAATGATTGAGCTCTGAGACACCACCAAGCTTCTAGGACGCCAAAGCATCCACGAAGAACAATATCTAGGGTACTAAGTACCAAAGGTAATAAGCTTCTCAACTTCTCACTTCCACGTATCACCGTGGAGAACTCAAACCGATGCAACTAATGCAATGGCAAGAACACATGAAGTGGTCAAGTCCCTCACACTCAAATCCCTCCACAACAACAAAAGCTATGGAGAAATATGAGAGGAAGAACAAGGAGCTCACAAAGAACTCTAAGCTCTAGATCCAAGGGGTTCCCTTCACAAAGAGGAGAAAGTGATTGGTGGAGATGTGGATCTAGATCTCCTCTCTCTTTTCCCTCAAGAACAAGCAAGAATCATTGGAGGGATTGAGAGTAAGCAAGCTCTAAGAGAGTCAACAATGGAGATAGAACATGAGCTCAACAGATGGATCAAGCCAAGGGGGAAGAAGACCCCCTTTATATAATGGGGGAAGGAATCAGACCGTTACCCCACTTACAGCCCGAGTCCAGCGGTACTACCGCTGGCTCCAGCGGTACTACCGCTGACCCTCCAGCGGTACTACCGCTGGCTGCAGCGGTACTACCGCTGAACCCATGGTAGCGCAAAGATACTACCGGGACAACCACCGCCAAGAAAGTCTTCGCAAAAAGTCCGACGTAGTACAACTGCAAAGATGACGGTACTAAAGTCCTGGAGCGGTACTACCGCTGACCAGGGGCGGTACTACCGCTGGGATAGCGGTACTACCGCTAGGTCCAGCGGTACTACCGCTCACTACTGAAACAACCATAACTTTCGCATACGAGCTCCGAATCGAGCAAACCCAAGCTTGTTGGATTCATGACGACAAGAGCTATCCAAAAAGCGACGTCCGAATCGAGCAAACCCAAGATTGTTGGAATCATATATTTGAGATTGTCCATCTACATCATGTCATCTTGCTTAAGGCGTTACTCTGTTCTTATGAACTCAATACACTAGATGCATGATGGATAGCGGTCGACGTGCGGAGTAATAGTACTAGATGCAGAAAGTATCGGTCTACTTGTTTTGGACGTGATGCCTATATGTATGATCATTGCCATAGATAACGTCCTGACTTTGCGCGGTTCTATCAATTGCTCGACAGTAATTCGCTCACCCACCGTCTACTTGCTTTCATGAGAGAAGCCACTAGTGAACACTACGGCCCCCGGGTCTACTCACAATTATCATCTCTGCTTTTACTTTTACTTTGCTTTGTTTACTTTTTGCTTTTAGTTCTCACTTTGCAAACAATCTATAAGGGATTGACAACCCCTTCATAGCGTTGGGTGCAAGCTCTTTGTGTTTGTGAAGGTACTTGTTACTTGACGCGATCCTCCTAGTGGATTGATACCTTGGTTCTCAAACCGAGGGAAATACTTATTGTCGTTGTGCTACATCACCCTTTCCTCTTCAAGGGAACACCAATGCAAGGCTCCAAGGCCGCGGGGGAATCCTTTGCGTATTTGCCAAGGAAATCCCTATAGGCGTAGCCAGCAGCAGGCCTCCGCACGAAGTCGCTTGTTCCTGTTGCCGTCGTTGGGTGGTCCCGGCATTGCTCGGTGGAGACTCCCCCTTGGTACCCTGACTTGTCGCCATTGTCGTGGTTCGCTCGCGCTGTCACCTCCACCGCCCCCTGCTGGCTGCACCTGAGGGAGCGCTCCTGCCTGGCCGCCCCGGGTTGTCGGGGGCTGACCTGATCTTGGTGATCCGTGCCGGTGTGTGCATCAAACGTCCTGCCGTTCTCTTCGAGCCCCTGGTGGTTGTCCGCATGCTGCGCCTCGAGGCCAGCCACCGGAATCTGGAGGAGGAGGGCAGCATGCGACGCATCTCTCTCGGCACCATCCAGCACCGGAGGGGCCCCACCGCTTGCAGGCCCGAGGGCCGGCAGGAGGAGCGAGCCCCTGACGCCTGGCACGTGTGTCTTGTCAGAAGAGTGAGGTCGGATGGCCTTTTGGGTGATGGCGATCAGCTCCGTGATGTGGTCCGCCCAGGCCTGGAAACCCCTTGCATCGGTCGTTGGCGGAGCATCTCGCTCGCCATCTGCAGCGCGTCGTGCGCGCTGAGGTCCCCCAAGTTGAGGCGGCGAGTCTTGGATGCCGGGGGCGCCGCCCAACCGCCGTGCGCCTGAGTGGCGCGGATGGTCGCGACGGTGGAGACGATGTTGACGATCTGGTACAACCCTCCTGATACCACAATGCCGGTACACGTACTTCCGGCCGCTGTGGTATGACGGTTGGAAGCCAGCTCCATGAGGCTCGAAGAATCTTGTAGGGCGCCGGTCATCAGAGAAACATGGCTTAGGGAAGATGAAGCTCGGATAAGACCTTGACACACTGTAATGCCCCAAGAGTGTATCTTTCCCTTTTTGGAACCTTCTCTATGTGGGTCCACCTTGTCATTGACATGAGGTTATGCATGTGATATTTCATGTGATGCTTCCCTTGTTTTATTCTCTTTTGCATGCATGCATCCATGCCATCCCATTCATTCCTTGTCTTGTGTTTGTCCTTTGTGATTCCATGTGTGGTGTGATCCGTGTGATGTAGTGGTGTAATGTTGGAAGTGTGACATGAGATGGGTGTTGCTTGGGTGTTGCTTGTAGTAGTATATAACTAAGTTGGTTGGCACTAGGGATTCAAATCCATCTCCCTCTTTTATCTCAAGCCCAGATATTCTTTGTTTCTTCCGTGTTTTAAAATGTCCATGGTTTAGGATATTTTGTGGTGGTTAGGGAGTTGTGTATTTGCTGTTTTAAATCCATATTTGAAGGGTGCAAATATTTCCAAAACAGAAAATTTAAATGCTGTTTTGTAAATATTTAGTTGCCCCAAATAATTCTTTTATATTTTATTCAAATGGGTCATAATTCCCTTATGACCAGGGGGTATTTTGTTTTATTTCAAACCCCATCAGTTTTTCCTTGTATTTAAATCTTTCTTTGGTGTATTTAAATTAAAAAAACACAGGGTTTCTCTTCCTCTAACAGGCGCCAACATGGACCTCTCCATCCCATTCGAGGCCCATTCCCTCTCCGTCTAACGCGCGGCAGCCCAGGCGCGCGACCCTCCTTCCTCCTCCTGACGGCGTCTAACCCCGTGCCTGCTTTCCGTTTGAGCTCCAGAGAGAGCGAGCACGCCGTGAGGGGTTCACGGACGTCGAGGCCCTCTTAAAGCCTTGGCGTGCGTGCCTTCTTTCCGTAGGTTTTCCCCCTTCCCCATCTAGCACCGCCACCATCTTCCTCCATCTCTCCTTCCCCCTCAGGTAAGGTTGTGTAGATCGCAAGTAGAGAGAGAGAGAGAGAAGCGCGCCGCCGATGTCCGCCGTGCTCCCGCCGTCTCCGGCGCCGGCCGCCATGTCCACAAGCTCGGGGCCGCACCCCGCGCTCCATTCCCGTCCTTGGTGAGGCCGGGAAGCAACCTCACCGATGGGCAGATCCTCGTCTACGATGTGCACCCGGTGTTCTTCCTCCCGTGCTTCGGTTCTGCACCGCGCCTCTACTTCCCCTTCAGATCGTCTCTGTTCCGGCTTCTTCCCAATCGGATCGTTCCCTTTTTCCTTCCCCTAGGCGAGCAAGGTTCTTCCTCCCTCCTTCCCTGTGGTAGATGCGCCGAGGGCTTGTCGCCATGCCTCTGTTCCGAGAGGAGATCGGCGGATGTGAGCAGGTTGTGCGTGTGTTTGGTGTGTTGTGCTCGGGCTCGTCGTGGCTGAGGGCATCCCTCGCGGCGTAGTAGCAGTAGCATAGTGGATCCCCTGTCTGGCGTAGAGCAGCACTAGCTAGCCCAGACAACACCAACGATTGTCACTGCCGTCGGCGCCTCTGTGTGCAAGCAGAGCATCAGGCTGTATTGGTAGGTTAGCTGGTTAGAGCTCTCCGATCAGTCAAGTCCCCAAAGAGTATCCCAGTGGTTTGCAGTGCTTGATGTGTGTGTGTTGGCCTGAGGTCATGGGTTCGAGTCCCAGACTTGCACCCCCTTTTTATTTCCGGTTTGGCACAGTAGCAGTAGCACAGAGAGTGGCCTAACTTGCTGGCTACTCTATTCCTGTCAAGCGCAGGGCAAGTAGCAGGATGGAGTTGGCTCTGGGGTAGATCTAGGGGGTCCTGGGTTCGATCCCCTCTCCCCTTCCTTTTATTTTTTGCTGTGTATTTTTCTTGTGTTGTTTCCCTTGGCTACTTGTAGTTGCTGTGATGCAGTAGGTAGCATGAGTAGATTTATTTAAGCTCTCTAACAGCATGTGGCCTCTTGATTAATTGCTACTATGTTAGATAGTATGTGTAGGCCATATATGTAAGTCTAGGTATTTCCTTGGTAGAAGTGAATGTGTAGGTGGGTTTTTATATATGCATGTGTAGATTCTTGTGTGTGTGTGTGTACACCTTGTGGGTGTATGGCACTAAGGTGGTGTATCGATGTTGTGCAAGTGAGAAGCATGTGTGGGTGTTTTCCCATGTGCAAGTTGTATGTGTGTGTGTCCTATCTAGTACAAGTATGTGGTGTATGTGTGTGGTGTGTGCTTATGTGTGTATGTCTCACACATATCATGGCATGATATGCCTTGATGAGCACATGTCCTAGCTTGGGTGTGTAGGGGTAGAAAGCTTGATGAGAGTATAAGTTAATGGAGTATTCCTTTTAGCATCTGAAAGTGATTGTGATGCTTGTCCTTGATGTATGTGGTATGTGGTAGTGTGCTAGGGCACAAGATCATGAGGTCTACCCCTCATGTGCACCTTTGCAGTGTTGTTAGAGTGCAAGTGGATGTGTAGGTAATGTTCTAGTGAATAGCACATGTGATGATGCACTATTCACTATATGTGATTCTATGTAGATTTTCTTTTCTAGTTTGTGCCTATTTGATCCATGCGAGTGCATAGGTTTTATATATGTTTTTGGGGTAGAATCATCCCAGGAATCCATTCGTGAAGTCAGTTTTGCCTTTGGAACACTTTCTGGGAATGTCATATTTCAGATTTGTTCTATGTTTAGAGCTTGGTTCCATGAGATGTGGTGAGCCCAAGAGGTTGATTCCTTGTTGTGGCATTAAAGGGTGACCCCCTCTATGATATGCTTGTTTTGTTTCATGCTTAGTAGTTCATATGTGCAAGTTGTGCCTAGTCAAAGTAGACATGTGGCTAAAATTCCAGTTTAGTGAAAATCTGTGATTTTCACTAAGTCTGAGAATCTGTTTATATTTTCTTCTCTTGTTGTTGAGCTTGTAGATGTCCATGTGTTGTGATTCAGCCTTAGCTATCAACTGTAAATTTGTAGCTTTTGTGTTTCTCTAGCTCCCGATAAATTTTAATTCCATTTGGAGTCCTGTAGATAATGTTTTGGGTGCTGTCAAAATGCTTCAGAGCATAAACAGCTAGTGAGAATCTGGAATTTTCACTAAGTCCGTGAAAACTGATATTTTTGGCCAAGTTAGCAGTTCTGTTACTCTCTCTGTGAAACTCCTTTGCATGATATTTTTGCTTGTGCTTGTATTACTCTTGGATAGCTTCTGCCACATATATTATTTGGCATATTTGGGTGGCTGTAGGTGCTTTGCATGTAGCCCTCAAACTGCTATGATGCTATTTATGGCAGATTGTATAGTATCAATGTTTTGATGCTTGTGAGTGCATAGTTGATGGTGTGGTGATATTCCGTGCACCACCCCATCCATGTTGGTTTGCTTTATGTCTTGGCAACCTGGGAATACCAGAAGTATGCCATAGGTGTGTGTTGTGATGGATTTGACACGTAGGACTCTATTTCTTGTTTTCTTGTTTCCCGTTGATCCGTAGCTCCGATCATTACGTTCTTTATATGCTTTTGCATCGTTTTCGCGTGACGCATCTGTTCATGTCATCGTCATGCATGTCAAGATAGCTTAGGGTGCAGTTCTGTCCTGGAACTTGCATTTCCTTCTCATGCATGTGGAAGTGATTAGAATAGAGATGCATGGTCATTTCCATCTCGTGCATCATGTGCTTGTTGCATCTTGAGGTGTTGTTGTTCATTCGATGCTATTTTTATGTTGGGTAGCACCGGGATCAGAGAACGAGTACGTGGATCCGGGAGAGTACGGGTAGGACGAACAAGAGCAGTTCCAAGCTGAAGACATCACATGCAAGATGATATGACCTTTATTCCATCTCTAGACTTGTTATGCTAGATTACGTTTCTTTTTCATATGCTCGCTGCCTACCACTGAAATTATTGCGTCCTGATATTGCCATGAAACCCAAGCACTTTCCCTTCCTAGCAAATCTTGAATGGCTAAGTAGGCTTTGCTCAGCTACTAATGTTAGCGTTGCTAGTTGCAGGTGCCTTGTCTCATGTGATAACATGAGTTGATATCATTATGTTAAATATGTTATTTAATTAATGCACCTATATACTTGGTAAATAACGGAAGGCCTAGCCTTTTACCGGGTGTTTTGTTTCATTGCTGCCGCCATAGTTACCGGCTACCGGTGTTTGATTCCATAATGATCGCTCCTAACACGTTCGGGGTTGTTATGGGGACCTCCTTGATAAATCGCGTAGTGTTAAGACTTGTCAAGCAGGACCCAACATTGGTGTTAATTTGCTAATCATTTAATAATAATCTGCATTGGGAATGATCACGCCGAGGATCTTTAATCAACAACCCGGGCCAGTGCTCCTCATGAGTGTTAGTCCAACCTGGTCTGCCTGCGGGACCACCACAAGGAAACTTGAGGTTTGGTTCTCGTAGCTAGTTCCATCCGTCGTGTCCTGGGACTGAGATACGCGGCTCTTATCGGGGTCGTCGACACGATGGGAGGTCCTGCTGGTCTTGTCTTACCTTAGCGATATATCTTGCGTATAGGAATCCCGGTGAAGCTTTGGTTCTCCCTAGAGTTGAGGTTTTCCTCTAAGGAATCCGACGAGATCACGAGTTTCATGATAGAGGATTACTTTGCGGCCCGTGACCGTTTGTGATGGACTAGTTGGAGCACCCCTGCAGGGTTTAATCTTTTGGAAAGCCGTGTCCGCGGTTATGTGGCAACTTGGAATATTTGTTAACATCCGGTTATAGATAACTTAAACATAACTCTAATAAGATTGCCAACTGTGTGCGTAACCGTGACTGTCCCCTTTGAATATCTCTCTTCGATCGGGAACACGGTGGTGTTATGATTGACGTAAGTAGGTGTTCAGGATCACTTAGTGATCAACTAATCAACGACCGCTAGTATAGACCACCTTCAATACATGTTCTACGTAAGATAGCCACCATATATGCTTAGGATGCTGCAACCTAAATACTCCACCTTTCTTACCTAATAACTTCACTAGTTTTGGCACCGAGGTCATAGATTGCCGAGTCCCCGTGGCTCACAGATTCCTTCAAAAACACCTACAAGTTCAGGTACCCCCGAGACAGGTGATCCCGACAGCACGCAGCTGGCGTGGCAGTACGATGAGGAGAATGACCGCCTGTACGTGAACTATCCAGAAGATTGAGGCGTGGTCGTGATCGTGGGCAATCATGTAGGGTAGCATAGTCATTTCTCATGTTTTGTAGTCCGTAGCGGAACTACCTTGTTTGGATGCTTGATGTAACTCTGATATATTTATGAGATGGCAGTTGAATCCCTTATTATCATTCTACTATTATTATGTATGTGCTATGTTACCGTGCTTGCGAAACGCTTAGATGCGCTTCTTTCCAATTCGGGGCCTCGTTCCCTAAATCGGAAAGGACTACATCTTAGTCGTTACAAGTTAGTAATCAGAGCCTTATGACCATAGGATCCTTTGTGTCATTGTACTTGGCCGAGTCGAGTCTAGTAAAATGTTTTGAGTCTTAGTTATATCGGAGAGTAGGATTCTTTTTTGTCCTCTTCCATGCTCTGGTGAGGTTCCCGACTTAGGAAATCTTAATTCTACTCCTCTTCTCGCTCAAAATTATTTTTAGGATCACGTGGGTATTTGTGAAATCTATATGATATCGATGTGACGGAGTTCTGTCTTGGTGCCTCCTGTCTGCCTTGATTTCTTTTGGGGAGTTGAGCTCCACGGGATTCTTGCGTACATCGCCATCATTCAGATTTTTGAGTATCTAAGAACGAAGGATGTTCGTTATTACTTCAATACTAGTAGTGGGGAGATAACCCCGATGTCCCCAGTACTGGTGCAGATTGTTCGGGAGTACTGCCATACTGTGTATCGTTGTGATCACGAGGGTCTGTTGTAGATGAAGGTCCGAGATTCTGGTTATGTGTTGACGGATGTGATACAGGTGACGGGTTAGTATAGGAGTTGTGTGAATATTACTCCTTGTATCCGTGTACCAGATTGCATGACCAGATATTTCGGGAATTCATAGGTGGGATATCGAGTAGTAACTTATAGGGCAATCTTCCTACAGATGCATGATGTGAGGTTGGGATTCGATGTTCAGTGGGTATATTTGTTCACGGTCGTCTTACAACGGTTCTCGTTGTGTCTTAAAGAGTCCTTGTAGCTCGCTATGATTCGGGAATACTTCGTAAGTCGTGTATAATACCTTGCACAGGATGGCTACTGTAAATTCGAGCCCGTGCGATCTTATCCACGAAGATATTGGATGAAACCTCGATCATATGTTTGTTCCGAGCAGTTCTAACTCATACTTGTTTGCAGTGGCCTTAATCAGAATTTTGTCGACCGTCACTTTGAGGAAGCATTCTTACTATTTTGTTCGAATGCAATTGCTATATTCCTGTTCAGTTATTCCTGTCTTTTGATTCAGCTATACAATCAATTTATTCTGTGGGCTAATGTGTTGTCCGTCTTCAGGATGGCTCCACCAACTCGTCAGAATCCAGGGCGTCATGATGTGCCGCCACCACCTCCTCCTCCAGAGAATCCTCCTCCGTCGCCGCCTCCTCCTGCAGAGGCTTGGCAAGCAGTGATGGTTGCTACAAATGCAAATACTCAGATGCTTCTACAGTTGTTGAAAGAGAGGTCTAATCAGCAGCAAGGCAATTTCGCGCATGGTGGCAATCAGTTTGCTAATCTGAGTAAGTTCCTGTCGAATCAGCCAAAGACTTTCACTTCCTGTGACCAGCCGTTTGATGCTGAGGATTGGATCCGCGACATGAACAAGCATTTTGAGTGCAGCAATGTTCGTCCTGAGGATTTCGTCAAGTTTGCTACATTCCAGCTGAAGGGGCAAGCATCTATCTGGTGGCAACAGTTGAATGATTCCAGGGGCGCTAGATTGATCACTTGGGATCAGTTCTGTCGTGACTTCAGATCCCACTACATTCCGTCCAGCTTCGTGGAGGAAATGCGTGAGAAGTTCAGGCGCTTGAAGCAGGGTGGTAACTCCGTGTACAAGTACGACGTTGAGTTCCACGAGCTAGCCCGATACGCCTTGCAGGATATCCCTGATCAGAAGAGCAAGATTTATTAGTTCAGAGGTGGCTTGAAAGAAGATTTGCAGTTAGCTCTTGGTTTGCACGATCCTGAGGAGTTCGACAAGTTCTACAACTTAGCTCTTAGGGCAGAGGCAACCTTGCTCAGGGTGGAGAGTTCTAAGAAGCGCTTTAGAGATTCCAGCTCGTCTTCTACTCACGTGGTTCCGAAGCAACATAAGTTTTGGGTGTCTCCTCCTCCTCCTCGGCACTTGCAGCAGCTCAAGCATTCTGGTGGCTGTGGTTCTTCCCACCCACCCAACCCAGTCTTTCAGCAGAGATTCCAGCATCAGAAGCAAGGGCCTCCTCAGACACAGTACCGTCAGCCAATAGATGTTACTTGTCACAAGTGTGGGTAGAAAGGTCACTATGGCAACAAGTGCACTTCTCAGCTCCTTCTGCTGCCTCCTCCTCCAGGCAAACCTCCAAGCAATGCTCTCGTGAAGTTCAACCCCAGGTCAGCTCGAGTCAACATGGTGAATGCAGCTAAGGCAGAAAATTCGTCAGATGTGATCATGGGTAACCTCCTCGTCAATGATATTCCTGCTAAAGTGTTGTTTGATTCTAGCGCATCACATTCTTTCATGTCCTATCCCTTTGCATCTCGTAATAATATTGCGACCGAGTTTCTACCCAAGTCATTGCAAGTTGTGTCTCCGGGTATGCGGATGAGCTCTCATTTGTTCGTTCCGGGTGCTTCTGTCAAGATAGGCCGTTATTCTTTTCTCGCGTCTCCTATTGTCTTGGGCAATTCTGACATTGACTTGGTCCTTGGTATGGACTGGTTGGCCATGAACAAGGCATCGATTGATTGTGAAGCTAAAGAAGTGAAGCTTACTCACTCTTCGGAGGGCGTGATTACATTCGCGGCGCGCAATGATACAATCCGTCTGTTCTCTTTGAATGAAAAGGGTGATATTAATCCTATTTCGCAAGTCCCAGTGGTCTGCGAATATGAAGATGTGTTTCCAGAAGAGATGCCGAGAATGCCTCCACACCGAGAAGTTGAATTTGTAATTGAGCTTGAGCCAGGTACTGAGCCGGTGTGCAAACGGCCGTCCAAATTGGGTCCAGAAGAGTTGAAGGAACTTAAGAGGCAACTCGATAAGGAGGAGCGTTTGGGTTTGATGAGACCGAGCTCATCTCCGTGGGGCTGTGGAGTTCTGTTTGTCAAGAATAAGGATGGCAGGGACCAGTTGTGTGTTGATTACCGTCCATCGAACAAGAAGTACAATCGGGAACAAATATCCACTTCCGAACATAACTGAGTTGTTCGAACAGTTGAAAGGGGCTAAGATCATCTCCAAGCTCGATCTCAGAATGGGCTATCATCAAATTCGCATTCGCGAAGAGGATATTCCGAAGACTGCTTTCAGGACTAGTTTTGGCTCGTATGAGTATACGGTCATGTCTTTTGGTCTGTCAAATGCTCCTCCGACATTTTGTCGATTGATGAACTACATATTCTCTCCGTTCAAGAATGACTTCGTCTTGCTCTATCTCGACGACATTCTGGTCTTTTCTGAAACTGAGGAAGAACATGAAGAACATCTCAGATTGGTGCTTGATAAGCTGAGGGAGTACAAATTGTATGCCAAGTTTTCCAAGTGTGAGTTCTGGCTTAAAGAAGTCGTCTATCTTGGTCACATTATCTCTGCCGAGGGCATCAAAGTTGATCCGTCCAAGGTACATGCCATTGTTGAATGGGAGCCTCCGCAGAATGTGAAGCAGCTTCGAAGCTTTCTCGGGCTTGCAAGCTATTGTAGAAGGTTCGTTGAGAACTTCTCCAAGATTGTGAAGTCGCTCTCAAGTCTTCTTCAGAAAGGTGTGAAGTATGCTTGGTCTCTAGAGTGTTAGTTGGCCTTCGACACACTCAAATAGAAGCTCACCTCTACTCCAGTCTTGGTTCCTCCGGATGATTCCAAGCCTTACCAGGTGTTCTGTGACGCTTCTCTCCAGGGTCTTGTTGCAGTTGTGATGCAAGAGAAGAAAGTGCTTGATTACACCTCTAGGCAGTTGAAGCCAGCGGAGAAGAATTATCATGTGCATGATCTTGAGCTAGCAACTGTGGTACACGCTTTGATGACTTGGAGACACCTCTTGTTGGAACGTAAGGTTGACGTGTTCACCGATCACAAGAGTCTCAAGTACATCTTCATTCAGCCTAACCTGAATCTTCGGCAAACTCGTTAGGTGTAAATGCTCCAAGATTTTAATCCGAGTGTTGAGTACACGCCAGGCAAAGCTAATGTCATGGAAGATGCCTTTAGCAGGAAGGCGTACTGTAACAGTCTCATTCTGAAACCTCTCCAGCCTGACCTTTGTGAGTCTTTCAGGAAGCTCAACCTTCAATTAGTACCTCAGGGATTTCTTGCAAACCTTCAGAACTCTCCTACCTTGGAAGATCAGGTCCGAGCAGTACAGCTTCTTGATGCAATGGTGAAGAAAGTCAGGATTGGCGTGGCAAAGGGTCTTCCCAAATATAAGTGCTTCAGTGTTGATGCCAGAGACACGTTGTTCTTTGAGGATCGTCTTGTCGTTCTGAAAGGTGATCTCAGAAAGGAAATCATGGAAGAAGCTCATAACTCTCTGCTCTCTATTCATCCTGGAAGCTCCAAGATGTATCAGGACTTGAAACAGACCTTCTGGTGGACTCGTATGAAGCGTGAGATTGCTTAGTTCATAAATGAATGTGATGTATGTCGAAGGGTGAAAGCAGAGCATCAACGTCCAGTAGGTCTTTTGCATCCTTTGCCCATTCCCGATTGGAAGTTTGATCATATTGAGATGGATTTCGTCACCGGTTTTCCGAAGTCCAAGAAGGGTAATGATGCCATCTTCGTCGTCGTCGACAAGTTGAGTAAAGTGGCTCATTTTCTTCCAGTCAAGGAATCCATTTCGGCAGCTCAACTTGCAGAGTTGTACACTTCCAGGATTGTGTCTTTGCATGGCGTGCCTATGATGATTTCTTCGGATCGCGGAAGTATCTTCACTTCCAAGTTCTGGGACACTTTTCAGTGTGCGATGGGCACGAAGATCCGCTTCAGCATAGCTTTTCATCCTCGGACTAGTGGTCAAATCGAGCGAGTCAATCAAGTTCTTGAGGATATGCTGAGAGCCCGTGTTATCTCTTTTGGCATGAAGTGGGAGGATTGCCTCCCTTTCATTGAGTTATCATATAACAACAGTTATCATGCTAGTTCTGGCAAGGCTCCATTTGGGATTCTCTATGGCAGGAAGTGTCGTACCCCGCTCAACTAGTCCGAGACCGGCGAGCGTCAGATCCTTGGGAATGACTTGATAGAAGAAGCTGAAGAGATGTGTCGGGTCATTCGTGATAATCTTAGAGCAGCTCAGTCCCGTCAGAAGAGCTATTATGATAGCAAGAATCATGACATGTCTTATGAGCTCGATGACTTCGTCTATCTCAAGGTGTCGCCTATGAAGGGTACACAACGCTTTGGCATCAAAGGCAAGCTTGTGCCTCGTTTCATGGGCCCGTTCAGAATTGTTGGCAAGAGAGGTGACCTTGCGTACCAGCTTGAGCTTCCGTTAAACTTTGAAAATGTGCATGATGTGTTCCATGTTTCTCAGCTCGGGTGGTTCTTGAAGACCCCCGAGCGCACTGTTCATCTTCAAGACATCGACCTTCAGCCTGACCTATCTTATTGTGAGCATCCAGTTGTGGTTCTCGAGGCAACTGAGCGCAAGACCCGCAACAAGACTGTTAAATTTCTCAAAGTGCAGTGGTCACACCATTCCGATAAAGAGGCTACTTGGGAACGCGAGGATCACCTCCGTTCTGAATTTCCGGAGTTCTTTCAGGCGTAGATCTCGGGACGAGATCTTTTTGTAGTGTGGGAGAGTTTGTAATGCCCCAATAGTGTATCTTTCCCTTTTTGGAACCTTCTCTATGTGGGTCGACCTTGTCATTGACATGAGGTTATGCATGTGATATTTCATGTGATGCTTCCCTTGTTTTATTCTCTTTTGCATGCATGCATCCATGCCATCCCATTCATTCCTTGTCTTGTGTTTGTGATTTGTGATTCCATGTGTGGTGTGATCCATGTTATGTGGTGGTGTAATGTTGGAATTGTGACATGAGATGGGTGTTGCTTGGGTGTTGCTTGTAGTAGTATATAACTAAGTTGGTTTGCACTGGGGATTCAAATCCATCTCCCTCTCTTTTATCACAAGCCCAGATGTTCTTTGTTCTTCCTTGTTTCAAAATGTCCACGGTTTAGGATATTTTGTGGTGGTTAGGAAGTTGTGTATTTGCTGTTTTAAATCCATATTTGAAAGGTGCAAATATTTCCGAAACTGACAATTTAAATGCTGTTTTGTAAATATTAAGTTGCCCCAAATAATTATTTTCTATTTTATTTAAATGGGTCATAATTCCCTTATGACCAGGGGGTATTTTGTTTTATTTTAAACCCCATCAGTTTTGCCTTGGATTTAAATCTTCCTCTCGTGTATTTAAATTAAAAAAAACCCAGGGTTTCTCGTCCTCTAACAGGCGCCAGCATGCGCCTCTCCATCCCATTCGAGGCCCATTCCCTCTCTGTCTAACACCCGGCAGCCCAGGCACGCGACCCTCCTTCCTTCTCCTGACGGCGTCTAACCCCCCTGCCCGCTTTCCATCTCAGCTCCAGAGAGAGCGAGCACGCCATGAGGGATTCACGGACGTCAAGGCCCTCTTAAAGCCTCGGCATGCATGCCTTCTTTCCCTAGCTTTTCCCCCTTCCCCATCTAGCGCCGCCACCATCTCCCTCCATCTTAAGGTTGTGCAGATCGCAAGCAGAGAGAGAGAGAAGCGTGCCGCCGACGTCCGCCGGGCTCCCGTCATCTCCGGCGCCGGCCGCCATGTCCAGGGGATCTCTGTAGCGACCCGACTCAAGACGAGTCAAGCCTCTGTGTTTCTGTGCCATCCCTGGATCAGTATGCTGGCACACACAGTACATCAATGTATATATCAAAGTGCAATCACATGTAAATAGCGTAAAACTGATATATACCTTAAATATTTCAGCGGAAGCAGTCAAGGGAGTGGAATCCCAATAAACACCAACGGCAAGTTGAGTGTAGACCGTAACCCTGAATCGTACTCTTACTCGTCGAAGAAAAATATCTGCAACATAAGACGTTGCAGCCATGTAGGTCAGCATATTGAATATGCTGGCAAGTCACATAAGAGAGGGGTGAAAAGTAATCATCTATACTATATGCATATATGGCAGGTGGGGCTATAAGTTTTTAGCGAAAAGCAAGTTTTCTCCTACATCAAGAGAGGGCTAAAAGCAAAATGTTACTACATTGTTGGTTGTTAACGAGATGGTTCCGCCAACTAGTTCTCGTACCCGAGTTGTCAATATTTACCCTCATCAAATATATATAATGGTGTTGAGAAATCCAGATAACTTCAGTTCCTTTGGCTCAAGTTGTCCATGACCGTGGACATGTCTAATCGATTAGGTTTGAGTACTCTGCAGAGTTTTGCACACATTCCCCACAAGATTTGATCGCCTCCGAGTATGTCCTCGCACTTCAGGGTGTTTGAAGACCGGATGATCAAAACATGGTCTTTCAACGGGTCCCTCTGAATCCCTGTCGGTGCCCATCCAATCCTACCGTTCTTCTACATCTGCTAGCACCGCCTGTCCAGAGTCGCCGTGTTGTCCAACCAAGCCAGAGCCCATAATGACTTGTGGCTGTGCAGGTAAGCCTTGGGTCTTGAAAATATCCGTCCGTCTCTTTGAGCCTGGGTGAAGCTTTCCGCAGGATGTCATGGCCGTCCCCAGCATCCCGGGCATCCACTGGGTTCCCCAGGGAGCCGATCAACCGTCCTTCACCCAGAGTTGCATTGCGTCCGAGGTCTTGAAAATCTTGTCTTAACCGGTCTTGATTATTTAATCAACCTCGCATCACTCGTGTTATGCACTCAACCGAAATCCCGTCTACTCAAGCATAGCAATATGAAATTTGTCGTCCCGGGGCCAAGTATCGGGGTTGTTGTGTGCCTACCACATGATACTACAATCTATACTACAATTTCCAAGTACCTAAGAAACATGCAATTGGGCATAGGATGGTAGAACTGCGATGCATAAAACATAGGTGATAGTATGATCAAAGTGACTTGCCTGGTGATGTTGACGAAGAACAATTTCTCGAGAAAATAACTTGATAGACTACTCGTCACTCTCCGATGAAATCTGTATAACAAACATATCATTCACATAAGCACTCATACTAGCAATCATTCTAGCAATCAAAACAAAAGAGAGAGAGCGAATAAGAATCCGAAAGAAACTTCAAATAAGACAAGGGGGTCTTCTACTACGTCAAACACCAAATGATTTTTGTCGAACAGAAAATAATAACAAGGAACTAAGATATAAATCTACTAAGATAAAATAAAGTATTTTTTTCACAAAACTTTTTGAAAGTATTCCCAAACGGGATTTGAAACAGTGCGGAAACCAATTGCAAGTTACTAAGGAACTATAATTGATTTCATGAAAACAAATAAAAATAAAATAAAAACTTGTTGCAAAACTACTGTTTAACTAACATAAACAAAACAATAATGTTTCAAAATAATAAAGAAAATATCTTAAAACAAAAGTAGAAAAGGAATTAGCCGAAATCCTAAAAGAGGTGAAACAGAAATTGTTTCACATGAAACAGTGAGCTAAAATACTCAAACAAATCTGAACTTTTTACCACTGATACACCAGATCACTAGTGATCAGTACCAAAAGGAATCAAATTAAAATCTATTTTTAAACTCCTGGAATAGGAAAAACAAGGTTTAAACTAAATCTGATCTAACTTATATTTGAAAATTTCAAACATAGTCAAATTATATGTTTTTAAAAACTACAGAAAAATTGGAGTCTACTGGACAAGAATCAATGTCATTGGACTTCGCGATCAACAGTTGTGGCCAAAACAAAACAGAAACTTTTCTGTTTTTGCAATTTAGAAAGAGAAACTGAAGTTGACTAGCTAACAAATAGGGGGTAGACGTGGCGTGCTGTGATAGGCTGTGGGAGATGTTTGTTGCAATGTTTGGAGCAAACGGCCGAGGCTAACAAAAACTTGCCGGCTAAATGATTAAGTGAAAATAAAACCACCGGTTTTCTACTCTAAACCGAAGGGGTATACTAGGATCTAATCTACACCACCTAATAATGATCTAAGGGCTACAAAAGAAAAAGAAGAACAACAGAGAGGAGAGGAGTCTCACCGGCAGTGGGATGGCTACTCCGGCGAGGAAGGGGTGCACGCCGGCGAGGGGAGGGCTCCGGGGGGCGGTGGAGGGGACGGGGCGGTGGCGGCGGCAGTCCTCCGGCGAAGGGGGGGCGTCGGGCGGAGCGAGGAGTGGCTGACGGGGCGCTGCTCCAGGGGGCCGAAAGTGCAGGAGCTCGGTAGCTCCGGCGGGCTGCTGCAGAGGCTTGTGGCGGCGGCGGTTCGGCGAGGACGGGGTGGGAACGGGGGCGGCCGGGGCGGGGAGTATATATAGGCCAGGGGGGGAGTGGAAAGGAAGGAGGAGAAGGGATTGGCAGGGGATCCCGAGGTTCCTGGGACCTCGGCTCGGTCTCGGTCTCGGGCAGAATTAGGAAGGGGGAGGAGAGAGATGGCCGCGGGAGGGAACGGGTCGGCCAGCGGGTCCCACTGGCAGCGAGTGGAGGCGGGGAAGGAAAGGGGCGGGCGGCCGGCTATTAAGGGATTCGTCCCTGGCGGGGGGGGGGGGGGGGGGGATCGGCCCAGGCCTTATAATGCGCTCGGGCGGCGGCTTCCAAAGGAAAAGATACTTTCCTATTTTTAAACCTTTTTCCAAAACAGAAAACAAAAGCGAATAAAAGGAAATAAATAAAAATATTTAATATAGGGTATTATATACCAAAAAAATCAGAAAAATATCCTCTACGCGAATAACATTTTTCCAAAGCAAAAATAAAAACTTTTAAAAAATGTTTTTTCAGAAATTCCCAAATTTGCTTTATTTTCTTTTTGTAAATATTTTTGCAAATAAACTTTGTATTTCTTGGCTCCAATATTTCAGAAATTGCCCGCACTTTGGAGGGTCATTTTCCTCCGCTCTCTCTCTTGCATGCAAGAGAGTATTTCTCCGGGCATTTCTCGTGCGAGGAAAAATGGAAATGCAAAAGAATTCAATACAAATATCTCCGTTCAAATTCTTTATAGTTGAAGAAGTCATGTCATCTTCTCTCGTTACTTTTAAAAGATTGAATTTGAATTCACCGGAGAAGGGGAAAGTCATTTTATTCCCTCTCTTTCAAAAGTTTTGAAAAGTTTCAACTTTCACACAAGTTTCAATCACTCATGCAAACAACAAACAATCTAATAATAATTATATTAACATTCCAAAATTTATAATTTTGGGATGTTATAGATCGGGGCTGCACCTCGCGCTCCATTCCCGTCCTCGGTGAGGCCGGGGAGCGACCTCACTAACGGGTAGATCCTCGTCTACGACGTGCACCCGTATTCTTCCTCCCCTACTCCGGTTCTGCACCGCGCCTCTACTTCCCCTTCAGATCGTCTGCGTTCGGGCTTCTTCCCGATCGGATCATTCCCTTCTTCCTTCCCCTAGGTGAGCAAGGTTCTTCCTCCCTCCTTCCCCGTGGTAGATGCGCCGAGGGCTCGTCGCCGTGCCTCTGTTCCGAGAGGAGATCAACGGATGTGAGCAGGTTGTGTGTGTGTTTGGTGTGTTGTGCTCGGGCTCGTCGTGGCTCAGGACATCCCTCGCGGCGTAGTAGCACTCGCATAGTGCATCCCCTCTCTGGCGTAGAGCAGTAGTAGCTAGCTCAGGCAGCTCCGGTGATTGTCACTGCCGTCGGCGCCTTTGTGTGCAAGCAGAGCATCACGCTGTATTGGTAGGTTAGCTGGTTAGAGCTCTATGATCAGTCAAGTCCCCGAAGTGTATCCCAGTGGTTTGAAGTGCTTGTTGTGTGTGTGTTGGCCTGAGGTCGTGGGTTCGAGTCCCAGACTTGCAACCCCTTTTTATTTCTGGTTTGGCACAGTAGCAGTAGTACAGAGAGTAGCCTAACTTGTTGGCTACTCTGTTCCTGTCAAGCGTAGGGCAAGTAGCAGGATGGAGTTGGGTGTGGGGTAGATCCATGGGGTCCTGGGTTCGATCCCCTCTCCCCTTCCTTTTATTTTTTGCTGTGTATTTTTCTTGTCTTGTTTCCCTTGGTTACTTGTAGTTGCTGTGGTGCACTAGGTAGCATGAGTGGATTTATTTAAGCTCTCCAACAGCATGTGGCCTCTTGATTAATTGCTACTATGTTAGATAGCATGTGTAGGTTCATATATGTATGTGTAGGTATTTACTTGGTAGAAGTGCATGTGTAGGTGGGTTTGAATATATGCATGTGTAGATTATTGTGTGTGGGTGTACACCTTGTGGGTGTATGGCACTAAGGTGGTGTATCCATGTTGTGCAAGTGAGAAGCATGTGTGGGTGTTTTCCCATGTGCAAGTTGTATGTGTGTGTGTCCTATCTAGTGCAAGTATGTGGTGTATGTGTGTGGTGTTTGATTATGTGTGTATGTCTCAAACATATCATGGCATGATATGCCTTGATGAGCACATGTGCTAGCTTGTGTGTGTAGGGGTAGAAAGCTTGATGAGAGTATAAGTTAATGGAGTATTCCTTTTAGCATGTGAATGTGATTGTGATGCTTGTGCTTGATGTATGTGGTGTGTGGTGGTGTGCTAGGGCACAAGAGCATGATGTCTACCCCTCATGTGCACCTTTGTAGTGCTGTTAGAGTGCAAGTGGATGTGTAGGTAATGTTCTAGTGAATAGCACATGTGATGATGCACTATTCACTATATGTGATTCCATGTAGATTTTCTTTTCTAGTTTGTGCCCATTTGATCCATGCGAGTGCATAGGTTTTATATATATTTTTGGGGTAGAATCATCCCAGGAATCCATTTGTGAAGTGAGTTTTGCCTTTGGAACACTTTCTGGGAATGTCATATTTCAGATTTGTTCTATGTTTAGAGCTTCGTTCCATGAGATGTGGTGAGCCCAAGAGGTTGATTCCTTGTTATGGCATTAGAGGGTGACCCCCTCTATGGTATGTTGCTTTTGTTTCATGGTTACTAGTTCATATTTGCAAGTTGTGCCTAGTCAAAGTAGGCATGTGGCTGAAATTCCAGTTTAGTGATTTTCACAAAGTCTGAGAATCTGTTTATATTTTCTTCTCCTGTTGTTGAGCTTGTAGAGGTCCATGTGTTGTGATTCAGCCTTAGCTATGAACTGGAAAGTTGTAGCTTTTGTGTTTCTCTAGCTCCGTGAAAATTTTCATTCCATTTGGAGTCATGTAGATAATGTTTTGGGTGCTGTCAAAATGTTTCAGAGCATAAACAGCTAGTGAGAATCTGGAATTTTCACAAAGTCCGTGAAAACTGATATTTTTGGGCAAGTTAGCAGTTGTGTTACTCTCTGTGTGAAACTCATTTGCATGATCTTTTTGCTTGTGCTTGTATTAATCTTGGATAGCTTCTGCCACATATCTTGTTTGGCATATTTGGGTGGCTGTAGGTGCTTTGCATGTAGCCCTCAAACTGCTATGATGCTCTTTATGGCAGATTCTATAGTTTTGATGTTTTGATGCTTGTGAGTGCATAATTGATGGTGTGGTGATATTCCGTGCACCACACCATCCATGTTGGTTTGCTTTATGTCTTGGCAACCTGGGAATACCAGAAGTATGCCATAGGTGTGTGTTGTGATGGATTTGACACGTAAGACTCTATTTCTTGTTTCGTTGTTTCCCGTTGATCCGTAGCTCCGATCGTTACGTTCTTTATATGCTTTCGCATCGTTTTCGCGTGATGCATCTGTACAAGTCATTCTCATGCATGTAAATATAGCTTAGGTAGCAGTTCTGTCCAGGAACTTGCATTTCCTTCTCATGCATGTGCAAGTGAGTACAATAGAGATGCATGGTCATTTCCATATCATGCATCATGTGCTTGTTGCATCTTGAGGTGTTGTTTTCATTGGATGCTATTTTTATGTTGGGTAGACCGGGATCGGAGAACGAGTACGTGGATCCGGGAGAGTACGGGCAGGACAAACAAGAGCAGTTCCAAGCTGAGGACATCACATGCAAGATGATATGACCTTGATTCCATCTCTAGACTTGTCATGCTAGATTACGTTTCTTCGTCATATGCTCGCTGCCTACCACTGGAATAATTGCCTCCTGATATTGCCATGAAACCCAAACACTTTCCCTTCCTAGCAAATCTTGAATGGCTAAGTAGGCTTTGCTCAGCTACTAATGTTAGTGTTGCTAGTTGTAGGTGCCTTGTCTCATGTGATAACATGAGTTGATATCATTATGTTAAATCTGTTATTTAATTAATGCACCTATATACTTGGTAAATAATGGAAGGCCTAGCCTTTTGCCGGGTGTTTTGTTCCGTTATTGCCGCCATAGTGACCGGCTACCGGTGTTTGATTCCATAATGATCGCTCCTAACACGTTCGGGGTTGTTATGGGGACCCCCTTGATAAATCGCGTTGTGTTAGGACTTGTCCGGCAGGAACCAACATTGGTGTTAATTTGCTAATCACTTAATAATAATCTTCATAGGGAATGATCACCCCGAGGATCTTTAATCAACAACCCGTGCCAGTGCTCCTCATGAGTGTTGGTCCAACCTGGTGTGCCTGCGGGGCCACCACAAGGAAACTTGAGGTTTGGTTCTCATAGCCAGTTCCATCCGTCTTGTCCTGAGACTGAGATAAATGGCTCTTATCGGGGTCGTTGACATGATGGGAGGTCCTGCTAGTCTTGTCTTACCTTAGCGATATATCTTGCGTATAGGAATCCGGGTGAAGCTTTGGTTCCCCCGAGAGTTGAGGTTTTCCTCTAAGGAATCCGACGAGATCACGAGTTTCATGATAGAGGATTACTTTGCGGCCCGTGACCGTTTGTGATGGACTAGTTGCAGCACCCCTACATGGTTTAATCTTTCGGAAAGCCGTGCCCACGGTTATGTGGCAACTTGGAATATTGGTTAACATCCGGTTATAGATAACTTAAACATAACTCTAATAAAATTGCCAATTGTGTGTGTAACCGTGACTGTCCCCTTCGAAGATCTCTCTTCGATCGGGAACACGGTGGGGTTATGATTGACGTAAGTAGGTGTTCAGGATCACTTACTGATGAGCTAATCAACGACCGCTAGTATAGACCACCTTCAATACATGTTCTACGTAAGATAGCCACCATATATGCTTAGGATGCTGCAATCTAAATACCCCACCTTCCTTACCTAATAACTTGACTAGTTCTGGCACCGAGGTCATAGATTGCTGAGTCCCCGTGGCTCACAGATCGTTGAGTATCCATCGTATCTACTTTTCCAAACTCTTTTGCCCTTGTTTTGGACTCTAATTTGCATGATTTCAATGGAACTAACCCGGACTGACGCTGTTTTCAGCAGAATTGCCATGGTGTTGTTTTTGTGCAGAAATGTAAGTTCTCGGAACGTCCTAAAAATTTACAGAGAATATTTCTGGAAAATATGAAAAATACCTGCGCAAAGATCCACCGGAGGGGACGGGCCAGTGGGACACAAGCCCTGTAGACGCGGCCTCCCCCCTAGCCGCGGCTACGAGGATTGTGGGGCCCACGTGCCTCTGCCGCACCCAATTCCAGCGCTATTTATTCACTTTCGTCCCAGAAAAAATCAAGAGAGAAGAGTTCATTAAGTTTCACGATCCAGAGGCGCCGCCACATCCCTTTCTTGCCCTGGAGGGCAGATCTGGAGTCCGTTTTGAGCTCCGGATCAAGGAGATCGTCGCCATCGTCATCATCAACCTTCTTCCCTCTCCAATTCCATGAAGCTCTTCATCGTTCGTGAGTGATCTATTCGTAGGCTCGCTGGGCGGTGATGAGTAGGATGAGATCTATCATGTAATCGAGTTATTTTTGACGGGGATTGATCCCTAGTATCCACTATGTTCTGAGATTGATGTTGCTACTACTTTGCCATGCTTAATGCTTGTCACTAGGGCCCGAGTGCCATGATTTTACATCTGAAATTATTATGTTTTCACCAATATATGTGTGTTTTAGATCCGATCTTGCAAGTTGTAGTTACCTACTATGTGTTATGATCCGGCAACCCCGGAGTGACAATAACCTGAACCACTCCCAGTGATGACCATAGTTTGAGGAGTTCATGTGTTCACCAAGTGCTAGTGCGTTGGTCCGGTTCTTTATTAAAAGGAGAACCTTAATATCCCGTAGTATCCATTTTGACCCCGCTGCCACGGGAGGGATGGAAAATAGATGGCATGCAAGTTCTTTTCCCTAAGCACGTATGACTACACAGGGAATGCATGCCTACATAAAATTGACGAACGGGAGCTAGCCACATATCTCTCCGTGTTATAACTGTTGCATGATGAATGTCATCCAACAAATCACCGATCCATTACCTACGAGTTTGTCCCACTTCTATTGTTACTTGCTGCTGCTGTTACTTGCTTGGCTCTGCTGCTGTTACTACTATTGCTGCTACTATTACTTGCTGCTCCTGTTACTTGCTTTGCTCTACTGCTGTTACTACTCTTGCTGCTACTGTTACTTGCTTTGTCCTACTTATGCTGCCACTACTGTTGCTACTACTGTTACTTGATGTTGCTGTTACTTGCTACTGTTGCTACTTGCTACTGTTGTCACTACTGTTTTTCCTTGCCACTTTTGTTACTCGTTACACTGCTGCTACCTGCTACAATACTTTTCTGGCGCCATTGATACTTCAGTTAGGAATAATCTGCCGTCAACAGATTCTTTCCTAGCACCGTTGCTATCATACTACCTTTGCTGCTTTTACCCTGCTTGCAGATACTAATCTTTCAGGTGTGGTTGAGCCGAGAACTCAACTGCTAATACTGGAGAATATCCTTTCACTCCCATCGCGTCGAACCAACAAATTTGGGTTGAATACTCTACCCTCGAAAACTGCCGCGATCCCACACGCTGGTGGGCCATTGCAAGGCAATTATTAATTGTTGAGCAACTGGAAGCAGCTCTTTTCCCGCGCCATTGCCGGGGAGGATAGCTATATTCTCTGAGTCACTTGGGATTTATATCTGCTGATCACTATGAAGAATCTGAAAGATCCAAGAACCAAAGTCTTGCCCTCAACTACGAGGGGAGGTAAGGAACTGCCATCTAGATCTGCACTTGATTCACCTTCAGTTATGAGTAAGTTTGCGACACCACCTCCTGCTAGAAATCTTGATATGTCGCCTGTGTTAGATACTGCTAGAGATGCTATGCCTGATACTGCTAGAGATGCTATGCCTGATACTGCTAGCGATGCTATGCCTCATACTGCTATCCATGATGCTATGCTTGATACTGCTTTGCCTGATGATGCTAGAGATGCTATTTTGCCTTATGATGCTATGCTTGATACTGCTAGAGATACTACTTTGCCTGATATGCCACTAGGGGTATTGCTTGATGCTCATATTGCTAGAGTTACTGCCAATGCTCGTGATGCTTCTGGAACTGCCGATACTATTGAGATAGAACCTCCTTTTGCTCCTGCTAGATCTAGCTCTCCTAGATATGAATTGCCTGATATACCTGAGGGTTATGTTATGGAGGGAGAGATAGCTGAGGATTTTCTTGCTTGTAAGGATGCCTATGACGCTGAGAAATTACTTCTCAAGTGGAAGGAAAAATGTCTGAAAGCTAGGATGAAATACGACCCGAAGTTTGCCACTTCACCTATCTTTACCACCGATGAGGATTATGAATTCTCTGTCGACCCTAAGATAATCTCTCTAGTCGAATCTGAACCTTTCCATGGTTATGAGTCTGAGATGGTCGTAGCCCATCTTACCAAACTACATGATATAGCCACCCTTTTCACTAGTGAGGAGAAGATCCGCTACTACTATATCCTTAAGCTCTTTCCTTTCTCTCTAAAGGATGACGCTAAAGCCTGGTTCACTTCTCTTGCTCCTGGATGTGTGAGTAGTCCCCAGGATATGGTCTATTACTTCTGTGAGAAATATTTCCCTGCCCGTAAGAAGCAAGCTGCCTTGCAGGAAATATACAACTTTGCTCAACTCAAAGAAGAGAGTCTCCCACAAGCTTGGGGGAGGCTCATCCAGCTACAGAATGCTTTGCCTGATCAACCTCTTAAGAAGAACAAGATACTTGATATTTTCTATAACGGACTTACCGATGCTTCTAGAGACCACCTAGATAGTTGTGCCGGTTGTGTTTTTAGGTAACGAACTATAGAACAAGCTGAGCTTCTACTGAATAACATCTTGATCAACGATAATGCTTGGACTATTCCCGAACCACCCTCCTAAGCCAACTCCTAAGAAAAGAGGTATTCTATTCCTCAGTCCCGAAGATATGCAAGAAGCCAAGAAATCTATGCAAGAGAAACGCATTAGATCTGAAGAAGTCAAAAATCTACCCATATCGAAGAGATCCATGGTCTCGATAACCCGATACAAGTAGTAGAGGTGAATTCTCTGCGTAGATTCAATGAGAGTGATATTCCTTTTGACAAACCTGCTAGCCTATGCTTTGATGAATTTGACAACTTTGTTGCCAAACAACAGAGTTTCAATGATTATGTTGGAAGACAATTGGAACAAAGTACTCGTATGCTTAGTCATTTAAGTGCATGTGTAGACGGAAATGTCAATGATCTGAAGCTTCTGAGTAAACATGCCTCTATGATTACTACTCAGGTAGAACAAGTACTTAAAGCTCAGAATGACTTGTTCAATGAATTAAATGAAAACTCTGTCAGAGTCATTACTAGAGGAGGCAAAATGACTTAGGAACCTTTGTATCTCGAAGGCCGTCCTAAGAGAATTGATTAAGATTCTCAAGGAATTAATGCTGATACACCTAGTCATCCTAAGAATAAGAAGAAGGATGATAGAAACCTACATGTCAGTTCACCAAATACTGTCACAGCTGAAGAACCAAATGATATTTCTGCGTCTGATGCAGAAACACAATAGGGTGATGAACATGAACCTGGTAACAATATGGACAGCGATGTTTAGAATAATGCTCAACCTAGCAATGTTAAGGATGTGCAGATTGAACTTACAGTTAATCCTGATAACCCACAACCTAAGAGATACGATAAGAATGTTGGGGAACGTCGCGTGGGAAACAAATTTTTTCCTACGCGCACGAAGACCTATCATGGTGATGTCCATCTACGAGAGGGGATGTGTGATCTACGTACCCTTGTAGACCATACAACAGAAGCGTTAGTGAACGCGGTTGATGTAGTGGAACGTCCTCACGTCCCTCGATCCGCCCCGCGAACCGACCCGCGATCAGTCCCACGATCTAGTGCCGAACGGACGGCACCTCCGCGTTCAGCACACGTACAGCTTGACGATGATCTCGGCCTTCTTGATCCAGCAAGAGAGACGGAGAGGTAGAAGAGTTCTCCGGTAGTGTGACGGCGCTCCGGAGGTTGGTGATGATCTTGTCTCGGCAGGGCTCCGCTCGAGCTCTGTAGAAACGCGATCTAGAGGTAAAACCGTGGAGATATGTGGTCGGGCTGCCGTGGCAAAGTTGTCTCAAATCAGCCCTAAAACCTCCGTATATATAGGGGGAGGAGGGGGAGCCTTGCCTTGGGGTCCAAGGACTCCCAAGGGGGTCGGCCGAGCCAAGGGGGGCAACCCTCCACTTCCAAACCGAGTCCAACTAGGTTTGGAAGGAGGAGTCCTTCCCCCTTTTCCCACCTCCTCTTTTTTTTTCTCTTTGATTTTCTTCCTATGGCGCATAGGGCCTTCTTGGGCTGTCCCACCAGCCCACTAAGGGCTGGTGCGCCACCCCCAAGTCCTATGGGCTTCCCCGGGGTGGGTTGCCCCCCCGGTGAACACCCGAAACCCATTCTCATTCCCGGTACATTCCCGGTAACTCCGAAAACCTTCCGGTAATCAAATGAGGTCATCCTATATATCAATCTTCATTTCCGGACCATTCCGGAAACCCTCGTGATGTCCGTGATCTCATCCGGGACTCCGAACAACATTCGGTAACCAACCATATAACTCAAATACGCATAAAACAACGTCGAACCTTAAGTGCGCAGACCCTGCGGGTTCGAGAACTATGCAGACATGACCCGAGTGACTCCTCGGTCAATATCCAATAGCGGGACCTGGATGCCCATATTGGATCCCACATATTCTACGAAGATATTATCGTTTGAACCTCAGTGCCAAGGATTCATATAATCCCGCATGTCATTCCCTTTGTCCTTCGGTATGTTACTTGCCCGAGATTCGATCGTCAGTATCCGCATACCTATTTCAATCTCGTTTACCGGCAAGTCTCTTTACTCATTCCGTAATACAAGATCCCGCAACTTACACTAAGTCACATTGCTTGCAAGGCTTGTGTGTGATGTTGTATTACCGAGTGGGCCCCGATATACCTCTCCGTCACACGGAGTGACAAATCCCAGTCTCGATCCATACTAACTCAATGAACACCTTCGGATATACCTGTAGAGCATCTTTATAGTCACCCAGTTACGTTGCGACGTTTGATACACACAAGGCATTCCTCTGGTGTCAGTGAGTTATATGATCTCATGGTCATAGGAACAAATACTTGACACGCAGAAAACAGTAGCAACAAAATGACACGATCAATATGCTACGTCTATTAGTTTGGGTCTAGTCCATCACGTGATTCTCCTAATGACGTGATCCAGTTATCAAGCAACAACACCTTGTTCATAATCAGAAGACAGTGACTATCTTTGATCAACTGGCTAGGCAACTAGAGGCTTGCTAGGAACAGTGTTTTGTCTATGTATCCACACATGTATATAAGTCTTCATTCAATACAATTATAGCATGGATAATAAACGATTATCTTGATACAGGAATTATAATAATAACTATATTTATTATTGCCTCTAGGGCATAATTCCAACAGTCACCCACTTGCACTAGAGTCAATAATCTAGCCCTCACATCATCATGCGAATTACGTTGTAATAAATCTAACACCCATACAGTTCTGGTGTTGATCATGCTTTGCCTGTGGAAGAGGTTTAGTCAGCGGGTCTGCTACATTCAGATCCGTGTGCACTTTGCATATATTCATGTCCTCCCCTTCGACGTAGTCACGGATGAGGTTGAAGCGTCGTTTGATGTGTCTGGACTTCTTGTGAAACCGTGGTTCCTTTGCTAGGGCAATGGCACCCGTGTTGTCACAGAACAAGGTTATTGGATTCAGTGCGCTTGGCACCACTCCAAGATCCGTCATGAACTGCTTCATCCAGACACCCTCCTTAGCCGCCTCCGAGGCAGCCATGTACTCCGCTTCACATGTAGAATCTGCTACGACGCTTTGCTTGGAACTGCACCAGCTTACCGCACCCCCATTAAGAATAAATACGTATCCGGTCTGCGACTTAGAGTCGTCTGGATCTGTGTCAAAGCTTGCGTCGACGTAACCCTTTACGGCGAGCTCTTCATCACCTCCATACACGAGAAACATCTCCTTAGTCCTTTTCAGGTACTTCGGGATATTCTTGACCGTCGTCGAGTGATCCACTCCTGGATTACTCTGGAACCTACCTGCCATACTTATGGCCAGGCTAACGTCCGGTCTAGTGCACAACATTGCATACATGATAGAACCTATGGCTGAAGCATAGGGGACGGTGCTCATATGCTCTCGATCCTCATCAGTTGCTGGGCACTGAGTCTTACTCAATCTCGTACCTTGTAAAACTGGCAAGAACCCTTTCTTGGATTGTTCCAGTTTGAACCTCTTCAAAACTTTATCAAGGTATGTGCTTTGTGAAAGTCCTATCAGGCGTTTTGATCTATCCCTGTAGATCTTAATGCCTAGAATGTAATCAGCTTCTCCTAGGTCTTTCATAGAGAAACTTTTATTCAAGTAATCCTTTATGCTCTCCAAAAACTCTACGTTGTTTCCAATCAGCAATATGTCATCCACATAAAATATTAGAAATGCCACAGAGCTCCCACTCACTTTCTTGTAAATACAAGATTCTCCAACCACTTGTATAAACCCAAATACTTTGATCACCTCATCAAAACGTTTGTTCCAACTCCGAGATGCTTGCACCAGTCCATAAATGGATCGCTGGAGCTTGCACACCTTGTTAGCATTCTTAGGATCGACAAAACCTTCGGGTTGCATCATATACAACTCTTCCTTAAGAAAACCGTTAAGGAACGCCGTTTTGACATCCATCTGCCAGATTTCATAATCGAAAAATGCTGCTATTGATAACATGATTCTAACGGACTTAAGCATCGCTACGGGTGAGAATGTCTCATCGTAGTCAACTCCTTGAACTTGTGAAAAACCCTTTGCCACAAGTCGAGCTTTATAAACGGTCACATTGCCGTCAGCGTCCGTCTTCCTCTTAAAGATCCATTTGTTCTGGATAGCCTTGCGGCCCTCAGGTAGTACTTCCAAAGTCCACACTTTGTTCTCATACATGGATCCTATCTCGGACTTCATGGCTTCTAGCCATTTGTTGGAATCTGGGCCCACCATTGCTTCTTCATAATTTGCAGGTTCATTGTTGCCTAACAACATGATTGACAAGACAGGATTACCGTACCACTCTGGAGCAGCACGTGGTCTCGTCGACCTGCGTGGTTCAACAGAAACTTGAACTGGAGTTTCATGATCATCATCATTAACTTCCTCCTCAACCGGCATCGCAACGACAGAGGTTTCCCCTTGCCCCGCGCCACCATCCAGAGGGATGAGAGGTTCGACAACCTCATCAAGTTCTATCTTCCTCCCACTCAATTCTCTCGAGAGAAACTCCTTCTCGAGAAAAGCTCCGTTTTTAGCAACAAACACTTTGCCCTCGGATTTGAGATAGAAGGTGTACCCAACTGTCTCTTTTGGGTAACCTATGAAGATGCACTTTTCCGCTTTGGGTTCCAGCTTTTCAGGCTGAAGCTTTTTGACATAAGCATCACATCCCCAAACTTTAAGAAACGACAACTTTGGCCTTTTGCCATACCACAGTTCGTATGGTGTCGTGTCAACGGATTTTGATGGTGCCCTATTTAAAGTGAATGCAGCTGTTTCTAATGCATAACCCCAAAACGATAACGGCAAATCGGTAAGAGACATCATAGATCGCACCATATCTAATAAAGTACGATTACAACGTTCGGACACACCATTACGCTGTGGTGTTCCAGGCGGTGTCAACTGTGAAACAATTCCACATTGTCTTAAGTGAGCACCAAACTTGAAACTCAGATATTCACCCCCACGATCAGACCGGAGGAACTTGATCTTCTTGTTACGATGATTTTCAACTTCACTCTGAAATTGCTTGAACTTTTCAAATGTTTCAGACTTGTGCTTCATTAAGTAGACATAAGCATATCTACTCAAATCGTCAGTGAAGGTGAGAAAATAACGATATCCGCCGCGTGGCTTTACGCTCATCGGACCACACACATCGGTATGTATGATTTCCAACAAGTCACTTGCACGCTCCATTGTTCCGGAGAACGGAGTTTTAGTCATCTTGCCCATGAGGCATGGTTCGCACGTGTCAAGTGAATCAAAGTCAAGTGACTCCAAAAGTCCACTGGCATGGAGTTTCTTCATGCGCTTCACACCAATATGACTTAAGCGGCAGTGCCACAAAAATATGGCGCTATCATTGTTAACTCTAACTCTTTTGGTCTCAATATTATGTATGTGTGTATCACTATCAAGATTCAATATGAACAATCCTCTCACATTGGGTGCATGACCATAAAAGATGTTACTCATAGAAATAGAACAACCATTATTCTCTGACTTAAAAGAGTAACCGTCTCGCAATAAACAAGATCCAGATATAATGTTCATGCTCAACGCATGCACTAAATAACAATGATTCAAGTTCATAACTAATCCTGATGGTAACTGAAGTGAAACTATGCCGACGGCGATTGCATCAACCTTGGAACCATTTCCTACGCGCATCGTCACTTCATCTTTCGCCAGCCTTCGTCTATTCCGCAGTTCCTGTTTCGAGTTGCAAATATGAGCAACAGAACCGGCATCGAATACCCAGGCACTACTACGAGAGCCGGTTAAGTACACATCAGTAACATGTATATCAAATATACCTAATTTTTCTTTGGCCGCCTTCTTATCAGCCAGATACTTGGGGCAATTGCGCTTCCAGTGACCCATACCCTTGCAATAGTAACACTCTGTTTCAGGCTTAGGTCCAGCTTTGGGTTTCTTCGTCGGATTGGCAACAGGCTTGCCGCTCTTCTTTGAATTACCCATCTTGCCTTTGCCGTTTCTCTTGAAACTAGTGGTCTTATTCACCATCAACACTTGATGCTCTTTACGGAGTTCAGGCTCTGCGACTTTCAGCATCGCAAACAACTCGCCGGGAGACTTGTTCATCCCTTGCATGTTGTAGTTCAACACAAAGCCTTTATAGCTTGGCGGCAGTGATTGAAGGATTCTGTCAGTGATAGCTTCTTGCGGGAGTTCAATCCCCAGCTCAGCTAGACGGTTTGAGTACCCAGACATTTTGAGCACATGTTCACTGACAAACGAGTTCTCCTCCATCTTGCAAGCATAGAATTTATCGGAGGTCTCATACCTCTCGATCCGGGCGTTCTTCTGAAAGATAAACTTCAACTCCTAGAACATCTCAAATGATCCATGATGCTCAAAGCGACGTTGAAGTCCCGGTTCTAAGCCATACAAGACTGCACATTGAACTACTGAGTAGTCCTCCTTACGTGCTAACCAAGCGTTCTTAACATCCTGATCAGCCGTAGCGGGTGGTTCATCTCCTAGCGCAGCATTAAGGACATAATCCTTCTTCCCACCTTGTAAGATTAGCTTAAGATTACGAGCCTAGTCTAAAAAGTTGCTTCCATCATCTTTCAACTTAGCTTTCTCTAGGAACGTATTAAAATTCAGGGTGACTGTCGCGTGAGCCATGATCTACAACACAAATATATTCAAAGTGGACTTAGACTATGTTCAAGATAATTAGAGTTTAACTTAATCAAATTACTCGCTAAACTCCCACTCAAAAAGTACATCTCTCTAGTCATTTGAGTGGTTCATGATCCACTTACACTAGCTCAAGTCCGATCATCACGTGAGTTGAGCATAGTTTCAGTGGTAAGCATCCCCATGCTAATCATATCATCTATATGATTCATGATCGACCTTTCGGTCTCATGTGTTCCGAGGCCATGTCTGCACATGCTAGGCTCGTCAAGCTTAACCCGAGTGTTCCGCGTGCGCAACTGTTTTGCACCCGTTGTATGTGAACGTTGAGTCTATCACACCCGATCATCACGTGGTGTCTCGAAACGACGAACTGTAGCAACGGTGCATAGTCGGGGAGAACACAATTCCGTCTTGAAATTTTAGTGAGAGATCACCTCATAATGCTACCGTCGTTCTAAGAAAAATAAGGTGCATAAAAGGATTAACATCACATGCAATTCATAAGTGACATGATATGGCCATCATCACGTGCTCCTTGATCTCCATCCCCAAAGCACCGGCACGATCTTCTTGTCACCGGTGCCACACCATGATCTCCATCAACGTGTCGCCATCGGGGTTGTCATGCTACTCATGCTATTACTACTAAAGCTAGATCCTAGCAAAATAGTAAACGCATCTGCAAGCACAAACATTAGTATAAAGACAACCCTATGGCTCCTGTCGGTTTCCGTACCATCGACGTGCAAGTCGATATTATCTATTACAACATGATCATCTCATACATCCAATATATCACATCACATCGTTGGCCATATCACATCACAAGCATACCCTGCAAAAACAAGTTAGACGTCCTCTAATTTTGTTGTTGCATGTTTTACGTGGTGACCATGGGTGTCTAGTAGGATCGCATCTTACTTACGCAAACACCACAACGGAGATATATGAGTTGCTATTTAACCTCATCCAAGGACCTCCTCGGTCAAATCCGATTCAACTAAAGTTGGAGAAACTGACACCCGCCAGTCATCTTTGAGCAACGGAGTTACTCGTAGCGATGAAACCAGTCTCTCGTAAGCGTACGAGTAATGTCGGTCCGAGCCGCTTCGATCCAACAATACCGCGGAATCAAGAAAATACTAAGGAGGGCAGCAAAACGCACATCACCGCCCACAAAAACTTTTGTGTTCTACTCGAGAAGACATCTACGCATGAACCTAGCTCATGATGCCACTGTTGGGGAACGTCGCATGGGAAACAAAAATTTTCCTACGCGCACGAAGACCTATCATGGTGATGTCCATCTGCGAGAGGGGATGAGTGATCTACGTACCCTTGTAGATCGTACAGCAGAAGCGTTAGTGAACGCGGTTGATGTAGTGGAACGTCCTCACGTCCCTCGATCCGCCCCGTGAACAATCCCGCGATCAGTCCCACGATCTAGTACCGAATGGACGGCACCTCCTTGTTCAGCACACGTACAGCTCGACGATGATCTCGGCCTTCTTGATCCAGCAAGAGAGACGGAGAGGTAGAAGAGTTCTTCGGCAGCGTGACGGCGCTCCGGAGGTTGGTGATGATCTTGTCTCGGCAGGGCTCCGCCCGAGCTCCGGAGAAACGCGATCTAGAGGTAAAACCGTGGAGATATGTGGTCGGGCTGCCGTGGCAAAGTTGTCTCAAATCAGCCCTAAAACCTCCGTATATATAGGGGGAGGAGGGGGAGCCTTGCCTTGGGGTCCAAGGACTCGCAAGGGGGTCGGCCGAGCCAAGGGGGCCAACCCTCCCCTTCCAAACCGAGTCCAACTAGGTTTGGAAGGAGGAGTCCTTCCCCCTTTTTCCACCTCCTCTTTTTTTTCTTTTCTCTTTGATTTTCTTCCTATGGCGCATAGGGCCTTCTTGGGCTGTCCCACCAGCCCACTAAGGGCTGGTGCGCCACCCCCAAGGCCTATGGGCTTCCCCGGGGTGGGTTGCGCCCCCCCCCCCCGGTGAACACCCGGAACCCATTCGTCATTCCCGGTACATTCCCGGTAACTCCGAAAACCTTCCGGTAATCAAATGAAGTCATCCTATGTATCAATCTTCGTTTTCGGACCATTCCAGAAACCCTCCTGACGTCCATGATTTCATCCGGGACTCCAAACAACATTCGGTAACCAACCATATAACTCAAATACGCATAAAACAACGTCGAACCTTAAGTGCGCAGACCCTGCGGGTTCGAGAACTATGCAGACATGACCCGAGTGACTCCTCGGTCAATATCCAATAGCGGGACATGGATGCCCATATTGGATCCCACATATTCTACGAAGATCTTATCGTTTGAACCTCAGTGCCAAGGATTCATATAATCCCGTATGTCATTCCCTTTGTCCTTCGGTATGTTACTTGCCCGAGATTCGATCGTCAGTATCCGCATACCTATTTCAATCTCGTTTACCGGCAAGTCTCTTTACTCGTTCCGTAATACAAGATCCCGCAACTTACACTAAGTCACATTGCTTGCTAGGCTTGTGTGTGATGTTGTATTACCGAGTGGGCCCCGAGATACCTCTCCGTCACACGGAGTGACAAATCCCAGTCTCGATCCATTCTAACTCAACGAACACCTTCGGATATACCTGTAGAGCATCTTTATAGTCACCCAGTTACGTTGCGACATTTGATACACACAAAGCATTCCTCCGGTGTCAGTGAGTTATATGATCTCATGGTCATAGGAACAAATACTTGACACGCAGAAAACAGTAGCAACAAAATGACACGATCCATATGCTAAGTCTATTAGTTTGGGTCTAGTCCATCACGTGATTCTCCTAATGATGTGATCCAGTTATCAAGCAACAACTCCTTGTTCATAATCAGAAGACACTGACTATCTTTGATCAACTGGCTAGCCAACTAGAGGCTTGCTAGGGACAGTGTTTTGTCTATGTATCCACACATGTATATAAGTCTTCATTCAATACAATTATAGCATGGATAATAAACGACTATCTCGATATAGGAATTATAATAATAACTATATTTATTATTGCCTGTAGGGCATAATTCCAACAAAGAATGACTTCACTACTAGGAAGCATGGTAGCTCTTTTGAGGTTGGTCCAATGGAGTTAGTTGTACCCCTTGTGTTTCTCTAGCATGCTGTAAATTTTCTTGCCATTTGGAGTCCTGTAGCTATATATTTTTCTGCTGTCAATATTGCTTCTGATAAAAAACTGCACTTTCATGAGGTGTTATTTTCACTAAGTCTGAAATAGTGTTGGGATGCCATTTTCTGTTTTCTTTCCCTAGTGATCCATGATGCCATGCTAGTTGTTGTTAGTTGGCTGTAGTAGTGCTTCTTGCCCTCTTTCGTGTCATGCCTTGCTTGAGTTTATCGGAGTTGTGTAGCTCGTAGTTGAGGGGTGTAGAAAATGCTATGTGGCTGATTTTGCCAGATTGTAGTGATTTCTTGTTTTGCTCGTAGTTGTTGAACCGTAGCTCCGATTTGATCGTGTCCTACATGAAACTTGCTTATAATCTTGTGTAGTTTCATTTTATCTTGCGGGATGTATGTTTTGAAGCGATCGTGACCGCCGTTGCACACATATTGCATTCATGCCGTGTCTTGCATGTCTTCAACTGCTCATGCATCATATGTGTTGTTTATCGTGTGGTTAATTCCGTGTGTTGATTTGTGTTTCCGTTTTCCTCCGTCTCGATAGAGTTCCGCAAGCGTGTCGGATGTGAGGACCCGTTCGACTACGTCGGTTCGTCTGCTTCACGGAGGCATTCTTCTTCCAAGCGGGATCTCAGGCAAGATGATCATTTCCCCAGAAACCATTACTATCTTTGCCATGCTAGTAATTTCGATGCTGTCATTTATGTCTCGTTGCCTAACACATGTTAAATATGAGCCTCTCAACAATGCCATGAAAACCATCAACCTGTTCAACCTAGCAAACCACTGATTGGCTATGTTACCGCTTGCTTAACCCTGTGTTAGCGTTGCTTATTGCAGGTGCAGTTGCTTCCATGTGAAAACATGGGTTCCTTGTTATATCACCATATTTAAATGCTATTTAATTTAATGCACCTATATACTTGGTAAAAGGTGGAAGGCTCTGCCTTTCTAGCCTGGTGTTTTGTTCCACCTTTGCCCCCTTAGTTTCCGGCAACCGGTGTTATGTTCCATAATTGAGCGCTCCTAACATGATCGGGGTTGTTATGGGGACCCCCTTGATAATTCTTTTTAGTTTAAAGCTGGTCTGGCAAGGCCCAACATTGGTACTACATTTGCCTAATCACCTAATAAAATTGCATAGGGACTTTCTGGACCCCAAGGATAATTTAATCAACCCCCGGGCCTGTGCTCCTCATGAGTGTTTGTCCAAAACAGAGCAGCTTATTAACGCTACCCGGGGCAACTCGGCGTATGGTGTGGTAACCATCGCTCATCCGTCGTGTCCTGAGAACGAGGTACACGACTCCTATCGGGATCGTCGACAGGTCGGGCGGCCTTGCTGGATTAGTTTTACCTTTGACGAGATATCTTGTGCATCGGGATTCCGGTGATGCTTTGGGTAATCTCAGAGTTGAGGTTTTCCACTAGGGAATCCGATGAGATCGCGAGCTTCGTGATTGAGGATTTCTATGCGGCTTGTGGTAATTTGTGATGGACTAGTTGGAGCACCCCTGCAGGGTTAAATCTTTTCGGAAAGCCGTGCCCGCTGTTATGTGGCAACGTGGAAACTTTGTTTAAAACTGGTTCTAGATAACTTGAAGTTAACTTAATTAAAATATGTCAACTGAGTGCGTAACCGTGACTGTCTCTTTCGTGAGTACCTTCTCCGATCGAGGACACGGTGGGGTTATGTCTGACGTAGGTAGGTGTTCAGGATCATTCATTTGATCATTAGTAGTTCACGTCCGTTATGCGTAGATCTTCCCCCTCTTTTTTCTTGTACTCGTAAGTTAGCCACCAAATATATGCTTAGCCGCTGCTGCAACCTCACCACTTAACCATACCTCACCCATTAAGCTTTGCTAGTCTTGATACCTTTGGAAATGAGATTGCTGAGTCCCCTGTGGCTCACAGATTACTACAACACCAGTTGCAGGTACAGGTAAAGGTCACTTGACGCGAGCGCGTTGATTTTTCATTTGGAGTTGCTTCTTCTTCTTCTTCTTCTTCATCGATCTAGGATGGGTTCCTGGCCGACAACCTGGGATAGCAAGGATGGACGTCGTTCTTATGTTTCTCGTTTGTTTTCGTCCGTAGTCGGACCCTGCTCTTCTTCATGATGTTTATGTATTTTACTGCTGTGACTCTAATGTAGCTTGTGGCGAGTGTAAGCCAACTCTCTTTATATATCTCTTCTTTTTCAGTACATGTACTTGTAATGATATCCATTCTTGCGACACGACAAGATGCGCTTCTATCCCTGACGAGGCCTTCGTGCCAAATTGAGGGTAGGGTCGCATCTTGGGCGTGACAAGTTGGTATCCGAGCAGTACCGACCTAGGACCCCCTTGATTGATCGAACTTGGCCGAGTCGAGTCTAGTGAAAAACTGATTTGAGTCTAGTTATATATCGGAGAGTAGGATTCTTTTTTCTCCTCTTCTATGCTCTGGTGAGGAATCTTGACGTAATAATTTACTCTACCCCTCTTCCCACTCAATTTTTTGAGGAGCACGCTGATATTTTTGGAATCTATATGATGCCGATGTGACGGAGTTCTGTCTTGGTGCCTCCTATCTGCTCTAAGTCTGAGGGGAGTTGAGCTCCAGGGGATTCTTGAGAACATCGTTATCATTCAGATGTCTTAGTATCTCAGAACGAAGGATGTTCGTAATTGCTTCAATACTAGTAGTGGCGAGATAACCCTGGTGTCCCCAGTACCGGTGCAGATTGTTCGGGAGTACTGCCATACTTTGTATCTTGTGATCACGAGGGTCTGTTGTAGATGAAGGTCTGAGATTCTGGTTGTGTGTTGACGGATGTGATACAGGTGACGGGTTAGTATAGGAGTTGTGTGTTATTACTCCTCGTATCCGTGTACCAGATTGCATGACCAGATATTTCGGGAATTCATAGGTGGGAATTCTAGTAGTTACTTATAGGACAATCTTCCAACAAATTCTCACCCTTTGTTTTGTTGAACTATGGTAATTCGAGTTGCTTCGATGTCAAGTGGTGATTTCAGATCTTTCCTAAGAGGTGTTCTCATATTTTTATGAGAGTATTAATTCTTTTGCTCTATCAATTGTCTTATCAATTCCTTTCAACCGGAGTTGTCATATCAATTCTTTCCAACCCGTGTGCTTCTCTTCAGTGAACTCAATCCTCTCCAATTGTTGCTGATCATTCTCTCAATTCTTACCGGAGTTTGTCTCATCGGTCTCAAGTCGTCTTTGTTTTTCCCCACCCTCCCGCCCTTTTTCTCAGTGATTCAATTTTCATCCAAGAGTTTTCTTTTCATTGTGCTTCTGCTGTCTGTTCTTTTTTCTCTTACCCGCTAATGCATTGTGAAGATTCTCAGGAGCTTCGTGTTCATCTTTATTCATTCTTGTCATCTTTTCCGGTGAATTTAATTCAGTTGTCCGTGTTCATCATATCCTATTTATCCTTGTTATTCTTTCCCATGTCGTAAATTTTTATGAGCCTATCTTGGTATTTATTTCTCTCTTTTCTATCCGGAGTGTTGAAGATATCTCAGAGTTTCTTGTTGCAGATCTTTCATTATTTCGAGGTTCTCAACCTCATCTAGTTTTCTTGTACCGGTGCAATATCTCCCGTTCTAGCAATCTTTTCAACGGTGCTTTCTTTGAGTGGGCCCATAACCCACAGGTTCCTTCCCAGGATCTTTCCTGGCTCTTTTAATCTTTTCCCGGAGATCATTAATTCTTTTCAGCTTTGACGTAAGTATGAATTTCATCAGTCATATTCTTTCTTCAAGATCTATTCGAATGAATTCTCAGATTTGGCTCAACCTTTCATTCTTCACTATTCCGGAGTATCTCTTTATCCTTGGTGTTGTTTCTCGTCATCATTCTCGGCTTGCAATCCGAAGGAGTGTTTCTCTCGAATCTTGGTCCATTCTCTTGGAGATTCATCATTTCAGCTTCGTGCATCCTCTCAATTTTTGTGAATCATGAGTACCCCTTTCTTGCTATCCGGTGCATTTTTGAGTTGTTTTATTTCTCGTTCCTCCGAAGGCCATCATTTTAGAAGATTCTTCGTTCTCAGCTTTCAGCTTTCATCCTCAAATCTTCCTAATTGTTGCCTCTTCGTTCGTCTCTCGATTATTCGGTGCCTTGTTCAAGTTTTCTCTCAGGTGGCTCATGATCTCTTCATTTCATGTGTTTCCATGAATTCTTGGAATTTCCATTCAGTTGTGAATTCTTACCGGTGCTTCCTTCAATTTTGCTTCAAGTGGTGTTTTTCCTCTCTGCCTGTCCAAGATTCATTTCTAGAAGAATAAGTTGTATGCTAGATCCTTTCCTTGTCATCAATTTAATTTGATGAAGGATGAGCATAACATAATTCTTATTATTGTCCTTCCTTCTTCCAAGAGATTTCAATTCTTCTTCCGGAGTGGCTCATGATATCAATTCCTTTTCTCTAGTGTTCTTATCTTTCTTTTCCGGAGTTCCAAGTTTTCTCAAGTATCTCTTCGTGTTGCTTCATCTAAATTTTGGCAAGGTCATAATCTTATTCTTTTCTACCTTCATATCGTTGCATCGTTCATTTGTATACGGAGGTCCTTCATGGTGGTTCATCATGATATCAATTCATTCTCAAAGTGTTCTTCAAGATTCTATTGGAGAACCTCAAGTTTTTCTTATCTTGCATTTCCAAGTGCATTTGTTCTTCCTTTATCCTTTGAGGTGGTGTTATAGCATTCTTGTTAGTGTAGGAGTCTCGAAGAGACTTCCATTCAAGTATGAGATAATTAAATCCACCAATTCTATAATCATGAGATATTTCAACCCATGATTTCTTCATTGAGCTATCTTGGTTTGGACTTCACCTAAAGCTTTTCCTATGGATTGTGCTATTATGGTGCTTGTCATTAATTCCAGTTCTCATGCACCCTCTTGGTGTAAGAAGTTTTGATTTCTTGTTGCTCCCAATCTATCCTTGTTTCTTTTAGTGGTTGTTTGTCACCTCATATTTGTTGAGATGATTTTCATAAGCCCACTACTATCTTGCTCTTCATTGTTGGTTTTCCAACTACTACGTCAATTCTATGACCGGAGGCTCTTCAATTCTATTGTGATGATAGTTGTCATTCTTTTCTTCATTCTCTTCTTCTGCTTGAGCTAGTTCATATTCTCTTGTTCCGGAGGCATTATGTTGTTGCTCTTTTGGGTCTATTATGTTGTTCTATCAAGATCATGGTGTTCCCTTGTTCTATTTAGTTGTTTGTAATGCATATTGTCTATTTCTTCCATCTTATCGAATTTTTTGTCCCATTTTCCTACCGAAGTGCTGCCGAAATTTTCCGTGAATTCTTGCTTCTTTCTCATATCATTCCTCATCTCTTTGCAATCTTCAAGGGTCGTTGGTTTCACTCGTTTGTCAAAGAAGCGACTAAGTTTTTACCTCTTGTTCTTTCTCATCCTCTCCCCCTTTCATTCTTGGATCTCGGGGCGAGATCCTCTTGTAGTATAGGAGAGTTGTGACAGCCCGATGCCGACGTTCCAGAACATTTCCCTTTCTTTCCGTTTTCGTCGTGTGCCTATTTTCTTTTGTCGCGTCATCATCGCATCATTCGCATCATCTGCATTGCATCGGCATCTCCGTTGCCGCCAATTTTCAAAACTTGCATCCGCTAGTAGTTGTCGGTTCTCGTCGTTGTCCGTTCTGAGTTCGACCGCACACGCACGCGCCCGCGACATCGTTCGAAACCCTGTTTTAAAAGTGTGCGTAAAACTTTCTCTGATCGGGGTGAAACTTGGCATGCGGTCATAATTAGTTATCGCTAGACCGCCTGTCGAATTTCATCGCGATCAGAGACCGTCTGGTACCCGAACGGTCGACCGTAGCGGCAATGTATTCGGTCTACCGTCGGACGTTTGTCGGTGTTTTAAATCCGTTGCCGTGCCGCCCGTTCTCCCTCTCGTCTCCGGTTATCCCCTCTAGACGGCCGTGTACCCATTCCCGCGTGCGGAATCGTCCGAAGCCGACCGCATGGTTGGATTCGGAACGCGATTCCGGTTAACCGAGCCCCTCTTTTCTCTATAAATACCCCTCCACCTTATTTTTAGACAGCCCCCTCTCACTCCCTCGAAATCCGTGCACACCTAACCCTAGCCCCCACTCTCTCTCTCCCACCACCCACCAGCCGCCGGGCCCGCCGAGCCCGCAACCAGCCCGCTGAGCCCATCGCGCCGCCGCCCCACTCTCCCTGCGCCCGCGCTCCTGCCTCCCGTGCCCAGCGCCGCCGGCCATTCCTCGCGCCGCTGCCTCCTCGCCGGAGCGCTTCCCGGCCGCCTCCGCCTCGCCGTCGGCCAACCCCGCGCTGCTCCCTCACCCTGGCCGAGATGCCCTGCCCGCCGCCGGAGCAGCCACCTGACCGGAGCGCCGCCGTCCTCCGGCCAGCGCGCGTCGCCTCCCGTCCATGGCCTCGCTTCTCCTGGACCCGAGAGCTCCAACACCGCCGCCAGATCTGTAGGTTCCCTCGCCGTCGTCTCCTTCCCGGCCGGCCCGAGTCGCCGCCGCCCCGGGAAGCTCCTCGTCGGCGCCGCCCGTGTGCCAGCAACTGCCAGCGCTCGTCACGGAGGCCAGCTCTTCCTCCCGCGCCAGATCCGATCGGGAGCTGGGGCTGGCTCGCCCCGTTGACCCGCGCGTGGGCCCCGACGGCCCAGCTCCCCCCTGGCGCCCCGGCCTGCCCCAGGCCTTCTCCTCCAAGCCGCGCTGGGCCGAGCACACTAAGGTGAGCCTCTTCCCCCCCCCCCCCCCGTGTAGCATTAGGTAAATTAGGCCCAGTTGTTTTTTTCCTTTTTAGGGATTTTCGGAATATATTAAATTCCAGAAAAATAGGTAAATATTTAAACGTCCGTAGTTTCCAACTCGTGTGTCGGACCGCGACGTGTAGCAAATGTATCTCGTGTAAATTTTCGAGTAGAACACGATTTTACAACTTGCATAATTATTTGACGTAGTTTTACGTGCTATACGCCTAGTTTAGCGTGTTGTCCCAATAGGGAAACGTCCCGTATTTATTTTCCTTGAGGTCCGGATTGCTCGAGTGCCTTAGATAAAATGTCCATGTTTTAGGAATCTTTTTTGCCTGTATTTTAGAGCGGTCATTGGTATTTTTGCGTGTAGGGTTTGCCGGTAGTTTATTTTCCCGTGTATAGGTTATTTTTCTCGCATTTTCGTGTGGCATTATATTGTTGTGCAACCCCACATATTTTATATGTTTTCGGGGTAGAAAAATCCATGGGATTTTTCTGTGCAATTATTTTTAGCTTTTGAGTAAATTAGTTCGCGCGATATTTTGCCGTGATGCCCTTTTGTTTAATTCTTAGGATTTATTCCGTGCTTCGTTTGACGGAGTTGTCAACTAGAGATTTGATCTTGGGTGTTTAGACTAGCCCCTGGTATTTTTAGTTGCAATAGAAATGCATGTTTAGATGTGTTTTGATTGCCCTCAAGTTGCTAGAAATAGTGCTGTTTTGGACGTGCTGAAATATTTCTAAGTCTGGGATCTGTTATTATTTTGTTGCTGTCTTATCTTACTTGCATCTTGTGATCTGTAGCTCTTTGGAGGTTGGTCCAATGGAGTTAGTTGTACCCCTTGTGTTTCTCTAGCATGCTGTAAATTTTCATGCCATTTGGAGTCCGGTAGCTATAGATTTTGCTGCTGTCAACATTGCTTCAGATCGAAAACTGCACTTTCATGAGGTGTTATTTTCACTAAGTCTGAAATAGTGTGTGGGATGCCATTTTGTGTTTTCTTTCCCTAGTGATCCATGATGCCATGCTAGTTGTTGTTAGTTGGTTCTAGTAGTGCTTCTTGCCCTCTTTCGTGTCATGCCTTGCTTGAGTTTATCGGAGTTGTGTAGCTCGTAGTTGAGGGGTGTAGAAAATGCTATGTGGCTGATTTTGGCAGATTGTAGTGATTTCTTGTTTTGCTCGTAGTTGTTGAACCGTAGCTCCGATTTGATTGTGTCGTACATGAAACTTGCTTAGAATCTCGTGTAGTTTCATTTTATCTAGCGGGATGTATGTTTTGATGTGCTCGTGACCGCCATTGCACACATATTGCATTCATGCCATCATATCTTGCGGTGCTTGTATCTTTTGAACCGTAGCTCCGTTGGAGATGTTCTTTATGTGTAAATTGCTTGAAATGACGCGTAAAATCACGTGAACCTATTTGTTTGCTGTTTAAAAACTAATTAAATACATTAGTTCAGATCTGGACAGAATTATAAAGTAACATGTGAGGTCGTCTCGGAGGTGCTATATGTCATTTCCGACCTCACTTAAAATGCCTAGATAGGTAGATTAATTACGCTTCACCTCTTGCCATGTTTAACCATATTTAATATTGCCGAGTACCTAATCTGGATAGAACTAAATAAATTAACGTGGAGTTTCGTCAATATGCAACTCGTTGCATATTGAACTTCACTTAATGTGTAGTGTTTGTATGACGTGAATTGTCATGCCGTGTCTTTCATGTATTCAACTGCTCATGCATCATATGTGTTGTGCATCGTGTGGTGAATTCCGTGTGTTGATTTGTGTTTCCGTTTTCCTCCGTCTCGATAGAGTTCCGCAAGCGTGTCGGATGTGAGGACCCGTTCGACTACGTCGGTTCGTCTGCTTCACGGAGGCATTCTTCTTCCAAGCGGGATCTCAGGCAAGATGATCATTTCCCCAGATACCATTACTATCATTGCCATGCTAGTTATTTCGATGCTGTCGTTTATGTCTCGTTGCCTAACACATGTTATATATCAGCCTCTCAACAATGCCATGAAAACCATCAACCTGTTCAACCTAGCAAACCACTGATTGGCTATGTTACCGCTTGCTTAACCCTATGTTAGCGTTGCTAGTTGCAGGTGCAGTTTCTTCCATGTGAAAACATGGGTTCCTTGTTATATCACCATATTTAAATGCTATTTAATTTAATGCACCTATATACTTGGTAAAAGGTGGAAGGCTCTGCCTTTCTAGCCTGGTGTTTTGTTCCACCTTTGCCCCCTCAGTTTCCGGCTACGGGTGTTATGTTCCATAATTGAGCGCTCCTAACATGATCGGGGTTGTTATGGGGACCCCCTTGATAATTCGTTTTAGTTTAAAGCTGGTCTGGCAAGGCCCAACATTGGTACTACATTTGCCAAATCACCTAATAAAATTGCATAGGGACTTTCCGGACCCCAAGGATAATTTAATCAACCCCCGGGCCAGTGCTCCTCATGAGTGTTGGTCCAAAACAGAGCACCTTATTAACGCTACCCGGGGCAACTCGGCGTTTGGGGTGGTAACCATTGCTCATCCGTCGTGTCCTGAGAACGAGGTACACGACTCCTATCGGGATCGTCGACACGTCGGGCGGCCTTGCTGGATTAGTTTTACCTTTGACGAGATATCTTGTGCATCGGGATTCCGGTGATGCTTTGGGTAATCTCAGAGTTGAGGTTTTCCACTAGGGAATCCGATGAGATCGCGAGCTTCGTGATTGAGGATTTCTATGCGGCTTGTGGTAATTTGTGATGGACTAGTTGGAGCACCCCTGCAGGGTTAAATCTTTTCAGAAAGCCATGCCCGCGGTTATGTGGCAACGTGGAAACTTTGCTTAACACTGGTGCTAGATAACTTGAAGTTAACTTAATTAAAATATGTCAACTGAGTGCGTAACCATGACTGTCTCTTTCGTGAGTTCCTTCTCCAATCGAGGACACGGTGGGGTTATGTCTGACGTAGGTAGGTGTTCGGGATCATTCATTTGATCATTAGTAGTTCACGTCTGTTATGCGTAGATCTTCCCCCTCTTATTTCTTGTACTCGTAAGTTAGCCACCAAATATATGCTTAGCCGCTACTGCAACCTCACCACTTAACCATACCTCACCCATTAAGCTTTGCTAGTCTTGATACCTTTGGAAATGAGATTGCTGAGTCCCCTGTGGCTCACAGATTACTACAACACCAGTTGGAGGTACATGTAAAGGTCACTTGACGCGAGCGCGTTGATTGTTCATTTGGAGTTGCTTCTTCTTCTTCTTCTTCATCGATCTAGGATGGGTTCCAGGCCGGCAGCCTTGGATAGCAAGGATGGACGTCGTTCTTATGTTTCTCGTTTGTTTTCGTCCGTAGTCGGTCCCTGCTCTTCTTCATGATGTTTATGTATTGTACTGCTGTGACTCTGATGTAGCTTGTGGCGTGTGTAAGCCAACTCTCTTTATATATCTCTTCTTTTTCAGTACATGTACTTGTAACGATATCCATTCTTGCGATACGACAAGATGCGCTTCTATCCCTGACGAGGCCTTCGTGCCAAATTGAGGATAGGGTCGCATCTTGGGCGTGACACGATCATTCTTGGAAGACCGTTCTTAAACACCGCAAGGGCTGTTATAGATTGCAGCAAAGGCAATGTCACCTTCCATGTCAACGGTAATGAGCATAGAGTGCACTTTCCGAAGAAAGGATATCAAGTACATTGCATCAATTCTATCGAAAAAACTTCATCGATTCTTATTGGGACCTTTGAATGCCCTATTCTTCGTGTTAACATGAAGTATGATTTTCTTGTTGGGGAGATTCATATTCCCATTGAGGTGACTTAGTGGCTATTCGACAATTCTCCGTTTCCTTTTGCGATTTGAAAAGGTTTTCTCATGAGGATTTGATCAACCCCATTGACGGATTTCTTTCGGTGGCTATGAAATGGATGAATCAAAGAGTCACATACCTCCGTTTTAAGTTTTCATTTTATGTTGCTTAGAAGGAAAATGATAGATTTAGTTTAGTTTTTCCTGTTTAGTTTTAGCGTCCCGGAGAAAATACCCCAAAAATAAAAGTTCTCCGATGGTCCTGAAAATCAAATATGATTTTTCTGGATTTTTGGAAAAATACTAGGACTGAGAGCTGGCCTTGGGGCCACACCAGTGGGCCACAGGCCTTGTAGCCGCGGCCTCCCCCTGACCGCGGCTACCAAGCTTGTGGGGCCCACAGGGACCCCCTCCACTCATTCCAGCTCCCATCCTCTTCTTCTACCTCCAGAAAAAAATCGTTTCGCAGCTCAAACCCGTGTTCTTGCTCGTTTGGCTGTGATTTTTGATCTCCTTGCTCAAAGCACCATTCTCCGAACCGTTTTGGGGAAATTACTCCTTGGTAAGTGACTCCTCCATTGGTCCAATTAGTTTCTACTGTAAGTGCTTTGTCCTTTGTGTATTCTTGCAACCTTGGTGACCCTGTTCTTGAGCTTGAAATGTTGATTTTAGCTGGTCCCAAGTAGTTTTAATGCGTGATACGGTCTCTAGGCACTAGTAGGAGTAGTTGCTACAAGGTGTGGTTGGTCTTTATTCACTTTTCTCTTGAACTTCAAAAATTTCAGCAAAAAGAAATTATGTTCAGGAGGAAGTTTCATGGTGGTTCCTCAAGTAAGAAGGGTCCCTGTCTTTCTATTCGGCAGCCCGGTCCTTATCAACTAAAATCAACATTTCAAAGGAGTTCCGGTAAAACCATGTGAATGGCCTTCCGGTGAGTTCATGATCGAAGCAGGCTTCAAGGATGAGTTTGATACACTTGTCCGCAATGCCGGGTTAGAAGAATTCCTCTCAGAAAGATGTGAACAGTATGCTCACTGCCTCTTTCGTGCGTAGATTTAAATTTTCAGTTGGTCGTGACTCATCCATACTGTTTGATCTGTATGATAAATCCTACACCATGGATTTGGAGGATTTCAATAGGATTTGCAAGATACCCGATGGGGGTAGTCTTAATGATCGTGCTAAGTCTTTGGTTAGAGATTTTATCTCTAGTATAACTGTTGGAGAAACTAGAGACATCACGCAAGCTACCATAGGAAGCATTCATTTCCCTGCCTTGCACTACTTTGCCCTCTTCATAGGTAGATGCATTAACGACAAGGTTGAACATTGTCACCTATGCGCATCCGACCTTAGTATCCTTAAGAGCGCAGTAACAGGTGACAGGAGCTTCAACATGGGAGCTATAATATCAAGGAGGCTGAATAATAATGCCATTGATGGGGATTTCTTTGGTGGGATTTATGGTACGTGCTTAGCAAATTTTCTTGGAGTACCCATCCGTTCAGGAGACCCCCCTCTCCGTACAGCCTACCTTGACCGTGTCGCTCTGACACGCTATCAGTTTCTCAAGAGGGATGAGGAATCCCTCGTTTACCAGTTAGTATTTAACCGGCAGCGTGCTTTTCATATTAAACTTCCTGCTCCTGCCTTCTTTGACTTTCAGGTTAAATGAAGATATTACATAACCATTGGAGAAGCAGAGGAGTATGAGAGGGAAGCTGAGACTTCTCGTCTCCGCGAAGCGGCTATTCATGCAGTGGCTGCAGCGCTCCCGTACAACCCACATTATGATTTTGGGTATCACCCGGACCAGCCTTGGGAGTAGACCAGGCTAGGCCAAAATCCTAAGCTTGGGGGAGTACGTGTTTGCACCAACTTTACATTCATGCTTATGCTTTCACTTTGTTAGTCGGTGTTTACACTTTGCCACTGTATTATCCATGCTAGTTTATTTTTGTTTTCTTGTTTTCTTGTTTTGTGTCCTTTTGAGAAAACCCAAAAATATTTTCCTTTCTTCTTTTTCTTGTTGGGAGCTTTCCTGTGTAAATAGTTTTCTTTTTCTTTCAGTCGAGGTAGAAGACCATGGTTACAATGTTTAGTGGCTCTCGCATGCATACCTGTTCATTTGTTAAAGAGCCATATTACTTTGTCTTCTCCTTTGTGTTTGCCTGCAGATTCAGCTTAGTCCAATGCACGAGCACTCTTATTATTGTTCACATCGTTCGATCGTGCAAGTGAAAGGCAATAATGATGATATATGATGAAGTGACTGAGACTGGAAAAGCTGGTATGAACTCTATCTATTTAATTTTTGTAAATATGACTAGCTTGTCGTCCCAGATTCAGCTTTGTTGAGAGAGAACCATGTTTGCAATGACAACTTAGAGATCATAGTTTCTGATGCCATGCTTAATTAGCTAGGAGCTTATAATGGTTTTTCTTGAATGCCAACATAGATTTTGAGATGACTATGATGTAGTATGATAGGATGGTATTCTCCTTTGAATGATTCAAGTGGCTTGACTTGGCACATGTTCATGGTTATAGTTGAAACAAAATCAACATAGCCTCTATGATGTTCGCGTTCATGGTGATTTATATCCTGCACATGCTTGCACTCAATGTTAGTCAAACTCATTGCATCTTGATGACTGTTGTCGCTCTCTAGTTGGTCGCTTCCCAGTCTTTTGCTAGCCTTCACTTGTACTAAGCGGAATACTGCTTGTGCATTCACTTCCATAAACCTAAAAGTTTTTCCATGAGAGTCCACCATACCTACCTATTTGCGGTATCTACCTGCCGTTCCAAGTAAATTTGCATGTGCCATTTTCTAAACCTTCAAGAAATAATCTGTTTTGCTTGCCCGAACCGCTCATGTGGTGACTGGGGGCTACTGGTATCTTCCATGTTAGGCGTGTTATCCTCGACATGTGTTTATTCACTGTTATTCACGAGAAAGGGGCCAGTAATTGGAATGCCCAGTTCCACGCTTAAATCGAAAACAAAACTATAAAACAAGACTCCCCCCGGATTGATGTTAGTATGGACGGTACCCGAGGATTAGGCTAGCCGTGAAGTGTGATTGATTGGTGGTGGGGGAGTTAAAACTTTGCTTTTCTATTTGGCAACCGCCTATAGCATGAGTAGCATAGAAGATATTGAGAATTCTTGGTCATTGCGTTGACAATGAAAGCATCCAACACAAAATTATTATCTGTGTTTTCAAAGCTTTAGCTCTGGCACCTCTGCAAATCAATGCTTCCCTCTACAAAGGGTCTGTCTATTTATTTTCCTGTTGAGTCATCCTCTTCTTATATAAGCACCAATTGGAGAGCACCTCTATCATTTTTATGCTTTGCTTTTGATTGACATTGAGTATGACTATGACTGGATCTTCGTTGCTATGAATTACAATGTTTAGTCAGCCCTTGATCTTTGAAAGTGCTCTGCATTTATGTTTTGCGGTCTCAGAAAGAGCTAGCGAGATACCACCTATTCATATTGCTTCATGCTTGTTTTGATTGAATTGTTGGTATCTGAAACTCATTATTATTTGCTCGCTAGGTGATTATGCCATTGATATTAGTTTACCGTGAGACCTATGTGTCACTTGCTTATGTGGTTAACTTGTGATCTTGCTGAAATTCTGGTTATGAGTTAGACATAGTTGCAATAACAAGATCAAACAGAGTTTGTCAAAGTTTTTCTTTCTCTTTTAGTTTGTCAACCGAGTTTCTTGAGGACAAGCAAGGTTTTAAGCTTGGGGGAGTTGATACGTCTCCATCGTATCTACTTTTCCAAAATCTTTTGCCCTTGTTTTGGACTCTAATTTGCATGATTTGAATGGAACTTACCCGGACTAACGCTGTTTTCAGCAGAATTTCCATGATGTTGTTTTTGTGCAGAAATAGAAGTTCTCGGAATGTCCTGAAAATTTACGGAGAATATTTCTGGAAAATATGTAAAATACGTGCGCAAAGATCCACCGGAGGGGACGGGCCAGTGGGCGACAAGCCCTGTAGCCGCAGCCTCCCACCTGGCCGCGGCTACCAGGCTTGTGGGGCCCACGTGGCTCTGCCGCCCCCAATTCCAACGCTATTTATTCCCTTTCGTCCCGGAAAAAATCAAGAGAGAAGAGTTCATCGCGTTTCACGATCCAGAGGCACCGCCACATCCCGTTCTTGCCCTAGAGGGCAGATCTGGAGTCCGTTTTGGGCTCCGGATCAAGGAGATCGTCGCCATCGTCATCATCAACCTTCTTCCCTCTTCAATTCCATGAAGCTCTTCATCGTTCGTGAGTAATCTATTTGTAGGCTCGTTGGGCGGTGATGAGTAGGATGAGATCTATCATGTAATCGAGTTAGTTTTGACGGGGATTGATCCCTAGTATCCACTATGTTCTGAGATTGATGTTGCTACTACTTTGCCATGCTTAATGCTTGTCACTAGGGCTCGAGTGCCATGATTTCAAATCTGAAATTATTATGTTGTCACCAATATATGTGTGTTTTAGATCCGATCTTGCAAGTTGTAGTTACCTACTATGTGTTATTATCCGGCAATCCCGGAGTGACAATAACCGGAACCACTCCCGGTGATGACCATAGTTTGAGGAGTTCATGTGTTCACCAAGTGCTAATGCGTTGGTCCGGTTCTTTATTAAAAGGAGAACCTTAATATCCCGTAGTATCCATTTGGACCCCGCTGCCACGGGAGGGATGGACAATAGATGTCATGCAAATTCTTTTCCCTAAGCACGTATGACTACACACGGAATGCATGCCTACATCACATTGACGAACGGGAGCTAGACACATATCTCTCCGTGTTATAACTGTTGCATGATGAATGTCATCCAACAAATCACCGATCCATTGCCTACGAGTTTGTCCCACTGCTATTGTTACTTGATGCTGGTGTTACTTGCTTTGCTCTGCTGCAGTTACTACTGTTGCTGCTACTATTACTTGCTGCTGCTGTTACTTGCTTTGCTCTGCTGCTGTTACTACTGTTGCTGCTACTGTGACTTGCTGCTACTGTTACTTGCTTTGTCCTGCTGCTGCTTCCTCTATTGTTGCTACTAATGTTACTTGCTGTTGCTATTACTTGCTACTGCTGCTACTTGCTACTGTTGTCACTACTGTTGTTCCTTGGCACTGCTGTTACTCGTTACACTACTGCTACCTGCTACAATACTTTTCTGGCGCCATTGATACTTCAGCTAGGAATAATCTGTCGCCAACAGATTCTTTCCTAGGACAGTTGCTATCATACTACCTTTGCTGCTTTTACCCTGCTTGCAGATACTAATCTTTCAGGTGTGGTTGAGCCGACAACTCAACTGCTAATACTGGAGAATATCCGTTCACTCCCATCGTGTCGAACCAACAAATTTGGGTTGAATACTCTACCCTCGAAAACGGTCGCGATCCCACACGCTGGTGGGCCATTGCAAGACAATTGCTAATTGCTGAGCAACTGGAAGCAGACCGCATCTTAGTCGTTACACACGCCCCCTACCCGGCGCGCCAAATGTCGGATATCGGGCTCCATAAAACCCTAAAGATTTGAACTCAGGGGCGTGTGATCTCTCGTAGGCTCACCTGACCTAACTCTCTACTCGCTGGGGATGATAGAGCACTCACTCGATGGTGAGGAAGACACATAACGCGGATGTTTACCTAGGTTAGGGGCCCATTGAGAAAACCTTAGGAAGATGCATTGGGAACCCACATACGTCCTACCCTCCTTTGCACGAAAGGGGAAACTGCACCATCCTGCAATCCACTGCTCTCCTGTCCTTTCCCCGCGTCATCCTTGACTCCTGAGGCCGGGTCTTGCCTCAGGATCTCCGCCGCTCCGAAGGAATCCAGAGGAAGCCCCCTGCGGGTCTTGATGCTGTTCCTCCTCACGAGTCTTGGCCCCTCGAGAGGGACTTGCCTTGAGTGGTGTCGGGCCTGTTGGGTTTTGGTCGATGAAGTGGGCCAACCCTGGGCCGCAGGCAGGCAGGTCTAGGTAACCCCATTCCCAGAGCGCCGACACTTGCAACACTTGACAAGGCTCACAAGGCCTTGAAGAGTGATCATGTCTCTTTAAAAGAGTCTCAAGCTCAACACTAATTAAAACTCACTAAGAAAATAGCCACTTGCTCTCCATTTGTTTTAATTGATAATGTCCATGCTACTAATCCCTATTGTGAGCATGGACATCTTGTGGAGGAGAGCTGCAAACTAAAAGAGCATCTTGAGAAAGGCCTTGTGACATGCATCCAAGGCGAAAATAATCTTAATGACCTTTTGAGTAATCAAAAGGAAGTGGTTGCAAAGGAAGGGGTTAGGTTTGCACCCAAGTCCAAGAAGAAGAAGAAGAAGACCAAGTGACCTCCCGAGCTTATGGAAACCGTTGTTATAAAAGGGGAGGGTACTCATGCGTAGAAAAAGGACCAAACTAAGGGTGGTAATGCCATGAAGGGCAATACCCCTCTACCCAACACAGCCGGTGATTTTAATCCCTCCTATGTGTTGTGCCATGCCAGTGATGGAAATTCCTTTGCTAAGTTTGTTGGTTCTTATGAGGAGTACATTGCATTGTCTATTTGGGTTCCTAATACCCTTTTTACTAACATAAGAGAACCCATTAAAGAATGGGTGCCTAAATCCAAGCATTGATCTTATGTAGGAGTTTGCTTCCGATGGGGTGTCGTGGTTTCTCGATAGTGGAACAACAAATCATATGACCGGAAGCAGGGACTTGGTTGTGGACCTTCATCCCGACCCATCCATTGCCACCCAAGTTTCCTTTGGTGATGATGCGACTTCAAAGGTATTGGGTCTCGGCAAGGTGGTAATTTCTCTGGAACTTACCATTGAAAATGTTATGCTTGTTGAGGCCCTCACATACAATTTACTTTCAGTTCATCAACTTGCACTTATGGGATTTAGTACTTTCTTTGGCATTGACTCTGTGGCCCTTTTGTGGAGCAATACTCTTAAAGAGGCCTTTATTGGGCATGTCGAGAATGGTCTCTATGTGGTTAACTTTTCAGAGCGACCCACTAAGACCGCGACTTGCCTAATGGCTAAAATTGATGTGGGGTGGCTTTGGCATCATCGGATAGCCCATGTCAATATGAGATCTTTGCAAAGTCTCCTGAAAGGGGATCACGTTCTTGGACTAACTAATGTGAGTTTCGCCAGAGATCGTGCGTGCAATGCATGTATTGAAGGAAAGATCCACGAGACGGCTCACCGCTCCACGACTATCATCTACACAAAAAGGACCTTGGAACTTCTTCACAAGGATCTCCTTGGTCCTCCATCTTATGATAGTCTTGGGGGAATGAAGTATTTCTTGGTGATAGTGGATGATTTCTCAAGATCTACCTGGGTATACTTTTTCAAGAGAAAGAGTGAGACTCAACAAATCGTCATCGACGTTGCTAACGAAGCTCAACTCCAGCATAATGCAAAGATACTGATGATCAGAAGTGACAATGGCACCGAGTTCAAAAAATACACCCTAAATGAATTTCTGAGTGACAAAGGAATCAAACATCAATACTCTACTCCTTACACTCCTCAACAAAATGGTGTGGCGGAAAGGAAGAACCGGACATTGATGGATGCGGCAAGAACCATGATGGTAGAGTTTAAATCTTCGTATAACTTTTGGGCCGAAGCCATCAACACTGCATGTCATGCATCCAATCAGCTCTACCTTCGCAAAGGCTTGAACAAGACTCCTTATGAAATTACTACCGACAACAAGCCGAACCTCAAGTACTTCTGAGTGTTTGGTTGTAAGTGTTTCATTGTTAAGAAAGGTGCACTTTTGTCTAAATTTGAACCTAGAGCTCAAGAGGGCATATTTGTTGGTTATGCTACAAACTCTCGCGCTTACCATGTCCTCAACAAGTCCTCGGGACTCATTAAGGAGACGTGTAACGTGGAGTATGACGAGAATAATTGCTCCCAAGTGGAGCAAAGTGGTCTTTGTGATGTTGGTGATGAAATTCCTCCCCAAGACATAAGAAGAATGGGCGTGGGATACTGCTTGTCCGTTGAGGAACCCCTTATGGCTGAAGGAGAAGGACAATGTTCCACACTTGTGGAACCATCACTAATGCAAGACCCACATGCTTCCAAAGAACAATCTGAAGGCCCTCATCCCCGTGATTTCGATCAAGGAAAAGATCCACCTCAAGATGGTCGTGCACCAAATGATGTCCTTGATCCATCTCACCCCTCTAAGGATCCCCAAGATCAAGAGCAAGCTCAAGATCAAGACCAAGTTCAAGATCAAGAGCAAGCGCAAGAACAAAATCAAGCTCAAGGTCAAGGGCAAACTCAAAAGGCGGTAAAAGTCTCGAACAGGCTCCTCAACTTACGTGTGCAGAAATTCAAGAAAGACGTGCTGCCAAAACTTCCAAAACACTCAAAAATCTTTCTCATGTTCTAGAAAATGTCTACGGCAGCTTACAGAAAGGGGTAACCAGACGTCGTCAATTATCAAACTTTAGTGCCCATCATGCGTTTGTTTCTTGCATTGAACCACTAAAGGTACAAGAGGCTCTCGAAGACATGGACTGGGTTGAAGCCAGGCATTAAGAACTCAAAAACTTTGAGCGCAACAAAGTGTCGCGACTGGTGCCAAGACCAAAGGAGAACCATAACGTCATTGGGACAAAGTGGATCTTTAAGAACAATCAAGATGCAAACGGTGTCACCACTCATAATAAGGCAAGATTGGTAACACAAGGCTACTCCCAAGTCGAGGGTATCGACTACGATGAAACCTTTGCTTATGTCACTCGCCTTGAGTCTATTCAGATGTTGCTTGCATTTGCTTTTGATCATAACTTCAAATTGTGCGAAATGGATGTGCAGAGTGCATTTCGTAATGGTACCCTTAAGGAGTTGGTTTATGTCAAGCAACTCCCGGGGTTCGAGGACCCCAAGTTCCCTAATCATGTGTATGTTCTCGACAAGGCACTCTATGGCCTTAAACAAGCCCCGCGTGCATGGTATGAGCACCTTACCGAGATGTTACATGATCGTGGATTTGAAGTTGGGAAAATAGACCCCACTCTTTTTACTAAGAAGGTCAAGGGGAACTTGCTCATATGCCAACCATATGTTCATGGTTTTATCTTTGGTTCTCCTAACAAAGCTTTTAATGAAGGATTTTCGGCTCGAATGACGAAAAAGTTTGTGATGTCTATGATGGGATAATTGAAGTTTTTCTTTGGATTCGAAGTCAAGCAACGAAGTCAAGGGACCTTCATCAGTCAAGCAAAATATACTCAAGACATGCTCAAACGGTTCAAGATGGATGATCTCGAACCAGCCAAGGCCAACACTCCCATGCCTCTCAACTGCCATCTTGACCTCATACCAATGGTAAAGCTGTGGATCTAAAGGTATATCGCTCTACGACTAGATCTCTGCTTTACCTTTGTGCATCTAGACCAGACATTATGTTGAGTATGGGAATTTATGTACCAATTCAATCCACCACTACTAGAAAAACGGCTATAGCTAATATGGACATTAATGGCGCACCATGTATGTGGTGTGCCACTGCTATATAGGAGTGGCGCACCAGATAGAGGTGCGCCATTATTGGCCATATTACTAATGGCGCACCTGGTGTGCGGTGCGCCATTACTAGTTTTTTTCCTGGCCCCACACCCTTCCCACACTTAGCAGTAGCGCACCAGGGGAAGTGCGCCATTACTAGTTTTAACTAGTAATGGCGCACCACACCCACGGTGCGCCACTACTAACAATCTTTGCTCTTTTTACATGCAAAATGCCATGGACCCGACTCGAGGCTCCTCCTGCACTCGACCCGACCCCAGGCTCCTCGCACACTCGACCAGGCTCCTCCCTCTCCTCTGTCGCTCGCTACTTCTAGGGTTCGCCCCCCACCGCCGCCGTCGCCGCCGAGGCCATCTCCGGCGATCCTTCTCTCGGCCCAAACCCGACGACTCCTCCCTCCCTGCGAGCTCCACCCGTTCCTCGGCCCGAGGCCAACGCCTCCTTCCTCCCTGCGGGCTCCATACCTCCCTCCCCGCGAGCTCCTGGCCCAGTCCGGCCCCTCCGGCGACCCACTCCGGCGAACGGCGCCCCACCCTCATCCCCCCTCCCCATGGCCCGACTCTGATTTTTTGGAAGTGGTTTTCTCCTGTGAGAAGCTCCTCTGATTTGGTATGATGTGTTCTATAGATGTATTGATTGTATTGTGATGAAATGACACACAATTTTTTCATATAGATGTGTTGATAGTATTGTGTTGATATGGAAGAAATAATTTTATTACATGTGTGTTCATATGTCAGAAATGTAAATATTGTTTGTACTGCTAGTTACACACATGGATGGTGGATAGATGGATGTATGTTGATGTTAGGTAGTACCCATATATGATTTTCTTGATGGATGGATGAGTGGTACTAGTTGCTTGCTAGATGGATGGATGAATGAATGGTGCGACTACGTAGAATTATTAATCTAAGTTACTATCTCTATAGTAGGTAGTAATATTTTCACCTAAAGTTTGTTCAAAGGTTATTCAATCCATCTAAAGTAATATATGTGGATAGGAGATAGTAGTAGTGTTTATCAATAATTTTGGTATGAGGGTCTACCAATGCATCTAGGGGTTAAGAGACTTATAATGTTGCTACATCCGAGTGGCCTATGTTTTGGTATAAGAAATTTTGCAATATGGTTAGGCATGAGAGGTTGTTCATAATATTCTCTGTTTTACCCCATATTTTGTACTTGTTCATTGTTGGTATCTCCGAGTGGCCTATGTTCTGCCGGAATGTTGATTCATTTCCGTTCTGGCAAATTTCAGGCGCTCCATATGTCCACTTTTTAGTAAATGTCATGCCCAAATTTTCTCTGTTTTAGGAAATGTCTGACGACGAAGAGGAATTCGTTATGTGCGAATACTGCCAAGACAAGCGCGGCCTTTGCGACACGCCTTACCTAGTTGATGATAGGCGCTTCAGCATCATGCTGGATGAGGACTTCAAAGTGGATACAGTAAGTCACAACGACAAGTCTTTTTTTTCGTAATTAAGCATGACTTCTTTTGCTTCAACTTATAATTTTTATATTTTACTATTCTACTAGCGTATCCCCTGCCATGCAAGACATTATGTGTTGGATAAGATTGGTTTCAGTACTGAAATAAATATGGAGGTAAAGATAGTTCACTTGAGGACCGAGCATGGTTATACTTTTGCCGTAAAATTATACAATGCAGACACCTACTCCTTTTTTGAATGCAAAACTTGGGTAGCACTATGCAAGGCTTATACATTTGAGCCTAATATGCTTATCACCTTTGATATTCGTCCGGAATATGAAATTGAAGGTAATATGAACATCTGGGAATACGTTGGGGAGTTTCTCAACCACATTTGTTAAGTAATTTATATTGTTTATTTAAATATAGTTGATAACTTATTTCCATTGATAACTTATTTTTGTTCTTCAAAAAATTTAAAATAGTAGACAGAACCTACTACTACAATGCTGAAGCAGAATTAACTTGTAAGGAGAAACATCATCTTGTCGCATTTATCAATAATCTTGAGAATTACAATACCTATCAGCAAACTCCCCAACATTATGGTCAATATGTGTCACTAGTGCACGTGGTGAACTATGGTAACATGCATGGAGATTGCATGGTAAGATTTTCTAGTATTACGACATCCATGCATCTTTTGCATAAATTCTTATAAAACTAAACTACGTTGCTAGCTACAAAGCTAATACTATGTTTTTCAACAAAAAATCCCGGAAGATTGTGTGCCTCATCTGATGTTACCAAGAGGTCGCGTTGATGTTATGATGATATGACCAGAACGCCCAGGTCATCCTAGGTATTTGCATCACTCCTGTCCATACCGGACTTCTAAAACCGATGAAGTCATGACAACCAAAGATTGGAAAAAATGTATGGTCAATCGTAGAGAGCTACTTGGAAGCAACATTGTGCGTAGGCCAAGAATTGGAGACAAGATGATCTCCATTCTCCATAATGGAGACTCAGGGCCTATCTTGTTTTATGATATTCTACCTAAGCAGAGGAGTAGGTCCTAGGTAAAATGTGTTATTATGTGCTACAATGTGTTAGAGTTGACGATGATGATGAGGAGGAGTTCTGATTATGAGAAGTGAGCAACTTTTGTTATATGATGTCTCATTGACGAAAATGATATTAAATAATATTGGTGGTAATGACTATAATGATTATTAGCTATTTCCGAGATGATGTGATGATGTGCTACAATGTGTTAGAGTTGACAATGATGATGAGGAGTTGTGATTATGACTAGTGACCAACTTTTGTTATATGATGTCTCATTGACTATGATGATTACTTCTACATCACTATGTATCGCTATTTTCGAGATGATGTGATGATATTTTGGATAATATGTATCACTTACTTCTACATCACTTATATATGTATCACTATGATGAATTGTATTCGGAGACTAATCTTCTATTGTATTCAATAAATCTGCTATTTATATGTTGTGTTGTTTATATTCTATGCTGTAATGTATTTCGTAACCTGTGCAAATATCAGAAAAGCAAAAAAGATCCTAATATTCATAGTAGTGGCGCACCATATTGCATTTTAGTGGCGCACATAAATAAACGCCCGAGTGGTGCATTATCTAAAAGTGTGCCATTAGTAACCCACAGCAGTGGCGCACTTCTGGGCCTAGTAATGGCGCACTGATGACCCACAAGTATAGGGGATCAATCGTAGTCCTTTCAATAAGTAAGAGTGTCGAACCCAACGAGGAGCAGAAGGCTCTGGTAAACGGTTTTCAGCAAGGTAATAACTACAAACACTGAAAGTAGCGGTAACAAGTGATGGTGTAGTGAGGTGAAACGTAGCAAGTGAAAAGTAACAAGTAACAAGTAGTAGCAATGGTGAAGCAAGTGGCCCAATCCCTTTTGTAGAAAGGGACAAGCCTGAACGAAGTCTTATAGGAGGAAAAACGCTCCCGAGGACACACGGGAATTTCTGTCATGCTAGTTTCATCATGTTCATATTATTCGCGTTCGTTACTTTGATAGTTTGATATGTGGGTGGACCGGCGCTTGGGTACTGCCCTTACTTGGACAAGCATCTCACTTATGATTAACCCCTCTCGCAAGCATCCGCAACTACGAAAGAAGAATTAAGACAACGTCTAACCATAGCATTAAACTAGTGGATCCAAATCAGCCCCTTACGAAGCAATGCATAGACTAGGGTTTAAGCTTCTTTCACTCCAGCAACCCATCATCTACTTACTACTCCCCAATGCCTTCCTCTAGGCCCAAATATGGTGAAGTGTTATGTAGTCGACGTTCACATAACACCACTAGAGGAAAAGACAACATACAAGATATCAAAATACCGAACGAATACCAAATTCACATGACTATTATTAACATGACTTATCCCATGTCCTCAGGAACAAAAGTAACTACTCACAAAGAATAATCATAATCATGATCAGAGGTGTGATGAATGGCATCAAGGATCTGAACATAAACTCTTCCACCAAGTAATCCAACTAGCATCAACTACAAAGAGTAATCAACACTACTAGCAACCTTACAAGTACCAATCGGAGTCGCGAGATGGAGATTGGTTACAAGAGATGAACTAGAGATTGGAGGGGAGATGGTGCTAATGAAGATGTTGATGAAGATGCCTCCCCTCCGACGAGAGGAGTGTTGGTGATGACAATGGCGACGATTTCCCCCTCCGGGAGGGAAGTTTCCCCGAGCAGGATCGTCCTGCTGGAGCTCTATATTGGATCTACTCAAGTTCCGCCTCGTGGCGGCGGCGAAACCACGAAAAAGGTCACCCTTGATTTTTTCTGGAATGAAAACCTTCATATAGCAAAAGAGGGGGGGCCAGTGGTCCGTCAGGGAGCCCACAAGCCCTGTAGTCGCCACTAGGGGGGTGGCGGCTACCAGGCTTGTGGCGCCCTGGTAGCTCCCATCTGGTACTTCTTTCACCCAGTATTTTTTATATATTCCCAAAAGATTCCACGTAAATTTTTAGGGCATTTGGAGTTGTGCAAAATAGAGGACTCAGATTTGCTCCTTTTCCTGTCCAGAATTCCAGCTGCCTGAATTCTCCCTCTTCAAATAAACCTTGCAAAATAAGAGAGAAAAGGCATAAATATGGTACGACAAAGTAATATAACAGCCCATAAAGCGATAAATATCAACATGAAAGCATGATGCAAAATGGACGTATCAACTCCCCCAAGCTTAGACCTCGCTTGTCCTCAAGCGAAAACCAAGTTCCATAAACATGTCCACATGTCTAGGGACGAAGGTGTCGATAAAACGTAATACGGACATGAGGGCATCATGATCACACATAGAACAACAATACATCATAAAGATTCTAATGGGAAAGTAACAATTCCTTCACAAAGCAAAGTATGAAGCAAAAATCTTACCGAGAAGTAACCAACAATAGTCCAAAGTCATTGAAGCAATTGCAATTTACCATAACATCATAAAGAGTCAAATAAGAGCTTGTAAGGCAAACCCACATACTCAATCATCTCTTTTATTTTCCACAATTGTTACAACTCACGTGGTACTCATGGTATCAAAGTTTCAGCTGGACACAGAGGAAGATAGGGGATTATAGTTTTGCCTCCTAACTATTTACATCAAGGGTAAAGTCAACAATAATAAAGCATAAGTACTCAACTCCAAGTTGATATATGAATATAGATCTTTCCCAAGCATGTGACGGTAGCCAAGACAAAGGCAAAAATAGGGAATTGGTGAAGATCACCATGACTCTTACAAGGGCAAAAAGTAAAGGTACAAGATAGGCCCTTCGCAGAGGGAAGTAGAGGTTGTCATGCGCTTTTGAGGTTTGAATGCGTGTCCTCTTAGTGCGGAGGAACGTCACTTTATATTGCCTCCTGTGATAAAGAACTTTATGATGCAGTCTGTCGCTTTTATGTCTTCCTCATCACAGGTTCGTACAAAGCTTATTTTCCACACACTAATAGATCATACATATTAGAGAGCAATTTTTATTGCTTGCACCGATGACAACTTACTTGAAGGATCTTATTCAATCCATAGGTAGGTATGGTGGAATCTCATGGCAAAACTGGGTTGAAGGTTTATGGATGCACAAGTAGTATCTCTACTTGGTGCGGCAGTTTTGGCTAATATGAGGTGGAAGCAATCGTCACGTGCTAAGGGATCTCTAATCATATAACATTGTTTGGAACCAAGCAAATACAATTCATTATGTTGTCTTCCTTGTCCAACATCTACTCCTAAGCATGTAATAGTTTGGTGAGTGCTCACAATTGTATAAAGTGTCTAAGATGATATATTTATATGTGAACCTCTCTTTCCTTATTACTTCTCATTAATTGCTACAATGACTGAGGTCTATGTTGATTTATTCCCAACAAGTTTCAATCATCATACGTGTCATATGCGAAGCTATCACTTTCCATAAGATCATCTCATGATCTTTCATGCTATCGTTCTTTTCATACCTTTGATCACGACATAAAGCAAAGCCCTTGACTAAGATACTCTTTATTATATAGCTCGTAAGCTCGAATACATTGGGGGAGACACAAGGCAAAAGACTCAAACTAAACACTAAAGACTTATTCCTCTAAGAGAAGGAATAAAAACTGAAAAGGAAAGAACTAAAACAAAGCTAAAAGAAAAAGATATAAAGGTGATACAATACCAGGGCAACTCCCCCAAGCTTGGCAAAATCCAAGGGGATTGCCCATACCGATGCTTAGTTGTCTTCCTTTGGTGGTGATGGTGGTGGAGTTGTTGAAACAGTCTGATCCTCCGTCTTCCAAGGCATAGGTGCTCCATCATGGCAGGATGAACGAGTCGCCGGAATCCTCAAATCTGCAGCCAACCTTATTGATTTAAATCTATACTCATACTCACAGTTTTGGTTCTGCAGGTCATAGATCTGGCCCTGAAGTTGGTCAACCTTGTCATAGAGCCGGGAGAGGTGTTTCCCAATGTCAATGGTATCCATCTTGTGATTGCTGGTGAACTCCGTGATCATCATGTGGTTGCCGTTGAGTCCACGCTCCACCATCCCTTGGCACTTGAAGACTTGTTGCTCCATTGCTTCGAGCCTCGTCTCCACGCTTCCGGTCTTCTTAGGCCCCTCAACATCACGGATGTGCAACATCCCCTCGCTCATCTTGGTAGATTGAGGTTGTTTCAGCACTTCCGCGAGGTAGGGATTGATGACCTTCTCGAAGATCTTGTCCTTAGGAGCGTTTGGGGAAGTCATGATGATCTAGATCTGCCACAGAAACAGGCTCGAAACGAAAATAGAGGAAAACTGCGCGATACGTAGATCAACACCTTAGTGCATATATATAATAATTTTTTCTGGACCAGAAGGAGTGTTCCACAAGAAAACGGAGTCCAGGAGGAGGCACATGAGGTGCCCACAAGCCCTCTAGCCGCCACCAGGGGGGTAGGTGGCGGCTACCAAGCTTGTGGCTGCCTCGTGCGCTCTCCGAACTTCTTTTTATTTTTCTAATTTTCGAAAAATTCCAAAACGTAGGAAATGTCCTGTTGGAAAAGTTTCGAAGTCCAATTACTTACCGAAACAGATACCTCTTCGTTTTCAGGGTCTGAAATAGGCTGATAAACATCCCTTATGTACTCCTGTGGAGTTATGATATTGATGATATTAGTCTCAACATTTATGGGAATACCAGAGATGTAATGCTTGATTCTTTGCCCATTTACCACTCTAGGAAAATTTCCTTCCGTCTTATTGATTTTGATGACACCGGAACGATATACTTCCTCGATAACGTAAGGACCTTCCTATTTGGAGAGAAGCTTGCCTGCGAAGAATCTTAAGCGAGAATTGTATAGCAGGACATAATCACCTACATTGAACTCTCGTTTTTGTATTCGTTTGTCGTGCCATCTCTTAACCTTTTCCTTGAACAAGTTGGCATTCTCGTATGCCTGGGCCCTCCATTCATCTAATGAGCTGATATCAAACAACCGCTTCTCACCACCAAGTTTGAAATCGAAGTTGAGCTCTTTGATTGCCCAATAAGCTTTGTGTTCCAGCTCAAGAGGTAAATGACAGGCCTTACCGTAATCCATTTTATACGGCGACATGCCCATGGGATTCTTATAAGCAGTACTATAATCCCATAGTGCATCGTCAAGTTTGCTAGACCAATTCTTTTGAGATCTATTGACAGTCTTTTGTAGGATGAATTTGATCTCCCTATTACTCAACTCCACTTGACCACTAGACTGAGGATGATAAGCAGATGCAACTCTATGGTTGACATCATACTTAGCAAGCATCTTGTGGAAAACACCATGAATGAAGTATGAACCGCCATCAATCATCAAATATCTAGGGACTCCAAATCTTGGGAAAATGACTTCTTTAAGCATCTTCATAGAGGTGTGGTGATCAGCATTTTTAGTGGGGATAGCTTCTACCCATTTAGTGACGTAATCCACAACAACTAAGATGTGAGTGTACCCATTGGAACTCGGGAAGGGTCCCATATAATCAAAGCCCCAGACATCAAATGGTTCAATGACAAGTGAATAGTTCATAGGCATTTCCCGACGCTTACTGATGTTCCCTATTCTTTGGCATTCGTCACAGGACAAGACAAACTTACGGGCATCCTTAAAGAGAGTGGGCCAATAGAAACCTGATTGCAATACCTTATGAGCAGTTCTATCTCCAGCGTGGTGTCCTCCGTAGGCTTCGGAATGACACTTCTGCAGGATCTGTCCCTATTCATGTTCGGGCACACAACATCTAATAACAGCATCTACTCCTTCCTTATAAAGGTGATGATCATCCCAAAAGTAGTGTCTCAAATCAAAGAAGAATTTCTTCTTTTGCTGATAGGTGAAACTGGGTGGTATGTATTTGGCTACGATATAATTTGCGTAATCGGCATACCATGGTGCACTATGTGAAGTGCGAATGACATTTAATTGCTCATCAGGAAAGTTGTCATCAATAGGTCGTGGGTCATCAAGGACATTCTCTAGCCTGGACAAGTTATCTGCTACACGGTTATCAGCACCCTTTCGGTCAACGACGTGCAAATCAAATTCCTGTAGCAGGAGAACCCATCTGATCAGCCTAGGCTTAGCGTCCTTCTTCTCCATAAGGTACTTAATAGCAGCATGATCATAGTGAATAGTGACTTTGGAGTCAACTATATAAGATCTGAACTTTTCACATGCAAACACGACTGCTAAAAGTCCTTTTCCGTAGTGGCATAATTTATTTGGGCCCTGTCTTCGAGTTTTACTAGCGTAGTGAATAACATTCAACTTCTTGTCAACTATTTGTCCTAGAATAGCACGAACATCATAATCACTAGCGTTGCACATGATTTCAAAGGGAAAGTTCCAGTCAGGTGGTTGAACAATAGGTGCGGTTATCAAAGCCTTCTTAAGTATTTCGAAAGCTTCCTCACAATCTTCATCAAAAACAAAAGGAACATCCTTCTGCAAGAGGTTGGTAAGAGGCCTAGAAATCTTAGTGAAGTCCTTAATGAACCTTCTATAGAAACCAGCATGACCTAGGAAACTTCGTATACCTCTGATATCTGTGTGGCAAGGCATTTTCGCAATTGCCTCAACCTTAGCCTTATCAACCTCAATGCCTCTTTCCGAGATTTTGTGTCCTAAGACGATGCCTTCATTAACCATAAAGTGGCACTTCTCCCAATTCAAGACGAGGTTGGTATCTTTGCATCTCTGTAAGACTCGATCAAGGTTGCTGAGGCAATCATCAAAGGAAGACCCGTAAACGGAGAAGTCATCCATGAAAACCTCGACAATCTTTTCACAAAAGTCAGAGAATATAGCCATCATACATCTTTGAAAGGTGGCAGGTGCATTGCATAAGCAAAAAGGCACACGTCTATAAGCAAAGGTACCGAAGGGGCAGGTGAACGTGGTTTTCTCCTGATCAGATTGTGCAACAGGTATTTGCGAGAAACCTGAATAACCGTCTAGAAAGGAGAAGTGTGTGTGTGTTTGGATAGCCTTTCTAGCATTTGGTCGATAAACGACAAAGGATAATGGTCTTTCCTGGTTGCCTTGTTCAGTTTACGGAAGTCTATCACCATCCTATAGCCAGTAATAATCCTTTGTGGGATTAGTTCATCCTTATCATTAGGAACGACGGTGATACCTCCCTTCTTAGGTACGCCATGTACTGGACTTACCCAATCACTATGAGCAACATGATAAATGATTCCTGCTTCCAGAAACTTTAATATTTCTTTTCTAACGACCTCTTTCATCTTAGAATTTAATCTCCTTTGATGATCAGCAACTGGTTTAGAATCAAGATCGGTTTTAATCTTGTGCTGACATAGAGTGGGACTAATACCCTTAAGATCATCAAGAGTATATCCAATAGCAGCACAATGCTTCCTCAGAGTTTTTAGTAACTTCTTCTCTTCGTGCTCTGAGAGGAGAGCACTAATAATAACAGGATATATCTCCTTCTCATCAAGATAGGCATACTTAAGAGCATCGTGCAACTGTTTAAGCTCGAACACAGGATCACCCTTCGGTGGGGGAGGATCCCCAAGCAGTTCAATAGGCAGATTATTCTTGAGAATAGGATATTGTTCTAAGACAATTTTATCTATCTCATCTCTTTCCTCCATATGCATATCATTTTCATGCTCAAGCAGATATTGCTCTAAAGGATCCGTAGGAGGTACGGCAATAGAGGCAAGAGCAATGATTTCATCCCTACCAGACGACTCTTTTTCATGGGGTTGTCTTCCAAACTTGGAGAAGTTAAATTCATGAGACACACCCTCGAAACTAACTGTGATAGTCTGCTTAATGCAATCAATGTGAGCATTGATAGTGTTGAGAAAGGGTCTACCGAATATGATGGGACAAAAGCTATCTTGTGCAGTACCAAATACGAGGAAATCAGTAGGATACTTCGTCTTACCACACACGACTTCTACGTCTCTCACAATTTCCAGAGGGCACATAGTCTCTCTATTAGCTACCGTAATAGTGACATCAATGGGTTCTAGCTCAGCAGGTGCAATCTCATCTTTGATTTCATCATATAAGGAACGGGGTATTGCACTAACACTAGCACCCACATCACATAAACCGTGGTAACAGTGATCTTCTATCTTGACAGAAACAACGGGCAGGCCAACTAGATGTTCGTATTTGTCTTCCGCGTGAGGTTTAGCAATTCTAGCAGAGTCCTCACAGAATTTGATAACATGCCCATCTATGTCTTCGGCTAAGAGATCTTTGATAATAGCAACACTAGGTTCAACCCTAATTTCCTCAGGGGGTGCAAGTGGTCTAATGTAACCCCTACGTATCACAGTCGGAGCATTAGAATAATCCTTTTTCCTAGAAGGGTAAGGTGGTTTCTCAGCGTAGGCACAAGGAACAACAGGATCACTAAAAGCAATGACTTTCTCCTCAACTAGATTGGTTTTGACTATGTTGCTTTCTACAGGAGGATGATACTTAAACCACTTCTCTTTGGGAAAATCAACATAAGCAGCAAAAGATTCACATAGAGAAGCTACTATCTTAGAGTGAAGTCCATACTTAGCGCTAAAATCTCTAGAAGTGTTTGTTTCAACAAAAGATTTAACGCAGTCAAACTTGAAATTCATACCTGAGTCCTTACCTTCCTCCAGCAACCAATCTTCAGAGTTATGGTTGATTCTTTCCAAGAAATTGCACTTGTGGTCAATATCCTTCTTTGTAAAAGAACCGGTACAAGAAGTGTTAAAATGGTACGATCTTCATGAGAAAGCCGAGCATAAAAGTTTTGAGTGATAATTTCTCTCGAGAGCTCATGATTGGGGCATGAATATAGCATTAATTTAAGCCTCCCCCAAGCTTGAGCTATGCTTTCCCTGTCACGAGGCCAAAAGTTATAAATATAATTCCGATCACGATGTACTAAATGCATAGGATAAAACTTTTGATGAAATTCCAATTTCAACCGATTGTAGTCCCATGATCCAGTATCATCACATAGCCTATACCATGTCAACGCCTTATCCTTCAAAGATAAAGGGAAGACTTTCTTATTTACCTCATCCTCGGGCAAACCTGCAAGCTTAAATAAACCACAAACTTCATCTACATAGATCAGATGCAAGTCTGGATGTGAAGATCCATCTCGTGTAAAAGGATTAGCCAGTAGTTTCTCAAGCATACCCGAAGGAATTTCATAAAATATATTTTTAGTAGGTACCTTAGGTTGAGGAACAAATCCGCGTGCTTCCGTTCGTGGTGAAGATACCCCGAACAAACTCCACAAAGGAACAGTTTCCATAGTGACAAGTGACAATAAATTTCAGCACAGTATATAAATGTTTCCTTACCAATTTCCACTTGCCAAAGGCGCTTCACTCCCCGGCAACGGCACCAGAAAAGAGTCTTGATGACCCACAAGTATACGGGATCAATTGTAGTCCTTTCGATAAGTAAGTGTGTCGAACCCAACGAGGAGCAGAAGGCTCTGATAAACGGTTTTCAGCAAGGTAATAACTACGAGAACTGAAAGTAGCGGTAACAAGTGATGGTGTAGTGAGGTGAAACGTAGCAAGTGAAAATTAACAAGAAACAAGTAGTAGCAATGGTGCAGAAAGTGGCTCAATCCCTTTTGTGGCAAGGGACAAGCCTGAACAAAGTCTTATAGGAGGAAAAACGCTCCCGAGGACACACAGATATTTCTGTCATGCTAGTTTCATCATGTTCATATGATTCGCGTTCGTTACTTTGATAGTTTGATATGTGGGTGGACCGGCGCTTGGGTACTACCCTTACTTGGACAAGCATCCCACTTATGATTAACCCCTCTCGCAAGCATCCGCAACTACGAAAGAAGAATTAAGACAACGTCTAACCATATCATTAAACTAGTGGATCCAAATCAGCCCCTTACGAAGCAACGCGTAGACTGGGGTTTAAGCTTCTGTCACTCCAGCAACCCATCATCTACTTACTACTCCCCAATGCCTTCCTCTAGGCCCAAATATGGTGAAGTTTTATGTAGTCGACGTTCACATAACACCACTAGAGGAAAAGACAACATACAACATATCAAAATACCGAACGAATACCAAATTCACATGACTATTATTAACATGACTTATCCCATGTCCTCAGGAACAAAAGTAACTAGTCACAAAGTATAATCATAATCATGATCAGAGGTGTAATGAATAGCATCAAGGATCTGAATATAAACTCTTCCACAAAGTAATCCAACTAGCATCAACTCCAAAGAGTAATCAACACTACTAGAAACCTTACAAGTACCAATCGGAGTCGTGAGACGGAGATTGGTTACAAGAGATGAACTAGGGATTGGAGAGGAGATGGTGCTGATGAAGATGTTGATGAAGATGCCTCCCCTCCGACGAGAGGAGTGTTGGTGATGAGGATGGCGACGATTTCCCCCTCCGAGAGGGATGTTTCCCCCAGCAGGATCGTCCTGCCAAAGGGGCTTCATTTGATCTCACAGGGTATTCCGATTCGGATTGTGCGGGAGACCATGTGGATAGGAAATCAACTTCCGGAGGTTGCCAGTTTCTTGGCTGCTCTGTGGTAAGTTGGTCTTCCAAGAAACAAAGTTGTGTTTCTTTCTCGTCCACCGAGGCTGAATATGTTGCTGCTGCAAGTTGTTGTGCTTAGTTGCTATGGATGAGGCAAACTTCAAAGGATTACGGTGTCACTTGTGACAAAGTGCCTCTTTAGTGCTCAGTTGCTATGTTTCTCCTCGTGCCATGGACCCCGGAACTGCCCTCGATCCCCATCTATCTCTCACGGTATTTCGTTGGATCTTGATCTAGGGCAATGCAGGTGGATTCTGTGTTTATTTTTCCTATGGCATGCGTAGGATGTATGGATGATTTTGGAGTTGCAATTAGTTTGGTACTTGTAGTAGAGATGTGTGGAATGGAGAGATTCGGCACTTTCGCCTCCATTGACAGCAGTTTTTCTGCTCCAGGACGGTACTACCGCTTGTGGGGCGGTACTACCGCTCCGCAGAAGTACCACTCTTGCACATAGGTACTACCGATGTAGTGGAAGCCGTGCTCCTCCACCGCGGTACTACTGCCCTGGCACCTACACCCTTGTTCTTTCTTGCATCTACCCATCTTTGTTTTGGTTTCCTAGTTGACTCTTGTAGTTTGTTTACACATGTGTTTGCCATTCTTCTTGTGAGTTCCAGGTTTTGGCTCTGGTCCTATGTATGACTCGTCGCATGAACCCCAAGCGTGGCTCCAAGTGCCCACGTGCCTCTGAGGAAGCGGCTTCTAGTTCGAGTGCTCAGCCATGCAAGAAGCTTGGGAGGAGGACAATCGGTAAGAAGAAGGGACCCAAAGAGCCACAAGAATTGCCTCCAGAAGACTTTGCTGTGTTGCGCAAGCAGAATCCCTATTCTGTACTTGAGGATGATGCTCTTACAGGGCGTCCATTTTGGAACAGGACTTAGTCTCTTATCTATTCCAAGATCATCAAGACCGGGACCAACCTCTTTGTGGACTTCAAGAGTATTGATATGGGACATATGGTCACTCCTCCCTACACTGCTTATTTTGCTGATGCACATGCTCTCTGCGAGAAATGGGGTCTTCATCCTATCATCGGCTTCAACAAGGACTTTAACAGTGAGGCCGTGGCTCAATTTTATGCCACTGTTCACTTCCATGACGGTGAGGACATGCGCTTGACCTGGATGACTGGCGGCCGTGTAATGCACTCTGATTGGGAGACATTTATGACTTCTCTCGGTATTACTAACCAGGGGCTAGATGAGCCTACTGGCCTGAGTCCTGACACTGAGGGTATTCCTGCTCTTCATAAGTCCAAACTCATTTGTTACTCGACGATTGTGAAGACTGCCAAGGGGGGCCATACCGATCTTATGCCTTTTCTAGATATCATGCATAGGATATTTCGCAACTCTTTGTTTCCTCGTGTTGGGAACAAGGACTAGGTGCACTCTTATCTTGTCAACCTCCTTTTCTGCGAGAAGGAGCGTCAATGCGAGTCCACCTTAGATATTTCCCACGTTATGTGGATGGAGTTGAGGTGTGATGTGTTTGACAAGATAAAGGTGCCATATATGCTCCGTATGTGTTCAAGATGATTGAGGACACGTGGTATGCTACCTTTCCTACTGATCACATGGTCATTCATGGTGTGCTCAAGCTTCGTTTGAAGGAGAATTGGGGTGTTGCTCGTTCTGTTCCTGAGATTGCTGCCACTGATTCAGATGACGAGCCTGAGCCTGACTATGACTTTGTTCTCAGGTCTGAGACTGAACCTTTTTGGGCCTCCACGCTCAGGAAGAAGATGAAGGATCTTTTCTGCTTCCATACGAAGGGTCAGTACAAGGCCCATGTCGATGCCAAGAAGGCGCACAGCCGCGACAAGATGATCATGCATAATATTGGCATTGATATCCAAAGCGGTTCAGAGGATAGGATCACTGATGAGGAGGACTGGATAAAGGACAACTTCCAGTGGACACAGTCTTAAGAGGAGGTGGCTGTTGAGGAGGACGTGTCTCCTAAGGAGGATTGTGTTGCTTCAGATGAGTCTGACGGCGATGACGACGAGGACTACTGAGCTTCTCCTATCTCGTCGTTTTGTTGTCTTGATGCCAAAGGGGGGAGAACGTATCTTAGTTTTAGATGTATTTGTCCGTGCTGAGTCACGAGTGTGTTTATTTGCATTTGCTTTCTCTTTCTCGTGAACTCGGTCTTCGCTTTCTTTGGTTTGCGTTTTAACAAGACTTGTGTGTGAGCTTATGTATGGTGTAAGATATATGCTATCCCATCTATCATGTTATGTCTTCATCTTTGTGATATGCTTGCTTAGCTTATTTTGTTATATTCTGTTCTAGCAAGTATACAGCCTTGTCTATAAAATACAGGGGGAGTGTTGATCCTAGTGTGTGCTCTTTGCATTCCAAAAGCATATTTAAATAGATCACAAATCTAGGGGGAGCCCGTCTATATTTTCTAGGTTTTGGGTTTGCCTAAGTATTCTTAGTTCTCTTTTTGGCAAATCCCTTATTGTCATCAACCCACCAAAAAGGGGGAGATTGTAAGAGCATAAGTTGTCCTAGGTAATTTTGGTGGTTGATGACGATACCTTTTGCGGACTAATCGTGTGTGATATGATTTCAAAGAATGATCAGGTGGCACGAGATGATTTTATTCCCCTCAGGAAGTAAAAGTGAATATAGTGTTTAACTAGTGATTTAGGGTTGGTGGACTCGAGCCATAGTTAATCCCGTACTATCAAGAGGGGATCTGAGTTTGGAAAAGATGGGTGGAACACTAACTCTCATTTCTTCTCACCATCCCTTTTCTGGAGCAAAGGAGCTTCACTATTTTAAAGTGCCCAGGAAGTTCTCAAAGCGGTAGTACCATCCTTGCAAGCGGTAGTACCTCTCTAGCGGTACTGCCGCCCACCTGTGCCAGGCACACGACCGCTTAATTTTTATTTCTGTCATTTTGGGGCGTTTTCTTTTTATTGGGCGAAAATACCGCCCAGAGGGAGCGGTACTAGCGCTCTAGCAGTACTGCCACCCTCCCCTACTGCTCCCACTCCCGCTTAGAAAAATATGTGGTATTCTAACTCCCTTCCACGAGACTGAGCAGAAGTATCGACCTCTACATGACAGCAGTACCACCCTGGCGGTAGTACCGCCCATGCGCACGGTACTACCGCTTGGCTTGGTCTGTGGGGGTTGCTAACGGTGAGTTTCTTCCCCATTATAAATAGGGGTCTTCTTCCCCGAGGACCTCTTACCTTTTTCCTCTCTAGCTCCATTGTTGCTCCACAAGCTCAAACTTGCCCGATCTCCATTCCTAGCCATCAACTCATGTTGATTCTATAGGTTTTGGAGGATAAAGCCCTTCCCCTCACTTCCACCAAGAGAAAAGTTGTTCCTCCCATTAACCCCTTGCGGATCTTGTTCCTCTTGGGTGTTTGAGCACCCAATATGGAAGAGGTCACCTCGAAGCCTTGCTCCATTGTGGCGAATCTTCGTGGTCTTGTTGGGAGCCTCCAATTAAGTTTTGAGATTACCGCAAACTTGTTTTTAAAGATTCGATCGCCACCTTGAAGGGCACCACTTAGTGGAATCACGACACCTCACATTGTGTGAGGGCGTGAGGATAATACGGTGACCTTAGTGGCATCTTGGGGATCATTGTTCCTCCACACCGCTCCAACGGAGACGTACTTCCCTTCAAAAGGAAGGAACTTCGGAAACATATCCTCGTCTTCATTGGTTCCACTTGTGGTTATTTTTTTACCTTTACTTGTAATTACTTCTTGCTTATAGTTGTTGTTGTTCACATCATATAGGTTGCTCTCCTCTAATCAACCATATTGATCCTTTCAATCGTGACAGTAAAATAATAGGAGGGAGGTGGTGGGGGTGGGCCAGTGAATTAAATAAGTAGGCACAGGTGGGTGGGTGGTTCTGTGACAAGTGGGTCAGGCCGGACACGTGCGGACGACGCAGGCACAAAAAATGTCCGCTTTATGTCCGTCGTTGACCCAAATGTGACCCAAATTTACGTTAAAAATAGGTCCACGTGGACACAAAATGCACGCTAAATGAAAATGGATCTCCGCGTTGGGCCATCACTTTGTTCGAGCCGATATATATGGACACGGGCGGACGAAATGTGTCCTCCCATCGGGGTTGTTCTTAAAGCATGAGAAGATAAGTGTTGCATTCTTCCGAAGGCACTATAAAGAGAGACAAAAAGAGGCCAAGAACTAAAAAGTGAAAGAAAGATCAATGAAAATATCAAGGCACCAAATACAACCGATGGTGTTTACAAGTGTGCCATCGATTCGGTGTAATTAATCTTTGGCGGATCTCATACAATCAAAGAAAAAGATTACAACTAGTATATTTTTTATTTTATTTTACTTCTAGTTGATCATTTTACCTACCGTTGGTTTCAATTGTACAGATAAAAATATGGACCAACATGTATTTTTTGTCGTGAGTGACCCAACATTTGAGTACAATGAGAAGAAACATACTCACATACTGTGACGAAATATGGACCATTTTATGTGGTGGAGCTTAGTTTTGGACATAACTTTCAAAACTAAGCAAATTTTATCGTAAAGGAGGAAGGGAGGTGGGGGGGTGAGTGGTGTGCAATTAGAATAAAAGTGGGGAAACTTAGAAGGGAAGCAATTTTGTTTGGAAAATGGATTCCAAGTTAAAAAAGCATGTTATATTGGAAGTCAAATTACAAAATTTAGAAAGAAAAAAACATAAATGATTTGTGAGTTTTCAAAACCACTACCAAGTCGCACCTCATACAATTTTGGCTTGAGACAGGGGTGGAGAGACATGATCTACCTAGTATAAAAAGTTAAATGTTAATTCGTTCATTTTAGAGTTCCAAGATAAAAAATGAACTTTGTTTTTTTCAACAAACACAATACATACACAAATGCTCACCACACAGAGATACACCTATGCTATCTGTTTGAGGACCTTTCAGAGATTAAGTCGATAGATACATAATGCTTGAATCCCAACCCCTATGACCACTTTCGAGAGTGAAAGTTTGGCATGTACTAAAGCCTAAAAGAATTCGAGAAAATATGCAAGCACCTGTGTTACATCTAGAACTTGAAACGGTTGGACTGGTTCCACCATAAGGAACCGAAACATTTAACTTATGTTTAGATTGCAATCTTAGCCACTACTTACCAAAACAAACTTTGGTCTGGCTTTTATAGATAAAGAAAGGAACTTAGTACATGGTCGTACGATGTAAGGTGGTGCAGAGGAAGCCCTCAAACGATCAAATCAAAATTGATGAACAAATTGAGAAAAAATAAAAAAACACGAAGACACTGTCGGGCGAGAGTAGACGGTGGCATGTATGTCGTCGTGATCGGATCGCCGACACGTGAGCTCCACGACAATGCCCCTGGATGGTGACAACAAAGTGTCACCACTATCGGTCCCATGAATCAGGTTCTTCACCCAGAGGCTTGGCCTAGGAAAGAGACTTATAACGACGTCCTCAAGAGGAAAGGGACACCCGTTGGCACCGGTGCCAAAAGCACGGAGCTTTTGCTCGAATCCTTACCCGTACCACCAGGAGGCATGTAAGCCAAAACCACAACGAGGACCAGACAACCCGGTCTAGTTCTGGGCACTCACACTTACATCGGAAGAACATGAGACAAGGCCACTTGCCGCTACACCTCCTATTGCCCCCACAACCAAGAATCATTGCCAACCCACCACCACGGAGCCCGACGAAGATCGCCCTAAAAGCTCACCATTTGGGGTCACTACGACTACAAATAGTTTTGAACCTTGTGCCGACACCACAACACACTGACGCTGCCTACCACGGAGGAAGCAAGGTGTAACGCCCAATATGCGGTCCTAGCCTCACAAAGACTTGTGATTCTTGCTAAGGATAGAAGAACATATTGGAGTCGCCCCAACATGTGATGTGTCACATGTCGGTAACAAGGTGGACACCACAATGTAACACCATACAAGTAGAGATGAGATATGAGCGTTTACATTGGCTTACACTCACCACAATAAAGATAGAAATAACATAAGTAATACAATCCACCAATACATGACAATCATCATAACATAAGACAGGGTCCGAGTACAAACAAGAAGAAAATTGGCCTTAGAGGCCCCAAACCAAAAAAAGCAACGTTCACCCTGCTAATCACAGACTGCTAACTGGGTACCCATCCTCTTATTGTCGAAGAATAAGAAGAAAACCCAAATAAAACAATGCATCACACTCGCGTTAGGACATCGCTTTACTTGTATCTGCATCTTTTGTTGCACAATCTGTGAGTCTTATCGGACTCAGCAATCTCATTACCATGGGTATCAAAACTAACAATACTTTAATGGCTATGGAATGGTGAGGTTGCAGCAAGCACTAAGCATTTGTAAACCAACTAGTCCTACAAGTACCAGAACAAGATGAGATAAATCATACACATGAACAACACAATCTAGTATGGTCAAGAAGTGATCCTAATCACCTACTTATGAGTTAATCATAACCCAGAGTGTTCTCTTATTGATCCTAACCTCACAAGAAGAGACGACCACGGTTACACATGTGAGGGAGTTCGGAACTAAGGGGTCCTCGAGTCTCTTAGTCATTTCCATGGGACGGACTCCAGGGCCATTCTATCATCATTATTGGCCTATGACGGATAAATGAAGTGGTAGTGTGTTCAAGATGGACTCTTCCGAAGACTTATCTTGTAATCCAAGGCCACGTATTGATCGAGATATTCCTTCTGTGATGTAACTGACATTGTGTAACCCGAACACTCATGGTATCTGTATAAACTAGGGGGCCATAGTTTGTAGGGCAGATTAAGCTCATTACTATTAGGGTTTAGACCACAACATTCAATCTTGAGGTACATCAACTCTGTACTCTGTGCAACCGCATAAACATAATAAGAGGAGGACGTAGGGTTTTACCTCAACAAGAGGGCCTGAACCTGGGTAAATATTGTCTCCCTTATGTCTTGTTACCCATCGATCCAAGACCCACAGTTCGGACCCCCTATTCAAGATCTGTCAGTTTTGACACCGACATTGGTGCTTTCATTGAGAGCTCCGCTAAAGGATCGCCAGAAGGATCAATGGCTTGCTCGGTCATGAGCGAAGATATTATCATCGGGGATATTTTTTACCCTAGCCAACTTTCTGCGTTCGGCAGTACTTTCTTGCACGTCAAAGTGCTTCATCACCAAATTGACGGGTTTGCCCCAGGCCAGGGATTCAAGTTCGGCGACTTAGATTATGTCGGCGACACCCAAGGCGATTTGATTCTCGCTGGGTTCTTGGCTTTGTTTGAAGATCCTAGTAACTCCGAAGCCTTAACTTAGAATCTTTTCCCTGACCTTGAGTATGGATCTGACCATTGCATTAAAAGGCCCGGGGGTAACCTCGCCCGAACACACTCCCCGTGCTGGTACACTGGAGGTTAACTCTGCTATTCTACTAAAGATTAGTCCAGCCAGATGGCTCGGCCCCGATCTATGATATTTTCGTCTTTGAGTCTAGGTGCAGGGAACATTATTCCCCACCCGCCACCCACTTGATAGCCACTATTAAAGATCTAACCAATCTATTAGACTTATCCTCAGAGGAAGCCAGAGATATTGACATGGCGGTCAATAAAGTTGTTCCTCCCGCAACTGGAGCGTGCCAATTTCTGTTTTTTCCTTGTTTTCGAGTATTACATATAAGGAATATTAAACAGAGTCCAAACAAAATTAACTCTTCAGAATGATTTTTCATGCACCAGAAGAAACCTGCCAGACTTGTAGAGGGGGGCTAGAGACCTGCCGGGAGACGACAAGCCTGCAGGGTGCTCCCTAGGGGGGCGCCCGTGGCTTGTGGCCCCCCTACAGGCCTCCTAACCCTAATCCTCCTCCTATAAATTCTCAAACATCCCCCCAATACCAAAAGAGCAACAAAAAATACTTTTCCGCCGTCGGGAGCCTCTGTTCCCGTGAGATCCAATCCGGGAGCCTTTTTCGGTAATCTGTCGGAGGGGGAATCGATCACGGAGGGCATCTACATCAACTCCATTGCCCCTCCGATGATGTGTGAGTAGTTCACCATAGACCTACGGGTCCATAGCTAGTAGATAGATGGCTTCTTCTCTCTCTTTGTTTTTCAATACCATGTTCTTCATGATCTTCATGAAGATCTATCCAATGTAATACTCTTTTGTGGTGTTTTTATCGAGATCCGATGAATTGTGGGTTTATGTTCAGATTATCTATGAATATTATTTGAATCTTCTGTGAATTCTTATATGCATGATTTCATATCTTAGCAAGTCTCTTCTAGTTATTAGTTTGGTTTTGCCAACTAGATTGGTAATTCTTGCAATGGGAGAAGTGCTTAGCTTTGGGTTCAATCTTGTGGTGTCCTCACCCAGTGACAAAGTAGGGGTAGCGAGGCACGTATTGCATTGTTGCCATCAAGGATAAAAAGATGGTTTTTTCATCATATTGCTTGAGTTTATCCATCTACATCATGTTATCTTACCTAATGCGTTACTCCGTTCTTCATGAACTTAATTCTCTAGATGCAGGCAGGAGTTGGTTGATATGTGGAGTAATAGTAGTAGATGCAGAATCATTTCGGTCTACTTGACACGGACGTGATGCTTATATGCATAATCATTGCCTTGGATATATTCATAATTATTCGCTTTTCTATCAATTGCTCGACAATAATTTTTTTACCACCATATTATTTTCCTTCATGAGAGAAGCCTCTAGTGAAACCTATGGCCCCTGAGTCTATTTTCCATATTGTACTTTCATATCTATAAACCAAAAATACCAAAAATATATTGCTGCCATTTATTTACTTTTGTTTTACTTTTCGTTCTAGCAAACTTTTATATCTATCTCTATCAGATCCCATCCTTGCAAATAACCGTGAAGGGATTGACAACCCCTTTTTAGCGCTGGGTGTAAGTGTTTGATTGTTTGTGTAGGTGCGAAGATTGGGGCCTTGCTTGTTCGTCCTACTGGATTGATATCTTGGTTGTCAACAAACTAAGGATAATACTTATCTTCTTTGCTGCATCACCCTTTCCCCTTCAAGGGAAAAGCAATGCAAGCTCAAGAAGTAGCAAGAACCCCCAAAACAACCTTAATGATCTTCCGGAGCACATGGATCCGGACAAGCGTGAGGATCTTGACTGTTCTGAAGACATGAACTACCTCCCTCCGGTTTAAGAGGAGGAGAGTTTCGGAGACGGGGATTTCATCGTCCCCAAAGACCTGCTGGATCAAGAAGTATTCAAGCGGCAGCTCATAGCGACTGCTCGGAGCCATAAGTTAGAACAGAGGCAAATTAAACTGAACATGACTCCATCAATGAAATATGGACGAAAATCCTAGTCGTCGAAGAAGGGTACGACCAGGAATGATGGGGACAAATTATAGCTACCAACGTCACTTGTTGGTGCGAGAGTTTGAAGACGAGGCCTTGGAGCCAGCAACGCCCAGATTCGCACAAGATGACCAACCGGACCACCCCCTCGAGGACGGGTCATGATAGCTGGAGATCCGGGAGACAAGTCCTAACACCCGCGTAGAAGGAGAAGAGAGTCGACTCAACCCGCATACCCATTTGACCTGCGACACAATATTAACGCTAGAACAGGACAAACAAGATATATTTGTGGTTCAGAGGTCACCGTCCCGCTAGACAGGACGAGTGCCAAGCTCGGCTCAACCTCAATTATGGAGTTCGGGAACAGAGGCGGGGCGGGATCGCATCCGACCTATAGCATGATACAGCTTGGATAAGGGGCACCACTCACCCAATGTGCTTCACAAATGAGGTGATGCAGCATGAGTTCCCCAAAGGTTTTAAACCCGTAAATATAGAGCAATGCAATCGGTGTAGGATCAAAAGTATGTCTAGAGGGGGGTGATTAGACTACTTAACAAGATTAACTTTTTTCCTTTTTGGTATTGATGATAACATATAGATCGAAGCTTCGATAAAAGATATAATCAATGATTAGCATCGATGTTTTGAGAAGTATGTGAAAAGCAAGAGCTCCCACAAAATTTGTGCATTATTTAAAATTTGCGTTTGAATGCAAATACACAATCGATTAGGATCATGGGTCACTCTTCCATGTCACATACATCTTGGTGGTGCACATACAAGATAAGAATGTATAGTAATGCACATGACACCAACAAGATAAGTGAATTATCATCACATAGATAGCTAAAAGGAATATAATGTAGCATCAACCAAGCAAAACGTATGATCAAACACAGATAGTGGGACCAAAGTTTTGTAAAACCGAATGAGAGAAAATAAGGTCAAAATCTCTCTCTCTCTCTCTCTCTCAGCCCTGTGATCTATACATTTCTCCCCCTTAGGCAACAAGTTACCAAAAAGTTCAAAAAGTATAGAGCTAATCGTCTCTCTGGGCAGCTGATGATGGAGTCGACAGAAGAGCATCCATGAATGCATATGTTGAGTGTCCTAGAGCTGGAGGAGTGGGTAATGGAGGTGCTTGAGCTGGAGCTAGAGCTGAAGGTGCATATGCTTCAGCTATTGAAGTCTGTCTTGTCTACGGAGCAGGTACAACCGCTGATATAGGCTTGATGTTGAACTTAGTGGTAGTGTGAGGAGGCGACCCTTCATCATCATCGTCATAGTCATCATTATCATCATCTCGGTGCGGAATCTACACTGAGTCAACTTTGTGTTGAAGCTGTTTGACTATAGTGGTCAACTCCGTTACCTTCACATCCATGTGATGAAACTTTGTTTCCACGACTCTCTCAAGGATTTTCTGATTTTGCAGTATATCGGAGATGTTCTTATCCATACCTTGGACAGAGCTAACTAGAAATGTCATTTGCTCCGCTTGAGTTCTATGATGTGGAACTGGTGATGGCTCATTTCTAACAGCCTCAACTTCTGCTGCCTCTACTTCCATTCTAGTTGCAGCTGAGCTGGGATCATTGTCATCCATCACCACTACATTGTCTTCAAATTCTATCTAAAGAGGTAGATGGGGATGATCAAGGAGATATGCATGCTTGCCTAGCTTGGCATTGATAATCATGTGAATGTACGGGGAATATCCACAAGATCTTTTCTGATGAGTAGTAGTCCTTCGGATAGTCTCTACTATCAAATCCATCACTGCGAATCTAGTTTGATTGTCCAAATTGTGCAGCAGATTGATGGAGTGTCCTCGAATCATCATATCATCACCTGATTTAGGCATCAACATGTGTCAAAGAATGGTGTTAGTTGTGTGTATTCCTGCTTGCAAGAGGTATACTAAGCCCATCTTATGAGGAATTGGCTTATACATGTTGGACATAGAGTTGTGGCTCATCTTCAGTTCATAATACACATCAACATCACTCTCTTTCTACTTAGGGGCGCCAATGATAGTGGCCCACTCATAAATCGTTGACTCATACTTGTGACCATCAGTCATCCACACAATAGAACCATCTCCATAGAAATGAATAGTTGAGTAAAATTGCATGATTAGCTCATCATTGAATGGGGCCATCTCTTTTCCAACAAAATATTCAATGTTCACTAACTTGAAATTTTCTTGCACGTGTGGAAAGAAATCTTCATTTGCTTGATGTAAGCACAGTCAACATATCTCATATCACTGATAACTGGACTCTTGTCATACAAGACAATCTCATAGAAATCTTGTTGTTCCTTGGGGTGAAACCTTGATTCAACAACAGTTCTTCTCCTTATAGCATATGGATCTGCAACTCGCCATTTCCTCAAACCTACATCTTTTATCTTCTTCATATCTTCAGCTACTGGGTGAGCAACATTGTGTCATGGCAGATTTGGTCGGAGCTTTGTGAGAATAGGTGCATTCTCATCATCTTCTTCCTCTGTAGCAAAGGCACCGAAAGCAGGGCCTTTCTCCTTGGCAGTTGTAGGAATATCCTTTGTAGTCTTCCTATCAGCTAAAACCTTCTTAGCCTTAGAAGGAGTCTTAGGAGCAGATTTCATGGGCATGGCATCAGCCATGAGGTTCTTCTACTTAGTAGGACAAGGAGGAATCTCATCTTCTCCAGCAACATCTTCTGGTTCCTCATACATAGAAGTCTTTCTCCCAATAACATGAACTACTCTCTTCCTGGATCTCTTTACACCAGCCTTCTTGGCAGGTTTATCAGTGGAGAGTGACGTGCTCTACCTTGCAGACTGAGGAGCTCTAAGATCAGCAGGTCTTGCATACTCTTTCCTGACAGTCTTCTTAGGAGCCTTTGAAGAAGCTGAAGTTTCCTGTGGCACAAAATCTGAGTCCTCTTCATCTGAGTTCAGCCTCTTTCTCTGCCTGGTGGCTGCCTTGGGCAAGCCATGGGAGCTGTAAGATCTAGGGTGAGAGTCAGTCTTCTCACGACTTGTGCCTCAGTACATCTCAAGACTGTTTTCTCTGAAATCATTCTAGCTATCCTCAGATCCAGACGTCTTGGCACACAATCAACAACTCATCAGCAAACCAGCAAACAACAATCCTCTGAAATAGATATAGAAGAGCAGAAGGGTTGTGCATCACAAAACAGAGAAGGATTTTTCGAAATCTGAATTTAGAAACCTAAGGTATGATCTTCTGCAGGATGAAAATCAGTAGCACTAGGTTGGTAATTTCGGAGTCACCGAGAAAGTCTACTCGAATAACACAAACTTAAAACTCTATTTCGGTCTCATTGGAAAGAACTGCTCGGTCTCACCGAGTTTCTTCTCAGGAACCCTAAAAGTGAAAACCGATTCTACCAACTCGGTCTCACCGAGTTGCATGCTGCGGCAGATCAGATCCAAAATTTCATCTTTCTCTATGCTACGAGATACTCTGGTGGAAGAGAGGGGTTTGCACATGATTGCTTGTAGAGAAAACTTCCTAATGCGCATGAGTTAGATTAAGAGAGCGTATAAGGAGGTCAGAACCGTAGCCTAGCTTGGTGGTGGTCCGACTACGGCGGCGACGGTGGTGAAGATTCCGTTGACGACGATGATTCCCAACGGTGGAGGCGATCGGGGAGGCAAAGGCGACGACCAAGGGTCCTTTGGGGCAGCTTAGGGTTTGAGACAAAGGGTTTTTGAGGAATTGAATTCAAAGAATCGTCCGCCAGAATATATACCCCTTCGCTGTCGGTGTCACCGAGATTACAAAATCGATGTCACCGAGTTCCTCTACTTTTAGTTGATAGGGAAACTCGGTGTAACCGAGCTAGTGATTTCGGTGGTTCCAAGATTGAAAAACTAGATCAACTTTGGAAATGCGGTGGAACCGAGTTTGTGGGGTTGGTGTCATCGAGATTTACAAAGAGGTTTTGGAAGGCAGCCTTTGACGATACAGAACTCCAAGTGCTCCTTCAGACAAAGGGATCGACAAGTGCTTGTTCAAGTTTTGTGATGAAGCATGAATAGAACTTGAGGTGAGAAAGCATAGATATCTAGAGAAGGGTCCTAGGCATTCTTGTCCATCCAATTGGCAAAAGATAAATCAAGAGCTAAATAACAACAATTGGATGTCCTCAAATGATCATACACATGCAGGCCAACATGCTCACACAATAAGATGATACTTAAAATATGGTGAACATAAACAAACATCCTAGAATCTATCAAGCACTTGGGCGATGACAAAGTGATCTATATATGAGTATATTGACTTAGGAGACAAGTAAGAATACTTGATCATCGGTCATACTCATTGTTAAGCACAAGTGGGGTTACCACTTTTACATAATCATTAATGTGTTCATATCGTTAGGAGATGCTCATACTCAATATTTTAGAGTAAAGCTCCCCCTTGATATGACATCCCGCCTAAGAGGGATAAAATAACCTTGGATTTTGTCGTAGAAGACTTCACGTAGGTGGAGTAGTGGTGGATGCTCAATGTTGATGAAGATCATCTTGAGTTGGGATAAATCCTTGTTGTTTCTTACTCTTCTCACCTACATGGGTTAGTCCCAAAGAAAACAGGAAGATATTCAAGAATATCTAAGGACATGGAGTGAAACACACATGTGATGATGTCCAAAGATACATTATTTACCTTGTTCCTTGCTTACCTTTGAGGGAATGTGTGACTCCTTGGACTAATGCATATGGTTGAGGTTGATTGCATATAGTTCTTGCCAAAATGAATAAGAGTGAATTTCATTGGCGGAGTCACCCCTCAAGAAATTTCTAGTTCTTCTTCATGGGGATCCACATCAACTTGCTGGGAATCCTTCGAGTTTTTGTAGCACTAGATGAGGTAGTGCTAGTAGTGTCCTTGGGAATCCACTTGACCTTGACTTGGGGTTCTTCTTTAAATAAGTCAATGTCATCTTGAAGCTTTCCCTTGCCCTTATGGTCTTGTGGTAGAAGGCCATCTTGTGAGCTCGTTCCTTTGGAAGGAGTAGGATCGTACTTCTCCTCTTGAAGAACAAACTTAGGATTGGGATATGGCCTAAGTTGTCAAAATCATGACTCAAGTCTTAGAATCTTACGACTTTACGATCCATACTAGCCCCTCCGATTCTACGATTTTGCTCATAGAATCTACGTTTCTACGGTCCTAGTAGTGATAATTCTACGATTCACGGTCCGACCAACGGCGCTCCGATCCGATTCAGAATCGCGATTCTGACAACCTTGTATGGCCCTTCTTCCCAATCATCTCCGTTGACGTTGAAGTAGCCAACACCGTGTTTCTTCCGATGTCCTCCTTGCTTGCGCACAATTTCCTCAAATTTCTTAGTCCCGACAAGACTCTTGAAGACACCTCTCGATATAATCCCTTTCAATAAATCATTTTCTTGCTCACGTGTAACTTGGTTAAGAGAATCATTAGTGAAATCAAGGGAGCTACTAGCAACAACATCATTAGATTTAGCTTTAGCATTGTTGTTACTAGATGAAGAAACTTTCTTCCCTTTGTTACTAGTGTTCTTAGGTTTAACTTGTGGAACAAAAGTAGGCAATAGTAATCGTTTGGATAGACAAGAAGAACTCTTCTTTCGAAGATCATCATTGATCGCTTTTAGGAACTCATGATCTTGATCCAAATAGAGCTTCTCGAAGCGTAGCTTCTCATGAGTTCTTGCAAGCTCCCTATGATCTTCTAGAGTAGTTTCATCAGCTAACTTAAGAGTGTTTAATTCTTGAGTTAGTCGTTCAATCACTTTTATATCATCATCACTCGATTTCTCTTGACTAGCATGATAATTAGCAAGTTCATTTTCAATGCAACCACTAGTTTTATCAAACAACATGTCATCTTCTCCTAACAAGTCATCCTCATCACTATTAATATCAAGATACTCAGGATGTGATACCTTGGGGCCTTTAGCCATGAAGCAGTTTCCAAACCCCTCATTTGGTGAATCCAATAGGTCGTAGGAGTTGAGGGAAACAAGTGCAATGATGGCAACACCTTCATCTTGACTATAGTCAGAGTTGGAGTGATAGCTTCTCTTGGATTGGTTGTCAAACTTGGAGCCAAAAACCCATTCACTAACATGCGCTTGATGTCTTCTTCTTGAGCTGGTCTTGGTGTATCTGTCCTTTTTCTCCGATTGTTTGCCTCTCCATGAGTGTCTTCATTCATAACGATGTTCTCTACTCCTTATCTCTCTCCGAGGAGACTCATCCCTTGAGATTCGTCTTCGATGTGGATCTTATCTTCATTTGTAGGGAGCCGAGCACTCATTGGAGTAGTGTTCGGGCTTCCCATAGTTGTAGAAGTTTCGGTCACGACTGGACGAACGCTTCTCATCATGTCTTGAGCTTGAGCTTCTCTCTTTGCCTCTACTCTTGTAGAACTTGTTAAATTTTCTGGCCATGAGGCTTATCTGTTCATCAATGAAAACTTTGTCCTTTGAAGTAGCCAGAGCATCACATGAAGCTTTGTAAGCACCGCTTGACTTGTTGTGCAGCTCATCTTTGTCCTTGAGTGACATCTCATGAGCAACAATCCTACCAATGACTTCAGTTGTCTGGAGATCATTGTAGTTTGGCATCATTTGGATCAATGTTCACACGGTGTCATACTTTCCATCAAGAGCTCTAAGTATCTTCTTGATGATGAATTTGTCGGTCATCTCTTTTCTTCCTAAGACGACAATCTCATTGGTGATAAGAGCTAGCCTAGAGTACATTTGAGCGACACCTTCACCATCCTTCATCTTGAAGTTGTCAAACTGACTTTGAAGCACATCCAACTTAGATTCTCTGACAGTATGAGTACCTTCGTGCATATCGACCAAAGTATCCCAAATTTCTTTTGCATTCTCATGGCAGTTGATTTTGTTTAATTATTCTGGGCATAGATAGTTGAAGATGATGTCGTAGGCTTGTGCATTGAGTTGCAACATCTTCAGTTCATTGGCTGTCGCATCACGATCCGGTTCATGCCCTTCTCCGAAGAAATTAGCTTGCACACCAACACGAATAACAGCTCAAACATGAGGATTAAAGCCATGAATATGCATTTTCATCTTAAGATTCCAACTAGCAAAATTAGAGCCATCGAAGTATGGACCTCTAAAGTGATAATTTCCCTCACTAGACACTATACTCTCCTAGGTTGTGAAAGCAATGCAATGGACACCAAAGCTCTGATACCACTTGTAGGATCAAAAGTATTTCTAGAGGGGGTGATTAAAAAACTTGACAAAATAATTTTTTTGCCTTTTCCCAATTTTAGTTGAGGGGCAGTTTTCACAATTATGGCAAGTCAATAACACCAGACACATGCACTTCTAAGAGTGTAGCAGTGGAATGTAAAACATGCAAGTGTAAAGTAAAGGAGTAAGGTAGGGAGATCAAACGCATGAGGTTGACACGACAATTTTTGGTATGGTCTCGATAGGTGGCGCTACCGTACGTCCATGTTAGTGGAGACTTCAACCCACGAAGGGTAACGGCTGTGAGAGTCCATGGAGGGCTCCACCCACAAAGGATCCACGAAGAAGCGTCCTTGTCTATTCCACCACGACTTCCGTCCACACAGGACTAGCCTCACTCATGGTAGATCTTTGCAAAGTAGGCGATCTCCTTGCCCATACCAACATCATAGTTTAACTCCACAACGTGAAGTAGGAGGCCCCAAGCGACAGCTAACCAATCTAGGAGGCACCACCCTCCAAAAGTAATAGATGTGGTAGGACGATGAACTCCTTGCTCTTGTGCTTCTAAAGATAGTCTCCTCAATACAAAATCACTCTATCACAGAATAGGCTTGGGTAGGAGAGATTTATTAGGTGAAAACAATTTTGGGGAGGCTAGAGATCAAGTTTGAAATGATTGGATTAGAATATCTTGGTCTGAACACATGAGTAGGTGGCTCTCTCCCAGAAAAATGGATATGGAAATTAAGTGTGTGTTCTGAGTGCCCCCCCACGAATGAGAGGTGGGTGAAGGGGTATATATAGGCAACACACAAAATCCAAACTTTACACCTAACGTGGCAAACTCGGTGACACCAAAGTCATAAACTCAGTGGTACCGACTTTTACAAAAGGTTGCAACTTTTGAATCTCGGTGGGACCGATATACACAACTCGGTGGCACCGAAAAGGTGGTTTACGGTCAGATGACATAACTCGGTGACACTGATACTCAAACTTGGAAATTACAATTTTGTGTACCGAGGCAACAGAAAGTTGGTCACCCTTAACTCAGTAGCACCGATATGGTTTTGGTTGCATGGATTTGGTGGGAATGGCTAGGGTTCTGTGTGAGGTCAAACTCGTTGGGGCCAAAATAGGAAAGTTGGTGGCACCGAATTTGAGTATGTGGAATTGGAGAGAATGGTTATGTGGGAAAAATGAATGAGTGTTTTGGTGGCTAACTTTGAGCACTTGAGCAACTAGTTCATTTTAATACCTCACCCCCTTTCAATAGTATTGGCTTTTCTACGGACTCAAAAGTGATTTCTCATAAATATAAAATGAAGAGTCTTCTAGCTTGAAGCTTGGGCCAATCTTATTCCTTTCTTGCATCAAGGGACATGTCCACATAAGCCTTTAGCCAAAGCATCTTTTGAACTTTTCTGAAATATACTTGGAAAAACATATTAGTCCAATGACGCATATGTTGTGATCAATTATAAAAACCACCCTAGGGACAACAAACCCGTCCGTATGGATTGAGGATTTCCTTCTCCAAATTCACACGGCTCGTGGAGATGACCTCCACACCATCAAGTACCTACCAATAAGTCTCAAAGGGCCAGCAAGACATTTGTTGAACAACCTCCCCGAAAACTCCATTGGGAGTTGGGAAGAAGTCGAAGATGCTTTCCAAGACAACTTTCAAGGAACTTACGTCCGACCGCCTGGGTATGATCACTTGAGCCACATCATCCAACAAGCCAGTGAACCATCGTGACAATCCTAAAAACGATTCCTCACTAAGAAAAAACATATTGTTGATTGTTCAGATGTCGAGGCATTATCTTCTTTCCCAAACAATATACAAGATGAATGGTTAACCCGGACGCTCGGACAGGAGAGGCCGAGGACAATGTCAGCCATTACCTCGCTCATGACCCTCTTTTGTGTGGGCGAGGATACTTGCCTCGCCCGTCGGAACAACCCCCTGCAAACCCCGGCACTTCTATAGTCTGGGATGGCAATGGAAAGCCATGACTCAACAAGAACAAGCGTCGACAACACAATGGGGAAGCCGATGACACGACAGTTAATGCCGGATTCAGAAACTCCAGGTCTGGATCAAATAAGAAACCTTCTAAAGAAAATTGGGATGCCCCGACTACGCTGGACGAAATACTTGACAGACCCAGTCAGATCCACGTTACCCAAAACAAGCCCGCTACTCACACCAACCGTAAATGTTGGGTAATCAAGCAGGTGAGCAAAAACATAGCCGACGACCAGGGCAAGAGCCCTCATAGTAAGGAAAAATGGGAAACTCGCCGCCCGAACAACGGGGGCCAAAAGCAATTCTCCCCAAAATGAAAACTGTGAACATGATCTATGTCACACACATACCAAAAAAGGAGAGGAAATGGGCACTTCGAGACGTATACACCATAGAGGTAGTAGCCCCGACATATAACCCATTGTCTACATGTCCTATCACTTACGCACGCACGTATCACCCAACTAGTATTCAACACATCGTTGATGGGTATCATCTCACTCGAGTCCTCATGGACGGAGGCAGCAGCCACAATCTTATTTATGCACACACAGTGAGAAAAATGGGTATTGATCCGTCAAGAATCCAACGCAGCAACACCACCTTCAAAGAAATTATCCCTGGCGTCGAGGCCCGCTATTCGGGCACCATAACTCTAGAAGTAGTGTTCGGTTCGCTCGATAACTCATTATGGATACCTAAAGTTGAAGATGCCTGGACCCAAGGGTGTCATTACTGTCAATGGTAACACTGAGCGATCCCTTCGAAAAGAGGAACACACTGCAGCTATGACAGACAAAGTACAAGTGATACTTATGATGTGTGTTACGTTTTTCATGAAGAGGAACGGGTTATCGTAGCACATTGTGGGTAAGTATTTCCCTTAGTTATGAAACCAAGCTTTATCGAACCAATAGGAATATCAACCACAACTGTCTTCGGCGGCTGCACACAAAAGAACAAACAACTTGAACCCAACATGGACATGAGTGTTTTCAATCCCCATGTACTTGTTATTTGCAAGCGAGTGAGGTGTGTAGATAATTAAAGATAGAAAGATAAAATAAAAACAAGTAAATGGAAGCAAGGCATTGAATTTTTTGTAAATATGTTGTGAATAGACCCGGGGGCCATAGTTCTCCCAAATGACATCTCTCATGAAACATAACATACTGTGGGTAAACAAATTACTGTTGGGCAATTGAGAGAAAAGTGGATAGTTATGCAGTATTCACGACAATGATCATGTGTATATAGGCATCACGTCTATAAAAAATAGGCCGACTCCTGCCTGCACCTATTACTATTACTCTACTCATCGACCGCTATCGATCATGCATCTAGAGTATTAAGTAGAACAGAGTAATGCACGGAGAACAATGACATGATGTAGACAAGGTAAACTCAAGCAATATGAATAAACCCCATCATTTTATCCTTAGTAGCATCAGCACAATGTTGCCTCTTGTCCCCTTTTATAACTGGGATATAGAAATTCGCCAGGTTGAACCTACTACAATGCACCTCTCTCACCAAGTAATATCAATCTAGTTGGCCAAACTATTTCAATAGATCAGAGAGAATTATGTAGCTATCATAATCATGCACATAAGAATCATATATGTATTCAGAAAAGATTCAAATATTTAGCATGAATAATCTGAACATAAACCCACAACTCATCGAATCCCAACAATAGCAGCACACAAAAGGAATTAATTCATGTGGATCAAAGCGAAGGTGCGATAATCATTGTATTGAAGATCGAAAGAGAGAGATAGAGATGTGTGTTGAACTACTCACACATCATCATGAGGGCAACAAGGTTGATGAAGAGGCCCTCCATGGTCAACCCCCCCTCCGGCTTGGTGCCGAAATGGAGCTCGAGATGGCCTTCCATCGGAACAGAGAGTTGTGACGACGTAAAAGTGTTTCGGGACTACCTTTGGGTATTCTACATTATCTCAGAATTTATAAGCCACATAACAGAGTCGGGAGGGCCTCAAGTGGCGCACAACACAATAGGGCACGACCCCCCAGGTCGCGCCGGGTTGGCTTTTGGGGATCTCTTGTGTAACGACCAAGATGCGATCCTTTCCGATCTACGGATCGAGGGCCCGAATTGGAAAGGAGCGCATCTAAGCGTCTCGCAAACATGTAACACAACACATACGTAATAATAAAGATAGACAATCTGGGATTCCATCGCCTTCTCATAAATATCTCAGAGTACATCACGCATACAACCAAGGTAGTTCCGCTACGGACTACAAAAACATAGAAAGGCTATGCTACCCTGCCTGCAGGACCACGATCACGACCACACCTCAATCTTCTGGATAGTTCACGTACAGGCGGTCCGTCTCCTCATCGTACTGCCATGCCAGCTGCGTGCCGTCGGGATCATCTGTCTCTTGGGTACCTGAACCTGTTGGTATTTTGGAGGAATCCGTGAGCCACGGGGACTCAGCAATCTAAGACCTTGGTGCAGAACTAGTCAAGTTATTAGGTAGGGTAAGGTGAAGTGTTTAATGTTGCAGCACCCTAAGCTTGATTTGGTGGCTAACTTACGTAGAATATTTAAGAAGGTGGACTATACTAGCGGTCGAGAATACTTGATCACTAAGTGATCCTGAACACCTACCTACGTCATTCATAACCCCACCGTGTTCCCGATCGAAGAGAGATCTTCGAGGGGACAGTCACGGTTACGCACACAGTTGGCAACTTTATTAGCTTTTGTTTAAGTTATCTAATACCGAATGTTAAAAAAATATTCCAAGTTGCCACATAAACGCGGACACGACTTTCCGAAAGACTAAACCCTGCAGGGGTGCTCCAACTAGTCCATCAGAAACGTACACAGGCCGCAAAGTAATCCTCTATCACGAAACTCGTGATCTCGTCGGTTCCTTAGAGGAAAACCTCAACTCTGGGGAAAACCAAAGCCTCACTGGGATTCCTATACGCAAGATATATCGCTAAGGTAAGGCAAGGCCAGTAGGACCTCCCGACATGTCGACGACCCTGATAAGAGCCGCGTATCTCAGTCTCAGGACACGCCGGATGAGTCACACTACAAGTATACCAAACCTGAGGTTGCCCTGTGGTGGCAACATAGTCTGCCCAGTTTGGACCAACATTCATGAGGAGCACTGGCCTAGGTTCTTGATTAAATTCCTCGGGGTAGCTATTCCCTATGCAGTTTATTATTAAGTGATTAGCAAATTAACACCAATGTTGGGTCCTGTCGGACAAGCCTTAGCAATACACGATTTATCGAGGGGGTCCCCATAACAACCCCGAACGTGTTAGGAGCGATCATTATGGAATCAAACACCGGTAGCCGGTAACTATGGCGGCAATAACGGAACAAAGCACCCGGCAAAAGGCTAGGCCTTCCGTCATTTACCAAATATATAGGTGCATTAATTAAAATAACATAATTTAAGATAATGATATCAAGCTCATGTTATCACATGAGGCAAAGCATCTGCATCTAGCAACGCTAACATTAGTAGTTGAGCAAAGCCTACTTAGCCATTCAAGTTTGCTAGGAAGGGATCAGTGTTTGGGTTCATGGCATATCAAGAGGCAAATATTTCAGTGGTAGGCATCGAGCAATATGACATGGAAATGCATACTAGCATAACAAGTCTAGAGATGGAATCAAGGTCATATCATCTTGCCTGTGATATCCTCAGCTTGGAATGGTTCTTGTTCGTCCTGCACGTACTCTCCCAAATCCACGTACTTGTTCTCCGATCCCGGTGCTACCCAACATAAGAATAACATTCAATGAACAACAGCACCTCAAGATGCAACAAGCACAAGATGCATGAGATGAATATGAGCATGCATCACTAATTTCTTTCACTAGCACAAGCAAAAGAAGCTAATGCAAGCTCCTGGAAAGAACTGTACCCTAAGATATTTTGACATGCATGAGAATGAAATGATCAGATGTGTCTCGAGAAATTGATGCAAAACCATATAAAGAACAATACAATCGGAGCTACGGATCAACGGGAATCAACGAAACAAGATATGAAGCCCTACGTGTCAAAATCTTCACCACACACTCAAATGGCACAAATCTGGTTTTCCCAGGTTGCCAAGACATATAACAACCCAACATGAATGGATTGGAGCAAGGAAGAACACCACAACATGAACTAAGCACCCACAATCATCAAAATGACAAAACTACATAATCTGCCATAATCTGCATCTTAGCACTTTGTGAGCTACATGCAACATAGCTACAACCCTCCAAATATGACAAATAATATATGTGGCTGTAGCCAACCAAGAATAGTACAAGCACAAGCAAGAATCACACCAAAAGGAATTAAACACAGGAAGTTACAAGGATGCAAACTTTCCCAAAACCATCAGATCTCACGGACTTGGTGAAAATTCCTGAACCTGATTTTCTGTCTTTGTTCTGAAGCCTTTTGACAGCAGCCAAAACATAACCTACAGGACTCCAAATGGGATGAAATTTGACAGGGAGCTTCACAAACATATCGGGTCCAAATTACTAGCACTAAACTAAGGCTAGATCACAACACAATGACCAGCACAACCTCATCAACATAGGAAGAAAATATATCCAGATTCTCAGACTTAGTGTCTGGAATTTCCAGCCACATGCCCACTTTGTCTAGGCATAACTTGCACACAAGTAATACCAAGAGATAAATGACACCACTATGGGGTAGAGCAAAACCCCTACTACTACCACACAAAAGCTCATACCCTTGGGCTCAACCTATTCCATGGAAACAAAGAGCAAACTTGCAACACATCTGAATATGTCAACTCCAGAAAGTATCCTAATGGAAAAACTAACTTCACCACTAGATTCCTTGGGAGATTCTACCCCACAATCATATATAATATGTGGGCCCTTACTTGGAACAAGTGACCACAAATTGAGGAAGAGGAAACTACTCCAAATCATGCCTAGAGAAAAGTGCATCATTTCATGTAGTTTCATATCAACTACTACATGGTTGAGCTCATGTGCACAATGAAAAAGTGACATGGGGGTTTTAACCCCATGTTTGTGTCATGCACATCCACTTCACAACCACTTCTCTCACTAGATCACACACGCACACACACATCATCATGCCCTCTCTCATATTAACATGAGGAGGTGCATAAGTTGCAACTGGGGCTGGTTTTCCACCCACATACATCATCACACACACTTCACAAGCACTTGGACCGAAGTATAACATGAAGGTATAATCTTCTAAACAATTAAACTTGGAAACAACACATACATGCACTCCACTAAATCTATACATGCAAATAAAACTACAAGCACAACATAGCCCACACTAAAGCTCATAAGATGTGGCTACACATGCTGCCCTAGTGCAAACTCACACATCTTAATGCACACCAACTTACAAGTGACAAAACAACCTACATATGCTCCTACCAAGTGTATCTACACACACACACACAAGTGCACCATCATGGGTTTCACAAGGCTAGCAAAACACCACTCCCACTAGCTGAAGTGAGAAGGAAAACAGTATAAGCTCTAATGTGCAAGCACATCTCAAATACAACAATGAACAGGGCTGCAAGAAAATCAAAAACATCGAAGGAACATAAAAGAAAGACAAGGAAAAAAATAAGGGGTAGGTACTAGGTTCGAACCCGAGACCTACTGGTACTGCACATGGGTGAAAAAAACCCTGTTGTGCCTATTCGCTCGACAAAACAGAGCACTTTAACAAGGTAACTATGCTGCTGCGCTCTCTACTGTGCCGAGGAAATAAATCAAACAAAAAGGGGTGCCAAGGGGGGATCGAGCCCACGACCTCACAACAGACCCAACAACATGCTACCACTACCCTACGAATTGGAAGACTGGCAGAGGGGAGGGCTAAACCGAGATAGGTTAGCACCTCAACTGTATCTAATCTGCACCTGCGCGTCTACTACTGCTCGCCGGCGACAGGAATGCTGGGTTAAGCTACTGCTGCTGCTGCGCACGAAGGGCACCAACTACTGCTGCTGCTCGACGGCTACGCGGGGAGGGATCCCCTGCTATGCACTACACACAGGCGCGACATCAACTAGCACAGCACCACACAACATACGAGGGAAACCTGCTACTGCTCTGCTCGACAGAGACTCGGTGACAGGGAGAACGACGGGGGAAACTCCCTGTCCGCGATGCTGCTAGCACGAGGGGGGAGGAAGCACCCCTCTGCGCAACACACCCACATGCTCATCTACACGCACTACACCACGCCCTGCTACCGAGCTACGAACAGAGAGACATGAGCACTTCGCCGGATCCAGGCCGATCTAAGTGGGAAGAAGGAAGGGGAGGTGCTAGGTCTCACCTTGGGAAGGAAGGGGGGCCGATGTGTGGAGGAAGAAGCACCGGAGAGGAAGAAGAACCTCGGAGTAGTTCCTGCTGCCGAACTAAAGAAGAGGGAGAGGACACCATGGGCGCGCCCTTGACGAGCTCGGGGCCGTCGGTGCATTCGGTCCCCGGGGCTCCTAGCGCCGGGAATGGATCGCGGGGATCCTCCCCGAGCTCCCGGACATGGCGACGGTGGCGAACGGAGACGGGGGCGCGGCGGACGCCGGTGGTGGCCTTCTACCTCTCTCGGCTACTCCTACCAGAGACTTACCTGACAGAGGAGAGGGGGAGAGAGATGGGGAAAGAGATGGTGGCAGCGCGAGATGGGAGAGAAGGAGGAACCCTAGATGAGGGGAAGAGGGCACGGACGCCAACGCGTTAAAAGGGGGGACCTCGACGTCCGTGAGACCTCACGGCGTCGCGCGTGATCTCTCTGGCGCCTGAAGGTCAGCACGCGTGGGGAGGGAACGGCGTCAGAAAGAAGGAAGGGGGCCGCGGGCGTGGGCTCCTCGCGCGAGAGGGGGGGGGGGGTAGATGCGCCAGCCATGTGGGAGGGAGCCCACATGTGGCGGCAGATAAGGGAAAACCCTTTGGTTTTTTCCCATTTAAACAAACCACTGACAAAACAAATAATTCCTAGGCAACACCATGGCTCCTAAAATAAAACAAAAATATGCCTGGTCATAAGGGAATTATGACCTATTTAACAAAAATAGAAAAGGGACTTTTGGAGCAACTAAATATTTGGAAAACAGAATTTGATCCTCTGTTTTGTGAATAATTGCACCGCACAAAGCAAGTTCCAAAACAGCAAAAACACCTCTTGACATCCAGCACAAAATATACCAATCCATGGACATTTTTAAGACAAGGATGGGGCAAGTGAATATAGAGCTTAAGATAAAAGAGAGGGGGGAAGTTTTATACACCTAGAGCAAGCACATAGCTTCCTACTACCATAGCACCACTCCACAAGTCCACTTATCACACATACCATCATCACATCACAACTCATGGAACACAAGGACAACAATACAAAGGCAAGGATGAATGGGATGGAATGGATGCATGCATGCAAAAGGAAACAAAACAAGGGAAGCATCACATGAAATATCACTTGCACAAAATCTCATGCCAATGACAAGTTGGACCCACATAGAGAAGGTTCCAAATAGGGAAGGTTTACATATGGGGCACTACAAACTCTCCCACACTACAAAGAAGATCTCGCCCTCGAGATCTAAGACTGAAAGAAATCGGGAAATCCGGAACGGAGTTGATTCTCGTGTTCCCACATAGCCTCTTTATCGGAATGGTGAGACCACTACACTTTGAGAAATTTGACAGTCTTGTTACGGGTCTTGCGATCAGTCGCCTCGAGAACCGCAACTGGATGCTCACGATAAGAAAGGTCACGCTGAAGGTAGATATCTTGAAGATGCACAGTGCACTCGGGGGTCTTGAAACACCTACGAAGCTGAGAAACATAGAACACATCGTGGACATTTGCAAAGGTTGACGGAAGCTCGAGCTGGTACGCAAAGTCGCCTCTCTTGCCAACCACTCTGAACGGACCAACGAAACGAGGGGCAAGCTTGCCTTTGATGCCAAAGTGCTGCATACCCTTCATAGGCGACACCTTGAGATAGACAAAGTCATCAAGCTCATAAGACATGTCACGGTTCTTGCTATCATAATAGCTCTTCTGACGGGACTGAGCTGCTCTGAGGTTGACGCGAATGATCCGACACATCTCCTCAGCTTCTTCTATCATATCATTCCCAATGATTTGACGCTCGCCGGTCTCGGACCAGTTGAGCGGAGTATGACACTATCTACCATAGAGAATTTCAAATGGAGCCTTGCCAGAACTAGCTTGATAACTGTTGTTATACGAGAACTCCGCGAAAGGCACACAATCTTCCCACTTCATGCCAAAAGAGATCACACAGGCTCTCAGCATATCCTCAAGAACTTGATTCACTCTCTCCACTTGACCACTAGTCTGAGGATGGAACGCTGTGCTGAAGTGGATCTTCGTGCCCATAGCAGACTGAAAGGAGTCCCAGAACTTGGAAGTTAAGATACTTCCACGATCTGAAGAGATCATCATAGGCACGCCGTGCAAAGAGACAATCCTGGAGGTGCACAACTCTGCCAGCTGAGCTGCTGAAATGGACTCCTTGACTGGAAGGAAATGAGCCACTTTACTCAACTTGTCGATGACGACGAAGATAGCATCATTACCCTTCTTGGTCTTCGGAAACCCTGTGAAGAAACCCATCTCAATGTGATCAAACTTCCACTCAGGAATCGGCAAAGGCTGCAAGAGGCCTGCTGGGCGTTGATGTTCTGCTTTCACTCTTCGACATACATCACACCCGTTTACGAACTGAGCAATCTCACGTTTCATAGGAGTCCACCAGAATGTCTGCTTCAAGTCATGGTACATTTTGGAGCTTCCAGGATGAATAGAGAGCAGAGAGTTATGAGCTTCTTCCATGATCACCTTCCTGAGATCACCTTTCGGGATGACAAGGCGATCCTCGAAAAACAACGTGTCCCTGGCATCAACAGTGAAGCACTTATACTTGGGGAGACTCTTTCCCACACCAATCTTCACCTTCTTCACCATAGCGTCAAGAAGCTGAGCTGCTCTGACCTGATCTTCCAAGGTAGGAGAGATATGAAAGTTCGCAAGAGGTACTAGCTGAAGGTTGAGCTTCCTGAAAGACTCACAAAGACCCGGCTGAAGAGGTTGCAGAATCAGACTGTTGCAATATGCTTTCCTGCTCAATGCATCCGCCACAACATTTGCCTTGCCTGGCGTGTACTCAACACTCGGATTAAAATCCTGGAGCATTTCCACCCAACGTGTTTTCCCAACATTCAAGTTAGGCTGAGTGAAGATGTACTTGAGACTCTTGTGATCGGTGAAAACTTCAACCTTACGTTCCAACAAGAGATGTCTCCAAGTCATCAAGGCGTGTACCACAGCTGCTAGCTCGAGATCATGCACATGATAGTTCTTCTCCGCAGGCTTCAACTGCCTGGAGGTCTAAGCAACCACCTTTTTATCTTGCATCAAGACTGCACCAAGACCCTGGAGAGAAGCGTCGCAAAAGAACTGGTACGGCTTGGAATCATCCGGAGAGGCCAAGACCGGAGTGGAAATAAGCTTATCTTTGAGTGTATCGAAGGCGAGTTGACACTCTCGAGACCAAGCATACCTAACACCCTTCTGAAGAAGACTAGAGAGCGGCTTGGCGATCTTGGAGAAGTTCTCAACGAACCTTCTGCAATAGCCAGCAAGCCCGAGAAAGCTTCGAAGCTGCTTCACATTCTGCGGAGGCTCCCATTCCACAATGGCTTGAACCTTGGACGGATCAACCTTAATGCCCTCGGCAGAGATAATATGGCCAAGATAAACCACTTCTTTCAGCCAGAACTCGCACTTGGAAAACTTGGCATACAACTTGTACTCTCTCAGCTTGTCAAGCACCAATCTGAGATGTACTTCATGTTCTTCCTCAGTCTCAGAAAAGACCAGAATGTCGTTGAGATAGAGCAAGACAAATTCATTCTTGTATGGCGAGAAAATATAGTTCATCAATCGACAAAATGTCGGAGGAGCATTTGCCAGACCAAAAGACATGACCGTATACTCATACGAGCCAAAACTAGTCCTGAAGGCCGTCGTCGGAATGTCTTCCTCACGAATGCGAATTTGATGATAGGCCATTCCGAGATCAAGCATGGAGAATACTTTAGCACCTTTCAACTGTTCGAACAACTCAGTTATGTTCAGAAGTGGATATTTGTTCTTGATTGTCTTCTTGTTCAATGGACGGTAATTGACACATAGCCGGTCCGTGCGATCCTTCTTCTTGACAAACAGAACACCACAGCCCCACGGAGACGAGCTCGGTGTGATCAAACGCAAACGCTCTTGCTCATCGAGTTGCCTCTTAAGTTCCTTTAATTCTTCTGGACCCAGCTTGTACGACCGTTTGCACACTGGCTCTGTGCCTGGCTCAAGCTCAATGACAAACTCAACTTCACGATGCGGAGGCATGCCTGGCAGCTCTTCAGGAAACACATCTTAATATTCGTAGACCACTGGGACTTGCTCAATAGGATTAATCTCACCCTTTTCATTCAAGGAGAACTGACAGATTGTATCATCGCGCGCTGCGAATATAATCACATCCTCTGAAGAGTGGGTAAGCTTCACTTCTTTGGCTTCACAATCAATTGACGCCTTGTTCATGGCCAACCAGTCCATACCAAGAATCAAGTCGATGTCAGAATTGCCCAATACATACGGAGAGGCCAGAAAAGAATAACTTCCTATCTTGACAGAAGCATCCGGAGCAACCCAACGAGAACTCATAAGCATACCCGGAGAAACAATGTCCAAAGACCTAGCCAACTCTTGAAGATGGAAATCATGCTTTGCCGCAAAAGGATATGACAAAAAAGAAGGCGATGCACCAGAATCGAATATCACTTTAGAAGGAATATCATTGACGAGGAGGTTACCCATGATCACATCAGAGGAGTTGTCTGCTTCAGCTGCGTTCACCATGTTGACTCGAGCTGATCTGGGGTTGAACTTGAGAATAGCATTGCTTGGAGGTTTTCCTCGAGGAGGAGGCGGCAGACGGAGCTGAGAAGTACATTTGTTGTCATAGTGACCCTTCTGCCCACATTTGTGACAAGTGACATCTGCTGGCTGCCGGAACTGAATCTGAGGAGGCCCTTGCTTCTAATGCTGGTATCTCTGCTGGAAGCCAGGGTTGGGTGGGTGGGAAGAACCACGACCACCTGAGTGCTTAAGCTGCTGTGAGTACCGAGGAGGAGGAGGAGAAACCCAAAACCTCTGTTGCCTCCGAAGCACCTGAGTCGAGGAAGAGCTGGAATCTCTGAAGCGCTTCTTGGAATTTTCCACCCTGACCAAGGCTGCCTCTGCTCTGAGAGCTAGGGTATAGAACTTGTCTAACTCCTCAAGATTGTGCAAGGAAAGAGCTAACTGCAGGTCTTCCTTCAAGCCACCCCTGAACTGATAGATCTTGCTCTTCTAATCCGGGATATCCTGCAGCACGTAACTGGCCAGCTCGTGGAACTCGACATTTTACTTGTACACGGAATTGCTGCCCTATTTCAAACTCCTGAACTTCTCACGCATCTCCTCCACAAAACTGGAAGGGATGTAGTGGGACCTGAAGTCACGACAAAACTCATCCCAAGACATCACCCTGGCGCCTCTGGAGTCCTTGAGCTGCTGCCACCATATAAAAGCGTGTCCCTTCAACTGAAACATTGCAAACTTGACATAGTCCTCCGGACGCACATTGCTACACTCGAAATGTTTGTTCATATCGCGGATCCAATCTTCTGCATCAAATGGCTGGTCGCATGAAGTGAACGTCTTAGGCTGGTTTGACAGGAACTGGCTCAGACTCGCAAACTGATTTCCACCATGTTGAAAATTGCCTGGTTGCTGGTTGGCTCTCTCTTGCAGCAACTGAATCAACATCTGAGTGTTTGCATTAGTATTTGCCATCATCGCTTGCCAGGCCTCTGCAGGAGGAGGCGGTGGCGGTGGAGGAGGAGGAGGTGGTGGAGGCGGCATATCCTCACGCCCTGGGGTCTGACGAGTCGGTGGAGCCATCCTGAAGACGGACAACATATTAGTCCACAGAATAATTGAAGATATTGCTGAATCAAAAGACAGAATATCTGAACAGAATTTAGCAATTGCACTTGAACAACATAGCAAGAATGCATCCTCAAAGTGACGGACGACCAAATTCCGATAAGGACCACTGCAAACAAGTGTGAGCTAGAAGTGCTCAGAACAGACATATGATCGAGATTTCCCCAACCTCAATCATGCGTATGTAGGAAGACAATCCTATAAGATACTACTTGATATCCCACCTATGAATTCCCGAAATAACTGGTCACGCAATCTGGTACACGGATACAAGGAGTATTTCACACAACTCCTAAACTAACCCGTCACCTGTATCACATCCTTCAACACACGACCAGCATCTTGGACCTTCATCTACAACAGATCCTCATGAGCACAATGATACCAAGTGTGGTAGTACCCCCGAACAATCTACACCAGTACTGGGGACATCGGGGTTATCTCACCACTACCAGTATTGAAGCAATAACGAACACCCTTCGTACTTAGATACTCAGAAATTTGAATGATGGCGATGTGTGCAAAAATCCCCCGGAGCTCAACTCCCGTGAGACTTAGAGCAGATAGGAGGCACCAGGACAGGAATCCGTCACATTGAAATCATATAGATTTCACAAATACCCGCGTGATCCTAAAATAATTTTGAGCGAGAAAAGGAGTAGAGTTAAAGATTTCCTAAGATGGGAACCTCACCGGAGCATAGAAGAGGCGAAAAAAGAATCCTACTCTCCGATATAACTAAGACTCAAAACATTTTCTAGACTCGACTCGGCCAAGTACGATCACACAAAGGCTCCTATGGTCGTAAGGCTCTGATTACCAACTTGTAACGACCAAGATGCGGTCCTTTCCGATCTAGGGATCGAGGCCCCGAATTGGAAAGGAGCGCATCTAAGCGTCTCGCAAACAGGTAACACGGCACATACATAATAATAAAGATAGACAATCAGGGATTCAATCGCCTTCTCATAAATATCTCAGAGTACATCACACACACAACCAAGGTAGTTCCGCTACGGACTAGAAAAACATAGAAAGGCTATGCTACCCTGCCTGCAGGCCCACGATCACGACCACGCCTCAATCTTCTGGATAGTTCACGTACACGCGGTCCGTCTCCTCATCGTACTGCCACGCCATCTGCGTGCCGCCGGGATCATCTGTCTCTGGGGTACCTGAACCTGTTGGTATTTTGGAGGAATCCATGAGCCACGGGGACTTAGCAATCTAAGACCTTGGTGCCAGAACTAGTCAAGTTATTAGGTAGGGTAAGGTGAAGTGTTTAAGGTTGCAGCACCCTAAGCTTGATTTGGTGGCTAACTTACGTAGAATATTTAACAAGGTGGACTATACTAGCGGTCGAGAATACTTGATCACTAAGTGATCCTGAACACCTACCTACATCATTCATAACCCCACCGTGTTCCCGATCGAAGAGAGATCTTCGAGGGGACAGTCACGGTTACGCACACACTTGGCAATTTTATTATCTTTTGTTTAAGTTATCTAATACCGAATGTTAACAAAATATTCCAAGTTGCCTCATAACCGCGGGCACGACTTTTCGAAAGATTAAACCCTGCAGGGGTGCTCCAACTAGTCCAACACAAACATACACAGGCCGCAAAGTACTCCTCTATCACGAATCTCGTGATCTCGTCGGATTCCTTAGAGGAAAACCTCAACTCTGGGAAAACCAAAGCCTCACTGGGATTCCTATACGCAAGATATATCGCTAAGGTAAGGCAAGGCCAGGAGGACCTCCCGACGTGTCGACGACCCTGATAAGAGCCGCGTATCTTAGTCTCAGGACACGCCGGATGAGTCACACTACAGGTATACCAAAGCCTGTGGTGGCCCCATAGTCTGCCCAGTTTAGACCAACACTCATGAGAAGCACTGGCCCGGGTTGTTGATTAAATTCCTCGGGGTAGCTATTCCCTATGCAGTTTATTATTAAGTGATTAGCAAATTAACACCAATGTTGGGTCCTGCCGGACAAGCATTAGCACTACACGATTTATCGAGGGGGTCCCCATAACAACCCTGAACGTGTTAGGAGCAATCATTATGGAATCAAACACCGGTAGCCGGTAACTATGGCGGCAATAACGGAACAAAGCACCCAGCAAAAGGCTAGGCCTTCGGTCATTTACCAAGTATATAGGTGCATTAATTAAAATAACAGAATTTAAGATAATGATATCAAGCTCATGTTATCACATGAGGCAAAGCACCTGCATCTAGCAACGCTAACATTAGTAGCTGAGCAAAGCCTACTTAGCCATTCAAGTTTGCTAGGAAGGGATCAGTGTTTGGGTTCATGGCATATCAAGAGGCAAATATTTCAGTGGTTGGCAGCGAGCAATATGACATGGAAACGCAAACTAGCATAACAAGTCTAGAGATGGAATCAAGGTCATATCATCTTGCCTGTGATATCCTCAGCTTGGAATGGTTCTTGTTCGTCCTGCACGTACTCTCCCGAATCCACGTACTCGTTCTCCGATCCCGGTGCTACCCAACATAAGAATAACATCCATGAACAACAGCACCTCAAGATGCAACAAGCACATGATGCATCACTAATTTCTATCACTAGCACAAGCAAAAGAAGCTAATGCAAGCTCCTGGACAGAACTGTACCCTAAGATATTTTGACATGCATGATAATGACATGATCAGATGCGTCTCGAGAAATCGATGCAAAACCATATAAAGAACAATACAATCGGAGCTACGGATCAACGGGAATCAACAAAACAAGATATGGAGCCCTACGTGTCAAAATCTTCACCACACACTCAAATGGCACAAATCTGGTTTTCCCAGGTTGCCAAGACATATAACGTCCCAACATGAATGGTTTCGAGCAAGGAAGAACACTACAACATCAACTAAGCATCCACAATCATCAAAATGACAAAACTACATAATCTGCCATAATCTGCATCTTAGCACTTTGTGAGCTACGTGCAACATAGCTATAGCCCTCCAAATATGAAAAATAATATATGTGGCTGTAGCAAACCAAGAATACTACAAGCACAAGCAAGAATCACACAAAAATGAATTAAACACAGGAAGATACAAGGATGCAAACTTTCCCAAAACCATCAGATCTCAGGGACTTAGTGAAAATTCCTTAACCTGACTTTCTGTCTTTGTTCTGAAGCCTTTCGACAGCAGCCAAAACATAACCTACAGGACTCCAAATGGGATGACATTTGGCAGGGAGCTTCACAAACATATCAGGTCCAAATTCCTAGCACTAAACTAAGGCTATATCACAACACAATGACCAACACAACCTCATGAACAGAGGAAGAAAATATATCCAGATTCTCAGACTTAGTGTTTGGAATTTCCAGCCACAAGCCCACTTTGTCTAGGCATTTCTTGCACACAAGTAACACCAAGAGATAAATCACACCACTATGGGGTAGAGCAAATAACCTACTACTACCACACAAAAGCTCATACCCTTGGGCTCAACCTATTCCATGGAAACAAAGAGCAAACTTGCAACACATCTGAATATGTCAACTCCAGAAATTATACTAATGGAAAAACTAACTTCACCACTGGATTCCTTGGGATATTCTACCCCAAAATCATATATAATATGTGGGCACTTACTTGGAACAAGTGACCACAAATTGAGGAAGAGGAAACTACTCCAAATCATGCCTAGAGAAAAGTGCATCATTTCATGTAGTTTCACTATATCAACTACTACATGGTTGAGCTCATGTGCACAATGACAAAGTGACATGGGGGTTTGAACCCCATGTTTGTGTCATGCACATCAACTTCACAACCACTTCTCTCACTAGATCACCCACACACACACATCATCATGCCCTCTCTCATATTAACATGAGGAGGTGCATAAGTTGCAACTGGGGCTGGTTTACCACCCACATACATCATCACACACACTTTACAAGCACTTCAACCAAAGTATAACATGAAGGTATAATCTTCTAAACAAGTAAACTTGTAAAAAACACATACATGCACTCCACTAAATCTATACATGCAAATAAAACTACAAGCACAACATAGCTCACACTAAAACTCATAAGATGTGGCTACACATGCTGCCCTAGTGCAAACTCACACATCTTAATGCACACCAACTTACAAGTGACAAAAGAACCTACATACGCTCCTACCAAGTGTATCTACACACACACACAAGTGCACCATCATGGGTTTCACAAGGCTAGCAAAACACCACTCCCACTAGCTGAAGTGAGAAGGAAAACAGTGTAAGCTCTCATGTGCAAGCACACCTCAAATACTACAATGAACAGGGCTACAAGAAAATCAAAAACAGCAAAGGAACATAAAGGAAAGACAAGGGAAAAAATAAGGTGTAGGCACTAGGTTCGAACTCGAGACCTACTGGTACTGCACATGGGTGCAAACCACACTGCTGTGCCTATTCGCTCGACAAAACAGAGTAGTTTAACAAGGTAACTATGCTGCTGCGCTCTCTACTGTGTCGAGGAAATAAATCAAACAAAAAGGGGTGCCGAGGGGGGATCGAGCCCACGACCTCACAACAGGCACAACAGCACGCTACCACTACGCTACGAATCAAAAGACTGGCAGAGGGGAGGGCTAAACCGAGATAGGTTAGCACCTCAACTGAATCTACTCTGCACCTCCGCGTCTACTACTGCTCGCCGGCGACAGGAACGCTGGGTTGAGCTACTACTGCTGCTGCGCACGAAGGGCACCAACTAATTCTGCTACTCTACGGCTACGCGGGGAGGGATCCCCTGCTATGCACTACACACAGGCGCGACATCAACTGGCACTGCACCACACAACATACGAGGGAAACCTGCTGCTGCTCTGCTCGACAGAGACTCGGCGACAGGGAGAACGACGGGGGAAACTCCCTGTCCGCGGCGCTGCTAGCACGAGGGGGGAGGAAGCACCCCTCTACGCAACACAACCAGATGCTCATCTACAGGCACTGCACCACGCCCTACTACCGAGCTACGAACAGAGAGACACGAGCACTTCGCCGGATCCAGGATGATCTAAGGGGGAAGAAGGAAGGGGAGGTGCTAGGTCTCACCTTGGGAAGGAAGGGGGGCCGATTTGTGGAGGAAGAAGCGCCGGAGAGGAAGAAGAACCTCGGAGTAGTTCCTGCTGCCGAACCGAAGAAGAGGGAGAGGACACCGTGGGCGCGCCCTTGACTAGCTCGGGGCCGTCGGTGTAGTCGGTCCCCGGGGCTCCTAGCGCCGGGAATGGATCGCGGGGATCCACCCCGAGCTCCCGGACATGGCGACGGCGGAGAACGGAGACGGGGGCACGACAGACACTGGTGGTGGCCTTCTACCTCTCTCTGCTGCTCCTACCAGGGACTTATCTGACAGAGGAGAGGGGGAGAGAGATGGGGAAAGAGATGGTGGCGGCACGAGATGGGAGAGAAGGAGGAACCCTAGATGAGGGGAAGAGGGCACGGACGTCAACGCGTTAAAAGGGGGGACCTCGACGTCCGTGAGACCTCACAGCGTCGCGCGTGATCTCTGTGGCGCCTGACGGTCAGCACGCTCGTGGAGGAGACGGCATCAGAAAGAAGGAAGGGGCCCGCGGGCGTGGGCTCCTGCCGCAAGAGAGGGGGGTAGATGGGCCAGCCATGTGGGAGGGAGCCCACATGTGGCGGCAGATAAGGGAAAATCCTTTGGGTTTTTTCCCATTTAAACAAACCACCGACAAAACAAATAATTCCTAGGCAACACCATGGCTCCTAAAATAAAACAAAAATATGCCTGGTCATAACGGAATTATGACCTATTTAACAAAAATAGAAAAGGGATTTTTGGAGCAACTAAATATTTGCAAAACAGAATTTGATCCTCTGTTTTGTGAATAATTGCACCTCACAAAGCAAGTTCCAAAACAGCAAAAACACCTCTTGACATCCAACACAAAATATACCAAACCATGGACATTTTTAAGACAAGGATGGGGCAAGTGAATATAGAGCTTAAGATAAAAGAGAGGGGGAAGTTTTATACACCTAGAGCAACCACATAGCTTCCTACTACCATAGCACCACTCCACAAGTCCATTTATCACACATACCATCATCACATCACAACTCATGGAACACAAGGATAAAAATACAAAGGCAAGAATGAATGGGATGGAATGGATGCATACATGTAAAAGGAAACAAAACAAGGGAAGCATCACATGAAATATCACATGCACAAAATCTATGCCAATGACAAGTTGGACCCACATAGTGAAGGTTCCAAATAGGGAAGGTTTACATATGGGGCACTACATCTTGTGGCCCCCAGCCTTCCTCCGATGGTTGTTGGCCTTCTTTTGGTCGAGAAAAAAACTCCAAAATGTTCCAGGTCAATTGGACATTCATTTGGTATGGTAAACCTGAAAAGTAAAAAACATGCAGAAAACAGCAACTCGCACTAGGCACTGGGTCAATAGGTTATTGCTCAGAAATAATATAAATTGGTACATAAATACCCCAAAAGTATTCTAGAATGATAATATATCGACATGGATCGATAAAAAATTATAGATACGTTGGAGACGTATCAAGCATCCCCAAGCTTAATTCCTGCTCATCCTCGAGTAGGTAAATGATGAAAATAGAATTTTTAATGTGACATGCTATCCAAAGGGTAACCTTATGCATGTATGGTCACTGAGAAACGATGAATTAAAAACCATTAAGATAACAATACTGATAGGTATAAGCAGCAAAAGCATTAATGTTTCAAAGTATACGATCCTCAAAGATTGTTTTACACCATTCTCCTTATCATATTAGCAAGGCATGGATCCAACTTCACCACATTAATAGAACTGTCAAGCACCATGGTGTGCTAGTCAGGCAATTGGATCGTACTTTTTCAATATGCATCGACTTTTTATTCTTCACACAATACATGAGCGTGAACCATTGGTCATATTATATAGGTGGAATAGAATATGGTGGTAGGTTTCAAAGGGGTAAAAAGTGGATAAGATAGTCTCACATCAACTAGGCATACCATTGGGCTAGGAAAATTACCGTCGATAGATATCGATGCAAGGAGTAGGGATTGCCATGAAAATGATTCACTAGAGCTACAAGTGTATGAAACCTCCACTGAAGCTATGTGGGGTGTGGATCCAACTTGCTTGATCGTGAAGATCTCGGGCATTTGAGGAAGCCCGTCATCGGAATATACATGCCAAGTTTATGAAAATGTAATTCCCACAAGTATATGAATGATATAACATGAGACTCCCTATATGAAGAAGAATGTGCCACTTTGAGGCACAAGCGTGTTACTTTGTTGCTTTCAGTTCTCACTTGGCAAACAATCTATAAGGGATTGACAACCCCTTCATAGCGTTGGGAGCAAGCTCTTTGTGTTTGTGCAGGCACTTGTGATACTCCTTCACTGGATCGATACCTTGGTTCTCAAAATAGAGGGAAATACTTACCGCCGCTGTGCTACATCACCCTTTCCGCTTCGAGGGAACACCAACGCAAGGCTCCGAGGCCACGGGGGAATCCTTTGCATATTTTCCTAGGAAGTCCCTAAGGCGTAGCCACTGCAGCAGGATTCTTGGCGCCGTACCAGGGAAGGTCTATTGTCACAGTAGCAAACACCTACTATTTTTGATCTAGTCTTATGACCCATGTAAATTACCGCCACTATTTATTTAACTCTCAAACAAAATATTAGGGAAGAACGTGAGCATAATATTTTTGTAAAATCTACATGCCACCGTGCTCAAAAAGATATAAGTGAAGTACCAAAGCAACTGCTAAGCTCAAAAGATATAAGTGGAGCACAAAGAGTATTGTAAAAAAATGGATGATGGTGTATCTCTCTCAAATAGGTGTGTGCAGAAAACAATGATTGTGGAAAACTGAAAATAAAAGAAAACCAAAGCAAACGACGCTCCAAGCGAAACTCATATCATGTGATGAATAAAAATGTAGCTCCAACTGACATACCGATGGATTGGGACAAAAGAGGGGATGCCTTCTGGTGCATACCCAAGCTTGGACACTTGAGTATTCCTAGAATATTACCTTAGGGTGATTTGGGCATCCCCAAGATTAGGATTTTACTGCTCCTTGATACGTCCTCAATGTATGGATAATTTATGAAGTATTCACGCCAATATTCTACAATTATCATATACTTTTGGCAACACTTTATATTATTTTCGGGACTAACTTACTTATCCTGTGCCTAGTGCTAGTTCCAATCTTGTGTGTGTGTGTTTTGCGGAAAATTCATATCAAATGGACTCCAAATGCGATAAAAATGTACAGAGATTTTTTTGGAATATATGTGAATTTTGAGAAGAAGAATCAACAGGGAGCGACCTGGGGGTTGGCCGCCCCCTAATTGCTTGTGGTAACCCCATAAGTTGGTTGGGGCCCTTCCTTCGCCGCAAGAAAGATATTTTCCCGATAAATATCCCCTCGAAATTTTAGTCCGATCGGAGTTACTGGTCATAGGAGATTTAAGAACAGATGAAGGGCTAGAAAACAACAGCGAAAACATGAGAGAAACAAAGAGCGATATCCAATCTTGGAGCGGCTCTCGCCTCTCCGGAAGCCATGGCGGCCAAGGACCAGAGGGAGAACCTCTCCCTAGTTGGGAAGACGCCATGGAGGAAGAAGCCTAAGGGGGAGACTCTCTCCCCCTCTCTTCCGATGGCGCCAGAGTGCCGTCGACGGAACCATCACCGCGGTGATCATCTTCATCAACATCATCGTATCCATCACCTTTCCTCATCTATATATGGTGGTACACTCTACCGCACCCCTCTGGAATCCCCTACTTGAATATGGTGTTCATGCCACATGTTTTTAATCAATGAGGTGTAGTGATCTTATGATGTTATAGTCGATTTATGTTGTCCTTTTTGGTTGATTGGTCATCTTGATTGGTTTTTGTGTATGTTTTATTTGGTATTGTCCTAAGGCGCCTTCCGTGAGGGTCACACATTAAGGATTCACACTGGAGGTTTTTGTAATATGTTCATGACTCGATGATAGTGGGTGGCCAGAGTGACAGAAGCTTACACCCGTGTAAGGGGGTTCTTTACGCATGGGAGTAAAGGGGACTTGATGTTTAATACTATGGTTGGGATTACCTTAATGATTTCTAGTAGTTGTGGATACTTGTTATAGATCCAATCATAAGTTCATATGATCCAAGTACGGAAAGTATGTTAGCTCGTGCCTCTCCCTCATATAAAATCGCAAAAATGATTACTGATCATGTTATCAATTGCCTAGGACGATTCCGCACACCATACCATCATTATTCCACACTAGCTATTTGTAATATATTGTAATATATTCTAACTCTATTTAGTGGAGCAACTATTTTCATATTTTAGATCCCCAATATCATGCAAACCAATCCTCTTTATACCCACAATGCAGTTTTATTTGTCATTACTAGATAGAAGCAAACGCTCGGTGTCTGTAGAGTCGTATCGATGGCAGATAGGACTTGAGATACTATTGATGTTACCTTACGTTTCATCTATTATTCTTATGTGAGCATCATAGAAATTATCATGCCTAGTTAAAAGGCATTAAAGAAAAGCGCTTGTTGGGAGACAACCCAATACTTATCTGTCGGGACCCCGATCCTAAGCCATAGGAATCCAGCGTGTAACACATTGCATCCCTTTGCGGTCTCACGCACGGTTATCCCCACGGCAGCCACCTTACCTTAGCCGGGACCGTTTGTGCCTTTTGACTTACGTATGCATTAGTGTCGCTAGCATTCCAATGTCAAAGAACCCGGGTCGACATATCTAGTCATAAACTCAAGTGGCTCGACTGTACAGAGACGGGCATACATAACCCAGCAAAGCAGGTGTCGGTCAAAAGCGAGTGTAGACGAGTCGTAGAAAGCGACAAGGACTCCATTACACCGTGTGACTATTCCCCGTAGGGACAGACACAACAGCTAAGAAGGATACATGCCGGTCAACCAATGTGTCCGGAGCAGTAGCGAACTACCAAGGCTCGATGGAATCACAAAGGGCATTTCTCTGTATAGAGATCTACTAAGGCATACGACTAGGTGTCGAATCCCATACATATCACAGTGCATCATACGTATGCATGACGTACTAGATATGCATAGATACAACAATGGCATCACAACATAACCATACAACATCACGACATTTATTTAGAAGACTCGGAAGAGTCTTGCATAATATGTTCATATAAGCAGGGGTCACACGACCCGACACTCAAAGTCATACAAACAAAGTCATACAAACCAACAGAAACATAAAAGCTGTCTGAGTATAGATAGATGAAAGGATAAGGCATAAAACCTGACTATCTATAGAACCCTTCTGAAAGGGTCCAGGTCGTAGCTGGGACACCAGCTACTCGTCATCATCGATGTCTAGAAAGAACCCACCTGTTGGCTCGTGGGTAAACTCTGCAACAATTATTAAGCAAACATGAGTACAAGAGTACTCAGCAAGACTTTGGAATAGATCTATCTACTCATGCTCACGTATCAACAAAGGCGGTTGTGGTGTTTCATGCAGCAAGCCAGCTTTGACTCTTGTCTTGACTAAACTACAATTTTAAATAGTTTTAACAAGTTTGATAAGTCGTACAAGAGTCCACTAACTCCACAACAATACACTATCATGGAATCATTCCCGTCTTCCTACGGAAATGCCATCCATGACACTCACACTTATCTTGATACTTTTATGAGTAGCCATTAAAGTTGTCTGTGAAAAACATATGTCTCCAAGTAGTCCATATCCGTGGACGCGGCTATTCCAATAGATCATAACCCTGCAGGGGTGTACTTCTTCACACACACTCTCACCACTTATCGCCATGTGCACGTCATGCACCTCGGCAACCTTCAAACGGAAGCCGAGCGAGGGAGTCGGCCACGACCGTTAACCACATTAGTACCTAGTCCAGGTTTATCGCCTATTTGAGAGTAACCCGCATGGAAGTACGGCCGAGGTTTCCGCCACGGCCCCAAACGATGTGTGCAGGGTTCCCAAGCCCACCATCTGGGTGCCACTTGGTACACCGTGCCACTGCCTACCGCATCATAGCCCACCTCTAAGGTCACCACTATGCACGGCCTCCAGCATGACTATAAACACCAGAAACTACTTGCAACTCCTAGATCGAGTACTAGGCGATTAATAATTCGAGCGCGATCATATTTCAGGGCCCAGCATGTGGTAGTATCTCGTATTGGATTACATACACGGAACTCAGTTCCTAAGGACGGTTCCAATAAAACAACCCGCCATGTACTCCTACATAGCCTTTCATCGGTACCTTTACCAAATCAGGTTCCACACTTATTCCTTGTCACTAGAACACATTCATCCATTCATGTTCATCATCCATATGGAACAGACCTGACACAACTCTAGGCATAGCAAGCATAGCAGGAATAAACACATCATAGCTGAAGCATCTACCAGGTATGTTAGGTTGCATGGTTTGGCTATTTACTGTGACAATGACAGGTCATGCAAAGGAATAGGTTCAGCTACCGAAGTAAAGCATTTGAAATATTTTGTCCTAATGCAATACGTGGGAGCAGGAGCAAGAAGATGGGATGATACCGGGATGATCAAAATGGTGCTTGCCTTGTTGCTCAGCAAAGGGGTATTATCCGTTAGTCGGATATTCAAACGTATCCGGAGGGGCAGAGCCTACTGTCGTGGTTTTGTCACGGCAGATGTCCTCGTGAAAGGACTTAGTACTGGAGCCATCGCACCTTGGTGGCGACTCAAAGGGGTTAAGCAGGAGAGACACGGCGATTTACCCAGGTTCAGCCCCTCGTGAGGAGGTAAAGGCCTACGTCCTGCTTTGGTTTGTATAGATGTGGTTTCGATTACAAGGAGGGCGTAACTCCCCAGACCTAGCACTCGATGAATTCTAACCCCTCTCTCCTTCCCTAGGACTCGCCTTTATATACAGGTCGAACCATTAGGGTTTACAAGGATACTTTCCTTTCTACAAATCGTGACCCCTGTGGTCCCTAAGTCGCCGTCCTTCAAAGCTTGGAGACCTTCCGGAAATCATAAACTGCCATATGACCTTGATTTGGCCAGGCCAAGGCCCAAATCACTGTTTAGGTGAATCGCCTGATTTGGTGACCCGGCCCAACTAGGGCGGGTTATTAACAGGTAATATCCCTAACATTAGGCCCCAGATTGACTTGAACTCTTTTCAAGCCAATATTTCTGCTCAGTTAAAGTCGATTCATTCCTCATTTTTCTCCATACGTCAGAAATTGTAACCCTCCATCTGGCACTGAAAATCTTTAAGTCGCCAAACCATTTCTTGTTGGAATTTCCTTATCCCTCGAATTTCGAGAAGACTGACATAATCCCAACGGATCCTGGTGCATCGTTATCCCAAAATTTTCAAAACGCCATTATGGCGAATCTTTTTATTCCCCGGCGGTTCACGCTCACGGCGCCTCGATTCCAGCGCCGGCCCTGTTAAATAGATGGGGGGGAACAGGACTGGCGCATCCCACCTACCAGTCTCGTCAATCTCCTCCCCATTATCACAGCGAGGAAGTCTCATCGCCTCCCGAGGGCTCCGCCGCTGACCGCACTTTCCGTCTTTGCCCAAGAGGCTTCGGCGCCGCCCATAGATCTTCGCCGTCGTCAAGCTTCATACCGCGGCCGATCCGTTCGCCGCCAGTGACCACCGCATCGCCGTCGACCACCTCGCTGTTCGCCAAAAACTCCGCCGCCATCAAAGGTTTCTCCGCTCGACAGGACCTCCGTGCTTCTCCAACAGCCTCTGTCGCCGTCAACTACTTCCGACCGAAAGCATCAGGTTAGGCCACCGCCCATTTAAGGACAGATCTAATCTTCGTTCGAAGCTCCAACACTGCCATATTCTTGATGTTCTTCGCGAGCATTTGTTGCCTGTCCTTGACTGATTAACACAAATGTCGATGAGATAGCCAACGCTTTGAATACCTTCATTTATCCGCTCTTACTTGCGAATCTAGAGTAATGTTTCATCAAGCGAAGGACACCACCTTGTCCTGGTAATAAATTGCTGCATCCAGCCACTTTTCTCATGTTTTTTCACCTGTCCAGTAGATCCATAATTTACCTACTGTTTGCAAAAAGCTGTTTGTAGTCTTCAGACTTTGCTGTTTTGAACGAACATCTCCGACACCTTTAGAACGCAGCTCTCGTGAATAGCCAAACTTCGTAAGTCGCCATAGCAACCCAACTCGGCTTTTAATATGGCGGGTCAAGCTTTTCCCTCAGTCCGTGAACAAATTATTTGGTGAGTCAAATGAACTTATTTCACCCCTTACAGTAGATGTTCGAGGCGTGTAAATTCATCCGTACTTTACTTCTTTGTAGCATGGGCACCGTTTTCAAAAGTGACTGGCTTCCTACCAAAGTCGACGACACCATACTAGCAGACTATGTGAAAACGGGCAACTTGGACCCTCGTAATGTTATCGGCTGGCGTATCGGGTTCGGAGAGGATCTCCCCAACCCCAAAGAAGGGGAGATAGTCGTTTTCGTTGAACATCTGGAGCGAGGTTTTAAGCCACCCGGATCGAAGTTACTTAGAGACGCCATGTCTTTCTTGAACGTCCGCCTCCAGGATCTGGGACCTAACTCGATAAGTAACCTATGCCAATTCCAAGTGTTCTGTGAGGCTTATCTGCGGATTGAACCCTGAGTCCCCTTATTCTGGAACTTTTTCCATCTGAATCGCCAAACGGAATTTCACAATGGCCCCAGCCTGGAACTCGGCGGTGTCAATGTCCAGCGCCGCAGGGATAGCCCGTTTCCCTCACTCGCCATGCCAAGCCATCCCAAAGGTTGGGGCGAGTCTTGGTTCTATTGTCAAGAGACCTCACCTGCAGGCGAAAACAAGCTTCTGGGCTACAGGAAAGATCGCCTTCCAACAAATTTCAAGCTTCCAGACAAGCTCACCGAGGAGGAGGAATCAGACTTCATCCTAGTATTGTCCGAGTTAAGAACTTTGACAAACAACGGCCTTACTGGGGTTGACTTGATCCGCTGCTGGGTCGAATGGCGCATCCTCCCTCTGAGTCGTCGGGACGGGGCTAATGTGCGAATTTGATGGCACCTTAGATCACCCTCAACGTTATTTCCATACGGCTTTAACAGAAAAGGATATTGTCACCATCATCAAGAAGCTGACTGGCGAGCCTGCGGGAACATGCGGCCAAATCGGCCTCAAGCCTTTCTGCAAAATTAATCCGGCACACAAGGTGAGCAAATCTAACCCGCCTTTTGTATTTACTTCTTATGTTTCACTTGTATCGTGGCTTTTGTAACATATGCTATTTCAGAAAGGTGATAAATTTTGGTCCAAGAAACCCAAAAAGCCAGCCATGAAGCACGCTAAGCCGCCCCCAAAGAAAACCAATGGCAAGGGCAAAGCTGATGCGACTGAGCCATCCGAAGTCGATGAGTCTCAAGTTGGCGATGCACTTTCGGAGGTAAAAACCTATCCTCTTTTCACTCGCCATCAACTACTGTTAACTTTTGTATTTATATCTCTGCCTCTCTTGAATAGAATGAAGACAACGAAAGCCAGGAGGACTCTGTTGAGGTAATTTCTGTTTCCTCCGATTCATCTCCTTCTCCACCTAAGCCGGCCAGGCGAATTTGTGGCAAGTTCCCTTCTCACACCCAAATGCTTGTTTGGACCCAAATTTCCTACTGAAGAAAGCACAACATACTTCAAATCGGAAGACCCGAAGTCATTCCGGTGATCTGGTGTCCGGCTTACCAGCAACGAACAAGAGGAAACCAAATGAGGTACTCATGAATAACAATTCTTCATGTTTCTTTGGATCACGTCTGTAACCCGCCTATATTTTTGACGTATAATTCTTGCAGAACTCTCCTCCTACATCTAGCGACTCAGTGATGTCGACACTTCCGCCAATGATTCGAGTCCCTGGGTAAGTCTTTTGATAATCTTACTTTGAATCTGAAGGTAATAAACTTTCAGTTCCTTAATGTGCTTCTCCTCTCTTTTAGGGCACATGCCAAGGAAAGGAAAACCAGCGGACCAACTCCTGTCATAATTTCAGGGCCCATCAAAGAGTCAGTGCAGATCCAAAATAACCCGGATCAAGGCGAGCCCGAAAATCAAATGCATCTTCCAAACTCGCCCAAGGAAACAATGGATGCCCCTAAGCCGCCAAGTCCATTGATGACAGCAAAAGACCTGGATGTTGTAGTTATTACTGGTACCGGCTTCTCCAAACCGGCGGCAACGGTTTTGTCAAAGCATGTGGCATCCTCCTCTCAAACCATTCCTGAGTCTGGACTCTCCAAGGCTAGGCTTTTTGAATATAAAAATCTGGAGTTCAAGGAACTCTGCTCTGGTTTTGCAAGTCGCGTGGAGGCGAGTTATGAGATGGAGAAAAGCCTGCTGCGGATGCTAAAAAACAAACATGAGGTAAGTTTTGTTATATTGTATTACTCCCATTAACCCCCAAGGGCCGGGTCATCAGTAAAAAGATGAGCCGGGTCTTGATAAATTTAGAAAAAACTTTTGACCAGTAACCCCCAAGGGCCGGGTCATCAGTAAAAAGATGAGTCGGGTCTTGATATTGTATAATTTCATCTGAAAAGAAAAAATTATACATTAGCCCCCAAGTGTCAGGGATATTGCTTGCAATAGTTCTGAGACTTGCCCCTTATTTTGTACTTCCAACAGGAAACTCTTGCTCAGACTGAATCGGCGCTTGGCGATTTAAAGAAAGACTTATCTGGTCAGCAAGATGCCCGAGCTAAGTCGGAGGAGAAGTATCAATTGGTCCTGGCTGAGCTGGAAAAACTCAAAGTCGATTTGAAAATAGCTCACGCTGACCAAGATGCTGCCACAAAAAGAGCAGAGAAGGCTGAAGCCAGGCTGGCTACTGTGCAACAAGAATTGTCTGGCTTGAAGCGTCATATCTCAAACATGACGCAAGCCATCTTTGGTAAACTTACTCAAACTTTTGATCTTTTCTCCCCTTTTTTATCAATAACTCTTATTGTAAGTCGCTGATTATCATGACCCCTTACACAGGTCCGAGAGCCGCCAACCTTCAGGATGATTGCGTGCTCATGCTGAAGGCGATTTACACGCTGACAGAGCAACTATACACAGGCAGTGTTTTAACTGTTAAAACTGTGATGGGTGCCAAAGAGCCTATTACTTCCATAAATAAGATGCTTGGCTGCCTATCCACGCTTCCCCCTCAGATTGGCGAGTTAACTCGGTCAGCCGCTCGGAAGGGGATTCTGACTGCCTTGAGTCGCTGTTTGGCGTATGCTCCAGAGATCAACCCGGAAGAGGTAGCGGCAGGCTTTCCTCAACTCAAAGATGATGGGTCGGAATTCGTCAAAGAGGACTATCAACGTGTTGTCAAGAACTCCCGGCTGGCGGCAACCCAACTCGCAGCAAGTCTGGATTTATCAAAGTATCAGGTTGCTTATGACAGCAAGAACAAGAAGGTCAGCCCGCCAACCTTTGTGACGACTAGTTTAACTCCTCGGCGACCCAAGAACCCTTTTGACTTGGAAGCAGATCTGGCATCAATCCTGACCGATGAAGATGACTTCGCAGCTCTAGCCATGTGTAACTGGGTACTGGGCGACTTGCAAATTGAAGTCGGCCAAAGCTCGCAGCAAAATGATCCGAAGGCGCCAACAGAGTAAACTTCATCGATTTGGCCTAAGAGCCATGTAATAGGTCTTTTTCATAAGTTGGTACTGCTTTTGTGATACTCTCGAAAGAATCTTTATGTCTCCCTTAAGGCGATTTGAAATATTTGATCCGCCATTTGAGAATCCTTTAAAATGCTTAATCCGCCATGGATGAAATGACTTTGATCATGAACCTGACTTAGGCTTTGAAAACAACATATGTGAAACCAAATAAATGATAACAAATATTTTCAAGATGAATCAGGAAAAAGATGTTGAATCCCTCGTGGCCATGCCATGAAGGAAAATAAAAACAGAAATTTCGTCGGCTCATAAGGTCGCGACAGGATGGGGCGAGCCAGAAAGCTCGAGCGCACACCCTAAATGATGGTTTCGTCGGCTCATAAGGTCGCGACAGGATGGGGCGAGTCAGAAAGCTCGAGCACACACCCTAAATGATGGTTTCTTCGGCTCATAAGGTCGCGACAGGATGAGGCGAGTCAGAAAGCTCGATCGCACACCCTAAATGATGGTTTCGTCGGCTCACAAGGTCGCGACGGGATGAGGCGAGTCAGAAAGGTCGAGCACACACCCTAAAATGTTGGTTTCATCGGCTCATAAAGTCGCGACAGGATGGGGCAAGTCGGAAAGCTCGAGCACACACCCTAAAATGCTGGTTTCGTCGGCTCATAAGGTCGCGACAGGATGAGGCGAGTCAGAAAGCTCGAGCACACACCCTAAAATGCTGGTTTCGTCGGCTCATAAGGTCGCGACAGGATGAGGCGAGTCAGAAAGCTCGATCACACACCCTAAAATGCTGGTTTCGTCGGCTCATAAGGTTGCGACAGGATGAGGCGAGTCAGAAAGCTCGAGCACACACCCTAAAATGCTGGTTTCGTCGGCTCATAAGGTCGCGACAGGATGAGGCAAGTCAGAAAGCTCGAGCACACACCCTAAAATGCTGGTTTCGTCGGCTCATAAGGTCGCGACAGGATGAGGCGAGTCAGAAATCTCGAGCACACACCCGAAAATGGTGATGATTTCGTCGGCTCATAAGGTCGCGACAGGATGGGGCGAGTCAGAAAGCTCAAGCGCCACCCTAAGATGATGGTTTTGTCGGCTCATAAGGTCGCGACAGGATGGGGCGAGTCAGAAAGCTCAAGCGCCACCCTAAATGATGATGTTTTCGTTGGCTCATAAGGTCGCGACTGGATGGGGCGAGTCAGAAAGCTCAAGCGCCACCCTAATATGATGGTTTCGTCAGCTCATAAGGTCGCGGCAGGATGGGGCGAGTCAGAAAGCTCAAGCTCTACCCTAGATGATGATGTTTTCGTCGGCTCATAAGATCGCGACAGGATGGGGCGAGTCAGAAAGCTCAAGCGCCACCCTAAGATGATGATTCTGTCGGCTCATAAGGTCGCAACAGGATCACAAAATTGTTCTTTAATGAAGAAGCCCCCAAGTCGGGGAGTATTTTTAAATTTATTACTTCAAAATGAAACTGAAAAACTTACAAAATGCAGAGCTCAAGTGTAATAAGGTCGCAGGTGGGCAATATTCCAGGGGCGAGTTGACTCAGCCTCCGTGTTTGGCCGGTTAGACCGAAGATCCACCACATAATAATAGCCATTGCGGAGATTCTTGCCGAAGACGAACGGTCCTTCCCAAGGCGATTATAACTTATGCATGCCAGCACGATCTTGTATCAACCGAAGAACCAAGTCGCCTTCCTGAAAGGTCCGACTCTTAACCCGGCGGTTGTGATAACGCCGTAGATCCTGCTGGTAGATAGTTGAACGGGCCGCAGCCAGGTCACGTGCCTCCTCTAAGGCGTCCAATGAGTCTTGACGCGCCAGCTCATTGTCTTGTTCCACATATGCGGCGACTCTAGGGGAGTCATGCCTTATATCAGTAGGAAGAACGGCTTCTGCTCCGTAGACCAGAAAGAAAGGGGTGAAACGTGTGGACCGTTCGAGGTAGTCCGAATACTCCACAGTACTGAAGGTAATTCTTCAACCCAACACCCAGGGGTTTTCTCCAGGGGAACCATGAGTCGGAGCTTAATTCCTCACAAAACCTCCTGATTCGCCTGCTCCGCCTGCCCATTAGATTGTGGATGAGCGACTGCAGAAACATCAAGCCGGATATGCTCTCGACGGCAAAACTCCTGCATCGCCCCTTGGGACAAGTTAGTACAATTATCAGTAATGATACTGTGCGGATATCCAAACCGGAAAATCAGCTTCTTCAAGAATTTGACCGTTGTCTCCGCATCGCAAGCTCCAATAGGTTCCGCCTCAACCCACTTGGTGAACTTATCAACCGCCACCAGCAGATGGGTCTTCTTGTTAGAGGACATTTTAAAGGGGCCGACCATGTCCAGCCCCAAGACCGCAAAAGGCCAAGTGATGGGGATCATTCTTAATTCTTGAGCCGGCACATGAGCCTGTCGCCCATAACGCTGGCATCCTTCACACCCACGAACTATATCTTCTGCATCTGCATAAGCCGTCAGCCAAAAGAAACCATGACGAAAAGCCTTTGATACCAAAGAGCGTGACCCGGCATGATGCCCACAGTCTCCGGAATGAATGTCATTTAAGATTATGCATCATTCTTCGGAGGAAACGCATCGCTGAAAAACTCCAGAGGCGCTCCGCTTATATAACTCGCCATTGATGAAGACCATGGATTTGCTGCGGCGAACGATTTGACGAGCCAAAACTTCGTCTTTGGTAACTCGCCCCTGGCGAGATAAGCCAGATAAGGAAGAACCCAATCTGGCGTGACGTGGAGAGAGGCCACGAGCTGAGACTCAGGATCTGGTATTGCCAACTCCTCCTCCGATGGTAGAATCACGGATGGTTTATGTAAAATATCCAGAAAAACATTGGGAGGAACTGGCTTTCGCTGGGAACCAAGTCGTGAGAGGGCGTCCGCTGCCTCGTTGAGGCGCCGATCAATGTGGTCCACCTGATAACCATGAAAATGACCCGCCACATCAGACACAGCTCCTCTGTAAGCCGCCATCATGGGGTCCCGAGAATCCCAGGAACCCGAAACTTGCTGCGCCACCTAATCAGAGTCGCCAAAGCATCTGACTCGCGTCAAATTCATCTCCTTGGTGAGTCGCAAGCCGTGAAGCAAAGCTTTGTATTCCGCCGCATTGTTAGTGCATGGAAACATGAGTCGGAGAACGTAGCAGAATTTATCTCCTTGAGGGGATACCAACACCACACCAGCCCCCGAGCCTTCCAGCTGCCTAGATCCATCAAAATAAATAGTCCAGTAAGTGAGATCAGGCCTGTCTTCCGGAGCCTGCAACTCCGTCCAGTCGTTGACGAAATCAACTAAAGCCTGAGACTTGATGGCTGTGCGGGGGGTATACTGTATGTGGTGCGGCCCAAGTTCAATTTCCCACTTGGCAATCCGCCCTGTTGCCTCCCGATTCTGGATGATGTCCCCAAGGGGGGCAGAGCTAACCACTATGATAGGGTGTTCTTGGAAGTAATGCTTAAGTTTCTGACTCGCCATAAACACCCCATATACCAACTTCTGCCAGTGTGGGTACCGCTGCTTGGAAAGGGTTAGCACCTCGCTGATAAAATACACCGGGCGTTGCACTGGGTATTCCTTCCCTTCCTCCTTTCTTTCAACGACCATTGCCACACTTACTGCTTTGGAATTTGCCGCGATATACAGAAGCATGGGCTCTTTTTCAGTCGGGGCGGCCAGGACCGGCGGGTTAACCAATTGGCGTTTCAGGGCTTCGAGCGCCTCGTCTGCCTCATTCGTCCAAACAAACCGATCAGATTTCCTTAATAACCGATAAAGAGGAATCGCCTTCTCACCCAGGCGACTTACGAAACGACTTATGGCCGCAATGCGACCCGCCAATCGTTGAACTTGATTAACGTTCGCCAGCTTTCCAAGGGATGTAACTGCTTCGATCTTGTCCGGGTTAGCTTCAATGCCGCGTTCCGATACCAGGAAGCCCAGCAATTTCCCTACAGGCACACCAAAAACACATTTGGTGGGATTTAGCTTCATCTGATATACCCGTAGATTATCGAACGTTTCCTTGAGATCCTCCAGTAGTGTCTCCCCCTGGCGGGTTTTGATCACAATATCGTCGACATAGGCGTGGACGTTGCGACCGATTTGGTTGCGGAGGCAATTCTGGATGCAGCGCTGATAAGTCGCCCCCGCACTCTTAAGTCCAAAAGGCATGGACACATAACAAAAAGCCCCAAAGGGGGTTATAAAGGCTGTTTTCTCTTGATCCTCCACGGCCATCTTGATTTGGTGATATACTGAGTAGGCGTCCAAAAAGCACAATCGTTCGCATCCCGCAACCGTGTCAATGATCTGGTCGATGCGGGGAAGAGCGAAGGGATCTTTTGGACAAGCTCTCTTGAGATCTATGTAGTCAATGCACATACGAAAGGTACCGTTCTTCTTGAGTACCAAAACCGGGTTAGCCAGCCATTTGGGGTGAAAAACTTCCATGATGAATCCGGCGGCTACGGGCAACCTCTTCCCCAATCGCCTTGCGTCGCTCCTCGTTAAATCTGCGAAGGTACTGCTGGATGGGTTTTGCCTTTGGGTCAACATTAAGATGGTGCTCAGCTAATTCTCTCGGCACACCAGGCATGTCAGAAGGTTTTCATGCGAAGATGTCCCGATTCTCACAGATGAATTCGATGACCGCGCTTTCCTATTTGGGGTCCAGACCCGTCCCAATGGTGAACTGATTGGCTGAATCGCTAGGAACGAAATCGATTGTCTTAGTGTCATCCGTTGGCTTGAACTTGAGGGGCGACTCAGCATCTGTTGTCGGCTTCTTTAGGGGTGACATGTCCGCCGGGTCAACATTGGCCCAATGGTGTTTGAGCTCCTCTGCAGCGCAGGCGACTTCCGCATACGCCGCGTCCCCTTCTTCACATTCCTTTGCAATCCTTGTATCTCCATCAACCGTGATAGGTCCTTTGGGACCAGGCATTTTGAGCTTGAGGTAAACATAGCACGGGCGAGCCATGAAGCGGGCGTAAGCCGGCCACCCAAATAACGCATGGTAGGGGCTTTTCAATTTGACCACCTCGAAAATCCGTGACTCCGACCTGTAATTCTGCGCGGTTCCAAATGCCACTGTGAGCCTGACTCGGCCTATGGGGTAGGCCGACTTGCCCGGGACGATTCCGTGGAAAACCGTGGTTGAAGGCATCAGGTCCTTTTCCAATAGGTTCATCCTTTGGAAAGTGTCAAAATATAAGATATTAATGCTGCTGCCACCATCCATTAGCACTTTGGACAGGGTGTAACTCCCAACTAGGGGAGCCACGACCAACGCTAAATCGCCTGGGTTGTCAACTCTTGGCGGGTGATCCTCCCTGCTCCATGTTATGGTCTGCTTAGACCAATGGAGGTATCTGGGAAGCGCCGGTTCAGATACACTGTACGCCCGGTGACTCACCTTCTTATCACTCCTGCAAGCATTGGTGGTGAAAACATGATACTGCCCATTACATAACTGTTTGGGGTTGCTGCGGAAACCCCCGTTATCATCCTGACACTGCGGAGCCCCCTGTGGGGGTGGCTGTTGAAAGGCTCCTAGCGGGTTAATACCGCCGCTGGTGGTGGATCGGGTATTGGCCGCCGCCTGGCTGTGGGCCTCCTTGAGCCCCCTGTTCAGGAAAGCCGCCGAAGGGGTTCTGTTGTTGGTTGGGTGCGACGAACTGCTCGTGGCGCTGGTCCGGGTCATCGTTTTGACTTTTCTTGATCGCCTTCGCCCGAAACTCCCGCATTACGAAGCAATTCTCCCAGGAGCGAGTCGCTGGACCGTCTGCCGTGGCATGGTGCGGGCAAGGGCCTTTGAGTAGCTCTTCATAGTTACGCGGCATCTTCCCGCTAAACCCCATGTTTTTCTTCTGGCGTTGGTTTCCATTGTTGGCGTTGGTATTGGAGACTAAGTCCGAGGGCTCCTCTTGCGGTCTTCGCTTGCTATTGGCCCCTTGATTGTGGCGGTTGTGTCCCTGGAACCGGGTATGGTATTTGGATGACTCGCCCTTCTTGGCGAATTAGCCTTACCGTCCTCACCAGGATCTTTGGTGTCATCTGCCTCAGCGTACCTAGTGAGGGTGTCCATCAGCTCTCCCATGTCTTGGCAATTCTGCTTGAGGATTGGCACAGCTTGAGCCGCCGTAACACCGTCTGACGAATGGATAATTTCTGCAACCCGCCATGACCAATGATGAGCCGACTCATCCGGGCGCTGAACACAGTGCTGTAGATCGACGATCGTCATCGGACGTTTGCAAGTTCCTCGGAAGTTTTTGATGAAACACTCTTTTAACTCGGCCTAGGTCTGGATGGAGTTGGGAGGTAAGTTTTTCAACCAAGTACATGCTGACCCCTCGAGCATCATCGTGAAGTATCTGGCGCAAACCGCCTCGTTTACGTCGAGCATGTCCATGGCGATTTCATAACTCTCGATCCACGATGCCGGCTCAAGGTCCAGGGTGTAATTAGGCACCTTTCTTGGTCCCTTAAAATCTTTGGGCATCCTTTCGTTACGAAGGGCGAGGGCCAAGCATGGCACCCCTACTCGCCCTCCGCCCCCTATGAGGGGGGCCTGGGCGTCTTGGTTGCTCGGGAGATCCCGGCCCGGCGGGTTCCGATCAGGCGGGTTGTCCTGTGGGACGTGTCGCGGTCCGCAATTTACGGCGGGCTAGTCCTCTGGCCGTCTCCTGGTGTAGCTTGCCTAGGGAGTGGAATGCAACCTCTCGAGGCTGTGTGAGAACTGGGCGTTTTGAACCACCGCCGTCTTCAACATCTCGATGGCGTTCCTTGCTTCTATCTCGGCAGGAGTGTTGCCGTGAATCTGAAGAGATTCCAGATGGCGAGTTGCGGCAAGGACGTTGTCCACCGGGTTGGAAAAGTGGCCTTGAGGCATCCGGAATCGGGGAATGCGATCCTCAGCCGGCTGACCCGGCGGGTTAGGTGGGCGACCCGGCCCTCCCCCCGGGGCGGCTCCCGCCCCAGGGGTTCGTGGAGTGTCGAACAGGCGGGTCGGGTTGAGATCATGGGGCAGGCGAACCTGGTGTCTCCGTTGATGGACGGCGTCAGATGCGCGTTGTTGTCTTTCGAGCCGCCAGTTGTCAGTGTTTAAACGCATCCTTTCGGCTGCAATTTGAGCTTGCCGAGTCTCAATCCTAGCGGACTCCACCTCGGCATCCCGATCAGCCTTTGGCACTGCCTCTCTGAGTTTTTCCAGCTCCGCGTTAATCTCCTCCTTGTTTTCTGGTGTGAGGGGAGTCGCCATCAGCCTTGTGGCGGGTTCGGTCAAGGACTTCCGGGTCCATGGCCAGCGACAAGCCCCCAAGACAATCCCCATGTAGAGATTGGATTGAATCTGAATCGCCCATGGATGATTCGTCATCAGAGTTGACCGGTGTAGTTTCCTGAGTCGCCGAGCGCTCTGGCTCCTCCGATCCCTGCATGAACGCCACAAAGACCGAGCGAGTCAGATTTGGCGTTATTACTGGGCGGACGTACCTGGCCGGCTCGACGATGTCGGTGGAGATGTCCGGCTCGGGCACGGATGATCCGATCATGCCGATGAAGATGTTGATCTTGCCGAAGGGGACCCTGTATCCAGATTCAATCGAATCCGCTTCAGGCCCCCATCGCTGGTTGTCGATGTAGGTTTTCCCGCGGCAGATCCGGGTCATGAGCCCCGTCGCGTAACTCCCAAACCCTGGTAGGGCTCCCTTTGAGAACTCAACTCCACCGTGCGCAGGCCCCTCGGTGGGCGCTAACTATCGTGGTTTTGTCACGGCAGATGTCCTCGTGAAAGGACTTAGTACTGGAGCCATCGCACCTTGGTGGCGACTCAAAGGGGTTAAGCGGGACAGACACGGCGATTTACCCAGGTTCAGCCCCTCGTGAGGAGGTAAAGGCCTACGTCCTGCTTTGGTTTGTATAGATGTGGTTTCGATTACAAGGAGGGCGTAACTCGCCAGACCTAGCACTCGATGAATTCTAACCCCTCTCTCCTTCCCTAGGACTCGCCTTTATATACAGGTCGAACCCTTAGGGTTTACAAGGATACTTTCCTTTCTACAAATCGTGACCCCTGTGGTCAATAAGTCGCCGTCCTTCAAAGCTTGGAGACCTTCCGGAAATCATAAACTGCCATATGACCTTGATTTGGCCAGGCCAAGGCCCAAATCACTGTTTAGGTGAATCGCCTGATTTGGTGACCCGGCCCAACTAGGGCAAGTTATTAACACGTAATATCCCCAACACCTACCGAAATAACAACATTCAATTAATAGCAATCATATGCAACAATCATGATGAATGATCATGGCATGAAATGAAATGTAGTATGGGTTAAAGTGGTTATCAAACTTATAGAATGATGCTGATTTGAATTTGAATTCAAATATTATTTGCAATAACATATTTATCTTAATCATTTAATTGATTTGACCTCGTGATGTTTCATAACTTTGTTTTTCATTGATGAAATTAGCACCATTGTGTTCATTAAATTTCTGATCAATTTGCATATATTATTTGTCAAATTTGGAGTCATAATCAATTTTCTATGAATTTCCAAAGTTTTGCACTTTTCTGGAATTATATTAAGTAGAATTTGAATTATTGCATCAGCATGACATCAGCAGGTCAGCTGGCCGTTTGAAAGTCAAACCTGACCAGTGGGACCCACTGGTCAGTGACTCTGGCCAGAAATTAGTTAAGTTTTAAACTAATTAGGTATTTAACAGGGTTGGACCCACATGTCACTGTCTGTTTAACTTTTAATATAATCATTATTTTTATTTTGACTAATCTTAACTAGCCAGGGGGCTGGACCCACTTGCCAGTGACTCAAGGCAGTCAACCCCACGAGCGATGGGGTCAAATCCACCCGCGGCGAGGCTTCGGTGACCACAAGAACGGCACAAGGCGTCGGGTTTCTGCTTCCGGCGACCAAACGAGCGGCGAAGGGCATCAAACGAACGAGGAGTTGATCACGGTTCCATTTTGGCATAGTGCAGGGGCTAAGATGACCGGGGATTACGCCGGCGACGAGCTCGGTGGCTGTCAGGGCTCGGTCCAGGTCGAGGTCATCGATCGAGTGGCTGAAAGGGGCAGGGCTTAGCTCCTACAACATCTACGCATTGCACTGAAGTTGTTGGTAGCCTCAGAATGACCAGTCGATCACCGGAGAGTCACCGGCGACGAGCTCCCGCGACGGATCTCGTCAGGCTCTGATGGAATCGGGTGGTAGAGGAAGGAATCGGGGGGGGACAAGGGGGAAAGATTCCTAGGCTCACTGCGATTGCAAGGTCGTCGAGATCGAGCTTGGAGACGGGCTGAGGAGGGAGAACGATGGCGGAAAACTCCGGGGATCCGAGGAGGAAGACGACGGCGACAGCTCGATGCAGGGCTCGAGGGCTCGCGTGCCTCCCTCGGAAGCTTCAGTGAGTCGAGGCGGTTTTTTGCGTGACTGAGACAAGACGTAGAGGGACTGGGGCGACGGGGAGCACGAGCTCGAGCTCGCTCCAATGGAGGACGAGAGGGGGAGAGCAGGGGGCGAATGTCGAGAGGATGAGCACGGGGGAAGGCTGCAGGAGCTTATCTCCTTCACGCTAGCTCGATGCGGCGGCCAGGCAGGCACGCAGGTGCATGCCCGCGCTGGAGGGAGCGGCGGCCACCTCCTGCTGCCGACTGGGTGGAGGTAGATGCTACTTCTGAAACAACAGCGCCAGAAATTGACACGTTGACGGAGACTTGCTTGCGTTGGTTTTTCCCTTGAAGAAGAAAGGGTGATGCAGCACATGAGTAGTAAGTATTTCCCTCAGTTTGAGAACCAAGGTATCAATCCAGTAGGAGAATCTCGTCAAGTCCAGAGTACCTGCACAAACACAAAAGAGCTTGCACCCAACGCTATAAAGGGGTTGTCAATCCCTCCAAGATTGTTTGCAAAGTGAGATCGGAAGGCCGAAAGTTCAACGAAGTAAAAAGTGTAAGGCTGAAAATATGGTGTGGAGTAAACCCCGGGGCCTTAGTATTCACTAGAGGCTTCTCTTAAAATAGAAAGTATCACGGTGGGTGAACAAATTACTGTCGAGCAATTGATAGAACATCGCAAAGTCATGACGATATCTAAGGAAATGATCATACATATAGGCATCACGTCCGAGACAAGTAGACCGATACTTTCTGCATCTACTACTATTACTCCACACATCGACCGCTATCCAGCATGCATCTAGTGTATTGAGTTCATGACGAACAGAGTAACGCCTTAAGCAAGATGACATGATGTAGAGGGATAATCTCAAACCAATGATGAAAACCCCATATTTTTACCCTTGAAGGCAACAACACAATGCGTGCCTCGCTACCCCTCCTGTCACTGGGTGAGGTCACCGCACGGTATGAACCCAAAACCAAGCACTTCTCCTATTGCAAGAATCATAGATCTAGTTGCCAAACAAAACACACAACTCGAAGAGAATTACAAGGATATGAAATCATGCATAAGAGAGATCAGAAGAAACTCAAATAAGATTCATAGATAATCTGATCATAAATCCACAATTCATCGGATCTTGACAAACACACCGCAACAGAAGATTACATCGGATAGATCTCCATGAAGATCATGGAGAACTTTGTATTGAAGATCCAAGAGAGAGAAGAAGTCATCTAGCTACTAGCTATGGACCCATAGGTCTATGGTTAACTACTCACGCATCATCGGAGAGGTCATGGTGTTGATGAAAAAGCCCTCCGTGTCTGAATCCCCCCTCCGGCAGTGCACCAGAACGTGCCCCATATGGGATCTTGCAGAGACAGAAGCTTGCGGCGGCGGAAAAGTACTTCCGATGATCTCTTGATTTTTTATGGATTTTTAGGGAATATATAGGCGCAAAACCTGGGGCAGAGGTGGCCCAGGGAGCCCACAAGCCTGGACGGCATGGGCTCCCCCTAGCCGCGCCATGAGGGCTTGTGGGGTCCCTGAGGACCCCCTGCCTTGGTTCTCAAGTCTCCCGATCTTCTTCCATTCTGAAAAAAATCTTTTCGGAAATTTTATTCCGTTTGGACTCCGTTCAAAGTCCTCCTCTAAAAGGGGTCAAAAACTTGGAAAAAACAGGAACTGGCACTTGGCACTGAGTTAATAAGTTAGTCCCAAAAAATATATAAAAGGCATACAAAACACCCAAAATTTGACAAGATAATAGCATGGAACCATCAAAAATTATAGATACATTGGAGACGTATCAAGCAACCCCAAGTTTAACTCCTGCTCATCCTCGAGTAGGGAAGTGATAAAGAATGAATTTTTGATGTGGAATGCTACCTAGCATAGTTGTCCTTTGCAACTTCTTTCACGTGGCATGAATGTTCAGATCCGTAAGATTCAAAACAATATTTTGCTATTGGCATGAAAACAATAATACTTCAAGCAAACTAGCAAGGTAATCATGAACTTTCAAAATAACAAGGCCAAATAAAGTTATCCCTACAAAGTCATATAGTCTGGCTATGCTCCATCATCCTCACACAACTAATGTAAATCATGCACAACCCTGGTATTGGCCAAGTAATTGTTTTCTCACTCTTACATTCTCAAAATTTTTATAACTATCACGCAATACATGAGCGTGAGCCATGGATATAGCACTATAGGTGGAATAGAGTGTGGTGGTGGTTGTGAGACAAAAAGGAGGAGATGGTCACACTGACTCGGTGTATCAAAAGGCTATGGATATGCCCATTAATAGATATCAATGTGAATGGGTAGGGATTGCCATACAAGGGACGCACTAGAGCTACAAGTATGTGAAAGCTCAAAAGGAGAACTAGTGGGTGTGCATCCAACTTGCTTGCTCACGAAGACCTAGGGCAATTTTGAGGAAGTCCATCATTGGAATATACAAGCCAAGTTATACAATGAATATTCCCACTAGCATATGGTGGTGACGAAACGAGAGGCTCTCAATCATGAAGAACATGGTGCTATTACGAAGCACAAGTGTGGAAAAAGATAGTAGCATTCTCCCTTCTCTCTTTTTCTCTTTTTCTTATTTGGTCTCTTAGGCCTCTCTTTTTTTTACTCACATGGGACAATGATCTAATGATGATCATCACACTTTTATTTACTCACAACTCAAAGCTTAGAATGATAACGACTCTATAGGAAATGCCTTCGGGAGTGTACCGGGATGTGCAACGAACTAGCTTGGCGTATGACGTTGAAACATCTCGCTAGCTATCTTACGATCATGCAATGGCAATATGAGAGTGACGACACAAGTCATGAGACGGAACGATGGGAGTTGCATGGCAATATATCTCAGAATGGCTATGAAAATGCCATAGTGGGTAGGTATGGTGGCTGTTTTGAGGAAGGCATATGGTGGGTTTGTGTACCGGTGAGAATTGCGCGGTCTAGAGAGGCTAGGAATAGGTGGAAGGTGAAAGTGCATCTATACCATGGACTCACATTAGTCATGAAGAACTCACATACTTGTTGTGAAAGTTTTTATTAGTAATCGAAACAAAGTGCTAAACGCATACTCCTAGGGGAAGGGTTGGTAGGTGTACACCATCGCGCGATCCCAACCTCAACACAAAGGATGACAATCAATAGATCAATTATGCTCCTACTTCCTAACATAGCGGTTCACCATACGTGCATGCTACGGCAATCACTAACTTCAACACAAGTATTTCTAGATTCACAAGACCTTACTAACATAACTCTTAATATTACCAAATCCACGTCTCAAAACTAATTGTGAGGAATCAAAACTTCTCTTTCTACTCAATGCACATGAAGATGGAGGTTTTTGTATCCTCTTTGGGTACCTATCACATTTGGGACTACTTTCATAGCATAAGCCAACTACGAAGTCACGCACCGCCGTGCTCTAAAAGATATAAGTGAAGCAAATAGAGCAAAATTCTCTAACTCAAAAAGATATAGGTGAAGCACTATGAGCTTTCTAGCAAAATCACGATGAGTGCATCTCTCTCTCTCTCAAAAAGGTGTGCAGCAAGGGTGATTGTGACACAACAAAAAGAAAAGACTCCTACTATACAAGACGCTCCAAGCAAAACACGTATCATGGGGTGAATAAAAATATAGCTCCAAGTAATGTTACCGACGGATTGAAGACGAAAGAGGGGATGCCTTCCCGGGGCATCCCCAAACTTAGGCTTTTTGGTGTCCTTGAATTTTTCTTGGGATGCCTTGGGCATCCCCAGGCTTGAGCTCTTTCCACTCCTTATATCTTTGTCCATGAGAGTGTCACCCAAAACTTGAAAACTTCACAACACAAAACTTAAACAGAAACTCGTGATAACATTAGCACAAGAAAACAAACTACCACTTCTTTTGGTACTATAGCAAACTTGAATTGTATCTATATTGGTGTTGGGCTACTGTATCCTCACTTTTTCATGGCTAGTACCCCCCGATACTAACCATAGTTTCATCAAAACAAGCAACCAACTCAACAAAAACATAATCTGTCAAAAACAGACCAGTCTGTAGCAATCTGTATGCTTCGTATACTTCTGGTACCTCAAAAATTCTGAAAAATTACGACTGCCTGGGTAAAAGGCATATAAATCAGCAGCAAAACGAATCAACTCAAAATCTCTTTCTGAATAAAAATGAAAAATCATCTCATGAGCGAAAAGTTTCTTTCTTTTTCCAGCAGGATCAAACAACCATTACCAAGACTAATCATAAAGGTTTTGCTTGGCTCAAACACAAAAAACACAAAAAACACAATCACAAAAGAATTATGAAAGTGTGGACGCAACAAAACAGAAAGAAAAAGCTAAATTCATTGGGTTGCCTCCCAACAAGCGCTATTGTTTAACACCCTTAGCTAGGCATAAAAGCTATAGAATCACGTATCGTCGTCTTTGGTGCTCAAACCATAAGTGGCCCTCATCATGGATTCATAAGGCAATCTTATTTTGTTTCTAGGAAAGTGCTCCGTGTCCTTCCTTAAAGGAAATTGAAATCTAATATTCCCTTCCTTCATATCGATGATAGCATCGGTAGTCCTTAGGAAAGTTCTACCAAGAATAATAGGGCATGTAGGATTGCAATCAATGTCAAGCACAATAAAATCCACGGGTAGATAGTTCCTATGTGCAATAATAAGAACATCATTGATCCTTCCCATGGGTTTCTTGATAGTAGAATCCGCAAGATGCAAATTAAGAGAACACTCTAAAATCTTATTAAAACCCAGATCATCACATAAAGACTTTGGAATCGCGGAAACACTAGCATCCAAATCACACAAAGCATTGCATTCATAGTTTTTGATTTTGATTTTGATAGTAGGTTCCCACTCATCATGAAGCTTTCTAGGGATATAGACTTCCAATTCAAGTTTCTCTTCAAGAGATTTTATCATAGCTTCGACGATATGATCTGTAAAGGCCTTGTTTTTGCTATAAGCATGTGGAGAGTTTAATATGGATTGTATCAAGGAAATGAATTAAATAAAGGAGAAACAATCATAATTAAATCCCTTGAAATCCAAGGTAGTAATTTCATTACTACTGAAAGTTTTAATATCTTCTACTCCACTTTCAATGCTTTTAGCATCAAGATAGATGGACTCCGAATCATTGGGGCACTTTTCAACCAAAGTGGATTCATATCCAGCCCCATCATCATTAGGTTTGACACAAGAAAAAAATATTCAATGGGAGTCATACCAAGCACTTTAAGATCTTCGTGATTCTTATCACGAGAGCACGCCTTTTTAAGCCATTTATGTCTAGCACGAATTTGGGCGGTTCTTTCTTTGCTCTCAATCATGGAAACACACATAGCTTTCAAAGTTTCATCCATATTGATCTTGGGAGGAGCACCTCTAACTTTCAAATCATCAATATCACTAGACATTCTATCAACGCTCTCAGCCAAATCGTTAATTTTGAGTAGTTTTTCCTCTATGGACGCATTGAAATTTTTTTGTGAGTTGATGAACTCTTTGATATTACTCTCTAGATCAGAGGGTAATATATTGTAATTTCCATGAGTATTGTTGTAGGAGTTGCCAAAGTTGTTAGAGGAGTTACTGGGAAAAGGCCTAGGAGCATAGTTTCCTCTAAAAGCATTGTTGTTGCCAAAATTATTCCTACCAGCAAAATTAACGTCCAAGATAGCGTTGCTACTCTCAATCAAAGAAGACAAGGGCATATCATTAGGATCTAAAGGAGCACTTCTACTCGCAGCCAAATTCACTAACTCATACATCTTAGCACTCAACGAGTTAATTTCTTTTATATCGTGTACTTTCTTACTAGTAGGTGACCTTTCAGTGTGCCACTGAGAGTAGTTCCTCATGATACTGTCTAGGAGCTTTGTGGCTTCCCCTAACGTGATTTCCATGAACGTTCCACCTGAGGCGGAGTCCAAGATATTTCTAAAAGCGAAATTCAAACCAGGGTAAAAGATTTGAATAATCATCCAAAGACTCAAGCCATGAGCGGGACAATTTCTAATCATCAATTTCATTCTCTCCCAAGATTGTGCAACATGTTCATGATCAAGTTGTTTAAAATTCATGATATCATTACGGAGAGAGATAATCTTAGCCGGCGGAAAATACTTGGATATATAAGGATCTGTGCACTTATCCCAAGAATCAATATTATTTTTCGGCAAAGAAGAAAACCAAGTTTTTGCGCGATCTCGCAACAAGAAAGGAAAAAAGCTTCAATTTAATCACATCATTATCCACATATTTCTTCTTTTGCATATCGCAAAGCTCAATGAAGGAATTAATATGGGATGCGGCATCTTCACTAGGAAGGCCGGAGAATTGCTCTTTCATAACAAGATTGAGCAAAGCGGTATTGATTTCGTATGAATCGGCACTAGTGGAGGGAGCAATCGGAGTACTAATAAAATTATTATTAGTAGTATTCGAGAAGTCACAAAGTTTGGTGTTTTCATTTATGGTGACTGCGGCAAGAAAGAAAGCACACAAGAGAACAAAGAGAAAGCGAGAAAAAGGGCGAACGAAAAGGCAAACGGAAAAGGCAAACGAAAAAGGCAAATTGTGAAGTGGGGGAGAGGAAAACGAGAGGCAACTGGCAAACAAAGTAAATGCAAGAGATGAGTTTGCGACACATACTTGGATGAGTTCTTGACTTGATCCTCCCCGACAAGGGTGCCAGAAATCCTTCTGCTACTTCTCAAACAACAGCGCCAGAAATTGACACTTAGACGGAGACTAGCTTGCGTTGGTTTTTCACTTGAAGAGGAAAGGGTGATGCAGCACAGGAGCAGTAAGTATTTCCCTCAGTTTGAGAACCAAGGTATCAGTCCATGAGGAGAATCTCGTCACGTCCAGAGTACCTGCACAAACAGAAAAGAGCTTGCACCGAACGCAATAAAGGGGTTGTCAATCCCTTCAAGATTGTTTGCAAAGTGAGATCTGAAGGCGGAAAGTGCAACGAAGTAAAAAATGTAAGGCTGAAAATATGGTGTGGAGTAGACCCGGGGGCCATAGTGTTCACTAGAGGCTTCTCTCAAAATAGAAAGTATCACGGTGGGTGAACAAATTACTGTCGAGCAATTGATAGAACCGCGCAAAGTCATGACGATATCTAAGGCAATGATCATACATATAGGCATCACGTCCGAGAGAAGTAGACTGATACTTTCTGCATCTACTACTATTACTCCACACATCGACCGCTATCCAGCATGCATCTAGTGTATTGAGTTCATGACGAACAGGGTAACGCCTTCAGCAAGATGACATGATGTAGAGGGATAATCTCAAACCAATGATGAAAACCCCATCTTTTTACCCTTGATGCCAACAACACGATGCGTGCCTCGCTACCCCTTCTGTCACTTGGTGAGGTCACCGCACGGTATGAACCCAAAACCAAGCACTTCTCACATTGCAATAATCATAGATCTAGTTGGCCAAACAAAACCCACAACTCGAATAGAATTGCAAGGATATGAAATCATGCATAAGAGAGATCAGAAGAAACAGAAATAAGATTCATAGATAATCTGATCATAAATCCACAATTCATCAGATCTCGACAAACACACCGCAAAATAAGATTACATTGGATAGATCTCCATGAAGATCATGTAGAACTTTGTATTGAAGATCCAAGAGAGAGAAGAAGCCATCTAGCTACTAGCTATGGATCCGTAGGTCTATGGTTAACTACTCACGCATCATCGGAGAGGTGATGGTGTTGACGAAGAAGCCCTCCGTGTCTGAATCCCCCCTTCGGAAGGGCACCAGAACATGCCCTATATGGGATCTTGCGGAGACAGAAGCTTGCGGCAGCGGAAAAGTACTTCCGATGATCTCCTGATTTTTTATGGATTTTTAGGGAATATATAGGTGCAAAACCTAGGGCAGAGGTGGACCAGGGAGCCCACAAGCCTGGACGACGCGGGCTCCCCCCTAGCCGCGCCATGAGGGCTTGTGGGGTCCCTGAGGACCCCCTGCCTTGGTTCTCAAGTCTCCCGATCTTCTTCCATTCCGGAAAGAATGTTTTCGGAAGTTTTATTCCGTTTGGACTCCGTTCAAAATCCTCCGCTGAAAGAGGTCAAAAACATGGAAAAAACAGGAACTGGCACTTGTCACAGAGTTAATAAGTTAGTCCCAAAAAATATATAAAAGGCATACAAAACATCCAAAGTTTGACAAGATAATAGCAAGGAACCATCAAAAATTATAGATACGTTGGAGACGTGTCAGTAGACGACAGGAGCGGAGGAGCTAGGCTGGGCCTGAGTGAGGTATAATCCTTTTCCATTTTTCTTTCTTTCCTATTTTCTTTTTTATCTTTTCTAACCTAGTTTTCTTTTATTTCTGGCTCAAAACTAATTCCAAAATAGAAGAAGTAATATTGGGGTGTTATTCGAAATATTTCCAAACACATATAAAAGATTCAACATTTTATGAGAATCTGAAATATTTGAAATCAAAAATATAATTGAGTTCAGTGACTTTTATATTTAAAATAAAATGCTAGAAGCATTTTGAAAATATATTTCACCCCTGATATTTTGTTTCCAATAATTATCAGAAAAGATGAACTTTTAAGGTCATTTTGGGTTCATTGATTTGTCACCTAGTTTGAATTGTTTTGAATATAGAGTTGCTAGGGTTTGCTTTTGTTTTCCTTTCTTTCTTTTGACTTCATTTCATTTACTTGGATGCAAAGAATAAGACATGAGCACAATCTTGCTAAACTCTATTAGGGATTAGAGGGATGTGACAACTCACCCCCACTCAAAAGAATCTCGTCCTAAGATTTGGAAGTCGTCGGGAATAACGCGGGATACTCCAGTCGAAGACGATCCTCTCTTTCCCATGTTGCCTCTTTTTCAGAATGATTTGACCATTGAACTTGAATAAACTTGAGGTTTCGATGTCGAGTGGTACGCTCGGCTTGATCAATAATACAAACAGGGTATTCTCGGTATGAAAGGTTATCTTGGAGATCAAGCATTTCGTGGTCCACTTCACGGATAGGATCCGAAAAGCAACGCCTGAGTTGCGAGACGTGGAAAATATCATGAACCTTGGAAAGATGCGGAGGAAGTTCCAACTAGTAGGCAACTTCTCCTTGTTTGGCAAGAATGCGAAAAGGACCGACGTAATGGGGAGCCAACTTGACCTTGAAACCGAAACGATGGGTGCCCTTCAGAGGTGTAACCCGAAGGTAATCCTTCTCGTCAACTTCGAAGTTCACAACCTTATGATGACGATCATATTGGCTCTTTTGACGAGACTGGTCTGTTTTCAACTTTTCACGAATAATGCGAACTTGCTCTTCTACTTCCTGGATCATATCCGGACCAAAGAGTTGCCTCTCTCCGGTTTCTAACCAATTAAGAGGTGCTCGACATCTTCGTCCATAGAGAACTTCAAATGGGGCTTTGCCCAAGCTTGATTGATAACTATTGTTATAAGAAAATTCGTCGAATGGAAGACACTACTCCCAATTCATACCGAATGATATAACACAAGCTCGGAGCATATCTTCTAGGATTTGATTCACTCGTTCTACTTGACCACTTGATTGAGGATGGAAAGCAGTGCTAAAAGATAGGTGAGTCCCCATGGCATTCTGAAAACTTTCCCAGAAGCGAGAAGTAAAAATACTTCCACGGTCTGAGTTAATCTCCAGAGGAACACCATGAAGAGACACTATTCGAGAGATATATAACTTTGCTAGCTGGCTAGCTGTTATACTCTCGTGAACTAGAAGAAAATGAGCTACTTTGGAAAGACGGTCAATGACCACAAAGATAGCATTATTTCCTTTTTTGGTCTTGGGAAATCCAGTGACGAAATCGATACTGACTTTATCCCATTTCCATTCAAGAATAGCTAAAGGTTGAAGGGTGCCAGCATGCCTTTGATGTTCTTCCTTAACTCGACGACAAACGTCGCAGTTAGCAATGAACTCAGCAATTTCTCTCTTCATCCTAGTCCACCAAAACCTCTGGCGTAGGTCCTGATACATCTTAGTACTACCAGGATGAATGGTGAGAGGAGAATCATGAGCTTCCCTAAGGATCAACTGCCTCGGATGTGAATTCTTAGGAACCACTAGACGATTCTGGAAGAACACAACATCTTGATCATTCATGGAGAATTCCTTAGTGTTTCCGCTAATAATATTCTCCTTGATCCGTGATATACCCTTATCACGCTTTTGGCCAGCTATGATTCGATCCCTAAGAGTAGGTTTCGCCACCAAGTTAGAAAGGAATCCTTGAGGAACAATGTGAAGATTTAATTTCCGAAATTCCTCCTAGAGATGTGGTTGACCTCGTTGTAGCATCAGATTGCTACAATAAGACTGACGACTTAGTACATCAGCCATAACATTTGCCTTCCCCGGGTTGTAAGTTATCCCTAAGTTGTAATCTCTGATCAACTCAACCCACACTCTTTGCGTGAGATTCAAATCCGGCTGGGTGAAGATATATTTCAGACTTTGGCGATCAGTGAATATTTCGCAACGATTACCAAGAAGGTAATGTCTCCAGGTTTTAAGTGCATGGACTACAGCTACAAGCTCAAGATCATGTGTGGGATAATTATCCTCATGTGGAAGCAACTATCGAGATGCGTATGCAATCACATGATGATCCTGCATGAGAATGCAACCTAATCTTTGTCGAGAGGCGTCGCAATAGATAACAAAGTCCTTAGAAAAATCTGGTGGTAGCAACACAGGTGCGGAAGTCAGGCGTCTTTTCAGTTCCTGAAAACAATGCTCACACTGTGGTGTCCACTCGAACTTCTTATCTTTCCTGAGGAGTTCAGTTAGCTTTGCAACCTTGGAGAAATTCTCGACAAAGCGGCGACAATAGCTCGCTAGACCAAGAAAACTCCTAACTTGCTTAATCGATTCAGGTTGAGTCAATTCAAGGATGGCTAGAACTCTCTCGGGAATGACAACAATACCCTTACCAAAGATTACGTGGCCTAGATATGTCACTTCTGGTAACCAAAATTCACATTTTGAAAACTTGGCATAAAGGCGATGCCCTCGAAGTTTCATCAATACCAGCCTTAGATGCTTGGCATGTTCTTGTTCGTTCTTCGAGTAGATGAGAATATCATCGAGGTCTACTACTATGGCAACAAAAGACCATCTCCGGCAACGGCGTCAGAGGCCCTTCTGCTGCTGGCTACGCCTACAGGGACTTCCTTGGCAAATATGCAAAGGATTCCCCCGCGGCCTTGGAGCCTTGCGTTGGTGTTCCCTTGAAGAGGAAAGGGTGATGTCGCACAGAAGCAGTAAGTATTTCCCTCAGTTTGAGAACCAAGGTATCCATCCAGTAGGAGGATCGCTTCAAGTCACAAGTACCAGCACAAACACAAAGAGCTTGCACCCAACGCTATGAAGGGGTTGTCAATCCCTTATAGATTGTTTGCAAAGTGAGAACTGAAAGAAATAAGTAAACAAAGCAAAGTAAAAGTGAAAGTGGATACAATGGTTGTGAATAGACCCGGGGCCGTAGTGTTCACTAGTGGCTTCTCTCATGAAAGCAAGTAGACGGTGGGTGAATGAATTACTGTCGAGCAATTGATAGAACCGCGCAAAGTCATGACGTTATCTATGGCAATGATCTTATCTATAGGCATCACATCCAAAACAAGTAGACCGATACTTTCTGCATCTACTACTATTACTCCACACGTCGACCGCTATCCAGCATACATCTAGTGTATTGAGTTCATAAGAACAGAGTAACGCCTTAAGCAAGATGACATGATATAGATGGACAATCTCAAATCTATGATGAAATCCCATCTTGTTACCCTTGATGGCAACAACACGATGCATGCCTTGCTGCTCTTTCAGTCACTGGGAAAGGTCACCGCACGGTATGAACCCAAAACGAAGCACTTCTCCCATTGCAAGAATCATAGATCTAGTTGGCCAAACAAAAACCAAGACTCGGAGAGATTTACAAGGATATCAAATCATGCATATAAGAAATCAGCAAAGACTCAAATATAATTCATAGATAATCTGATCACAAATCCAAAATTCATCAGATCTCGACAAACACATCGCCAATGAGGATTACATAGGATAGATCTCCATGAAGATCATGGAGAACTTTGTATTGAAGATCCAAGAAAGAGAAGAAGCCATCTAGCTACTAACTATGGACCCATAGGTCTGAAGTCGACTACTCACGAGTCATTGGAGGGGCGATGATGTTGATGTAGAAGCCCTCCAGCTCCAAAGTCCCCTCCGGCACGGCACCGGGAAGGGTCTCGAGATGAAATCTCGCGGAAACGGAAGCTCGCGGTGGTGGAAAAGTGTTTTCGTGGACGTCCTGATTTTTTTCTGGGATTTTAGGGAATATATAGGCCAAAGAGCTAGGGCAGGGGAGTGCCAGGAAGGCCACAAGCCTGGTCGCCGCGGGCCCCCTGGCCGCGGCATCAGGGCTTGTGGGCTCCGTGTGGGCCTCCTGCCTTGGCCCTCAAGTCCCCCGATCTTCTTCTGTTCTGGAAAAATTTATTTCGGGGATTTTATTCCGTTTGGACACCGTTCCAAAATCAGATATGAAAAGAGTCAAAAACACAGAAAAAACAGGAACTGGCACTTGGCACTGAATTAATAAGTTAGTCCCAAAAATGATATAAAAGTTATATAAAACATCCAAAGTTTACAAGATGTATCATATACCACGACGAATATATCCAAATACTCCATGAAGATTGAATTCATCAAGCGAGAGAAGGTGGCTGGGGCATTGGTTAAACCGAAGGACATGACGGTGTACTCGTATTGGCCATAACGAGTAACGAAAGCCGTTTTTGGAATGTCCCTGTTCTTGATCTTGATTTGATGGTAACCCAACCTCAAATCCATTTTGGACAAGACTCAGGATCCAGCGAGTTGATCATACAGATCGTTGATCCTGGGGAGTGGATACTTGTTCTTTATGGTGACCAGGTTAACTGGTCGATAATCTACAACCATCCGGTACGTTCCATCCTTCTTCTTGACGAAGAGGACGGGAAAAGCCCAAGGAGAAGAGCTAGGACGAATGAAACCTTTATTCAAAGCCTCATCTAGTTGTTTCTTAAGTTCGGCTAGCTCCAAGGGTGCCATCTTATAAGGTCTTCTGGCTATTGGGACAGTTCCTAGAACAAGGTCTATCAGAAACTCTACATCCCTGTCAGGTGGAATTCCTGACAGTTCTTCTGGAAAAACATCCGGGAAGCACGGGCTACCGGAATGTCTTCAAGTTCTGGAAGAGGGTTGGCATTGAGGGAATAGAGTTGGCATTTGGCAACTCGAGTAGAGACATTAACTATCTCACCCGAGGGATGGGTAAGCTGAACATTTCTAGAATGAGTATCAATCTTGGCATAATGAGCTGACATCCAGTCCATACCCAAGATGATATTGATATCCGAGGATTTCAGGGCTATCGAAGATGCTAGAAAAACTAGCCTGTCTACTAGGATTTCATTGTCATAGCTTATCCTAGAAGTTTGCCATTTACTACCAGGGGTTTGGACAACTAATGGGATTGGCATATCACAAAAGGACATGTTATGCAACTGTGCATAACTTTCGGAAATGAAGGAATGAGATGACCCAGTGTCAAAAAGGACAGACGCTGGGTGATGATTGACAAGGAGCGTACCCAGTATGACGTCGGGATCCTGTGTAGCTTCTTTTGCTGAAACATAATTCACGCAGCCATGTGCAGGAGTTGGCTTCACATAGTAAGCTTTGCCCGACTTGCCTTGCCCAACAGACTTTCCAGGTTGCTTGGCACCTATATTCTGGGGACACTCTCATGAGTAGTGGTCTGGTTCTCCACACTTGTAACAGATCACTTGATTGGCACGTGATGCAGCATTGCTAGCAGGACCACCATAGGTCTTTGCTGGAGGGTTGGTCTGGTTCGCCTGAGGCGCCACATAGGATGGACTCGGGGTATATCTTGGCGGCAGAGAGCTATTAGGGACACACAGCCTGCATTTTGGAAACACGGAACCACATGAGGAGCTAGAGTTGTGGGAGTGCTTCTTCATGGCTTCATAGTCAGTGTGACCAGTCTCGGCACTGATCGCCTTGTTGACAAGATCTTGAAAACTTGTACATTCGTGGAGGCGCAGGTCACGATGAAGTTCAGGGCTCAGACCCTTGCGGAATCTTGCTTGCTTCTTGGCATCAGTTGAGACCTCTTCAGTTGCGTAGCGAGCGAGATTACCGAACTCGTGGCTATAAGCATCCACGGTCAGCTTTCCTTGGGTGAAGGCACATAATTCCTCTCTCTTACGATCCATGAGACCCTCTGGAATGTGGTGCAGACGGAAGGCTGCACTGAAATCTGCCCATGTGGCTGCTGGTCCGGCAGGACGCATAGCTTCAAAATTCTCCCACCACAGATTAGTGGGTCCTTCCAGAAAGTACGAAGCAAAGATCACCTTGTCGGCCTCAGAAACATTGGCAGAGCGAATCTTGTGCGATATACTGCACAACCAGTCATCAGCATCAAGAGGATCGACGGAGTGATGGAACTTCGGGGGATTCAGCTTCACGAAGTCATTGAGGGACACTGCGGCATTCCACGGATGACAAGCCGTATTTTGCTCAATACGCTCTAGCAGACGATTGGTCTCTCTTTTGTTTCTTTCCGCCTCAAGCATAACTTCTGCCAGAGAATGCGGGTGAGGCAATTCCTCGTGTGATGCCTGACTACCCTCTCCCTGCTCATGGGTAGGGGCACGGTTCAGCCTGGTGAACACCATCCTGGCAAACAAACTCACATCTTAGACTAATATCAACATCAATACTAGCTATGGATTAAGAATGCACTAAACACATGGAATGTGGAAATGAACATCCGAACAACATGGTAACAAGAAACAGCTATATATACACCATGGTTCATACACACCATTACATAGTTCAGTACAACCTCAAACCAAAGAGCAAACTACTGAAAAGATGATACTACTCATCAGAGGCTTTCCAAGCTTCATATACATTATTTATCTACGCCTCCGGAACTCATCTCGCGACATTACTTCTTCACACAAGCTCTCGCCACTTATCGCCATGTGCACGTCATGCACCTCGACAACCTTCAAACGGAAGCCCAGCGAGGGAGTCGGCCATGACCGTTAACCACATTAGTACCTAGTCCAGGTTTATCGCCTATTTGAGAGTAACCTGCACGGAAGTCCGGCCGAGGTTTCCGCCACGGCCCCAAACGATGTGCGTAGGGTTCCCAAGCCCACCATCCGGGTGCCACTTGGTACACCGTGCCACTGCCTACCGCATCATAGCCCACCTCTAAGGTCAGCACTATGCACGGCCTCCAGCATGACTATAAAAACCAGAAACTACTTGCAACTCATGGGTCGAGTACTAGGCGATTAATAAGTCGAGCAGGGTCATATTTCAGGGCCCAGCATGTGGTAGTATCTTGTCTTGGATTACATACCGCCATGAACACATTCATCCATTCCTGTTCATCATCCAGATGAAACAGACCTGACACAACTCTAGGCATAGCCAGCATAGCAGGAATAAACACATCACAACTCAAGCATCTACCAGGTATGCTAGGTTGCATGGTTTAGCTATTTACTATGACAATGATAGGTCAATCAAAGGAATAGGTTCAGCTACCGAAGTAAAGCATTTGAAATATTTTTTCCTAATGCAATAAGTGGGAGCAGGAGCAAGAACATGGGATGATATCGGGATGATTAAAAGGGTGCTTGCCTTGTTGCTCAGAAGAGGGGTAATATCCGTCAGTCGGATATTCAGACGTATCCGAGGGGCAGAGCCTGCCGAATTAACAACATTCAATTAATAGCAATCATATGCAACAATCATGATGCAAGATCATGGCATGAAATGAAATGTAGTATGGGTTAAAGTGGTTATCAAACTTATAGGATGATGCTTATTTGAATTTGAATTAAAATATTATTTGAAATAACATATTTATCTTAATCACTTAATTGATTTGACCTGATGCTATTTCATAACTTTGTTTTTCATGCATGCAAGTAGCACCATTGTGTTCATTGTAATTTTCTAATCAATTTGCATATATTATTTGTCAAATTTGGAGTTATAATAAATTTTCTATGAATTTCCAAAGTTTTGCACTTTTTCTGGAATTATATTAATCAGAATTGGAATTATTGCATTAGCATGACATCAGCAGGTCAGCTGGCCATTTGAAAGTCAAACCTGACCAGTGGGACCCACTGGTCAGTGACTCTGGCCAGAAATTAGTTAAGTATTAAACTAATTTGGTATTTAACAAGGATGGACCCACATGTCAGTGTCTGTTTAAATTTTAATATAATCATTATTTTTATTTTGACTAATCTTAATTAGCCAGGGGCTGGCCCCACTTGCCAGTGACTCAGGGGGGTCAACCCCACTGGCGACGAGCCTCCGGGGACCACAGGAACAGCGGAGGGCGTTGGGTTTCTGCTTCCGGCGACCAAACGAGCGTCGAAGGGCATCAAACGAACGAGAAGTCAATCACGGTTCTATTTTTGCACAGCGCATGGGCTAAGATGGTCGGGGATGATGCCGGCGACGAGCTCGGTGGCTGCCGGAGCTCGGTCCAGGTCGAGGTCTTCGATCCAGTGTCTAAAAGGGGTAGGGCTTAGCTCCTACGGCATCTACACATCACACTGAAGCTGTTGGTAGCTTCAGAACGACTAGCCGATTACCGGAGAATCACGGGCGATGAGCTCCCGCGGCGGATCTCGTCGGGCTCCGATGGAATCGGGTGGTAGAGGAAGGAATCGAGGGGGAAAACAAGGGGGAAAGATTCCTAGGCTCACTAGGATTGCAGGGGCGTCGAGATCGAGCTCGGAGACAGGCTGAGGAGGGAGAACGACGACGGCGAACTCTGAGGATCCGAGGAGGAAGATGACGGCGACAACTTGATGCAGGGCTCGAGGACTCGCGTGGCTCGTTGGGAAGCTTCAGGGAGTCGAGGCGGTTCTTATGCGCGACTCATACAAGACTTAGAGGGACTGGAGCGACGGGGAGCTCGTGCTTGAGCTCGCTTCAATGGCGGCCGAGAGGGGAGAGAGCAGGGGGCGAATGGCGAGAGGATGAGCACGGGGGAAGGTTGCGGGAGCTTATCTCCTTCACGCCAGCGCGATGCGGCGGCCAGGCAGGCACGTAGGTGCGTGGCCACGCCGGAGGGAGCGGCGGCCTCCTCCTGCTACCGACTCGTAGGAGGTAGACGACAGGAGGGGAGGAGCTGGGCTGGGCCTGAGCGAGGTATAATCCTTTTCCTTTTTCCTTTCTTTCCTATTTTCTGTTTTGTCTTTTCTGACTTAGTTTTCTTTTATTTCTAGCTCAAAACTAATTCCAAAATAGAAGAAGTAATATTGGGGTATTATTTGGAATATTTCCAAACACATATAAAAGATTCAACATTTTATGAGAATCTGAAATATTTGAAATCAAAAATATAATTGATTTCAGTGACTTTTATATTTAAAATAAAATGCTAGAAGCATTTTGAAAATATATTTCACCCCTGATATTTTGTTTCAAATAATTATCAGAAAAGATGAACTTTTAAGAAGGTTATTTTGGATTCATTGATTTGTCACCTAGTTTGAATTGTTTTGAATATAGAGTTGCTAGGGTTTGCTCTTGTTTTCATTTCTTTCTTTTGACTGCATTTCATTTTCTTGGATGCAAAGAATAAGACATGAGCATAATATTGCTAAACTCTATTAGGGATTCCAGGGATGTGACATTATCCTTTCTGTTTTTGTGTGTTCACATGATTAACCTAGTGTAGTAATCTTTTTTGTGTCTTTTATTTCAATCATTTGCCAAGTATAGCCCTTGGGATGATTTGGATGATAAGTAGAATTGATACGTGCAAAAACAAAAACTTTGACGTCCACTGCAGAATTTATATGATTTTACTAGAATGTATTTTTGATCTGAATTGTTTACACGGTATTAATATGCAAATTCTCGACGTCCTAATTTTTATAATTTTTTGAGTGAGAGTAGTATGGTGTTTGTGCTCATCATTAAAGACTGTTCTAATTTAGATGTATTTTGTTTATGATTTCATAGTTTTCTTGTTTTGATGATGATATGGATTGTCTCAGGGGGTATAAGCCATGGAGAAGTTAGAATACAGTACCTTATGAAATAATTAAATATGAAACAATTTGTAATAGTACCCAAACTTTATGGTTTGCCTATTATACTAACGGATCTCACGAGGTTTGTGTTAAGTTTTGTGTGATTGAAGTTTTCAAGTGTTGGGTGAGATATCGATATTCAGAGAATAAGGAGCATAAATAAACTAAGCTTGGGGATTCCCAAGGCACCCCAAGGTATTATCCAAGGAAGACTCGGGTGTCTAAGTGTGGGGATGCCCCGGAAGGCATCCCCTCTTTCGTCCTCAACACTATCGTTATATCTTACTTGGAGCTATATTTTTATTCGTCACATAATATGTGTTTTCCTTGTAGAGTCATTTTATTTTGTTAGTATTTCCTTTCTGTTATTTATAATCTTGTTTTTCAATAAAAAGTTCCAAGAATTGCTTAAATTGCATGTGTGAGGTGTGCTGTATAAAAATAGAAACTTTTGCTATAGTATTTGAATTACGAGATTTTACTGGAAGGTGGAAAGTTTCTGAAATTTTTGTAGAGTACTGTCATCGAAATTATTTAGCTTTTCCTTAATTTTCAGAATTTTTGGAGATACAAAAGTACCCTATTTAAATGAATTGCTATAGACTATTCTGTTTGGACAGATTGGTGACATAGTTTTGTTATCTACTTATCCTAGAATTTTCATGGCTTATATTGGTAGATATAGATTATGGAAATGATAGTATACAGTACCTAATGTTTGAAAATCATTATGCAACTTTTCTTGTCAATACATGAAGTGTAGATTTATTCTTATGTGCACTAACCTATCTCACGAGTTATTTTCAAGTTTTGTGTGCATGAAGTTTTTGAGACTTAGGTGAAACTGGGATATGAGAGGATTGAATGGGATACACAAGTTCAAGATTGGAGATTCCCAAGGCACCCCAAGTAATTTTTACAAGAAGTTTCAAGCACCTAAGCTTGGGGATGCTACGCATCCTACCTCTCTTCGTCAACAATTCTGTGTTAGCCGATGTTGATCCTAAGTTCTCATTCATTCGCATGTGCTATTCTTGGAGCACATTTTGTGCTTACTATTCCCTCTTATTTCATGCACCATACTGGTACGAGATAATCATTGGTTTATTTATAGAATGCTTCATGTGCTTCACTTAAATTTTTTGAGTATGGCTTTTATAGAATGCTTCGTGTGCTTCACTTATATATTTTGAGCCTAGATATTGATCTCTCTATATTCATTGAAGAATGCTCTATGAATTGCACTTATATATTTTTGAGAATAGTTTGATGACCACTCTTATGCTTGACCTATATCCTAAGAGAGAATGTTAAATGAATTGAATGTCGTAAAACGTGAAGTTATAAATGTTTCATATGCTTGTCCCATGGGGAGTTCTGACTACACATACTAAGAGTATAAACAATAAAATTTATTGGAGGTTAGCAAACATAACATTGGTCACTTGAACAATTCATGAAGGAATATTGAAGGAAGATAGATTTCACATATAAATATACTATCTTGGACATCTTCTATGATTCTGAGTCCCCATTAATTATTTTCAAACTTGATCAAGTAGTTCACGTTCGACAAGCAAGACAATGTAATGGTTATGTTCGCTTATATTCACGTAATAGTTATATTGCTATAGATCCTCTAACATGTGGTGCCTGCTTAGGATCTTTTGCTAGCCCAAACATTCGCACAAAGTAGAGATACTACTGGTACATCTGTAACCCTTAAACCCAGTTTCTTGCCATGAGAGTCCACCATACCTACCTATGGATTGAATAAGATCGTTCAAGTAAGTTGTCATCGGTGCACAAGGAAATAAATGTTGCTCTTATACATGTATGATCTTTTATTGTAAGGGAAAATAAGATTTGTATGATCTTGTGATAAGAAAGAAATAAAAGCGGCGGACTGCATAATAAAGTTTGCTATCACAAGGGGCAATATAAAGTGACGTTCCTTTTCATTATGAGATTGCACATCCAAAAACAAAAATAGCATGCCAACCTTTGCTTCCCTCTGCGAAGGGCCTATCTTTTACCTTTTTGTTCTTACTTTTATGCAAGAGTCAATAATGTTCATCTCTATTACAGTCTATTCATTATTTAGTTGGCAAGCATCATGTGGTGGGGAAAGATCCAAGCACATATATCTAGTTGGATATAGGTGATCATGATTCATTACTGTTGACATTATCCCTCAGATAAATAAGTTGGGAGGCAGAACATTAAGCCCCTATCTTCGTATATGTTTAATTGAAATTGCTTGTTTTAAAAGTGTGCCTCGAGTGTCAACAATTATGGAACACTACATGATAGTTGAGTATGTGGAATTTGCTAATTCTAAGCTCTTACATCAATCCTTTCCGAAAATAAGATGTATTGTAATTGTCTGATGACTGGAAACATAGTTTGCGTGTTTTCAAGAAAGTTTATTGTCTATACTTTAACATGAGATTAGCTTGTTACTTGATCATGAAAAGTACTATGATAAAAAGAGTTGTTGTTTTATGATGCTAGAAAAAGTGATTGGAAGTAACATTTGTCAAACTTATATACTATGCTAGCATTCACACTTCATGAATTATTTCTTTTATCATTTACCTACTCGAGGACGAGCAGGAATTAAGCTTGGGGATGTTGATTACGTCTTCAATATATCGATTATTTATGAAGTATTCATGCCAATACTCTAAAACATTCATATACTTTCGTCAAAACTTTATATTATTTTTTGGGACTAACTTACTTATCCAGTGCTCAGTGCCAGTTCCTTCTTTTTGTGTGTTTTGGGTTTCAAAGAAAATCCATAACAAACAAATTCCAAACATGATAAATTTTACGGAGTGTTTTTTAAGAATATATGTGAATTTTGGGAATAAGAATCAATGTCGCACGATGCCCGAGGCTCTCACAAGCCAACATGGCGCGACCTAGGGGTGGTCACACCCTGATCTCTTGTGGTAACCCCTTAAGTCGGTTTAGGCCCTTCTTTCGCTGCAAGAAAGACATTTTCCCGATAAACCACCCCTCAAAATTTCAGCCCAATAAGAGTTATGGATCTCCGGATATTTAAGAAATGGTGAAGGGCTAGAAAACAGTAGCGAAAACATGAGAGAAATAGAGAGAGAGAGAGAGAGAGAGAGAGAGAGAGAGATCCAATCTCGGAGGGGCTCTCGGCCCTCCGTGTGCCATGTAGGCCAAGGACTAGAGGGAGAACCTATCCCTATATGTGGAGAGGCCATGAAGGAAGAATCCTAGGGGGAGAATTTCTCGCCCTCTCTTTCGGTGGTGTCGGAGTGCCGCGTGAGGAACCATCGCTGTGATGATCGTCTTCATCAACATCACCGTCTCGATCACCTTCCCTCATCTATCTACGGTGGTTCACTCTCCCGCACCCTGTTGTAATCCCCTACTTGAACATGATGTTTCATGCCACATATTATTAATCAATGATGTGTTGCCATCTGACGATGTTTGACTAGATTTATGTTGTCCTTTGGCTTGATTGATGATCTTGTTTGGTTTGAGTGTATGTTTTATTTTTGTGCTGTCCTAAGGTGCCATGCATGAGGCACACACATGAAGGATTCACACTCGAGGGTGTTGCAATATGTTCATGATTCGCTTATAGTGGGTTGCTAGAGTGGTAGAAGCTTACATCCGAGTAAGGGGGTTGTTTACGTATGGGAGTAAAGGCGACTTGATGTTTAATGCTAAGGTTGGCTTTACCTTAATGATTTCTAGTAGTTGCGGATGCTTGCTAGAGATCCAATCATAAGTTCATATTATCCAAGTACGTAAAGTATGTTAGCTCATGCCTCTCCCACATATAAAATTGCAAGAATGATTACCGATATTGTTATCAATTGGCTAGGATGATTCCGCACACCAAACCATCATTATTGCACACTAGGTATTTGTAATTTATTGTAATATATTCTAACTCTAATTAGTGCAGCAATTATTTTTGTATTTTAGTTCTCAAATATCATGCAAAGCTATCCTATATATACCCACAACAAAGTTCTATTTCTTGTTACTAGATAGAAGCAAACGTTTGGTGTATGTAGAGTCATATCAATGGTAGATAGGACTTGAGAAAATATTGATCTTACCTTTAGCTCCTTGCGGGTTAGACACTCCATGCTTAACACTTCCATATTTAGAAAGTGCTAAGATGATTCCTTGCACTTGGGTATTATCACTCCTCATTCCTTTGTCCATCGGGATAATACCCGAAACTTGAAAACTTCAATCACGTAAATCTCAACAAAAATTCATGAAATTCGTTAGTTAAAGCAACATATCAAATACTTTCAGGTACTGTTATAAGTTAATTATTATTTTATTTTATCATAAGGTACTGTATTCTAACTTCTACATGGCTTATACCCCCCGATACAATCGATAGCATCATCAAAACAAGCAAACTATGTAACCAAAAAAATAGAATCTCACTGAAACAGAATAGTTTGTGGTAATTTGTAATGAACCTATACTTATGTAACTCCAAAAATTATGAAAAATCAGTATAGTCTGTGGAATTTTTATACAAATACTTTATAAAACATTCAGCTTCAAATAATGTTCTAGTAAAATAAGAAAAATTATGCACTCGGCGTCAAAGTTTTTTTTTTTGCACCGTATCAATTCTACTCATCATACAAATCGCCACAAAGGCTTTACTTGGCACAAACACTAATTGAAACATAAAAATACAATCATTATGAAGGAAATAATCATGTTATCACATTCAAATAGGAAGTAAAAGACAAAATAAAGATAACTACTGAGTTGTCTCCCAACAAGTGGTATTGTTTTACGCCCCTAGCTAGGCATATTACATAGTTCAAGTGTTATCATCCTTCCGAGAATGACCCATCATGCTATAGTCATATTCCCTCCTTTCAGCAGCAAGTTTTCTGATAGGTAAGAAAAAATAATTGAAGGGACTAAATAACACAATATTAGGACCCGAAAGGTCCACTTTGGGAGGAGCATGGGCCTCTTCCTTAGGTTTTTCATATGTGATTTCTAGTTAATCATTGTATATGTTTTGATAGAGGTATTTACTTAATTTTATTTCAAGCTCCTAATCAAATCCAAGTTTGTGTATAGAAAATTGATGATTGTGTTTAGAAATCTTATAAATTAAGACATTAAACGAAGCATTCTTTCTAATATTCTCATCATAAGCAACATAGTCTATGGATATTAGTTTATAATGTCTTCCAACTCATAAAGAATCCCCTCTATGGGTGGGCACTCACCGTTAACCCTATAATGATAAATTGTATCCCTAGCTTCTTGTATGATACTACTAAATTCTTCACAACGAAATATAGTAGCTATACGTTTAGTGGAAGCTTCATGGATATTAGAGAATTCTAGAAACAACCATTGTATGAAAGGATGCATGTGCACAAATTGTCTTTCCAATTGTACTATAAGCAAAGATATAGCATCCGCATAACTGTAGTTCTAGCAACAATAGAACCTCATATCAATGGTAATGATCTCGCACAAGTGAAAAAATCTTGAATCACATTCTTTCCAATAATATTACCACTACCTATGCGGAGTTTCTTAGTTTGCATAATAGTTTCGACCTAAGAATGATCATCATCCACAAGATCATCAAGTTTTCCTTAGCAACTTCATCAAAATTTCTTTTAGCCTTTTCATTGCAACGTGAAGTTGGAAAATCAAAGGCTTCTGCACTAGAGTCGAAGGCATCACTAATTTGAGACTCAGACATGATAGCAACTTTCAAGCAAACTAGAGAGCGAAGATGCAATGTAATGACAAGCTAAGCAAGCAAAGGAAAAAGTTCTATGAGACAAACTAAATATACCACAAAATAAAAAGAAGAACAAGTGAATGAAAATTTTTGTGGAGTTACTTGGTAGTATGTGATGATATTCCCCGGCAACGGTGCCAAAAATCCTTCCTAATACTTGTGATCTGTGTTGGGTTTTCCGTGGAGAGGAACGGTTTATCCCAGCATAATGTGGGTAAGTATTTCCCTCACTTATGAAACCGGGTCATCTGTTCCCTCACTTTGGACTCTAATTTGCATGATTTGAATGGAACTAACCTGGACTGACGTTGTTTTCAGCAGAATTGCCTTGGTGTTGTTTTTGTGCAGAAATGAAAGTTCTCAGAACGTCCTGAAAATTTACGGAGAATACTTCGGGAAAATATGAAAAATACCTGGGCAAAGATCCACCGGAGGGGATGGGCCAGTGGTCCACAATCCCTGTAGCCGCCACCCTCCCTAGTGGCGGCTAGCAAGCTTGTGGGGCCCACGTGGCTCTGCCGCCCCCAATCTCAGCTCTATAAATTCACTTCCGTCCCAGAAAAAATAAAGATAGAAGATTTCATCGCGTTTGCGATACGGAGGCGCGGCCAGATCCTGTTCTTCATCCGGAGGGCAGATCTGGAGTCCGTTTTGGGCTCCGGAGAGGGGAAATCGTCGCCATCATCATCATCAACCTTCTTCCCTCTCCAATTCCATGAAGCTCTTCGTCGTTCGTGAGTAATCTATTCATAGGCTCGCCGGGCGGTGATGAGTAGGATGAGATCTATCATGTAATCGAGTTAGTTTTGACGGGGATTGATCCCTAGTATCCATTATGTTCTGAGATTGATGTTGCTACTACTTTGCCATGCTTAATGCTTGTCACTAGGGCCCGAGTGCCATGATTTCAGATCTGAAATTATTATGTTGTCACCAATATATGTGTGTTTTAGATCCGATCTTGCAAGTTGTAGTTACCTACTATGTGTTATGACCCGACAACCCCGGAGTGACAATAACCGGAACCACTCCCGGTGATGACCATAGTTTGAGGAGTTCATGTGTTCACCAAGTGTTAATGCGGTGGTCTGGTTCTTTATTAAAAGGAGAACCTTAATATCCCGCAGTTTCCTTTTGGACCCCGCTGCCACGGGAGGGATGGACAATAGATGTCATGCAAGTTCTTTTCCCTAAGCACGTACGACGACACACGGAATGCATGCCTACATCACATTGACGAACGGGAGCTAGCCATATATCTCTCCGTGTTATAGTTGTTGCATGATGAATATCATCCAAAGAAATCAACGACCCATTGCCTACGAGTTTGTCACACTGTTGTTGTTACTTGTCTTGCTCTGCTGCTGTTACTTGTTTTGCTCTGCTGCTGTTACTACTATTGCTCTGTTGTTACTTGCTACTGTTTCTACTTGCTACAACTGTCACTACTGTTGTTACTTTGCTTGCAGATACTAATCTTTCAGGTGTGGTTGAATCTGACACATTCAGCTGCTAATACTTGAGAGTATCCTCTCACCACCTACTGGCGTACCAACAAATTTGGGTTGAATACTCAACCCTCGAAAACTTCCTCGATCCCCCACGTTGGTGGGTTATTGCAAGACAATTTCTAATTGTTGAGCAATCGAGATAGCATTCGTCTAGCTATTGCCAGAGAGTGCCAATCAGCATTTTTCTGGCACCGTTGCCGGGGAGGGGGGGTATTACTATATTCTCTGAGTTACTTGGCATTTATATCTGCTGACCACTATGAAGAATCTGAAGGATCCAAAAACCGAAGTCTTGCCCTCAACCACGTGGGGAGGTAAGGAACTGCGATCTAGCTCTGCACTTGATTCATCTTCAGTTATGAGTAAGTTTGCGACATCACCTCCTGCTAGAAATCTTGATATGTCGCCTATGCTTGATGATGCTTATGATACTGCTAGAGATGCTATGCCGGATACTGCTAGAGATGCTATGCCTGATACCGCTTTGCCTGATACCTCTAGAGATGCTATGCCTGATACTGCTAGAGATGCTATGCCTAATGATGCTATAGATGCTATGCCTGATACTGCTTTTCCTGATGATGCTAGAGATGCTATTTTGCCTGATGATGATGTGCTTGATACTACTAGAGACACTAGTTTTCCTGATGTTCCACTAGGGGTGTTCCTTGATGCTCATATTGCTAGAGTTAGTGCCAATGCTTGTGATGCTTCTGAAACTGCCGATACTATTGAGATAGAACCTGCTTTTGCTCCTGCTAGATCTAGCTCTCCTAGATATGAATTGCTTGATATACCTGAGGGTTATGTTATGGAGGGAGATATAGCTGAGTATTTTCTTGCGTGTAAGGATGCCTATGACGTTGAGAAATTACTTCTCAAGTGGAAGGAAAAATCTCTGAAGGCTAGGATGAAATACGACCCGAAGTTTGCCACTTCACCTATCTCTATCACCGATAAGGATTACGAATTATCTGTCAATCCTGAGATAATCTCTCTAGTCGAATCTGATCCTTTCCACGGTTATGAGTCTGAGACGGTCGTAGCTCATCTTACCAAACTACACGATATAGCCACCCTTTTCACTAGTGAGGAGAAGATCCGCCACTACTACGTCCTTAAGCTGTTTCCTTTCTCTTTAAAGGATGACGCTAAAGCCTGGTTCACCTCTCGTGCTCCTGGATGTGTGAGTAGTCCCTAGGATATGGTCTATTACTTCTGTGAGAAATATTTCCCTACCCATAAGAAGCAAGCTGCCTTGCAGGAAATATACAACTTTGCTCAACTCCAAGAAGAGAGTCTCCCACAAGCTTGGGGGAGGCTCGTCCAGCTACAAAATGCTTTGCCTGATCACCCTCTTAAGAAGAACGAGGTACTTGATATCTTCTATAACGGACTTACCGATGCTTCTAGAGACCACCTAGATCGTTGTGTCGGTAGTGTTTTTAGGGACAAAACTGTAGAACAAGCTGAGACCCTACTGAATAACATCTTGATCAACGATAATGCTTGGACTATTCCCGAACCACCTCCTAAGCCAACTCCTAAGAAAAGAGGTATTCTATTCCTCAGTCCCGAAGATATGCAAGAAGCCAAGAAATCTATGCAAGAGAAAGGCATTAGATCTGTAGATGTCAAAAATCTACCACCTATCGAAGAGATCCATGGTCTCGATAAATCGATACAAGTAGTAGAAGTGAATTCTCTGCGTAGGTTTGATGAGAGTGATATTCCTTTTGACAAACCTGCTAGCCTATGCTTTGATGAATTTGACAACTTTGTTGCCAAATAACAGAGTTTCAATGATTATGTTAGCAGACACTTGGAACAAAGTACTCGTATGCTTAGCCATTTAAGTGCTTGTGTAGACAGAAATGTCAGTGATCTGAAGCTTCTGAGTAAACATGCCTCTATGATTACTACTCTGGTAGAACAAGTACTTAAAGCTCAGAATGACTTGCTCAATGAATTAAATGACAACTCTGTCAGAGTCATTACTAGAGGAGTAAAAATGACTCAGGAACCTTTGTATCCTGAAGGTCATCCTAAGAGAATTGATCAAGATTCTCAAGGAATTAATGCTGATACACCCAGTCATCCTAAGGAGAAGAAGAAGGATGCTAGAAACCTACATGCGAGTTCACCAAATATGGTCACACTTGAAGAACCTAATGATATTTCTGCGTCTGATGCAGAAACACAATCTGGTGATGAACATGAACCTGGTGACAATATGGACAGTGATGTTCATAATAATGCTCAACCTGGCAATGATGAGGATGTGGAGACTGAACCTACGGTTAATCCTGATAACCCACAACCTAAGAGATACGATAAGAATGACTTCACTGCTAGGAAGCATGGTAAAGAAAGGGAGCCATGGATTCAGAGATCTATGCCCTTTCCTCCTAAGCCATCCAAGAAAAAGGATGATGAGGATTTTGAGTGCTTCGTTGAGATGATAAGACCCATCTTTCTGCAGATGCGGTTAACTGATATGCTCAAAATGTCTCCGTATGCCAAGTACATGAAAGATATCGTGACTAATAAACGGAAGATACCAGATCTTGAGATCTCCACCATGCTTGCCAATTACACTTTCAAAGGTGGAACTCCTAAGAAACTTGGTGATCCCGGAGTGCCCACTATACCTTGCTCCATTAAAGGAAACTACGTAAGAACTACCTTATGTGACCTTGGAGCCGGTGTTAGTGTTATGCCGCTCTCTCTTTATCGTAGACTTGAATTGGATAAGTTGACACCCACTAAAATTTCTCTGCAAATGACCGACAAATCAACTGCTTTCCCTATCGGCATTTGCGAGGATGTGCCTGTTGTGGTTGCTAACACCACTATCTTAACAGACTTTGTTATCTTGGATATTCCCGAGGACGATGCCATGGCTTTTATCCTCGGAAGACCCTTTTTAAACACGGCAGGGGCTGTTATAGATTGCAACAAAGGCAATGTCACTTTCCATGTCAACGGTAATGAGCATACATTGCACTTTCCGAAGAAACGATATCAAGTACATTGCATCATTGCTATCGAAAAGACTTCATCGATTCTTATTGGGAGCTTTGAATGCCCTATTCCTCGTATCAAGATGAAGTATGATTTGCTTGTTGGGGAGATACATATCCCGATTGAGGTAACTTAGTGGCTATTCGACAATTCTCTGTTCTCTTTTGTGATTCGAGAAGGTTTTGTCATGAGGGTTTGATCAACCCCATTGACGGATTTCTTTCGATGACAATGAAATGGATGAATCAAAGAGTCACATACCTCTGTTTTGAGCTTTCACTTTTTGTTGCTTAGAAGAAAAATGATAGATTTAATTTAGCTTTTCCAGTTTTCTGTTTTAGCGTCCCGGAGAAAAATACCCCAAAAATAAAATTTCTCCAATGGTCCTGAAAATCTAGAATGATTTTTTTCGGAATATTTGAAAAATACTGGGCCTGAGAGCTGGCCTGGGGGCCAGACTAGTGGGCCACAAGCCCTGCAGCCGCCACCCCCCTGGTGGCAGCTAGCAAGCTTGTGGGGCCCACAGGGACCCGCTCCACTCATTCCAGCTCCCATCCTCTTCTTCCACCTCCAGAAAAAAAAAATCGCAGCTCAAACCAGTGTTCGTGCTCATTTGGCTGTGATTTTCGATCTCCTTGCTCAAAGCACCTTTCTCCGAACCATTTTGGGGAAATTACTCTTTGGTAAGTGACTCCTCCATTGGTCCAATTAGTTTTTGCTCTAGTGCTTTATCATTCGTGTATTCTTGCTACCTTGGTGACCCTGGTCTTGAGCTAAAAATGTTGATTTAGTTGGTCCCAAGTAATTTTAGTACGTGAATCGGTCTCTAGGCACTAGTAGGAGTAGTTGCTACAAGGTGTGGTTGGTCTTCATTCACTTTTCTCTTGAACTTCAAAAATTTCAGCAAAAGGAAATTATGTTCAGGAGGAAGTTTCATGGTGGTTCCTCAAGTAAGAAGGGTCCCCGTCTTTCTTTTCGGGAGCCCGGACCTTATCAACTAAGGGATGCACTGGTACAACCATGTGAATGGCCTTCCGATGAGTTCATGATCGAAGCAGGTTTCAAGGATGAGTTTGATACACTTGTCCGCAATGCCGGGTTAGAAGAATTCCTCTCAGACAAATGTGAACAGTATGCTATGCTCACTGCCTCTTTCGTGCGTAGATTTAAATTTTCAGTTGGCCGTGACTCATCCATACGGTTTGATTTGTACGATAAATCCTACGGCATGGATTTGGAGGATTTCAATAGGATTTGCAAGATAACCGATGGGTGTAGTATTAATGATCCTTCTAAGTCTTCGGTCAGAGACTTTGTCTCCAGTATAACTGTTGGAGAAACCAGAGATATCACGCAAGCCACCATAGGAAGCATCCATTTCCCTGCCTTGCACTACTTTTCCCTCTTCATAGGTAGGTGCATTAATGGCAAGGGTGCACATTGTCATCTATGCTCTTCCGACTTTAGTATCCTTAAGAGTGCAGTAACAGGTGATAGGAGCTTCAATATGAGAGCTATAATAGCAAGGAGGCTGATTAATAATGCCATTGAGGGGGATTTCTTTGGTGGAATTTATGCTACGCGCTTAGCAAACTTTCTTGGAGTATCCATCCGTTCAGAAGACCCTCCTCTCCGTACAGCCTACCTTGATCGTGTCGCTCTAACACGCTACCAGTTCCTTGAGAGGGATCATGGATCCCTCCTATACCGCTTGATATTTAACCGGCAGCGTGTTTTCCATATTACCCTTCGTGCTCCTGCTTTCCTTGACTTTCAGGTAAGACGAAGATACTGCATAACCGTAGAAGAGGCAGAGGAGTATGAGAGGGAGGCGACGGCTGCTCGACTACGTGAGGCAGCTATTCAGGCAGTGGCTGCAACACTCCCGTATAACACCCATTATGATTTTGGGTTTCGCCAGGACCATCCATGGGAGTAGAGCAAGCTATGCCAAAATCCTAAGCTTGGGGGGGTACGTGTTCTCACCGACCTTACATTCATGCTTATGCTTTCACTTTGTTAGCCGGTGTTTACACTTTGCCACTGTATTATCCATGCTAGTTTATTTTCGTTTTCTTGTTTTGTGTCCTTTTGAGAAAACCCAAAAAGATTTTTCTTTCTTCATTTGCTTGTTGGAGATTTCCCGTGTAAATAGTTTTCTTTTTCTTTGGGTCAAGGTAGAAGATATTGGTTACAATGTTTAGTGGTTCTTGCATGCTTACCTGTTTAGCTCTCAAAGAACCAAATTACTTTGTCTTCTCCTTAGTGTTTGCCTGCAGATTCAGCTCATTCCATTGCAGGAGCACTCTCATTATTGTTCACATCGTTCGATCGTGCAAATGGAACGCAATAATGATGATATATGATGAAGTGACTCAGACTGGAAAAGCTGGTATGAACTCTATTTATTTTGTTTTTGTAAATATGACTAGCTTATCATGCTTGATTCAGCTTTGTTGTGAGAGAACCATGTTTGCAATGACAACTTAGAGATCATAGTTTCTGATGCCATGCTTAACTAGTTGAGAGTTTATAATGGTTTTTCTTGAATGCCAACATAGATTTTGAGATGAGTATGATGTAGTATGATAGGATGGTATTCTCCTTTGAATGATTCAAGTGGCTTGACTTGGCGCATGTTCATGCATGTAGTTGAAACAAAATCAACATAGCCTCTATGATGTTCGTGTTCATGGTGATTTATATGTTGTTCATGCTTGCATTCAAATGTTAATCAAACTCATTGCATCTTGATGACTGTTGTCGCTCTCTAGTTGGTTGCTTCCCAGTCTTTTGCTAGGCTTCACTTGTACTAAGCGTACTACTTGTGCATCCACTTCCATTAACCCAAAAGTTTTTCCATGAGAGTCCACCATACCTGCCTATTTGCGGTATCTACCTGCCGTTCCAAGTAAATTTGCATGTGCCACTCTCTAAACCTTCAATAAATAATCTGTTTTGCATGCCCGAACCGATAATGTGGTGACAGGGGGCTATTGGTATCTTCCAAGCTAGGAGTGTTATCCTCGACATGTGTTTATTCACTGTCATTCACGAGAAAGGGGCAGGTAATTGGAATGCCCAGTTCCACGCTTAAATCGAAAACATAACTGTAAAACAAGACTCCCCCCGGATTGATGTTAGTATGGACGGTACCCGAGGATTTGGCTAGCCGTGAAGTGTGATTGATTGGTGGTGGGGGGAGTTAAAACTTTACTTTTCTATTTCGGAACCGCCTATAGCATGAGTAGCATGGAAGATATTGAGAACTCTTGGTCATCGCGTTGACAATGAAAGCATGCCACCCAAAATTATTATCTCTGTTTTCAAAGCTTGAGCTCTGGCACCTCTGCAAATCAATGCTTCCCTCTGCGAAGGGCCTGTCTATTTATTTTCCTGTTGAGTCATCCTCTTCTTTTATAAGCACCAATTAGAGAGCACCTCTGTCATTTTTATGCTTTGCTTTTGATTGATATTGAGTATGACTATGACTGGATCTTCGTTGCTATGAATTACAATGTTCAGTTAGCCCTTGATCTTTGACAGTCCTCTGCATTTATGTTTTGCGGTCTCAGAAAGAGCTAGCGAGATACCCCCTATTCATATTGCTTCATGCTTGTCTTGATTGAAGTGTTGGTATTTGAAACTCATTATTATTTAATCGTTAGCTGATTATGCCATTGATATTTGTTTACCGTGAGACCTTTGTGTCACTTGCTTATGTGCTTAACTTGTGATCTTGCTGAAATTCTGGTTATGAGTTAGACATAGTTGCAACAACAAGATCAAACATAGTTTGTCAAAGTTTTTCTTTCTCTCTCAGTTTGTTAACTGAGTTGCTTGAGGACAAGCAAGGTTTTAAGCTTGGGGGAGTTGACACGTCTCCATCGTATCTACTTTTCCAAAGTCTTTTGCCCTTGTTTTGGACTCTAATTTGCATGATTTGAATGGAACTAACCTGGACTGACGCTGTTTTCAGCAGAATTGCCTTGGTGTTGTTTTTGTGCAGAAATGAAAGTTCTCAGAACGTCCTGAAAATTTACGGAGCATATTTCTGGAAAATATGAAAAATACCTGCGCAAAGATCGACCGGAGGGGATGGGCCAGTGGGCCACAAGCCTTGTAGCCTCCACCCCCTGGTGGCGGCTAGCATGCTTGTGAGGCCCACGTGGCTCTGCCGCCGCCAATCTGAGCTCTATAAATTCACTTTCGTCCCAGAAAAAATAAAGAGAGAAGATTTCGTCACGTTTGCGATACGGAGGCGCCGCCTCATCCTGTTCTTCATCTGGAGGGTAGATCTGGAGTCCGTTTTAGGCTCCGGAGAGGGGAAATCGTCGCCATCGTCATCATCAACCTTCTTGCCTCTCCAATTCCTTGAAGCTCTTTGTCGTTCGTGAGTAATCTATTTGCAGGCTAGCTGGGCGGTGATGAGTAGGATGAGATCTATCATGTAATCGAGTTAGTTTTGACAGGGATTGATCCCTATTATCCACTATGTTCTGAGATTGATGTTGCTACTACTTTGCCATGCTTAATGTTTGCCACTAGGGCCCGAGTGCCATGATTTCAGATCTGAAATTATTATGTTGTCACCAATATATGTGTGTCTTAGATTCGATCTTGCAAGTTGTAGTTACCTACTATGTGTTATGACCCGGCAACCACGGAGTGACAATAACCAGAACCACTCCCGGTGATGACCATAGTTTGAGGAGTTCATGTGTTCACCAAGTGCTAATGCGTTGGTCCGGTTCTTTATTAAAAGGAGAACCTTAATATCTCGTAGTTTCCTTTTGGACCCCGCTGCCACGGGAGGGATGGACAATAGATGTCATGCAAGTTCTTTTCCCTAAGCACGTATGACGACACACAGAATGCATGCCTACATCACATTGACGAACGGGAGCTAGCCATATATCTCTCCGTGTTATAGCTGTTGCATGATGAATATCATCCAAACAAATCACCGACCCATTGCCTACGAGTTTGTCACACTACTGCTGTTACTTGTCTTGCTCTGCTGCTGTTACTTGTTTTGCTCTGCTGCTGTTACTACTGTTGCTCTGCTGTTACTTGCTACTGTTTCTACTTGCTACTGCTGTCACTACTGTTGTTACTTTGCTTGCAAATACTAATTTTTAGGTGTGGTTGAATCTGACACATTCAACTGCTAATACTTGAGAGTATGCTCTCACCTCCTACTGGCGTACCAACAAATTTGGGTTGAATACTCTACCCTCGAAAACTGCCTCGATCCCACGTGCTAGTGGATTATTGCAAGACAATTTCTGACTGTTGAGCAATCGAGATAGCGTTCGTCTAGCTATTGCCAGAGAGTGCCAATCATGGACCTCAGCCAGGGCCTCCTGGTGTTTGGTGGCCGGTGTATCAATTTAGGCCAGGACCTCCCGGTCCTCGTCGTCCCATGTACCCACATCGGCCATCACCACCTCGTCTCTGGTCGGCGGGGCCTGGTGAGATATCACCTCGGTCGCCTCATCCGAGGCCTAGGGGAGGGTACTGCGAGAAGCATTCCCACTCTCCGCCGGCTCGGCGGGCGGTGAACCCCCCTGTGACACGTGGTCAATTGGAAGGTCTCGGACAGGGATGGAACAAGAACAACTCGTTTCTCATTACTAACAAAGACTCGGTGTAATTTCGGTAGATAAGGGATTGGATTCCATACCTTTGGGACGGTGGCTTGACCTTAGAGGTGCGTCGGGGAACCGCCTCAAAGGCTCTAAGCTCCTCATCGGAATCCGGACCAGCGTCGAGCAAGGCGACCTTGCTCTTGCAAGATCTCTTCGGGGCCCAAGGAGGTAGCCCCTCCTCGGCCCCCTCTGGCGCCTCCCTCTTCCTTCTGTTGGAAGAATCTTTCTAATCCTCACCTTCGCATCCTCCCCCTCACGGGTGAAGGAGGCATGGGTGTCCCTGGATTTGGTATCTGTAGGACCCCTCGAACGGTGACGCCTGCAGGTCTCCTTCTTCTTATTTTGTGGCACCGTGTAGGGTGCCAATACCAGCATCAAGCTCAGCAATGCTAATCGGGGTTCCTCGAGCACGGGAGCTGGGTCGTCTATGTTTTCGGCTTTGGCCAGCCAATCCTACGGGGACGGTAGGAGAAATAATAAGACCCTCGATAAAGTTGAACTTTAAGTAGGTATATGTGCTCAGACAACCCAATGTCTTCATCCTCGGCTGGCCACTCCTACTTAGGCTTGAGTACTATCCGCCACGGGTTCTCATGGGTAGTGCGGTAGAACTCCTTCACCACCCTGGGGTCCCTGGGCTTGTAGGACCACATCGGGCTATCCCGATGCTGGCAGGGAAGAATGCGCGATGGAGCATGACCTGGACCACGTCGATCAACACGATGTTTGTCGCCACCATATGCCTGATGTGCTTCTGCAGTAGCTTCACATCCAAAGTCGATCCCCACTCGAGGCCTTTTTCAACCCACGAGGTAGCCTCACAGGGGGTCCAGCTCTGAACGTGGTAGGCATTGCCCAGTTTGCTTCTCGTTGATCGGTGATGTAGAACCACTCCTTCTGCGAGACCTTGATGGTGTCAATCAAGGTTCCCTCCGGACATGCTACGAGGCAAAGCTTATTATGGCCCCGCCACAGTCGGCGTGTTGGTTGCTGACCGACTTTGGCTTGACGTTGAAGGTTTTAAGCCAAAGGCCGAAGTGCGGATCAACCCACAGGAATGCCTCGCAAACAGTAATGAAGGTGGAAATGTGCATGACTGAATTCGGTAGAAGATCATGGAAATGTAAACCGTAGTAGAACATCAAGCCCCTGACAAAGGGGTGGAGCGTGAAGCCAAGTCCCCGGATGAAGTGGGGGGGGGGGGCGAACACCACTCACTCACCATGCCTTGGTGAAGGTAGCACCTGGCCCTTCTCCGGTTCTCGGTGGGCGAAGTCGGCTGTGATGTAGCCGTAGCACTTCAGCTCTTGGACATCCCCGTCGGAGGCGTTGGACACGTACATGCCCTGAGAACCCGAGCCGGCCATTGTTGATCTTGCAAAAGGGGGCAGGTGGAAAGGGTGGGAGATGAAATGGATCTGTGCGCTTGAGCTTGGAAGAAAGGACAGTTGAGTTTGGAATGCATGTGGTGGGCTCTGGATCTCTTTCCCTTTCCTCTTACTGCGCCTTTGGCTCCGCCACTTCCTGAAACAACCGCACCGTTGAGCGTGTGTGGGTTGTTCCGGGTCATTATTCGAATCCCCTTAAATGCGGGACACGATCTCCTCATTGATAGGACGTGCTGTTGGGGAACGTTGCATGGGAAACCAAAATTTTCCTACGCACACGAAGACCTATCATGGTGATGTCCATCTACGAGAGGAGATTAGATCTATGTACCCTTGTAGATCGCTCAGCGAAAAGCGTTAAGAAACCCGGTTGATGTAGTGGTACAGCTTCATGATTCAAATCACCGTCGTCCCATGATCCGTCCCACGAACGGTTCTGATCTAGCGCCGAACGAACGGCACCTCCGCGTTCAGCACACGTACAACTCGACGATGATCTCGGCCTTCTTGATCCAGCAAGCAAGACGGAGAAGTAGATGAGTTCTCCGGCAGTGTGACGGTGCTCCAGTGGTGGTGACGATCTACTCCTGCAGGGCTCCGCCAGAGCTCCGCAGAAATCCGATCTAGAGGTAAAATTATGTGGAATAGCCTTGAGTTGCACATGGCAAAGTTGTGTCTCAAAAAGCCCTAAACCACCAATATATATATATAGGAGGAGGGGAGGGGCTAGCCTTGAGGCACAAGGGACTCAAGGTGCGCCGGCCTCTAGGTTGGAGGAGGACTCTTCCTCCAATTCGGTTTGGGAAGGAGGAGTCATCCTATTCCTTCCCACCTCCCTCTTTCCTTTTTTCTTCTTTTCCTTTGGTATTTTACATGTGGCGCCATAGCCCTCTTTGGCTGACCCCCACCAGCCCAATAAGGACTTGGTGCACCACCCTAGGGCCTTGGGCTCACTCCCGGGTGGGTGGACCCCTCCCGGTAAACACCCGGAACCCATTCGTCACTCCCGGTACACTGCCGAAATAGCCCGAAACTTTCCAGTGACAAAATGAAACCATCCTATATATCAATCTTTGTTTTCAGACCATTCCGGAAACCCTGGTGACATCCGTGATCTCATCCGGGACTCCTAACAATATTAGGTAACCACACATATAACTCAACTATACTAAAACATCATCGAACCTTAAGTGTGCAGACCCTACAGGTTCGAGAACTATGTAGACATGACCCGAGAGACTCATCGGTCAATATCAAATAGAGGGACCTGGAGGCCCATATTGGATCCTACATATTCTCCGAAGATCTTATCGGTTGAACCTCAGTGCCAAGGATTCATATAATCCTGTATGTCATTCCCTTTGTCCTTTGATATGTTACTTGCCCGAGATTTGATCGTTAATATCCGCATACCTATTTCAATCTCGTTGTCGGCAAGTCTCTTTACTCGTTCCGTAATACAAGATCCCGTGACTTACACTTAGTCAGATTGCTTGCAAGGCTTGTGTATGATGTTGTATTACCGAGTGGGCCCCGAGATACCTCTCCGTCACACGGAGTGACAAATCCCAGTCTTGATCCATACTAACTCAACGGACACCTTCGGAGATACCTATAGAGCACCTTTATAGTCACCTAGTTACGTTGCGATGTTTGATATACACAAGGTATTCCTCCGGTGCCAGTGAGTTATATGATCTCATGGTCATAGGAATAAATAGTTGACACGCAGAAAACAATAACAATAAAACGAGACGATCAATATGCTACGTTCATAGTTTGGGTCTAGTCCATCACATGATTCTCCTAATGTTGTCATCCAGTTATCAAGCGACAACACTTGCACATAGTCAGAAAACCTTGACTATCCTTGATCAACTGGCTAGCCAACTAGAGGCTTGCTAGGGACATTGTTTTGTCTATGTATCCACACATGTATCTATGTTTTCATTCAATACAATTATAGGATGGATAATAAACGATTATCTTGTAACAGGAAATGTAATAATAACTATTTATCATTGCCTCTAGGGCACATTTCCAACACATGCCCCACGGAAAGTGGCCTTGAGCCGTGGTTTGAGTTTTTCGTAATGGGTTATCGTGACTTTTCATCAGAAGGGTTGCCAGATGAGGGACTATTCACCTCTGGGCTTTTAAGCGTTTGGATTTAACAACGCTTGTTTTTGAGAACGTGACGTCACCAGTGCGACCAAGCCAAAGAAAGTCGAACATAAAGGGAACTCGTCGTGCAAGCCGATTACTCTAAGTGTGCGGCTACCGAAGACCGTACACATCGGTGTTAGAGGCCAGCTCGGGTGCTACTAAGGGAGTCCTGGATTAAGGGGTCCTCATGCAGTCGGCTTATTCCTCGTGGGCCAACAATATGGGTTGCATCATTGAAGACTGGACTGTCTGATGACTTTATGATCGAGATAGAATGCTCTGAAGACTGGCATGCACCCCAAGTCAGGAAGAGTAGATCATCCCATATGTCCCTCGCTCAGGTTGGTAACATGTAACCCTAGGAATCTTGGTGTCTATATAAACCAGAGGTTCTCAAACATATAGGCAAGTCAGCTCGTCAAGGGTTTAGCTCATACGATCTCGAGGTAGATCGACTCTGTAATCATTGTTCCCCCATCAATATAATCAAGAAGGACGTAGGGTTTTTTCTACTCAAGAGGGCCCGAACCTGGGTAAATAATATCTCCCTTTCTCTCATGTAATCCATCGATCCAAGGTCCACAGTTTGGGACCCCCTACCTGAGATGAGCCGGTTTTGACACCGACAACTGGGTCAATATGTTAGTGCTCAAAAATAATATAAATTGGTAAATAAATACCCCAAAAGTATTGTAGAACGATAATATATCAGCATGGAACAATAAAAAATTATAGATACATTGGAGGCGTATCAACGGGCTGGAGACACGACTCTAAAATCACACCTAACCGTTAAGGAGCACAAACGAGCTCCTGCTCCACCGCAGTTCTCGGCCACCTCACATGATCAAACTAAATAGGAACACGGTACCCACAACAACACCTCGCCATCAGCGAAATATGTGCCTCGAAGGCACAATTTTGCACTTAAGATACCATGGGTAGTTATGGGGACTGATTACATGAGACCTTGTGTACGGCTAAACCTAACTATGGTCCTCAATGTCCTCGAACACATGCAGGTGTCGTAAAGGACCAACTTTGCGTCCAGCTACTCACACCTCGGCGGCTTCTCAAGACCACCTTTGTTAAAGGACCGCTCGTCGATGCCCCCCTTTCAATGAATACTTCTTGAAGAGTGAAGGTGCAGACATGCAGTAGGGTATCATAAGGGACATCAAGTTAGCTATAAAAACACTTTGTAAACCTTTACCATGTAATCTTCTTCTTTTCCCTATATATAAATAGTTGCTTGATGAATTCAAGTTGTACGGATAAGAGTCAATCGGAAATAAGGAACGCTCTTTATAGTCCATTAGTTTTACTACGTCTTTTTTCCTCCTCCTTATTTTCCAAACTATTTCTCAAACACGAGCACAAGCTGTTTTTATACACATATTGGATGATAGTGGTTAGATTGATCGGGGGCTTGGTTGTCATGGTCTCCTTTAGAATCATTTTGTTTCATGAATTCGGTATTACACGTGTGCACACTCTTCGATTTGTGTTATATGCATCAGTTCTAAATTATGTCTTAGGTCAATAGTTGGGTTGCCCGGCTCCTGTGCTTACCCCTTGATGTTCTGCTTGTTTGCACTAAAAGGGTAAAGGCAGAACCAGTGTGATCTACTTCCATGTAGCGACCTGACTCAAGACGAGTCAAGCCTATGGTGTTTCCGTACCATCCCAAGATCATGCTGGTACACACTCAGTACATAATGTATATATTCAAGAGTTCAATCACACAACTTTATTAATCGAAATATCATAAAGAGTACTTTATTACAATAAAGGATTACAATAAAGTGGCTGAAGGCCATCTCATGAGATAACTAACGAAGACTAGCGGAAGCATCAGGTAGACGAGTCCATCCAACTCCAGGGCATGTCGCTAAGCGTAGATCGTAGCCTCACTCCTGGTCGGAAAAGTACTCTGCACATGATACGTTGCAGCCGTGTAGATCAGCATATGGAATATGCCGGCAAGTCATCAAAGAGAGGAGTAAAATAGTAATCAACTATCTCTACATGCATATTTGGTCGGTGGGGCTATGAGTTTTGCATAAAGCCAATTTTATCCTACAACAAGAGGGGCTGGAAGCAAAATATTACTACATTGTTTGTTTTTAATGAGATGGTTCCGCCAACCAGTTCTCGTACCCGAGTTATTGTTAACACCCACATCATTATTAAGTTGTGTCGAGAGTTCAGGGGAATTTCAATGCCTTCGTCTCAAGTTGTCCATGACCGTGGACACGGCTAATCGATTAGGTTGGGCACTCTGCAGAGTATTGCACACGTTCCCCACAAGATTTGATCGCCTCCGTGTATGTCCTTGCACTTCAGGGTGTTTGAAGACCGGATGATCAAAACATGGTCTTTCAACGGGTCCCTCTGAATCCCTGTCGGTGCCCATCCATTCCTACCGTTCTTCTACATCTGCTAGCACCGCCTGTCCAGAGTCGCCACGTTGTCCAACCAAGCCAGAGCCTATAATGACTTGTGGCTGTGCAGGTAAGCCTTGGGTCTTGAAGTCTCCGTCCATCCCTTCGAGCCTGGGTGAAGCTTTCTGCAGGATGTCATGGCCGTCTCCAGCATCCCGGGTCATCCACTGGTTTCTCCAGGGAGCCGATCAACCGACCTTCACCCAGAGTTGCATTGCGTCCGAGGTCTTGAAAATCTTGTCTTACCCGGTCTTGATTATTTAATCAACCTCACATCACTCGTGTTATGCACTCAACCGAAATCCCGTCTACTCAAGCATAGAAAATATGAAATCATCGTCCCGGGGCCAAGTATCGGGGTTGTTGTGTGCCTACCACATGATACTACAACCTATACTAAAATTTCCAAGTACCTAAGCAACATGCAATTGGGCAAAGAAAGGTGAAACTACCATGCATCGAAAAACATAGGAGATAGTATGATCAAAATGACTTGCCTTCATGATAGTTGTCTTGATCGAGCGCTTTTAAGTAACAAGCTTCGCATTCCGGGTGATCTACCGATACAAACAAATACACACCATAAGCATTACAATCAAGCAACAAGTAAAAATAACATCACAAGTAAAGATTTGCTATGGCCTATGTGAAAGAATTCAATACACGTTACTAAGGCAGAATCTTGTTTCTGTTAAAAACCCAAGTAAAGATATTTGAAATTTTTTGAAACTTCTACCACAGTAAGATATAATCACTAGGAAGCAGTAGCAAAAAGATCTGATCTAATTCAACACAAGATTTAAACTAAATCTGATCTAATTCAATTTTTAAAAATTCAAACATAGACAAAATATATGTTTTTACAAAACTACAGAAAAATAGGGATCTACTGGAAAAAGGATCAACCTCATTGGACTTCGGCATCAAAAGCTATGGCCAAAACAAAACTGAAACTTTTCTGTTTTTGGAACTAAACAGAAAAAGAAAATAATTGCTAACAGACAGGGGGTACACGTGGCGCTCAATGAATGGTTGTGGGGGTGTGTGTTGCGGGTGTAGGGAGCAAACGGCCGAAGCTTAACGAGAATTCTCTGGCTAATTAGTTAAGTGAATAAAACCAGCTCGGTTTTGTTAGAAAACCGAAGGGGTATTCGCGATCTAATCTGTAGCGTACGCGTAGGATCCAACGGCTACTGAGGGGGATGGGGTGCTCACCGGCATTGCTCTGCTCCGGCGAGGTCTTGACGGCGGCGGCAGCTCGGGTGTGGACGGGAACGGCGCTGCAGAGGGTCTCCGGCGGCGGCGAGAGCTCCAGTCGGTGCAGGCGATGGCGGCGAGCGCGTTGGTGGCGTCGGGGAGGGGTCGGGGTGGCCGGAGGTGGTGCAGCGGGTGGTCGGAGTAGGCCGAGCTCGGATGTTCCAGCGGCGGCTGCAGCAGGGCGGCTTGGGGGCGGCGGGATGGCGTGGCGATATGGGGAACGGGGTGCGGCGGCCGGGGGCAGTATTTATAGTGGAGAGAGGCGCTCGGGGAGGGAAAGAGTAGGGGGATCGGGCGGATCCCGGCGAACCTGAAGGACTCGGGCTCGGGCTCGGTTTTGGAAAGGGGAGAGGAGGAAGGTGACCGAGGGGAGGGGGAGATCGGGCGCTGGGGCCCAGCGCCAGAGAGAGGGGTGCTGGGGCGCTCGGGGCAGTCGGCCGATCCGTAGGGATCTCGGATCTCGGCTGCTGGGGGATTTCGGCCCACTCTAAAATACGCCCAGGCGCGGTTTCCTTTTAAAGAAAAACGTTTCCTATTTAGCCTTTTTAATAAAACAGAAACTAAAACTAATAAAAAGGTAACAAATAAAAATAATTAATATAGGGTATTATATGCCAAAAAAATCAGAAAAATATCCTCTACTCGATTAACATTTTTCCAAAGCAAAAATGAAAACTTTAAAAAAATGTTTTTTTCAGAAATTCCCTAAAAACTTTATTTTCTTTTTGCAAATATTTTCGCAATAAAACTTTGGCTTTCTTGGCTCCAAATATTTCAGAAATGCCTCGCATTTTTGGAGGTTCATTTTCCTCCGCTCTCTCTTGCGTGCAAGAGATCATTTCCCGGCATTTCTCGTGTGAAGAAAAAATTGAAATGCAAAAGGGAAAAGTCGAAAGAATTCAATTGCAAACTTTATTTCAATCAATATGCATAGATGATTAGCTACAATGTAAAACATTCCCAATTAGGAAAATTGGGATGTTACAAACCTACCCACCTTAAGATGAATCTCGCCCTCGAGATTCGGGTTGGCTAGAAAATAGGTGCGGGTGGTCTCGACGAAGATCCTCTTCTCGTTCCCACGTGGCTTGTTCCTCGGTGTGGTGGCTCCACAACACCTTGCAGAACTGGATGATCTTGCTGCGGGTAACTCTTTTGGCAGTCTCAAGAATCCGGACGGGTTTCTCCTCATACGTGAGATCACTGTCAAGCTGTATGGCCTCTAGGGGCACTGTATCTCTCAACGGAACATCGGCCATCTCAGTGTGGCATTTCTTCAACTGGGAAACATGGAAGACATCATGAACTCCGGACAATCCTTCCGACAGTTCCAGTTTATATGCAACTTCGCCTCTACGTTCAAGAATTTTGTAGGGGCCAATGAAACGGGGTGCTAACTTTCCTTTCACACCAAATCTCTTGATTCCTCGAAGTGGAGACACCCAAAGGTATGCTCGGTCTCCCACTTCGTATGTTGCTTCCTTGCGTTTGCTGTGAGCATAACTTTTCTACCTGGACTGAGCTATCTTGAGTCGGTCACGAATTAGCTTGACCTTCTCTTCAGAATCTCGGATAAGGTCGGGACCAAAAAGTTGTCGGTCTCCAACTCCATCCCACATCAACAGTGTTCTGCACCTCCTTTCGTATAGAGCTTGGAAAGGGGCCATCTTCAGACTGGTCTGGTAGCTGTTGTTGTATGAGAACTCGGCATAAGGTAAATTGTCATCCCAACTAGACCCATAGTCTAGTGCACAAGCTCTCAACATGTCCTCCAGAATCTGATTGACTCTCTCGGTCTGTCCATCTGTCTGTGGGTGAAAAGTTGTACTGAACTCCAATCTCGTTCCCAAGGTTTCATGCAGTTGGTGCCAAAATTTTGATGTGAACTGAGTCCCTCTATCTCACACAATGCTCTTCGGTACTCCGTGCACACATACGATCCTGGTCATATATATCTTGGCCAGCTTGGCACTCGTGTAAGTAGTCTTCACAAGAATGAAGTGAGCTACCTTGGTCAAACAATCGACCACAACCCAAATAGAATCATAGCCAGAACGGGTCCTGGGTAATCCTGTGATGAAGTCCATACCAAGATTTTCCCATTTCCACTCGGGCATCGGCAGAGGTTGGAGCAAACCTGCTGGCTTCTGATGCTCGGCTTTTACTCGCTGACAAACATCGCATATTGCTACGAACTCGGCAATGTCTTTCTTCATTCCTGTCCACTAGAAAATTTCTTTCAGATCCAGATACATCTTGGTGTTGCCGGGGTGTATCGAGTACGGGGAATCATGGGCCTCCTGAAGTATCAACTTCCTACGTTCGGGATCATTGGGCACATAAATGCGATCCTCAAACCATAAAGTTCCGTGCTTATCCTCACGAAAACCTTTAGCCTTCCCGTCTTTCATTTTCTGCTTTATCTCAGCTATCTCCTTGTCTGATTTCTGTGCTTCGCGGATCTTTTTTGTCAAAGTGGACTGAATTTCTAGTGTGGCAACAAATCCTCTTGGAACTATTTCCAATTTGAGCTCTCAGTGGTCATCGGTTAACTCCTGGGGAAATCCCCCTGCTATGAGTGTGTTCACATAACTCTTACGGCTCAACGCATCGGCTACAACATTTGCCTTGCCTGGGTGATAATGCAATCTCATGTCATAGTCCTTGATCAACTCTAGCCATCGCCTCTGTCTGAGGTTCAACTCCTTCTGCGTGAAGATATATTTCAGGCTCTTGTGATCAGTGTAAACATCACAACTATTTCCGATCAGGAAATGTCTCCAGGTCTTAAGAGCGTGCACTACGACTACTTGTTCCAAGTCATGCGTGGCATAATTCAACTCATGGGGTTTGGGCTGTCTGGATGCATAGGCTACAACTTTACCTTCTTGCATGAGCACTCCTCTGAGTCCTTGACGAGAAGCGCCACAGTAAACCTGGAAATCCTTCTGAATGTTCGGCAATATCAGCACTGGGGCTGTAACCAGACGTTTCTTCAACTCTTGAAAGCTGATTTCACATTCCTCAGTCCAAACATACTTGGACTCCTTCTTCAACAACTCTGTCATGGGCTTGGCGATCTTTGAGAAATTCTCAATGAACCTCCGGCAATATCCGGCAAGTCCGAGGAAACTGCGGATCTCCTTGACTGAAGTGGGTGCTACCCATTCGGTGACTGCTGCGACCTTGGCAGGGTCCACTGCTATTCCTTCTCCTGAGATGACGTGTCCAAGGAATCCGACTTCCTTCAATCAAAACTCACATTTGCTAAACTTTGCATACAGCTTATGCTTTTGAAGTTTCTCCAGAACTAGACGCAGATGTTCCTTGTGTTCCTCCTCGTTCTTGGAGAATATCAGTATGTCATTGATGAACAACACGACAAACTTGTCCAAGTATCCCAAAATACCTTGTTCATCAGATTCATAAAATATGTCGGAGCATTAGTCAGTCCAAATGACATGACCGTGTACTCATACAAGCCGTACCGAGTGGTGAAGGCTGTCTTGGGTAGATCCTGTTCACAAATCTTCAACTGATGATACCTGGATCGAAGATCGATCTTTGAGAATATGCAGGCTCCAACTAACTGATCAAACAGATCATTGATCAACGGCAAGGGGTACTTGTTCTTGATGGTCACCTCGTTCAATGCACGATAATCGACAACCATTCTCAAGGACTTATCCTTCTTTTCAACCAAGAGCAATGGGGCTCCCCAAGGTGAAGAACTTGGGCGAATATACCCTTTGTCCAACAACTCCTTAATTTGCTTCTTGATTTCTACCAAGTCATTTGCGGGCATCCGATAGGGTGTCTTGGATATCGGGGCTGTTCCGGGTAATAGCTCAATCAAGAACTCAATCTCTCTATCAGGTGGCATGCCCGGCAATTCCTCCGGAAATACATCTGGGTACTCCTGTACAATCGGTACTTCCTCCTGGACTACTCCCGTGAGAGAGTTTACTCGTTTACTCCGTGTCGGGCGCTGAGACACGTACTTAATCCGCTTCTGCTCGGGGGTGGTGAGCAAAATAGACTTAAGGGCACAATCAATATTCCCTTCATACTTGGCCAACCAATCCATGCCTAGGATTACATCCAATCCCTGGGACTCTAATACGATGAGGTCGGTGGGAAAATTATGGTTCCCGACGTTGAGACTCAAAGCATAGCATCGTATCCCGGCTGTCATCATGCCTCCTGGGGAATTGACCTTAATAGGCTGGCTGAGGGTTCTAGTTGGCAAACTATACTTTTCCACAACTACCCTTGATATGAATGAATGCGTTGCACCAGAATCAAAAAGTACCAATATTGGACGTGAATTTAGCAAAAACTTACCAACCACAGTATCGGGGTGATCATAGTCCTCTTCAACATCAATGTGATTCACCTGAGATCGAGGAAAAGGATTGGGCTTCTTTGCTGCAGAGTTGTCGTTTCCATTTCCCTGCTTGTTCTGGGGACATTCAGTGGCATAGTGTCCTGTCTTCTGACACTTGAAGCAGGTGATGTGATTCAGATCCTTCTGAGCTGGAGCTGAATGCTGTTGAGTGCCAGTACCGCCATTCTTGAAGTTGCTGTTGTTGCGGTGGTTCCCTCCATGGTTGTGGCCTCCATGGTTGTGCACTGGGTGGTTATGTTGGACGTGTCCTCCAAACTTACCGGATCCAGTCCCGGTATTCCCTGAATAGGGGGTGTAGCGAGGCTTCTGCTGAGTGCCAGAGTTGAACTTTCCAATCCCATACTTCCGCTTGCGGTTCTCCATCTGCTGGTGTTTCCCCTCCAAGATGAGGGCCTTATCTACCAGCTCCTGGTAGTTGTTGAAGGTGGCTACAGTCAGCTGAATGCTCAGCTCATCATTGAGTACCTCCAAGAACTTTTCCTGCTTGGCCGCATCATCCGCCACATCTCGAGGTGCATAACGGGCGAGCATGCTGAATTCATCGACATACTGAGCCACAGAGCGATTCCCCTGGCGTAAGTTGCAAAACTCACGCTTCTTCAGACTCATTGCACCAGCTGAGACATGTGAGGTACGGAAGGCTTGCTTGAACTACTCCCAAGTGACTCCAGCAATGGGGTATGTGGTGGTGTAGTTCTCCCACCATGCAGCTACAGGGCCTTCAAGTTGATGCGCGGCAAAGCGCACCTTCTCAGCTTCAGTACAACCAGCAGTGATAAGTTCACGCTCCATCTTGCGGAGCCAATCGTCTGCCACAATGGGCTCAATGCTGCTGGAGAAAGTTGGAGGGTTCAACCTCAGGAAACGGGTGAGATTGTCGGCGTGGGGTGGATGATGGTTGTTGTTATTGTTCTAGTTCTGGATGATCAGCTGCATTAGGGTGTTCTGTTGCTGGATCAACTGGGTGAGTTCCGGCGGAAAGTTGGACTCAGGGGCGCGTCTCGGAGGCATCTGATGTTTGTAGAGGGGTGAGATTAGCATAGAACAATGGTCTAAGAGTAATTACACTACCCATATGAAATGCAACAAACAAGTATCACACCACACATTTATTCAATACCATCACAAAGGTTCACACGGGGATACAAAATTCGATAATCCTGAACATCGGCCTAAACGTTTAACGATAAAATAAATTTGGTGGTCTAGTCTAAGTGTCCTCCTCAGAAAAGCATGGTGATGGGTCCTTCGGTGGAGCTTTCTTCATAGTCCTCATCATTGCTGATCAAGGGGGCTACGTCACCTTCGGGATGAAGGTTCTCTCCCATGTCCAGTTCCTCCTCCAGGTATGCAACTCGAGTCTTCAGCTTCTCGATCCGCTCCAGAAAGTCCTTCACCTCCAGTTCATGCTCATAATGGGCTTCCCGGGGTGCTTCTTCGAGTTTGAGTTCGCGGAGCGACAATTGCTTGATCTTCCAGGCGTCCTTGATCACACGATGCTCCAGAGTCCCGCTGTGCTTCTCCAAGGTCTGGGCATAAGACAGGAGAGCGTCCTTGGTCTTGCTTGAGATGATTTCTCCGTCTTCGCTTCTCCGGGATACGGTGAATAGGTCTGGTGAAATAGGGCAGCCTTTCTACTCTTCCTTGATACGTCCGAGTGCACAATGGACCGCCATGACCCTTCCGAGAATCTAGTTGGGTGCGATGAACTTGAAATCCACCGGCTCAGTGCGCGGCTCGAATGTCCTTCCGGGAACGTGCACCTCGATCCTGTAGCATGAATCCTCCGGGTAAGATGAAGTTGGCTTCCCTGTGATGGTCGGCAGAGCAATCCTCAAGTCCTTGGTGATCTTACATGCTCCTTTCCGAAAGGAATTTCAATGCCTTCGGCTCAAGTTGTCCATGACCGTGGACACGGCTAATCGATTAGGTTGGGCACTCTGCAGAGTTTTGCACACGTTCCCCGCAAGATTTGATCGCCTCCGTGTATGTCCTCGCACTTCAGGGTGTTTGAAGACCGGATGATCAAAACATGGTCTTTCAACGGGTCCCTGTGAATCCCTGTCGGTGCCCATCCATTCCTACCGTTCTTCTACATCTGCTAGCACCGCCTATCCAGAGTCGCCACGTTGTCCAACCAAGCCAGAGCCCATAATGACTTGCGGCTGTGCAGGTAAGCCTTGGGTCTTGAAGTCTCCGTCCGTCCCTTCGAGCCTGGGTGAAGCTTTCCGCAGGATGTCATGGCCGTCTCCAGCATTCCAGGTCATCCACTGGTTTCTCCAGGGAGCCGATCAACCGTCCTTCACCCAGAGTTGCATTGCGTCCGAGGTCTTGAAAATCTTGTCTTAACCGGTCTTGATTATTTAATCAACCTCGCATCACTCGTGTTATGCACTCAACCGAAATCCCGTCTACTCAAGCATAGCAAATATGAAATCGTCGTCCCGGGACCAAGTATCAGGGTTGTTGTGTGACTACCACATGATACTACAACCTATACTAAAATTTCCATGTACCTAAGAAGCATGCAATTGGGCAAAGAAAGGTGAAACTACCATGCATCGAAAAACATCGAAGATAGTATGATCAAAATGACTAGCCTTAATGATAGTCGTCTTGATTTAGCGCTTCTAAGTAACAAGCTTCGCACTCCGGGTGATCTACCGATACAAACAAATACACACCATAAGCACTACAATCAAGCAACAAGTAAAAATAACATCACAAGTAAAGATTTGCTATGGCCTAAGTGAAAGAATTCAATACACGTTACTAAGGCAGAAACTTGTTTCTATTAAAAACCCAAGTAAAAATATTTGAAATTTTTTGAACTTCTACCACAGTAAGATACAATCACTAGGAAGCAGTATAAAAAAGAATCAACTAAAAATCATTTTTTTAAACTCCTGGAATAAGCAAAACAAGGTTTAAACTAAATCTGATCTAATTCAAATTTGAAAAATTCAAACATAGACAAAATATATGTTTTTAAAAAACTACAGAAAAATTGGGATCTACTGGAAAAAGAATCAACCTCATTAGACTTCGGGATCAAAAGCTATGTCCAAAACAAAACTGAAACTTTTCTGTTTTTGGAACTAAACAGAAAAAGAAAATAATTGCTAACAGACAGGGGGTACACGTGGCGCTCAATGAATGGCTGTGGGGGTGTGTGTTGCGGGTGTAGGGAGCAAACGGCCGAAGCTTAACGAGAATTCTCTGGCTAATTAGTTAAGTGCATAAAACCGGCTCGGTTTTGTTAGAAAACCGAAGGGGTATTCGCGATCTAATCCGTAGCGTACGTGTAGGATCCAACGGCTACTGAGGGGGATGGGGTGCTCACCGGCGTTGCTCTGCTCCGGCGAGGTCTTGACGGCGGCAGCGGCTCGGGTGTGGACGGGGACGACGCTGCAGAGGGTCTCCGGCGGCGGCGAGAGCTCCAGCCGGTGCGGGCGAGGGCGGCGAGCGCGTTGGTGGCGTCGGGGAGGGGTCGGGGTGGCCGGAGGTGGTGCAGCGGGTGGCCGGAGTAGGCCGAGCTCGGGTGCTCCGGCGGCGGCTGCAGCAGGGCGGCTTGGGGGCGGCGGGACGGCGTGGCGATGTGGGGAACGGGGTGCGGCGGCCCGGGGTAGTATTTATAGGGGAGAGAGGCGCTCGGGGAGGGAAAGAGCAGGGGGATCGGGCGGATCCCGGCGAACCTGGAGGACTCGGGCTCGGGCTCGGTTTTGGAAAGGGGAGAGGAGGAAGGTGACCGAGGGGAGGGGGAGATCGGGCGCTGGGGCCCAGCGCCAGAGAGAGGGGAGCTGGGGCGTTCGGGGAAGTCGGCCGATCTCCTCTACTCGATTAATAAAACAGAAACTAATAAAAAGGCCACGAATAAAAATAATTAATATGGGGTATTATATACCAAAAAAATCAGAAAAATATCCTCTACTCGATTAACATTTTTACAAAGCAAAAATAAAAACTTTAAAAAATGTTTTTTTCAAGAATTCCCTAAATGCTTTATTTTCTTTTTGCAAATATTTTCGCAATAAAACTTTGGCTTTCTTGGCTCCAAATATTTCAGAAATGCCTCGCATTTTCTGAGGGTCATTTTCCTCCGCTCTCTCTTGCATGCAAGAGATCATTTCCCGGCATTTCTCGTGTGAAGAAAAAATAGAAATGCAAAAGGCAAAAGTCGAAAGAATTCAATTGCAAACTTTATTTCAATCAATATGCATAGATGCTTAGCTACAATGTAAAACATTCCCAATTAGGAAAATTGGGATGTTACATTCCAACCGGTATGTTTAAGTACCTCAGCGGACAAAGCCGAAAACTGATTGTCATAATAAACGAGAACTGGTCTCTGATCCAAGGACAAATACTAAATTAAGATACGCTAGGGGTTCATCGCATTATGCAGAAGTTTTGGAGTCATACAAAGCAAATGATAATGGTTTTTTACACCACGGTATAGCCAAACATCATGATTTGCAAGGAGGGCTCCAATGGGGCCCCGCAGTCAAGCTCCTATGGTTAAGTGAAAGACTTAAAGCCACATAGTCCGATTTCCTTGTTTTCTCTCGCACTGCCGCCCTAGGGCACCAAGACATTGGCTAAGGGTAACCATGCGGAAGCCGAAAACACGCCTGATAGCATTTGTGAGGGGCCAAAGCCGATAGCTGGAAATTTTCAGATTTAAAATAACCACACAGGAGTTAATATTTAAAACAAGATAAGACATGGTATACCATGCAAAATAAAATAACATTGTCTCATACCAAAATTCAAACACTTTTAGAGGATAGTGTTTTCATTCAAAGATTACATCTTTGGAACACTTCGCCTCTATAGCCTGAGCACCTTCCATTACAATGCAGAAGTACAACTCGGGGCACCAATGTTCTTTTCCACGCGGTGGAGGTGCGGTGGCCATCTTGGTGGGTTCCACTTTTGGCCAATGCATCATGGTTCTTGCAAAGGCCATCCTAGCTCCCTCGGTGTAGATATACCGCTTCACGATGTTAATGTGGGGCGCAACAACAATCAACTTCTACACCAGGCCAAAACAGCTATTGGGTAGCGACTCTGTTGTCTATAGCCTGAAGCAGAGATCCTTCATTGCCGACTCTGCCATCCTGTGTAGCTCCATCGGCTGTTTCTGCTGATCAGAGACAAGAAGGGGTTGCTCAGGGGCTTGGAACTGTGCCCACAATAGCCTTTGCTCAGATTCACTCTCCTGGGATGCATTATGCTTTGAAGCATCTGCCACCCTCTTCGAGAGATCTGCAAACATGCCTGGAGAATGCCTAACTCGAGTAAGCAATGCAAACCCTTTTCTTCCAAAAATACACTACAGTAAATATCTCTTACCATCTGCAATTTGCTTGATTTGGTGGATCTCCTTCTAATGACTATCTACCTCCTTCCATTCAATTTGAAGTGTGGCGGTTGCCGAGGACAGCTCGGAAGATTTTTCTTTATTTTTCTGCTCAAGGACTTCACATTTAGTGAAGGCATCCTTGAGCTCTTGTTGTACCTTAGTTAGCCTAGCCACGTGCATGTCACCAGCAGACTTGACTGTCAAGAGTTCGGCCACAACCTTTTTGACCACCACCCTCTGTTCGGTAGCTTCCTTCTGGGCCTTTCATAGCTCGGATTTGAGCCTCTTGACACCAGCAGCAACAACTATAATTGTCATGCAAATAAGCCGCAGTTAAGGGCACAAACATTAAACACCTCACTTTGTATGTGAAACTTAAAAGTTTGAAGCTTACCTTGTGCATCATCAAACCGCTTATTCACGCGGTCAAGCTCTTCCTAAGAACTCTTCAGTTTCTGGTACATCTCCGCCAACTCTACGTACTTGGGGGTGTTGCCGAGGTTGAGGCCTATAGCTGGGAATTTTGGACTCTCAAGTTCTTAAATTTTTTGAAATCTTCTGCAAGGCGGTTTTTATCATCCTACCAAATCTTGGGGGCTAGGAGCAACTTTTATACATGGATGTTTTCCGAACTACTTTGTGTTGGGGAACGTTGCATGGGAAACAAAAAAATACTACGCACACGAAGACCTATCATGGTGATGTGCATCTACGAGAGGAGATTAGATCCACATACCCTTGTAGATCGCTCGGCGAGAAGCATTAAGAAACGCGGTTGATGTAGTGGTACAGCTTCGTGATTCAAATAACCATCGTCCCACGATCCGTCCCGATCTAGCACCGAAGGGACGGCACCTCCGCGTTCAGTACACGTATAGCTCGATGATGATCTCAGCCTTCTTGATCCAGCAAGAGAGAGGGAGAAGTAGATGAGTTCTCCGGCAGCATGACGGCGTGTCGGTGTTGGTGATGATTGCTACCTCTTGAGCTTGCATTGGTTTTTCCCTTTAAGAGGAAAGGGTGATGCAGCACAGTAGCGGTAAGTATTTCCCTCAGTTTGAGAACCAAGGTATCAATCCAGTAGGAGTATCAAGGCAAGTCTCCAAAGTACGTACGCAAAAACAAACAAACTTGCACCCAACTCTATAAAGGGGTTGTCAATCCCTTCACGATTGATTGCAAGATGAGATCTGAAGGCGGAAAGTGCAACAAAGTGAAAGTGTAGAGCTGAAAATATGAAGTGAAATAGACCCGAGGGCCATAGTGTTCACTAGAGGCTTCTCTCATGATATCAAATATTACGGTGGGTGAACAAATTACTGTCGAGCAATTGATAGAATCGCGCAAAGTCATGATGATATCTAAGGCAATGATCATACATATAGGAATCACGTCCGAGACAAGTAGACCGATACTGTCTGCATCTACTACTATTACTCCACACATCGACCACTATCCAGCATGCATCTAGTGTATTGAGATCATAACAAACAGAGTAACGCCTTAAGCAAGATGACATGATGTAGGGGGATAAATTCATGCAGTAGATATAAACCCCATCTTTTTACCCTTGATGGCAACAACACGATGCGTGCCTCACTACCCGTTCTGTCATTGGGTGAGTACACCGCACGGTATGAACCCAAAACCAAGCACTTCTCCCATTCCAAGAAATATAGATCAAGTTGGTCAAACAAAACCCACAACTCGAAGAGAATTACAAGGATACAAAATCGTGCATATAAGAGATCAGAGGAGACTCAAATAAAAATCATAGATAATCTAATCATAAATCCACAATTCATCGGATCTCGACAAACACACCGCAAAAGAAGACTACATCAGATAGATCTCCATGAAGATCATGCAGAACTTTGTATTGAAGATCCAAGAGAGAGAAGAAGCCATCTAGCTACTAGCTATGGATCCGAAGGTCTGTGGTGAACTACTCACGCATCATCAAAGAGGCAATGGTGTTGATGAAGAAGCCCTTCGTGTCCGAATCCCCCCTCCGGCATGGCACCAGAGCGTTCCCCGGATGGGATCTTGCGGAGACAGAAGCTCGTGGCGGCGGAAAAGTATTTTCGTGGTTCTCTCCCGTGGTTTCAGATTTTTAGGGAATTTATAGGTGGAAGAAGTAGGGCAAAGGAGCCACGGGGGGGGGGGGGGGGCACAAGCCGGCTAGGGGGCTTGTGACCTCCCCCGGGGTCCTTTGCCTTGGTTCTCAAGTTCCCCACGTATCTTCTGTTATGGAAAAAATCATTCCGAAGATTTTATTCCGTTTGGACTCCGTTTAATATTCTCCTTTGAAAAGGGTCAAAAACACGAAAAAACAGGAACTGGCACTTGGCACTGAGTTAATAGGTTAGTCCCAAAAAAGTTATAAAATGCATACAAAACATCCAAAGATGACAAGGTAATAGCATGGAACCATCAAAAATTACAGATACGTTGGAGACGTATCAATGATCTATTCCTGCAGGGCCCCGCCCGAGTTCCGGAGAAATCTAATCTAGAGGAAGAACTAAGAGGTGTAGATTTGTGTTGCACGTGCCAAAGTTGTGTCTCAAAAACCCTAAACCTCTAGTATATATAGGAGGATACAAGGGGTGGGGCAAAGCCCTAGGGCGCCGGCCAAAGGTGGCCCTCCTTGGGTCGACCGAAGTGGGAGGGAGGAGTCCTACTCCAATCCCACTTGGATTAGGACTCCTTCCATATTTTACCACCTCTTTCGGTTTTTTCCACTTTTCCTCATGGGCTTTCCTTGAATGACTTTGTCATCCCAATATACCTTATTGTACATCCAATAAACCCACGTGGACCCCTTGGGGCGTGGTGGGCCCCCAGAACCCATTCGTCACTCCCGATACACTAGCGGCAATGCCCGAAAACTTTCCGGAATCCAAACACCAACTTCCTATATATCAATCTTTATTTCCAGACCATTCCGGAAACCCTCATGACGTCCGTGATCTCATCCGGGACTCCGAACAACATTCGGTCACCAACAGATATAACTCAACTATACTAAAAACATCATCGAACCTTAAGTATGTAGACCCTGCGGGTTCGAGAACTATGTAGACACGACCCGAGACACTCCTCGGTCAATATCCAATAGAGGGACCTGGATGGTCATATTAGATCCTACATATTCTACGAAGATTTTATCGGTTGAACCTCTGTGCCAAGGATTCATATAATCCCGTATATCATTCCCTTTGTCCTTCGGTATGTTACTTGCCCGAGATATCGTCGGTATGTGTATACCTATTTCAACCTCGTTACGGACAAGTCTCTTTACTCGTTCTATAATACAAGATCCTCGTGACTCACACTTGAGTCACATTGCTTGCAAGGCTTATATGTGATGTTGTATTACCGAGTGGGCCCCGAGATACCTCTCCGTCACACGGAGTGACAAATCCCAGTCTTGATCCATGCTAACTCAACGAACTCCTTCGGAGATACCTGTAGAGCACCTTTATAGTCACCCAGTAACGTTGTGATGTTTGATACACACAAGGTATTCCTTCGGTGTCAGTGAGTTACATGATCTCATGGCCATAGGAATGAATACTTGACACGCGGAAAACTATAGCAACAAAATGACACGATCACATGCTACGTTTATAATTTGGGTCTTGTACATCACATGATTCTCCTAATGATGTGATCCTGTTATCAAGTGACAACACTTGTCTATGGCCAGGAAACCTTGACCATCTTTGATCAACGAACTAGTCAACTAGAGGCACACTAGGGACAGTGTGTTGTATATGTATCCACACATGTATTTGAGTTTCCAATCAATACAATTATAGCATGGATAATAAAAGATTATCGTGAACAAAGAAATATAATAATAACTAATTTATTATTGCCTCTAGGGCATATTTCCAACAGTCTCCCACTTGCACCATGATCTAGTTCACATCACCATGTGATTTTAATGAATCCAAAACCCATACAGTTCCGTGGTTTGATCACATCTTTCTTGTGAGAGAGGTTTTAGTCAACGGTCTTGAACCTTTCATACCGTGTGAGATTTACAAATCTTTATGTCATCTTATAGATGCTGCTACTACGTGCTATTCAGAAATATTCCAAATATCTACTCTAATATACGAATCCATTTTACTACTCATAGTTATTCGGATTAGTGTCAAAGCTTGCATCGACATAACCCTATACGACGAACTCTTTAACCACCTCCATAATCGAGAAAAATTCCTTAGTCCATTAGTTACTAAAGATAACTTTGATCGTTGTTCAGTAATTCAATCCTGGATCACTCTGTGTACCTCTTAACAAACTTGTGGCAAGGCACACATGAGGTGCACTACACAGCATGGCATACTTTAGAGTCTATGGCTAAGGCATAGGGGACGACCTTTCGTCCTTTCTCTTTCTTTTGTCGTGGTCGGGCTTTGAGTCACACTCAAATTCACACCTTACAACACAGCCAAGAACTCCTTCTTTGTTGATCTATTCTGAACTCCTTCAAAAACTTGTCAACGCATGCATTTCATTGAAAGTTTTGATCTATCTCCATAGATCTTGATGCTCAATTTTCAAGTCGCTTTATCCAGGTCTTCCTTTGAGAAACCCCTTTCAAACAACCCTTTATGATTTACAAAAATTCTACATTACTTCCGATCAACAATATGTCAACCACATATACCTATAAGAAATTCTATATTGCTCCCACTCACTTCTTTGGAAATACAAGTTTCTCATAAACCTTGTACAAACCCAAAAGCTTTGATCATCCCATCAAAGCGTATATTGCAACTCCGAGATGCTTGCACCAGTCCATAGAAGGATCGATGGAGCTTGCATACTTGTTAGTATCCTTAGGATCGACAAAACCTTCTTGTTGTATCATATACAACCTTTCCTCAAGGAAATTGTCAAGGAAAAAATGTTTTGACTTCCTATGTGCAATATTTCATAAATAATGCAGCAATTGCTAACATAATTCCAACAGACTTTTAGCATCGCTATGAGTGAGTAAGTCTCATCATATTCAACTCTTTGAACTTGTCGGAAACATCTTTGCGATAAGTCGAGCTTTTTCTTAATGGTGACTTTTCACCATCATCGTTTGTCTTCCTTTTAAAGATCCATCTTTTATTTAATAGTCTTACAACCATCAAGTAGTTCTTCCAAAGTCCACACTTTGTTTCCATTCATGAATCCTCTCTCGGATTTCATGGCCTCGAGCCATTTGTCGGAATCCAGGCCCACCATTGCTTCCCCATATCTCGTAGGTTCATTGTTGTTCAACAACATGACCTCCAAGACAGCGTTACCGTATCACTCTGCAGTAGTACACGACCTTGTCGACCTACGAGGTTTGTAGTAACTTGATCCGAAGCTTAATGATCACCATCATCAGTTTCTACTTCAATTGGTGTAGGCGTCATAGGAACAACTTCCTGCGCCCTGCTACACACTGGTTGAAGTGACGTTTCAATAACCTCATCAAGTTCCACCACTCTCCCACTCAATTCTTTCGAGAGAACTTTTCCTCGAGAAACGACCCATTTCTAGAAACAAAGACTTCGCTTCCGGATCCGAGATAGGAGATGTACCCAACTGTTTTGGATATCCTATGAAGATGCATGTATCCGCTTTGGGTTCGAGCTTATCAGACTGAAACTTTTTCACATAAGCATCGCAGCCCCAAACCACTAAGAAACGACAACTTAGGTTTCTCCAAACCATAGTCTACATTGTGTCATCTCAACGGAAATACGTGGTGCCCTATTTAAAGTGAATGCGGTTGTCTCTAATGCATAACCCATAAACGATAGTTGTAATTCGATAAGAGACATCATAGTATGCACCATATCAAATAGGGCGCGGTTACGACGTTTGGACACACCATCACACTATGGTGTTCTAGGTGGCATGAATTGCGAAACAATTTCCACATTGTCTTAACTGTGTACCAAAAACTCGCAACTCAAATATTCATCTCTATTATCATATCATAGACAGTTTATCCTCTTGTCACGACGATCTTCACTCTGGAATAGCTTTGAACTTTTCAATATTTCATACTTTGTGATTCATTAAGTAAATACTCATGTATCTTACTCAATTCGTCAGTGGAGTAAGAACATAATGATATCCATTGTGCGCCTCAGCACTCATTGGACTGCACACATCAAAAATGTATTGCTTCCAACAAGCTACTTTCTTGTTCCATGTGGTATGATTTTGCATGTCTCAAGTGATTCAAAATCAAGTGAATCCAAACGATCCATCCGCATGGAGTTTCTTCATGCGTTTATACTAATAGGTGTGGTTTGCATGTGTCAAACGTTTCAAAAATGAGTGAGTACAAAGATTCATCAGCATGGAGCTTCTTCATGCAGTTTACACCAACGTGACTCAAGTGGCAGTGCCAGATGTAAGTGGTACTATCATTATTACTTTGTATCTTTTGGCACCAATATCGTGAACATGTGTAGCACTACGATCGATATTCAATAAACCACTGAAGGTAATTATTCAAGCAAATAGAATAACTATTATTCTCTTTAAATGAATAATCGTATAGCAATAAACATGATCCAATCATGTTCATGCTCAACGCAAACACCAAATAATTATTATTTAGGTTTAACACCAATCCCGATGGTAGAGGGAGCGTGCGATGTTTGATCACATCAACCTTGGAAACACTTCCAACACGTATCATCACCTTGCCTTTAGCTAGTCTCCGTTTATTCCGTAGCTTTTACTTCAAGTTACTAATCACTTAGCAACCAAACCGGTATCTAATACCCTCGTGCTACTAGGAGTACTAGTAAAGTACACATCAATATCATGTATATTAAATATAGTTTTGTCGACTTTGCCAGCGTTCTTATCTACCAAGCATCTAGGGTAGCTCTGCCTCAGTAACCGTTCCCGTCATAACAGAAGCACTTAGTCTCGGGTTTTGATTCAATCTTGGGTTTCTTCATTAGAGCAGCAACTGGTTTGCCGTTTCATGAAGTATCCCTTCTAGCCCTTGCCCTTCTTGAAACTAGTGGTTTTACTAACCTTCAACAATTGACGCTCCTTCTTGATTTCTACTTTCGCGGTGTCAAACATTGCGAATCGCTCAAGGATCATCATATCTATCCTTGATATGTTATAGTTCATCACGAAGCTCTAGCAGCTCGGTGGCAGTGACTTTGAAGAACCATCACTATCTCATCTGGAAGATTAACTCCCACTTGATTCAAGCGATTTTTGTACTCAGACAATCTGAGCACATACTCAACGATTGAGCTTTTATCCTTTACTTTGTAGACAAAGAATATTGTCGGAGGTCTCATACCTCTCAACAAGGGCATGAGCATGAAATCTCAATTTCATCTTTTAGAACATCTCTTATGTTCCGTGACGTTTCAACACGTCTTCGGCGCCTTGCTTCTAAGCCTTTAAGTATTACGCACTAAACTATCATGTAGGCATGAAAACGTGTATGTCAGATGTTCGCAACATCCAGAGACGACGCTCGAGGTGCAGCACACTGAGTGGTGCATTAAGGACATAAGCCTTCTGCGCAGCAACGAGGACAATCCTCGGTTTTACAGACTCAGTCTGCAAAGTTTGTTACTATCAACTTTCAACTATATTTTCTCTAGGAACATATAAAAATGTAAAGCTATAGCGCAAGCTACATCATAATTCGCAAAGACCTTTTGACTATGTTCATGATAATTAGTTCAATTAATCATATTACTTAAAAACTCCCACTCAAAAAGTACATCCCTCTAGTCATTTGAGTGGTGCATGATCCAAATCCACTAACTCAAGTCCGATCATCACGTGAGTTGAGTATAGCTTCAGTGGTAAACATATCTACGCTAATCATATCAACTATACGATTCATGCTCGAACTTTCGGTCTCTTGTGTTCCGAGGCCATGTCTGCACATGCTAGGCTCGTCAAGTTTAACCCGAGTGTTCCGTGTGTGCAACTTTTTTGCACCCGTTGTATGTGAACATTGAGTCTATCACACCCGATCATCACGTGGTGTCTCGAAACGACGAGCTGTCGCAACGGTGCACAGTCGGGGAGAACACAATTTCATCTTGAAATTTTAGTGAGGGGTCACCTTATAATGCTACCGTCGTTCTAAGCAAAATAAGGTGCATAAGAGGATTAACATCACATGCAATTCATAAGTAACATGATATGGCCATGATCTTGTGCTTCTTGATCTCCATCACCAAAGCACCGGCATGATATTCTTGTCACCAGCGCCACACCATGATCTTCATCATCGTGCCACCATCGAGGTTGTCGTGCTATCTATGCTATTACTACTAAAGCTATAACCTAGCAATATAGTAAATGCATCTCCAAACACAAACGTAAGCTTAAAGACAACCCTATGGCTCCTGTCGGTTGCTGTAGCATCGACGTGCAAGTCGATATTTAACTATTACAACATGATCATCTCATACATCCAATATATCACATCATGTCTTTGGCCATATCACATTACAAGCATACCCTGCAAAAACAAGTTAGACGTCCTCTAATTTGTTATTCCATGTTATACGTGGTTGCTATGGGTATCTAGTATGATCTCATCTTACTTACACAAACACCACAATGGTGATGTGCAAATTGCTATTTAACCTCTCTCCAAGGACCGCCTCGGTCAAATCCAATTCAACTAAAGTTGAAGAAACATGCACCCGCCAGTCATCTTTATGCAACGAGTTGCATGTTAGTCGATGGAACCAGTCTCTCGTAAGCATACGAGTAATGTCGGTCCGGGACGCTTCAATCCAACAATACCGCTGAATCGGGAAAAGACTAAGGAGGACAGCAAATCGAACATCAACGCCAGCGAAAACCTTTTTGTTCTACTCGATATAACATCTACGCATGAACCTAGCTCTGATACCACTGTTGGGGAATGTTGCATGGGAAACAAAAAATTTCCTACGCACACGAAGACATATCATGGTGATTTTCATCTACGAGAGGAGATTAGATCCACATACCCTTGTAGATCGCTCAATGGGAAGCGTTAAGAAACGTGGTTGATGTAGTGGTACAACTTTGTGATTCAAATAACCGTCGTCCCACGATCCGTTCCGATCTAGCGCCGAACGGACAGCACCTCCGCGTTCACCACACGTACAACTTGATGACGATCTCGACCTACTTGATCCAGCAAGAGATACGGAGAAGTAGATGAGTTATCCGGCAACGTGACGGTGCGCCGGTGTTGGTGATGATCTATTCCTGCACGGCTCCGCTCGAGCTTTGCAGAAATCTAACCTAGAGGAAGAACTACGAGTTGTAGGTTTGAGTTGCACGTGGCAAAGTTGTGTCTCAAAAATCCCTGCAACTCTAGTATATATAGGAGGAACCAAGGGGTGGGGCAAAGCCTGTTAGGGAACGTCGCATGGGAAACAAAAAATTTCCTACGTGCACGAAGACCAATCATGGTGATGTCCATCTACGAGAGGGGATATTCGATCTACGTACCCTTGTACATGGCACAACAGAAGCGTTAAGAAACGCGGTTGATGTAGTGGAACGTCCTCACGTCCCTCGATCCGCCCCGTGAACTGTCCCGCGATTAGTCCCACGATCTAGTGCCGAACGGACGGCACCTCCGCGTTCAGCACACGTACAACTCGATGATGATCTCGGCCTTCTTGATCCAGCAAGAGAGACGGAGAGGTAGATGAGTTCTCCGGCAGCGTGACGCGCTCCGGAGGTTGGTGATGATCTTATCTCGGTAGGGCTCCGCCCGAGCTCCACAGAAACGCGATCTAGAGGTAAAACCGTGGAGATATGTGGTCGGGCTGCCGTGGCAAAGTTGTCTCAAATCAGCCCTAAAACCTCCGTATATATAGGGGGGAGAGGGGGAGCCTTGCCTTGGGGTCCAAGGACCCCCAAGGAGTTCGGCCGAGTCAAGGGGGGCAACCCTCCCCTTCCAAACCGAATCCAACTAGGTTTGGAAGGAGGAGTCCTTCCCCTTTTTCCCACCTCCCCTTTTTTTCTCTTTGATTTTCTTCCTATGGCGCATAGGGCCTTCTTGGGCTGTCCCACCAGCCCACTAAGGGCTGGTGCGCCACCCCCAAGGACTGTGGGCTTCCCCGGGGTGGGTTGCCCCCTCCCGGCGAACACCCGGAACCCATTCGTCATTCCCGGTACATTCCCGGTAACTCCGAAAACCTTCCGGTAATCAAATGAGGTCATCCTATATATCAATCTTCGTTTTGGGACCATTCCGGACACCCTCGTGACGTCCGTGATCTCATCCGGGACTCCGAACAACATTCGGTAATCAACCATATAACTCAAATACGCATAAAACAACGTCGAACCTTAAGTGTGCAGACCCTGCGGGTTCGAGAACTATGTAGACATGACCCGAGAGACTCCTCGGTCAATATCCAATAGAGGGACCTGGATGCCCATATTGGATCCTACATATTCTATGAAGATCTTATCGTTTGAACCTCAGTGCCAAGGATTCATATAATCCTGTATGTCATTCCCTTTGTCCTTCGGTATGTTACTTGCCCGAGATTCGATCGTCAGTATCCGCATACCTATTTCAATCTCGTTTACCGGCAAGTCTCTTTACTCGTTCCGTAATACAAGATCCCGCAACTTACACTAAGTCACATTGCTTGCAAGGCTTGTGTGTGATGTTGTATTACCGAGTGGGCCCCGAGATACCTCTCCGTCACATGGAGTGACAAATCCCAGTCTCGATCCATACTAACTCAACGAACACCTTCGGAGATACCTGTAGAGCATCTTTATAGTCACCCAGTTACGTTGCGACGTTTGATACACACAAAGCATTCCTCCGGTGTCAGTGAGTTATATGATCTCATGGTCATAGGAACAAATACTTGACACGCAGAGAAAAGTAGCAACAAAATGACACGATCAACATGCTACGTCTATTAGTTTGGGTCTAGTCCATCACGTGATTCTCCTAATGACGTGATCCCGTTATCAAACAACAACACTTTGTTCATAATCAGAAGACCCTGACTATATTTTATCAACTGGCTAGCCAACTAGAGGCTTCCTAGGGACAGTGTTTTGTCTATGTATCCACACATGTATATAAGTCTTCATTCAATACAATTATAGCATGGATAATAAACGATTATCATGAACAAAGAAATATAATAATAACTAATTTATTATTGCCTCTAGGGCATATTTCCAACAGTCTCCCACTTGCACTAGAGTCAATAATCTAGTTCACATCTCCATGTGATTCCAACGAATCCAACACCCATATAGTTCTGGGTCTGATCACGTCTTGCTCATGAGAGAGGTTTTAGTCAACGTTCTGAAACTTTCAGATCCGTGCGTTCTTGACAAATCTTTATGTCATCTTATAGATGCTGCTACTACGTGCTATTCGGAAATGCTCGAAATATCTACTCTACTATACGAATCTGTTTCACTACTCATAGTTATTCGGATTAGTGTCAAAGCTTGCATCAACGTAACCCTTTACGACGAACTCTTTAACCACCTCCATAATCGAGAAAAATTCCTTAGTCTATTTATTTACTAAGGATAACTTTGACCGCTGATCAGTGATTCAATCCTGGATCACTCTGTGTACCTCTTAACTGACTTGCCGCAAGGCACACATCAGGTGCGGTACTCACCATGGCATACTTTAGAGTCTACGGCTAAGGCATAGAAGACGACCTTCGTCTATTCTCTTTATTCTGCCGGGGTCGGGTTTTGAGTCTTACTCAAATTCACACCTCACAACGCAACCAAGAACTCCTTCTTTGCTGATCTATTTTGAACTCCTTCAAAAACTTGTCAAGGCATGCATCTTGTTGAAACTTCCATTAAGCGCTTTCGATCTATCTCCATAGATCTTTGATGCTCAACGTTTCAAATAGCGCAATCCAGGTACTCCTTTGAAAACTCCTTTCAAACTACCTTGTATGCTTTACAGAAATTCTACATTACTTCTGATCCACAATATGTCAACCACATATACTTATCAGAAATTCTATAGTTCTCCCACTCACTTCTTTGGAAATACAAGTTTCTCATAAACCTTGTACCAACCCAAACTCTTTGATCATCTCATCAAAGTGTATATTCCAACTCCGAGATGCTTGCACCAGTCCAATGAAGGATCGCTGGAGCTTGCATACTTGCTAGTATCTTTAGGATCGACAAAACCTCCTGGTTGTATCACATACAATGTTTGCTCAAGGAAACCGTCGAGGAAACAATGTTTTGACATCCTATGTGCAATATTTAATAAATAATGCAACAACTACTAACATAATTCTAACAGACTTTTAGCATCGCTACGAGTGAGAAAGTCTCATCATAGTCAACTTGTTTGATCTTGTCGGAAACATCTTTGTGACAAGTCGAGCTTTTAATAGTGACTTATCACCATCGTCGTATGTCTTCCTTTTAAAGATCCATCTTTACTCAATAGTCCTATGACCATCAAGTAGTTCTTCCAAAGTCTACACTTCGTTTTCATACATGGATCCTCTCTCGGATTTCATGGCTTCCAGCCATTTGTCGGAATCCGGGCCCACCATTGCTTTCTCCATAACTCGTAGGTTCACTGTTGCTCAACAACATGACCTCCAAGACAGGGTTACCATACCACTCTGCAGTAGTACACGACCTTGTCAATCTACGAGGCTTGTAGTAACTTGATCCGATGCTCGATGATCACCATCATCATCTTTCACTTCAATTGGTGTAGGCGCCACGGGAACAACTTCCTGTGCCCTGCTACACACTGGTTGAAGTGATGGTTCAATAACCTCATCAATTTCTACTACCCTCCCACTCAATTCTTTCGAGAGAAACCATTCCTCGAGAAAGGATCCGTTTCTAGAAACAAACACTTTGCTTTCGGATCTGAGATAGGAGATGTACCTAACTGTTTTGGATATCCTATGAAGATGCATTTATCCGCTTTGGGTTCGAGCTTATCAGACTGAAACTTTTTCACAGAAGTGTCGAAGCCCCAAACTTTCAAGAAACGACAATTTAGATTTCTCTAAACCTCAGTCTATACTGTGTCATCTCAACGGAAATACGCAGTGCCCTATTTAAAGTGAATGGGTTGTCTCTAATGCATAACCCATAAACGATAGTGGTAATTTGATAAGAGACATCATAGCATGCACCATACCAAATAGTGCGTGGCTATGACGTTCAGACACATCATCACACTATGATGTTCCAGGTGGCATGAACTGCGAGACAATTTCCACATTGTCTTAACTGCGTGCCAAAACTCGTAACTCAGATATTCATTTCTATGATCATATCGTAGACAATTTATCCTCTTGTTACGACGAACTTCACTCCGAAACAGAATTGAACTTTTCAATATTTCGGACTTGTGATTCATTAAGTAAATACTCTTGTATCTTCTCAAATCGTCATTGAAGTAAGAACATAATGATATCCACTGCCTGCCTCAGCACCCATTGGGTTGCATACATCGAAATGTATCACTTCCAACAAGTTACTATCTTGTTTCATGTCAATGAAAACAAGTCCTTGCTCATGTGGTATGATTTGCATGTCACTAGTGATTCAAAATCAAGTGAGTATAAAGATCCATCAGCATGGAGCCTCTTCATGTAATTTATACCAACATGACTCAAGCGGCAGTGCCACAACTAAGTAGTACTATCATCATTACCTTGTATCTTTTGGCACCAATATCATGAACATGTGTATCACTACGATCGAGATTCAATAAACCATTGGAGGTGATTATTCAAGCAAATAGAGTAACCATTATTCTCTTTAAATGAGTAATCGTATTGCAATAAACAAGATCCAATCATGTTCATGCTTAACGCAAGCACCAAATAACAATTATTTAGGTTTAACACCAATCCCGATGGTAGAGGAAGTGTGCGATGTTTTGATCATATCAATCTTGGAGACACTTCCAACACGTATCGTCACCTCGCCTTTAGCTAGTCTCCGTTTATGCCGTAGCTATCATTTCGTGTTGCTAATTACTAAGCAACCGAACTGGTATCCAATACCCTGATGCTACTAGGAGTACCAGTAAAGTACACATCAACATCATGTATATCAAATATACTTCTTTCGACTTTTGCCAGCCTTCTTATCTACCAAGTATCTAGAGTTGCTCCGCCTCAGTGACTGTTCCCCTCACTACAGAAGCACTTAGTCTCGGGTTTGGGTTTAATCTTCGGTCTCTTCATTAGTGCAGCAACTGTTTTGCCGTTTCACGAAGTATCCCTTCTAGCCCTTGCCTTTCTTTGAAACTTAGTGGTTTTACTAACCATCAACTATTGATGCTCCTTCTTGATTTCTACTTTCGCAGTGTCAAACATCGCGAATCGCTCAAGGATCATTGTATCTATCCTTGATATGTTATAGTTCATCACGAAGCTCTCACAGCTTGGTGGCAGTGGCTTTGGAGAACCATCACTATCTCATCTGGAAGATTAAGTCCCACTTGATTCAAGCGGTTGTCGTACTCAGACAATCTGAGCACACGCTCAACGATTGAGCTTTTCTCCTTTACTTTGTGGACAAAGAATCTTGTTGGAGGTCTCGTACCTCTTAACAAGGGCACAAGCATGAAATCACAACTTCATCTCTTTAGAACATCACTTATGTTCCATGACGTCTGAAAACGTCTTCGGCGCCTTGCTTCTAAGCCATTAAGTATTTTGCACTGAACTATCGTGTAGTCATCAGAAACGTGTATGTCGGATGTTCACAGCATCCACAGACGACCCTCGAGGTGCAGCACACCGAGTGGTGCATTAAGGACATAAGCCTTCTGCGCAGCAACGAGGACAATCCTCGGTTTTACAGACTCAGTCTGCAAAGTTTGCTACTATCAACTTTCAACTATATTTTCTCTAGGAACATATAAAAACAGTAGAGCTATAGCGCAAGCTAAATCGTAATTCGCAAAGACCATTAGACTATGTTCATGACAATTTAGTTCAATTAATCATATTACTTAAGAACTCCCACTCAAAAAGTACATCTCTCTAGTCGTTTGAGAGGTACATGATCCAAATCCACTATCTCAAGTCCGATCATCACGTGAGTCGAGAATAGTTTAAGTCATAAGCATCTCTATGCTAATCATATCGACTATACGATCCATGCTCGACCTTTCGGTCTCATGTGTTAAGAGGCCATGTCTGCACATGCTAGGCTCGTCAAGCTTAACCCGAGTGTTCCGCGTGTGCAACTATTTTGCACCCGTTGTATGTGAACGTTGAGTCTATCACACCCGATCATCACGTGGTGTCTCGAAACGACTAACTGTCGCAACGGTGCACAGTCGGGGAGAACACAATTTCTTCTTGAAATTTTAGTGAGAGATCACCTGATAATGCTACCGTCGTTCTAAGCAAAATAAGGTGCAAAAAAGGATTAACATCACATGCAATTCATAAGTGACATGATATGGCCATCATCACGTGCTCCTTGATCTCCATCACCAAAGCACCGGCACGATCTTCTTGTCACCGTCGCCACACCATGATCTCCATCAACGTGTCGCCATCGTGGTTGTCGTGCTACTCATGCTATTACTACTAAAGCTATATCCTACCAAAATAGTAAACGCATCTGCAAGCACAAACGTTAGTTTAAAGACAACCCTATGGCTCCTGCCGGTAGCCGTACCATCGACGTGCAAGTCGATATTATCTATTACAACATGATCATCTCATACATCCAATATATCACATCACATCGTTGGCCATATCACATCACAAGCATACCCTGCAAAAACAAGTTAGACGTCCTCTAATTTTGTTGTTGCATGTTTTACGTGGTGACCATGGGTATCTAGTAGGATCGCATCTTACTTACGCAAACACCAGAACGGAGATATATGAATTGCTATTTAACCTCATCCAAGGACCTCCTCGGTCAAATTCGATTCAACTAAAGTTGGAGAAACTGACACTTGCCAGTCATCTTTGAGCAACGGGGTTACTCGTAGCGATGAAACCAGTCTCTCGTAAGCGTACGAGTAATGTCGGTCCAAGCCGCTTCAATCCAACAATACCGTGGAATCAAGAAAAGACTAAGGAGGGCAGCAAAACGCACATCACCGCCCACAAAAACTTTTGTGTTCTACTTGAGAAGACATCTACGCATGAACCTAGCTCATGATGCCACTGTTGGTTATGGGAACGTCGCATGGGAAACCAAAATTTTCCTACGCGCACGAACACCTATAATGGTGATGTCCATCTACGAGAGGGGATATTCGATCTACGTACCCTTGTAGATCGCATAGCAGAAGCATTAAGAAAGGCGGTTGATGTAGTGGAACGTCCTCACGTCCCTCGATCCGCCCCACAAACCGTCCCGCGATTAGTCCCACGATCTAGTGCCGAACGGACGGCACCTCCGCGTTTAGCACACGTATAGCTCGATGATGATCTCGGCCTTCTTGATCCAGCAAGAGAGACGGAGAGGTAGATGAGTTCTCCGGCAGCATGATGGTGCTCCGGAGGTTGGTGATGATCTTATCTCGGCAGGGCTCCGCCCGAGCTCCGTAGAAACGCGATCTAGAGGTAAAACCGTGGAGATATGTGGTCAGGCTGCCATGGCAAAGTTGTCTCAAATCAGCCCTAAAACCTCCGTATATATAGGGGGAAGAGGGGGAGCCTTGCCTTGGGATCCAAGGACCCCCAAGGAGTTCGGCCGAGTCAAGGGGGGCAACCCTCCCCTTCCAAACCGAATCCAACTATGTTTGGAAGGAGGAGTCCTTCCCCTTTTTCCCACCTCTCTTTTTTTTCTCTTTGATTTTCTTCCTATGGCGCATAGGGCCTTCTTGGGCTGTCCCACCAGCCCACTAAGGGCTGGTGCGCCACCCCCAAGGCCTATGGGCTTCCCCGGGGTGGGTTGCCCCCTCCCGGCTAACACCCGGAACCCATTCGTCATTCCCGGTACATTCTCGGTAACTCCGAAAACCTTCCGGTAATCAAATGAGGTCATCCTATATATCAATATTCATTTCCGTACCATTCCGGAAACCCTCGTGCTGTCCGTGATCTCATTCGGGACTCCGAACAACATTCGGTAACCAACCATATAACTCAAATACGCATAAAACAACGTTGAACCTTAAGTGTGCAGACCCTGCGGGTTCGAGAACTATGTAGACATGACCCGAGAGACTCCTCGGTCAATATCCAATAGCGGGACCTGGATGCCCATATTGGATCCTACATATTCTACGAAGATCTTATCGTCTGAACCTCAATGCCAAGGATTCATATAATCCCGTATGTCATTCCCTTTGTCCTTCGGTATGTTACTTGCCCGAGTTTCGATCGTCACTATCCGCATACCTATTTCAATCTCGTTTACCGGCAAGTCTCTTTACTCGTTCAGTAATACAAGATCCCGCAACTTACACTAATTCACATTGCTTGCAAGGCTTGTATGTGATGTTGTATTACCGAGTGGGCCCCGAGATACCTCTCCGTCACACGGAGTGACAAATCCCAGTCTCGATCCATACTAACTCAACGAACACGTTCGGAGATACCTGTAGAGCATCTTTATAGTCACCCAGTTACGTTGCGACATTTGATACACACAAAGCATTCCTCCGGTGTCAGTTAGTTATATGATCTCATGGTCATAGGAACAAATACTTGACACGCAGAAAACAGTAGCAACAAAATGACACGATCAACATGCTACGTCTATTAGTTTGGGTCTAGTCCATCACGTGATTCTCCTAATGACGTGATCCCGTTATCAAACAACAACACTTTGTTCATAATCAGAAGACCCTGACTATCTTTGATCAACTGGCTAGCCAACTAGAGGCTTGCTAGGGACAATGTTTTGTCTATGTATCCACACATGTATATAAGTCTTCATTCAATACAATTATAGCATGGATAATAAACGATTATCATGAACAAAGAAATATAATAATAACTAATTTATTATTGCCTCTAGGGCATATTTCCAACAAAGCCCTAAGGCGTCGGCCAAAGGTGGCCCTCCTTGGGTCGGCCGAAGTGGGAGGGAGGAGTCCTACTCGAATCCCACTTGGATTAGGTCTCCTTCCTTGTTTTCCCACCTCTTTTGGTTTTTCCACTTTTTCCTCACGGGCTTTCCTTGGATGACTTTGTCAGCCCATTATACCTTATTATACATCCAATAAACCCACGTGGAACCCTTGGGGCGTGGTGGGCCCACCCAGTGCACCCCCGGAACCCATTCGTCACTCCCGGTACACTGTCGGCAATGCCCAAAAACTTCTCGGAATCCAAACACCAACTTCCTATATATCAATCTTCGTTTCCGGACCATTCCGTAAACCCTCGTGACATCCATGATCTCAACCGAGACTCTGAACAACATTCGGTCACGAACACATATAACTCAACTATACTAAAAACATCATCGAACCTTAAGTGTGCAGACCATGCGGGTTCGAGAACTATGTAGACATGACCCGAGACACTCCTCGGTGAATATCCAATAGCGGGACCTGGAAGCCCATATTAGATCCTACATATTCTATAAAGATCTTATCGGTTGAACCTCTGTGCCAAGGATTCATATAATCCCGTATATCATTCCCTTTGTCCTTCGGTATGTTACTTGCCCGTGATTTGATCGTCAGTATCCGTATACCTATTTCAACCTCGTTACCGGCAAGTCTCTTTACTCGTTCCGTAATACAAGATCCCCGTGACTCACACTTGAGTCACATTGCTTGCAAAGTTTATATGTGATGTTGGATTACCGAGTGGGCCCCGAGATACCTCTCCGTCACACGGAGTGACAAATCCCAGTCTTGATCCATGCTAACTCAACGGACACCTTGACTGGCACTCTCTGGCAATAGCTAGACGAATGCTGATTCTGTGACAACAAGCCTTCCCCTGCAACGGCACCAGAAGAATTCTGCTAGCACTCCCCGGCAACAAAACTAGAAGAATATTGTTGATGGCCCACCAGCGCGTGGGTTCGCAGCAGTTTTCGAGGGTAGAGTATTCGACTCAAATTTGTTGATTGCCAAAGAGGAGGTGAGGGAATACTCTCGAGTATTAGCATCTGAATGTGTCAGATTCAACCACACCTGAAAGATTAGTATCTGCAAGCAAAGTAGTAACAACAAAGTAGTATGATAACAACGGTGTCAGAAACGATCCGTTGACACGGCAGACTATTTCTAACGATTGTATCAAGGGCGCCAAGTTGCCTCATTGATGGAAATTGTCAGTTCCCGTCAACATCAAGAGAATAAAAAGTGTAGCAGGTAGCAGAAGTGTAACGAGTAACAACAGTGGCAAGGAACAACAGTAGTGACAGCAGTAGCAAGTAGCAACAGTAGCAAGCAACAGTAGTAGCAACAGTAGCAGCAGAGCAAGACAAGTAACAGCAGCAGAGCAAGACGAGTAACAGCAGCAGTAGGACAAACTCGTAGGCAATGGGTCGGTGATTTGTTTGGATGATATTCATCATGCAACAGTTATAACACGGAGAGATATGTGGCTAGCTCCTGTTCGTCAATGTGATGTAGGCATGCATTCCGTGTGTCGTCATACGTGCTTAGGGAAAAGAACTTGCATGACATCTATTGTCCATCCCTCCCATGGCAGCGGGGTCCAAAAGGAAACTACGGGATATTAAGGTTATCCTTTTAATAAAGAACCGGAACAACGCATTAGCACTTGGTGAACACATGAACTCCTCAAACTATGGTCATCACCAGGAGTGGTTCCGGTTATTGTCACTCCGGGGTTGCCGGATCATAACACATAGTAGGTAACTACAACTTGCAAGATCGGATCTAAAACACACATATATTGGTGACAACATAATAATTTCAGATCTGAAATCATGGCACTCGGGCCCTAGTGACAAGCATTAAGCATGGCAAAGTAGTAGCAACATCAATCTCAGAACATAGTGGATACTAGGGATCAATCCCCATCAAAACTAACTTGATTACATGATAGATCTCATCCTACTCATCACCGTCCAGCGAGCCTACAAATAGATTACTCACGAACAACCAAGAGCATCATGGAATTAGAGAGGGAAGAATGTTGATGATGACGATGGCGACGATTTCCCCTCTCTGGAGCCCAAAACGGACTCCAGATCTGCCCTCTAGATGAAGAACAGGTTGTGGCGGCGCCTCCGTATCGCAAACGCGATGAAATCTTCTCGTTTTATTTTTTCTAGGACGAAAGTGAACTTATAGAGCTAAGATTGGGGGCGGCAGAGCCGTGTGGGCCCCACAAGCTTGCCCACCGCCACCAGGGGGTGGCGGTGGCAGGGCTTGTGGCCCACTGGCCCACCCCCTCAGGTGGATCTTTGCGCAAGTATTTTTCATATTTTCCAAAAATGTTCCCCGTAAATTTTCAGGACGTTCTGAGAACTTTGATTTCTGCACAAAAATAACACCAAGGCAATTCTGCTGAAAACAGCGTCAGTCCAGGTTAGTACCATTCAAATCATGCAAATTAGAGTCCAAAACAAGGGTAAAAGAGTTTGGAAAAGTAGATACGATGGAGATGTATCAACTCCCCCAACCTTAAAACCTTGCTTGTCCTCAAGCAACTCAGTTGACAAACTGAGAGAAAAAGAAAAACTTTGACAAACTATGTTTGATCTTGTTGTTGCAACTATGTCTAACTCATAACCAGAATTTCAGCAAGATCACAAGTTAAACACATAAGCAAGTGACACAAAGGTCTCACGGTAAACAAATATCAATGGCATAATCAGCTAACGAGGAAATAATAAAGAGTTTCAAATACCAACACTTCAATCAAAACAAGCTTGAAGCAATATGAATAGGTGGTATCTCGCTAGCTCTTTCTGAGACCGCAAAACATAAATGCAGAGCACTTCCAAAGATCAAGGGCTGACTAAACATTGTAATTCATAGCAACAAAGATCCAGTCATAGTCATACTCAATATCGATCAAAATCAAAGCATAAAAATGATAGAGGTGCTCTCTAATTGGTGCTTATATAAGAGGAGGATGACTCGACGGGAAAATAAATAGACAGGCCCTTCGCAGAGGGAAGCATTGATTTGCAGAGGTGCCAGAGCTCAAGCTTTGAAAACAGAGATAATAATTTTGGGTGGCACACTTTCATTGTCAACGCAATGACCAAGAGTTCTCAATATCTTCCATGCTACTCATGCTATAGGCGGTTCCCAAACAGAAAAGTAAAGTTTTAACTCCCCCACCACCAATCAATCACACTCCACGACTAGCCGAATCCTCGGGTACCGTCCATACTAACATCAATCCGGGGGGACTCTTGTTTTACAGTTATATTTTCGATTTAAGCGTGGAACTGGGGGAGGCTCCTCCAGCTGCTGAATGCTTTGCCTGATCACCCTCTTGAGAATAATGAAATACTTGATATCTTCTATAATGGACTCACCGATGCTTCTAGAGACCACCTAGATAGTTGTGTTGGTTGTGTTTTTAGGGAACGAACCGTAGGACAATCTGAAATTCTATTGAATAATATCTTGTGCAAAGAGAATGCTTGGACTATTCCCGAATCACCTCCTAAGCCAACTCCAAAGAGAAGAGGTATTCTATTCCTCAGTCCTGAAGATATGCAAGAAGCTAAGAAAACTATGCGAGAGAAAGGCATTATATCTGAAGATGTCAAAAATCTACCACCTATCGAAGAGATCCATGGTCTTGATAACCCGATACAGGTAGTAGAAGTAAATTCTCTGCGTAGGTTTGATGAGAGTGACATTTCTTTTGATAAACCTGCCAGGTTATGCCTGGATGAATTTGATAACTTTGTTGCCAAACAACAAAGTTTCAATGATTATGTTAGCAGACAATTGGAACAGAGTGCTCGTATGCTTAGTCATTTAAGTGTTTGTGTGGACAGAAACGTCAATGATCTTAAACTTCTGAGTAAACATGCCTCTATGGTTACTACTCACGTAGAACAAGTACTTAAAGCTCAGAATGACTTGCTCAATGAGTTAAATGACAATTCTGTTAGAGTCGTCACTAGAGGCGGCACATTGACCCAGGAACCTTTGTATCCTAAGGGTCATCCTAAGAGAATTGAACAAGATTCTCCAGGAGTTAGCACTAATGCCCCTTGTCATCCTAGGAAGAAGAAGAAAGATGATAGGAATTTGCACGCTAGCAACCCTGTTGCTGCTACACCTGAGAGTCCAAACGATGTCTCTGTCTCTGATGCTGAAACACAATCTGGTGATGAACATGAGCCTAATGATAATATCAATAGTGATGTTCATGATGATGCTCAACCTAGCAATGATAAGGATGTGGAGATTGAACCTAGTCTTGATAACCCACAGCCTAAGAATAAGAGATACGATAAGAATGACTTCTCTGCTAGGAAGCATGTTATAGAAAGGGAACCATGGGTTCAGAAACCCATGCCCTTTCCTCCCAAACCATCCAAGAAAAAGGATGATGAGGATTTTGAGCGTTTCGTTGAAATGATCAGACCTGTCTTTCTGCAAATGCGTTTGATAGATATGCTCAAAATGTCTCCGTATACTAAGTACATGAAAGATATTGTGACTAATAAGAGGAGGATACCTGAGGTTGAGATTTCCACCATGCTTGCTAATTATACCTTCAATGGTGGAACTCCTAAGAAACTAGGTGATCCCGGTGTGCCCACTATACCTTGCTCCATTAAAGGCAACTAGGTTAGAACTCCTTTATGCAATCTTGGAGCTGGTGTTAGTGTTTTGCCTCTCTCTCTTTATCATGGACTTGAACTGGATAAGTTGACACCCACTGAAATCTCTCTGCAAATGGCCGACAAATCAACTGCTTTCCCAATCGGCATTTGCGAGGATGTGCCTGTTGTGGTTGCTAACGTTACTATCTAAACGGACTTTGTTATTCTGGATATTCCCGATGACGATGCCATGGCGGTCATCCTTGGAAGACCCTTTTTAAACACTACAACGGCTGTTATAGAATGCAACAAAGGCAATGTCACTTTCCATGTCAACGGTAATGAGCATACGGTGCACTTTCCGCAGAAACAATATCAAGTACACTGCATCAATGCTATCGAAAAAACTTCATCAATTCTTATTGGGAGCTTTGAATGCCCTATTCCTCCTGTTAAGATGAAGTACGGTTTGCTTGTTGGGGAGATACACATCCCCATTGAGGTGACCTAGTGACTATTCGAAAATTCTCAGTCTTCTTTTGTGATTCGAAAAAGTTTGTCAAGGAGACTTGATCAACCTCATTGACAGATTTCTTTCAATGACCATGAGATGGATGAATCGAGGAGTCCAAAACCTCTGTTCCAAGCTTTCACCTTCGGTTGCTTGGAAGAAAAATGATAGATTATTTTAGTTTTCCCTGTTTTCTGTTTTAGCGTCCCGTGGAAAAGTACCCCGAAAATAAAAGTTCTCCGAACGTCCTGAAAATCAAGTATGATTTTTTCTGGAATTTTTGAAAAATACTGAGACGAAGAGCTAGTCTGGGGGCTGAACCAGTGGGCCACAAGCCCTGGAGGCACGGGCACCCCCCCTGGCCGCGCCTACCTGGCTTGTGGGGCCCACGTGCACCCCCTCCACTCATTCTAGCTCCCATATGCTTCTCCTACCTCCAGAAAAAATCGTTTCACACCTCAAACCCGTGTTCTTGCTCTTCTTGCTGGGATTTTCGATCTCCTTGCTCAAAGCACCATTCTCCAAACTATTTTGGGGAAATTACTCCTTGGTAAGTGACTCCTCCATTGGTCCAATTAGTTTTTGCTTTAGTGCCTTATACTTCGCGTATTTGTGCTACCTTGGTGACCCTGTTCTTAAGCTTTGCATGCTAATTTTAGCTGGTCCCAAGTAGTTTTGATGCGTAATATGGCCTCTAGGCACTTGTGGGAGTAGTTGCTATGAGTTTTGTTGAGCCTTGTTCGCTTTTCCATAGAGTCACTAAAAATTTCAGAAATTTTCAGAGATAGAAAAGGGAAAAGATGACGAGGTTCTTAAGAGGCTCTTCAAGTCGTGACCCCAAGGATGATGGAAGTGAGAAGAAGCCCAAGTATTCGGTCCCTCGAGTTGCAGAAGTTCGAGCGTGCGAATGGCCAAGCGATGTGTTCCTACGCGCTGCCGGACTTTATGAGGACTTTTATCACTTGGTGGAGAACGTAGGCCTTACCGCCTTCGTTGAAGATAAGTGTCCATACCTCCTCCTCACTAATATATTTGTGCGAAGCTTTAACTTCTTTCCGAGGAAGAATCCTCCTATGGTTGAGTTCAAATCATATGATATCCCCCAGCGCATGTCAATCCAGATTTTTGCAATGTTTGCAAATTACCTTATGTTGGGGATATTCATGAACCTCGTCCACGGGACTTGGAGGCTTTCATCGATACAATTGTTGTAGGACAGGAGAGAGGAGTGTCTTGCGCTAGAGCTGCTAGCATTCATTTTCCCGTACTGTGGTACTTCTCACTATTTGTGGGAAAATGTTTGATTGGCCGTGGGAAAGCTGGGTCCCTTAGCTCCCCAGATCATGCGGTCTTGCGCGAAGCCCTTTATAACGATCAAACTCATAGCTTGGGCGCTATAGTAGCTCAACGGTTGAACATGAACTGTTCTAAAGGTCTTGTCTATGGAGGTATCTATGCTACCCGTCTCGCCAGACACTTTGAGATACCTATTAGACTGGACGAGGAAGAAGAGATTCTTCTTCCTGAGAGATATCTAGATTATGATAGCATGGTTCGCCATGAATTTCTTGATAGAGATATAAATAGAAGGATGATTTATAACCTGGTATTTAGTCAGGGTACTCGTGAGACTATTACTTTGCCTGCTCCTTCTTTGTTCAAATCTTCATGCAGGTAGGTACATTATTATGCCCTCGGATATCTACGCATACTGGGGCTTGGCTCAACCACAGGTGCCCGTGCCCGAGCCACCAGTCGAGTACCAGACGCCAGTTTATCAGTGGGAGCCAGAGGAGCTCACACAGCAGTGGCATCCTCAGTCCACTCCGGAGTACCCCGGAGCTGGTTATTTTGCTCCTTGGGAGTAGACCAACTTAGGCCAAAAGCCTAAGCTTGCGGGAGTACGTGTTTCTCACCGACTTTACATTCTCGCTTATCCTTTCACTTTGTTCGTCGGTGTTCACACTTTGCCACTGTATCATCCATGCTAGTTTATTTTCTTTTTCTCATTTTCTTTTCGTGTGTCTGTCTAGTTTGAGAAAACGTAAAAATATTTTCTTGTTCTTCTTTTGCTTGTTGGGAGCTTTCCCGTGTAAACAGTTTTCTTTTTCTTTGGGTCAAGGTAGAAGACCATGGTTACAATGTTTAGTGGCTCTCGCATGCATACCTGCTTAGCTATCAAAGAGCCATATTACTTTGTCTTCTCCTTTGTGTTTGCCTGCAGATTCCAGCTTTAGTCCAATGCACGAGCACTCTTATTATTGTTCACATCATTCGGTCGTGCAAGTGAAAGGCAATAATGACGATATATGATGAAGTGACTGAGCCTGGAAAAGCTGGTATGAACTCGATCTATTTTTTTTTGTAAATATGACTAGCTCACTGTTCCTAGTTCAGCTTTGTTGTGAGAGAAACATGTTTGCAATGACAACTTAGAGATCATAGTTTCTGATGCCACGCTTAATTAGCTAGGAGCTTATAATGGTTTGTCTTGGATGCCAACATGAATTTTAAGATGACTATGATGTAGTATGATAGGATGGTATCCTCCTTTGAATGTTTCAAGTGGCTTGACTTGGCGCATGTTCACGCATGTAGTTGAAACAAAATCAACATAGCCTCTATGATATTCATGTTCATGGTGATTTATGTCCTACTCATGCTTGCACTCAATGTTAGTTAATCTCAATGCATTTTGATGACTGTTGTCGCTCTCTAGTTGGTCGCTTCCCAGTCTTTTGCTAGCCTTCACTTGTACTAAGCGGAAATACTGCTTGTGCATCCACTTCCCTAAACCCAAAGTTGTTCCAGATGAGTCCACCATACCTACCTATATGTGGTATCTACCTGTCGTTCCAAGTAAATTTGCATGTGGCACTCTCTAAATCTTCAAGAAATAATCTGTTTTGCTTGCCCGAACCGCTCATGTGGTGACAGGGGTCTATCAGTATCTTCCATGCTAGGCGTATTATCCTCGATATGTGTTTATTCACTATCATTCACGAGAAAGGGGCCGGTAATTGGAATTACCAGTTCCATGCTCAAATCGAAAAGATAATTGCAAACAAAACTCCCCCTGGATTGATGTTGGTATGAACGGCACCCGAGTATTCGGCTAGTCACGGAGTGTGATTGATTGGTGGTGGGGGAGTCAAAACTTTACTTTTTTGTTTGGGAACCGCCTATAGCATGTGTAGCGTGGAAGCTGGTGAGAACTCTTAGTAATTGTGTTGACAATGAAAGCATGACACCCAAAATTATTATCTCTATTTTCAAAGCTTGTGCTCTGGCACCTCCGCAAATCAATGCTTCCCTCTGCGAAGGGCCTGACTATTTATGTTCCTGTTGAGTCATCCTCCTCTTATAAAAGCACCAATTAGAGAGCACCTCTGTCATTTTTATGCTTTGATTTTAACAGATTGAGTATGACTGTGACTGCATCTTGTTTTCCATGAATTACAATGTTTAGTCAACCCTTGGTCATTGAAGGTGCTCTGCATTTACGTTTTGCGGTCTCAGAAAGAGCTAGCGAGATACCATGTGTTCATACTGCTTCATGATTGTTTTGATTGAAGTGTTGAAGTTTGAGACTTATTATTAGTTGCTCGCTAATTGATTATGCCATTGATATGAGTTTACCGTGAGACCTAGATGTCATTTGCTTATGTGGTTTGCTTGTGATCTTGCTGAAACTTTGGATGAGTTAGACATAGTTGCAACAACAAGATCAAACAGAGTTCGTCAAAGTTTTTCTTTTGTCTCTTTCAGTTTATCAACTGAATTGCTTGAGGACAAGCAAGGCTTTAAGCTTGGGGGAGTTGATACGTCTCCGTTGTATCTACTTTTCCGAACTCTTTTGCCATTGTTTTGGACTCTAATTTGCATGATTTGAATGGAACTAACCCGGACTAACGCTGTTTTCAGCAGAATTGCCATGGTGTTGTTTTTGTGCAGAAATAGAAGTTCTCGGAATGACCTACAAATTTACGGAGAATTTTTCCGGAATTTATGAAAAATACTGGCGCAAGAATCAGCGGAGGAAGTGGAGCCCTGATCCCACAATCCCACCAGGCGCGGGCCCCCCTGGCCGCGCCTGGCAGGCTTGTGGAGCCCACGGCACTACTGGAAAACAGTTATTTGCCATCTGCTGCTTCTTTGTCGTCTGCTGGGTGATGGCAAAGACCCTCTTTGCCATCAGCTACCAGAAACCAGACGGCAAAGAGCAGGCTGATGCCAAAGGTGCTCTTTGCCGTCTGCCAGCTCACGGCAAAGAGCATGCAGGCAGACGACAAAGAGCATGGGCGGCCCACCCCGCAGCCCCTCTCTCCCCCCTAACGGCCTCTTTCTTTGTCATCCGCTTTTCTCCTCTGTGCCGTCGGGAGGCGGACGGCTAAGAGGGTGCCCCCCTAACGGCCGTTAGCCCCACCCCCACACGCCTCTCTCTCCCCCTAACGGCCACCCCGACATCCCTCTCTCTCACCTCCGACACCACCACCGCCGCCACGCCCTACTCCGGCCTCCCAGCGACTCCCTGCGCCCTCCTCCTCCCCGGCCGCCATGCGCCCTGCTCCTCCCCGGCCGCCCTGCGCCCTCCTCCTCCCTGACCGCCCTGCATCCTCCTCCATCGCCGCCCCGCGCCCCCTCCTCCACCCCGGCCGCCCAGCACCCTCCTCCCGCCGCCCTGCGCCCCCTCCTCCTCCCCGTCCACCCTGCACCCTCTTCCATCGCCGCCCTGCGCCCCCTCCTCCACCCCGACACCCCTCTCTCTCACCCCCGGCACCACCACCGCCGCCGCGACCTCCTCCGGCCTCCCTGCGCCGCCCTGCGCCCCTCCTCCCCGGCTACCCTGCGCCCCCTCCTCCATCGCCGTCTCCTCAACCGCCGCACTCTCCTCCTCCCCGGCCGCGCCCCTCCGGTGAGTCCTTTTTTTCTTTTTTTGCTAATTTACAGATTTAGTTTAGTTTTGTTAATTAGTGGTAGCTATATTATTGTTAGTAGTTTTAGTGGTAGATTTAGTTAGGTTAGTAGTTTTAGTTAGGTTAGTTAGTTAGCTCAGATAGTTAGGTGGAGGAGGAGAAGAGGAGAAGAGGAGGAGGAGGAGGACGAGAAGAGGAGAAGAAGAAGAGGAGTAGGAGGAGGAGGAGGAGGAGAAGAAGAAAAAGAAGAAGAAGAAGAAGAAGAAGAAGAAGAAGAAGAAGAAGAAGAAGAAGAAGAGGAGAAGAAAAAAATAAGAAGGAGAAGAAGAAGAAGAAGAAGAAGAAGAAGAAGAAGAATAAGAAGAAGAGAAGAAAAAATAAAAAGGAGAAGAAGTAAAGAAGAAGAGAAGAAGAAGAGAATAAGAAAAAAATAAGAAGGAGAAGAAGTAAAGAAGAAGAGAAGAAGAGAATAAGAAAAAAATAAGAAGGAGAAGAACAGAAAAAAGAAGAAGAAGTTGATTTTTTATTGTTCGGTATTTAGTGGTAGCTAGATTCTTTTTTAGTTACTTAGTGGTAGATTCTGTGTTTTTTTTGCTGTTTAGTGCTATCTAGGTTTAGCGATAGGTTTAGTTAGCTTGGTTAGTTAGGTTAGTTAGTTAGTTAGCTTAATAGAAAGAATAGGAAGAAGAAGAAGAGGAGGAGGAGGAGGAGAAGAGGAGAAGAGGAGGAGGAGAAGAAGAAGAAGAAGAAGAAGAAGAAGAAGAAGAAAAGGAGGAGAAGACAAAAATAAGGAGAAGAAGAAAAGAAGAAGAAAAGTAGAAGAGAAGAAGAAGAGAAGAAGAGAAGAAGAATACCTTCTCCTCCTCCTTATTCTCCTCCTCCTTCTCCTTCTTCTTGATTTCTTCTTCTTCTCCTCCTCCTCCTCTTTCTTCTCCTCTATCTTATTCTCATCACCTTATTTTCCCCAACAATGAGATAATTAGCCCATTTAGCTACAAAATGGCATAAAAACCTTGGTTAGCTCATGAATATTATATTCTTAACTTGTTTTCCTCTAAAATGACATAATTAGAATATTTGTGTTGATCGGGTGGATTTACATGTGATAGTTGTCTCGTTGCTGTGAGGTATGCTGTGCGAAGACCTGCCCGTGCGTTGTACGAGCTCCGCCCCTGCATTCGTGGGTCAGTACAAATTTCATCTCCTCCCCGCCCCTTCATTTACTGTGGCTCGGTTTCCGGATGAAACTTTCTAGATTTAGGTAATTAAATTAATTTATCATTATGCGTGACCAGTATGCGTCTCCCGTTCGAAAGGGCGACATCTATAAATATGCATGCCTTTGCATATTTATAACCGCCATCCTTTCGAATTGTCCAACATTATCCATGGACAGCCTGAGTATGTGTAGATTGGGTTCGTTTTCCCGTATGTTGTGCTCTGGATCCGATTCGGAATTTCGTCAGTGCCTCCCTATTGTTCTCCGGATGCACATCCTCTTTGTTTATTGCGGAGACGTGCATCAGGAGAACTGCGGGGAGGTCCTGCCGAAATTTTGCGTTGGATCCGAAGCAGGGCATGGGAAAACGAACCCAATCTACACATACTCGGGTGGGATTAGGACCTATCTTTACCTATTAGCGTGTAGGTTGCCTGGACGTAATAAAAATGGTGAACCTGATTAACCGATGAATATAAATGCTAAGATATATATAAATATATTTCTTATGTCTTTAGTAGATACGCAAGATGAGTGATCGTTCGTGGATGTATACCGGTCACCCTAGTCAGAAAGAGATGATGAAAGAATGGTTTGTAAAAACAAAGGAATTTGTGAAAGCCGCATTCGCAAATGGCCAGGAAAGAAACTATTGCCCCTGTCCTAGATGCGACAACTATAAAAAGACGACAGAGGCTGTAATGATTAAACACCTGCAGAGGAGGGGTTTTAAGCCTAATTATATGGTGTGGACATTTCATGGTGAGTCTATACAACGCGCAAGAGCTGAGGTGGTCCGTCGTCGCACGGACGGGCATGGTACCGGGATCGAAGACATGGTGCAAGATTTTGATGATGCTCGGGATTCAGAAGATGAGATGGAGGAATCTGCAAAGGCCTTTTATGAAATGTTGGAGTCTTCAAAACTTCCTCTCAATGAGCGCACTGAGCTCTGTCAGCTGAATGCAATTGCACAAGTAATGGCTATGAAGGCTCAGTTCAACTTGGGAAGAGAATGCTACGACGCGATGATGACACTATTTGGACGCTTCCTACCCAAAGGCCATGTCATGCCTGCAAACCTGTACCAGTCGGACAAAATACTTCGTGTACTTAAGATGCACTATGAGAAGATAGATGCATGTGAGAAAGGATGTGTCTTATTTAGGAAGGAGTATGCACATTTGGACTATTGTCCCAATTGCGACTCTTGCAGGTATCTTGTGGTAGACAATTGTATGGGTGAGAAGAGGCAGACCAAAATAGCAGTTAGTGTTCTTCGGTATATGCCAATCGTACCAAGACTTCAACGTCTTTTCATGGTCGAAGAGACAGCCAGACAGATGACATGGCACAAATTGGGCAAAAGAACCAAACTAGATGCGGATGGGAATAAAATGATGGTACACACATCGTATGGGGAAGCGTGGAAACATTTCGATGGATTGCATCAGGATAAAGCGGCAGATCCAAGGAATCCTCGAGTCTGCGCCGCCATGGATGGTTTTAATCCCTTCGGCATGACGGCAACCCAATACAGTTGTTGGCCTGTATCTGTCATTCCACTCAATCTCCCCCCCCCCCGGGCAGGTTATGCAAAGAAAGAACATATTTCTGACGTTGATAATTCCAGGGCCCAATTATCCGGGGAAGAATATGAATGTGTACCTGCAACCGCTTAAGGATGAATTGGAAGAAGCTTGGGATAATGGGGTCAAGACATACGATGCCGCTAGAAAAGAAAACTTCAAAATGCATGTGTGGTACATGTACTCTATGCATGACTTGCCAGCGTATGCGCTATTCTCTGGATGGTGTGTGCATGGAAGGTTCCCGTGCCCCCAATGCAAGGCAGCTCTTCAGTTTCATTGGTTGCAGGAGGGTCGGAAGTATTCTTGCTTTTACTTGCATAGACAGTTCCTGGATCCTGACCATAAGTTCAGAAAAGACAAGAAGAACTTTACCAAAGGTAAAGTTGTCAAAAACTTGGCACCACCTGCGTTCACAGGCCAACAGATCTTAGATCAATTAAACGCCCTCGATCCTGATCCAGAGCGTCTAGGGTATTTGAAGGGGTATAATTCAAAACACGCCTAGACTCACAAGCCATGCTTCTGGGATCTGCCTTACTTCAAACACCTCCTTCTTCCACACAATATCGACATGATGCACACTGAAAAGAATACCGGAGAGGCTATTTTTGGTACATTGTTCAACATAGATGGGAAGACAAAGGATAATATTAAGGCTAGAGTCGATCAAGAGACACTATGTCATAGACCGTCACAAAACATGCGAGAAGGCAAAGGAAAGCAGAAGTGGTCAAAGCCAAAGGCCTGGTTCAATCTTGGAAGGCCGGCTATGAGGGAAATTATATTGTGGTTAAAAATGCACTTGATGTTCCCCCATGGGTATGCAGCGAATCTAAAGAGGGGAGCGAGTCTTGAAAAAATAAAAATCTTTGGTCTCAAGAGTCATGATTGGCACATATGGCTAGAGCGGGTAATGGCGGTGATGTTACGTGGCTTTATTCCTGAGGATGAATGGCTAGTACTGGCGGAGCTCATCTATTTATTCTGTGTTCTTTGTGCGAAATAATTGTCGCCTGGCGTGGTAGAAGACATGGAGGAGTTTGCACCGGAGTTGTTGTGCAAGTTAGAGAAGATCTTTCCACCGGGCTTCTTTAATCCAATGCAGCATTTGATTTTACATCTACCGACCGAGGCAAGATTGGGTGGGCCCATGCAAGATCGTTGGTGCTATGCAACTGAGAGGATGCAGCAGACCCTTCGAGCTAAATGTAAAAATAAGTGTAGAATTGAAGCATTGATGGATGAGGCATTCATTACTGAGGAGGTGGCAAACTTTGTGACAGCAAACTACGAAGCCAAAAATCATCATTTGCATAATCCGAAGCCTCGGCACAATGGTGCAGACCCTAAAAAAGGTGGGTCCAACCTCATCCTATTCAAAGGGAAGCTCGCACCAGTCGGTGCTTCGAAACCAATAACGTCAGATGTCGAAGAATGGCGGAACATTTCGTTGTATATCTTCAACAACCTAACAGAAGTGCGGCCGTACATCGAGTGAGTTCTCGGCACATTTTCCCGTAACTTCTAATTCATTTGAACTGCTCTTATTCCCGGATATTTCAAACAGCCATTACATTGCCAAATTCTCGGATGGAGCGGTGATCGAAAATGATTCCGTCGAAGAGTATGAGCTTCTGTCAAAGACAGGAGGCAGCTATCCCGGTTTCATCTCTTGGTTCAAACAAACGGTAATTATCAATAATGGACCATTTCATTTCTTGGTCTAACTTGCGGCTAATGCAAAAATCGTTTCGTATTAAACTTGTAGGCTAATTCAGAGTCTATGGACGCCGAATTGGGACAAGTCGCTAATGGTTTTGACTATAAGGTCCATTCATTTGAGAAATACAACATCAACGGGTATCTCTTTCGTACCTTTGGCAAAGAGCTATCTATGCCCGACCGGAAATCTACAAATTGTGGTGTCTCTGCTATCGGCGAAGGTGTTATCGAGTATTATGGTAGAGTTGAAGCAATTTATGAACTTCAATTCTATGGTGAAAATCCACCGAACGTCGTAGTCTTCAAATGTTATTGGTTCCAGCCGAAGAAGACTAGAAGGACACATGAACATATAGGACTAGTCTAAATCAATCCAAACACCCATTTAGATGTTCCCGATGTCTATATTACGGCTCAACAGGCGACCCAAGTATTCTATCTACCGTGGGCATGCCAAACGGATAAGAATTTGGAAGGTTGGTATGTTGTTTATGAAGTGCCGCCACATGTGAGACCACCTCTCCCAAATGAACAGGATTATGAACCTCACATTAACCCAGACACATATGATGGAGAATTCTTCCAAAAAACACGTCTTTCCAAGAAATGTTTCAAGAACCGTCGTGCTTCGCCCAAGAACATGGAAGTAGACAACGACAATGAATCCGACTCCAGCCCTGAGCCGGAACCAGAAGACCTGGAACTCGTAGAGGTTACTGATGCGGATGACGTGTCAATGCCTCAACGATTAAAGGAAGGCCTTTCACAACTTCACGCCGTTGAACCCGACGAGCACGTCATTCATGAAGACATGCGTGATAGTGATGATGATGATGCATTTATTGGTGATGATTATTAGTTTGTAAGATTCACAACTTAAATTATATATATTTTAATCTTTATTATTCATGTACATATTATTATTAATGTCAGTTATTCAATTTTTTTAGGTTGTACTAATTTATTTTAATCTTTATCATGGCAGGTCACCACGTGTGGAAAGATGGTGGGCGCTGGCCCAGATCGCTCAACGGGTTCTTCCCAGGCGCCCCGCACGAGGGATGATACTGCCCTTCCACCCCTATCTCTCCGTAGAACCTTGGCAGACAGTCTGTCGACACCACCCGTGGGTTCTTCTTCATCGGCGCCATTGCCCACTGGGAGAGGTGCTGGTCGGGTAGGGAAGAAGGGGAAGGGTACATGGAGAGGTGGTGGCCGCGGAAGATCCAGGAGGACTGTTGAGCCATCCTCACCACCACCACCAGCTCATTCACCCGAGCATAGGACTACTACGGTCGACCCGTTTGCAGAGGAGGCTACGGGGACTCCGTTCCAGGAGCCTGTTGTTGACGGGCATTCGTCACATGAGACTCCGGTCCAGGAGCAGCCTCGGGTCGAGGTGCCTTCGGCCCACGAGACTACGGTTCTGGAGGCTTCACCCAACATGGAGAGGCCCGGATGGGAGACCTGGCCGTATCGTATCGAGTTGCCAGATTGGACCAAGGGTCCGGGTGGCTCAGGGGGCGGGGATGAGCTTACGGATGGTGAGGGCGATGTGCAGGTGGACGGGGCCGCTGTGTACAAGCGTGGTTGTACACGTCTCCCGGTCGCGTCGGCTACCCGCGACCAGAGGCCGGTGATTAAACCTGAAGGAGATAGGTAAGTACATTTACTCTTTTTTTAGCTTTTGCCTTCAAGTTTGTTCAAATATCTAATGCGTTGACCTTATCATACTGCAGGGGATGGGTACACCCTCTTGGAGTCTGCAGGCCGAACTCCGTCCTTGGAGTGCTTTCCCGGACAAATTTCCCGGGGTTTGTCACGTTGCCTGGTGAGGGTAAGGTTCCTACACTAGGATTTTCCTAGGAGCACTACCAGGCTGCGCAGGCCTGCCGGAGGAGATTATAGATGGTGTCTTGTGCCACACGAGGGCCGAGATGGTGATCAAGAGCTTTTGGGTAAATTATCCTTTTACAGAATCTAAAATTAACAATATAGCTAATTATTGTACTAATCGGTGTTTTCGAGTTTGATTGCAAACCTTCTATAGGTGTGAGGATGGATATGAGGAGGAGGCGGTCAGGGTTCTCGAGTCCGAGTGTAGGCGGTTACTACAGAACCTGCGCCACGAGGCTCGGCCGCAGGCTATTCGAGATTACTACACCACGCGTAGTATTAAGAAGCAGAAGAAGGATTGCCGCGGAAAGTTTCTGAAGAAGGAGCAATACATGAAGGTAAACCTATTCTTAAGTCCTTCTACGTAGTTTTCTTCATTTCATTCATAGGCGTAGCGCTGAAAATTCTTTCTAATAACTTACAGGTGCCCCCGAGATGGTGTGCGGATAAGATGGATTGTCGGGAGACGTCGGTTGATGAGTGGTGCATAGGCAGCTGGCGAGCCATCCACGAGAATACGAAGGATCGGCGTAGCCAAATGGTTGGTGTGCCACACCATCAAGGCAGTGCCAACTTACTTCAGTTCGGACGAAACTGGGTATGTGATTTGCTTCATGGTTCATGCAATTCATTCTTGATGCTAATATTTTGTTCCTCTCTTTTAGGCGCATCACAATAAGACGGAGATGCCACACTTGTACGACCTTTATGGCGTGGCCCATACTGCCTCATACAAGAAGGCGAAGGCATTCTCGGAGTCTGACCTCGATGATCCCAATAACTTCACCAACATATCATCCCACCAGAAGCTCGTGGCATACAGGGACGCGGGGAAGGCTACGAAAGGGGATGACTTTAACCCTAGCCAGGAACCTTTGGATCGAGAGCTGGTGATGATATCTGGTGGCGGGAGGCCCCATGGCTCGATAGCCATTGGAGATGGGATAATACGTTGTCCACTCACTCTCCCGGAGATCAAGGCGCGCTAGTCGAGCAGCTATCCTGAGATAATGCGTTGTCCACGGCCAGTCGAACTTGCCATCGAGGTTAGTTGTACGGACTAAGAACACTTTCATCCATTTCATTATGTGTGTCACCATAGATCATTACTGTGGTACCGAGGAATGGTGTTTCAGGCTGCTCTTCAGAAAGAGAGATTGGCAAACCAGGCTGCTCTTGAGAAAGAGAGATTGGCAAGCCAGGCTGCTCTTGAGGCTGCTCTTGAGAAAGAGAGATTGGCAAGTCAGACTGCTCTTGATGAGAGGGACCAGACCACGGCACGATTGATTGAGAAGGAGAGGTCCCGGAATGAGGCAGGTCAACGGGCCCTGTACGAGCTTTTGTGGTAAGTTTTTTTTCACATTAGCCAAATTATGTGTGTAATGTCTGTTTCATTACTAACTAATACGACCCACTCTTCAGGGTCTGTGCGAGAAGAGCGGTCAAGTCCCTCTGCCGATGCCCGTCTTCTCTTCAATTGGTACGGTGAGTTTCATTATAAACTAGTATTAATAATTGAGTGTCATCATGCTAACTGAGACATTGCAAAATATCTATTCTGCAGAATAACTCCCGAGTGGCATTGCACGACCCTTCTCCAGGTGTTTCTCCTCCTTGATGACCACTACGGTAAGTTTCTCTTCTCCTCTTTCATATTCTCCTTGCCTTAATATCCCCAACAATGACATAGTTAGCCCATTTAGCTCCAAAAAGACATAATTATCCCATTTAGCTCCAAAATGCCATAATAACCTCAAAATGGCATAAGAACCTTGGTTATCTCATTAATATTATATACTTAGCTTGTTTTCCTCTAAAATGAGATAATTAGCCCATTTAGCTCCAAAAAGACATAGTTAGCTAATTTAGCTCCAAGAAGAGGAGAAGAGGAGAAGAAATAGGAAAAATGAAAAGAAAGAAGAAGAGGAAGAAGAAGAGAAGAAGGAGAAGGAGGAGGAGGAGGAGAAGGAGGAGAAGGCCAAGGACCTTCTAGTCCTTCTCCTCCTCCTCCTTCTCCTCCTTCTCCTCCTTCTTCTTGATTTCTTCTTCTTCTCCCCCTCCTCCTCTTTCTTCTCCTCTTTCATATTATGATTGCTTTAATTTCCCCAACAATGACATAATTAACCCATTTAGCTCCAAAATGCCATAATAAGCTCAAAATGGCATAAGAACCTTGGTTAGCTCATGAATATTATATACTTAGCTTGTTTTCCTCTAAAATGATATAATTAACCCATATAGCTCCAAAAATACATAATTAGGTAATTTAGCTCCAACAAGAGGACAAGAGGAGAAGAAATAGGAAAAATGAAAAGAAAGAAGAAGAAGAAGAAGAAGAAGAAGAGAAAGAAGGAGGAGGAGGAGGAGGAGGAGAAGGCCAAGGACCTTCTAGTCCTTCTCCTCCTCCTCCTTCTCCTCCTTCTCCTCCTTCTTCTTGATTTCTTCTTCTTCTCCTCCTCCTCTTTCTTCTCCTCTTTCATATTATCCTTGCTTTAATTTCCCCAACAATGACATAATTAACCCATTTAGCTCCAAAATGCCATAATAAGCTAAAAATGGCATAAGAACCTTGGTTAGCTCATGAATATTATATTCTTAGCTTGCTTTCTGCTAAAATGACATAATTAGCTAAAAACATCATATTTTCTTCTTCTTCTAACTTTCTTATTCACATTTTTGCAGATTGGAAATACTACATGCATGGAAGCTGGCATTCATCGAGTTGAACAATGTCGATGGATGAACTTTATATGTATATCATCTAGTTTTCATTTGTGCCGTGGGTATAAGTCTGACAGTAGAAGTGTAGGGTACGAAAGGATGGGCAGAGCCTTAGCTACGGCGATGATGTATGAGTTTAGGCCCCTCTACGGTGGAGGTAAAAGCCCTACGTCTCAGTGCTCTTGGGAGCTTAGTGTGGAGTGGAATATAGGATTACAGTAAATGCCAACCCCTCCACCAGTGGAGAAGGGCGGCTTATATAGAGTGCGCTACCCTTCATAATGGCCCGGTGGACAGGGGTGGAATAGAGGCGAATAAATGCCTACGTTACAGGTAACGTATGCCTTAAATGTTAATAATGGTGTATGAAAACGTATGACCGTTGCCCTCCTGGGAGGTTATGATGTACAGAGTGGAATCGAGTCGGTACGTTAAATATGCTCCGAGTGCTCATCACCGACTGGTTGATGGGGGAGTCCTTAGTTCAGTCGGAACTGTCTAAGGGCCTCGTCCTCTATGAAGGGTAGTCCTTGGGTAGGACCTATAGGGCAGGCCTATGACCCTACCCTGGGACTATAACCCCATCATTAGTCCCCGAATGGATCGGGGTTGGAACGATGAAGTGATGTCTAGAGTATGGATCCGACTGGTATGGAGGTGGCTTTGGCGTTGTTTGCCTCGATCCATTTTATCCTTTCAACCCGTGATCCGAGTGAATATACCAGTGAAACGAACCGTCAGAGACCGAGTGCTTCTGCGGAATATTTCGACGTGACTGGTCAAACTGACAGCGCCGGATTTTCCGGGATCCTCGAATTTCGGTTGCCGCGCGCTCAGCAGGGATGACGACATCGCCATCGAGTAGGTTTTGCCGCCTCGAGGACCGTGCCTTTATCTTCTCCACTAACATCGCAGCAGCCGGTTGGGGAGATAAGATTTCGGGTCCACCTGTTAGTGACACGATCGGAAGCTTATTTAAGTCTCTCCAGCGGGATTCTCTGTTGCGCTGCTCATCTTCCTCGCATTAATCCCACTCCTCCCGCAGCTCTCTGCACGCCCCAAGCTTCTTCCTTCCCCTCCTCCTCTGCGGATCCGTCGCCTTCGCCATTAGGAAGGGGCAGACCAGCAAACTTGAGTCGCAGAAGAAGAAGAAGAAGAAGAAGGGGGCGGCTCCTACCCAGTGGCGGCAGCGGGCGCTGCCGACGAGTTGGATCCAGGGGGATTTCCTCCCCTCGTCGATGATGGAGGACGACTTGCTGGAGTTGGTTGAGCATGGCATGATCGTCAACAAGTCCTGGCGGCTGTCGGAAGGCGAGATGGAGCCGGCGCCGAGGGAGGGAGAGCGCGTTCTGCTGCTCGGCCATGTGTTCAGGGGCTTCTCCTTGCCTCCCCACCCCTTCTTCCGAGGTATCATGACTTACTTCGGGGCGCAGCTCCATCATTTTCCTCCAAACGCAATAGCCCACCTTGCTGCATTCGTCACCCTTTGCGAGTGCTTTATTGGATGTCCCCTTCACTGGGGGCTCTTTAAGTACGTCTTCTCCGCTAGATCCCAAACCGTCAAAAAGCTTAGCCAGTCGGACTATAAGACCCATCTCCTTCAGCTCTGCGGGGGTTTAGGCTTCCAGAAGAAAACAAAGAGTCGCTACCCCCCTCCAGTTATCCGAGTCAGTTAGGAACTGGCAATCGACCTGGTTCTATTGCCAGGACATTGCTTGTCCGAATGCATCGAGTGGGTTGCCACCCTTTAGCCTAGACCGTCCGGGTCCAGGAAGCTTGCGATCTCTAAGGGGAAAAAGATCAAGATCCAGCCTTTGGTCGACGCGCTGATAGCTGTCGTCCGCAAGGGAGTCACCGGCATGGACCTGCTGGAGACTTTTCTAGGTCGGCGCATCCAGCCGCTGCAGGACCGACACCACGCCATGTGGCACTACGCGGGCCTTCGAATTCCACTCGGTCTCATCCAGAGTGCATGACCGGGGAGACTGTGAGAGCGTGGGTCCGCGGCATTACAGGCGCATGTGACAACCCCGAAGGAGGCCGGCGGGTGAAGCCCATCCGCGCTGACAATCCTCCTCTGAATGAGGTGAGTGCATCTTGTCGAGTGCTTTTAATCTTCTTAGATTTATTACTTTTATTGTCCTGCTGACTGACGTTGCCGACTGTGTTTTGTGCAGGAGTGGACCAACTGGTATTCTGCTGTCTCGAACGGGAATCCAGCCGAGGAAGAGGAGGGCAGCCAGGAGGGCAGCGCGGATAGCGCCGAGTACGTCTCCGACAGTGGGGAGACGGAGGATGAGACGGAAAAGGAGGAGAAGGAGGATGGGGAGCAGAGCTCGCCACCTCCACCACTAGAGCACCAAACTAAGCGTCGTCATGATCCCGCTGCTCCGTCGGCTCCACCAGCGGCCCGGAGTGCTCCGCCAGCCCCTCCCGTGGCTCCGAGTGCGCGGAGTGTGAAGAGGACCAGGGACGCTGCTGCCGAGCCCATAGACCAGCCGTCCAAGGTGGCCAAACCTAGTGGGCCTAAGCCTCGGAAAGCTTCGCCTCGGAGGAGGATCGTTGTTCCAGTCGCCTCAGCGTAAGTGTCTTGTTCTTCCATCTTTCTTCAGTATCTGATTGAACTCATGCTTATCCGTCGAGTGGATTTCACTCAACAGAGGTGCTACCTTCGCCACCTCTGTGTCGCGCCAGGACGATGACCCCATGGACACGGATAACGCCGCCACGTCCCAGCAAGGTACGTTGTTACGACTCTGAGAGTTTGTATTATTGTTTCGCGAGTGCTGAATTTGATCTTGACCTTTTTCTGTAATTTCATTTTGTTCAGTCAAGCTTCCTTCGGAGGTGATCCATATGGAGAACGACGACCAAAGGGGGTCGGAGCCAGCTTTGGCGCCTGTCCTTGAGGTTCTCCCATCTGCTGCTGCTCCCACCATGAACGTGTCGCCGACTGAGACGGTGCCCCTCACGGCGGGACCGACTGGAGCTGAGCTCGGGATGCCCAGGGAGTCTTCTGTCGCGCCGGGTCCGTCAACCATTCAATATGATGCCCAACATCTCCCGGAAGACCAGGTGGGGGCCGCCAAGGACGCCATGGTGCGGGTGGAGCTGATGGTGGGTGATGCCAAGGGAGCGTATGACTCCATGCATCTTTGTACAAGAAAATCTTAGAACTCCGGGACGATATCCGAGTAAGTGCGCTAGTAAGTGTTTACTTTCCTCTTGTCACCCACTAGGGGTTTCAGTGATATACTCGGATACAGTAGGATGATTTTGCAGTGGGTTCACTCCGAGTGAACCCAGTGGGTGTAGTCCCCGAGACTTCTGTCGAGTGCTTGCACCGGCAGTTGTCTTTATATGTATTTTCCGTGACCTGAACAGATCAGAGCTGATATGCCCGAATGGTACCAGTGGGGGCACTCCGAGTGCACCCACTGGGTGTAGTCCCCGAGAGTAGTGTTACTCAGGTCAGGTAATAGTAGTCTCATAGATTTGTCTGTTTGTCATGGAGCTCAATAGGGCCGACCTGTTTGAGCTTCATGCCAGTGGGGTCACTCTTAGTGAACCCACTGGGTGTAGTCCCCGAGACCGTTGTCGATTGCTTGCATCGGCAGGGGTCTGAAGAACTTTGAGCTTTGATCGTTTTGTCATATGTGTCGATACTTTTTCCTTGTTGAATGTGTCTGATCTTCCCTTTGTGCTTATTTGGCAGAAGACTTGCGAAATGGGATCTGCGTACAATGCTCTGAAGGCTGAGAAGATTCAGCTTGCTGCGGACTTGGAGGCGGCTGTGAATGACCTGGCTGGTGTGAAGGGGGCTCTTGCTGACCGAGAGAAGTCTTTCGAGGAGTCTCGGGAGACCAACAAGGCATTGCTAGCCGAAGTTGAAAAATTGAAGAGTCAAAGATCCGAATGGACGGGCCAGCTGAAGTTGATGAACACTTGGTGCATGGCGCAGGAGAAGTACGTCAGCGACTGGGCAAGGAAGATGGTTGCACTGCTTGGTGGTAAGTTTTTGCCGAGTGCTTCTTGACTTTGGAGTTCACTCTACGCTTACTTTCTACTTGTCTTTTCTTTGCAGACTTCTGTCGGGGCGTTGAGGCTGAAGCAGCCGACATTGAACGGTCGGTTATTCCGAACGTTCCACTAGGCGACGAAGCCAACCGGGACTTGCTCCGAGCGCATATTCGCCTTAGCACGGTGGGACCTTTCATTGGCCGCCTGAGAGAAGTCATCGGACGGATCGACAAGGAGCTGTGGCCTGAAGACGATTCCTGGCAAGAAATAGATGGGTTGATGACTCAGCTGGAGGACGTCCCGAGCAGAGTGCAGGCATGGAAGAAGTCTGCCGCTCGTTGTGGTGCGGACATGGCGCTATCTCTGGTCCGAGTGCACTGCAAGGAAGCTCGCGAAGAAAAGTTGAAGACGTTGCAGGTCGCCAACACCAAGAAGCTTCGATTCGAAGATTTCATGGAGACCTTCCTCGACATAGCCACTCGCATTGCAGACGGAATCGACCTTGACACCTTTGTGGAGCCTGCCAGTCCCGGTGACGCTTGAAAAACTTTATGGTGGACGCACATTTACCTCGGTATGCCGAGTGGTATCTGTATCATACTTTCGCCACTGTTGTTGAACGTCACATTCGTGGTTCAGTGTGGATAAGCTTGATTCACACCGAGCCGACTAATCGTAGATCCAACTTCGAATTTGAATCGAATATTTTGCTCTTCTTTCGTAAAGTTTTCTTTTGACACGATTTTGGCTCGTGGTTTTTGTTTGGCATTTCTTGGTGAAGCCAATGGAAAACATGCGGAGCATGTAGTTGTCAGTTGTCTTCACATCCACATGAGCCTCAATGAGGGTCTGCTAAGCCTTCGAGTGTATCTCGAGTACACACTCGGAGGAAGCTTTTTACTTAGGCGACTCTGAGTCGCAGCTAAGTCCCCGAGTGTGACTTTTCGTGCACACTCGGAGCGAGTTGTAACTCATGTAGTTGTCAGTTGTCTTCACATCCACATGAGCCTCAATGAGGGTCTGCTAAGCCTTCGAGTGTATCTCGACTACACACTCGGAGGAAGCTTTTTTACTTAGGCGACTCTGAGTCACAGCTAAGTCCCCGAGTGTGACTTTTCGTGCACACTCGGAATAAGTTGTTACTCATGTAGTTGTCAGTTGTCTTCACATCCACATGAGCCTCAATGAGGGTCTGCTAAGCCTTCGAGTGTATCTCGAGTACACACTCGGAGGAAGCTTTTTACTTAGGCGACTCTGAGTCGTAGCTAAGTCCCCGAGTGTGACTTTTCGGGCACACTCGGAGTGAGTTGTTACTCATGTAGTTGTCAGTTGTCTTCACATCCACATGAGCCTCAATGAGGGTCAGCTAAGCCTTCGAGTGTATCTCGAGTACACACTCGAGGGAAGCTTTTTTACTTAGGTGACTCTGAGTCGCAGCTAAGTCCCCGAGTGCGACTTTTAGTGCACACTCGGAGCGAGTTTGTACTTAGGCGACTCTGGGTCGCAGCTAAGTCTCCGAGTGCGACTTTTAGTGCACACGCGGAGCGAGTTTGTACTTAGGCGTCTCTGGGTCACAGCTAAGTCTCCGAGTGCGACTTTTAGTGCACACTCGGAGCGAGTTTTTTACTTAGGCGACTCTGGGTCGCAGCTAAGTCTTCGAGTGGGACTTTTAGTGCACACTCGGAGCGAGTTTGTACTTAGGCGACTCTGGGTCGCAGCTAAGTCTCCGAGTGCGACTTTTAGTGCACACTCGGAGCGAGTTTTTTAGACCGGAGTCTGCAAACGCGGAAGAAATTCGAATCGGCAAGAAACCAATCTGCTTTGTATTACTTCAATGATACTTGTTCTTTACATCGTTCCCGTCAGCGGTTATGTGTAGAAGCGCTTTACTAGATTTCCATTCCATGCTTGAGGCTCGTCCGTTTGCCTATTGAGGTTGTAGAGCCGATACGCTCCGTTGTTCAGCACCTTAGAGATGATGAAGGGTCCTTCCCAGGCGGGAGCCGGCTTGTGTGGTCTCTGCTGATCCACTCGGAGTACTAGGTCGCCTGCTTGGAACGTGCGACTCCTGACGTGTCGCGCGTGAAATCGCCGTAGATCTTGTTGATAAATTGTTGAGCGAGTCAGTACCATCTCACGCTCTTCTTCTAGAAGATCTACCCCGTCTTGCCTGGCTTGCAATGCTTCGGCTTTGGAGAAGACTTTGACTCGCGGAGAGTTGTGAAGCAAGTCACTCGGAAGTACTGCCTCTGCTCCATAAACGAGGAAGAACGGGGATCGCCCTGTAGATCTATTCAGAGTTGTGCGGAGGCCCCACAGCACCGAAGGCAGCTCGGTGACCCATGCGCTGGCGGCATGTCCAACTTCTCGCAGGAGTCGAGGCTTCAACCCTTGAAGAATAAGTCCATTCGCTCGCTCTACTTGCCCGTTTGTTTGGGGGTGCGCCCCGGATGCAAAATCCACTCGGATACCTTGGCCTGTGCAAAAACCTTTGAATATTTCCGAGTCAAAGTTTGTGCCATTGTCGGTGATTATGCTGTGCGGAACCCCGAATCTGGCGATGATGTATGTGATAAATTTTATGGCCGTAAGGGCGTCGAGCTTCTTGATCTGCCTCGTTTGGACTTCGTCTTCTGGTAACTCTTGCATCATGATGTACGCAATGAACGGCACAGTCCACTCGGGGATGACAGCAAGAATCTCCATAGTCAAATCAACCACAGCGGGGAGCTCGACTTCAGTCGGATCTCTTGAGCTCTTTGGTTGTACTGGCTCCTCTATAAAAGGATCTTCCTTCACCGAGGGGAGGTGTAGGTGCTCGAGGCAGACATCACTCGGGACTGGCCTCCGAGTGGATCCAAGTTTTTCCAATTCCTCTGCTGCTTGGTTTTTCAGTCGGGGAACATGGTGAAGTTCCAGACCTTCAAACTTCTTCTTGAGCTTCCTTACTGCGTTGCAGTATGCAGTCATGGTGGGGTTCCTTACATCGCACTCCTTCATTACTTGATTAACCACCAGATCTGAGTCGCCATAGATCATCAGGCGACAGACGCCGAGTGTGATGGCCATGCCCAACCCGTAAAGGAGAGCTTCGTACTCTGCTTCGTTGTTGGAGGAATCAAAATGTATCTGCAACACATACTTGAGTTTATCACCCTTTGGGGATATGATCACTACGCCAGCGCCGGAGCCATTCAACATCGTGGACCCATCAAAGAACATGGTCCAATGAGCCGAGTAGATGTGAGTCGGTTGCTGTTGTTCTACCCATTTTGCTATGGAGTCAGCCAAAGCTTGAGACTTTATAGCTTTCTTGGCTTCGAACTTGATGTCGCAATATAGCATCTCCATTGCCCACTTTGCCACTCGGCCTGATCCATCTCGATTGTGGAGAATTTTCGACAACGGAGCATCAGATATGACAGACACCGAGTGGTCTTGGAAATAATGAGCCACCTTCTTTGCAGTCATGTAGATCCCATAAATAAGCTTCTGATAATGGGGATACCTCTTCTTGGAAGGAGTCAGGACTTCGGAGACATAATATACTGGCCGCTGAACCTTGTACGCTTTGCCTTCTTCTTCGCGTTCGACTATCAGAACGGTGCTGACGACTTGATTGGTAGCCGTGATGTACAGAAGAAGGGGTTCTTTACTGAGCGGGGCAGTAAGAACCGGCTAGGTGGAAAGCAGGGCTTTGAGGTCGTCGAATGCAATTTGGGCTTCGTCTGTCCACTCGAAGGTATCTGATTTCTTCATGAGTCGGTACAGAGGTAACGCCTTCTCGCCGAGTCGAGCGATAAACCTGCTCAAAGCCGCTAGGCAACCTGTGAGCCTTTGAACATCATGTATTCTTATCGGCCTCTCCATTCGGACGATGGTCCTGATCTTTTTGGGGTTGACATCGATCCCTCGTTCGGAAACGAAGAAACCGAGTAACTTCCCGCTGGGAACATGAATGAACACTTGGCTGGGTTGAGCTTGATATCGTACCTACGTAGGTTGGCGAATGTTTCTGCCATGTTAGTCAGCAGGTCGGAACCTTCGCGTGACTTGACTACGATATCGTCCATATATGCCTCCACATTTCGTCCGATTTGGTCAAGGAGGCATTTTTGGATCATGCGCATAAAAGTTGCTCCTGCATTCTTCAAACCAAATGGCATAGTGATGTAGCAGAAACACCCGAATGGGGTGATGAAGGCTGTTTTTAATTCATCCAGACCATACAGACGGATCTGATGATAGCCCGAATAGGCATCAAGGAATGATAAACGCTCGCATCCCGCAGTCGAATCAACAATTTGATCAATGCGGGGGAGCGGGAAGTGATCTTTCGAACAGACCTTATTGAGATGCTTGAAATCGATGCACATACGGAGAGACTTATCCTTCTTGGGCACCATGACAACATTAGCGAGCCACTCGGAGTGGTGCACCTCGCGAATGAAGTTGGCTGCCAAAAGTTTAGCCACCTCCTCTCCGATTGCCTTCCTCTTGTACGCGGCGGACCGACGCAGGCGTTCTCAGATGGGCCGAGCAGCAGGATCCACAAGCAGTTGGTGCTCAGCCAACTCCCTGGGTACACCTGGCATGTCAGCGGGCTTCCATGCCAAAATGTCCCAATTCTCACGGAGGAATTGGATGAGCTCGGCTTCCTATTTTGGATCAAGGGTGGTGGAGATGTTCGTCGGGGCGGCGGTGTCGTCTGTCGGGTGGATGCTGACTTTCTTCGTGTCGCCTGCCGACTGGAACACGGACTCGGAAGCTGGCTTCTTTGAACGCATCAGGTCAGCGGGGTCGGCGGTCTTCTTGTACTCATCCAGCTCGAGAATAGCCATCTGCTGATCGACAATCCTCGACCCCTGCTGCAAACACTTCTCGGCTCGCTGCCGATTGCCTGTAACCGTGATCACACCTTTGGGGCCTGGCATCTTCAGCTTCAAATACACGTAACATGGACGGGCCATGAAACGCGCATACGCCGGACGGCCCAGAATCGCATGGTATGCACTCTGGAAGTCCACCACCTCGAATGTCAGCTTCTCCTTGCGGAAGTTCCTGTCAGAGCCGAAGACGACATCCAACGCGATCTGGCCGAGCGACTTGGCCTTTCTTCCTGGGACGACTCCGTGGAACTGCATACTACTCTCGCTAAGTTTGGACATCGGAATGCCCATTCCCTTGAGAGTGTTGGCGTACATGATGTTCAAACCGCTGCCACCATCCATGAGGACTTTGCGCAGTCGGACTCCTTCCACCACCGGGTCGACAACCAGAGCTTGCCTCCCTGGGGTGGGCACGTGTGCTGGATGGTCTGACTGACCAAAGGTGCTCCCAGTCTATGACCATTTGAGGAACGTGGGGGTGGTTGGGGTTGCCATGTTCACCTCCCTGTTAACCAGCTTCAGTCGACTCTTGCTTTCCAGATCAGCAAAAATCATCAGCGTTGCATGGACTTGGGGGAACGGATCCCCCTTGTCCTCATCATCCTGCTCGGTGTCCTTTTCACTCAGCTGACCTTCACCGAATCCTTGGATCAGGAGGCGACATTGTCGAGTGGTATGCTTCGGGAATATGGCGTTGCCTTCTTTGTCCATCTTCGTGTGGATTGGACATGGCTGATCCAGGATGGAATTCCCAAACTGTTTCTTCTTGGGGGTGTACTGAGCTTTCCCCTTGCCTTTGAACTTGGCATTCATAACGGCTGCTGCCTCTGCCTGCGGAGTGGATTGAGCCTTCTGCTTCTGCTTCCGACTGCTGCTCCCATCTCCATCGGCGACGGACTTATGCTTGCCGCTACGTATGCGGTCCTCCTCTTCGCCATTTGCATAGCGTGCGGCTATCTCCATCATCTTGCTCATGGAGATGTCGCCTGTCCGACCGAATTTCAGGTACAGATCCCTGTACCGCACGCCTGCCTTGAAGGCGCGGACTGCTTGATGCTCCGTGGCGTTCTCCACCGTGTGGTAGAGGGTCATCCAGCGCTGGATGAAATCGCGCAAGGGCTCGTTCTGCTTCTGGACGCAGTGCTGGAGCTCCACGAGACCAGCAGGGCGTTTGCACGTGCCCTCGAAGGTCCTGATGAAGACTCGGGAAAGATCTGCCCAGCTGTAGATGCTTGACGGAGCCAACTGCTTCATCCAAGCTCGCGTCGAGCCGTCGAGCATCAGGGGGAGATATTTCATGGCGACCTGGTCATCTTCGCTACCGATCTGGACCGCCACTCTGTAGTCGTCCAACCACGTTTCTGGCTTGGACTCTCCTGTGAGCTTGCTGATTCCCGTCGCCAATCGGAAGTTGGGAGGGATGTCAGCTGAACGGATGGCCCGACTGAAGCACTCGGGGCCAGAGACGACGGTCCTGCTTCCACTCGGACGGTCTCTACCGTGACCATCACGGTGGGCTTGACTCTTGTCGACCTTCTTCTGGGCGATGTACCCTCTTGCGTCGGGCCTTGGATCATGCGCGTCGCCGACTGAACGACGATCATCGTGATGCCGAGGTCCGTAAGGCCCACCCCGCGGAGGGGTGCGTGAACGGCGACGATCTTCGGGATTCCTGGAACGGTTGCCCCCTCTACGTCGCTGATGAGAGTCGGGGCTGAAAACCGATCGATGCGTGTTTGCGTGAACAGAACTGTTGTGGATCCTGTTGTACGACTGGGAGACCCCCGAATTTTGCTGCTGCGCCATATGCAACAGGGCACGGATCTGCTTGATCCCTCTGCCAGCCTCCAAATCAGTCGGCTGGAGAGAATCGGCTATCCTGGCAGCCGCAGCCAGGTTGAGGATGGGTGTGCGGAACACCTCGACATCGCTGTGGCGAGTGCGTCGACTGGCGGAACGACGGTGTTGACGACGAGCGCCAGATGATTCTCCGACCTCATGCTCGTTCCGACCAGTCTGGAGGGGACCTTCATGGGAATCGGCCATGAGAACTTCGGCTGCAGGCCCGCGACCCAGGTACTCGGAAGGTAGCTCAGTCGGAACTGAGTCCAAGCACTGGGATGGCGGAGCGACCACAACCGATTCGAGCACCGCCACTTGAGAGGACGCGCTCTGTCGCGCCTGGGAGTGTCGCACCCAACGCTGGAGCCGGGGGCGACAGGATCGCTTGTTGCGGCGCGTGACGGGGCGAGGATCGACACCGGGGCCGATGGCTGGAGAAGAAGGACGCCGCAGGAACCGGCGCGGAAGTGCGTAGCCCCGCGACTGGGGAGCGCCTCGACGTCGAGAGGCGCATCCAGAAGCCATGCCGAATCGTCGACGATGAAGGAGAGTGCGCCAAAGAGGATCTCGTGACCCATGCACATATCTCCGCCGGACGACATCATGAAAAGATGAAATCGCAAACTCGCCGGAAGTCGCTTAGACGCCTGCCCCACTGTGGGCGCCAACTGTCGTGGGTATAAGTCTGACAGTAGAAGTGTAGGGTACGAAAGGATGGGCAGAGCCTTAGCTACGGCGAGGATGTATGAGTTCAGGCCCCTCTACGGTGGAGATAAAAGCCCTACGTCTCAGTGTTCTTGGGAGCTTAGTGTCGAGTGGAATATAGGATTACAGTAAATGCCAACCCCTGCACCAGTGGAGAAGGGCGGCTTATATAGAGTGCGCTGCCCTTCATAATGGCCCGGTGGACAGGGTGGAATAGTGGCGAATAAATGCCTACGTTACAGGTAACGTAAGCCTTAAATGTTAATACTGGTGTATGAAAACGTATGACCGTTGCCCTCCTGGGAGGTTACGATGTACAGAGTGGAATCCAGTCGGTACGTTAAATATGCTCTGAGTGCTCGTCACCGACTGGATGATGGGGGAGTCCTTAGTTCAGTCGGAACTATCTAAGGGCCTCGTCCTCTATGAAGGGTAGTCCTTGGGTAGGACCTATAGGGCAGACCTATAACCCTACCCTGGGACTATAACCCCATCAATTTGAGTTGATGAACAATGTCGAACTATATGTATATGTATATATGAATAAACAGTGCAATACTTTGTATGCTGGTTCTTTCGATATATGGGGATGTACATTGATTTATATATATATATATCATATATGTGTGGTGAATTATATATATGTGTTGGCAAGTATATGTGTGGTGAACTATATATCATATATGTGTGGGGAATTATATTAATGTGTTTTCAAATATATATATATATATATATATATATATATATATATGTGTGTGTGTGTGTGTGTGTGTGTGTGTGTGTGTGTGCTGTGAAATAATATAAAACAAAAAAAACAGGTACTATATGGGCTCTTTGCCGTCTGCCAGCTGATGGCAAAGACCTGTGCCATTAGCTGGCCGACGGCAAAGGTGCCACATGGCACCTAGTTGTGCATCCCGGGGTGTCTATATAGGCTCTTTGCCGTCTGCTTCTAGGGTGGGGAGACGGCAAAGAAGAGGGCACAGAGGAGGGGGGAGGAGGAGGCAGACGACAAAGAGTGGGGGGAGGAGGAGGAGGTAGACGGCAAAGAAGAGGGGGCAGGCAGACGGCAAAGAAGAGGGGGGAGGCAGACGGCAAAGAAGAGGGGGAGGCACATGGCAAAGCCTCCGTTAACCCCTAACGGAGGGAACGCCTGTCGGCTGCCATCTCGAGCGCTTTGCCCACTGCTCCTATGAAAAGCTGACGGCAAAGCTCCTTGTCGTCCGCTTTGGGGAGGCAGACGGCAAAGAAGGTACGATGCCGTCGTAGGCTGACGCAGAAATTTTGCCGGCCGTGAGATTCTTTGCCGTTTGTGGTTTTCTATTTGCCGTCCCGGATTTACTCTTTGCCGTTTGTGATGGCAGACGGCAAAGAAGCTGATTCCTGTAGTGATGCTAGGCGTGTTATCCTCGTTATGTGTTTATTCACTATCATTCACGAGAAAGGGGCCGATAATTGGAATTACCAGTTCCACGCTCAAATCGAAAAGATAATTGCAAACAAAACTCCCCCTCGATTGATGTTGGTATGGACGGCACCCGAGTATTCGGCTAGTCATGGAGTGTGATTGATTGGTGGTGGGGGAGTGAAAACTTTACTTTTCTGTTTGGGAACCGCCTATAGCATGTGTAGCGTGGAAGATGGTGAGAACTCTTAGTCATTGTGTTGACCATGAAAGCATGCCACCCAAAATTATTATCTCTGTTTTCAAAGCTTGAGCTCTGGCACCTCCGCAAATCAATGCTTCCCTCTGCGAAGGGCCTGACTATTTATGTTCCTGTTGAGTCATCCTCCTCTTATAAAAGCACCAATTAGAGAGCACCTGTGTCATTTTTATGCTTTGCTTTTAACTGATTGAGTATTACTGTGACTGGATCTTCTTTTCCATGAATTACAATGTTTAGTCAACCCTTGGTCTTTGAAGGTGCTCTGCATTTATGTTTTGCGGTCTCAGAAAGAGCTAGCAAGATACCATCTGTTTGTACTGCTTCATGATTGTTTTGATTGACGTGTTGACGTTTGAGACTTATTATTATTTGCTCGCTAGTTGATTATGCCATTGATATGAGTTTACCGTGAGACCTAGATGTCATTTGCTTATGTGGTTTGCTTGTGATCTTGCTGAAACTCTAGATATGAGTTCGTCAAAGTTTTTCTTTTGTCTCTTTCAGTTTGTCAACTAAATTGCTTGAGGACAATCAAGGCTTTAAGCTTGGGGGAGTTGATACGTCTCCGTCGTATCTACTTTTCCGAACTCTTTTGCCCTTGTTTTGGACTCTAATTTGCATGATTTGAATGGAACTAACCTAGACTAACGTTGTTTTCAGCAGAATTGCCATGGTGTTGTTTTTGCGCAGAAATAAAAGTTCTCGGAATGACCTAAAAATTGACGGAGAATTTTTCTGGAATTTATAAAAAATACTGGCGCAAGAATCAGCGGAGGAAGTGGAGCCGTGAGCCCACAAGCCCACCAGGCGCGGGACCCCCTGGCCGCGCCTGGCAGGCTTGTGGAGCTCACGACGCTCCACCACCTCCAAATCCAGCCCACGATACGGAGGCGCCGCCACCTACTGTTCTACATATGGAGTTCGTTCTAGGCTCCAGAGTGTTGGGGAACGTCGCATGGGAAACAAAAAATTTCCTACGCGCATGAAGACCTATCATGGTGATGTCCATCTACGAGAGGGGATGAGTGATCTACGTACCCTTGTAGATCGTACAGCACAAGCGTTAGTGAACGCGGTTGATGTAGTGGAACGTCCTGACGTCCCTCGATCCGCCCCGCGAACAATCCCGCGATCAGTCCCACGATCTAGTACCGAATGGACGGCACCTCCGCGTTCAGCACACGTACAGCTCGACGATGATCTCGGCCTTCTTGATCCAGCAAGAGAGATGGAGAGGTAGAAGAGTTCTCCGGCAGCGTGACGGCGCTCCGGAGGTTGGTGATGACCTTGTCTCAGCAGGGCTCCGCCCGAGCTCCGCAGAAACGCGATCTAGAGGAAAAACCGTGGAGGTATGTGGTCGGGTTGCCGTGGAAAAGTCGTCTCAAATCAGCCCTAAAACCTCCGTATATATAGGTGGGAGGGAGGGGACCTTGCCTTGGGGCTCAAGGAGCCCCAAGGGGGTCCGCCGAGTCCAAGGGGGGAGGATTCCCCCCCCAAACCGAGTTGGACTTGGTTTGGTGGGAGGGAGTCCCCCTTCCTTCCCACCTCCTCCTTTTTTTTCCTTTTCTCTTGATTTTCTCTTCTTGGCGCATAGAGCCCTTTTGGGCTGTCCCACCAGCCCACTAAGGGCTGGTGTGCCACCCTCAATGCCTATGGGCTTCCCCGGGGTGGGTTGCCCCCCCCCCCCCCCCCGGTGAACTCCCGGAACCCATTCGTCATTCCCGGTACATTCCCGGTAACTCCAAAAACCTTCCGGTAATCAAATGAGGTCATCCTATATATCAATCTTCGTTTCTGGACCATTCCGGAAACCCCCGTGACGTCCGTGATCTCATCCGGGACTCCGAACCACATTCGGTAACCAACCATATAACTCAAATACGCATAAAACAACGTCGAACCTTAAGTGTGCAGACCCTGCTGGTTCGAGAACTATGTAGACATGACCCGAGAGACTTCTCGGTCAATATCCAACAGCGGGACTTGGATGCCCATATTGGATCCTACATATTCTACGAAGATCTTATCGTTTGAACCTCAGTGCCAAGGATTCATATAATCCCGTATGTCATTCCCTTTGTCCTTCGGTATGTTACTTGCCCGAGATTCGATCGTCAGTATCCGTATACCTATTTCAATCTCGTTTACCGGCAAGTCTCTTTACTCGTTCCGTAATACAAGATCCCGCAACTTACACTAAGTTACATTGCTTGCAAGGCTTGTGTGTGATGTTGTATTACCAAGTGGGCCCGAGATACCTCTCCGTCACACGGAGTGACAAATCCCAGTCTCGATCCATACTAACTCAACTAACACCTTCAGAGATACCTGTAGAGCATCTTTATAGTCACCCAGTTACGTTGTGATGTTTGATACACACAAAGCATTCCTCCGGTGTCAGTGAGTTATATGATCTCATGGTCATAGGAATAAATACTTGACACGCAGAAAACAGTAGCAACAAAATGACACGATCAACATGCTACGTCCATTAGTTTGGGTCTGGTCCATCACGTGATTCTCCTAATGACATGGTCCAGTTATCAAGCAACAACACCTTGTTCATAATCAGAAGACACTGACTATCTTTGTTCAACTGGCTAGCCAACTAGAGGCTTGCTAGGGACGGTGTTTTGTCTATGTATCCACACATGTAAATGAGCCTTCATTCAATACAATTATAGCATGGATAATAAACGATTATCTTGATACAGGAATTATAATAATAACTATATTTATTATTGCCTCTAGGGCATAATTCCAACAGTCTCCCACTTGCACTAGAGTCATTAATCTAGCCCTCACATCATCATGTGAATTACATTGTAATAAATCTAACACCCATACAGTTCTGGTGTTGATCATGTTTTGGCCGTGGAAGAGGTTTAGTCAGCGGGTCCGCTACATTCAGATCCGTGTGCACTTTGCATATATTTACGTCCTCTCCCTCGACGTAGTCGCAGATGAGGTTGAAGCGTCGTTTGATGTGTCTGGTCTTCTTGTGAAACCGTGGTTCCTTTGCTAAGGCAATGGCACCAGTGTTGTCACAGAACAAGGTTATTGGATTCAGTGCGCTTGGCACCACTCCAAGATCCGTCATGAACTGCTTCATCCAGACACCCTCCTTAGCCGCCTCCGAGGCAGCCATGTACTCCGCTTCACATGTAGAATCTGCTACGACGCTTTGCTTGGAACTGCACCAGCTTACTGCACCCCCATTAAGAATAAATACATATCCGGTTTGCGACTTAGAGTCGTCCGGATCTGTGTCAAAGCTTGCATCGACGTAACCTTTTACGGCGAGCTCTTCGTCACCTCCATACACGAGAAACATCTCCTTAGTCCTTTTCAGGTACTTCAGGATATTCTTGACCGCTGTCCAGTGATCCACTCCTGGATTACTCTGGAACCTACCTGCCATACTTATGGCCAGGCTAACATCCGGTCTACTGCACAGCATCGCATACATGATAGAACCTATGGCTGAAGCATAGGGGACGGAGCGCATATGCTCCCTATCTTCATCAGTTGCTGGGCACTGAGTCTTACTCAATCTCGTACCTTGTAGAACTGGCAAGAACCCTTTCTTGGACTGTTCCATTTTGAACCTCTTCAAAACTTTATCAAGGTATGTGCTTTGTGAAAGTCCTATCAAGCGTTTTGATCTATCCCTATTGATCTTAATGCCTAGAATGTAAGCAGCTTCTCCTAGGTCCTTCATAGAGAAACTTTTATTCAAGTAATCCTTTATGCTCTCTAAAAACTCTACGTTGTTTCCAATCAGTAATATGTCATCCACATATAATATTAGAAATGCCACAGAGCTCCCACTCACTTTCTTGTAAATACAAGATTCTCCAACCACTTGTATAAACCCAAATGCTTTGATCACCTCATCAAAACGTTTGTTCCAACTCCGAGATGCTTGCACCAGTCCATAAATGGATCGCTGGAGCTTGCACACCTTGTCAGCATTTTTAGGATCGAAAAAACCTTCGGGTTGCATCATATACAACTCTTCCTTAAGGAAACCGTTAAGGAACGCCGTTTTGACATCCATCTGCCAGATTTCATAATCGAAAAATGCAGCTATTGCTAACATGATTCTGGCGGACTTAAGCATCGCTACGGGTGAGAAAGTCTCATCGTAGTCAACTCCTGGAACTTGTGAAAAACCCTTTGCCACAAGTCGAGCTTTATAAACGGTCACATTACCGTCAGCGTCCGTCTTCTTCTTAAAGATCCATTTGTTCTGAATGGCCTTGCGGCCCTCAGGCAGTACCTCCAAAGTCCACACTTTGTTCTCATACATGGATCCTATCTCGGACTTCATGGCTTCCAGCCATTTGTTGGAATCTGGGCCCACCATTGCTTCTTCATAATTTGCAGGTTCATTGTTGTCTAACAACATGATTGATAAGACGGGATTACCGTACCACTCTGGAGCAGCACGTGGTCTCGTCGACCTGCGTGGTTCGACAAAAACTTGAACTGGAGTTTCATGATCATCATCATTAACTTCCTCCTCAACCGGCGTCGCAATGACAGAGGTTTCCCCTTGCCCTGCGCCACCATCCAGAGGGATGAGAGGTTCGACAACCTCGTCAAGTTCTATCTTCCTCCCACTCAATTCTCTCGAGAGAAACTCCTTCTCGAGAAAAGCTCCGTTTTTAGCAACAAACACTGTGCCCTCGGATTTGAGATAGAAGGTGTACCCAACTGTCTCTTTTGGGTAACCTATGAAGACGCACTTTTCCGCTTTGGGTTCCAGCTTTTCAGGCTGAAGCTTTTTGACATAAGCATCACATCCCCAAACTTTAAGAAACGACAACTTTGGCCTTTTGCCATACCACGGTTCGTATGGTGTCGTCTCAACGGATTTTGATGGTGCCCTATTTAAAGTGAATGCAGCCGTTTCTAATGCATAGCCCCAAAATAATAACGGCAAATCAGTAAGAGACATCATAGATCGCACCATCTCTAATAGAGTACGATTACGACGTTCGGACACACCATTACGCTGTGGTGTTCCAGGCGGTGTTAACTGTGAAACAATTCCACTTTGTCTTAAGTGAGCACCAAACTCGAAACTCAGATATTCACCCCCACGATCAGACCGCAGGAACTTGATCTTCTTGTTACGATGATTTTCCACTTCACCCTGAAATTGCTTGAACTTTTCAAATGTTTCAGACTTGTGCTTCATCAAGTAGACATAACCATATCTACTCAAATCGTCAGTGAAGGTGAGAAAATAACGATATCTGCCGCGTGCCTCCACGCTCATCGGACCACACACATCGGTATGTATGATTTCCAACAAGTCACTTGCACGCTCCATTGTTCCTGAGAACGGAGTCTTAGTCATCTTGCCCATGAGGCATGGTTCGCACGTGTCAAGTGAATCAAAGTCAAGTGACTCCAAAAGTCCATCAGCATGGAGTTTCTTCATGCGCTTTACACCAATATGACCTAAGAGGCAGTGCCACAAAAATATGGCGCTATCATTGTTAACTCTAACTCTTTTGGTCTCAATGTTATGTATATGTGTATCGCTATCAAGATTCAATATGAATAATCCTCTCACATTCGGTGCATGACCATAAAAGATGTTACTCATAGAAATAGAACAACCATTATTCTCTGACTTAAAAGAGTAACCGTCTCGCAATAAACAAGATCCAGATATAATGTTCATGCTCAACGCAGGCACTAAATAACAATGATTTAAGTTCATCACTAATCCTGACGGTAACTGAAGTGACACTATGCCGACGGCGATTGCATCAACCTTGGAACCATTTCCTACGCGCATCGTCACTTCATCTTTCGCCAGCCTTCGCCTATTCCACAGTTCCTGTTTCGAGTTGCAAATATGAGCAACAGAACCGGTATCGAATACCCAGGCACTACTACGAGAGCCGGTTAAGTACACATCAATAACATGTATATCAAATATACCTGATTTTTCTTTGCCCGCCTTCTTATCTTCCAGATACTTGGGGCAATTGCGCTTCAAGTGACCCATACCCTTGCAATAGTAACACTCCGTTTCCGGCTTAGGTCCAGCTTTGGGTTTCTTCGTCGGATTGGCAACAGGCTTGCCGCTCTTCTTCGAATTGCCCTTCTTGCCTTTGCCGTTTCTCTTGAAACTAGTGGTCTTATTCACCATCAACACTTGATGCTCTTTACGGAGTTCAGACTCTGCGACTTTCAGCATCGCAAACAACTCGCCGGGAGACTTGTTCATCCCTTGCATGTTGTAGTTCAACACAAAGCCTTTATAGCTTGGTGGCAGTGATTGAAGGATTCTGTCAGTGATAGCTTCTTGCGGGAGTTCAATCCCCAGCTCAGCTAGACGGTTTGAGTACCCAGACATTTTGAGCACATGTTCACTGACAGATGAGTTTTCCTCCATCTTGCAAGCATAGAATTTATCGGAGGTCTCATACCTCTCGATCCGGGCGTTCTTCTGAAAGATAAACTCCAACTCCTGGAACATCTCAAATGCTCCATGACGCTCAAAGCGACGTTGAAGTCCCGGTTCTAAGCCATACAAGACTGCACATTGAACTATTGAGTAGTCCTCCTTACGTGCTAACCAAGCGTTCTTAACATCCTGATCAGCCATAGCGGGTGGTTCATCTCCTAACGCAGCATTAAGGACATAATCCTTCTTCCCAGCTTGTAAGATTAGCTTAAGATTACGAGCCCAGTCTACAAAGTTGCTTCTATCATCTTTCAACTTAGCTTTCTCTAGGAACGTATTAAAATTCAGGATGACTGTCGCGTGAGCCATGATCTACAAAGTGGACTTAGACTATGTTCAAGATAATTAGAGTTTAACTTAATCAAATTATTCGCTAAACTCCCACTCAAAAAGTACATCTCTCTAGTCATTTGAGTGGTTCATGATCCACTTACACTAGCTCAAGTCCGGTCATCACGTGAGTTGAGTATAGTTTCAGTGGTAAGCATCCCTATGCTAATCATATCATCTATATGATTCATGATCGACCTTTCGGTCTCATGTGTTCCGAGGCCATGTCTGCACATGCTAGGCTCGTCAAGCTTAACCCGAGTGTTCCGCGTGCGCAACTGTTTTGCACCCGTTATATGTGAACGTTGAGTCTATCACACCCGATCATCACGTGGTGTCTCGAAACGACGAACTGTAGCAACGGTGCACAGTCGGGGAGAACACAATTTCGTCTTGAAATTTTAGTGAGAGATCACCTCATAATGCTACCGTCGTTCTAAGCAAAATAAGGTGCATAAAAGGATTAACATCACATGCAATTCATAAGTGACATGATATGGCCATCATCACGTGCTTCTTGATCTCCATCACCAAAGCACCGGCACGATCTTCTTGTCACCGGCGCCACACCATGATCTCCATCAACGTGTTGCCATCGGGGTTGTCGTGCTACTCATGCTATTACTACTAAAGCTACAGCCTAGCAAAATAGTAAACGCATCTGCAAGCACACACGTTAGTATAAAGACAACCCTATGGCTCCTGCCGGTTGCCGTACCATCGACGTGCAAGTTGATATTTCTATTACAACATGATCATCTCATACATCCAATATATCACATCACATCATTTTCCATATCACATCACAAGCATACCCTGCAAAAACAAGTTAGACGTCCTCTAATTTTGTTGTTGCATGTTTTACGTGGTGACCATGGGTATCTAGCAGGATCGCATCTTACTTACGCAAACACCACAATAGAGATATATGAGTTGCTATTTAACCTCATCCAAGGACCTCCTCGATCAAATCTGATTCAACTAAAGTTGGAGAAACCGACACTTGCCAGTCATCTTTGAGCAACGGAGTTACTCGTAACGATGAAACCAGTCTCTCGTAAGTGTACGAGTAATGTCGGTCCAAGCCGCTTCAATCCAACAATACCGCGGAATCAAGAAAAGACTAAGGAGGGCAGCAAAACGCACATCACCGCCCACAAAACTTTTGTGTTCTACTCGAGAAGACATCTACGCATGAACCTAGCTCATGATGCCACTGTTGGGGAACGTCGCATGGGAAACAAAAATTTTCCTACGCGCACGAAGACCTATCATGGTGATGTCCATCTACGAGAGGGGATGAGTGATCTACGTACCCTTGTAGATCGTACAGCAGAAGCGTTAGTGAACGCGGTTGATGTAGTGGAACGTCCTCACGTCCCTCGATCCGCCCCGCGAACAATCCCGCGATCAGTCCCACGATCTAGTACCGAACGGACGGCACCTCCGCGTTCAGCACACGTACAGCTCGACGATGATCTCGGCCTTCTTGATCCAGGAAGAGAGACGGAGAGGTAGAAGAGTTCTCCGGCAGCGTGACGGCGCTCCGGAGGTTGCTGATGACCTTGTCTCAGCAGGGCTCCGCCCGAGCTCCGCAGAAACGCGATCTAGAGGAAAAACCGTGGAGGTATGTGGTCGGGCTGCCGTGGAAAAGTCGTCTCAAATCAGCCCTAAAACCTCTGTATATATAGGTGGGAGGGAGGGGACCTTGCCTTGGGGCTCAAGGAGCCCCAAGGGGGTCGGCCGAGTCCAAGCGGGGAGGACTCCCCCCCCCAAACCGAGTTGGACTTGGTTTGGTGGGAGGGAGTCCCCCTTCCTTCCCACCTCCTCCTTTTTTTTCCTTTTCTCTTGATTTTCTCTTCTTGGCGCATAGAGCCCTTTTGGGCTGTCCCACCAGCCCACTAAGGGCTGGTGTGCCACCCTCAAGGCCTATGGGCTTCCCCGGGGTGGGTTGCCCCCCCCCCCCGGTGAACTCCCGGAACCCATTCGTCATTCCCGGTACATTCCAGGTATCTCCGAAAACCTTCCGGTAATCAAATCAGGTCATCCTATATATCAATCTTCATTTCCAGACCATTTCGGAAACCCTCGTGACGTCCGTGATCTCATCCGGGACTCCAAACAACATTCGGTAACCAGCCATATAACTCAAATACGCATAAAACAACGTCGAACCTTAAGTGTGCAGATCCTGCGGGTTCGAGAACTATGTAGACATGACCCGAGAGACTTCTCGGTCAATATCCAACAGCGGGACCTGGATGCCCATATTGGATCCTACATATTCTACGAAGATCTTATCGTTTGAACCTCAGTGCCAAGGATTCATATAATCCCGTATGTCATTCCCTTTGTCCTTCGGTATGTTACTTGCCCGAGATTCGATCGTCAGTATCCGTATACCTATTTCAATCTCGTTTACCGGCAAGTCTCTTTACTCATTCCGTAATACAAGATCCCGCAACTTACACTAAGTTACATTGCTTGCAAGGCTTGTGTGTGATGTTGTATTACCGAGTGGGCCCCGAGATACCTCTCCGTCACACGGAGTGACAAATCCCAGTCTCGATCCATACTAACTCAACTAACACCTTCAGAGATACCTGTAGAGCATCTTTATAGTCACCCAGTTACGTTGCGACGTTTGATACACACAAAGCATTCCTCCGGTGTCAGTGAGTTATATGATCTCATGGTCATAGGAATAAATACTTGACACGCAGAAAACAGTAGCAACAAAATGACACGATCAACATGCTACGTCTATTAGTTTGGGTCTGGTCCATCACGTGATTCTCCTAATGACGTGATCCAGTTATCAAGCAACAACACCTTGTTCATAATCAGAAGACACTGACTATCTTTGATCAACTGGCTAGCCAACTAGAGGCTTGCTAGGGACGGTGTTTTGTCTATGTATCCACACATGTAAATGAGTCTTCATTCAATACAATTATAGCATGGATAATAAACGATTATCTTGATACAGGAATTATAATAATAACTATATTTATTATTGCCTCTAGGGCATAATTCCAACACGGAGAGGGGAAATTGTCGCCATCGTCATCATCAACCTTCCTTCATCTCCAATTCCATGATGATCTTCACCGTTTGTGAGTAATCTCATCGTAGGCTTGCTGGACGGTGATGGGTTGGTTGAGATCTATCATGTAATCGAGTTAGTTTTGACGGGGATTGATCCCTAGTATCCACTATGTTCTGAGATTGATGTTGCTACTACTTTGCCATGCTTAATGCTTGTCACTAGGGCCCGAGTGCCATGATTTCAGATCTGAACATATTATGTTGTCGCCAATATATGTGTGTTTTAGATCATATCTTGCAAGTTGTAGTCACCTATTATGTGTTATGACCCGGCAACCCCGGAGTGACAATAGCCGGAACCACTCCCGGAGATGACCATAGTATGAGCAGTTCATGTATTCACCAAGTGTTAATGCGTTGGTCCGGTTCTTTATTAAAAGGAGAACCTTGATATATCGTAGTTTCCATTAGTACCCCGCTGCCACGGGAGGGATGGACAATAGATGTCATGCAAGGTCTTTTCCCTAAGCACGTATGACTACATACGGAATACATGCCTACATTAGATTGACGAACTGGAACTAGTTACTTATCTCTCCGTGTTATAACTGTTGCATGATGAATAGCATCCGGCATAATCATCCATCATCGATCCAATGCCTACGAGTCTTTTACTACTGGTCCTTGCTACGTTACTTTTCTGCTACTGTTACTCTGTTGCTATTGCTGTTACTCTGCTGGTACTACTGTTACTCTGCTGCTACTGGTTATCGTTGCTACTGCTACTATCACCCTACTTTGCTATTGATACTTTGCTGCAGATACTAAATATTTCAGGTGTGGTTGAATTGACAACTCAACTGCTAATACTTGAGAATATTCTTTGGCTTCCCCTTGAGTCGAATCAATAAATTTGGGTTGAATACTCTACCCTCGTAAACTGTTGCGATCCCCTATACTTGTGGGTTATCAGTCGCGGATGTCGACAATCTTTTGGCAGGCCAAGCCTGAAGTCTTGAGCATCTTTCGATCGTTGGTGGTGTCCATCATAGCGAACCAGTAGTCAGGGTTGTTGACAAACCTGGTGAAACGCTCGCAAGGCACTGTGGCTAGGTAGCAGTGGTAGAGGTGAACATGATGGTGCACACACAACTAGGTGACGGTAACCTTATGATCATGCCCGACACGACCGCTGGTGTAAGCGAGGTCGAAGCCGACCACTTTGTACTTGTCCTCCTCAGCAAGCAACCGCTCCATAGTGTTGATGGAGTCCTCCAACATGACCGGGTCGTTGGTGTAGACCACCGTGAGGTCCATCTTCCTTATGTGGTTGTCCACAAAATGCACGCCAAACTCCATTATAGCATCGTTGGATATCCTGCATGTATGTGACGTCGAGGGTGTTCTTATTATATTGTGGAGCATGATCAAAAGCGTGAAAAGATTATGGTTAATGGCCACAGGTATAAATGGTTGTCGGACGTCCTGGAAAACCGGCATGGGGCGATGCTCGTGGCACAACCGCATGCATATCGATCCCCGAACATGATCGTGGGCACGCCCCAACCGTTGGCAGAGCATCATACGATTCACTCAAACGAATTGTTTTTTATTACAGAACACAACAAAAATGGTTCAACTTAACCAGATGGGTTGTGCACCGACCCCAACCGCTAGCGAAGCGCGTGCGGAGGGACCTGACCCGAGCACGACTTGGCGCCTAAATGGTGAGTAGAGCGCGCGGAGGGACACGAGCAGAGTGCGTCGTAGCCGCGTAAACAGCGAGCAAGCACATGCATAATAATTGCATATAGGAGTTGAACATAGCCATATGAAGGTGTGTTTCGGGCTTCAAGCCCAGAACTATCAATAAATTTTGAGCTTGTTTCTCGTCACATTCCACATTACCACACACTAAGTAATTGCAAATCTGTTCACATCGATCAAACCTAAACATGTTCACACTTAGCACCATGCTATACAAACTACCCACTCAAAAATTACTTCTCATTTCCACTCCTCGTCACCCACTAAACATGTCTTTCCGTTGGTACGCCTAGTTGATATGATACTATCTTCTCCACTTTTTACCCCTTTTAATACCTACCACCATATTCTATTCCACATATGTGCTATGTCCAATGGTTCACACTTATTTATTGCATGAAGAATAAAAAGTTGATGCATATTGAAAAAGCACGATCCAATTGCGTGACTTGGGCACTGTGGAGCTTGACATTTGTACTAATGTTGTGAAGATGGACCCATGCCTTGCTAATATAATAAGATGAATGTGGGTAACACGATCTTTGAGGATCATATAGTTTCAAAGATTAATGATTTTGTTGGTTATACTTATAAGTATCGCTATGTTGATGTTTGTTAATTCATCATTTCTGAGCGAGTATACATGCATAAGGTTACATAATGGGTAGCATGTCACATCAATTTTTTTCTTTTTATCATTACCTACTTGAGGACGAGAGGGAATTTATCTTGGGGATGCTCGATATGTCTCCAACGTATCTATAATTTTTTATTGTTCCATGCTGATATTATCACTCTAGGATAATTATTGGGTATTTACTTACCAATTTGTATTATTTTTGAGAACTAACATATTGACCCAGTGCCTAGTGCTAGCTTTTGGTTTTTTGCATGTCTTTCACTTTTCGGGTTTTCAATACCAACTAAAGTCCAATTGACATGAAACTTTTTTGAGAATTCTTATGGACCAAAAGAAGACCAATGAGTATCAAAAGAAGGTTGGGGCTACCCAAGGGCCCCACAAAACACCACAACGCGGCTTGGGGGCGCGCCCTGTTGGCTTGTGGGCCCCTCGAGGCTCTCCCGACTCCGTTATCTTGCTTATAAATTCTCATATATCACAAAAACCCTAAAGTTAGTCCCAAAACACTTTTCACGTTGCCGCTAGTCTCTATTCCGATGGGAGGCCATCTGGATCTCCGTTCCGCCACCATGCCAAAGGGGGGTCGATCATGGAGGGCCACTTCATCAACCTTTCTGCCTTCATGATGATGTGTGAGTAGTTCACCATAGACCTACGGGTCCATGGCTAGTACCTAGATGGAAATCTCTCTCTCTCTCTCTCTTGATCTTCAATACAATGATCATCGCAACTTTGCTTTGATCCATATGATGTAATCCTTTTGTGCGGTGAGTTTTTTGGGATCTGATGAACTCTGGATTTATGTTTAGATTATTCATGATAAATATTTGAGTCTTCTCTGAATTATAATATGATTCTTATGTGCATGACTATGATAGCTTCATAATTCTCTCCGATCTATTGAAATAGTTTGGCCAACTAGATTGGTATTTCTTTGGTGAGAGAGGTGCGTTGTAGTAGGTTCAACCTGGCAAGTTTCTATATCCCAATGACAGATGGGGACAAGATGTGTCTTTGTGTTGGTACTACTAAGGATAACATGATGGGGTTTATTCATATTGCTTGAGTTTACTATGTCTACATCATGCCATCGTTCTCCATGCATTACTCTATTTTACTTAATACTCTAGATGCATGCTGGATAGCGGTCGGTGAGTTGAGTAATAGTAATAGGTGCAGGCAGGAGTCTGCTTATTTGTTTATGGATGTGATGCCTATCTACACAAGATCATTTCGTGAATATCGTATAACTATCCGCTTTTCTATCAGTTTCCCAACAGTAATTTGCTTACCCACCGTATGTTGTTTTCATGCAAGATACCACTAGGGAAAACTATGGACCCGCGGTGTATTCACCATATATTTAGAAAACCTTCAATGCCTTGATTCCATTTACTTGTTCTTATTCTACTTCGCAATTTACAATTATCTACACATCTCACTTGATTACAAATAACGAGACCAAGGGGATTGACAACCCTCTTGCCCGCGTTGGTTGCACGTTGTTTGTTCTTTTGTGTGCAGGCACTGAAGAAGGTTGTTGTTGATATTCATATTGGTTCGATAAACCTTGGTTTCATAAATGAGGGAAATACTTACCCGCATTGTTCTGCGATAACCCATTTCTCTTCACGGAAAACCCAACGCAGATCACAAGTATCAATGACCCCTTCTAAAAAGAGAAAATAGTCACCTAGGAGAAGAAGCTCGAGAGATGAGAAGGAGTAGAGAAGATCGAAATGAACGAAGGCTCTCCCGGAGAAGCAAGGACTCAAAGAAGAATGGCAAGTACACCAAGAGCTACACAAGAAGAGACATCAATCTCATGTTGGTGAATGGGTTTGTGGCTCCTGATCTGACAACCAATTCAAGAGAAGTTACCACTCCAACTCACGCTATAGTCAAGATGAAGGTGTTAACGGACTAGCACTCGTATCATCCCACTCTTATGGTTTATTTGATTCACAAACTGAAGGGATTGGAAGTTGCTTCATGGCTAAAGTCCCAAAGGTATCACACTCCGAATACATTGACTTTAATAGTGATGAGGATGACATACTAGGAGATGATGATTTTCTCTTTGATAAAACTAGTGATGTTAGCCAAAATGAACTAGATAGTAATCATGCTAGTCAAGATGAATCGTTTGATGATGCTAAGAAGGAGATTGAGCGCTTAACTAAAGAACTAAACCCTCTTAAGTTAGCACACGAACCTACTCAACAATATCATAGAGAGCTTCTAAGAACTTATGAGAAGCTACGCTTTGAGAAGCTACATTTAGATCAAGAGCATGATTTTCTTAAAGCTATCAATGACGATCTTCGAAAGAAAAGTTATTCTTATCTTGCCAAATGATTACCCTTGTATACTTTTGTGCCACAAGTAAAATATAAGATAACTAGTAATAAAGGCAAGAAAGGTTCTTCATCTAGTAACAACAACAAAATAGCTAAATCTATAGATATTGCTTCTAGTAGTTCTATTGATTCTACTAATGATTCTCTTAGCCATGTTACACTTGAGCAAGAAAACAATTTATTGAAAGGAATTATAGAGAAGGGTGTATACAAAAGTATTGTGAGAAGTAAGAAATTTGAGGAGATTGTACGCAAGAAAGGATGGCACCGGAAGAACCAAGGTGTTGGTTTTGAACGAAATTTCGATGCCAATGGAGTTGAAAGGGAAGAAGATCAATACCCCAAGACAAAGTTTGTTCACCAAAAGGAGAAGTATGATCCTACTCTCTTTGAGGGAACACAAGCTATATATGATATTCCACCACAAGATCACAAGCTAAAAGGCAAGGACAAGCTTCAAGAAGAGATTGACTCATTTGAAAAAGAACCTCAAGCCATGGTTAGGTGGGTTCCGTATACGTCTCCAACGTATCGATAATTTATGAAGTATCCATGCCATATTTACCTATCTTTACAATACTTTTATCTAGTTTTGATGCATTTTATATGATCTAACTGGAACTACCTCAGAATGACTGGTTTTCAGCATAATTTTCGTGGTGTTGTTTTTATTTAGAGTTATCATCTCCAAGGTGTTGGTTTTGAACGAAAGTTCAAGGCCAATTATCACCCGAAAATTTTGATGTTTTTTCTAGACAATATGAGAAATACCGGAGCCAAGAACCACCGGAGGGGGCCACCTGTGGGCTACAAGCCAACAGGATGCGCCCACCCCCCTAGGCACACCATAGTAGCTTGTGGGGCCCATGTGGCTCCGGTTGACGTGATTCCAGCGCTGAAAATTTCTATAAATCTAGAAACCACCAAAAGTTAACCTAGAACTTCCACTCCGCCACCACAAGCCTTTGTAATAAAGAAAACTCATCCGGAGCACCGTTCCGGCACCCTACCAAAGGTGGAAATCATCACCGGAGGTCATCTTCATCATCTGGCGGTGTCCATGACGAGGAGGGAGTGGTTCAGCCTTGGGGCTGAGGGTATGTACCCGCAGCTATGTGTTTGATCTCTCTCTCTCTCTCTCTCTCTCTCTCTCTCGTGTTCTTGAGATGTCACAATCTTGATGTATCACGGGCTTTGTTAATATAGTTGGATCATATGGTGTTCTTCCCTGGCTATCTTGATGTGATGAATTAAATCCACCCTTTGAAATTTTTTATGTCAGATTGAATATTGGATTTGAGATCACTTTATGTATGTCTTGCATGTGGATACTCATGGTGACAATGGGGTGTTCTATTGATTCACTTGATATATGTTTTGGTACTCAAATCACGGATTCCCTAGGTGAAATTGGAGTAATCTATGCATAGGGGTTGATACACGTTCTTGTCCTACTTTATCCGACAAAAATCTTAGGGTAAACTTTGAAGTTCTTTGTGTTGGACTGAATAGGGTGAGTCTGGAATTATTTGATGCATGTTGAATAATTAACCCATGGATACTTGAGGTCACATTGGAGTATCTAGGTGACATTAGGGTTGATTTATATGTATCATAGGTGTTATTCTAGTACGAACTCTAGGGATGTTTGTGACACTTACAGGAATAGCTCAATAGATTGATCCAAAAAGGTAACTTTGAGGTGGTTCACTGCCTACAACAATTTCATCGTATGTTCTCCACTACTTATGAACTTTGGAGAGATTCTTTGTCGCACGTTAAGGTACAATCATATGATTCTGATATGTTAGCATTGTTGAGAGATTGCACTAGTGAAAGTATGAACCCTAGGCCTTATTCCAACCATTTATATAACGTTTTGCTCCTTGTTTACTACTTGTTACCTTTCTGTTTTTATTTTTAAAATTATAAAAATCTATTTCTACTATCCATACTACACTTGGATCACCATCTCTTTGCTGAACTAGTGCACCTACACAATTTGCCATTGTATTGGGTGTGTTGGGGACACAAGAGATTTCTTGTATTGGATTGCATGGTTGTTTTAGAGATACCATCTTCATACTAAACCTTCCATGGACTGGTAAACGTTAGGTCATCCACTTGATGGAAATTTTTTGTTGTCCTACAAAACTCTGCACTTGGAGGCCCAACAATGTCTACTAGAATTAAGTTGTGTAGTAGACATCAGTTCCCAAGGACAATAGTAGCTCTACTTCATCAAGTGCTACTTCAACTCCAAGGATACCCATCAAGTTGATGTGGGTCCGAAATAAAAGGAACTAGAGAGTTCCTGAGGGGTGACTCTGCCAACAAACTTCACTCACATTCACTTCTTGGCAAGGACTAATGCAATCAACTCCAACGTTATCCAATAGTTGAAGGAGTCACTAAACCTCTTGTCCGTAAGCAAGGGACAAGGTATATAATGCATCAATGGACATCATACTATGTACACTAAACTCCATGTAGACATACTTCTTTGTTTTTGTTCCTTGTGTGGGACTAACCCATGTAGGTGCAGAGAGTACAAAACAACAAAGATGGCTCCCAACACTAGATTATCTTCATCAACAATGAGCATCCACTACTGCAGCACCTACATAAAGTCTTCAACAATAGAACCCAAGGTTAGTTCATCCCTTTAAGGTCGGATATCACATCATGAGGGATCTTTGCTCTAAGACTTGAGTTGAAGCATCTCAAATGATGTGAACACATTAAAAGCTTTATGTAAAAGTGGCAACCCCACTTGTGCTTAAATGATGAGTATGACCTATGATCAAGTATTCTGGCTTGGCTCCTTAAGAAATATACTCATATATAGATGAATCTATCATCACTAAATTGCTTGGTAGATACTAGAGTGGATATGCATGTTTGACATATTTTATTTGAAATCTTATTGTGTGAGCATGTTCGTATGCATATTTTTATTCATTCAAGGACATCCAAATGTTGCTTTATTTGGGCTTTATTTTTCTGGCCAATAGGATGCACTAGAATGCCTAAGTACCCCCTATAGATATTTATTCTATCTTATTTTAAATTCCATTCATGATTCATCACAAAATTTGAACAAGCACTTTTTGGACCCTACGGGTGAGGAGCACTCAGATTCAATCATTTGACTAGGGCTGACTTCCAAAACCTCATAAGTGTTTTTTGGAGTGACCAACACTCACAAACTCGGCTCCACTGAATGAAATAAGAAGGTTAATGAGGTTTTCCACCTCTGTACCACCAATCAATAATTCTCGCCGCCACTGAATTCTTTTGTCAACTAACAGTTATAGATCTCGGTGCCAATGATTTTTCTTGCTTGGTGTCATCGATAGCAGATGGGTGTGTGTCTATATATATATATATATATATATATATATATATATATATATGTGTGTGTGTGTGTGTGTGTGTGTGTGTGTGTGTGTGTGTGTGTGTGTGTGTGTGTGTGTGTGTGTGTGTGTGTGTGTGTGTGTGTGTGTGTGTGTGTGTGTGTGTGTATGCGCGATGGTCTTTGAAACTTTCTTAAAACGGTTACTCTCCTGCACCCCACTGCTATCCTTGGCCGTACCTGTGGGTGTTCCCCCTCATCTCCAACGCACCCTCTCCGCGGGAGTCCTTCACCGTCAACGAGAATCGACCCCTCCATTGTCACCGTAGATAGGATCTACCAAGTTAGGGCAATCCTCGATCCCTACTGTCTCCTTCATCCGATTCATACGCAATAGGACTTGCATGTATTCTCGCCATTGAATGCACAACTACATCATCTCAAAAAACTCCTTAGATTAGTATGAACGAAAAAATAGGGTTAGGTCTCCGTGATAAGTATTCTTGGAGCTGTCGAGTCTAAACAACTCGGTGCCATTGGTGTGGTTTCAGCCACAACACAAGGGCTTATTGGTGGAACCAAAAAGTTCCTATCGGTGTCACCAAAGTAAGATTTAGGGCTTCTGTGGGCATCTTCAAAGAGACCGAATCACATCTCGGTGAAATCTAAATGGTGTGACCAAGTTTCTATTGTTGCCCCGGAATTTCTAGAATCTGAAACTTGGTGGAACCGAATTGCATATTGTGAAACGATAACACTAACATTTTGAGTTCAAATCTTTGCAAAAAATTATGGATTTTGTGAAGCTCATCTACTCCACTCCTCCATATCTAATTCACAGGGTCATATGTCAAATGTCAGACACAGGTGACAACCAGAATAAGAACAAAGAACCAAGTGTTGACTTGGATACATGCACTAGCCGTGAGGGAGGTTCTGAGGACCTAGGTACCCCTAGGTCACATAGCTTGCCCAAGGCAGCTACCAGGGCAGGGAAGCAGAGAAACTTAGATGAAGAGGATGAATACTTTGTTCTTGACAAGATCACATCAAAGAAACATCCAGAAAGGAAAGACAGAGTGGCAAGAGGGTGAATGAGCTGCAAACCCACCTCCTCCCAAGAAGACCTACTTCTATGTGCATTGATCAAGATGAGGAGGTCGAAGAGGAGGAACCAGTTGCAAACCCACCTCCTCCCAAGCAGAGGAAACTTATGGCTGACGCTACGCCAAGCAAACCAGGAACCAAGGCCAAGTAGACTTACCCCAAGCCAAAGAAAACTACGAGAGACATTCGAGCTACTAAAAAGAATAAGACCTCTGTTGTTCGAGGAGTTGCACCACCTCTTGAGGCCGATGATGATGAGGTTATGACTGTTCTCAAAAGGCTCAGGACCCACCTTCTAAATCATAATGAGGACTATCTAGATGTTGAGAACATGAAGGAGAGGAAGGACCCATGGCTTAGGAAGTGGAGATCCAATGGCCCATATTCTCTTAGGAGGTGAAATGTTGTTGATGTACGCTTTCACACCATGGAGTGATACGCTCCAATGTATCTATAATTTTTGGTTGTTCCATGATATAATATTATCATTCTCGGATACTTTTAGGGCATTTATTTGCTGATTCATATTATTTCTTAGCAGTAACTTATTAACCAAGTGTCAGGTGCCATTTGTTGTTTTCTCCATGTTTTTCGCTTTTCAGTTTTACAGTACCAAATGGAGTCCAAATAACAAAAAACTTTTCGATGATTTTTTCTAGACCAAAATAAGAACTGGAAGCTTCGAAAGAAGGTCGAGGGCCATAGAGAGACCCCACAAGACAACATGGTGCGCCCACGGGGGTGGTCGCGTCCAATTAGCTTGTGGACCACCCCCTCGTCTCTCGACCCCCTTCTTTAGCTTATAAAATTTTGATATATTTTTAAAACCCGAGGGGAGCTCCCGAAACATTTTTCCACCATCGCAAGTCTTTGTTCCGCTATGTGCCCATCTGGGGCCCTCTTCCGGTGCCCTACCAGAGGGGGTCGATAACAGAGGGCCTCTACGTCAACCTTGCTACTCCCATGGTGATGTGTGAGTAATATACCACACACATGTGGGTCCATAGCTTGTATCTAGATGGCTTTCTCTCTATGTTCTTCAGTACAAAGTTCATCGCATCTTCGCGATGGTCTATTCGATGTAATCAACTTGTGCAGTGCGTTTGTTGGGATCGCATGAATTGTGGGTTTATGTTCAGATTATTCATGATAAAAGAATTGAGTCTTCTATGAATTATATGATTCTTACTTGCATGATTATTATAGCTTCGTAAATCTCTCCAATCTGTTGATTTGGTTTGGCCAACTATATTGAACTATCTTCAATGGGAGGTGTGCGTTGTAGTGGGTTCAATCTAGTGGTGTTCTGTATCAGAGTGACAGAAAGGGACAAGACACGTATTTGTATTTTTGCCACAATGGATAAAATGATGGGGTTGATTCAAATTAATTGAGTTTACTTTTTCTACATCATGTCATTGTTCTACACGCACTACTCTGTTTTACTTAATACTCTAAATGCATGTTGGATAGTGGTCGATGGGTGGAGTAATAGTAGTAGATGCAGGCAGGAGTTGGTCTACTTGGTTATGGATGTGATGCATATATACACATGATCATTGTCGTGAATAAATATTGCATAACTATGCGCTTTTCTATCAATTAGACAACAGTAATTTGTTTACCCATTGTATGCCTTCTTCAAGAGAGATGCTACTAGAGAACACTATGGCCCTGTGCCTGTTCACTTACAAATTTACAAACGTCATAATTTCCTTGCTGCCTTTTATTATTTGTATTTAATTTTTATATTTAATTTATTTGAACTATCTATCTACACTATGTATCTTCTTGCAAGTAACGCGTTAAAGGGGCTTGACTACCCTCTTGCCCATGTTGGGTGCAAGTGTTTGCTCTTTTGTGTGTAGGCGCTGAAGACGAGAGTTGCGTGGTCCTCCTATTGGTTCGATAACCTTGCTTATCAACGAGGAAAATACTTATCGATATTGTGTTTCATCATCCATTCCTCTTCATGGAAAAACCCAACGTAGATCACAAGTATCACGAAGGATTTCTCGTGCCGTAGTCGGGGAGTATCAACAACTTACTATCAAGTACCTTCAGACAAATTATCATTCACTTGTTCCACTTTTTTGCTTGATATAGAAATCTAAGATACATAAATGTTTACCATTTTTAGTTTGCTTGTTTGCTTTTGACTTTGTTTGTTGCCTGCTTGAAGTTGCTATCATGTCTGAATTTGAGAAAGTCATTGTTGAAAGTGCTAGTGACTCGGATGAGGAGAGACCAAAATTTATTGATTCTACTCATGATCCTCCTGAAATTCAAGTTCCCCATAGTGATACTTGATGACCCACAAGTGTAGGGTATCTATCGTAGTCCTTTCGATAAGTAACAATGTCGAACCCAACGAGGAGCAGAAGGAACTGACAAGTGGTTTTCAGCAAGGTATTCTCTGCAGGCACAGAAATTATCGGTAACAGATAGTTGTGCGATAAGATAATTCGTAGCAAGTAGCAAGTACCAATAGTAACAAAGGTGCAGCAAGATGGCCCAATTCCTTTTGTAGCAAGGGACAAGCCTGGACAAACTCTTATATGAGGTAAAGCGCTCCCGAGGACACATGGGAATTTCTGTCAAGCTAGTTTTCATCATGTTCATATGATTTGCGTTCGCTACTTTGATAATTTGTTATGTGGGTGGACCGGTGCTTGGGTGTTGTCCTTACTTGGACAAACATCCCACTTATGATTAACCCCTCTCGCAAGCATCCGCAACTACGAAAGAAGAATTAAGACTAAATTTAACCATAGCATTAAATTAGTGGATCCAAATCAGCCCCTTACGAAGCAACACAAACTAGGGTTTAAGCTTGTGTCACTCTAGCAACCCATCATCCACTTATTACTTCCCAATACCTTCCTCTAGGCCCAAATAATGTTGAAGTGTCATGTAGTCGACATTCACATAACACCACTAGAGGAAAGACAACATACATCGCATCAAAATATCGAACGAATACCAAATTCACATGACTACTTATAGTAAGACTTATCCCATGTCCTCAGGAACAAAAGTGACTACTCACAAAGCATAATTATGTTCATGACCAGAGAGGTAATTAATAGCATTAGGGATCTGAACATAAGATCTTCCACCGAGTAATCCAACTAGCATCAACTACAAAGAATAATTAACACTACTAGCAACCTTGCAAGTACCAATCGGAGTTGCGAGACGGAGATTGGTTACAAGAGGTGAACTAGGGTTTGGTGCTGATGAAGATGTTGATGGAGATGAGTCCCCAGGAGTGTTGGTGAATGACGATGGCGATGATTTCCCCCTCCGGGAGGGAAGTTTCCCCGGCAGGACGGCCCTGCCGGAGCTCTAGATTGGTTCTGCTCAAGTTCCGCCTCGTGGCTGCGGCGTCTCTTCCCGAAAGCCTCCTCCTGATTTTTTTTGGGACGAAACCCTTCTTATAGCAGAAGATGGGAGCCTGAGGGGAAACAGGGGCCCACATGCCACCCAGGCGCGGCCAAGGGGTAGGCCTCGCTTGGCAGGCTTGTGGCCTCCTGGTGGCTCCCCTCCGGTACTTCTTCCGCCCAGTATTTTGTATAAAATCCAAAATAATTCCTCGTTGATTTTCACGGCTTTTGGAGTTGTGCAGAATAGGTATCTCAAACTTGCTCTTTTTTCAGACCATAATTCCAGCTGTCGGGATTCTCCCTCTTCATGTAAACCTTATAAAATAAGAGAGAGAAGGCATAATTATTGTACCGTAAAGTGTAATAATAGCCCATAAAGCGATAAATATCAACATAAAAGCATGATGTAAAATGGACATATCAACTCCCCCAAGCTTAGACCTCGCTTGTCCTCAAGCGGAAGCCGAGATCAATAAATATGCCCACATGTTTAGAGATAGAGGTGTCGATAAAACATAATACGGACATGCAGGCATCATGATCATATTTAGAACAGTAATATCGACATATAATCTCTTATGCTAAAGTGATAATTCCTTAACAAAGTAAAGTATGGATCAAGAACCTTATTGAGAATTAACAACCAATAGCCTTTAATCATTGAAGCAATTGCAATTTCTCATAACATCGGAAAGAGTCAAATAAGAGCTTGTAAAGAAAATCCACATACTCAATCATCCTTTCGTCTTCTACAATTGCTAGAACTCACATGGTACTAATGAGATCAAAGTTTCAGTTGCACACAGAGAAAGATAGGGGCTTATAGTTTTGCCTCCCAGCTACTTACCTCAAGGGTAATGTCAACAATAATAATTCATGAATACTTACTTCCAAGTTGACATATGAATATAGATCTTTCCCTAGCACATGACGTTAGCCAAGATAATGGCGAAATAAGGAATTGGTGTTAATCACCATGACTCTTTTAAGGATAAAAAGTAAAGGTACAAGATAGGCCCTTCGTAGAGGGAAGCAGAGGTTGTCATGCGCTTTTGAGGTTTGGATGTGTGACCTCTTAGTGTGAAGGAACGTCACTTTATATTGCCTCCTGTGATAAAGAACTTTATTATGCAGTCTGTCGCTTTTATGTCTTCCTCATCATAGGTTCATACAAAGCTTATTTTCCACACACTAATAGATCATACATATTTAGGGAGCAATTGTTATTGCTTGCACCAATGACAACTTACTTGAGGGATCTTATTCAATCCATAGGTAGGTATGGTGGACTCTCATGGCAAAACTGAAGATTTATGGATGCACAAGTAGTATCTCTACTTAGTGCGGAAGTTTTGGCTGATATGAGGTGGAAACAAGCATCACATGCTAAGGGATCTCTAGTCATATAACATTGTTCGGAACCAAGCAAACATAATTCATTATGTTGTCTTCCTTGTCCAACATCTACTTCTAAGCATGTAATAGTTTAATGAGTGTTCACAGTCATAGACGGTGTCAAAGATTATATATTTATATGTTAACCTCTCTTTCTTTATTACTTCCTATTAATTGCAACAATGACCAAGGTCTACGTTTGTCCCCCTACAACAAGTTTCAATCAGCATTCTTCTTATATGTAAAGCCATCACTTCCCATAAGATCATTACATGATCCTTCATGCTTTTGTTCTATTATTATTCTTTTCTTCAGATCATGGCATGAAGCAAGGCCCTTAACTAAAACACTCTTTATTATATGACTCATGAACTCGAATACATTGGGGGTATCACAAAGAAAAACTCAAGCCTAGATCATACTAAGAACTTCATTCTACTAGAAAAAGATTAAACCAAAAAGGATCGAACTAAGAAGGTAAAGGAAAAAGATGTGATGGTGATACGATACCGGGGCAACTCCCCCAAGCTTGGCATAGGCCAAGGGGAGTGCCCATACCCGTGCTTAATTGTCTTCCTTCGAAGGTGATGGTGGTGGAGTTGTTGCAGTCTGGGGTTGATTCTCCGTCTTCCAAGGCATAGGTGCTCCATCATGGAAAGATTATCGAGTCTCCGGAATCCTCAAATCTGCAGCCAACCGTATTGATTTAAATCTATACTCATACTCACAGTTTTGGTTCTGCAGGTCGTAGATCTGGGCTTGGAGTTGATCAATTCTGTCATAGAGCCTGGAGAAGTGTTTCACGATGTCATTGGCATCGATCTTGTGCTTGTTGGTGAACTCCGTGATCATCATGTGGTTGGCATTGAGTCTGCATTCCACCATCCCTTGTTACTTGAAGACTTGCTGCTCCATTGCTTTGAGCCTCGCCTCTACACTTCCGGTCTTCTTGGGCCCCTCGACATCACTGATGTGCAGCACCCCCTCATGCATCTCGATAGATTGAGGGTGTTGCAGCACTCCCGCGAGGTAGGTATTGATGACCTTCTCAAAGAACTTGTCCTTCGGAACTTTTGGGGACGCCATAGCGATCTAGATCTTCCTGCACAGCAGCTCGAAACGAAAACAGAGGATATTTGCGTGATATGAAGGCCAGACCTTTCGGGAGAATATATAATGAATTTTTACCGACCAAAAAGAGTATTCCACCAGAAAACGGAGTCCGGGAGACACACGAGGTGACCACAAGTCACCCAGGCGCGGCCAGGGGGGTAGGTCGCGCCTGGCAGGCTTGTCGCCTCCTCGTGCGCTTTCCGGACTACTTTAAGTTTTTCTATTTTTCTAAAAATTCCAAAATGGAGAAAAATTGCTACTGGAAAAGTTTTGGAGTCGGTTTACTTACCAATCACATACCTCTTCGTTTTTGGAGTCTAAAACAGGCTGATAAATATCCCTTATGTACTCCTCCGGAGTTATGGTATTAATAATATTGCTTTCAACATTTATGGGAGTACCTTGGATAAAATGCTTGATTTTTGCCCATTTACATCTCTCGGAAAATTCCCTTCCATGTTGTTGATTTTTGCTGGCACCGGAACGATACACTTCTTCGACAATGTAAGGACCTTCCCATTTGTAGAGAAGCTTGTCTGCAAAAAATCTTAAACGAGAATTGTATAGAAAGACATAATCACCTACATTGAACTCACGTTTTTGTATCCTTTTATCATGCCACCTCTTAACTTTTTCTTTAAACAACTTGCCATTTTCATATGCCTGAGTTCTCCATTCATCAACTGAGCTAATATCAAATAACCTCTTCTCACCAGCAAGTTTGAAATCAAAGTTGAGGTCTTTGATTGCCCAATAAGCCTTATGCTCTAGCTCAAGAGGTAAATGACATGCTCTACCGTAAACCATTTTGTACGGAGACATGCCCATGGGATTCTTATAAGCAGTTCTATAAGCCCATGGTGCATCATCAAGCTTCTTAGACCAACTCTTTCTAGACCTATTAACAGTGTTTGCAGAATTAGTTTAATCTCTCTATTACTAAACTCTACTTGACCACTGGAGTGAGGGTGATAAGGAGATGCAATTCTATGGTTGACATCATACTTAGCAAGCGTTTTACGGAAAGCACCATGAATAAAATGTGAACCTCAGTCATTAAATATCTAGGGACTCCAAATCTACGGAAATAACTTCTTTAAGCATCCTAATAGAGGTGTTGTGATGAGCACTAATAGTTGGGATAGGTTCTACCCACTTAGTAATGTAATCAACAGCAACTAGAATATGAGTATATACCCGTTAGACTTTGGAAAAGGTCCCATATAATCAAAAACCCAAACATCAAATGGTTCAATGACAAGTGAATAATTCATAGGCATTTCGTGACATTTACTGATATTACCTATGCTTTGACATTCATCACAAGACAAGACAAACTTACGAGCATCCTTGAAGAGAGTAGGGCAATAGAAACCGGATTGCAATACCTTGTGTGCAGTTCTATCTCCCGCATGGTGTCCTCCGTAAGCCTCGGAGTGACACTTCTGTAGGATCCGTCCATGTTCATGCTCAGGTACACAACGTCTAATAACACCATCTACTCCTTCTTTATAAAGGTGAGGATCATCCCAAAACTAATATCTCAAATCAAAGAAGAATTTCTTGTTTTGTTGGTAAGTGAAACTAGGTGGTATATATTTAGCAACAATATAATTTGCATAATCTGCATACCAAGGTGTACTACATGAAGCATTGACGACATTCAATTGCTCATCAGGAAAGCTATCATCAATAGGTTGTGGGTCATCAAGAACATTCTCCAGCCTAGACAAGTTAACTGATACGGGGTTCTCAGCACCCTTCCTATCAACAACATGCAAATCAAATTCTTGTAGCAAGAGAACCCATCTAATAAGTCTAGGTTTAGTATCTTTCTTTTCCATGAGATACTTAATAGCAGCATGATCAGTGTGAATAGTAACTTTGGAATCAACAATATAAGATCTGAACTTTTCACATGCAAACACGACTGCTAAAAATTCCTTTTCAGTAGTAGCATAGTTTCTTTGGGCACTATCAAGAGTTTTACTAGCATAATGAATAACATTCAATTTCTTATCAACTCTTTGTCCTAGAACAGCACCTACAGCATAATCACTAGCATCACACATAATTTCAAAAGGTAGGTTCCAATCAGGTGGTTGAACAATAGGTGCAGTTATCAAGGCCTTCTTAAGTATTTCAAATGCTTCTTCACAATCATCATCAAAAACAAATGGAATATCCTTTTGCAATATATTGGTAAGAGGCCTAGAAATCTTAGAGAAGTCTTTAATGAACCTTCTATAGAAACAAGCATGACCAAGGAAACTTCTTATACCTTTAATGTCTATAGGGCATGGCATTTTCTCGATCGCATCAACTTTAGCCTTATCGACTTCAATACCTCTTTCAGAAATTTTATGTCCTAAGACGATGCCTTCATTAACCATAAAGTGTCACTTCTCCCAATTCAAGACAAGGTTGGTATCTTTACATCTCTGCAAAACTCGATCAAGGTTGCTCAGGCAATCATCAAAAGAAGACCCGTAAACGGAGAAATCATCCATGAAAACCTCAACAATCTTTTCACAAAAGTCAGAGAATATATCCATCATACATCTTTGAAAGGTAGCAGGTGCATTACATAAGCCAAAAGGCATACGTCTATAAGAAAAGGTACCGAAAGGGCATGTAAAAGTGGTTTTCTCCTGATCAGATTGTGCAACGGGTATTTGGGAGAAACCAGAATAACCATCTAGAAAGCAGAAGTGTGTGTTTAGACAATCTTTCTAGCATTTGGTCAATAAAAGGCAAAGGGTAATGATCTTTCCTAACGGCTTTATTCAATTTCCTAAAATCAATTACCATCCTATAGCCAGTAACAATTCTCTGTGGGATCAATTCATTTTTATCATTAGGGACAACGGTAATGCCTCCCTTCTTAGGGACGCAATGCACCGGACTTACCCAATCACTATCAGCAACAGGATAGATAATACCTGCTTCTAGGAGCTTTAGTATTTATTTTCTTACTACTTCTTTCATCTTAGGATTTAATCTCCGTTGATGATCAGCAACTGGTTTGGAATCAGGATCGGTTTTAATTTTATGCGGGCATAGAGTGGGACTAATGCCCTTAAGATCATCAAGAGTATATCCAATAGCAGCATGGTGCTTCCTTAGAGTTTTCAATAATTTCCTTTCTTCATGCTCTGAAAGGCTAGCACTAATAATAACAGGATATATCTCTTTTTCATCAAGATAAGCATACTTAAGAGTATCAGGTATCTGTTTAAGCTCAAACACAGGATCACCCTTTGGTGGGGGTGGATCTCCAAGCAGTTCAATAGGAAAATTATTCTTAAGGATAGGATGTTGTTCAAAGATAACTCTATCTATCTCATTCCTTTCATCCATATGCATATCATTTTCATGCTCAAGCAAGTATTGATCTAAAGGATCAGTAGGAGGCACAGCAATAGAAGCTAGAGAAATAATTTCATCCTTACTAGACAATTCTTTTTCATGAGGTTGTCTACCAAACTTGGAGAAATTGAATTCGTGTGACACACCTTCAAAGCAAACAGTGACAGTTTGCTTCACACACTCAATATGAGCATTGACAATATTGAGGAAAGGTCTGCCAAATATGATGGGACAAAAGCTATCTTGTGTGGTAGCAAGAACGAGAAAATCAGTAGGGTACTTAGTTTTACCACACAAGACTTCGACATCTCTAACAATTCCCAAAGGGCACATATTATCTCTACTGGCAAGCTGAATAGTAACATCAATAGGTTCCATCTCGACAGGTGCAATCTCGTCTTTAATTTCATCATATAAATATCGAGGTATGGTACTAATACTAGAACCCACGTCACACAAACCATGATAACAATGATCTCCTATATTAACAGAAACAACAGGTATGCCAACAACAGGCCTATGTTTGTCTCTAACATGATGTTTAGCAATTCTAGTAGCATCTTCACAGAAGTGAATAACATGCCCATCAACATTGTCGTACGGGATATCTTTGATAATAGCAATGCTAGGTTCAACTTTAATTTGCTCATGGGGTGTAGGTGTTCTAACCTAACCCTTACGTATCACAGTTGAAGCTTTAGCATGATCTTTTATTCTAACAGGGAAAGGTGGTTTCTTAATGTAAGCACTAGGAACAATAGGATCATTATAAGCAATGACTTTCTCTATAACTGGATTGGGTTTAACTACATTGACTTCTATGGGAGGATGATATTTAAACCATTTCTCTTTAGGGAGATCAATATGAGCAGCAAACGATTCACATAATGAACCTACTATCTCGGAGTCAAGTCCATGTTTAGAGCTAAAATCACAAAAAGTATTTGTTTCAACGAAGGATTTAACACAATCGAACTTAAGATTCATACCTGACTCCTTACCTTCATCAAACTCCCAATATTCATAGTTGCATTTAATTCTTTCCAATAAATTCCATATGAAGTCAATATCTCTCTTCATAAAAGAACCGGTACAAGAAGTGTCAAGCATGGTGAGATTATCATGAGAAAGTCGAGCGTAAAAGTTCTGAATAATAATTTCTCTCGAGAGGTCATGGTTGGGGAATTAATATAACATTGACTTAAGCATCCCCCAAGCTTGAGCGATACTTTCTCTATCACGAGGCCAAAAATTATAGATATAATTCCGATCACGATGTACCAAATGCATAGGATAAAACTTTTGATGAAATTCCAATTTCAATCGGTTGTAGTTCCATGATCCAGTATCATCACATAGCCTATACCATGTCAATTCTTTATCCCTCAAAGATAAGGGAAATACCTTCTTCTTGACCTCATCCTCGGGCAAACCTAGAAGCTTAAATAAACCACAAACTTCATCTACATAGATTAGATGCAAGTCGGGATGTGATGTTCCATCTCCTGTAAAAGGATTAGCCAACAGTTTCTCTAGCATACCCGAAGGAATTTCATAACAAATATTTTCATTAGGTGCAGTAGGTTGAGGAGCAACTCCTTGTGCTTCCGTTCGAGGTGAAGATACCCCGAACAAGCTCCTCAGAGGATTAGTTTCCATAGTGATAAGTGACAATAAATTTCAACACACTATATAAATGTTTCCTTACCAAATTCCACTTACCAAAGGCGCTTCACTCCCCGGCAAGTGTAGGGGATCTATAGTAGTCCTTTCGATAAGTAAGAGTGTCGAACCCAACGAGGAGGAGAAGGAACTGACAAGTGGTTTTCAGCAAGGTATTCTCTGCAAGCACTGAAATTATCGGTAACAGATAGTTGTGTGATAAGATGATTCGTGGCAAGTAGCAAGTAACAAAGGTGCAGAAAAGTGGCCCAATCCCTTTTGTAGCAAGGGACAAGCCTAGACAAACTCTTATAGGAGGTAAAGCGCTCCCGAGGACACATGGGAATTTCTGTCAAGCTAGTTTTCATCATGTTCATATGATTCGCGTTTGCTACTTTGATATTTTGATATGCGGGTGGACCGGCGCTTGGGTGCTGACCTTACTTGGACAAACATCCCGCTTATGATTAGCCCCTCTCACAAGCATACGCGACTACGAAAGAAGAATTAAGACTAACTCTAACCATAGCATTAAACTAGTGGATCCAGATCAGCCCCTTACGAAGCAACGCATAAACTAGGGTTTAAGCTTCTGTCACTCTAGCAACCCATCATCTACTTATTACTTCACCATGCCTTCCTCTAGGCCCGAATATTGGTGAAGTGTCATGTAGTCGACTTTCACATAACACCACTAGAGGAAAGACAACATACATCATATCAAAATATCGAACGAATACCAAATTCACATGACTACTTATAGCAAGACTTATCCCATGTCCTCAGGAACAAAAGTGACTACTCACAAAGCATAATTATGTTCATGATCATAGAGGTATTGAATAGCATTAGGGATCTGAACATAAGATCTTCCACCGAGTAATCCAACTAGCATCAACTACAAAGAGTAATTAACACTACTAGCAACCTTACAAGTACCAATCGGAGTCGCGAGACGGGGATTGGTTACAAGAGATGAACTAGGGTTTGGAGATGAGATGGTGCTGATGAAGATGTTGATGGAGATGAGTCCCCTCCGATGATAGGAGTGTTGGTGATGACGATGGCAACGATTTCCCCCTCCGGGAGGGAAGTTTCCCCGGCAGGACGGCCCTACCGGAGCTCTAGATTGGTTCTGCTCAAGTTCCACCTCATGGTGGCGGCGTCTCTTCCCGAAAGCCTCCTCCTGATTTTTCTGTTACGAAACCCTTCTTATAGCAGAAGATGGGAGCCGGAGGGGCAACAGGGGGCCCACAAGCCACCCAGGCGCGGCCAGGGGGATAGGTCGCGCCTGGCAGGCTTGTGGCCTCCTGGTGGCTCCCCTCCGGTACTTCTTCTGCCCAGTATTTTTTATAAAATCCAAAATAATTCCTCATTGATTTTCACGGCTTTTGGAGTTGTGCAGAATAGGTATCTCAAACTTGCTCCTTTTTTAGACCAGAATTCCAGTTGCCGACATTCTCCCTCTTCATGTAATCCTTATAAAATAAGAGAGAAAAGGCATAAGTATTGTACCGTAAAGTGTAATAACAGCCCATAAAGAGATATATATCAATATAAAAGCATGATGCCAAATGGACGTATCAATACTCAAACGCTTCTGAAATCCATAATCTATCATGATGGATACTTATGGGTGGAGTGTCAAAGATGACAACACTTGAATCATATGCATTAGGCCCAGTTAGGGGGGGTAAAACAATAGCGCTAGTTGGGAGGCAACCCAATAGTAATCTTATTTTTATTGTTCTACTTTCTGTTTGTATGTGATACCATGATTATTTCTACTATAATGACTATGTTTTATATTTAAGTTAGTGTTTGTGGCAAGTAAAGTCTTTGGGTGATTTGAATGATAAGTAGAATTGATGCGGTGCAAAAACAGAAACTTTTGCATCCATTGCAGAATTTCTCTGATTTTACTCGAACATCTTTTTGATATGAATTTTGACACAGTATTGTTATTCAAATTCCTCAGGTTTTCTATTTTTTTCACAATTTTCGGAGTTACAGAAGAAGGTTGTCTTTGCTGATCACTATAGACTGTTCTGTTTTAAACAGATTATGTTTTTTGATTTCATTGTTTGCTTGTTTTGAGGATGGCGTGGATTATATTGTGGTGTATAAATCATGGAGAAGATATAATATGATACCTTATTTAGTAATAAAATGTTAATCAATTTATAATAGTACCTAATGTTTATGGTTCGCCCAACCTACTAATGGATCTCACGAGTTTTCTGTTGAGTTTTGTGTGCTGAAGTTTTCAAGTTTTGGTGCTATCATGATGGATGAAGGAATCAGGAGCGGCAAGATCCTAAGATTGGGGATGCCCAAGGCACCCAAGGTAATATTCTAGGAATACTCAAGTGTCTAAGCTTGGGGATGCCCTGGAAGGCATCCCCTCCTTTGTCTCAATCCATTGGTATGTCTCTTGGAGCTATATTTTTGTTCATCACATGATATGAGTTTTCTTGGAGCGTCGTTTGCTTTTGTTTAATTTTCCACAATCATTGTTTTCTTGACACACCCACTTGATAGAGACACATGTTCACAATTATTTTTTAGAATACTTTGTGTGCTTCACTTATATCATTTGAGCTAAGAAGTTGTTCTAGTACTTCACTTATTTTTTTTAGAGAATGATGCGTATAGATTTAGGGAAATAGTTGCACTCTCATTCTTCACTTAAATTTGTTTGAGAGTTAATAAAAAGAGATGGTAATTTGCATGGTTTATAAGAATAGTCCAAAAATAGTAGGTATTCAAGGAGTGCATAATGAAAATCACATGTAGCAAATAAAAGATAAATTTTGGGTTAATGATATTGATGTGGTAATATGAAAGGGTATGAGTGCATGATTGTTGGCTTGTAAAAATGGCAATAGTTAAAGGATGTTAATTTGTTCTTCGTCTAAATATTGTTTGTGGCATGGTGATGATGTGTGAGCATTCTTATTCCTTGTTGAACTCTTGTGCCACTTAGGTCGGGGCGCATGATGGTTAACTCCTACCAACCTCCCCCTAGGGGCATGTGAGTAGTAGTTTGGTTCGAGAGAGCTAATAAAATGTTGTGATAAGTATGTGAGTTCTATATGACTAATGTGAATCCATGGATGTACGCACTCTCACCACCTCATATTTGCTAGCCTCTTTGGTGCCGCACATCTGTAACATCCCAATTTTCTTAAATTCGGATGTTAATAGATCATTCATTTGCATCTCATATTTTATGCATCATTGTGTTCTTTTGAAAAAATTTATCGTTATGTGACTGCGGGCAATTTATTGGAGTGGAGATAATATGACTTCTCCCCTGTGAGTTAAAGTCACCATTTTGGTTTTTTGCAAATTTTTCTAAACTCCGAATTATTTTAGTTGAGTTTTTTTTTCAATCGCGTTGTGTGACCTATTGCATAAAACTATTTTTAAAAGTTGCATTAGGTGAAACTAGGGTTCCTATATTATATATATATATATATTAGTTGTATATATTATTCTGTTTTTTCCTAAGTATTCTAGTGCATATATGTATATTAGTACCTACTTTTTTTTCTAGTATTTTGTTAGCTAGGAAAATATATTTTACTGTTTTGTTTTTTTTTTTGTTTTTTGCTGCTGTTAGTTTGTTTTTCAAAAAAAAAAACCTGCCAGGCCGAGCCAAGTGGCTCAGCCCAGCCGCCACCAAGGGCACCCTTACCCTGCATGCATGCATGCACGTACATGCATCCACCCGAGGCATGCTGCCTTCTCTCCCCCACGTCCTAATCTCCTCTCTCTCCCTTATTTCTCTCCTCCCTCTCCTTCCTTAATTCTCTCTTCCTTTCTCTTCCCCACGTCTCTCCCTCTCTTTCCTTTTTCCCAGGAACCGAAGCTTCCTCCCAGCTTCCTCTCTTCTCCCTTGATTTCTTTCCCTCCCGTGCACTCTCCTCCTTCCTTCTTTCTCCTCCCTCTCTTTCCTTCCCTACAGGAACCGTGATTTCTTTCTTTTATTCTCCCTCCCCTTCCATAGCTGCCACCTCCCCTAGGCCTATATAAACCCCTCTCCACCGCGACCCCTCCCCAACCCTAGCCGCCGCCACTTCACCCCGCCGCCGCCACCTCACCCCGCCGCCGCCCTAGCCGCCGCCGCGAGCAGCAGTAGCAGCCCGAAAGCTTCTGCACCTCGGCCTCGCCAGGAGGAGGAGCCCTCCCCGAGCTCTCTCTCCACCGCCGCCTCTTCCCCGCGGAGGAGGAACCACTTCCCCGCCGCCCGACGTCTCCACCGCCCGAAGCTACTCCCTCCTTCCCCGCCGGCCAACGTCCCCTCGCCGATGCAACACCTCCAGCAGCAGGTAGCTCCCTCCCTCTCTCTCTCTCTAATTGCATGCAACCCCTCCTAGCCATTAGATCCCACGCAATCCCATGCAATGGCTAGGATTAGAACACTAGTACCCCTTCGGTTTATTCCAGAAAACCATTAGGTTCTTTTAGCCACTTCTGAATTAACCGGCGACCTTGCTAGCCTTAGGCCGTTTGCTCGAAGCCACGTAACAAACAGCCACCACAACCAGTAGCATCTTGCCACGTGTAACCTCTCATTAGCACTAGCAGTTTAGTAATTTTCTGTCCAGATTTCGAAAGCAGAAACTTTCAATCTTGTTTTGATCACAACTTTTTATACCTACGTCCAATGACATTGATTCTTTTTCCAGTAGCTCACAAATTTTGCCTGTGTTTCAATCTTGTTTTGATCACAAGTTTTTAAAAATATATAATTTGTCTGTGTTTGAAATATTTAAATATAAGTTAGAGCAGATTTAGTTTAAACACTGTTTTGCTTGTTCCAGGAGTTTGAAAAATGATATTGAGTTGATTCTTTTTGCTACTGTTTTCTAGTGATAAAATCTTACTGTGGTAGAATTTTCAGAATTTTGAAAGTATTTTTACTGGTGTTTTCAACAGAAAAAAGTTTCTGCCATACCGGCGCGCGATAAATTCTTTTGCGTAGTCTTTTGCAAATCATTGCATGTGATGTTATTTTTACTCGTGGCATGATTGAATTGCTTATGGTGTGCTTTGTGTTTGTATCGGTAGATCATCCGGAGTGCGAAGCGTGTTACTTAGAGACGCTCGAGTAGGACAACTATCATCAAGGCAAGTCATCTTTGATCATGTTATTTTACCTATGTTTTCGATGCATAGTAGATCACCTTCTTTGCCCAATTTGCATGCTGCCTAGGTACTTGGAAACTTTAGTCATAGTTGTAGTATCATGTGGTAGGAACACCAACACCCCGATACTTGGCCCCGGGACGACAATGTTATAGTTGCTATGCTTAAGTAGACGGGTTATCGGTTGAGTGTATACCACGAGTGAATGCGAGGTTGATATAATAATCAAGACCGGACTAAGACAAGATTTTCAAGACCTCGGACGCAATGCAACACTGGGTGAAGGACGGTTGATCGGCTCCCTGGAAAACCCAGTGGATGCCTGGGATGCTGGAGAGGCCATGTCATCCTGCGGAAAGCTTCACCCAGGCTCAAAGGGACGGACGAAGACTTCAAGACTCAAGGCTTACCTGCACAGCCACAAGTCATTATGGGCTCTGGCTTGGATGGACAACGCGGCGACTCTGGACAGGCGGTGCTAGCAGATGTAGACGAATGGTAGGAATGGATGGGCACCGACAGGGATTCAGAGGGACCCGTTGAAAGACCATGTTTTGATCATCCGGTCTTCAAACACCGTGAAGTGCGAGGACAAACCCGGAGGCGATCAAATCTTGTGGGGAACGTGTGCAAAACTCTGCAGAGTACTCAACCTAATCGATTAGTCGTGTCCACGGTCATGGAATACTTGAGCCGAAGGCATTGAATTTCCCCTGAACTCTCGACACAACTTAAAAATGATGTGGGTGTTAACTACTATTCGGGTACGAGAACTGGTTGGCGGAACCATCTCGTTAACAACAAACTATGTAGTAATATTTTGCTTTCGACCCCTCTTGTTGTAGGATAAAACTGGCTTTATGCAAAACTAGCTCCACCGGCCAAATATGCATGTAGAGATAGTTGATTATTACTTTACTCCCTCTCTTTGATGATTTGCCGGCATATTCAATATGCTGACCTACACGGCTGCAACGTATCATGTTGCAGAGTACTTTTCCGACCAGGAGTGAGGCTACGATCTACGCTCAGCGACATGCCCTTGGAGTCGGATGGACTCGTCTACCTGATGCTTCCGCTTAGTCTTCGTTAGATAATCTCATGAGTTGGCCTTCAGCCACTTTATTGTACTCCTTTATTGTAATAAAGTACTCTTTATGAGATTTCGATTAATAAAGCTGTGTGATTGCACTCTTGAATATATACATTATGTACTGTGTGTGTACCAGCATGATCTTGGGATGGTACGGAAACACCAGAGGCTTGACTCGTTGAGTCGGGTCGCTACAACATCACCCATTATCACCTCTAGGATCGGTGTGAAGTTCGTCGGTGCATCCAAACCCCGTGACATGATACACCGTGTTGCACATAAGACACCTGATATCTTCCTCAAAAGAACCATCATACCTACCTAGAATGGCATTTCCATAGCCATTCCGATAAGTATTTACATGCAAGTTCCACCATCACATCATATAAATAGTACCTTTGTTGTCATATTGCTTTGCATAATCATGTCGGTCACATGGTATTTGTGGAAAAGCCACCATTCATCATTATCATACATGTTATGCTAGATCACTTCACATCCTGGTACACTACTAGAGGAATTCATGTAGAGTCACATTGTTTAGTAGTTTTTCATATCGAGTTGTAAGTAAATAGAAGTGTGATGTTATTCATTATTTAGGGCACTATCCTAAGGATGATGGAAACAATGATTCCCCCACAAGTCGGGATGAGACTCTGGACGAAAAAAAGAAAAATTAGAGAAAGGAATAAAAGAAAATATAAAAAAATAAAGAAAAAGGAAGAAAAGAAAAAAAGAAAAAATAAATAAAATGAGAGAAAATAGAGAAGGGACAATGCTACTACTCTTTTTCCACACTTATGCCTCAAAGTGGCACCATGTTTTTCGTATAGAGAGTCTCTTGTTTTCTCACTTTCATATGCTTGTGGGAATTTTTCATTATAAACCTAGGATTGTATATTCCGATGACACGCTTCCTCAAATGCCCGAGGTCTTTGTGAGCAAGCAAGTTGGATGCACACCCACTTAGCTTTAGTCGAGCTTTCATACATGTATAGCTATAGTGCATCCGTTGCACACCAACTACTCGCATTGATATCTACTGATGGGCATCTGCATAGCAGTTGAGACGTCGAGTTGATGCGAGACTTTCTTCTCCACTTTTACCCCTTTTAAACCTACCACCTATATGATATGTCCATGGTTCACGCTCATGTATTGAGTGAGTAATAAAAAGCTGAAGCGCCTTAAAAAGTATGATCCAATTGCCTCTCTTAACACTGTGGTCCTTGACATTTGTATTTATGTGGTGAAAACGGAGCCATTCCATGTTGATATGATAAAATTAATGAGGCGCAAACATTCTTTAAGGATCATATATTTTGAACATTAAATGATCATGTTACTTATGTTCATGGATATTACTATGTTGATGTTCGTTAATTCATCGTTTCAATATTATCACACCTGCAATAGATTACATGTTGGGTAGCATGTCACATAAAAATTATGTTTCCATCATTTACCTACTCGGGGACGAGCATGAATTAAGATTGGGGATGCTGATACGTCTCCAACGTATCTATAATTTTTTATTGTTCCATGCTATAATATTATCATTCTAAGATACTTTTTGGGCATTTATTTGCGCATTCATATTATTTTTTAGCACTAACCTATTAACCTAGTCCCAAGTGCTAGTTGTTTTCTGCATGTTTTTGGCTTTTGAGGTATACACTACCAAACGGAGTCCAAATACGAGGAAACTTTTTGATGATTTTTATTGACCCAAAGAAGACGTCAAAGCTTTGGAAGAAGGCCTGGGGAACATAGGGGACCCACAAGCCAACAAGGCGTGTCGAGGGGATGGTCGCACTCTATTAGCTTGTGGGCCACCCTCTCGTCGCCCTACCTTGTCCTCTGGCTCATAAATTCTTGTATATTCTAAAAACCCTAGGGGAGCTCCCAAAACACTTTTTCCACGCTGCAAGTCTCTATTCTGTCATGTGCCCATCTGTGGGCCTATTCCGGTGCCTTGTCGGAGGGGGGGTCAATCACGGAGGGCCTCTACATCAACCTTGCTTCTCCCAAGGTGATGTGCGACTAGTGTAACATAAACCTACGGGTCCATAGCTAGTATCTAGATGCCCCCCTCTCTCTCTATGTTCTTTAATACAAATTTCATCGCATCTTCATGGTGATCTATTCTCACTTTGTGCGGTGGGTTTGATGGGATCCGATGAATTTTGGGCTTATGTTCTGATTATTCACAATAAAACATTTGATTCTTCCATGAATTATATGTTTCTTATTTTTAGGATTATTATAACTTCATAAATCTCTCTGATATATTCATTTGGTTTGGCCAACTAGATTGATCTATCTTCAGTAGGAGGTGTGCATTGTAGTGGGTTTAATCTGGTGGTGCTCTATATCCCAGTGAAAAAAGGGACAATACATGTATTTGTATTGTTGCCACTAAGTATAAAACGATGGGCTTGATTCATATTAATTGAGTTGACTTGGTCTACATCATGTCATTGTTCTCCAAGCATTACTCTGTTTTACTTAATACTCTAGATGCATGCTGGATAGCGGTCGATGGGTGTAGTAATAGTAGTGGATGCAGACAGGAGTCGGTCTACTTGCTTATGGACATGATGCCTATGTACACATGATCATTACCAATGAATAGATATTGCAGAACTATGCGCTTTTCGATCAATTACCCAATAATAATTTGTTTACCCATAGTATGCCTTCTTCGAGAGAGATGCCACTAGAGAACACTATGGCCCCCGGGTCTATTCACTTATAAAATTCCAAACGTTATTATTTCCTTGATGCATTTTAATATTTGTATTTACTTTTTATATTTAATATATTCAAACTATCTATTGACACTACTTATCTTTTTGCAAGTAACGAGTATAAGGGGCTTGACAACCCTCTTGCCCGCATTGGGTGCAAGTGTTTGCTCTTTTGTGCGTAGGCGCTGAAGACGGGAGTTGCGTTCTCCTCCTATTGGTTCGATAATCTTGGTTCTCACTAAGGGAAATACTTATCTATATTGTGTTGCATCATCTGTTCCTCTTCACGGAAAAACCCAACGCATATCACAAGTATCAAGGAGCAACATGATTTTTATGAAATTGTCCTGCTAGACAAGAACCGAGAAGTGGGTGATATGAGGTATGTGTACTGGGAGTACATCAAGTGAAACTAGGGTTACTTTCCCCATGTCCAAGAGAACTCCATGCACATGGGAATTGATGAGTTCACTGGGAAGGAAATGACTGCATGGAATGATGAACTCATCATGCAATTTTACTCCACAACATATTTCTATCAAGAAGGGTGAATAGTATGGATGACACAAGGCACGAGGCACCAATCAACTATTGATGAGTGGGCTATCATCTTAGGTGTCCCCACGGTGCAAGGCAGAGAATTAGATGTGTACTCATAGTCCAAGATGAATCACAACTCCATGGCCAACATGTGTAACCCAATTCCCTAGGAGTATGTGAAAACCCACAAATTTGGTTATGTTTACTTTTTGCAAGCTGTCTTGACTACCTCCAACACTATCTTGAGGCACACCTTGATGCCAAAATCAAGAGATGACAAGATCTTATGTGGCTCTTCCATTAAGATGTTGCATCATGTTGACAGCCACAAGAGGATCAGGGTGATCGATCTCATAGTACAAACCATCAAGAGGACTGATGCAGATTAGAAGAGATCTTGTGGGTTTGTTCCATATATTCAGATGGTCGTCAACTCCAAGATTAGAAAGAGTATATCTACTTGATCGTCCTCACATGCCCCTCCATCCAGAATTTGAGGATAATGTTGTGGTGATGGATCCATCTAATCCCACTTCATCTACAACTCACGCAACTATAGAGGCTCGGGCCCAGGCAGAAGCAGCAAGAGTCATTGGTACTCCTGTCCTTAAGACAAAGAATGATTAGATGGACTATCTTGTGAGTGCCACCCAGAAGATGAAGAAGAACATTGCTGACATCTTGTTGAACCAAAAGAGCCTACATCGGATTGTCACTAGTAGAAAACAGGGCTTTGGTCCACTTGAAGAAATCCCATTAGTCTCGGTTCACCCTCGAACCGGGACCTATGGTGTCATTGGTCCTGGTTCGTGAGGCCAGGGCTCCAGGCAGGCATTGATGACCCACAAGTATAGGGGATCTATCGTAGTCATTTCGATAAATAAGAGTGTCGAACCCAACGAGGAGCGGAAGGATCTGACAAGTGGTTTTCAGCAAGGTAAAATCTGCAAGCACTAAAATTATCGGTAACAAGTAGTTGTGTGGTGAGATGATTCGTAGCGAGCAACAAGTAACAAAAGTAGCAAAGGTGAAGCAAAGTGCCCAATCCCTTTTGTAGCAAGGGACAAGCCTGGACAAAGTCTTATAGGAGGAAAAACGCTCCCGAGGACACACGGGAATTTCTGTCATGCTAGTTTTCATCATGTTCATATGATTCGCGTTCGTTACCTTGATAGTTTAATATGTGGGTGGACCGGCGCTTGGGTACTTCCCTTACTTGGACAAGCATCCACTTATGATTAACCCGTCTCGCAAGCATCCTCAACTACAAAACAAGAATTAAGACAAAGTCTAAACATAGCATTAAACTAGTGGATCCAAATCAGCCCCTTACGAAGCAACGCATAAACTAGGCTTTAAGCTTCTGTCACTCTAGCAACCCATCATCTACTTACTACTTCCCAATGCCTTCCTCTAGGCCCAAATAATGGTGAAGTGTTATGTAGTCGACATTCACATAACACCACTAGAGGAAAAACAACATACAACACATCAAAATATCAAACGAATACCAAATTCACAAGACTACTATTAGCATGACTTATCCCATGTCCTCAGGAACAAAAGTAACTACTCACAAAGCATAATCATATTCATGACTAGAGAGGTAACGAGTAGCATCAAGGATCTGAACATAAACTCGTCCATCAAGTAATCCTACTAGCATCAACTACAAGGAGTAATTAACACTACTAGCAACCTTACAAGTGCCAATCGGAGTCGCGAGACGGAGATTGGTTACAATAGATGAACTAGGGTTTGGAAATGAGATGGTGGTGATGAAGATGTTGATGGTGATGAGTCCCCTCCGATGAGAGGAGTGTTGGTGATGACGACGGCGACAATTTCACCCTCCGGGAGGGAAGTTTCCCCAGCAGGATCGTCCTGCCAGAGCTCTAGATTGGTTCTGCTCAAGTTCCGCCTCGTGGCGGCGGCGAATCCTCCAAAAAGCCTCCTCCTGATTTTTTTCCCGAACGAAACCCTTCATATAGTAGAAGGGGGGAGCCAGAGGGCCAGCTGGGTGCCCACAAGCCCCTAGGCGCGGCCAGGGGGTGGCCGCGCCTAGCAGGCTTGTGGCCACCTGCTGGCGCCCCTCTGGCACTTCTTCGGCCCAGTATTTTTTATAAATCTCGAAAAAAAATCCTCGTTGATTTTTACAGCGTTTGGAGTTGCACAGAATAGTATCTCAACTTTGCTCCTTTTTCAGGCCAGAATTCTAGCTGCCGGCATTCTCCCTCTTCAAGTAAACCTTGCAAATAAGAGAGATAAGGCATAAGTATTGTACCATGAAGTGAAATAACAGCCCAAGAAGCGATAAATATCAACATAAAAGCATGATGCAAAATGGACGTATCAACTCCCCCAAGCTTAGACCTCGCTTGTCCTCAAGCGAAATCCTAGCTCAATAAATATGTCCACATGTTTAGGGAGAGCGGTGTCGACAAAACAAGATACGAACATGCATGCATCATGATCATGATCAGAACAACAATACCAACATATAATCTCTCATGCTAAAGTGACAACTCCTTCACAAAGTAAAGTATGGATCAAGAACCTTACCGAGAAGTAACAACCGATAGCATGTAGTCATTGAAGCAATTGCAATTTATCACAACATCAGAAAGAGTCAAATAAGAGCTTGTAAAGAAAATCCACATACTCAATCATCCTTTCATTCTCTACAATTGCTACAACTCACGTGGTACTCATGAGATCAAAGTTTCAGCTGGACACAGAGAAAGATAGGGGCTTATAGTTTTGCCGCCCAACTGCTTACCTCAAGGGTAATGACAACAACAATAATTCATGAATGCTTACTTCCAAGTTGACATATGAATATAGATATTTCCCTATCATATGACGTTAGCCTAGAAAAAGGTGAAACAAGGAATTGGTGCAGATCACCATGAATCTTTCAGGGGCAAAAAGTAAAGGTACATGATAGGCCCTTTGTAGAGGGAAGAAGAGGTTGTCATGCGCTTTTGAGGTTTGGATGCGTGTCCTCTTAGTGCGGAGGAACGTCACTTTATATTGCCTCCTGTGATAAAGAACTTTATTATGCAGTCTGTCGCTTTTATGTCTTCCTCATCACATGTTTGTACAAAGCTTATTTTCTACACACTAATAGATCATACATATTAGGGAGCAATTTTTATTGCTTGCACCGATGAAAACTTACTTGAAGAATCTTATTCAATCCATATGTAGGTATGGTGGACTCTTATGGCAAAACTGGGTTGAAGGTTTGTGGATGCACAAGTACTATCTCTACTTGGTGCGGGAGTTTTGGCTAATATGAGGTGGAAGCAATCGTCACATGCTAAGGGATCTCTAATCATATACATTGCTCGGAACCAAGCAAACACAATTCATTATGTTGTCTTCCTTGTACAACATCTACTCCTAGGCATGCAATAGTTTAGTGAGTGTTCACAATCATAGATGGTGTCAAAGATGATGTATTTATATGTGAACCTCTCCTTCCTTATCACTTCCTATTAATTGCAACAATGACCGTGGTCTACGTTTGTCTACCCTCAACAAGTTTCAATCAACATTCTTTTTATATGTGAAGCCATCACTTCCCATAAGATCATTACATGATCTTTCATGCTTTTGTTCTTTTCTCACTCTTTTGATCATGGCAAGAGGCAAAGCCCTTCAACTAAGACACTCTTTATTATATGCCTCACGAGCTCGAATACATCGGGGATGACACAAAGCAAAACTCAAGACTAAAACACTAAGACTTTTAATCTACTAGAGAAAAATAAAACTGAAAAGGAAAACTAAAACAAAGGTAAAGGCAAAAGATGTGATGGTGATACGATACCGGTGAAACTCCCCCAAGCTTGGCACAAGCCAAGGGGATTGCCCATACCCATGCTCAGTTGTCTTCCTTTGGAGGTGATTGTGGTGGAGTTGCTTTGTCCTTTGATTCCAAGAGGGCCATCAATCTTTGGTTTATACCTTGGAGATATGTGATATGTTTCTCTAGCAAAACAACTTCACGAGTGAGATAATTATTGCGAGCACGAGTTGTTTCACAAAACCTCAAGAGTTCAATCAAGGATGGAGACAGTAGGTGGAGGTAGGGTTGGAGGAAATCCACTTTATTAACTTCTTCCTTGTTGAACGCAGATTGTGCTTCGTCCCACGCGTGATTCTCCTTCTTAGTTTTACCCTTGGCTTCTTTAGGTAGCCTTTCCCTGGCCTCCATGACCTCCATTCTTTTCAGATCAGTATTTACTTCTCCATAGACTTGAGGGAGGTTGTTCTCCCCCACAAATTCCTGGGACGACGTCTTGACCTAAATCTGCGGCAGAAAACAGGCTCGAAATGAAAACAAAGGAAATCTGCGTGATACGAGGGTCAGACCTTTTGGAAGAATATATAATGATTTTTTCCAGACCAGAAGGAGTACTCCACATGAAAACGGAGTCCGGGAGGCACACGAGGTGGCCACAAGCCCCCTAGACGCGGCCTGGGGTGGGCCCGCGCCTGGCAGGCTTGTCGCCTCCTCGCGCGCTTTTCGGACTACTTCCATTTTTTCTATTTTTCAAATATTCCAAAACGGAGAAAATTTCCTACTTGAAAAGTTTTGTAGTCTGTTTTCTTACCGAACCACATACCTCTTTGTTTTTGGAGTCTGAAACAGGCTCATAAATATCCCTTAGGTATTCTTCCGGAGTTATGTTATTGATAATATTGCTTTCAACATTTATGGGAGTACCTGAGATATAATTCTTGACTCCCTGCCCATTTACTACTCTCGGACAATTACCTTCTGTGTTGTTGATCTTGATAGCACCAGAACGATATACTTCCTCAACAATATAGGGACCTTCCCATTTAGAGAGAAGCTTGCCTGCAAAAATCTTAAACAAGAATTATATAGCAAGACATAATCACCTACATTGAACTCACGCTTTTGTATCCTCTTATCATGCCACCTCTTAACCTTTTCTTTGAACAACTTGGCATTTTCATATGCCTGAGCTCTCCATTCATCAAGCGAGCTAATGTCAAATAACCTCTTCTCACCAGCAAGTTTGAAATCAAAGTTGAGCTATTTTATTGCCCAATAAGCTTTATGCTCTAGCTCAAGAGGTAAATGACATGTTTTACCGTACAACATTTTGTATGGAGACATGCCCATGGGATTCTTATAGGCAGTTCTATAATCCCACAGTGCATCATCGAGCTTCTTAGACCAATTATTTCTAGACCTGTTGACAGTCTTTTGCATAATTAGTTTAATCTCTTTGTTGCTTAGCTCTACTTGACCACTGGACTGAGGGTGATAGGGAGACGCAATTCTATAGTTGACATCGTACTTAGCAAGCGTTTTACGACAAGCACCATGAATGAAATGTGAACCACCGTCGGTCATTAGATATCTAGGGACTCCAAATCTAGGGCAGGTAACTTCTTTAAGCATCCTAATATATGTGTTGTGATCAGCACTACTAGTGGGTATAGCTTCTACCCACTTAGTGACGTAATCAACAACAACTAGGATATGAGTATACCCGTTGGATTTTGGAAAAGGTCCCATATAATCAAAGCCCCAGACATCAAATGGTTCAATGACGAGTGAATAGTTCATAGGCATTTACTGATGTTTACCGATATTACCTACTCTTTGACATTCGTCACAAGACAAGACAAACTTACGGGAATCCTTGAAGAGAGTGGGCAAATAGAAACCTGATTGCAATACCTTGTGTGCAGTTCTATCTCCAGCATGGTGTCCTCCGTAGGCCTCGGAGTGACACTTCTGTAGTATCTGTCCCTGTTCATGTTCAGGTACACAACGTCTAATAACACCATCTACTCCTTCCTTATAAAGGTGAGGATCATCCCAGAAGTAATGTCTCAAGTCAAAGAAGAACTTCTTCTTTTGCTGGTATGTGAAACTAGGTGGTACATATTTGGCAACGATATAGTTTGCATAATAAGCATACCACGATGCACTACGTGAAGTATTGATGACATTCAATTGCTCATCGGGAAAGCTATCATCAATAGGTTGTGGGTCATCAAGAACGTTCCCTAACCTAGACAAGTTATTTGCTACGGGGTTATCAGCAACCTTCCTATCGACAACGTGCAAATCAAATTCTTGTAGCAAGAGAACCCATCTGATAAGACTAGGTTTAGCGTCCTTCTTCTCCATGAGGTACTTAATAGCAACGTGATCAGTGTGAATAATGACTTTGGAATCAACTGTGTAAGACCTGAACTTTTCACATGCAAACACGACTGCTAAAAACTCCTTTTCCGTAGTGGCATAGTTTCTCTGGGCACTATCTAGAGTTTTACTAGCATAGTGAATAACATTCAACTTCTTGTCAATTCTTTGCCATAGGACAGCACCAACAGCATAATCTCTAGCATCACACATGATTTCAAACGGCAAGTTCCAATCAGGTGGTTGAACAATAGGTGCGGTTATGAAAGCCCTCTTAAGTATTTCGAAGGCTTCCTCACAATCTTCGTCAAAAACAAAAGGAATATCCTTTTGCAAGAGATTGGTAAGAGGCCTAGAAATCTTAGAGAAGTCTTTAATGAACCTTCTATAGAAACCAGCATGACCAAGGAAACTTCTTATACCTTTGGTATCTATGGGGTATGGCATTTTCTCGATCGCATCAACTTTGGCCTTATCGACTTCAATACCTCTTCCAGAAATTTTATGTCCTAAGACGATGCCTTCATTAACCATAAAGTGGCACTTCACCCAATTCAAGACAAGATTGGTGTCTTTACATCTCTGCAAGACTCGATCAAGGTTGCTGAGGCAATCATCAAAGGAAGACCCGTAAACGGAGAAGTCATCCATGAAAACCTCAACAATCTTTTCAAAAAAGTCAGAGAATATAGCCATCATACATATTTAAAAGGTGGCACGTGCATTACATAAGCCAAAAGGCATACGTCTATAAGCAAAGGTACCGAAAGGGCAGGTGAAAGTGGTTTCCTCCTGATCAGATTGTGCAACTGGTATTTGAGAGAAACCAGAATAACCGTCTAGAAAGCATAAGTGTGTGTGTTTAGATAGTCTTTCTAGCATTTGGTCGATAAAAGGCGAAGCGTAATGATCTTTCCTAGTAGCTTTATTCAATTTCCTAAAATGGATCACCATCCTATAGCCAGTAATAATCCTCTGTGGGATCAATTCATCCTTATAATTAGGGACAACGGTTATACCTCCCTTCTTAGGGACGCAATGCACCGGACTCACCCAATCACTATGAGCAACAGGATAGATAATACCTGCTCCCAGGAGCTTTAGTATTTCTTTTCTTACTACCTCTTTCATATTAGGATTTAATCTCTGTTGATGATCAGCAACTAGCTTGGAATCAGGATCAGTTTTAATCTTGTGCTGGCATAGAGTGGGACTAATGCCCTTAAGATCATCAAGCGTATATCCAATAGCAGCACGGTGCTTCCTCAGAGTTTTTAGTAACTTCTTTTCTTCATGCTCTGAGAGGCTAGCACTAATAATAACAGGATATATCTCTTTTTCATCAAGATAAGCATACTTAAGAGTATCAGGCAACTGTTTAAGCTCGAACACAGGACCACCCTTTGATGGGGGTGGATCCCCAACCAGTTCAACAGGCAAGTTATTCTTAAGGATAGGATATTGTTCTAAGACAACTCTATCTATCTCATCCCTTTCATCCATATGCATATCAGTTTCATGCTCAAGCAAGTATTGCTCTAAGGGATCAGTAGGAGGCACGGCAATAGAAGCCAAGGCAATAGTTTCATCCTTACTTGGCAACTCTTTTTCATGAGGTTGTCTACCAAACTTGGAGAAATTGAACTCATGTGACACACCTTCAAAGCCAACAGTAACAGTTTGCTTCTCACAGTCAATATGAGCATTGACAGTATTGAGAAAAGGTCTGCCAAATATGATGGGACAAAAGCTATCTTGTGCGATAGCAAGAACGAGGAAATCAGCAGGATACTTCGTTTTATCACACAAGACTTCAACATCCCTAACAATTTCCACAAGGCAGATGGTATCTCTATTGGCAAGCTGAATAGTGACATCAATAGGTTCTATCTCAATAGGTGCAATCTCATCTTTGATTTCATCATATAAGGATTGAGGTATTGCACTAACACTAGCACCCACATCACATAAACCATGGTAACGGTGATCTCCTATATTAACAGAAACAACACGCGTGCCAACAACAGGCCTATGTTTGTCTCTAGTGTGAGGTTTAGCAATTCTAGCAGCATCTTCACATAAGTGCATATTATGTCCCTCAACATCATTGGACAGGAGATCTTTGAAAATAGCAATGCTAGGTTCAACTCTAATTTGCTCAGGGGGTGTAGGTGTTCTAATGTAGCCTCTATGTATCACAGTTGAAGCTTTAGAATGATCATTTATCCTAACAGGGAAAGGTGGTTTCTCAATGTAAGCACGAGGAACAATAAGATCATTATAGACTTTCTCTTCAACTGGATTGGGTTTAACTATATTGAATTCTAAAGGAGGATGATATTTAAACCACTTCTCTTTGGGGAGATCAATATGAGCAACAAATGATTCACACAATGAAGCTACTATCTCAGAGTCAAGTCCATACTTAGCGCTAAAATCACTAAAGGTATCTGTTTCAACAAAGGATTTAACGCAATCAAACTTGAAATTCATACCTGACTCCTTACCTTCTTCAAGATCCCAATCTTCAGAGTTGCGTTTAATTCTCTCCAATAAATTCCATCTGAAGTCAATATCTCTCTTCATAAAAGAACTAACACAAGAAGTGTCAAGCATGGTGCGATCATCATGAGAAAGCCGAGCATAAAAGTTCTGAATGATAATTTCTCTTGAGAGCTCATGATTGGGGCATGAATATAACATTGATTTAAGCCTCCCCCAAGCTTGAGAGATGCTTTCTCTGTCACGAGGCAAAAATGATAAATATAACTCCGATCACGATGTACTAAATGCATAGGATAAAACTTTTGACGAAATTCCAATTTCAATCGATTCTAGTTCCATGATCCAGTATCATCACATAGCCTATACCATTTCAACGCCTTATCCTTCAAAGATAAAGGAAAGACCTTCTTCTTGACCTCATCCTCGGGCAAACCTGCATGCTCAAATAAACCACATAGATTAGATGCAAGTCTGGATGTGATGTTCCATCTCCTATAAAAGGATTAGCCAGCAGTTTCTCCAGCATACCCGAAGGAAATTCAAAGCAAATATTTTTAGTAGGTGCAGCAGGTTGAGGAGCAACTCATTGTGCTTCCGTTTGAGGTGAAGATACCCCGAACAAGCCCCTCAAAGGATTAGTTTCCATAGTGACAAGTGACAATAAATTTCAGCACACTATATGAATGTTTCCTTACCAAGTTCCACTTACCAAAAGCGCTTCACTCCCCGGCAACGGCGCCAAAAAATAGTCTTGATGACCCACAAGTATAGGGAATCTATCGTAGTCCTTTATATAAATAAGAGTGTCGAACCCAACGAGGAGCAGAAGGATTTGACAAGTGGTTTTCAGCAAGGTAAAATCTTCAAGCACTGAAATTATCAGTAACAAGTAGTTGTGTGGTGAGATGATTCGTAGCGAGCAACAAGTAACAAAAGTAGCAACGGTGCAGCAAAGTAGCCCAATCCCTTTTGTAGCAAGGGACAAGCCTGGACAAAGTCTTATAGGAGGAAAAATGCTCCTGAGGACACACGGGAGTTTTTATCATGCTAGTTTTCATCATGTTCATATGATTCGCGTTCGTTACCTTGATAGTTTGATATGTGGGTGGACCGGCGCTTGGGTACTGCCCTTACTTGGACAAGCATCCCACTTATGATTAACCCCTCTCGCAAGCATCCTCAACTATGGAAGAAGAATTAAGACAAAGTCTAACCATAGCATTAAACTAGTGGATCCAAATCAGCCCCTTATGAAGCAACGCATAAACTAGGGTTTAAACTTCTGTCACTCTAGCAACCCATCATCTACTTGCTACTTCCCAATGCCTTCCTCTAGGCCCAAATAATGGTGAAGTGTTATGTAGTCGACGTTCACATAACACCACTAGAGGAAAAACAACATACAACACATTGAAATATCGAACGAATACCAAATTCACATGACTACTATTAGCATGACTTATCCCATGTCCTCAGGAACAAAAGTCACTACTCACAAAGCATAATCATATTCATGACCAGAGAGGTAATGAGTAGCATCAAGGATCTGAACTTGAACTCTTCCACCAAGTAATCCAACTAGCATCAATTACAAGGAGTAATTAACACTACTAGCAACCTTACAAGTACCAATCGGAGTCGCGAGACGGAGATTGGTTACAAGAGATGAACTAGGGTTTGGAGATGAGATGGTACTGATGAAGATGTTGATGGTGATGATTCCCCTCTGAAGAGAGGAGTGTTGGTGATGACGATGGCGACGATTTCCCCCTCCGGGAGGGAAGTTTCACCGGCAGGATCGTCGTGCCGGAGCTCTAGATTGGTTCTGCTCAAGTTCCGCCTCGTGGCGGCGATGAATCCTCGAAAAAGCCTCCTCCTGATTTTTTTTAGACGAAACCCTTCATATAACAGAAAGGGGAGTGATGTCAACTGTTCTTCCCCTTTGCAACGGCACCACAAGAATGCTCTTAGCACTCTCCGGCAATCGAAACTAGAAGAATGTTGTTGACGCCCACCAGCGCGTGGGCTCGTAGCAGTTTTCGAGGGTAGAGTATTCGACCCAAATTTGTTGATTCGCATGACGGGAGGTGAGAGAATACTCTCAAGTATTAGCAGCTGAATTTATCAGGTTCAACCACACCTAAAAGATTAGTATCTGCAACCAAAGTAGTAACATCAAAGTAGCGAGTAACGGCAGTGGCAAGGAACAGCAGTAGTGACAGCATTAGCAACTAGCAACAGTAGCAAGCGATAGTAGTAGCAACAGTAGCAGCAGAGCAGGACAAGTAACAGCAGTAGCAACAGTAGTAGCAGCAGCAGAGCAAGACAAGTAACAGCAGTCGCAACAGTAGTAGCAGCAGTAGAGAAAGACAAGCAACAGCAGTAGCAACAGTAGTAGCAGCAGTAGGACAAACTCGTAGGCAATGGGTTGGTGATTTGTTTGGATGATATTCATCATGCAACAGTTATAACATGGAGAGATATGTGGCTAGCTCCCGTTCGTCAATGTGATGTAGGCATGCATTCTGTGTGTCGTCATACGTGCTTAGGGAAAAGAACTTGCATGACATCTATTGTCCATCCCTCCCGTGGCAGCGGGGTCCAAAAGGAAACTACGGGATATTAAGGTTCTCCTTTTAATAAAGAACCGGACCAATGCATTAGCACTTGGTGAACACATGAACTCCTCAAACTATGGTCATCACCGGGAGTGGTTCCGGTTATTGTCACTCCGGGGTTGCCGGATCATAACACATAGTAGGTAACTACAAATTGCAAGATCGTATCTAAAACACACATATATTGGTGGCAACATAATAATTTCAGATCTTAAATCATGGCACTCGGGCCCTAGTGACAAGCATTAAGCATGGCAAAGTAGTAGCAACATCAATCTGAGAACATAGTGGATACTAGGGATCAATCCCCATCAAAACTAACTCGATTACATGATAGATCTCATCCTACTCATCACCACCCAGCGAGCCTACGAATAGATTACTCACGAACGATGAAGAGCTTCATGGAATTGGAGAGGGAAGAAGGTTGATGATGACGATGGCGACGATTTCCCCTCTCCGGAGCCCAAGATGGACTCCAGATCTTCCCTCCAAATGACGAACACGTGGTGGCGGCGCCTCCGTATCGCAAACGCGACGAAAACTTCTCTTTTTATTTTTTCTGGGCCGAAAGTGAACTTATAGACCTAAGGTTGGGGACGGCAGAGCCGTGTGGGCCCCACAAGCCTGCCCACCGCCACCAGGGGGGTGGTGGCGGAGCCAGGGCTTGTGGCCCACTGGCCCACTCCCTCAGGTGGAACTTGGCGCAGATATTTTTTATATTTTCCAAAACTGCTCCCCGTAGATTTTCAGGGCGTTTGGAGAACTTTGATTTCTGCACAAAAAATAACACCAAGGCAATTCTGCTGAAAACAGCGTCAGTCCAGGTTAGTTCCATTCAAATCATGCAAATTAGAGTCCAAAACAAGGGCAAAAGAGTTTGGAAAAGTAGATACGATGGAGACGTATCAACTCCCCCAAGCTTAAAACCTTGCTTGTCCTCAAGCAACTCAGTTGACAAACTGAGAGAGAAACAAAAACTTTGACAAACTCTGTTTGATCTTGTTGTTGCAACTATGTCTAACTCATAACTAGAATTTCAGCACGATCACAAGTTAACCACATAAGCAAATGACACAAAGGTCTCACGGTAAACTAATATCAATGGCATAATCAGCTAACGAGCAAATAATAATGAGTTTCAAATACCACCACTTCAATCAAAACAAGCATGAAGTAATATTAATAGATGGTATCTCGCTAGCTCTTTCTGAGACTGCAAAACATAAATGCAGAGCACTTTCAAAGATCAATGGCAGACTAAACATTGTAATTCATAGCAACGAAGATCCAGTCATAGTCATACTCAATATCAATCAAAAGCAAGCATAAAAATGACAGAGGTGCTCTCTAATTGGTTCTTAAATAAGAGGAGGATGACTCAATAGGAAAATAAATAGACAGGCCCTTCGCGGAGGGAAGCATTGATTTGCAGAGGTGCCAGAGCTCAAGCTTTGAAAACAGAGATAATAATTTTGGGTGGCATGCTTTCATTGTCAACGCAATGACCAAGAGTTCTCAATATCTTACATGCTACTCATGCTATAGGCGGTTCCCAAACAGAAAAGTAAAGTTTTAACTCCCCGACCACCAATCAATCACACTCCACGGCTAGCCGAATCCTCGGGTACCGTCCATACTAACATCAATCCGGGGGGAGTCTTGTTTTACAGTTATGTTTTCGATTTAAGCGTGGAACTGGGCATTCCAATTACCGGCCCCTTTCTCGTGAATGATAGTGAATAAACACATGTCGAGGATAACACTCCTAGCATGGAAGATACCAATAGCCCCCTGTCACCACATGAGTGGTTTGGGCATGCAAAACAGATTATTTCTTGAATGTTTAGAGAATGGCACATGCAAATTTACTTGGAACGGCAGGTAGATACCGCAAATTGGTAGGTATGGTGGACTCACATGGAAAAACTTTTGGGTTTATGGAAGTGGATACACAAGCAATATTCCGCTTAGTACAAGTGAAGGCTAGCAAAAGACTGGGAAGCGACCAACTAGAGAGCGACAACAGTCATCAAGATGCAATAAGTTTGACTAACATTAAATGCAAGCATGAACAGGATATAAATCACCATGAACACGAACATCATAGAGGCTATGTTGATTTTGTTTCAACTACATGCATGAACATGCGCCAAGTCAATCCACTTGAAACATTCAAAGGAGAATACCATCCTATCATACTACATCATAGTCATCTCAAAATCTATGTTGGCAATCAAGACAAACCATTATAAGCTCTCAGCTAAATAAGCATGGCATCAGAAACTATGATCTTTAAGTTGTCATTGCAAACATGATTCTCTCACAACAAAGCTAAAGCTGGGTCGACAAGCAAGTCATATTTACAAAAACAAAATAGATAGAGTTCATACCAGCTTTTCAGTCTCACTCACTTCATCATATATCATCATTGTTGCCTTCCATTTGCACGATCGAACGATGAGAACGATAATAAGCGCATTGGACTAAGCTAAATCTGCAGGCAAACACAAAGGAGAAGACAAAGTAATATGGCTCTTTGAAAGCTAAACAGGTAAGCATGCAAGAACCACTAAACATTGAAACCAATATCTTCTACCTTGACCCAAATAAAAAGAAAACTATTTACACCGGAAAGCTACCAACAAGCAAAAGAAGAAAGAAAAATCTTTTTGGGTTTTCTCAAAAGGGCACAAAACAAGAAAACAAGAAAACGAAAATAAACTAGCATGGATAATACAGTGTCAAAGTGTAAACACCGGCTAACAAAGTGAAAGCGTAAGCATGAATGTAAAGTCGGTGAGAACACGTACTCCCCCAAGCATAGGCTTTTGGCCTAGCTTGGTCTACTCCCATGGATGGTCCTGGTGAAACCCAAAATCATAATGGGTGTTATACGGGATCGCTACAGCCATTGCCTCAATAGCTGCCTCACGAAGTCGAGCAGCAGTCGCCTCCCTCTCATACTCCTCTGCCTCTCCTATGGTTATGTAGTATCTTCGTTTTACCTGAAAGTCAAAGAAAGCAGGAGCAGGAAGGGTAATGTGGAAAACACGCTGCCGGTTAAATATCAAGCGGTATAGGAGGGATCCATGATCTCTCTCAAGGAACTGGTAGCGTGTTAGAGCGACACGATCAAGGTAGGATGTACGGAGAGGAGGGTCTTCTGGACGGATGGATACTCCAAGTAAATTTGCTAAGCGTGTAGCATAAACTCCACCAAAGAAATCCCCATCACTGGCATTTTTATTCAGCCTCCTTGCTATTATAGCTCCCATATTGAAGCTCCTGTCACCTGTTACTGCGCTCTTAAGGTTACTAATGTCGGAAGCGCATAGGTGACAATGTGCACCCTTGCCGTTAATGCACCTACCTATGAAGAGGGCAAGGTAGTGCAAGGCAGGGAAATGGATGCTTCCTATGGTGGCTTGCGTGATATCTCTAGTTTCTCCAACAGTTATACTGGAGACAAAGTCTCTGACTGAAGACTTGGAAGGATCATTAATACTACCCCCATCGGGTATCTTGCAAATCCTATTGAAATCCTCCAAATCCACGGTATAGGATTTATCGTACAGATTAAACAGTATGGATGAATCACGGCCAACTAAAAATTTAAATCTACGCACGAAAGAGGCAGTGAGCATAGCATACTGTTCACATTTATCTAAGAGGAATTCTTCTAACCCGGCATTGCAGACAAGTGTATCAAACTCATCCTTGAAACCTGCTTCGATCATGAACTCAACGGAAGGCCATTCACATGGTTGTACCGGTGCGTCCCTTAGTTGAAAAGGTTTGGGCTCCCGAAAAGAAAGACGAGGACCCTTCTTACTTGAGGAACCACCATGAAACTTCCTCCTGAACATAATTTCCTTTTGCTAAAATTTTTGAAGTTCAAGAGAAAAGTGAATGAAGATCCACCACACCTTGTAGAAACTACTCCTACTAGTGCCTAGAGACCGTATCACGCGCTAAAACTACCAGCTAAAATCAACCTTTCAAGCTCAAGAACAGGGTCACCAAGGTAGCAAGAATTCGCGAAGGATAAAGCACTAGAGCAAAAACTGATTGGACCAATGGAGGAGTCACTTACCAAGGAGTAATTTCCTCAAAACAGTTCGGAGAATGGTGCTTTCAGCAAGGAGATCGAAAATCACAGCCAAATGAGCAAGAACACGGGTTTGAGCTACGAAACAATTTTTTCTGGAGGTGGAAGAAGAGACTGGGAGCTGGAATGAGTGGAGGGGGTGCCTGTGGGCCCCACAAGCTTGCACTCCGCCACCAGGGGGTAGGTGGCGGTGGCAGGGCTTGTGGCCCATTGGTCTGGGCCCCAGCCAGCTCTCAGGCCCAGAAATTTTCAAAAATTCCAGAAAAAATCATACTAAATTTTCAGGACCATCGGAGAACTTTTATTTTCGAGGTATTTTTCTCCGGGACGCTAAAACAAAAAACAGGAAAAGCTAAACTAATTCTATCATTTTTCTTCTAAGCAAAAGAAAATGAAAGCTTTAAAACAGAGGTATGTGACTTTTTGATTCATCCGTGTCATGGTCATCGAAGGAAATCCATCAATGGGGTTGATCAAGTCCTCATGACAAAACCTTCTCGAATCTCAAGAGAGAATGGAGAATTTTCGAATAGACACTAAGTTACCTCAATGGGGATATGTGTCTCCCCAACAAGCAAATCATACTTCATCTTGACACGAGGAATAGGGCATTCAAAGCTCCCAACTAGAATCGATGAAGTCTTTTCGATAGAATTGATGCAATGTACTTGATATTGTTTCTTCAGGAAGTGCACTGTGTGCTCCTTACCGTTGACATGGAAAGTGACATTGCCTTTATTGCAATCTATAACAGCCCCTGCAGTGTTTAAAAAGGGTCTTCTGAGGATGACGGCCATGGCATCGTCCTTGGGAATATGCATGATAACAAAGTCTGTTAAGATAGTGGTGTTAGCAACCACAACAGGCACATCCTCGCAAATGTCGATAGGGAAAGCAGTTGATTTGTCGGCCATTTGCAGAGAAATTTCAGTGGGTGTCAACTTATCCAATTCAAGTCTACGATAAAGAGAGAGCGGCATAACACTAACACCGGCTCCAAGGTCACATAAGGCAGTTCTTACGTAGTTTCCTTTAATAGAGCAAGGTATAGTGGGCACTCCGGGATCACCAAGTTTCTTAGGAGTTCCACCTTTAAAAGTGTAATTGGCAAGCATGGTGGAGATCTCAAGATCTGGTATCTTCCGCTTATTAGTCACGATATCTTTCATGTACTTGGCATACGGAGACATCTTCAGCATATCAGTTAACTGCATCTGCGGAAAGATGGGTCTTATCATCTCAACGAAGCACTCAAAATCCTCATCATCCTTTTTCTTGGATGGCTTAGGAGGAAAGGTCATAGATCTCTGAACCCATGGCTCCCTTTCTTTACCATGCTTCCTAGCAGTGAAGTCATTCTTATCGTATTTCTTAGGTTGGGGGTTATCAGGATTAACCGTAGGTTCAATCTCCACATCCTCATCATTGCTAGGTTGAGCATTATTATGAACATCACTGTCCATATTGTCACCAGGTTCATGTTCATCACCAGTTCTGCATCAGACGTAGAAATATCATTAGGTTCTTTAGGTGTGACCGTATTTGGTGAACTGGCGTGTAGGTTTCTGTCATCCTTCTTCTTCTCCTTAGGATGACTAGGTGAACCAGCATTGATTCCTTGAGAATCTTGATCAATTCTCTTAGGATGACCTTCAGGATACAAAGGTTCCTGAGTCATTTTGCCTCCTCTAGTAATGACTCTGACAGAGTTGTCATTTAATTCATTGAGCAAGTCATTCTGAGCTTTAAGTACTTGTTCTACCTGAGTAGTAATCATAGAGGCATGTTTACTCAGGAGCTTCAGATCATTGACATTTCTGTCTACGCAAGCACTTAAATGGCTAAGCATACGAGTACTTTGTTCCAAATGTGTTCTAACATAATCATTGAAACTCTGTTGTTTGGCAGCAAAGTTGTCAAATTCATCAAAGCATAGGCTAGCAGGTTTATCAAAAGGAATGTCACTCTCATCAAACCTACACAGAGAATTCACTTCTACTACCTGTATCGGGTTATCGAGACCATGGATCTCTTCGATAGGTGGTAGATTTTTGACATTTTCAGATCTAATGCCTTTCTCTTGCATAGATTTCTTGCTTCTTGCATATCTTCGGGACTGGGGAATAGAATACCTCTTTTCTTTGGAGTTGGCTTAGGAGGTGGTTCGGGAATAGTCCAAGCATTATCGTTGATCAAGATGTTATTCAGTAGAGTCTCAGCTTGTTCTACAGTTCATTCCCTAAAAACACAACCGGCACAACTATCTAGGTGGTCTCTAGAGGCATCGGTAAGTCCGTTATAGAGGATATCAAGTATCTCGTTCTTCTTAAGAGGGTGATCAGGCAAAGCATTATGTAGCTGGACAAGCCTCCCCAAGCTTGTGGGAGACTCTCTTCTTGGAGTTGAGCAAAGTTGTATATTTCCTGCAAGGCAGCTTGCTTCTTATGGGCAGGGAAATATTTCTCACGGAAGTAATAGACCATCTCCTAGGGACTACTCACACATCCAGGAGCAAGAGAGGTGAACCAGGCTTTAGCGTCATCCTTTAGAGAGAAAGGAAACAACTTAAGGATATAGTAGTGACGGATCTTCTCCTCATTAGTGAAAAGGGTGGCTATATCGTGTATTTTGGCAAGATGGGCTACGACCGTCTCAGACTCATAACCGTGAAAAGGATCAGATTCGACTAGAGAGATTATCTCAGGATCGACAAAGAATTCATAATCCTTATCAGTGATAAAGATAGGTGAAGTGGCAAACTTCGGGTCATATTTCATCTTAGCTTCCCGAGATCTTTCCTTCCACTAAAGAAGTAATTTCTCAGTGTCATAGCTATCCTTACATGCAAGAAAATCCTCAGCTATCTCTCCCTCCATAACGTAACCCTCGGGTATATCAGGCAATTCATATCTAGGAGAGCTAGCTCTAGCAGGAGCAAAAGCAAGTTCTATCTCAATAGTACCGGCAGTATCAGAAGCATCACGAGCATTGGCAGTAACTCTAGCAATATGAGCATCAAGGAACACTCCTAGTGGAACATCAGGCAAAGTAGTATCTCTAGCAATATCAAGCATAGCATCATCAGGCAAAATAGCATCTCTAGCTTCATCAGGCAAAGCAGTATCAAGCATAGCATCTCTAGCAGTAGCATCATAAGCATCATCAAGCACAGGAGACATATCAAGATTTCTAGCAGGAGGTGATGTCGCAAACTTACTCATAACTGAAGGTCAATCGAGTGCAAAGCTAGATGGCAATTCCTTACCTCCCCTCGTAGTTGAGGGCAAGACTTTGGTCTTCGGATCCTTCAGATTCTTCATAGTGTTCAGCAGATATAAATCCCAAGTAACTCAGAGAATATAGCAATACGTCCCCGGCAACGGCGCCAGAAAAATGCTTGATGTCAATTGTTCTTCCCCTTTGCAACGGCACGAGAAGAATGATGTTAGCACTCTCCGGCAATCAAAACTAGAAGAATGTTGTTGACGCCCACCAACGCGTGGGATCGTAGCAGTTTTCGAGGGTAGAGTATTCGACCCAAATTTGTGGATTCACACGACGGGAGGTGAGAGAATACTCTCAAGTATTAGCAGCTGAATTTATCAGGTTCAACCACACCGGAAAGATTAGTATCTGCAAGCAAAGTAGTAACAGCAAAGTAGCGAGTAACGGCAGTGGCAAGGAACAATGGTAGTGACAGCAGTAGCAAGTAGCAACAGTAGCAAGGGACAGTAGTAGCAACAGTAGCAGCAGAACAGGAAAAGTAACAGCAGTAGCAACAGTAGTAGCAGCAGCAGAGCAAGACAAGTAACAGGAGTAGCAACAGTAGTAGCAGCAGCAGAGCAAGACAAGTAACAGCAGTAGCAACAGTAGTAGCAGCAGTAGGACAAACTCGTAGGCAATGGGTCGGTGATTTGTTTGGATGATATTCATCATGCAACAGTTATAACACGGAGAGATATGTGGCTAGCTCCGTTCGTCAATGTGATGTAGGCATGCATTCCGTGTGTCGTCATACGTGCTTAGGGAAAAGAACTTGCATGACATCTATTGTCCATCCCTCCTGTGGCAGCGGGGTCCAAAAGGAAACTATGGGATATTAAGGTTCTCCTTTTAATAAAGAACCGGACCAACGCATTAGCACTTGGTGAACACATGAACTCCTCAAACTATGGTCATCACCGGGAGTGGTTCCGGTTATTGTCACTCCGGGGTTGCCGGATCATAACACATAGTAGGTAACTACAACTTGCAAGATCAGATCTAAAACACACATATATTGGTGGCAACATAATAGTTTCAGATCTGAAATCATGGCACTCGGGCCCTAGTGACAAGCATTAAGCATGGCAAAGTAGTAGCAACATCAATCTCAGAACATAGTGGATACTAGGGATCAATCCCCATCAAAACTAACTCGATTACATGATAGATCCCATCCTACTCATCACCGCCCACCGAGCCTACGGATAGATTTCTCACGAACGACGAAGAGCTTCATGGAATTGGAGAGGGAAGGTTGATGATGACGATGGCGACAATTTCCCCTCTCCGGAGCCCAAGACGGACTCCAGATCTCCCCTCCAGATGAAGAACAGGTGGTGGCGGCGCCTCCGTATCACAAACGCGACGAAAACTTTTCTTTTATTTTTTCTGGGACGAAAGAGAACTTATAGACCTGAGGTTGGGGCGGCAGAGCCGTGTGGGCCCCACAAGCCTGTCCACCGCCACCAGGGGTGGTGGCGGAGCCAGGGCTTGTGGCCCACTGGCCCACCCCCTCAGGTGGAACTTGGCGCATATATTTTTTATATTTTCCAAAACTGCTTCCGTAGATTTTCAGGACGTTTGGAGAACTTTGATTTGTGCACAAAAATAACACCAAGGCAATTCTGCTGAAAACAGCGTCAGTCGAGGTTAGTTCCATTCAAATCATGCAAATTAGAGTCCAAAACAAGGGCAAAAGAGTTTGGAAAAGTAGATATGATGGAGACGTATCAGGGAGCTAGAGGGCCAGCTGGGTGCCCACAGCCCCCCTAGGTGCGGCCAGGGGGTGGCCGCGCCTAGCAGGCTTGTGGCCACCTGCTGGTGCCCCTCTGGCACTTCTTCGGCCCAGTATTTTTTATAAATCCCGAAACAAATCCTCGTTGATTTTTACGGCGTTTGGAGTTGCGCAGAATAGGTATCTCAACTTTGCTCCTTTTTCAGACCAGAATTCCAGCTGTCAGCATTCTCCCTCTTCAAGTAAACCTTGCAAAATAAGAGAGATAAGGCATACGTATTGTACCGTGAAGTGAAATGACAGCCTAAGAAGCGATAAATATCAACATAAAAGCATGATGCAAAATGGACGTATCAGGCATCATGGGCCATTGGTCCCGGTTCATGTCAACCCTTTGGTCCCGGTTCGAGACACGAACCGGGACCAATAGGCAAGGACCGTTCGTCTCCCCCTTTAGTACCGGTTGGTGGGTCAAACCTGGACCAGGTGGACCGTTTGTATCCCCCTTTAGTCCCGGTTAGTAGAGAAAACCGGGACGAAGTGGTGGTGGCAACCGTTCGTATCACCCTTTAGTCTCGGTTGGTGGCTCAACCCGGGACTAAAGGCCCAAATGGTTTGCATCCCGCTTCACAAAAGCACAACCAAAGTAGAGTTGTCGCCATTTCTGTGTTCTTCTCCTCTCTCGCTCTCTTCTTCCCCTCTCTTCTTCCCTTCTCTTCTTCCACCATGCAAACTCGCTTCGGAGAGGTACTCGCACATGGCAAGACCAGGCTCGATGTTGTGTACACGAACGAGAGCAGGGAGGTGCCGCATTTTCTTAGACAGTTGAAGGAACGGTGGCTTGATGCCGCGGTGGATCATGAGAAGTTCTTGTGGCTTGATCTGGAGTACACGGCCGATCAACCAGGTGTTGTCGTCAGCCAACTATGTTTCAAACACCATGTCTTGATCTTCCAATGGGCGAGATATGTTTTGAGGCTTTGTTTGATCCAAGGTTATGAAAATTGCATATACATAGTGATTTATTTAGGTTCCATTGGATAGCAATATGAAGTTTCTATATATATTCCATTGGATAGTTAATTGAGGGTTTCTTGATCAATTCATAGGATATGAAAATTGCATAAGATCGATAGCTATATGTTACATTTTGGAATCCTATAAAGATCAATTTCTCTTTAGTTGTAGTGAAACAATTTTATGCACCGTTCTTTCATCCAAGGTTATGAAAATTGCATATAGCTACTGATCTCTCTAGGTTCCATTGGATAGCAATATGATATGTCATAGTTATGAAAATTGCATATAGCTAGTGATCTCTCTAGGTTCCATTGGATAGCAATATGCAATATGTCTAGCTTGTTGCATATTTGCAAAACCGTGAGAGAATATATATATATATATATATATATATATATATATATATATATATCATAGTTAATTTACAGTTTCTTGATTAATTCATAGGATATGAAAATTTCATAGGATAGCAATATGTTCCATTTGAATCCTAAAAATAATTTTCTCTTTAGTTGTAGTGAAACATTTTTCTTTGTTGCAGCAGTATGTAACATTTGTTCCATTTTAATTTGTTGTTCTTGCAGTAGTGACATGCATTGTCCAGAACTCATGGACTTCCTTCACAGCAGCATCAGTTTTGCTACCATTGACATAAGGAACGACAAGCTGAAGATGAGGCACAGCTTCGGTTTTGAGATACCAGCTGATTGCCTCATTGATCTCCAATAGGAATTCAGGCTTCGACATGCCAGGACTTCGATGGCTCATATGGCAGTCGCCTTGATCGACGAGGAGTAATGTGATATGAAGACCAAATTCCCAAAGTCTCAGCACAGACTTTGGGAGAGGACCCCACTTCATCGTATCAACATTGAGTATGCAGCAAAAGAGGCATACGTTTCATACGAGTTGTACCACAAGATTTGAGTCATCCACTATGGCCGGTGTCACCTCAGACAAGGTGGATATTCTGATTCAGACGATTCAGACGAGTAGTGTTCACAACGGGGAACACTTGTATATACATCTATGCTAGCTATTATTATGTACTGTTTGGACTAGTATCATTATGTACTGCTTGGACCAATTTATATATGTCTAGTTTCTATTTGTGCCATTATAGTTTCCAAATTTGAATGGTTTAGCCCTTTCTAACTTCATTTGCTACTTTTGAATAGTTTAGCCCTTTCTAACTTCATGGTATCATGCATTTCGACCACATATATATACAAAAAGTCTTCAGTTCAAATAAGTTCAAAAAATGAAATCCCTTTTGTAACAGATATGTTTTTGATTAAAACAATCATTTAAAATAACCTAAAAACTACCAGATTGAATATAATGATAAAAACACAGTAATATTAAATAGCAGGAAAAAGAATCACTCAAAAATCTATATTTTTAGTAAATTTATTCACAAAATTAAATAAATAAAGTGAAAAACGAAACATCCAATTCAAAAAAATGAAATCCCTTTTGTAACAGATGAGTTTTGGTAAGAAACCGTGATACTTCGAAATAGATTGTCCAATTTGTACACGAAGTGCATCCAGTTTTTGCCGCAACTGTGTCAACTTTTTAGCACATGCTATATGGGTGAAATGATCATACCATGCCAACTTTCAACCTATTCAAAGTTCATTTGTAGTGCTTTTCAATTTCTGGGCCATTTAGCTCAAAAAATCAGTAAATGCATGGAAAATACCAAATGAACTCGGCAAGTGTTGAAAATTGATGATGTGGCCTTGAATGGCGCATTTTGAACACACAAAAAGTCTTGAGTTTAAATAAGTTCAAAAAATGAAATCCCTTTTGTAACACATGAGTTTTTGTAAGAAACCCTCATACTTCGAAAGAGATTGTCCGATTTGTACACGAAGTGCATCCAGTTTTTGCCGCAACCCTCTCAACTTTTTAACACATGCTACGTGGGTGAAATGATGATACCATGACAACTTTCAACCTATTCAGAGTTCATTTGTAGTGCTTTTCTATTTCTGGGCCATTTAGCTCAAAAAAAATCAATAAATGCATGAAATATACCAAATGCACTCAGAAATTGTTGAAAATTGATGATGTGACCTTAAATGGTGCATTTGGAACACACAAAAAGTCTTGAGTTCCAATAAGTTCAAAAAAATGAAATCCCTTTTGTAACAGATGAGTTTTCGTAAAAACCCTGATACTTCGAAAGAGATTGTCCAATTTGCACACTAAGTGCACCCAGTTTCTGCCGCAACCTTCTCAACTTTTTAGCACATGCTATGTGGGTGAAATGATGATACCATGACAACTTTCAACCTATTCAGAGTTCATTTGTAGTGCTTTTCAATTTCTGGGCCATTTGGCTCAAAAAAATCAGTAAATGCATGAAAAATACCAAATGAACTCGGAAAGTGTTGAAAATTGATGATGTGGCCTTGAATGGTGCAGTTTGAACACACAAAAAGTCTTGAGTACAAATAAGTTCAAAACAATTAAATCCCTTTTGTAACACATGAATTTTCGTAAGAAACCCTCATACTTCAAAAGAGATTGTCCGATTTGTACACGAAGTGCATCAAGTTTTTGCCGCAACCCTCTCAACTTTTTGCCACATGCTATGTGGGTGAAATGATGATACCAATGCCAACTTTCAACCTATTCGGAGTTCATTTGTAGTGCTTTTCAATTTATGGGCCATTTAGCTCAAAAAATCAGTAAATGCATGAAAAATACCAAATGAACTCAGAAAGTGTTGAAAATTGATGATGTGGCCTTGAATGGTGTAGTTTGAACACACAAAAAGTCTTGAGTTAAAATAAGTTCAAAAAATGAATCCCTTTTGTAACAGGTGAGTTTTCGTAACAACCGTGATACTTCGAAACAGATTGTCTGATTTGTACACGAAGTGCATCCAGTTTTTGCCGCAACCCTCTCAACTTTTTAGCACATGCTATGTGGGTGAAATGGTGATACCATGCCAACTTTCAACCTATTCAGAGTTCATTTGTAGTGCTTTTCAATTTCTGGGCCATTTAGCTCAAAAAAATCAGTAAATGCATGAAAAATACCAAATGAACTCAGAAAGTGTTGAAAATTGATGATGTGGCCTTGAATGGTGCATTTTGAACACACAAAAAGTCTTGAGTTCCAATAAGTTCAAAAAAAATGAAATCCCTTTTGTAACAGATGAGTTTTCGTAAGAAACCTTGATACTTCAAAAGATATTGTCCGATTTGTACACGAAGTGCATTCAGTTTTTGCCGCAACCCTCTCAAATTTTTAGAACATGCTATTTGGGTGAAATGATGATACCATGCCAACTTTCAATTTATTCAGAGTTCAGTTGTAGTGCTTTTCAATTTCTGGGCCATTTAGCTCAAAAAATCAGTAAATGCATGAAAAATACCAAATGAACTCGGGAAGTGTTGAAAATTGATGATGTGGCCTTGAATGGTGCATTTTGAACACACAAAAAGTCTTGAGTTCAAATAAGTTCAAAAAAATGAAATCCCTTTGGTAACACATGAGTTTTTGTAAGAAACCCTGATACGTTGAAAGAGATTGTCGGATTTGTACACGAAGTGGATGCAGTTTCTGCCGCAACCCTCTCAACTTTTGGGCACATGCTATGTGGGTGAATGATGATACCATGCCAACTTTCAACCTACTCAGAGTTCATTTGTAGTGCTTTTCAATTTCTAGGCCATTTAGTTCAAAAAATTAGTAAATGCATGAAAAATACCAAATGAACTCCGAAAGTGTTGAAAATTGATGATGTGGCCTTGAATGGTGCATTTTGAACAGACAAAAAGTCTTGCGTCCCAATAAGTTCAAAAAAATGAAAACTCTTTTGTAGCAGATCTGTTTTTGATTAAAACAGTCATTTAAAATAACCTAAAACCTACCAAATTGAATATAATGATAAAAACACAGTAATATTAAATAGCAGGAAAAAGAATCACTCAAAAAAAATTTAGGTAAGTTACTCACAAAATAAAATAAATAAAGTGAAAAAACAAAACAAAAAAACTAGAATTTTTTGAAAAATGCCAACTACTCGGTCACCACGGCGTGATTATAACTAGAAACTCAACTAGTGAGTTGGGCCAGGCTTTAGGCCCACAGAAGGCCCATTAGGCCCACGCGCAGTGACAAATTAGGCCTGGAAGCCTGCAGTTGAGAGGAGCTCGAGAGGGTCTGCGCACCAGCGCTTATAAACCACTCCCGGGCTCTCTCGGCTAGCGAGGTGGGACTAAACATCCAATCGCACCGCGGCTGTGGCACGCACAGGCCTTTAGTCCCGGTTTCTGCCACCAACCGACACGAAAGACGCCCTTTCGGCTCGGTTATTGGCACCAACCGGGACTAAAGGTCTCCTCTTCCCGCCCTTTGGGCTGCTAGAAATTGGCCTTTAGTCCCTGTTTGAGGAACCAACCGGGACGAAAGGGGTGCATTGGTACCAGTTTGTGCCTCGAACCGGGACCACTAGTTTTCGCATATAGGCAAGAGTTGTCGAAATTTCCCCCAAAACTCTCCCATTGCTCGTCGCCGCCCCCGAGCCAGTCCTCGTCGTCGCCGCCCCCGATCTAGTCCTCCTCCTCGTCGTCGTCGTCCCCGAGCCTGTCGTCGTCGCCCCGAGCACGTTGCCGTCGCCGCCTGATACATCTCCGTCGTATCTACTTTTCCGAACTCTTTTTCCCTTGTTTTGGACTCTAATTTGCATGATTTGAATGGAATTAACCCGGACTGACGCTATTTTCAGCAGAATTGTCATGGTGTTGTTTTTGTGCAGAAATGGAAGTTCTCGGAACGTCCTAAAAATTTACGAAGATTTTTCTGGAATAAAAGAAAAATACCTGCGCAAAGATCCACGTGAGGGGGCGTGCCAGTGGGCCACAAGCCCCTCGGCCGCGGCCACCCCCTATGGTCGCGCCATGAGGGCTTGTGGGGCCCACGTGGCACCACCGCCCCCAATCTCAGCTCTATATCTTCCGTTTCGCCTGGAAAAAATCAGATAGAAGGTTTCATCGTGTTTTGCGATACGGAGGCGCCGCCATGTCCTGTTCTTCATCTGGAGGACAGATCTGGAGTCCGTTTCGGGCTCCGGAGAGGGGAAATCGTCGCCATCGTCATCATCAACCTTTCTCCATCGACAATTCCATGATGCTCTTCATCGTTCGTGAGTAATCTCATCGTAGTCTTGCTGGACGGTGATGAGTTGGATGAGATCTATCATGTAATCGAGTTAGTTTTTGACGGGGATTGATCCCTAGTATCCACTATGTTCTAGATTGATGTTGCTACTACTTGGCTATGCATAATGCTTTTCACAAGGGCCCGAGTGCCATGATTTCAGATCTGAACATATTATGTTGTCGCCAATATATGTGTGGTTTAGATCTTATCTTGCAAGTTGTAGTCACCTACTATGTGTTATGACCCGGCAACCCCGGAGTGACAATAGCCGGAACCACTCCCGGAGATGACCATAGTATGAGGAGTTCATGTATTCACCGCATGTTAATGCATTGTTCCGGTTCTTTATTAAAAGGAGAACCTTAATATCCCGTAGTTTCCATTAGGACCCCGCTGCCACGGGAGGGATGGACAATAGATGTCATGCAAGTTCTTTTCCCTAAGCACGTATGACTACATACGGAATACATGCCTACATTAGATTGATGAACGGGAGCTAGCCACATATCTCTCCGTGTTATAGCTGTTACATGATGAATCACATCCGTCACACTCATCCATCACCGATCCACTTCCTACGAGTCTTTTACTACTGGTTCTCGCTACGTTACTTTGCCTAGGCTTGTCCCTTGCTACAAGAGGGATTGGGCCACTTTGTTGCTGTCACTTTGCTGCTGCTGTCACTTTGCTACTGTTGCTACTGTTGTTACTTGTTACTTTGTTCTTGCTGCTACTACTGTTCCTTGCTACTCCGTTGTTACTTGTTGCAAGACTTTGTTGGCGTTAACATCCCGTCAACAAGGCTTTTCCTGGCGCCGTTTCCGGGGATTGTCAAAGCTTTTTCTGGTGCCGTTGCTATCTTACTACCTTGCTACTGATACTTTGCTTGCAGACACTAATCTTTCAGGTGTGGTTGAATTGACAACTCAGCTGCTAATACTTGAGAATATTCTTTAGCTTCCCCTTGTGAGCGAATCAATAAATTTAGGTTGAATACTCTACCCTCAAAAACTGCTGCGATCCCATACGCTTGTGGGACATCAAGGCTTTTTCTGGCGCCGTTGCCGGGGAGGCACAGCTATATTCTCTGAGTCACTTGGGATTGACGTCTGCTGATCACTATGAGGAATCCGAAAGATCCAAGAACTAAAATCCTACCTTCCACTATGAGGAGAGGTAAGGAACTTCCATCTAGCTCTCCACTTGATTAACCTTCAGTTTTGCGTAAGTTTGCAATATCGCCTCCTGCTAGAAATCTTGATATGTCGCCTGTGCTTGATGATGCTACTTCTGCTGCCCATGATGCTTATGATGCTGCTATGCTTGATACTATGCCTGGCGATGCTATGCTTGATACTATGCGTGATGATGCTATGCTTGATACTATGCCTGCTATGCCTGATAATGCTTTGCCACTAGGTGCATTCCTTGATGCACAAGTTGCTAGAGTTGCTCTAGATGTGATGATACTTCTGAAACTTCTGATACTATTGAAGTAGAACCTGCTACTATGCATGTTATGCCTGATAAGCGCTATGTTATGAAGGGAGAGATAGCTGAGGATTTTCTTGCGTGTAAGGATATCTATGATGTTGAGAAACTTCTGCGCAAGTGGAAAGAAAAATCTCTGAATGCTAGGATGAAATACGACCCGAAGTTTGCCACTTCGCCTATCTTTGTGACCGATAAGGATTATGAATTCTCTGTCGACCCTGAGTTAATCACTCTGGTCGAATCTGATCCTTTTCATGGTTATGAGTCTGAAACGGTTGTAGCCAATCTTACCAAACTGCACGATATAGCCACCCTATTCACTAGTGAGGAAAAGATCCGCCACTACTATATGCTCAAGCTATTTCCTTTCTCGCTAAAGGATGATGCTAAGACCTGGTTCACTTCTCTTGCTCCTGGTTGTGTGCGTAGCCCCCAGGATATGGTCTCTACTTCTCTGAAAAATATTTCTCTGCCCATAAGAAGCAAGCTGCGTTGCAGGAAATATACAACTTTTCTCAAGCTGAGGAAGAGTCTCCCACAAGCTTGGGGGAGGCTTATCCAGCTACTGAATGCTTTGCCTGATCACCCTCTTGAGAAGAATGAAATACTTGATATCTTCTATAATGGACTTACCGATCCTTCTAAAGACCACCTAGATAGCTGTGCTGGTATTGTTTTTAGGGAACGAACCGTAGAACAAGCTGAGATTCTACTGAATAACATCTTGTGCAATGAGAATCCTTGGACTATTCCCAAACCACCTCCTAAGCCAACTCCAAAAAAAATAGGTATTCTATTCCTCAGTCCTGAAGATATGTGTCACGCCCAAGATGCGACCCTATCCTCAATATAGCACGAGGGCCTCGTCAGGGATAGAAGCGCATCTCGTCGTGTCTCAAGAATGGATATCGTTACAAGTACATGTACTGAAAAGAACAGATATATATATAGAATTGGCTTACCCTCGCCACAAGCTACATCAGAGTCACAGCAGTACAATACATCAACATCATGAAGAAGAGCAGGGTCCGACTATGGACGAAATCAAACGAGAAAAGAAGAATGACGTCCATCCTTGCTATCCCAGGCTGCCGGCCTGGAACCCATCCTAGATCGATGAAGAAGAAGAAGAACAAGCAACTCCAAATGAACAATCAATGCGCTCGCGTCAAGTAACCTTTACATGTACCTGCAACTGGTGTTGTAGTAATCTGAGAGCCACAGGGGACTCAGCAATCTCATTTCCAAAGGTATCAAGACTAGCAAAGCTTTATAGGTGAGGCATGGTTAAGTGGTGAGGTTGCAGCAGCGGCTAAGCATATATTTGGTGGCTAAACTTACGAGTACAAGAAATAAGAGGGGGAAGATCTACGCATAGCGGACATGAACTACCGATGATCAAATGAATAATCCTGAACACCTACCTACGTCAGACATAACCCCACCGTGTCCTCGATCGGAGAAGGAACTCACGAAAGAAACAGTCACGGTTACGCACACAGTTGGCATATTTTAATTAAGTTAACTTCAAGTTATCTAGAACCAGTGTTAAACAAAGCTTCCACGTTGCCACATAACCGCGGGCACGGCTTTCCGAAAGATTTAACCCTGCACGGGTGCTCCAACTAGTCCATCACAAATTACCACAAGCCGCATAGAAATCCTCAATCACGAAGCTCGCGATCTCGTCGAATTACCTAGTGGAAAAACCTAAACTCTGAGATTACCCAAAGCATCACGGAATCCCGATGCACAAGATATTTCGTCAAAGTTAAAACTAATCAAGCAAGGCCGCCCGACGTGTCGACGATCCCGATAGGAGCCGCGTATCTTGTTCTCAAGACACGACGGATGAGCTAGACGTCGGGATCGCTAAACCTTCGGGTGACCAGAGGGGCGCCCGACATCGCTCAGGTGGGACCAACACTCATGAGGAGCACTGGCCCGGGGGTTGATTAAATTACTCCGCGGGTGCCGGCGGGTCCCTATGCATTGTTATTAGGTTATTAGGCAAATGTAGTACAAAAGTTGGGCCTTGCCAGACCAGCTTTAATCTAAAACAAATTATCAAGGGGGTCCCCATAACAACCCCGATCGTGTTAGGAGCGCTCATTTATAGAACATAACACCGGTAGTCGAAACTAAGGGGGCAAAGGTGGAACAAAACACCAGGCTAGAAAGGTCGAGCCTTCCACCTTTTACCAAGTATATAGGTGCATTAAATTAAATAGCAATTAATATGGTGATATAACAAGGAACCCATGCTTTCACATGGAAGCAACTACACCTGCAACTAGCAATGCTAACAACATGGTTAGGCAAGCAGTAACATAGCCAATCAGTGGTTTGCTAGGCCGAACAGGTTGAAGGTTATCATGGCATTGTTGAGAGGCTGGTATTTAACATGTGGTAGGCGACGAGACATAATCGATAGCATCGAAATAACTAGCATGGCAATGATAGTAATGGTATCTGGGGAAATGGTCATCTTGCCTGAGATCCCGCTTGGAAGAAGAATGACTCCGTGAAGCAGACGAACAGTTGTAGTCGAATGGGTCCTCACTTTCGGACACGCTTGCGGAACTCTATCGAGACGGAGGAAACCGGAAACAAACATAAACACAGATAAACACCACACGATGCAAGACACATATGATGCATGAACGGTCTAATGCAAGGCATGACAATCATAACAATCAAACACTACACATTAAGAGAAGCTCGATATGCAACGAGTTGCATATCGACGAAACTCCACGTTGAATTATTTAGTTCACTCCCGCTTAGGTACACAGATATATTAAATGTTGTTAAACATGGCACGAGGGTGAAGCACAAATTAATCTACCTAGCTAGGCATTTTCAATGAGACCGGAACCACATATAGCATCTCCGAAATGACCCCACGTGTTAAATCTTAATTCTTTCCAGATTTGTCCTAAACACATTTTAGGTTTGTTAAATGGCAAAACAAAGTGGTTCACGTGACTCTACTCGTCATTCTGCTCCATTTACATATATGGCACATCTCCAACGGAGCTACGGACAATTAGTTACGACCTAAACCGTTTTCAACACGTCGACACGCAAAACAGATGCAAACAGCACACTAAACAGTTCTAATTATGCATGAGAGTTGGAAAATATTAATCTACGCAAAATTTTCACGTCCTACATATATAACTCGTTCCGGTCCATTGAGCGGTTTAAAAGTTACGGATGGTTGAAGAACATGGTATTTTATGAAATCTAGCAAATTCGCTAGTTAATAGCAAAAATGTAGACAGCGAAAAAAATAGCTATGGGCCAAATTGCAACATGGTGCAATAGGCCATAATTGAATAAGCCCGAGGGGTTGAGTGTGTTAGTGTGCAAAAAAATAGAAGAAGCGTAACCTGGTGGATTTGAACCCAAGACCTTGTGTGTGGAGGCAAGCCGTGATGGCCAACCAGGCTAGGCCTATCTCGGTGATACTTGAGCAGACTAACATGGGATAACAAGTCCCACCGCAGCGTGCAAATAAAACAAAAACGGGGCAAAAATTGGGGTCGTTGAGACTCGAACCCAGGACCTCCTGCTAGGAAGCGTTGTTGGTTGACCAGCTCAGCTATGCCATGAGTTTGATCCAAGATGGATATCCACGCAATATGTACCATACCTTAGTGTGGATCTGACTGAAAAACAGAACCAGCGATGGTTTGCTGTATGGCCGACGGACGCGAGTTGCGGGTGCCTGACGCGATCTCCGGCGAGCCTGGGGGTGGAGATGAGGCGACCGAGCGGCGGATCTGGGCGCAGGATTCGATTCGGACCCGTTCCCGTCAAGAGACGAGGCCCCGGGCGGTGGAGCTCCTTGCTCCTGCGGGGCTTCACCGGAGATGTCCGGTTCCTGCTGGTCTCCAAGTCATCGATCCTGGCAGCGAGAAAACAGAGACAGAGAGAGGGATTCATGAGGGAGAGGAGAGAAACAGAGGAGGAGAAGAGAAGACCGAGGCATGGCCTTGGCATGGGGTCAACCCGGCTGGTCAACGACGGCGGCTGCAGGCTTCCAGGAGGAGCTCGGGATCGAGCTCATCTCGAACTGGAGCGCTGGATCTGGGAGACTGCACTGGAGCTCTGGCTGGCGGACTCGCGGGCGGGAGCAAGGAGCAATCGGCGCAGCGTGTTGACCAGATGGGGAAATCGAGGTGGGAAGTGGCGGCGCTGGATGGGACAAGGGAGGATCCCTAGAGTTTTGGTCTGATTTGGGATAGGTAGGTCTATATATACTAAATCGATTTAGGTCTAGGGTCTTTTCGATCCCTCTAATCTAAATCGGTCGGTCAAAAATAACTAGGTTAGCTGGTTCAATGGACAAACCGATGATGGTTAGTGGTAAAACGGGGTTGATCCGGATCCAACGGTCACGACCACCCGGTTCGGGTACCGGGAGGTTTTCGGACTAGGCTGCGGGTAGGGTCGGTGCAATGTGTAGAGGGGCTAGGCGGAGATGAGAGGGAAAACAGGCGCGCGGCAACGCGATTTTAAAACACCGAAAAGATGTCCGACGATAGATCGAATATGGTGCCGCCAAGGTCGACCGTTCGGGTACCAGACAGACTCCAATTGCGACGAAATTTGACAGGCGGCCTACCTGTAACCAAATAAGACTGCACGTCAAGTTTCAACCCAATCAGAGAAAGTTTTACACACGCTTTTTAAAACAAGGATTTCGACGATGCCGCGGGCGCGTGCGAGTGTGGTCGGACTCAGAACGGACAACGACGAGAACCAGCAACTACTAACGGATGCAAGTTTGAAAACTGGCGGCAACGGAATGCCGATGCAATGCTGATGATGCACATGATGCGATGATGATGCAACAAAAGAAAATAGACATATGACGAAAACGGAATAGAAGGGGAATCTTCTGGAACGTCGGCATCGGGCTGTCACAACTCTCCTACACTACAAGAGGATCTCGCCCCGAGATCCAAGAATGGAAGGGGAGAGGACGGGAAAGAACAAGGGGTAAATATTAATTGCTTCTTTGACAAACGAGTGAAAACAATTATCCCTGAAGGTTGCAAATCGATGAGGAATGATAAGAGAAAGAAGCAAGAATTCACGGGAAATTTCGGCAGCACTTCGGTAGGAAAATGGGACAAAAAATTCGATAAGAAGAGAGAAATAGACAATATTCATAACAAACAGTAAATAGAACAATGGAACACCATGATCTTGGTAGAACAACAAGATTGACCCAAAAGAGTAACATCACAATGCCTCCGGAACAAGAGAATATGACTAACTCAAGCGGAACAAGAGAATGAAGAAAAGAATGACAACTATCATCGCAATAGAGTTGAAGAGCCTCCGGACAGAGAATTGACGTAGCAATTGGAAAACCAACAACTAAAAGAACAAGATAGTAGTGGGCTTATGGAAACCTTTCAAACTAATGAAGTGACAACCATCCACTAAGAGAAACAAGGATTGATTGGTGGAACAAGATATGAACAATTTCTTACACCAAGAGGATACCTTGAGAACTTGGATTAATGACAAGCACCATGATAGCATAATCCATAGGATAAGCTTTAGGTGAAATCCAAATCAAGATAGCTCAATGAAGAATCATGGGTTGCAAATATCTCATGATCATAGAATTGGTGGGTTTAATTATCTCATACTTCAAAGGAAAACTCTTCGAGGCTCCTACACTAAGAAGAATGCTATAAAACCACCTCAAGGATAAAGGAAGAACAATTGCATATATAAATGCAAGAGAAAGGATACTTGAGGTTCTCCAACAAAAATCTTGAAGAACACTTAAGAATGGATTGAAACCTTGATGAACCACCAAGAAGGACCTCCGTAAACGAATGAATGATGCAAAGATATCAAGGTAGAAAGAATAAGATTATGACCTTGCCAGGGTTTAGATGAAGCTTCACAAAGAGATAGTTGATAAAACTTGGAACTCTGGAAAAGAAAAGATAAGAACACTTGAGAAAAGAATTGATATCATGAGCCACTCCGGAATAAGAATTCAGATTACTATGAACAAGAATAAGAATTATGTTATGCTTATCCTTCATCAAGTTTAATTGATGACAAGCAACGGATTTAGCATATCACTTATTCTACTAGAAATGAATCTTGAAGATGCACAGAGAGATAAGCACTACTTGAGGCAAAATAGAAGGAAGCACCGGTAAGAATTCACAAATGAATGGGAACACCACGAATTAATGGAGATACAAGAGAATGAAGAGATCATTAGCCACCTGAGAGAAAACTTGAACAAGGCACCGGATAATCGAGAGGCGAACGAAGAGACAACAATTGAGAAGAATTAGAGAACGAAAGCTGAAAGCTGAGAACGAAGAAGTCTTCTCAAATGATGTCCTTCGGAGGATCGAGAATGAAAACAACTTAGAAATGCACCGGATAGCAAGAAATTAATCACTCATGATTGGAAACAATTCCACATGATAACACAAAGCTGAAATGATGAATATCCAAGAGAATGAACCAAGATTGAGAGAAGCACTCCTTCGGTCTTCAAAGCTGACAATTACGAGAAGAACACCACCAAGAATAACTGAGACACTCCGGAATAAAGAAGAATGCAAGGTTGAGCCAAATATGAGAGATAATTCAAATTGATCTTGGAGAAGGGATATGACTGATGAAATTCATACTTACGTCATAGTTGAAAAGAATTAAAGATCTCTGAAAAAGATTACAAGAGCTAAAAGATCCTGGGAAAAACCTGTGGGTTATGGGCCCACTCAAAGAAACCACCGTTGAAAAGATTGCTAGAAAGAGGGATATTGCACCGTACAAATGAAACTTGATGAGGTTGAGCACCTCGAAATAATTGAAAGAATTGATAACAAGAAACTACTGGGATATCTTCAACACTCCGGAAAGAAAAGAGAGGAATGAATAACAAGAAGACTCATAAGAATTCCCAACATGGGAAAAATTACAAGGATGAATAGGATATAATGAACACGGACAACTGAATTAAATTCAACGGTAAGGATGACAAGAATGAACAAATATGACACGAATCTCCTGATAATCTTCACAATGAATCACCGGGTAAGAGAGAAAAGAACAGACAGCGGAAGCACAATGAAAAGAAACTCCTGGATGAAAATTGAATCACTGAGAAAAAGGGCGGGAGGGTGGGGAAAAACAAAGACAACTTGGGCTAGATGAGATGAACTCCGGAATAAAATGAGAGAATGATCTTGCAAAAATTAAAGAGGATTGAATTCACTGAAGATAAGCACACCGGTTAAAAAGGAATTAACATGACGACTCCGATTGACAAGAATGAAAAGACAATTGATTTGAGCAAAGAGAATTAGCATTCCCACAAAAATATGAGAACACCGCTTAGAGAAGATCTGAAATCACCAGTTGACATCGAAGCAACTTGAATTACCATATTTAGCAAATCAAAGGGATGAGGCTTATGAAACAAGCCAGAACAAACTCATGAGAAAGATTTCGTCCGATATTTTCATGGACAGGATCGCACGGGCTCGATTTTACAGTAGCCATCAAGTGCAAGGCAGTGCACCCGACATACGAAGCGTCCCCGAGTCGTAGCAAGCTACAAGGACTCTTCAAGACACAACATGTACCGCTGTAAGTCGACCGTGAACAAACGAATCCACCAGATGTCAAACCCCAACCTAACATCATGCATTTGTTGGAAGAATGTCCTATAAGTAACTACTTGAATTCCCACCTATGAATTCCCGAAATATCTGGTCATGCAATCTGGTACACGGATACAAGGAGTAATATTTACACAACTCCTATACTAACCGTCACCTGTATCACATCCGTCAACACACAACCAGAATCTCGGACCTTCATCTACTACAGACCCTCGTGATCACAACGATACAAAGTATGGCAGTACTCCCGAACAATTTGCACCAGTACTAGGGACATCGGGGTTATCTCGCCACTAATACTATTGAAGAAATTACGAACATCCTTCGTTCTGAGATACTAAGAAATCTGAATGAAAACGATGTGCTCAAGAATCCCCTGGAGCTCAACTCCCCTGAAACTCAAAGCAGATAGGAGGCACCAAGACAGAACTCCGTCGCATCAGCATCATATAGATTCCAAAAATATCCGCGTGATCCTAAAAAAAATTGGAGTGAGAAGAGGAGAAGAATTAAATTATTACGTCAAGATTCCTCACCAGAGCATAGAAGAGGAGAAAAAAGAATCCTACTCTCCGATATATAACTAGACTCAAAGTAGTTTTTCACTAGACTCGACTCCGCCAAGTTCGATTAATCAAGGGGGCTCCTAGGTCGGTACTACTCTGATACCAACTTGTCACGCCCAAGATGCGACCCTATCCTCAATTTGGCACGAGGTCCTCGTCAGGGATAGAAGCGCATCTCGTCGTGTCGCAAGAATGGATATCGTTACAAGTACATGTACTGAAAAGAAGAGAGATGTATATATAGAATTGGCTTACACTCGCCACAAGCTACATCAGAGTCATAGCAGTACAATACATCAACATCATGAAGAAGAGCAGGGTCCGACTACGGACGAAATCAAACGAGAAAAGAAGAACGACGTCCATCCTTGCTATCCCAGGCTACCGGTCTGGAACCCATCCTAGATCGATGAAGAAGAAGAAGAAGAAGCACCTCCAAATGAACAATCAAAGCGCTCGCGTCAAGTAACCTTTACCTGTACCTGCAACTGGTGTTGTAGTAATCTGTGAGCCACAGGGGACTCAGCAATCTCATTTCCAAAGGTATCAAGACTAGCAAAGCTTAATAGGTGAGGCATGGTTAAGTGGTGAGGTTGCAGAAGCGGTTAAGCATATATTTGGTGGTTAAACTTACGAGTACAAGAACTAAGAGGGGGAAGATCTACGCATAGCGGACATGAACTACCGATGATCAAATGAATGATCCTAAACACCTACCTACGCCAGACATAACCCCACCGTGTCCTCGATCGGAGAAGGAACTCACGAAAGAGACAGTCACGGTTACGCACACAGTTGGCATATTTTAATTAAGTTAACTTCAAGTTATCTAGAACCAGTGTTAAACAAAGCTTCCATGTTGCCACATAACCGCGGGCACGGCTTTCCGAAAGATTTAACCCTGCACGGGTGCTCCAACTACAAGGAACCCATGCTTTCACATGGAAGCAACTACACCTGCAACTAGCAACGCTAACAACATGGTTAGGCAAGCAGTAACATAGCCAATCAGTGGTTTGCTAGGTCGAACAGGTTGAAGGTTATCATGGCATTCTTGAGAGGCTAGTATTTAACATGTTGTAGGCAACGAGACATAATCGATAGCATCGAAATAACTAGCATGGCAATGATAGTAATGGTATCTGGGGAAATGGTCATCTTGCCTGAGATCCCGCTTGGAAGAAGAATGACTCCATGAAGCAGACGAACAGTTGTAGTCGAACGGGTCCTCACTTTCGGACAGCTTGCGGAACTCTATTGAGACGGAGGAAACCGGAAACAAACATCAACACAGATAAACACCACACGATGCAAGACACATATGATGCATGAACGGTCTAATGCAAGGCATGACAATCATAACAATCAAACACTACACATTAAGTGAAGCTCGATATGCAACGAATTGCATATCGACGAAACTCCACGTTGAATTATTTAGTTCACTCCCGCTCAGGTACACGGGTATATTCAATGTTGTTAAACATGGCACGAGGGTGAAGCACAAATTAATCTACCTAGCTAGGCATTTTAAATGAGACCGGAATGACATATAGCATCTCCGAAATGACCCCACGTGTTAAATCTTAATTCTTTCCAGATTTGTCCTAAACACATTTTAGGTTTGTTAAACGGCAAAAAAAGTTGTTCACGTGATTCTACTCGTCATTCTGCTCCATTTACATATATGGCACATCTCCAACGGAGCTACGGACAAACAGTTACCACCTAAACCGTTTTCAACACGTCGACATGCAAAACAGATGCAAACAGCACACTAAACAGTTCTAATTATGCATGAGAGTTGGAAAATATTAATCTATGCAAAATTTTACACGTCCTACATATAGTCGTTCCGGTCCATTGAGCGTTTTAAAAGTTACGGACGGTTGAAGAACATGTTATTTTGTGAAATCTAGCAAATTCGCTAGTTAATAGCAGAACGTAGACAGCGAAAAAAATAGCTATAGGCCAAATTGCAACATAGTTCAACATGCCATAATTGAATAAGCCCGAGGGGCTGAGTGTGTGTGTGTGTGCAAAAAAAATAGAAGAAGCGTAACCTGGTGGATTTGAACCCAAGACCTCGTGTGTGGAGGCAAGCCGTGATGGCCAACCAGGCTAGGCCTATCTCTCTGATACTTGAGCAGACTAACATGGGATAACAAGTCCCACCACAGCGTGCAAATAAAACAAAAACGGGGCAAAAATTGGGGTCGTTGAGACACGAACCCAGGACCTCCTGCTAGGAAGCGTTGTTGGTTGACCAGCTCAGCTATGCAATTGAGTTCGATCCAAGATGGATATCCACGCAATATGTACCATACCTTAGCGCGGATTTGACTGAAAAACAGAACTAGCGATGGTTTGCTGTATGGCCGACGGACGCGAGTTGCGGGTGCCTGACGCGATCTCCGGCGAGCCTGGGAGCGGAGATGAGGCGACCGAGCGGCGGATCTGGGCGCAAGATTCGATCCGGACCCGTTCCCGTCAAGAGACGAGGCCCCGGGCGCTGGAGCTCCTCGCTCCTGCGGGGCTTCATCGAAGATGTCTGGTTCCTGCTCGTCTCCAAGTCATCGATCCTGGCAGCAAGAAAACAGAGACAGAGAGAGGGATTCGTGAGGGAGAGGAGAGAAATAGAGGAGGAGAAGAGAAGACCGAGGCATGGCCTTGGCATGGGGTCGACCCGGCTGATCAACGACGGTGGCTGCAGGCTTCCAGGAGGAGCTCGGGATCGAGCTCCTCCCGAACTGGAGCGCTGGATCTGGGAGACTGCACTGGAGCTCTGGCTGGCTGACTCGCGGGCCAGAGCAAGGAGGAATCGGCGCAGCGTGTTGACCAGATGGGGAAATCGAGGTGGGAAGTGGCGGCGCTGGATGGGACATGGGAGGATCCCTAGAGTTTTGGTCTGATTTGGGATAGGTAGGTCTATATATACTAAATCAGTTTAGGTCTAGGGTCTTTTCGGTCCCTCTAATCTAAATCGGTCGGTCAAAAATAACTAGGTTAGATGGTTCAATGGACAAACCGATGATAGTTTGTGGTAAAACGGGGTTGATCCGGATCCAACGGTCACGACCGCCCGGTTCGGGTACCGGGAGGTTTTAGGACTAGGCTGCGGGTAGGGTCGGTGCACTGTGTAGAGGGGCTAGGCGGAGATCAGAGGGAAAACGGGCGACGCGACAACGCGATTTTAAAACACCGATAAGATGTCCGACGATAGACCGAATACGGTGCCGCTACGGTCGATCGTTCGGGTACCACACGGACTCCAATTGCAACAAAATTGGACAGGCGGCCTACCTGTAACCAAATAAGACCGCACGTCAAGTTTCAACCCAATCAGAGAAAGTTTTGCACACGCTTTTTAAAACAAGGATTTTGACGATGCCGCGGGCGCGTGCGAGTGCGGTCCGACTCAGAACGGACAACGACGAGAACCGGCAACTACTAACGGATGCAAGTTTTGAAAGCTGGCGGCAACGGGATGCCGATGCAATATTGATGATGCGCATGATGCGATGATGATGCGACAAAATAAAGTAGACACACGACGAAAACGGAATAGAAGGGGAATCTTCTGGAACGTCGGCATCGGGCTATCACAATATGCAAGAAGCCAAGAAATCTATGCGAGAGAAAGGCATTAAATCTGAAGATCTCAAAAATCTACCACCTATCGAAGAGATCCATGGTCTCGATAACCCTATACAGGTAGAAGAAGTAAATTCTCTGCGTAGGTTTGATGAGAGTGATATTCCTTTTGATAAACCTGCTAGCTTATGCATGGATGAATTTGATAACTTCGTTGCCAAACAACAAAGTTTCAATGATTATGTTAGCAGACAATTGGAAAATAATGCTCGTATGCTTAGTCATTTAAGTGCTTGTGTGGACAGGAATGTCAATGATCTCATGCTTCTGAGTAAACATGCCTCTATGGTTACTACTCAGGTAGAACAATACTTAAATCTCAGAATGACTTGCTCAATGAGTTAAATGACAATGCCGTGAGAGTCATCACTAGAGGCGGTAGAATGACTGACGAACCTCTGTATCCTGAGGGTCATCCGAAGAGAGTTGAACAAGAGTCTCAAGGAGTTAGCACTGATGCACCTAGTCATCCTAGAAAGAAGAAGAAATATGATAGGAACCTGCACGCTAGCAACCCTGTTGCTGCTACCCCTGAGAGTCCAAACGATGCCTTTGTCTCTGATGCTGAAACACAATCTGGTGATGAACATGAGCCTAATGATAATATCAATAGTGATGTTCATGCTGATGCTCAACCTAGCAATGAAAAGGATGTGGAGATTGAACCTAGTGTTGATCTTGATAACCCACAGCCTAAGACTAAGAGATACGATAAGAATGACTTCGCTGCTAGGAAGCATGGTAAAGACAGGGAACCATGGGTTCAGAAACCTATGCCCTTTCCTCCCAAACCATCCAAGAAAAAGGATGATGAGGATTTTGAGCGCTTCGTTGAAATGATCAGACATGTCTTTCTGCAGATGCATTTGACTGATATGCTCAAGATGTCTCCGTATGCTAAGTACATGAAAGATATTGTGACTAATAAGAGGAGGATACTTGATCTTGAGATCTCCGCCATGCTTGCCAATTATACCTTCAAGGGTGGAACTCCTAATAAACTAGGTGATCCTGGTGTGCCCACTATACCTTGCTCCATTAAAGGCAACTACATTAGAACTGCGTTATGCGATCTTGGAGCCGGTGTTAGTGTTATGCCTCTCTCTCCTTATCATAGACTTGAACTGGATAAGTTGACACCCACTGAAATATCTCTACAAATGGCCGACAAATCAACTGCTTTCCCTATCGGCATTTGCGAGGATGTGCCTATTGTGGTTGCTAACACCACTATCTTAACAGACTTTGTTATCTTGGATATTCCCGAAGACGATGCCATGGCTGTCATCCTCGGAAGACCCTTTGTAAACACTGTAGGGGCTGTTATATATTGCAACAAAGGCAATGTCACTTTCCATGTCAACGGTAATGAGCATACGGTGCACTTTCCGAAGAAACAATATCGAGTACATTGCATCAATGCTATCAAAAAAACTTCATTGATTCTTATTGGGAGCTTTGAATGCCCTATTCCTCGTGTCAAGATGAAGTATGATTTTCTTGTTGGGGAGATACACATCCCCATTGAGGTGACCTGGTGACTATTCGAAAATTCTTCGTTCTCTTTTGTGATTCGAAAAAGTTTTGTCCAGGGGATTTGATCAACCCCATTGACAGATTTTTTTCGATGACCATGAGATGGATGAATCGAGGAGTCACAAACCTGTGTTCCAAGCTTTCACTTTAAGTTGCTTAGAAGAAAAATGATAGATTTAGTTTAGTTTTCCCTGTTTTTTGTCTTAGCGTCAGGTGGAAAAGTACCCCGAAAATAAAAGTTCTCCGAACGCTGTGAAAATCTAGTATGATTTTTTCTGGAATATTTGAAAAATACTGGGACAAAGAGTCTGTCTGGTGGGCCCCAAGCCCTAGGGGCGTGGGCACCCCCCTGGCCGCGCCACCCAGGCTTGTGGGGCCCACAGGCACCCCCTCCAGTCATTCTTGCTCCCATCCACTTCTCCTACCTTCAGAAAAAATCGTTTCACAGCTCAAACCCGTGTTCTTGCTCCTCTTACTGGGATTTTCGATCTCTTTGCTCAAATCACTGTTCTCCGAACTGTTTTGGGGAAATTACTCCTTGGTAAGTGACTCCTCCATTGGTCCAATTAGTTTTTGCTCTAGTGCCTTATACTCCGCGTATTTTTGCTGCCTTGGTGACCATGTTCTTGAGCTTTGCATGCTGATTTTAGCTTGTCCCAAGTAGTTTTGATGTGTAATATGGTCTATAGGCACTAGTGGGAGTAGTTTCTACAAGTTTAGTTGAACCTTGTTCACTTTTCCTTAGAAACACTAAAAATTTCAGAAATTTTCAGAGATAGAAAAGGGAAAAGATGAGGAGGTTCTTAAGAGGCTCGTCAAGCCGTGACCCCAAGGATGATGGGAGTGAGAAGAAGCCCAAGTATTTGGTCCCTCGAGTCGCAGAAGTTCGAGCGTGCGAGTGGCCAAGCGACGTGTTCTTACGCGCCGCTGGAATTTATGAGGACTTTTATCACTTGGTGGAAAACGCAGGCCTTACCTCCTTTGTTGAAGATAAGTGTTCGCAATACCTCCTCATCACTAATATCTTCGTACAAAGCTTTAACTTCTATCCGAGGAAGAATCCTCCTATGGTTGAGTTTAAACTTTATGATGTCCCCCAGCGCATGTCACTCCAGGATTTTTGCAATGTTTGCAAATTACCTTATGTAGGGGATATTCATGAACCTCGTCCACAGGACATGGAAGCTTTTATCGATACAATTGTTGTAGGAGAGGAGAGAGGAGTGTCTTGCGCTAGAGCTGCTAGCATTCATTTTCCCGTGCTTCGGTACTTCTCATTATTTGTGGGAAAATGTTTGATTGGCCGTGGGAAAGTCGGGTCACTTAGTTCCCCACATCTTGCGGTCGTGCGCGAAGCCCTTTATAACGATAAAACTTATAGCTTGGGCGCTATAGTAGCTCAACGGTTGAACCTGAACCGTTCTAAAGGAGTTGTCTATGGAGGTATCTATGCTACCCGTCTTGCCAGACACTTTGAGATACCCATTAGACTGGAGGAACAAGAAGAGGTTCTTCTTCCCGAGAGATATCTAGATTACGATAGCATGGTTCGCCATGACTTTCTTGATAGAGATATAGGTGGAAGGATGATTTATAACCTGGTATTTAGTCAGGGTACTCGTGAGACTATTACTTTGCCTGCTCCTTCTTTGTTCAATCTTCATGCAGGCAGGTACACTATTATGCCCTCGGGCATCTACGCATATTGGGGCTTGGCCCAACCACAGGTGCCCGTGCCCGAGCCGCCAGTCGAGTACCAGATGCCAGTTTATCAGTGGGAGCCGGAGGAGCTCACACACGAGTGGCATTGCTACTTCTCAAACAACAGCGCCAGAATTGACACGTTGATGGAGATTGGGCTTGCGTTGGTTTTTTCCCTCGAAGAGGAAAGGGTGATGCAGCATAGGAGCTGTAAGTATTTCTCTCAGTTTGAGAACCAAGGTATCGATCCAAAAGGAGGGTCTCGTCAATCCAGAGTACCTGCGCAAACACAAACAAGCTTGCACCCAACGCTTCAAAGGGCTTGTCAATCCCTTCAAGATTGTTTGCAAAGTGAGATCTGAAGGCGGAAAGTGCAACGAAGTAAAAAGTGTAAGGCTGAAAATATGGTGTGGAGTAGACCCTGGGGGCCATAGTGTTCACTAGAGGCTTCTCTCAAAATAGCAAGTAATATGGTGGGTGAACAAATTACTCTCGAGCAATTGATAGAACCGCGCAAAGTCATTACGATATCTAAGGCAATGATCTAGCATATAGGCATCACGTCTGAGACAAGTAGACCGATACTTTCTGCATCTACTACTATTACTCCACACATCGACCGCTATCCGGCATGCATCTAGTGTATTGAGTTCATGACGAACAGAGTAACGCTTTAAGCAAGATGACATGATGTAGAGGGATAATCTCAAACCAATGATGAAAACCCCATCTTTTTACCCTTGATGGCAACAACACGATACGTGCCTCGCTACCCCTTCTATCACTGGGTGAGGTCACCACACCGTATGAACCCAAAACCAAGCACTTCTCCCATTGCAAGAATCATAGATCTAGTTGGCCAGACAAAACCCACAACTCGAAGAGAATTACAAGGATATGAAATCATGCATAAGAGAGATCAGAAGAAACTCAAATAATATTCATAGATAATCTGATCATAAATCCACAATTCATCGGATCTCGACAAACACACCGCAAAATAAGATTACATCGGATAGATCTCCATGAAGATCATGGAGAACTTTGTATTGAAGATCCAAGAGATAGAAGAAGCCATCTAGTTACTAGCTATGGACCCGTAGGTCTATGGTGAACTACTCACGCATCATCGGAAAGGTCATGGTGTTGATGGAGAAGCCTTCCGTGTCCGAATCCCCCCTCCAGCAGGGCACCAGGACGTGCCCCAGATGGGATCTTGCGGAGACAGAAGCTTGCGGCGGCGGAAAAGTGATTATGATGCTCCCCCTGATTTTTTTTGGGAATATTTGGGAATTTATAGGCGCAAGATCTAGGTTAGGGGATCTCCAGGGGGCCCACAAGCCTGCATGGCGCGGCCCCCTGGCCGCGGGGTGGGGGCTTGTGGGGCCCCTGGGGCTCTTCTGGCTTGGCTCCCAAGTCCCCGGATATTCTTCCATTCCAGAAAAAAAAATCGGGGATTTTCTTACGTTTGGACTCCGTTTCAAAATCTCCTCTGAAAGGGGTCAAAACATGGGGAAAAACAGGATCTGGCACTTGGCACTGAATTAATAAGTTAGTCCCATAAAATAAATAAAAGACATGCAAAACATCCAAAGTTTGAGAATATAACAGCATGAAACCATCAAAAATTATAGATACGTTGGAGACGTATCAAGCATCCCCAAGCTTAACTCCTGCTCGTCCTCGAGTAGGGAAGTGAAAAAGAATGAATTTTTGATGTGGAATGCTACCTAGCATAGTTGTCCTTTGCAACTTCTTTCACATGGCATGAACGTTCAGATCCATAAGATTCAAAACAATAGTTTGCTATTAACATGAAAACAGTAATACTTTAAGCAAACTAGCAAAGTAATCATGAACTTTCGAAATAACAAGGCCAAAGAAAGTTATCCCTACAAAATCATATAGTTTGGCAATGCTCCATCATCCTCAAACAACTAATGTAAATCATGCACAACCCCGGAATTGGCCAAGTAATTGTTTTTGCACTCTTACTTTCTCAAACTTTTTATAACTATCACGCAATACATGAGCGCGAGCCATGGATATAGCGCTATAGGTGGAATAGAGTGTGGTGGTGGTTGTGAGACAAAAAAGGAGGAGATGGTCACATTGAGTCGGCGTATCAATAGGCTATGGAGATGCCCATTAATAGATATCAATGTGAATGAGTAGGGATTGCCATACAAGAGATGCGCTAGAGCTATAAGTATGTGAAAGCTCAAGAGGAAAACTAGTGGGTGTGCATCTAACTTGCTTGCTCACGAAGACCTAGGGCAATTTTGAGGAAGCCCGTCATTGGAATATGCAAGCCAAGTTATAAGACGAAAATTCCCACTAGCATATGGTAGTGACAAAGCAAGAAGCTCTCAATCATGAAGAACATGGTGCTAACATGAAGCAGAAGTGTGGAAAAAGATAGTAGCATTGTCCCTTCTCTCTTTTCTCTCATTTCTTTTTTTATTTGGGCTCTTAGGCCTCTTTTTTTCTTTTCTCTTTATTTTTGTTTTTGGGATCTTTGGCCTCTTTTTTTTATTTCCTCACATGGGACAATGCTCTAATAATGATGATCATCACACTTTTATTTACTCACAGCTCGAAGATCACAATGATGATGACTCCATAGGAAATGCCTCCGGCAGTGTACTGGGATGTGCAACGATCTAGTATGATCATGCAATGGCAATATGAGAGTGACAGCACAAGTCATAAGACGGAACGGTGGTAGTTGCATGGCAATATATCTCAGAATGGCTATGAAAATGTCATAGTAGGTAGGTAAGGTGGCTGTTTTGAGGAAGGAATTTGGTGGGTTTGTGCACCGGGGAGAATTGCGCGGCACTAGAGAGGCTAGCAATGGTGGAAGGTGAAAGTGCATCTATACCATGGGCTCACATTAGTCATGAAGAACTCATATACTTATTGCGAAAGTTTTTATTAGTAATCAAAACAAAGTGCTAAACGCATACTCCGAGGGGAAGGGTTGGTAGGTGTAAACCATCGCGCGATCCCGACCTCAACACAAAGATGACAATCAATAGATCAATTATGCTCTAACTTCCTAACATAGCGGTTCACCATACGTGCATGCTACGGGAATCACTAACTCCAACACAAGTATCTCTAGATTCACAACACCCTACTAACATAACTCTCAATATTACCGAATCCACGTCTCAAAACTAATTGAGAGGAATCAAAACTTCTCTTTCTATTCAATGTACATGAAGATGGAGGTTTTTGCATCCTCTTTGGGTACCTAGAACATTTGGGACTACTTTCATAGCATAAGCCAACTACGAAATCACACACCGCCGTGCTCTAAAGATATAAGTGAAGCACAAGAGCAAAAGTATCTAGCTCAAAAGATATAAGTGAAGCACTAGAGCAAAAGTATCTAGCTCAAAAGATATAAGTGAAGCACTATGAGCATTCTAGCAAAATCACGATGAGTGCATGTCTATCTCTCTCAAAAAGGTGTGCAGCAAGGATGATTGTGACACAACAAAAAGAAAAGACTCCTAAGATACAAGACGCTCCAAGCAAAACACATATCATGTGGTGAATAAAAATATAGCTCCAAGTAATGTTACCGATGGATTGAAGACGAAAGAGGGGATGCCTTCCCGGGGCATCCCCAAGCTTAGGCTTTATTGGTGTCCTTGAATTTGGCTTGGGGTGCCTTGGGCATCCCCAAACTTGAGCTATTTTCACTCCTTATCTCTTTGTCCATGAGAACGTCACCCAAAACTTGAAAACTTCACAACGCAAAACATAAACAGAAACTTGTGATAACATTAGTACAAGAAAAAAAACTACCACTTCTTTTGGTACTGTATCAAACTTGAATTCCATCTATATTGATGATGGGCTACTGTATTCTCACTTTTCCATGGCTAGTACCCCCCGACACTAACCATAGTTTCATCAAAACAAGCAACCAACTCAACAAAAACAGAATCTGTCAAAAACAGACCAGTCTGTAGCAATCTGTATACTTCGTATACTTCTGCTACCTCAACAAATCTGAAAAATTACGAGGTCTGGGGAAAAAAGCATATAAATCAGCATAAAAAAGAATCAACTCAAAAGCTTTTTCTGAATAAAAATGAAAAATCATCTCGTGAGCGAAAAGTTTCTATCTTTTTCCAGCAGGATCAAACAACCATTACCAAGACTAATCATAAAGGTTTTGCTTAGCTCAAACACAAAAAACACAATCAAAACAGAATTATGAAAGTGTGGACGCAACAAAACAGAAAGAAAAAGATAAATTCATTGGGTTGCCTCCCAACAAGCGATATTGTTTAACGCCCTTAGCTAGTCATAGAAACGATAGAATCACGTATCGTCGTCTTTGGTGCTCAAACCATAAGTAGCCCTCATCATGGATTCATAAGGCAATCTTATTTCCTTTCTAGGAAAGTGTTCCATGCCCTTCCTTAAAGGAAATTGAAATCTAATATTCCCTTCCTTCATATGGATGATAGCACCGATAGTCCTCGGGAAAGGTCTACCAAGAACAATAGGGCATGTAGGATTGCAATCAATGTCAAGCACAATGAAATCCACGGGTACATAGTTCCTATTTGCAATAATAAGAACATGATTGATCCTTCCCATGGGTTTCTTGATAGTAGAATCAGCAAGATGCAAATTAAGAGAAAACTCTTCAATCTCATTAAAACCCAGAACATCACATAAAGACTTTGGAATCGCACAAACACTAGCACCCAAATCACACAAAGCATTGCACTCATAGTTTTTGATTTTGATTTTGATGGTAGGTTCCCACTCATCATGAAGCTTTCTAGGGATAGAGACTTCCAATTCAAGTTTCTCTTCAAGAGCTTTTATCATAGCTTCGACGATATGATCGGTAAAGGCTTTGTTTTGGCTATAAGCGTGTGGGGAGTTCAACATGGATTGCATCAAAGAAATGCATTCAATCAAGGACCAACTATCATAATTGAATTCCTTGAAATCCACGGTAGTAATTTCATTACTACTCAAAGTTTTAACGTCTTCTACTCCACTTTTAATACTTTTAGCATCAAGATAGATGGACTCCGAATCATTGGGGCACTTTTCAACCAAAGTGGATTCATATCCAGCCCCATAATCATTAGGTTTGACACAATAAAACAAAGATTCAATGGGAGTCACACCAAGCACTTTAAGATCTTCGTGATTCTCATCACGAGAACACGCCTTTTTAAGCCATTCATGTCTAGCACGAATTTGGGTGGTTCTTTCTTGACTCTCGATCATGGAAACACGCATAGCTTTCAAAGTTTCATCCATGTTGATTTTGGGAGGAGCACATCTAACTTTCAAAGCATCAACATCACAAGAAATCCTATCAACGCTCTTAGCCAAATCGTCTATTTTGAGTAGTTTTTCTCTATGGATGCATTGAAAATCTTTTGAGAGTTGATGAACTCTTTGATATTACTCTCTAGATCAGAGGGTAATCTATTGTAATTTCCATGGGTATTGTTGTAGGAGTGGCCAAAGTTATTAGAGGAGTTACTAGGAAAAGGCCTAGGAACATAGTTTCCTCTAAAAGCGTTGTTGTTGCCAAAGTTATTCCTACCAACAAAATTAACGTCCAAGCCAGCGTTGCTACTCTCAATCAAAGAAGACAAACGCAAATCATTAGGATCCAAAGGAGCACTTCTACTAGCAACCAAATTCATTAACTCGTCCAACTTAGCACTCAACGAGTTAATTTCCTCTATAGCGTATACCTTCTTACTAGTAGGTGACCTTTCAGTGTGCCAATGAGAGTAGTTCGTCATGATGTTGTCTAAGAGCTTTGTGGCTTCTCCTAACGTGATTTCCATGAACGTTCCACCTGAGGCGGAGTCCAAGATATTTCTAGAAGCGAAATTCAAGCTAGCGTAAAAGATTTGAATAATCATCCAAAGGCTCAAGCCATGAGCGGGACAATTTCTAATCATTAATTTCATTCTATCCCAAGCTTGTGCAACATCCTCATAATCAAGTTGCTTGAAATTCATGATATCATTACGGAGAGAGATGATCTTAGCCGGCGTAAAATACTTGGATATATAAGCATCTTTGCACTTATCCCAAGAATCCATACTATTTTTGGGCAAAGAAGAAAACCAAGTTTTTGTGCGATCTCGCAACGAGAAAGGAAAAAAGCTTCAATTTAATCATGTCATTATCCACATCTATTTTCTTTTGCATATCTCAAAGCTCAATGAAGGTATTGAGATGGGATGCGGCATCTTCACTAGGAAGGCCAGAGAATTGCTCTTTCATAACAAGATTCAGCAAAGAGGCATTGATTTCGTATGACTCCGCACTAGTGGCGGGAGCAATCGGAGTACTAATAAAATCATTATTATTAGTATTCGAGAAGTCACAAAGTTTGGTGTTTTCATTCATGGTGACTTCAACAAGCAAGCAAGCACACAACAAAAAGCGGGCGAGAAAAAGGGCGAACGAAAAGGCAAACGAAAAAGGCAAACGAAAAAGGCAAATTGGTGAAGTGGGGGAGAGGAAAATGAGAGGCAACTGGCAAACAAAGTAAATGCAAGAGATGAGTTTGCGACACTTACTTGGATGAGTTCTTGACTTGATCTTCCTCCCCGGCAACGAGGCCAGAAATCCTTCTGCTACTTCTCAAACAACAGCGCCAGAATTGACACGTTGACGGAGATTGGGCTTGCGTTGGTTTTTTCCCTTGAAGAGGAAAGGGTGATGGAGCACACGAGCAGTAAGTATTTCCCTCAGTTTGAGAACCAAGGTATCAATCCAGAAGGAGGGTCTCGTCAAGTCCAGAGTACCTGCGCAAACACAAACAAGCTTGCACCCAACGCTTCAAAGGGGTTGTCAATCCCTTCAAGATTGTTTGCAAAGTGAGATCTGAAGGCGGAAAGTGCAACGTAGTAAAAAGTGTAAGGCTGAAAATATGGTGTGGAGTAGACCCTGGGGGCCATAGTGTTCACTAGAGGCTTCTCTCAAAATAGCAAGTAATATGGTGGGTGAACAAATTACTCTCGAGCAATTGATAGAACCGCGCAAAGTCATTACAATATCTAAGGCAATGATCTAGCATATAGGCATCACGTCTGAGACAAGTAGACCGATACTTTCTGCATCTACTACTATTACTCCACACATCGACCGCTATCCAGCATGCATCTAGTGTATTGAGTTCATGACGAACAGAGTAACGCTTTAAGCAAGATGACATGATGTAGAGGGATAATCTCAAACCAATGATGAAAACCCCATCTTTTTACCCTTGATGGCAACAACACGATACGTGCCTCGCTACCCCTTCTGTCACTGGCTGAGGTCACCACACCGTATGAACCCAAAACCAAGCACTTCTCCCATTGCAAGAATCATAGATCTAGTTGGCCAGACAAAACCCACAACTCGAAGAGAATTACAAGGATATGAAATCATGCATAAGAGAGATCAGAAGAAACTCAAATAAGATTCATAGATAATCTGATCATAAATCCACAATTCATCGGATCTCAACAAACACACCGCAAAAGAAGATTACATCGAATAGATCTCCATGAAGATCATGGAGAATTTTGTATTGAAGATCCAAGAGAGAGAAGAAGCCATCTAGTTACTAGCTATGGACCCGTAGGTCTATGGTGAACTACTCACGCATCATCGGAGAGGTCATGGAGTTGATGGAGAAGCCTTCTGTGTCCGAATCCCCCCTCCGGCAGGGCACCAGGACGTGCCCGAGATGGGATCTTGCGGAGACAGAAGCTTGCGGCGGCGGAAAAGTGATTACGATGCTCCCCCTGAATTTTTTGGGAATATTTGGGAATTTATAGGCGCAAGATCTAGGTCAGGGGACCTCCAGGGGGCCCACAAGCCTGCATGGCGCGGCCCCCTGGTCGTGGGGTGGGGGCTTGTGGGGCCCGTGGGGCTCTTCTGGCTTGGCTCCCAAGTCCCCCGATCTTCCGTTCGAGAAAAAATCTTTTCGGGGATTTTCTTCCGTTTGGACTGCGTTTCAAAATCTCCTCTGAAAGGGTCAAAAACATGGAAAAAATAGGAACTAGCACTTGGCACTGAATTAATAAGTTAGTCCTAGAAAATAAATAAAATGCATGCAAAACATCCAAAGTTTGACAAGATAATAGCATGAAACCATCAAAACTTATAGATATGTTGGAGACGTATCAGGCATCCTCAGTCCACTCCGGAGTACCCCGGAGCTGGTTATTTCCCTCCTTGGGAGTAGACCAAGTTAGGCCAAAAGCCTAAGCTTGGGGGAGTACGTGTTCTCACCGACTTTACATTCTTGCTTATGCTTTCACTTTGTTAGCCGATGTTCACACTTTGCCACTGTATCATCCATGCTAGTTTACTTCCTTTTTCTCGTTTTATTTTCGTGTGTCTGTCTAGTTTGAGAAAACCCAAAAAGATTTTCTTTTATTCTTTTGCTTGTTGGGTGCTTTCCCTTGTAGATAGTTTTATTTTTCGTTGGGTCAAGGTAGAAGATATTGGTTACAATGTTTAGTGGCTCTTGCATGCATACCTGTTTAGCTTTCAAAGAGCCATATTACTTTGTCTTCTCCTTTGTGTTTGCCTGCAGATTCCAGCTTTAGTCCAATGCACGAGCACTCTTATTATTGTTCACATCATTCGGTCGTGCAAGTGAAAGCCAATAATGACGATATATGATGAAGTGACTGAGCCCGGAAAAGCTGGTATGAACTCGATCTATTTTGTTTTTGTAAATATGACTAGCTCATCATGCGTGATTCAGCTTTGTTGTGAGATAAACATGTTTGCAATGACAACTTAGAGATCATAGTTTCTTATGACATGCTTACTTAGCTAGGAGCTTATAATGGTTTGTCTTGGATGCCCACATGAATGTTGAGATGACTATGATGTAGTATGATAGTATGGTATCCTCCTTTGAATGTTTCAAGTGGCTTGACTTGGCGCATGTTCACGCGTGTAGTTGAAACAAAATCAATATTAGTTACCCTCAATGCATTTTGATGACTGTTGTCGCTCTCTAGTTGGTCGCTTCCCAGTCTTTTGCTAGCCTTCACTTGTACTAAGCGGGAATACTGCTTGTGCATCCACTTCCATAAACCCAAAGTTGGTCCATGTGAGTCCACCATACCTACCTATATGCGGTATCTACCTGCCGTTCCAAGTAAATTTGCATGTGCTACTCTCTAAACCTTCAAGAAATAATCTGTTTTGCATGCCCGAACCGCTCATGTGGTGACAGGGGGCTATTGGTATCTTCCATACTAGGCGTCTTATCCTCGATATGTGTTTATTCACTATCATTCACGAGAAAGGGGCCGGTAATTGGAATTCCCAGTTCCATACTCAAATCGAAAAGATAATTGCAAACAAAACTCCCCCAGGATTGATGTTGCTATGGCGGTACCCGAGGATTCGGCTAGCCGTGGGACCTAGATGTCATTTGCTTATGTGGTTTGCTTGTGATGTTGTTGAAACTCTGGTTATGAGTTAGACATAGTTGCAACAACAAGATCAAACAGAGTTCATCAAAGTTTTTCTTTTTGTCTCTCTCAGTTGGTCAACTGAGTTGCTTGAGGACAAGCAAGGCTTTAAGCTTGGGGGAGTTGATACATCGCCGTCGTATCTACTTTTCCGAACTCTTTTGCCCTTGATTTGGACTCTAATTTGCATGATTTGAATGGAACTAACCCAGACTGACGTTGTTTTCAGCAGAATTGACATGGTGTTGTTTTGTGCATAAATGAAAGTTCTCGGAACGTCCTGAAAAATTTACGGAGATTTTTCTGGAATAAAAGAAAAATACATGTGCAAAGATCCACGTGAGGGGGCGTGCCAGTGGGCCACAAGCCCCTGGGCCACGGCCACCCCCTATGGCCGTGCCATGAGGGCTTGTGGGGCCCACGTGGCACCACCACCCCCAATCTCAGCTCTATATCTTCTGTTTCGCCTGGAAAAAAAATCAGAGAGAAGGTTCCATCACGTTTTGCGATACGGAGGCGCCACCACATCATGTTCTTCATCTGGAGGGCAGATCTGGAGTCCGTTTCGGGCTCCAGAGAGGGGAAATCATCGCCATCGTCATCATCAACCTTTCTCCATCGACAATTCCATGATGCACTTCATCGTTTGTGAGTAATCTCATCATAGGCTTGTTGGACGGTGATGAGTTGGATGAGATCTATCATGTAATCGAGTTAGTTTTTGACGGGGATTGATCCCTAGTATCCACTATGTTCTAGATTGATGTTGCTACTACTTGGCTATGCTTAATGCTTGTCACTAGGGCCCGAGTACCATGATTTCAGATCTGAACCTATTATGTTGTCGCCAATATATGTGTGTTTTAGATCTTATATTGCAAGTTGTAGTCACCTACTATGTGTTATGACCCGACAACCCCGGAGTGACAATAGCCAGAACCACTCCCGGAGATGACCATAGTATGAGGAGTTCATGTATTCACCACGTGTTAATGCATTGGTCCGGTTCTTTATTAAAAGGAGAACCTTAATATCCCGTAGTTTCCATTAGGAACCCGCTGCCACGGGAGGGATGGACAATAGATGTCATGCAAGTTCTTTTCCCTAAGCACGTATGACTACATACGGAATACATGCCTACATTAGATTGATGAACGGGTGCTAGCCACATATCTTTCCGTGTTATAGCTGTTACATGATGAATCACATCCGTCACACTCATCCATCACCGATCCACTGCCTACGAGTCTTTTACTACTGGTTCTCGCTACGTTACTTTGCCTAGGCTTGTCCCTTGCTACAAGAGGGATTGGGCCACTTTGCTGCTATCACTTTGCTGCTGCTGTCACTTTGCTACTGTTGCTACTACTGTTACTTGTTACTTTGTTGTTCTTGCTACTACTGTTCCTTGCTACTCCGCTGTTACTTGTTGCAAGACTTTGTTGGCGTTAACATCCCGTCAACAAGGCTTTTTCTGGCGCCGTTGCCGGAGATTGTCAAAGATTTTTCTAGTGCCGTTGCTATCTTACTACCTTGCTACTGATACTTTGCTTGCAGACACTAATCTTTCAGGTGTGGTTGAATTGACAACTCAGGTGCTAATACTTGAGAATATTCTTTAGCTTCCCCTTGTGAGTGAATCAATAAATTTGGGTTGAATACTCTACCCTCGAAAACTGATGCGATCCCATACGCTTGTGGGACATCACCGCCACCCCCGATCCAGTCCTCCTCGCCGTTGTCGACGCCCCGAGCACGTCGTCGTCGCCGCCCCCGAGCCCGTCGCCGTCGCCTCGAGCCTGTCGTCGTTGTCTCCCCGAGCCCGTCGGCTCCGATGAGCTCCTCCTCTGCGTGCTCTGCTTGTCTCCGCCGCCGCCCCTGCATATTGTTGTTCATACAATTTTTGTTCATAGAAATTTGTGTTCATATAACGTACGTGTAGATATAACGCCTTAGTAGTAGAAAGAAAATCATGTAGTTAAAAGGTAGATTAGTGAGATAGATAAGGGATGCGATATAAAAATTGTCATTCATATGTGATGAATCGTGCTTTTGAATCTCTTTAGTTTCATTTTGAAAAAACAATGCATATTTGTTTCTCTATTCCTGCCCATTGCTACCTAATTAAATTGGATTTGCAAACAAATCAACAACGACCTATATTAATTCCAGATTTGTTCTTTAAATAGTAGGGCTTTAAATAGTTGTACAAATTGTTCTCAACGTCGACGATGCCCATCCCGCATCCTCGTCGTCGACTCGGTGGCGACCACCTGCTTGATAGGCGCCAACATGTGCGGGACTGGGATCCGCCGGGCTGGCACTCGGAGGTGCTACCTTCTCGGGCGCGCATCTTGGCGAGGAATCAGGCTCCCGTCGTAGACCCGGAGCTTCTTTGGTGGCGGTCGCGTGGGCCACTTTCGTTGCGGAGGCAGCCGGCCCCCGAGAAGGAGGTACACGACTTGTGAGGGAGGAGGACGAGCACGTCCGTCGCTACTTGGTTGCATTGGACGCCAGGTTTTCCAATACCTGGCAGGTTCCTCTGGGATCTCACCCGAGCTATGATCCTGTTATGGTTCCTTCTCTATGGGTTTCCACCGCTCGTGCCTCAGTACAACGACAGCTCTTTGGGTGATCAGTTTGATGATGAACCGCGAGTGGAAGAGATTATACTAGAGATGTATTCGAGATTAAATTCGAGATGTATTAAGTTGATTATTGGTTCTAACTGGAAGAAAACATTTTTGCCTCTTGAGATATATTGCATTATATATCATAACGTACATCTATGAACTATTCAACATTTGGAAATGAAATATAAAAAATTGTGTACATGTTTAAAAGATAGAAGTTTGTATAATTCGGTTATTCATACAAGGAGCTAAAATATTTGCAGAAACTATATGGATCAGAGAGAACAATTGTTGGGGGGAGGTGATGCTTGGTGATTATTTTTCGTATCTCAGCGACACCGATGGACTGGAAGGAGAGGATGACGGCTCGGATGATCCAACAATGGAGGAGTAAGGACATGATCATGATGGCTCCAGTGACCGAAGGCCGGAGGAAGGAGGAGACCAAGATGACGGCTCCGGTGACCGAACGGAGGAGGGAGATGTTGCGAAGGCCGGAGAGGTATATATATTAATTAAGCCCGAAGGTATGTACATATATGAACTCTTCTTTCTTATTTTATAGCCCTCCGGATCGATCCAAACTTCGGTAAAGAGACGAGGCCCGAAGACAAGGTTGCGCATGGATGAAATGTTCACGATCATAGCACTCGTGGACGATGGCCTACCGATTCTACCCCTCTAGACCAAGGAAGCATTTTCTGCTCAGTGCGGAGCTATTGTTAGGGATAATATCCCGATCAGCATGAAGCAATGAAATAAGCCTAAGGGCGACGACGTCCCTGAAGGTGATTATGTCACCGATAGGCAGAAAGATGATCTTTGGACCACACTGAAGGCAAATTTCACCCTACCGCTAGAGGAGGATCCGAATAAGCCAATTATAGAGCCACTGGTCAAGGCGTGTGCTCTTAAGAAGATGGCACATCTATTCAGGAGGTGGAATATTGATTTGAAATCAATGTTTGTTGACAAAGGGAAGACTCCAGAATTCACCGGACTATTTGAGAAGATAACAGATCACTGGCTCGCATTTGTGGCCTACAAGTCATCAGACAAGAGTAAGAAAATGTCAGAGACAAACAAGAAGAATGCCGGAAAGAAGCAGTATCACCATCACACGAGGTCAGGTGGCTACCTCAAAACCCGGGCGTTGTGGGACAAAGCTGAGAATGACCTGATTGCTAAAGGGGTCCAACCACAGACATTGAACTGGCCAGACCGTTCAAGGACTTGGTTCTTCGGGGTTGGGGGATCTTTGGACCCTGAAACAGGGAAGTGCCATTGGACGGACGAGCAACTTGCAATAGCCATGATCAAGCTTCAGAAGTGTATCGTCGCAGCGCTGGAAGGGACGTTCATTCCAGACAGAGGGAAGGACGAGCTGACTGAGGCCCTAGGGAATCCTGAGCACCCTGGACGAACACCAGGCACACCAGGCTCCGTTCCATGGAAGTTTGGGTTTCCTAACGCAAGCAGTTACAGAAGCCGAGAGAGAAAGAGGAAAGCAGAGCTGAGCGACATGCAGCAGATCAAGGCAAGACTACAAAAGCTTGAGGAACTTGAGAGCCAGCGAGCTGTCGGCCAACCATCTCACCTGCACGAAGCTACCCGAGAAGGTACCCCGCCATCTCAGCAGAGAAGAAGCGTGGCTTCCACGGAGCCCGTTCAACATGACTTCATGGCTTCTAGCTACCCCGTGGATACTATCACAGAGGCTCAACGTTGCGAGCTTATGATGAAATGTCGGAACCTCACTTTCAAGGCAGCTGTCGGCTCTGTTGAACCTCCTCAACCCAATGGAACTTTTCACTGCCTTCCGATTCCACATGGCTATGTTGTTGTGATGGTGGATCAAGTAATGGAGGAATTTGAGCAGCTCGAGCTTGACCGCCCTACATGTGAAGGGGAGATTCATCTGGTTCGTGCTCTCGGGAGTACATGTCTATGGTAGAAGGAGTTCATCAAGCTTCCAAACTGGACGCCTCCGCCTCCTCCGACGACGACGACGAGTCAGGGCACTCCGCCTCCTCCCCCTCCTCCTCCTCCTCCGACGACGACGACGATGAGTGATCAGGGCACTCCTTCTCCTTCTCCATTTCCTCTGACGCGTGAGGGAACTTCGCCTCCTCTTTTGCCTACTCCGGCGCGTCAGAGCAGTCCGCCTCCTCCTTCGCCTCGTCGGCAACATCGGAAGACAAACGCCGCCGCTACGGCTCCTCTGGCGCGTCAGAACAGTCCGCCTCCTTCTCTCAAGCGGAAGAGATACACCTCCTTCTCTCCGGCGGCTAGCAGTACAAGCAGAGGCGGGAAATACAGTCCATCTCTCAAGCCTCTAGAAAAGTTACCATATCACAGAACCAAGAAGGAAAACGAGGACATATGTCGTGCCGAATTGAGGGCCCATTTTGCAAAGAAAACTCCACCTCTGAAGAAGAAGCTAGGTCTGGTGAAAGTGGAGCGCACTATCAATCAACTGCAGGGACCACCAACGCCGTCGTCGGATTCCAACTATGACCGCATTCTTAAAAATACATATGCACAAGCGGTGCAGTCGGGAACTACTTCTAGTGATGCAAGGTTAGCAGAACGAAGAAGTGGGAAAACAATTCTCGGGCTCGATATCGTCATCGCTAATCATCCGGAGATGGTGCCCGGTACCAATCCTGATGATTACTTGGGGGTGATGTAACAAAAGAACAATATAAATACGTGCACGGGAAGCCTCTCGTCAAACATGGTCATCCTCCTCAAACAACGATGATGCACCGATTGCATGAGTGGTACATGAAAACCTGGAGGGAGTCTGGGAAAAACGCTATGTATGTGGCAGTGAAACCAGAGGATGAATTCATTGGACTTCCCGTGATTACTATTCAATTTGAGGAGTTATTTCAGTTATACAATCATCTGGCCCTTGACAAACAACTCATGACTTCCAACTGTCTGTAAGTATTACTTCTATAGTTAAGTCTCTAGCTTAGCTTGTTCATTGCATGTATATATAATTATCCTCACTATATACATTATGCAGATTGAAGATCGTCGAATTAAAAAAAGCAGGAATCGTCGACGTTGGGTTCATTAGCCCAGATGCCGTAAATGAATTTACGGTACGAAACTCAATCAAAGAGACCGAGGAGAACTTGCTAAACTCGTTCCTTATACATAAAAAAATGGGAAATAATCTTTCCTTACAACTTCAAGTGAGTGTTTGTTGTCTTCTCTGTAAACTCGGTTTCGCTTACTCATGGTTAATTAAGTAATGTAATTGATGAGTTATATATGCGTGCGTAGAGACCACTTTATTCTGCTATCCATTGACGTTGACATGGCATTAGTAAATGTCTTAGAGTCGAGACGTAAAGCCGAAGAGTATTATGAGGACATTACTGCAATGCTCAAGAAGTAAGTTCAGTCAATATACCGATACCATATTGTCAGGCACTGTTTTATGTGCATACTATGTATGCGAGTTCATTCGCCCCTCGACCTCGGAGCGGGTCTTCTCTGAGAAACAATTGCAAGTACGTAAATAATATTCACAATTATGTTGAGTTTTATTCATATATATATATATGCATGTATTGACCCCCTTCTTTAAATTAGATCTCGCAGATGCGGGATGAACTCCTACCATATGATCCCATACGAGCAATTAAAGAGGAATTAGCGGGTTTCTTTCTTGACCACATCATACCTAAATACGGAGAATGCCATGTGGATTTGTCATTGGATCTTAATTGGATGACGTTTTGGATTAATTGTAAAAGATGTTATATTGTATATATGTAATAGCGTCAGATAAATATACGAAAACTTGTTGTTCGACCAAGCACGGAGAAAAAGAGGACACTTCTCGCTATTAGCTAGCTAACACAATATGAAACCACTAAATCAACCCTCCAAAACCCCCAACCCCCCCCCCCATTCAAAAAAACAAAAAACCCAGCTCCGGCCAGATGCTCACACGTGAATGCATTTGGTCCCAGTTGGTGTGACCAACCGGGACTAAAGTTCCTCCTGCCTGGGCTCCCCGCAGCGGCCATGTGGAGCTCCTTTAGATCCGGTTCATAAGCCAACCGGGACTAAAGGTTTGGGCCTTTAGTCCCGACCGTTTAGTCCTGGTTCAAAAACCGGGGCTAATGGGCCTCTGGAACCGGAACAACTGGGCTTTTTTCTACTAGTGTGTGTAGACCAAGTTCCATGATCTTGACAACAAGGTGAGTGAGCTGACCATCACGGTCAATGCACTGAAGCAGGAGGTATATGTAGTTCCCCTGCCGAGCTTAGATGATGACAGACCCACACTCCCTATGACTGCTCAATTCAGGACTTAGGCTAGATATGTTGTTGTGGATGCCCCATATACGAGACTTCCAGTGTCTACACCAGCTATGACATCTACCGTCCCTTCTTCGGCACCTCCAATGTCCACTCCACCAGCTCAGAGGACTTATGTAGAAGCATTGGCCGACGCTCTTCTTTTAAATCCTTCGAAGACCATTGGAGCAGCTTCATCACCACATGGAGGAGATCCAGCCCAGAGCGACGTATAGCTCTATACCTTTCGAGCTTTCTGGTAACTTGTTGACAAAGGGGGAGAAATATATAGATCATAGGGCTTTGAGAGAGAGAGAGTGTGTGTGTTGCTTTTTGTAGCTTCTCTTGACTTTCAAAAATTTTGGCTTATCTTTTGGTCGTCTTAAACTATGTTGTGTTTGATCATATGCTTTATGGTAAATGCTACTTTTCCTATCTTTTATGATATTTATCTTATGGTCATTCGCTTTTATGATTGGTGTTATGTGCCTTGTAATTCATTTATGTCTTTTATATGCTCCACCAAGTTGTATGTGAAATGAAAGAGTGACACATGATCCTAATCGATTGTGCATTCGCATTAAATTAGTGCACAAATTTAGGGGGACTTCTTGCTGATCACATACTTGTCAAACCGAAGATGCTATGCATTGATTATATATTTTGTCAAAGCTTTGATCTATATGTTGTCATCAATTACCAAAAAAGGGGGAGATTGAAAGCATAACTTCTCCCTACCAAAAAAGGTTTCGTAATTAACAACAACATCTAGTTCATTGAACAAATGAACCTATCAAGTATATTTCACGAAAAGTTCAATGGATGGATTGTCTAGGATTGCGAGGAGGATTCCCTAGATGCAAGGAACATCATTTGGCAAGAGCTTAAAGATTCTACATTTTATATTATGTGAGAAATCATAATTGAGTCCATAGAAAAGTGAATACTATTAAAATGGGATGAGGCATTGATAATGATCTGATTGCTCAAAGTGCTTAGAGATTAGCCACTAAAAACCTCACTCGAACTCTCACAAAAGTTTCTATCCAAAACCTATATGTTGAATTCGGTGCCACCAACAAATCTCTATCGGCCCCACCGAGTTTCACCCTAGACAAAACCAAATCCAAACCCTAGCAACTCAGTACAACCAAGATTCGCTTCGGTACAACCAAAAAGTAGTGACCAGCTTGCTGGTGTCTAATTGTTAAAATTTGGAATTTACGAGTTTTAATTTTCGTTGCCACCGACATACTGGAACTGCCTAGGCCAACCGAATCTGTCTCACCGAGATGTTATCTTTCGATCTCAACAAAATGCCAAAAGTTAGGCCATTTTGCACAAGTCTGTGTAACCGAATTTATACTTCGGTTCCACCGAGTTGGGCAATAATGTTGTACGGTTGGATTTTTGAAGATGGCTATATATACCCCTCCACCTCCCTCACATTCTAGAAAGAGCACTCAGAACAAGAAAACACTTCCACCATTCATCTTCTGAGAGAGAATCACCTACTCATGTGTTCAGATCAAGATATTCTACTCCAACCATATGATTCTTGATTTCTAGCCTCCCCAAGTTGCTTTCCACCCAATCAATCTCTTCTACCAAGCCAAATTCTGTGAGAGAGTGATTGAGTGTTGATGAGACTATCTTTTACAGCACTAGAGCAAGGAGTTCATCATCCATACCACATCTATTACCTTTTGGAGAGTGGTGTCGCTTGGGAGCCTTCAAATCATGTGAAGTTGAACCAAAAATTTGTAAGGGCAAGGAGATTGCCTACTTCGTGAAGATCTACCCCGAGTGAGGCTAGTCCTTCATGGACGTAAGCCATGATGAAATATACAAGGTTGCTTCTTCGTGGGCCCCTTGCGGGTGAAGCCCTCCGTGGACTCGCACAGCTGTTATCCTTCGTGGGTTGAAGTCTCCATCAATATGGACGTACGATAGAAGCACCTATCGGAACCACGCCAAAAATCGTCGTGTATTCATTGTGTTTGATCTTCCTATCCCTACCCTCTACTTACACTTGCATGTCTTTTAGTAAAATTGCTAAAACTTACCGACCGATAAAATTAAGAAAAAATAAGTTTTTTATCTGGTCAGGTAGTCTAATCACCCCGTTCCCCCCTAGACATACTCTCGATCCTACACTTTAATAAGATCAACTCAAACACAGCGACCCAAATGGACGCTGATTTTTGTCTGTTTGGGTCGTTCATTCGCCTATCCTTGTTCGTTTTTGTTTTTTCGTCTGGATCGGCGAGTGGGTCCAACGGGGCAAGAAGCATTTTCGACATATCCATGCGTGCATTCGGTTGAACACCTGGTGGGCGAGATCCCACACCGCCTCGGTCGCGAGGTCGCCTCCGCGTCGCCGCCCCGCCACGTAGCTCCGGCCCTGCCCATGTCCTGTTCTGTCCCCGCCGCCCGTCCCACCCGCTTGCAAGTGCCCCAACTTGCCCCACCTCCCGCGCCAGCTGCCGACCACTACGCGAGCACCCCCCCCCCCCCCCACCCGTCCCTCGCACCCGCCCCGCAGCTCGGCCGTGCCCCCATGACTCGCCTCCCCCCATGACTCGCCTCCGTTGCCGTCAGTCTCCCATGCTGCGGATGAAGAGGACACACAAACTGTCTGCTTTGTATCTGCTTTGGATCCAAAGGCGAATTAAATTCAAAACTAAAACGAATCCGAACAAGCACAGAACAGATAAAAATAAAATTGAATCCGTACATTAGGCCACGTTTTTGTTCGTTTTGACCCAAATGACATAGAGCCGTGAGCGCCGGAGCAGGGAGCTGAAACATTCCCCCCAAAACGCACCGACATCCCCCGCTGTCGCCGGACTTTTCAAACCTGCAAATCTACTACGCCGAAAGAGCGGTCGATCTGGTTGCTTCCCGTGGAAATGAAGTAAACCTTTTCGTCCAGACCACGAGGCAGTTTGACGAACGCATTGCCGACGGAGCAATAGAAAGAACCTTACGCGTGTATGTTATTTCTCGGAGGCGCCCCGCCGCAAAGCACAGATGGATAGCTTTGAGCTGCCGGTCCGCCACGGCCCCGGACCCGTGCCTGAATTCGTCTGCCGCCGTATGAATGTGTGTTGCGCAGCGCCAGACGTAGTAGTATATGATTGGGGGACTGCTACGCATCTATCGGTGGATATTTATTAAATATCCACCATCTGAACAGCCGTTCGATCTCGCGCGTGTAGCCATCCGATTCGCTGCGTCTGATCCGGTCTGGACGCAATTCCTGAAACGATGCTCAAGTTACAGAAACTTTCGCTTTGTTGCAAAAAATAAACTTTGGATCCGTTAATTCCTGAAACAACGGTCGAGTTTCAGAAACAATTTGCTTGTTGCAGAAGCACTATCCCAGCCGGGATCCGGTCTGGCGCGGGGAGGCAGGGCCGACGCGAGTCGGCCGGCGGCAGGAACGCGACGGCGATGGCTGGGGGCTCCGGCGCCGGTGGCTGGGGCTCCGGTGGCGGCAGGATCGGCCGGCGGCAGCGCACCACGGCGGGGCGTGCGAGACCGGTGGCGGAGGGGGTGGCAGGGCCGCAGCAGGCCGGCAGCAGAGGGGGCGGCGGGGCTGTAGCAGCCGACGACGGAGGGGCGGCGAGCCACAGCAGGCCGGCGATGCGAGGTCGTTGGGGCGGAGCACGGACTGGACAGTTTCTCTGAAACAACTGCCCAGTTTTAGAAACTGTGTCCCAGTTTCAGAAATCTATTGATGCGTGGGACGAAGAAGAGGTGGACAGTTTATTTGAATCCGTCGGTGGAAGGTAAGAGTTTCCCATATGATTGCACCTTAAGCTACCCTACCGTCCCCAACGTGAGCGCGACCACTGCACCGGCCGGTAGACTCCCGCCCAACCTACTCCATCCATCAAACTATGCAAGGAACTCAAGTCAGATCATCCAACCGCGCGTACGTAAAGATGAAATCAAGTCCCTGTCTGTCTGCCTGTCCACATGCATTCGAGGCTGCACCGTATGGACCATTTCATGCATTAAACAAAATTTGACCATATTTTCGTACGGACGTGGAGTCTTTTGACTTGGAGCGGCCATGCAGCGTGGTATATATCTCTGATTCTGACCTCGCCCGATGAACGACAAACAAGCAGCCACAATGGAAACCGGCAACCATATATAGCCTGATATCTGTAGCCGACGACGGCGCGGTTCCCGAGATAAATATCCGGAGAACCAAGAGCGGAGCACACGGTCCGATCACGTACGTTTCTGAAGCGGACGTTGAATTTGGAGCGTCTACCAATGGCATTATCACATGTATGTATATGCCTGGATATATATAGATTGCTGGCGGCGCGGAAGAGCTCGTGGCTAGGATTGGCTCTGGCTTAGTTGACATCCTTTTAAAATATTTAAAATACATATTGGCAGAGGGCAGATCAGCCATGTCAGCACCGCCGGCGACAGCGAACCCGTGGGATAATGGCCCGAGCGAACGTGAGCCACGCAATGGCAATGGAAATGGATCGATCGAAGTTGGTGTCTTTGACCTTCTTCTCCGCTGCTCCCCACTTGCACTGGGATGGCTCCATCTCTATGAAAGTGAAAGGGATTGAAATCTGATTGAAATGCGTTGTCGGGTTGTTCCTTCCTGCATCGTACCTGTCCATTGTTCTAGTCTATGCGCTTTGAGCTCTTCCGTTTTCTTTCGATTTCTGTCTATCAGGAACCACCAGAAGTGGCTACTGCCTATGGCCATATATCAAGCCACGGTAACACACGGTAAAAAGTTGGAACGGTTTTGCACACTGTCAAGAAAAGTTGTGAGCCGGATGGTTTGCTTTGCTAGAAAATGAAGGTGCCATCCGCGGCCTCAGCAAAGCCATTGTCAAACTGCTCTCTGAACAGACCGGTCATTCTTTTTTCCAGGTCATCCTACTGCCCATTTGTTTCTTCATAAAGTGCTGAACAAAAGGGTAAAGGAAAACAAGGCCGTAAGCCAAATAGTAATAGGGTACAGCAAGGTAAATGAAAGTCTATCTATGATTCCAATGCAAGTCCCCATAAGTTTTCCTTTTTGCTCCGTCAACAAGCAGGAGACACATTACCCCGCAAAAAAAAAACAAGGAGACACATTACTCCTTTGAACATTCTTCCTGCGCTAGTATATATTTTGCTGGATCCCTTTGAAGATCTGATCGTTGCTCTGGTTGGTCCAAATTGCCCAGGGGGCTAGTAGCATCATACTTTTCATATTGACAGGAAGATACAAACATCATTTAAGGTCAGAAAGTATGTATTCGGGTATTCATTACTCCCTGCGTTCACAAATACAGGTTGTTCCAACGTTTTTTCTTTCTAAATCAGATGTATATCAACACATTTTAGTGTGTTTATGCAGCAACACAAGGGCATATAGTCATATACTCCATTTACAGCATATCAGAGAAAGCTTCTGATGATGAAAACATGAAGATGAAAGAGCTCAGAGGTGTGCTCTTGGCTTACAGATTCTCCTCTTCTTTTCTTTCGCAAAGATGTATAAATATGACCGCATGTTTTGTATGGTCATTGTTTTTTCAGGCAACTCTGACGAAAAAGAGTTTTCCCCCACTTTGTATTCCGAAGCAACCGACACCGATACAACCAACGATAGGTACTGAGACGGAAACAGCACAGTCACGTCCAAAAGAAACTAAAAAGAACAAAAAAGAAAAATAAATACTGACAGCGGCGGGTCAACCAAAAAGCAAAGAAGCCTCGCGAACCGCTGCACCCACCAACAATCTCCCACCAAGCTCCCACACTCCGAATCGCCGGTACCAATCAACACCTCCAAGAAGGGACGTGACGATGACGACGCTATTGCCAAGGATTTCCCTCGATACCGGGCGAGGAGAAGGAAAGGGTAGCCCCGACGCCCTCTAGGAAGGTCTGGCAGCACCCTCAGGCGCCACCATGTCGGTATTGACCGGGCCGACAGGGATTTCTCCCGATCTCAACATTCACCTCGGGCGCACCGAAGCCCACCACCATACCGACCACCATCCCACGCCAACACGATCTAGAAGCTTCCCGCACCGTCTCCTTGAAGCAAATACTCGAGGCCTGAAGGAAGGAGGCGCACATATGCCAGAAACCGGAACCAGCAGTACCGTAGACACGCGGGAGGGACCGACCTCCACCACCACCGAGGTAGTAGCCGACCGCACGCAGCAGCAGCGGCATACCAGTCCCGCGGGTTAACGGGATCGGCCAGGCCCCGCCCGTTAAGCCATTGCTGCCGCAATGCAGCATGCGCGTCAAGGCTCCGCCGATCCACGTCCGAGCAAGAGCATATCTCCAGCCGACCGAAAGCAGCACCGCCACAGGACAGAGTCGGCCTGCCTAAAACCCAGATGGGGCCCAAGGGCCCAGATCTGGGCCGGGGGCGACGCATCGTACCAGCACACCGGCGGCCATCACCACGCCGCCAAGGGGCAGCTCCACCGCGAGAGGCCACCCGGAGAACGCCGGACCGCTTGCCGGCCGAGGCGCACCGCCATCCAGACGCTCCCCTGAGAGGGAGGCCAGGAAGAACGAGGAAGAGAGGTCCCGCCACCGCCGACGCCGCCCGGGCCTTGCTCGGCGGCTCCCGCCAGCGGCGGCAGGGAGGGGCTGGAGGAAGGGAGCTGGCTGCTGGGGCTAGAAAAAATCGATTTTTCTAATAGTTTTAAAAAATTAAATTCATTTTTTTAACTTTTTACGATTTTCAAATATTTGAATTATTTGACAATTTAATCTCTAATCACCCCTACTCACTGCTCCAACGTGGAGCACTCATTTCAAATTGTCTAACTTCCCGGCCAGTCACTCACTCCATTCATTTTAAGTCATCTAACTTCTCGGCCGGTCTCCCATCCTCTCACTAATCCAACCCAAGCACGCTTAACTTTCCGGTTCTATCTCCACTAGTTTCCAACTCTCCACTTGTTGTTTTCTTGACAATAGTAAGCTATCAATCCTATTAATCCTTAGGTCTTGATGTCACAAGATTTAATTTTTTGAATTTCAAACAATTATTAAAATAAACAACAATAAGTAATTTAAAAACTTAAAAAAAACTTCAAAAAAGGCAAAAAATTCAAAAAACAACTCGAATAATTCTTAAAAAGCATAAAAAACAAAAACAAAACAAAATAACTCGAATTATTCCCGGTTTGTATCACCAACCGGGACTGAAGGTCTATCTCCAGTCCCGGTTGGTATCACCAACCGGGATTAAAGGGGCTCGTAGGGGGGCAGCGTGACGCCAGCCTGTCAGCACGCCTTTAATCCCGGTTGGTAACATCAATGGAGACTAGAGGTCACAAATGAACCGGGACTAAAGGCTAGCCGTCGAAATTGGGACTAGAGGTCACGTTAGTCCCGATCCAAAATCCAATCAGAACTAATGCTCTCAACGAAAGGTCATTTTTCTACTAGTGTGTATGCACCCTGAGAAGGAACATTTAAATTCTGAGTTTCGCTACATGCACAGTAATCGATCAGCTAATTTTCCGTTCAGTCTTCGAAAGAATTTAAGGGGTTTGTTAGGTCATCGCATGCAAGACAAGGCCCGTGAATTATTCAATCTATTTTTTTCATTCTTTCGAGGGGATTTTAGCGTATGAAGTTCCATAATATGAAATGAAATGGGTATTCTCTTTTCCATGTAGAAGCCATCCATATAGTATAACCGGAGTTAATTCTACTCCGTTATTTTTTCTGAAATGATAGTTATCTTGCATTTATTAAGAAGAAAAGTGTTTCTCGGTCAATTAAGGTAAACCAAGCGAAAACCAGATTGTCCAGTTAATTATGAAGAACCGAACGAAACCATCACAACCGCTGAGCGGTACACATAAGAAACCCCACGCACACCACTTCAAAGAGGGTCTACGCGAGACAGCACACAGACGTCATCGCCATCACTCCCGAGAGGCGTCATCATTAACCCTACACTGAGCAAACGACTCAGATTTCGACGTAGGCGATCGTCAACTCAACCAACACTATAGTATACACGTGAAGCTGTATGAAGATTTTGCCAAAAACACGGCTACCTATGACCAGATAGGGCAACTCCGACTGTGACGGAGAACTCTGAAGGACAAAACTAGGCACGGTTGACGCCACAAACGATCGTCGTACGAATTACCTGCAGCCAGTGTCATCGTATGCTACGTCGCCGCAACTTATACTCCACACTAACAAAACAAACCGAGGCGATACCGTGGACACGCCGGAGAAGAGCTGACTACCGCAACCATTGTCGCGCCCTCGGCATCGCTCCCACCATTATCGTTGCCACAAAAGTCTGGATGCCACAACCGTTACAAACCACCAGTCCTGCGTGCCGATGGCGAGCGCCGAGACGAAGCTCCCAAGAGAGAAAAACGTCTCACCAAAGTTTCGTCATTGTCCGATCACAAGATCATCCTTGGGGAGGCCGCGAAGGCCGGATCCGTGCAGGAGGAGTGCGACAACAAAGCAGTGATGCCTCTAGGAAGGTCACGACGGCCACAACCGACTCCATCGCTTGCCAGGACACAAGGCCGAGACAGGGTCTGCACCCAAGCTCTCACACCACCTCAACCACACATCATCTCGCACCGGCAACAACAAGCCAACCAACTTCCGCCACCATCGAAGGTGCCCGTCGATGAAGAGGCATCGAGACCGACGCAGCCAACTACACCTCACGGAGAACGCCGAGGTCCAACCTCCAAGACGAGGGCCCACCAAACACCTCTGCCACCACCACCACCAAGCATGTCATATCGCAGCCGACATAAGCCACCGACACCTCGCGAAGGCCGTCGTCGTCTCTCCCGCCCCATGTACAACCGGAGTTAATTGTACTTTACAAAAATTTTTAACATAGTACAAACGCAAGTGTTCATATACATGCGCATACACTCATTCATATGAATGCACACACGCATATCCTATCCCTATGAGCACCTTCAAGAGACCGGGCCGACATATTATCTTGAAATTTAAGAAGTCATCATAGGCACCTCGTCGTCGACGGAAATATCTCCTCCTAGTGAATGTGCATCGTTGGAAATTCTGAAATATATTTAGGAATAAATGAAAACATCAGGATTTGAACCCTGATGGACTTGGGATACCACGACCCCTTCATGAATCATCCAATCACAGATTGGTTTCAGGTACTCCACTATTTTTCCGCTCATTGACCGAAGGGTTAAGGTGTGAACTTCCATAATATGGAAATGAGCCGGGTCTTCCCTTTTTCACGCATCTCTCTTTTTCACGCATCTAGCTCGTGGAGCTTCTAATTGGCGCTTTAAGCTGGCGCTCACAGCCTCGAGCTTGTGGGCCGGCCAAACAAGCAACTTTGTTTATTTTCGTTTCCTTTTGCTGGATCGTTCAGTTAAATGTGTAATATTGTTGATTGGTCAACCCATTTAACCGTTGACTTCTTGAAAATAGTTCAAAAGCTATTAAAAATCAAATTTTAAAAAAGTTCATCAAATTTTAAAAAATGTTCAGCAAATTTACGAAGAGTTCATTCATTATAAAAACAGTTCAAAAGCTAAAAAAAATCATCAAATTTAAAAAAAAATGGTCATCAAATTTAAAAAGAGTTCATCGATTCTGAAAAAGTTCAACGAAACTGAAAAAAAGTTTATCAAATTGTTAAAAAGTTCACGAATTTGAAAAATGTTCATCGGTTTTGAAAAAAAAAGTTCACCAAGTTTCAAAAAGAGTTCATCGGTTCTGAAAAAAAGTTCATCCAATTTCGAAAACAATTTAACGAAATTTTAATAGAGTTCATAAAACTAAAATAACTTGCAAGAATGTGAAAAATAATCCGCGCATAAAAAAAAGACAAGAAAAACGAATAAACGGTCAAAACGGTAGTGAACAGAAAAATCCAGGAAAACGTGAATAAAAAGGTTGAAATGAAAATCTTAGCCATATGTATTGCGATGGCCTGGTGGTTAGTGCTATCTCTGCGGAAAGTGAGGTCATGGGTTCGATCTTCGTCCAATTTAATCCATCCATCCTTCATCCAGCTTAATTACTACATGCAGTTTTGACATGTATAGAAATTGATACGGCTGTATGTCAAGAAGCATTGTGTGACTATTTAAAATATTTTTTCCATTGAATTTATGAATATTCCACTAACAAAAGAATATTTTCCAAAAATCAAACATTTTAATAATGCATTTTTTCGAAATCACAAACAATTTAGGAAAACACATTAAAAAATAGGAATATGTTTTGAATTTTGGGAATGAAATTTTTTCTGAAGTCCAATATTTTCTCAAAACTGAAGTAAAACTGCAGAATTCTGACCATTTTCTGAAATTTTGGACAAAAAATAAACTTTGAACCTTTTTTGAAAATTTTAATTTACAAAAAAGGTAAAAAAATAGAAAAATAAACATGAAAAGGAAAAGGTAAAAAAAGCAGGAAACAAATAAAAGAAGGAATAGAAAAAAGTAGAAATAGCATACAGGGAAAGAAGAAAACTGCTACGATTATTTGCGGCAAATCCTATTTAAGGCTGCAGGCGCCGGTTAAAGTGCATTTTCTTAACCGGCGCCTGCAGCATTCGGTCATGGACCGGCCCATCCGGAGGGGGAGGTTTTCTGGTTTTGTGAAGGTTCTGGAAGCTTCCTAGATGTGGTTTTTTCATTTAGGTTTTTTCTGTACTGGTTTTTCTTTGGTTTATTTTTTCCTTTTTTATTTTATTTACTCTTTTTATTAATTTTTCATTATCATTTTCATTTTTATATATTTTTTCATATTTCGAAAAAAAGAGCCATTTTTATTCACTTTTTTCAAATGAACAAATATTGTTCCAATTCAATTAACCATTTTCTGAATTTTATGAAATTTTTATTATAATTATATGAATTTTTTTGAATATGGATGAACTTTTCTCAAATTATAATGAACTTTTTTGAGATTTGGTGAACTTTTTTCTGAAATGTATGAACATTTTTCAAGAAATATAAACTTTTTTTAATATTTGTGAACTTTTTTTTTCAGTTCAACGAACGTCTTTAAAACTTTTTTCAAATTCATGAACTAATTTTCAAAATCTGTGAACTTTTTAAAAATTTGTGAACTTTTATTTCAGATCACAACGAATTTTTTCTAATTCGTGAACTTTTTATTTCGAAATTTGTGAACCATTTTTCGCTTTTATGAACCATTTATGTTCTTTTTTTATTTCTTCTTATTTTTATAAAAAAATCCGCCCTGAGACTGGGCCAGCCCGTTACGCAGTGCGTGTGGGCGCTGGTTCTCCTAGCCGACGCTTAAGGCGCTGACTAGGAGCTCACATTATTTGCCAACCTGTGCGGAAAATAGAAATTTTGCAGCCGTATGGGCAGGAAAATAAGTGGGTAGGCTTCGCTACGATACAATGTGCATGGGCGCATGTACGAAAATTTGAACAAATCGTTTTGCCTTTTCTAGCGAACAGGCATAAACAACTTTAGTACCGCCGCAAATAAATACAATCTTTTGAATAGTGAACGGATGGAAAAAAATCAGAGAAACGCACCTTGCTATATAATAATAATAATAATAATATAGATATAGATTATATGTGCAAGCATAATCATATGTGCACGCCAAGAATGAACATTTAGATTGTGGGTTTCGTCGTGTGTGAAGTAATCAGTCCGCTTATTTTTTGTTCATTGGTCAAGGGGATTCAAGGGTTTTGTTAGGTCATCACACGACAGAGAAGGTCCGCGGATTATTCAATCTATTTTTTCCTACCGAGGAGATTTTACGGTATAAAGTTTCACATACATCTATATCTACATCAATATATCTAAATCATTATTTACATGGAAGTTTCAAGGTGATCCCATTCGACAGGGCTTGAATAGTGGTTTTCCAAACTCACGCATGTTCGGTCAGGGTTGACTACAATAAAAGTTAGGCATCTGCTGAAAGAATAGAAAAATGAATCTGGGCCATCAGATGTAAGATGACTGATATAGATTTAGGTAAAGGATTCTCAGTGTATATTTGTTTATAACCCCCTACTACTAGTTACATATAAAACATAACTTTTGCGGTAACCACCTCAAATCTCTCATATATCAGTAATTCTGTCCTCTCATGTATCAATAATTCTGTTCTTCATAAACAATACAATTTTTTAAACCTGTACGGGATCCCCTAAAAACTGCACACACACACACACACACACACACACACACACACACACACACACACACACACACACACACACACACACACACACACACACACACACACACACACACACACACACACACACACACACACACACACACACACACACACACACACACACACACACACACACACACACACACACACACACACACACACACACACACACACACACACACACACACACACACACACACACACACACACACACACACACACACACACACACACACACACACACACACACACACACACACACACACACACACACACACACACACACACACACACACACACACACACACACACACACACACACACACACACACACACACACACACACACACACACACACACACACACACACACACACACACACACACACACACACACACACACACACACACACACACACACACACACACACACACACACACACACACACACACACACACACACACACACACATATATATATATATAAATGTTTTTAAATTATTTTGCTTATATTGCAGGATCTTTGAGGGGCTGTCGAGGCCAACAAGACGACTGAGGTGTACGCAGTGGTGTAATATCCTACTCAGTATTCACCATATTTATCATTATGTTGTTTCAGATGTAGCTAAGTTCGTTCACTTGATGTTTTAGTTGCAAATTTATGGAGTAAATTCCTATCGTCTTCCCAGGCAGTTCCACCCGAAGGGAACACTTCTCTACGGCCATAAGGTTCTCATTCAAATGCCATAAAAGGCTACACAGAGAACTACCGGCAGAGTTTTCTCCTATAGGATCCCTAGCATAAGAACTCGTTCCATAAATTCAAAAATAAAATACCAAGTGAAAACATGAAACTACATCATTTCCACAACATAATTTACATATGGTTTTCCCTTTCGGGAACCCCCGAAGGGTTTACACAAGGATAAAGAAATTACCTTCTAACTACCTTCGCGAGCTTACAAATGCTCTAAATATTATAGCTCTTTATTACACGATGAGGAAGTACTACTACTACTACTACTACTGAGCAAAGAGCTTGCTAGCTGAGTTGCAACTCTGTGCTCCTCTCCAAAGAAGAAGCATTCGTCCCTGGTGGGGTCTTCATTTCTGCAAATTTGATGCACGAGAAAATATGTCAGGTAAAGTATTATCTTTTCCCTTAATATGCTCAAAAATAACTTTATAACCATTCCCAGCTATGGTGTCTTCAAATAAGACCCATCTTCTGGTTGAACTTTTCTTACTATTAATTTTATTATAATATCGACATATGGCTTCACAATCAGTTCGCACTGTAAATTCTTTGAATCCTAGATATAACCTAAAAGCATTTATTGCATTTACAACTGCAAAGATTTCTCTATCAATATTATTTACCGTTTTTAACTTGTAACTTCCTGAAGCATATCTACATATTTTTTCATCTGCTTTCGGGGAATATTTATTAGGTTTTTGTTTTAATATAGCACCCCATCCTACTTTAGATGCATCTGTTTCAATAATAAAATAATTATCTTCTAGAGGCAATTCTAGGGGCTTTAAATTCTTGACTTTTTCTTTGATGGCCTTTACTAATTTTATATCTTGAGAATTAAAATATCTCTGACCATTCTTTCTTAATTTAGCATATAAAGGTCCGGCTAGCTTTGCTAGGTTATCTATGTAATTTCTTGCATAGTTTACAATTCCTAAGAATTGTTGTAGAACTTTTTTATCACACATATTATCAGGAAACTCTAAAATTTTCTTTGCAATGTGTTCTTGCAAATATATATTTCCTTCTCCTATTTCATGACCAAGGAAATTTATTCTTTCTTTACAAATTTCCATCTTCTTTTTTGATAATATGAGCCCATTTTGTTCTACCTTGCGAAAGAACACTTCGAGATGGGCTATATGCTCTTTATATGATTTTGAGAATACTAACAAATCATCTACGTATACTAATATAAAGGCTTGGTTCTCATTAAATATATTTTGCATTTTCCTTTGAAATAGTGCAGGTGCATTCTTTAGACCCAATGGCATTACTAGCCATTCATAATGGCCTTGTGGACAAGTAAAGGCAGTCCATGGAATGGATTCTTCGGCCATTTTCACTTGCCAAAACCCTGCTTTTAAGTCAAATTTAGAGAAAAATTTGCTTCCTTGTATTCTATTGATCCATTCCTGTTTATTAGGTATGTTGTATGCATCATCTACCGTATTATCATTAAGCCTTTTAAAGTTAATTACCATTCTGGATTTACCTCTCACCTCTTCAGCATGATTTCTCACTATAAAAGCAGCACACCTATGAGGACTTCTACTTTCTCTAATTGCTTTTAATTTTAACAATTCCTCAGTATGCATTTTGAACTCTTCAATATCTTTAGGAGTAGCTTCTATTGGCCCTGACTTAATGATATAGTGTGGATTTATAATATTTATTTTGCAAACTATATAGTTCCTTTCCCAATGTTTCATCGGTATTTCCCCTATAATTTGTATGTTTTCTAATCTTTGCACTATATTATCTATATCTTTTTTGGATTTTATGTCTCTGTACCAATTTGGTGAAAATGATTGTAATGCTATGCATTCTGTACTTGTATTTTCTATATGATATTCTTCTATGGTCTCACTAAGGTCTTCATCTTTACAGAATTCAAGGGCTACCTCTGGACTTGTACTATATTCTCCATCCAAATTAGATATCTCTACATTTTGCAAAGCTTTTCTTTGATTTCTTACTTCAGATATGTATGGGAGATTATCTTGATAAGGGATAAATGTAACCCCTTCTTCATGTATAATTGTAGTTTGTAAAGACTGTTGTAAAAACCTTAACCCTATTATCATGTCATCATTTATTACTGATAAATCTCTTATTGTAATTTCATCTATTATATATTTCGTGCCATTTATGTATGCTTCAATATTATATGCTAACTGGTTGTGGATTTTCTTTATTCCTGACATATCGGTAGATACTTCAGCTTTATTATTATCTATAGTTTCAACTATTTCTGGACATCTCATGAAATATCTATCATGTATGATGTTCTTTGTGCAACCCGTATCTAGTAGCGCTAACACTTTATAAGAAATGTTTGGCTTTAGAACTATCCTAACTGGGATTCTTATCCCTAACACTTCTTTGAATGGTAATCGAACAATATATTTGTTTCCAAAACTAGTTATTGCATCTTTTAATTGTATTAATTTATCTCCTTTTTTATCCCTTATTGTTATCATTTGTTCTTTCATCTCTGTGATTTTTGCAACCTTATTATCTTGCTCTTTATTATCTTCTAATTCATCCTTTAGCTTTTCTAATTCTGCTTCTAGCTTATTTATTCTATTTTCTAAGTTTCTAACCCTGCTGGATAATATTCTTTCTTCTGGCTCCCATTCTATTTCCTGTCTCCATTTTTGATTACTGACTTTTAGACAGGAGGTACATGCTTGCTTTAAGCATAAACTACATGTGAATCTATTATCTTGGCTAGGATAATATATACAGAAAGCACATTTTATGTTATAATCCCCTTTTCCTTTAATCCAGTCATGTTCACAATCTACTTGATTCATCATTTCGATCTTTAAACCGGCTAATTCATCAATTAGGTCTATTTCATCATCGCTTGATTCATATTCTAGAGTCTCATTTTCTACTTCATCTGTCTCTATGATTGAATATATGGACTCGTCGTCTTTTATTTCATCATCACATACCAAAATATTCTCATTAACACTATCTACTATTAATACTCTCTCTTGCTCCTCATATTTGCTAGAGTACCTTTTCTGGTCTTTATTAGGGCAAGTTCTATTTAAGTGATCGGGAGAGTTACATATGAAACACCTGCATGTTTTATCATATGATTTCTTAGGATTATATCTTCTTACATTTCTTTTATGCAAGAATGGGGCTCTATTATCGGACCTTCTCAAGAAATATCTTTTCTTTGTTCTAAAATTTCTATTATCTCTCCTTTGTGGTTTATAATATTTGTTTTTCCGATGCCTTTCTTCTCCATACGTAAGCGGTATTTGGACAATCTTCTTGCAGAAATTGTAATCTGACTTCTTCATAGACCTTTGGGCTTGTATGCCTGTACATACCTTTCTTAATTGTTTAAAAACAAATGTTATGGCTTGAGATATATTTACCACGTTTCCGCCTGTTTCTTTTTTATATTCTTCAAATATTATGGATCCTAGAGGGTCAGGCAACTTATTAAAATATCTTTCTACAACACCTACATTAAACCCTTGCTTCGCAGTGGTAGCATTATATAAATAATGTTGAGAGAATTCTTTTATTCCTTTCCAGCTAGTTAATGTTAGTTTTTCTATTTCTCTCAACCTTTTGTTTTGTAGTGAGGTATATCCTAATTCCGGGTCTTCTGCGATGATCATATTTGAAATAACATTTGCAAAGTTATTAGGGTTACTTCCGGCCCTTTTTAATTCTTCATACTGATTAGGATATGTCTCTACCCATTGTTCCCATAGAACTTTTACAGATTCTCCTAAAAATGTTTCAAGATATGTTAACATATCTTCTACCTTAGTTCCTATATTATACTGGTTTTGTATATATTTTTGAACTATTAAACCTTTCCATATGCTGATTATATTCGGCCAATCTATCGGGTCATGAGCTGCTAGGTTTAAAATAGCGCCATCATTCTTATAATTTTGAAATTGCACTGGCTTTTCAAAATCTCTTCTTTTAGCACCCATATATCTATATTGTCCAGGGATGAGCAGATGAGCCCGAAGATGAGCCCATGTCACGGTTGCGCTTGCTGCTATCTTTGTATTCCTGCAGACCAGTCTCAACCTGAATAGCCTTGTTCACGAGGGTGGCGAAATCAGCATAGTCCTGAACGAGGAGTGTCAGCTTGATATCAGGGTGGAGGCCTTCACACGGAACTTCTCCTGCCTGCGTGCATCAGTCGCAATGTCTTCTTTAGCATAGCGAGATAATTCCAGAAATTCCCGCTGATAAGCATCCACAGTCTTGTTGCCCTGGACCAAGTTGCGGAACTCACGCTTCTTTCGGTCCATGATTCCCTGGGGAATGTATCGAGCACGGAAAGCATACTTGAACTCTGCCCAAGTGATGATAGTTCCATCGGGCTGAGAGCGCCTGTGGCTGTCCCACCATTGAGCAGCGGGACCCTTCAGAAAATAGGCAGCAAAGTTGACATAGCTCGCCAGGGGCACATTGGCAGACTCTAGCTCATAGGAAATGTCACGGAGCCAGTCATCAGCATCTAGAGGCTGAGTTGAGCTGCAGTAGATCGCAGGGTTGAGACGGCAGAAGTCTTGCAGTGTCACGCCTTGCGGTTGGTTCATGTTCGGCCTTTGGAACTGATCCATGAGCCCTTGCATAAACTGGCGGTTCAGCTCAAACTGTTGGATCATCCCCGCCATATACTCAGGAGGCGGGGGTGGTGCATCGTTGGTAGGCGCACGCGGGCGGCCAGCTGGTCTAACCATCCTGTTAAATATTTAGCAGGGGTAGTTTAGCTTAAAGTAATTGAAAGGCATCGCACGCATTCATGAAGTAATCAAGCATAATGAAAGGGAAATGCGATAGATACTCCATAGTAGTTGAGTTCGACATACAGACCCATACATAAGTTCGATTACAGACTAACGATTACAAATTCGAAATTTGGCGATAGCCCGGACGCATTTGACGATACCCTGGACTCACTAGGCGGCGCGCAGGCACGCGGTGGAAGAGTACCACAACGAGATGTAGTGATAAGGCTACATCAACGTCGGAGAGGACGATCGAATCCTGGTAGCTGGCGGTGATAGAAGGTAGGGACAGGACCCTGTGTCCCATTGTGACTCTGGTGAGGGTACCGCATCCAGTCGAGCAGCTGAGGTCCAAGTGCAGGGGTTCTACCCCCAACATTAGTCCACTCGAGAGCTGATGGTAGCTCTGTCCCGCTCGGCTCGCGGATGCGCATAGGTGGAACCCTCGGACAATGTGATGGCTGCAGCTCTGTCAATGCGTCGTAAAGACGAGCGCGCGTAGCATACAACTCCACAGTCAGAGCTCGGAAAGCGCGATCCATTGCCTCAGTGTACTGCGCCAGAATCCGCGCGTCGTAGCGACGCGTCACGTAGGGGGCGCAGACAGCGACGTAGGAACGGTCGCTGCGCTCCCGAACGTCAGAAGCGTAGGCAGTGAGATCAGACCCAGTCTCATCCCCAGCAGGAGCATGCGGGATGTATCTGAAAGGGCTCTCCTCCAGGTGAGGGTACGCTCCACGGAGACGGGTGATGGCGATGTAGGCCGCATCATGGACGGCCATCTCGACCGACACTCCAATACCACAGGACACGTGGCGCTCGAGGGTCTCGCCGCCCCTCTGATCGAAGATGCGAACCTCAGCCTGGTACTGGTACTGGTTGTACTCGCGGAAATCCTCGAACACAGTGTACTCGGGGTACCAGCGATATCCTAGCCTGGTCAGGAGATCGACCAAAATGGCCGGGAACCCAGTCGTCTCAGTGGCCTGTGTCAGGCGCACGTGCTGTCTTGCGGGACGCATCTGAAAATAAGATTGACGGATGTCAATGACAGTGTGTGTAATACATATTCAGGAGAAAAAGAGTAGATAGTCCAGCGCTCCGGATCGATGTGATTTGAGAACCTAATGTTAGAGTTAGTAAAATCTTTGACCCGAAAGAGAAGAGAAAGTAGAGCCCAGAGTATAGGAAAGGAGTAAAAGATACTAATACCACCCAATTGAGATGTCGGCCCGTAAGCCACAACATCAGTGTTAGTAAAGTTTTTCAAACACTAGACTCAACTTCGGCCAAGGAGTTGGAAAGGGGGCTACCTACAGGCAGTTGGCTCTGATACCAACTTGTGACACCCTCGATTTAATCGTACGCTAATCATACACGCAAATGCGTACGATCAAACCCAAGGACTCACGGGGAGATACCACAACACAACTCTAGACACAAATAAAATAACATCAGCTTCATATTACAAGCCAGGGGCCTCGAGGGCTAGAATACGAAAGCTCGATAAACACACGAGTCAGCGGAAGCAACAAATATCTGAGTACAGACATAAAACATGGGGTGCCTTAGAGAAGGCTAGCACAAAAGATACAACGATCGAACGAGGCGAGGCCTCCTGCCTGGGAACCTCCTAACTACTCCTGATCATCAGCGGCCTCCACGTAGTAGTAGGCACCGTCGGGGTAGCAGTCGTCGGCGGCGGGGACCTCCATCTCCTGGGCTCCATCATCTGGTCGCAGCAAACGGATCAAGGGGACAAGGGGGGAGCAAAGCAGCGGTGAGTACTCATCCAAAGTACTCGCAAGTCTTACATCAAAACTATCCTAATTATGCATCAGTATCAAAGAAGGGGGTTATATGTGGACTGACTGCAGCAATGCGAGAATAGAGAGAGAAGGCCTAGTCCTATCGAAGACTAGCATCTTCAGGGTCTTGCAGCAATAGACGAGAGTAGAACAGGGGTAACACATTAATAGTCATATTGTTGCAGCAATATTAAAGTGAGGTCACGCCTAAGGATCCTCCCTCGACTCCCTGCGAGGAAGCAATCCCGAGGCAAACTAATTCCAATTAAGTAACAATTGTAGTTGTAAAAGATCGGGGCACAACTCCAAGTCGTCCTGTAACCGTGGACACGGCTATCCGAATAGTTAATTTTCATCCCTGCAGGGGTGCACCACATGTCCCGTCACGCTCGATAACACTCTGGCCGGACATACTTTTCTGGGTCCTGCCCGGCCTCGGAATATCGACACGTCGCAGCCCCACCTAAGACTAATCAGAGAGGCCAGCCCACCGGTCTAAATCCTAAGCACAAAGGGTTCATGGGCCCAGTTCCCCTTCACGCTCCTGCACGTGGCGTGGGCGGCCGACGTTAGTCCTAGCACCCCTTAATCACAAGCGCGATGCATCTCGGGACCACTCGGGCGCGCGCCGCTACATTGCTGGCATCTGAAAAGCTTCGGCTGATACCGCGACGCCGAGTACCCATAATTCTTCCCGCGTAGCCGGTTAGTGCGAAAGGGTCTCCGACCAACCCAGATCAAATACCCAAATCCATTAGCATTTTAATTAGGCCAACAACACAGTCTCACGAGAATCCACCTGTCTTACAACTAATCACCAATGATCCCAGTAACATGGTCGAGTAACTGTGTGGTTGTAACATCGGGGGGAATCCGAGGTATCACCCCCGTTGGATTCCGAACGATGTACCCGTCAAGGTGGGCTTAGAGGAATCACCCTCGGGGGTCCCACACTTGAGGGGTTGCACGACAGGGGCGTCATCGGGAATGGTGAAAGAGGAATCACCCTCGATAACCACGACCGACTAGCTATACTACAGAGATATCATCAGGAGTACTTAGTGAGGTGTCACCCTCGGTACCCGATAGTGTCTCTGTAGCGTCGTACAATGAAGGGGGGGTGAATGTGCCGTGTCGGGTCTGGCTCGTCGATCAGAGATCGAGATTTGAAAACAAGCGGGGCAACTGATCTACGGGGTCAGAGGGGATGACCGCTCCACCTATACTAAGCATATTTAAAGTACATGACTGAAAGTAGCAGTTCATCAAAAACAGGCTATGCATCAGATATAGGAGCTAACTACAACAGTAGCAAAATACTAATGCAAGCAGTAGGAAGAAAGACATAGGCGATATAGGAATGATCAAGGGGAGTTTGCTTGCCTTGCTGCTCTGCGGCAAAGGACTGATCGGCAGGGTCGTAGATGTACCCGGCAGCAGCGTCAGTCTCGGGGTCTACCGGTAAGAAGAGGGGGAAGAAACAATAAATAATAGCACCGATGCAACACAAAGCATGACATGGCAAGATGCAGGCTAGACATGAGCTAACGCAGCAACATCCATCATAGACGGGTCGGAAGAATATCTGACGATATTTTCCGGGTCTCGGGCTACTACCGGTTATACTGGAAACGAAGGAAAAGTTCCAAGTTTGCTATGCTAGGGACGCGTGACAGACGAACGGGCCGTGTATCCGGGTTCGTCTCGTTTTGCTGATCAACTTTCATGTTGAAATTATTTCAATCTGACTTACGGATTATTTTATATTAATTTTTAAAGTTTTATTTAATAATTAGGAATTAAAAACAGATTTAGCTATTTTAATAAAATCCCATTATGACATCATCGCGATGTCACGCTGACATCAGCAGTTGACTGGTCAACTGACCAGCGGGTCCCGAACGTCATAGGCACAAGTTTTTATTAAGATTAATTATTAATTAATCAGATTAATTTAGTGGGGGACCCACGTGGCATTCTCTCATTAGGTTAATTAATTATTCTAATTAACAGATTAACTTATATATCTATTTAACTAATTCATTAACTCATTAATTAATTATTATATCTATTTATTTGTTTATTTAATAAAAACATTATTTTATTATTATTTTAACTATCGCGTGGGGTCTCCCTGTCATAGACAGCGGGTGCATTGCCCCACCGGTAAGTGACCTAAGGCTATTTACTCATCTTTTTTTATTGGATACCTAACCGTGCAAATACCGAATTCCTCTAAATATCCATATACACAAATACATACATCACATTTCATACATACATACATACATACGCATCTAATACATCATTTGTTTTTTTATTTCTTTTCTCTCAAAACTCTCATCTCCCTCTCTGCTAACAGAGAGACAGAGAACTCTCTCTGCTCCAACTCAACCTAGAAGAACATAAACTTCAATCCTTCCTACCGGAGTCTACAGTCGACGGATCGTGGCCTCGTTTGCCGGAACGGAACGGGGGCGGTGAGGAGATCGACATGGTGGGAGGAGCCCGAGGAGGGGCTCACCGACGGTGACGAGACGGCCCGATGAAGCCGGAGTTCGCACGAAGGTGAAGGTGACGACGGTGACGCGGTTCCGGTGAAGACGGGCGTGCCGGCGAGGAGGAGCCGACCGGAGGTTCGCCGAGAGGGGCCCCGGTGAGGAGGGGCCCCCGGAGATGGAGCCGCCGACAGGGAGGGGCTCCGCCGACGGGGCTCCCGGGGTCGGTCTCCAGGGGGGGTGGTGCCGTGGTGGGAGAACCAGGGGCCTCGGCCGGCGGGGTGGAGGCCGAGGGGGGGGGGCTCGCCGCGGGAGGATGAGGTCGTGGGAGGGAACCCGCCGCTGGAGGAGGAGTGGTGGCCGGCGGTTGGAGGAGCAGGGGCTCGCCGGCCGGGAGAGGGGAGGGGCTCGCCGGCCGGAAGGAGGGGGGCGACGTGGAGGAGGGGGGGGGCGACGAGAGGGGAGCCGAGGTGGGAGGGATCTGGGGGAGACGGGAGGGAGAGGGGTCGTGGGGATGGGGGGCTCTCGTGGGGGTGAGGGGCTGGGACCGAGAGAGGGGGAGGAGATGGCGCTGTCGGTGGGGGGGTGGGGCCCCCCACGAGGGGGAGGCTGGGGGGCGCTGGCGGCGCCCAGGGGGGGGGGGGGAGGGAGTAGCGAGGGGGAGGGAGAGGTGGCGGCTCCCTCGCCACGGGGGGGGGGGGGGGGGGGGGGTGGCTAGGGTTTGCGGGATGGGGGGTGGCCGGCTGGGCCTTTTGGCCCAGTTGGGCCGGTTGGTTTCTTTTTTTTTTCTTTTTTTTTAATCTTTTATTATTTAATATACTAATTAACTTTCTTTTTAAATACTTTTCTTATACTTTCTTTTACAATTTATTATACATACTTCTAATTCTCTCTTTCACATACATATTCTTTCAATATTTAACATGAATTTATAAAACACTTTTTCTTTTGTTTTCAAATTTTGGATCCGGACAGACTCGAATCAACGCGGGTCTGAGATGGGAATTCGATGACGTGGCATCATTAGCGATTGATCACTGTAGCTTAATTACAATAATTACTGTAGCAAAAGTCGAGGATGTCACATCTGCATTCTTTCTCTTCTGGATATAATCTTTAGCCTTGGGGTCAATATAATAGTTTTCCCCTATCATTTTTCTTGCCCAAAACAAGGCCTCATCAATACCTTCATATTTTTTGAATGTTAAGTCTTGTCCCATTCGTTTTGCATCTAGTTTCTCTATCATGATGTCTTCCCATGTCAAATATATTCCGGGTTTATTTCCGTCAAACAAAACATATAATATTTCTCCTTTTTGTATTTCAGCCCTTTCTAGTTTTGCCGCCTTCATATTCATTTGGTTAAAATATTCTGCCAAGCTATTTAGAATTGATAGCATATATCCTTTTTCATCTCTCTTATTGGTATATTGGAACCAGAAATTGTCCAGTATGCACCTCTGAATTTCATCAAGCTTGATATGGGCCTTTTGCTTGACATTGAAGGTATTTGGCTGAAATATCTTCAGCCTGTTCTCCTCTCCAAAGAAGAAGCATTCGTCCCTAGTGGGGAATAATCTTTTCTTCATTTCTGCAAATTTTATGCACGAGAAAATATGCCAGGTAAAGTATTATCTTTTCCCTTAATATGCTCAAAAATAACTTTATAACCATTCCCAGCTATGGTGTCTTCAAATAAGACCCGTCTTCTGGTTGAACTTTTCTTACTATTAATTTTATTATAATATCGACATATGGCTTCACAATCAGTTCGCACTGTAAATTCTTTGAATCCTAGATATAACCTAAAAGCATTTATTGCATTTACAACCGCAAGGATTTCTCTATCAATATTATTTACCGTTTTTAACTTGTAACTTCCTGAAGCATATCTACATATGTTTTCATCTCCTTTCGGGGAATATTTATTAGGTTTTTGTTTTAATATAGCACCCCATCCTACTTTAGATGCACCTGTTTCAATAATAAAATAATTATCTTCTAGAGGCAATTCTAGGGGCTTTAAATTCTTGACTTTTTCTTTGATGGCCTTTACTAATTTTATATCTTCAGAATTAAAATATCTCTGACCATTCTTTCTTAATTTAGCATATAAAGATCCGGCTAGCTTTGCTAGGTTATCTATGTAATTTCTTGCATAGTTTACAATTCCTAAGAATTGTTGTAGAACTTTTTTATCACTCATATTATGAGGAAACTCTAAAATTTTCTTTGCAATGTGTTCTTGCAAATATATTTTTCGTTCTCCTATTTCATGACCAAGGAAATTTATTCTTTCTTTACAGATTTCCATCTTCTTTTTTGATAATATGAGCCCATTTTGTTCTACCTTGCGAAAGAACACTTCGAGATGGGCTATATGCTCTTTATATGATTTTGAGAATACTAACAAATCATCTACGTATACTAATATAAAGGCTTGGTTCTCATTAAATATATTTTGCATTTTCCTTTGAAATAGTGCAGGTGCATTCTTTAGACCCAATGGCATTACTAGCCATTCATAATGGCCTTGTGGACAAGTAAAGGCAGTCCATGGAATGGATTCTTCGGCCATTTTCACTTGCCAAAACCCTGCTTTTAAGTCAAATTTAGAGAAAAATTTGCTTCCTTGTATTCTATTGATCCATTCCTGTTTATTAGGTATGTTGTATGCATCATCTCCCGTATTATCATTAAGCCTTTTAAAGTTAATTACCATTCTGGATTTACCTCTCACCTCTTCAGCATGATTTCTCACTATAAAAGCAGCAGACCTATGAGGACTTCTACTTTCTCTAATTGCATTTAATTTTAACAATTCCTCAATATGCATTTTGAACTCTTCAATATCTTTAGGAGTAGCTTCTATTGGTCCTGACTTAATGATATAGTCTGGATTTATAATATTTATTTTGCAAACTATATAGTTCCTTTCCCAATGTTTCATCGGTATTTCCCCTATAATTTGTATGTTTTCTAATGTTTGAACTATCTTATCTATATATTTTTTGGATTTTATGTCTCTATACCAATTTGGTGAAAATGATTGTAATGCTATGCATTCTGTACTTGTATTTTCTATATGATATTCTTCTATGGTCTCACTAAGTTCTTCATCTTTACAGAATTCAAGGGCTACCTCTAGACTTGTACTATATTCTCCATCCAAATTAGATATCTCTACATTTTGCAAAGCTTTTCTTTGCTTTCTTACTTCAGATATGTATGGGAGATTATCTTGATAAGGCATAAATGTAACCCCTTCTTCATGTATAATTGTAGTTTGTAAAGACTGTTGTAAAAACCTTAACCCTATTATCATGTCATCATTTATTACTGATAAATCTCTTATTGTAATTTCATCTATTATATATTTCGTGTCATTTATGTATGCTTCAATATTATATGCTAACTGGTTGTGGATTTTCTTTATTCCTGACATATCGGTAGATACTTCAGCTTTATTATTATCTATAGTTTCAACTATTTCTGGACATCTCATGAAATATTTATCATGTATGATGTTCTTTGTGCAACCCGTATCTAGTAGCGCTAACACTTTATAAGAAATGTTTGGCTTTAGAACTATTCTAACTGGGATTCTTATCCCTAACACTTCTTTGAATGGTAATCGAACAATATATTTGTTTCCAAAACTAGTTATTGCATGTTTTAATTGTATTAATTTATCTCCTTTTTTATCCCTTATTATCTTGCTCTTTATTATCTTCTAATTCATCCTTTAGCTTTTCTAATTCTGCTTCTAGCTTATTTATTCTATTTTCTAAGTTTCTAACCCTGCTGGATAATATTCTTTCTTCTGGCTCCCATTCTATTTCCTGTCTCCATTTTTGATTACTGACTTTTAGACAGGAGGTACATGCTTGCTTTAAGCATAAACTACATGTGAATCTATTATCTTGGCTAGGATAATATATACAGAAAGCACATTTTATGTTATAATCCCCTTTTCCTTTAATCCAGTCATGTTCACAATCTACTTGATTCATCATTTTGATCTTTAAACCGGCTAATTCATCAATTAGGTCTATTTCATCATCGCTTGATTCATATTCTGGAGTCTCATTTTCTACTTCATCTGTCTCTATGATTGAATATATGGACTCGTCGTCTTTTATTTCATCATCACATACCAAAATATTCTCATTAACACTATCTACTATTAATACTCTCTCTTGCTCCTCATATTTGCTAGAGTACCTTTTCTGGTCTTTATTAGGGCAAGTTCTATTTAAGTGATCGGGAGAGTTACATATGAAACACTTGCATGTTTTATCATATGATTTCTTAGGATTATATCTTCTTACATTTCTTTTATGCAAGAATGGGGCTCTATTATCGGACCTTCTCAAGAAATATCTTTTCTTTGTTCTAAAATTTTTATTATCTCTCCTTTGTGGTTTATAATATTTGTTTTTTCCGATGCCTTTCTTCTCCATACGTAAGGGGTATTTGGACAATGTTATTGCAGAAATTGTAATCTGAATTCTTCATAGACCTTTGGGCTTGTATGCCTGTACATACCTTTCTTAATTGTTTAAAAACAAATGTTATGGCTTGAGATATATTTACCACGTTTCCGTCTGTTTCTTTTTTATATTCTTCAAATATTATGGATCCTAGAGGGTCTGGCAACTTATTAAAATATCTTTCTACAACACCTACATTAAACCCTTGCTTCGCAGTGGTAGCATTATATAAATAATGTTGAGAGAATTCTTTTATTCCTTTCCAGCTAGTTAATGTTAGTTTTTCTATTTCTCTCAACCTTTCATTTTGTAGTGAGGTATATCCTAATTCCGGGTCTTCTGCGATGATCATATTTGAAATAACATTTGCAAAGTTATTAGGGTTACTTCCGGCCCTTTTTAATTCTTCATACTGATTAGGATATGTCTCTACCCATTGTTCCCATAGAACTTTTACAAATTCTCCTAAAAATGTTTCAAGATATGTTAACATATCTTCTACCTTAGTTCCTATATTATACTGGTTTTGTATATATTTTTGAACTATTAAACCTTTCCATATGCTGATTATATTCGGCCAATCTATCGGGTCATGAGCTGCTAGGTTTAAAATAGCGCCATCATTCTTATAATTTTGAAATTGCACTGGCTTTTCAAAATCTCTTCTTTTAGCACCCATATATCTATATTGTCCAGGGATATATGTAGGTTGATAATCATCCTTTTCTGGAGGCCATTGTCCAGCTGATCTGGTAGGTCTCTCTCTCTCTCCTTCTCTTTTTACCGAAGACTCGCCGTATCCCTTTCTTCTTTTATTACTACTTTCTACTTCCATAGCTTCCATTGCATTGTCTAAATTTTGTAATCCCACATCATCTAGTGAGTTATAAAAATCACTATTCTGCTCCGAATCATTATAATTTTCATCTTCTAACCACATATCTTTTACTAATTCCTCTTCCTCTTCATAACTTTCTAGTAATAACTTATTATTTATATCCCATTGCTCTTCTTCACTAATAACTTCTTCCTGAGCAATATTCTTATCTCTATTAGAGATAGCATCATTATTACTACCAGCATGTTCTCCCCTTTCAATTGATGATGTATTTGGCATAATTGAACCACTAGTTACCAACTTTTTCTCATTTTTTAGTTTTTTTAACCTTGCAATTTCTCTAATTATAAACAATTCTCTTTCTCTTATCTTAGGCCAAAATTTTGTCTTAGAATTTTTGTATTCCCAATCTATATGCTTTAGCTTATTTTCCCAGTGAATTATTTCATCATCTAAATTAGCCTTTTCCATGCATTCGGTCACACCTTTATTCTTATCGTCAATAGATTCTGTTTCTGACATAAAGGATTCCGCGTCTTCTATTGATGCCGATTTATAGTTCATAAATCTAATGCTACTACTTCCTTCACAATTTTGATAACTTATATAGTTTTTAGGTTGCTTTAATTCTTTTTTCTCTATTAATTCACCAATCTTCCATTCTTCTCCCGCTCTTTCTTCAGAACCAATTTTAAGTGGATTCATAAATTTAATACCCTTTGATTGCATACTATCAATTACATCGCTCACATTAACTCTATATCTAGAGTTACTTCTCTTAGTGAGCCTTCCTATAAATTCTATGCTTACTAACAAATTTGTTCCTTTAAAATCTTCATATCCCTTAGTTTGGAAACCAAAACTCATTTTTTCAATAAATCCTTTTACATGCATCATTAGGTCTGGAGCTATATAGGTTATTAATCTATTTTCATTCATGTCTCCTTCTAAAAATCCTAATGCTGCTTTATCTACTGATTCCCAGCTTCGGTCTAATAGAGTTATAAGCACCTTTGCTCCTAATTTCTTTCTTGTCATACCTTTAACTCCTATAATATACATACCTTGATGAATATATTTGTAACCACAATATTTTAGTTCATTTTCAATATTTTTGCTTACTATTCTTAAATCAACTGGGTGTGTTAACACACTTAGTTCTACTTCTCTTGATATTCGGTATAACCCGCTCTTACTCTCAAACATACCCATGTGATATACCTGTTGCGGTTTTATTTTTCTTAGGGTATCCTTTTGATATCTTTCGAGGTCTCTCTGAATATCTATAACTTCCTCAATACTATCAATATCATCGGCTTTACATGATAATCTATGCTTCATTGCAAGTGGTCTTGAGTCTTGCCTTACTAACTGGAGGGTTTTATCTCTTCTAAGGAAGCCTTTAGATATGTCCATTTTTCTGAATTAATATTTCTTGATGATGTTACGATTCCAGATGACGATAGCACAATTTCTTTGTTGTTTTGGACACTTTGGAAACATGCACATGTGTGTGCATTGGCTATTGATATGCGTACGCATACAGGCTGCATTTTTTTAGGAAGACCCCCCCTAAAAAAAATGCACACACATGTGCATGTTTCCAGTCAAGTATGCCCGCATACACATATCAGCAGGCAGTGTACGGGCACATGCATATCCAAAGATTGTAATATTCCTGAAGATTAAAGTCCAAGACAAAATCATGACGAAGAAGAAAATCAAAAAAGAAGACAATGCTACCTCCATTGGCAGCCAAGACACGGTGTGCAAACCTCTCCAACATGCACTCAATACCCTATAAAGAAGGGCTATAGTGGCTACAAAGCCTATAAAGCCTAGAAGGCCTAAAAACTAGGTGCATGATGGACAAGGAGAAAGAAGGAGGAAATAATAGAGGAGCCTTCTCCCGGAAGCCATCCAAGAGGTGCTCTCTTGCCTATAAAAGGAGGAGCCTTGCTGCGAAGAGGGATACCAGACGGAGAAGAACCAGCCACAGATAGAGCACAGAGTTGCAACTCAGCTAGCAAGCTCTTTGCTCAGTAGTAGTAGTAGTAGTAGTACTTCCTCATCGTGTAATAAAGAGCTACAATATTTAGAGCATTTGTAAGCTCGCGAAGGTAGTTATAAGGTAATTTCTTTATCCTTGTGTAAACCCTTCGAGGGTTCCCGAAAGGGAAAACCATATGTAAATTATGTTGTAGAAATGATGTAGTTTCATGTTTTCACTTGGTATTTTATTTTTGAATTTATGGAACGAGTTCTTATGCTAGGGATCCTATAGGAGAAAACTCTGCCGGTAGTTCTCTGTGTAGCCTTTTATGGCATTTGAATGAGAACCTTATGGCCGTAGAGAAGTGTTCCCTTCGGGTGGAACTGCCTGGGAAGACGATAGGAATTTACTCCATAAATTTGCAACTAAAACATCAAGTGAACGAACTTAGCTACATCTGAAACAACATAATGATAAATATGGTGAGTACTGAGTAGGATATTACACCACTGCGTACATCGCAGTCGTCTTGTTGGCCTCGACGGCCCCTCAAAGATCCTGCAATATAAGCGAAATAATTTAAAAACATTTCGTATTAAAAATAATATAAAATAAATAAATAAGTTTGTATTTACTCGTATACGTAATCACGTATATCAACATTAAAACCTGAATTTATAGCTTAATATAGTTTAGATTTATTATAAATATTTTAATTATTCTGTATATTTGGTATCAGGTCGAGCGTTTTAAACATTGATAGGTTAAAGTATTTAAATTTAGAAGTTAGCGCAGGTAAGGTAATAAATACTAAAGAGAATATTAATATAAGGTGCAGAATAAATCCTTCTGAAGAGCATACCTGGCATACATCTCATAGCCAGCTAAATACAATTGTCGATTTGATATATAACTTTTACATATCTTGGGGAAAAGACAAGATAATTTAGACCAAAAATTTGAGAGTTTATCCAAAGAATACCAAAAGCTTGTGGATAAATATTCTGGTCTGAACAATAAAATTGATCTCGCCTTACATAAGCTAGAAGAAGCAAAGGCCAGGCAGAACGTACTTTGCAAGAATAACGATTATATTAAAGAAGAAGTGTTGTCAATTGGTCGTTACCTAAGTAAAGGCAAAGACTCACTCCCTCGCACAGAAGCAAGACAAGATATACTCGATATAAAGAAGTTGCTTCAAGAAGTTAAAACTTTGATTGTCTCATAATTATATGACTGAATATAGCCAAGCATTAAACGAAGTAGCCAAATACTTGTCACCTCCTGTAGGATTTTCTGATCACGACTCACCAAAAGAAGACTCTAAAATTATAATAAGACAAAATAATACAATTCTTCAGCTATTAATCCAAGTTTTAGACAAGCTAAAAAGTGTCCAAAACAACAAAGAAATTGTGCTATCGTCATCTGGAATCGTAACATCATCAAGAAATATTAATTCAGAAAAATGGACATATCTAAAGGCTTCCTTAGAAGAGATAAAACCCTCCAGTTAGTAAGGCAAGACTCAAGACCACTCGCAATGAAGCATAGATTATCATGTAAAGCCGATGATATTGATAGTATTGAGGAAGTTATAGATATTCAGAGAGACCTCGAAAGATATCAAAAGGATACCCTAAGAAAAATAAAACCGCAACAGGTATATCACATGGGTATGTTTGAGAGTAAGAGCGGGTTATACCGAATATCAAGAGAAGTAGAATTAAGTGTGTTAACACACCCAGTTGATTTAAGAATAGTAAGCAAAAATATTGAAAATGAACTAAAATATTGTGGTTACAAATATATTCATCAAGGTATGTATATTATAGGAGTTAAAGGTATGACAAGAAAGAAATTAGGAGCAAAGGTGCTTATAACTCTATTAGACCGAAGGTGGGAATCAATAGATAAAGCAGCATTAGGATTTTTAGAAGGAGACATGAATGAAAATAGATTAATAACCTATATAGATCCAGACCTAATGATGCCTGTAAAAGAATTTATTGAAAAAATGAGTTTTGGTTTCCAAACTAAGGGATATGAAGATTTTAAAGGAACAAATTTGTTAGTAAGCATAGAATTTATAGGAAGGCTCACTAACAGAAGTAACTCTAGATATAGAGTTAATGTGAGCGATGTAATTGATAGTATGCAATCAAAGGGTATTAAATTTATGAATCCACTTAAAATTGGTTCTGAAGAAAGAGCGGGAGAAGAATGGAAGATTGGTGAATTAATAGAGAAAAAAGAATTAAAGCAACCTGAAAACTATATAAGTTATCAAAATTGTGAAGGAAGTAGTAGCATTAGATTTATGAACTATAAATCGGCATCAATAGAAGACGCGGAATCCTTTATGTCAGAAACAGAATCTATTGACGATAAGAATAAAGGTGTGACCGAATGCATGGAAAAGGCTAATTTAGATGATGAAATAATTCACTGGGAAAATAAGCTAAAGCATATAGATTGGGAATATAAAAATTCTATGACAAAAGATTGGCCTAAGATAAGAGAAAGAGAATTGTTTATAATTAGAGAAATTGCAAGGTTAAAAAAACTAAAAAATGAGAAAAAGTTGGTAACTAGTGGTTCAATTATGCCAAATACATCATCAATTGAAAGGGGAGAACATGCTGGTAGTAATAATGATGCTATCTCTAATAGAGATAAGAATATTGCTCAGGAAGAAGAAGTTATTAGTGAAGAAGAGCAATGGGATATAAATAATAAGTTATTACTAGAAAGTTATGAAGAGGAAGAGGAATTAGTAAAAGATATGTGGTTAGAAGATGAAAATTATAATGATTCGGAGCAGAATAGTGATTTTTATAACTCACTAGATGATGTGGGATTACAAAATTTAGACAATGCAATGGAAGCTATGGAAGTAGAAAGTAGTAATAAAAGAAGAAAGGGATATGGCGAGTCTTCGGTAAAAAGAGAAGGAGAGAGAGAGAGACCTACCAGATCAGCTGGACAATGGCCTCCAGAAAAGGATGATTATCAACCTACATATATCCCTGGACAATATAGATATATGGGTGCTAAAACAAGAGATTTTGAAAAGCCAGTGCAATTTCAAAATTATAAGAATGATGGCGCTATTTTAAACCTAGCAGCTCATGACCCGATAGATTGGCCGAATATAATCAGCATATGGAAAGGTTTAATAGTTCAAAAATATATACAAAACCAGTATAATATAGGAACTAAGGTAGAAGATATGTTAAGATATCTTGAAACATTTTTAGGAGAATCTGTAAAAGTTCTATGGGAACAATGGGTAGAGACATATCCTAATCAGTATGAAGAATTAAAAAGGGCCGGAAGTAACCCTAATAACTTTGCAAATGTTATTTCAAATATGATCATCGCAGAAGACCCGGAATTAGGATATACCTCACTACAAAACAAAAGGTTGAGAGAAATAGAAAAACTAACATTAACTAGCTGGAAAGGAATAAAAGAATTCTCTCAACATTATTTATATAATGCTACCACTGCGAAGCAAGGGTTTAATGTAGGTGTTGTAGAAAGATATTTTAATAAGTTGCCTGACCCTCTAGGATCCATAATATTTGAAGAATATAAAAAAGAAACAGGCGGAAACGTGGTAAATATATCTCAAGCCATAACATTTGTTTTTAAACAATTAAGAAAGGTATGTACAGGCATACAAGCCCAAAGGTCTATGAAGAAGTCAGATTACAATTTCTGCAAGAACATTGTACAAATACCGCTTACGTATGGAGAAGAAAGGCATCGGAAAAACAAATATTATAAACCACAAAGGAGAGATAATAGAAATTTTAGAACAAAGAAAAGATATTTCTTGATAAGGTCCGATAATAGAGCCCCATTCTTGCATAAAAGAAATGTAAGAAGATATAATCCTAAGAAATCATATGATAAAACATGCAGGTGTTTCATATGTAACTCTCCCGATCACTTAAGTAGAACATGCCCTAATAAAGACCAGAAAAGGTACTCTAGCAAATATGAGGAGCAAGAGAGAGTATTAATAGTAGATAGTGTTAATGAGAATATTTTGGTATGTGATGATGAAATAAAAGACGACGAGTCCATATATTCAATCATAGAGACAGATGAAGTAGAAAATGAGACTCCAGAATATGAATCAAGCGATGATGAAATAGACCTAATTGATGAATTAGCCGGTTTAAAGATCGAAATGATGAATCAAGTAGATTGTGAACATGACTGGATTAAAGGAAAAGGGGATTATAACATAAAATGTGCTTTCTGTATATATTATCCTAGCCAAGATAATAGATTCACATGTAGTTTATGCTTAAAGCAAGCATGTACCTCCTGTCTAAAAGTCAGTAATCAAAAATGGAGACAGGAAATAGAATGGGACCCAGAAGAAAGAATATTATCCAGCAGGGTTAGAAACTTAGAAAATAGAATAAATAAGCTAGAAGCAGAATTAGAAAAGCTAAAGGATGAATTAGAAGATAATAAAGAGCAAGATAATAAGGTTGCAAAAATCACAGAGATGAAAGAACAAATGATAACAATAAGGGATAAAAAAGGAGATAAATTAATACAATTAAAAGATGCAATAACTAGTTTTGGAAACAAATATATTGTTCGATTACCATTCAAAGAAGTGTTAGGGATAAGAATCCCAGTTAGAATAGTTCTAAAGCCAAACATTTCTTATAAAGTGTTAGCGCTACTAGATACGGGTTGCACAAAGAACATCATACATGATAAATATTTCATGAGATGTCCAGAAATAGTTGAAACTATAGATAATAATAAAGCTGAAGTATCTACCGATATGTCAGGAATAAAGAAAATCCACAACCAGTTAGCATATAATATTGACGGATACATAAATGGCACGAAATATATAATAGATGAAATTACAATAAGAGATTTATCAGTAATAAATGATGACATGATAATAGGGTTAAGGTTTTTACAACAGTCTTTACAAACTACAATTATACATGAAGAAGGGGTTACATTTATCCCTTATCAAGATAATCTCCCATACATATCTGAAGTAAGAAATCAAAGAAAAGCTTTGCAAAATGTAGAGATATCTAATTTGGATGGAGAATATAGTACAAGTCCAGAGGTAGCCCTTGAATTCTGTAAAGATGAAGAACTTAGTGAGACCATAGAAGAATATCATATAGAAAATACAAGTACAGAATGCATAGCATTACAATCATTTTCACCAAATTGGTATAGAGACATAAAATCCAAAAAAGATATAGATAAGATAGTGCAAAGATTAGAAAACATACAAATTATAGGGGAAATACCGATGAAACATTGGGAAAGGAACTATATAGTTTGCAAAATAAATATTATAAATCCAGACTATATCATTAAGTCAGGGCCAATAGAAGCTACTCCTAAAGATATTGAAGAGTTCAAAATTCATATTGAGGAATTGTTAAAATTAAAAGCAATTAGAGAAAGTAGAAGTCCTCATAGGTCTGCTGCTTTTATAGTGAGAAATCATGCTGAAGAGGTAAGAGGTAAATCCAGAATGGTAATTAACTTTAAAAGGCTTAATGATAATACGGTAGATGGTGCATAAAACATACCTAATAAACAGGAATGGATCAATAGAATACAAGGAAGCAAATTTCTCTCTAAATTTGACTTAAAAGCAGGGTTTTGGCAAGTGAAAATGGCCGAAGAATCCATTCCATGGACTGCCTTTACTTGTCCACAAGGCCATTATGAATGGCTAGTAATGCCATTGGGTCTAAAGAATGCACCTGCACTATTTCAAAGGAAAATGCAAAATATATTTAATGAGAACCAAGCCTTTATATTAGTATACGTAGATGATTTGTTAGTATTCTCAAAATCATATAAAGAGCATATAGCCCATCTCGAAGTGTTCTTTCGCAAGGTAGAACAAAATGGGCTCATATTATCAAAAAAGAAGATGGAAATCTGTAAAGAAAGAATAAATTTCCTTGGTCATGAAATAGGAGAAGGAAAAATATATTTGCAAGAACACATTGCAAAGAAAATTTTAGAGTTTCCTCATAATATGAGTGATAAAAAAGTTCTACAACAATTCTTAGGAATTGTAAACTGTGCAAGAAATTACATAGATAACCTAGCAAAGCTAGCCGGACCTTTATATGCTAAATTAAGAAAGAATGGTCAGAGATATTTTAATTCTGAAGATATAAAATTAGTAAAGGCCATCAAAGAAAAAGTCAAGAATTTAAAGCCCCTAGAATTGCCTCTAGAAGATAATTATTTTATTGTTGAAACAGATGCATCTAAAGTAGGATGGGGTGCTATATTAAAACAAAAACCTAATAAATATTCCCCGAAAGCAGATGAAAAAATATGTAGATATGCTTCAGGAAGTTATAAGTTAAAAACGGTAAATAATATTGATAGAGAAATCCTTGCAGTTGTAAATGCAATAAATGCTTTTAGGTTATATCTAGGATTCAAAGAATTTACAGTGCGAACTGATTGTGAAGCCATATGTCGATATTATAATAAAATTAATAGTAAGAAAAGTCAACCAGAAGATGGGCCTTATTTGAAGACACCATATCTGGGAATGGTTATAAAGTTATTTTTGAGCATATTAAGGGAAAATATAATACTTTACCTGACATATTTTCTCATGCATCAAATTTGCAGAAATGAAGAAAGGATTATTCCCCACCAGGGACGAATGCTTCTTCTTTGGAGAGGAGATCAGGCTGAAGATATGTCAGCCAAATACCTTCAATTTCAAGCCAAAGGCCCATATCAAGCTTGATGAAATTCAGAGGTGCATACTGGACAATTTCTGGTTCCAATATACCAATAAGAGAGATGAAAAAGGATATATGCTATCAATTCTAAATAGCTTGGCAGAATATTTTAACCAAATGAATATGAAGGCGGCAAAACTAGAAAGGGCTGAAATACAAAAAGGAGAAATATTATATGTTTTGTTTGACGGAAATAAACCCGAAATATATTTGACATGGGAAGACATCTTGATAGAGAAACTAGATGCAAAACGAATGGGACAAGACTTAACATTCAAAAAATATGAAGGTATTGATGAGGCCTTGTTTTGGGCAAGAAAAATGATAGGGGAAAACTATTATATTGACCCCAAGGCTAAAGATTATATCCAGAAGAGAAAGAATGCAGATAACAATGCATCTAATATGCCAATATTTAAAATAACCAAGGGAGAATCATCAGGAAAGAATATAAAGGAAGAAGGTTCTCCAAAAAATTATACATATAAAGAATGCCTTCTGAAGGGCCTAGACCCTTTGGATAGTGAATATATAGATCAAGAAATGGACAAAAGATTTGAAGAATTGTCAAAAATAATGAAGAAAGAATTAAAGGAAGAGATATTAGAAGAAATAAGGGTTGAAATGAAAATAAGATTTGAAGATATAAAGAAAGAATGTGATACGAAGTATGATTTCCATCTCTTAGATGAGGATCATATGGATATCGCAGGGCATGGGCAGCCACCTGAGTAAAACCCAACTTCAAATGTCACTGAATTTGAATTGATATTACTATTAATTATTCGGGCGCGGAGGACATATACTCCGACTGAATGCTGATAGGAATTTAGAATCTTAGTGTATATTGATATGAAATATCAATTATATGGGCAGGGAAGACCCCCCTCAAAAAAAAATGCAGCATGTATGCGTACGCATATCAATAGCCAATGCACACACATGTGCATGTTTCCAGCCAAGTATGCCCGCATACACATATCAGCAGGCAGTGTACGGGCACATGCATATCCAAAGATTGTAATATTCCTGAAGATTAAAGTCCAAGACAAAATTATGACGAAGAAGAAAATAAAAAAAAGACAATGCCACCTCCATTGGCAGCCAAGACACGGTGTGCAAACCTCTCCAACATGCACTCAATACCCTAGAAAGAAGGGCTATAATGGCTACAAAGCCTATAAAGCCTAGAAGGCCTAAAAACTAGGTGCATGATGGACAAGGACAAAGAAGGAGGAAATAATAGAGGAACCTTCTCCCGGAAGCCATCCAAGAGGTGCTCTCTTGCCTATAAAAGGAGGAGCCTTGCTGCGAAGAGAGACACCAGACGGAGAAGAACCAGCCACATATAGAGCACAGAGTTGCAACTCAGCTAGCAAGCTCTTTGCTCAAGTAGTAGTAGTAGTACTTCCTCATCGTGTAATAAAGAGCTACAATATTTAGAGCATTTGTAAGCTCGCAAAGGTAGTTAGAAGGTAATTTCTTTAGCCTTGTGTAAACCCTTCGGGGGTTCCCGAAAGGGAAAACCATATGTAAATTATGTTGTGGAAATGATGTAGTTTCGTGTTTTCACTTGGTATTTTATTTTTGAATTTATGGAACGAGTTCTTATGCTAGGGATCCTATAGGAGAAAACTCTGCCGGTAGTTCTCTGTGTAGCCTTTTATGGCATTTGAATGAGAACCTTATGGCCGTAGAGAAGTGTTCCCTTCGGGTGGAACTGCCTGGGAAGACGATAGGAATTTACTCCATAAATTTGCAACTAAAACATCAAGTGAACAAACTTAGCTAGATCTGAAACAACATAATGATAAATATGGTGAGTACTAAGTAGGATATTACACCACTGCGTATACCTCAGTCGTCTTGTTGGCCTCGACAGCCCCTCAAAGATCCTGCAATATAACCGAAATAATTTAAAAACACTTCGTATTAAAATAATATAAAATAAATAAATAACTTTGTATTTACTTTAATAACTCGTATACGTAATCACGTATATCAACATTAAAACCTGAATTTGTAACTTAATATAGTTTAGATTAATTTTAAATATTTTAATTATTCTGAATATTTGAAATATTCCGTATATATATTTATAATAAATCTAAACTATATTAAGCTATAAATTCAGGTTTTAATGTTGATATACGTGATTACGTATACGAGTAAATACAAACTTATTTATTTATTTTATATTATTTTTAATACAAAATGTTTTTAAATTATTTCGCTTATATTGCAGGATCTTTGAGGGGCTGTCGAGGCCAACAAGACGACTGAGGTGTACGCAGTGGTGTAATATCCTACTCAGTACTCACCATATTTATCATTATGTTGTTTCAGATGTAGCTAAGTTCGTTCACTTGATGTTTTAGTTGCAAATTTATGGAGTAAATTCCTATCGTCTTCCCAGGCAGTTCCACCCAAAGGGAACACTTCTCTACGGCCATAAGGTTCTCATTCAAATGCCATAAAAGGCTACACAGAGAACTACCGTCAGAGTTTTCTCCTATAGGATCCCTAGCATAAGAACTCGTTCCATAAATTCAAAAATAAAATACCAAGTGAAAACATGAAACTACATCATTTCCACAACATAATTTACATATGGTTTTCCCTTTCGGGAACCCCCGAAGGGTTTACACAAGGATAACGAAATTACCTTCTAACTACCTTCGCGAGCTTACAAATGCTCTAAATATTGTAGTTCTTTATTACACGATGAGGAAGTACTACTACTACTACTACTACTACTGAGCAAAGAGCTTGCTAGCTGAGTTGCAACTCTGTGCTCTATCTGTGGCTGGTTCTTCTCCGTCTGGTGTCCCTCTTCGCAGCAAGGCTCCTCCTTTTATAGGCAAGAGAGCACCTCTTGGATGGCTTCCGGGAGAAGGCTCCTCTATTATTTCCTCCTTCTTTCTCCTTGTCCATCATGCACCTAGTTTTTAGGCCTTCTAGGCTTTATAGGCTTTGTAGCCATTATAGCCCTTCTTTCTAGGGTATTGAGTGCATGTTGGAGAGGTTTGCACACCGTGTCTTGGCTGCCAATGGAGGTGGCATTGTCTTTTTTTTTGATTTTCTTCTTCGTCATAATTTTGTCTTGGACTTTAATCTTCAGGAATATTACAATCTTTGGATATGCATGTGCCCGTACACTGCCTGCTGATATGTGTATGCGGGCATACTTGGCTGGAAACATGCACATGTGTGTGCATTGGCTATTGATATGCGTACGCATACATGCTGCATTTTTTTTGAGGGGGGTCTTCCCTGCCCATATAATTGATATTTCATATCAATATACACTAAGATTCTAAATTCCTATCAGCATTCAGTCGGAGTATATGTCCTCCGCGCCCGAATAATTAATAGTAATATCAATTCAAATTCAGTGACATTTGAAGTTGGGTTTTACTCAGGTGGCTGCCCATGCCCTGCGATATCCATATGATCCTCATCTAAGAGATGGAAATCATACTTCGTATCACATTCTTTCTTTATATCTTCAAATCTTATTTTCATTTCAACCCTTATTTCTTCTAATATCTCTTCCTTTAATTCTTTCTTCATTATTTTTGACAATTCTTCAAATCTTTTGTCCATTTCTTGATCTATATATTCACTATCCAAAGGGTCTAGGCCCTTCAGAAGGCATTCTTTATATGTATAATTTTTTGGAGAACCTTCTTCCTTTATATTCTTTCCTGATGATTCTCCCTTGGTTATTTTAAATATTGGCATATTAGATGCATTGTTATCTGCATTCTTTCTCTTCTGGATATAATCTTTAGCCTTGGGGTCAATATAATAGTTTTCCCCTATCATTTTTCTTGCCCAAAACAAGGCCTCATCAATACCTTCATATTTTTTGAATGTTAAGTCTTGTCCCATTCGTTTTGCATCTAGTTTCTCTATCATGATGTCTTCCCATGTCAAATATATTTCGGGTTTATTTCCGTCAAACAAAACATATAATATTTCTCCTTTTTGTATTTCAGCCCTTTCTAGTTTTGCCGCCTTCATATTCATTTGGTTAAAATATTCTGCCAAGCTATTTAGAATTGATAGCATATATCCTTTTACATCTCTCTTATTGGTATATTGGAACCAGAAATTGTCCAGTATGCACCTCTGAATTTCATCAAGCTTGATATGGCCCTTTGGCTTGACATTGAAGGTATTTGGCTGAAATATCTTCAGCTTGTTCTCCTCTCCAAAGAAGAAGCATTCGTCCCTGGTGGGGAATAATCCTTTCTTCATTTCTGCAAATTTGATGCACGAGAAAATATGTCAGGTTGTCACATCCCTAAACCTTAAGCTAGATAGCATTGTGCTCATGTCTTCTTTGCATTTGCATCTAAAAAGTTTCAACAAAAACAACAAAGTGGCAAAGGAAAAACTCAAAACCCTAGCCACCATTTCAATTAAAGGAAATTTCAAACTAGTTCAAAATCAATGAACCCAAAATGGCCTCAAGAAATGTTCAAGCTTTCTGATAAATCATGAAAGTAAATGAGCATTGGAGAAAACTATTTTCTTGACACTTTAAACTTTTTGTTTCAATACAAAAGGCTACTGGTTTCAAAATTTAAATTTGAAATCTGAAACTATAATTTTCCAAAAATGTTGAAAGTCTTGGAAATGAGTGGGGATATTATAACAAATATTTCAGGAGGTTTAAGATAGTTTTTACTTTTTGTTTTGGAGCTGAAATAATTAGCAAAGCAATTAATAGCAAAACAGAAAAAAACAAAAGCAGAAGAAAAAGGAAAAGACTTACCTGACGCCCACGCCAGGCCCAGCCCATCTCGCCGCTCGTCCCCTTCCCCGCGCCAGTAGGCAGCAGGAGGTGGCCGCCGCCTCCTCCGGCGCGGCCACGCACCTGCGTGCCTGCCTAGCCGCCGGTTCGCGCTGGCGACGGCGGGGATAAGCTCCCCAGAGCCTCACCTATCCATTCCCCGCCTCGTTCTCCTCCTCCGCCCGGATCCCCTCCTTCTCCCTGCTGCCGCCATTAGAGCCGAGCTCGAGCTCGAGCTGGCCGTGCCCCTGGCCATAGGAACCCCTCCCCGAGCACGCCATTAGATCACGCCTCGTCGCCCTGGTCGTCTCTGCAGAAGCCGAAGTCCCCTCGAGCCCTGCAACGCCCGCAACGCCGTCGTCTTCTTCCTCCGGCCGCCGGACCTCTCCCGTCGATTCGTCGCCCCCAGGCCTTCCCCGAGCCGTCTGAGCTCTTCTCTGCACTCCCTGTGAGCATGCGGTGATTTTCCCTAAGCTTTCCCCGTCGATCCCCTCCTCTAGCCCTAGTTCCACCGGAGCCCGACGAGCACCGCCGCTGCCGCTCGTCGCCGGTAGCCCTCCGATGTCCAGCTCGTCCTCCCGTGAGCACCAGAAGCTCCAGGACGACGCGTAGATGCCGTAGCAGCTAAGATCTAAGCGTGGATCCCCCTGATTCAAGCCCCCCGACGACGCCCGAGCTTCGGCCGCCGCTCCGGCTCGTCGCTGACGCCTCTTCCGGCGACCCTAGCCTCCCCAGTTGGTCCTGCCAGATCGGCCGCTTCGCGAGCTTGCTGTAGCTGCCATCCGCGTGCGATTTGGTGCTGTGCAGCGCCGTCTAGGTCGCCTCTGGCGAGCCCTCCGCCGCGGGTTTGGTCGCCGGCGACCACCCTCCGGTGGCCGTCGACGTGGCCAGCCATTAGGGCCTAATCGCCCTCCTCTGAGTCGCTGACAGAGGGCCCCACGCCTGGTCAAACCCCAATTAGGGGCTGGTCAGCGCGGGATTAGCCCCAGAGAGGCTGACCAGTGGGGCCCCCCTGTCAGGTTTGACCTGCACAGGTCGGCTGACCTGCTGACGTCAGCCTGATGCAATAAATGGAATTTCCAGTATAAAAATAATTCAGAAAATTGCTAAAAATTGCAAAAATCATAGAAATTAATCTGTAACTCCAATGAAAATAATTTATATATGAAAAAGTATCAGAAAAATTCAAGGATTCTGATTATGCTATTTTCAGCTATGTTTGAAAAGGTTACAGAACCCTAAATTGTGAAATAAGGAATAATTCAATTCTTTTAATCACTTTATAAATGGAATTTGCAAAAATATCCAAATTTCATTATAAATGCAATGATCACACACTGCCCTAGATGTAAATCAGTACCATAACATGACATTTCATGCATGTTAACATTAGGTTGATCTGAGCATCAGGTCGAATCAATTAAACCGGTATCCGGGAATACCCGTTTGAATTGCTATTCGAATGTGATTCAAATCAACTCTAAACCTAAAACATCTTGATTATAATAACTTATCACTTTGCACTCTCATGCCATGCTCATGCATCATTTTGATTGCATATGATTGTTATTGAATGTTGCCGTTCATTTCGGTAGGCTCCGCACCCCCGGATTCCACCGAATATTCGCCCGACGGATATCGTTCCTCCTCTGAGCAACAAGGCAAGCACCCCTTTTGATCATCCCGATAACACCTATGTTCCTGCTCCTGCACCTATTTAATGCATTAGGATCAAATGCTTCAACTGCTTTTGCCACGATAGTTGGACCCACTTCCTTTGCATGACTTAACCTTGTCACAGTAAATAGCCGAACCTTGCAACCTAGCATACCTGGTAGTTGCTTGAGCTATAATGTGCCTTATCCTGCTATGCATGCTATGCTTAGAGTTGTGTATGGTCTGTCATCTAGGAGATGAACAGAAATGTGGAATGTGTTCGGTAAGCAAAGGTCGTGTGTTGAACTTGATTTGGTAAAGGTACCGGTGAAAGGCTGTGTAGGAGTACATGGCGGGTTGTTTCATCGGAACCGTCCTTAGGAACTGAGTTCCGTGTATGTAATCCAAGACTAGATACTACCACATGCTGGGCCCTGAAATATGACCCCGCTCGGCCTATTAATCGCGTAGTACTCGGTCCAGGAGTTGCAAGTAGTTTCTGGTGTTTATAGAAATGCTGGAGGCCGTGCATGGTGCTGACCTGAGAGGTGGACCGTGATGCGGTAGGCATTGGCTCGGTGTACCAAGTGGCACCCGGATGGTGGGCTTGGGAACCCTGCGCACATCGTTTGAGGCCGTGGCGGAAACCTCGGCCGGACTTCCGTACGGGTTACTCTCAGATAGGCGATAAACCTGGACTAGGTACTAGTGTGGTTAACGGTCGTGGCCGACTCCCTCGCTGGGCTTCCGCTTGAAGGTTGCCGAGGTGCATGACGTGCACATGGCGATAAGTGGCGGGAGTGTGTGTGACGAAGTACACCCCTGCAGGGTTATGAACTATTCGAATAGCCGTGTCCGCGGATATGGACTACTTGGAGACATATGTTGTTCATGGATAATTCAATGGCTACTCATAAAATTGTCAAGATAAGCGTGAGTGTCGTGGACGGCATTTCCATATGGAGACGGAATGATTCCACGATAGTGTATTGTTGTGGTGTTAGTGGACTCGTGTGCGAGAAATCAAGTTGTCAAAACTAATTTCAAAAGCAAGTTGTCTAGCCACGAGTCAAATGCTGGCTTTCTGCATGAAACCCCACAATACCTTCTTGATACCTTGCATGAGTAGTTAGTCATCCTAAAGTCTTGCTGAGTACCTTCGTACTCATGTTTGCTTAATCGTGTTGCAGAGGTTGCTAATGACCCTAATGGAGGGTTCTTCGTAGACATCGACGACGAGTAGCTGGTGTCCCAGCTACGATCTGGCCCTACGTCGGCTCTGTAGTATGGTCAGGCCATGTGCCTTCTAGTTGCTCTGTCTGTACCCAGACAGCTTATAACTCTTCCGCTGGCTTGTATTGTGTGACTGATATTATGGGTCGTGAGACCCTTAAGGTGTAATAATATGTGTGTGGCTCTTCCGAGCCTCTTAAATAAAGCTTGTATGATTATGGTTATGTTGTGATGCCATCGATGTATCTATACATATCGGTATGCCATGCGTACGTGTGTCTTACTTGATATGTATGGGGTTCGAATACCTAGTCGTGAACTTTAGTAGCACTCCTTACAAGGAAATGCCCCTTTGTGATCCAACGAGCCTTGGTAGTTCGCTACTGCTCCGGACGCATTGGTTGACCGGCATGTGTCCTTCTTAGCTGCTGTGTCTGTCCCCTTTGGGGAAATGTCATGCGACGTAATGGAGTCCTTGTAGCTTGCTACGACTCGTCTACGTTCGTTGATGACCGACACCTGCTTTGTTGGGTCATGTATGCCTGTCCTTGTGCGGAACTGCCACTTTGGTTTATGACTAGACATGTCGATCCGGGTTCTTTGACATTGGAATGCTAGCGACACGATCGCATACGTGAGTCAAAAGACGCAAACGGTCCCGGCTAAGGTAAGGCTGCAGCCGTGGAGTTAACCGTGCGTGAGACCACAAAGAGATGCGATGTGTTACAGGCTGGATTCCTATGGCTTAGGATCGGGGTCCCAACACAGGTAAAGTATTATCTTTTCCCTTAATATGCTCAAAAATAACTTTATAACCATTCCCAGCTATGGTGTCTTCAAATAAGACCCATCTTCTGGTTGAACTTTTCTTACTATTAATTTTATTATAATATCGACATATGGCTTCACAATCAGTTCGCACTGTACATTCTTTGAATCCTAGATATAACCTAAAAGCATTTATTGCATTTACAACCGCAAGGATTTCTCTATCAATATTATTTACTGTTTTTAACTTGTAACTTCCTAAAGCATATCTACATATTTTTTCATCTGCTTTCGGGGAATATTTATTAGGTTTTTGTTTTAATATAGCACCCCATCCTACTTTAGATGCATCTGTTTCAATAATAAAATAATTATCTTCTAGAGGCAATTCTAGGGGCTTTAAATTCTTGACTTTTTCTTTGATGGCCTTTACTAATTTTATATCTTCAGAATTAAAATATCTCTGACCATTCTTTCTTAATTTAGCATATAAAGGTGGCTAGCTTTGCTAGGTTATCTATGTAATTTCTTGCATAGTTTACAATTCCTAAGAATTGTTGTAGAACTTTTTTATCACTCATATTATTAGGAAACTCTAAAATTTTCTTTGCAATGTGTTCTTGCAAATATATTTTTCCTTCTCCTATTTCATGACCAAGGAAATTTATTCTTTCTTTACAAATTTCCATCTTCTTTTTTGATAATATGAGCCCATTTTGTTCTACCTTGCGAAAGAACACTTCGAGATGGGCTATATGCTCTTTATATGATTTTGAGAATACTAACAAATCATCTACGTATACTAATATAAAGGCTTGGTTCTCATTAAATATATTTTGCATTTTCCTTTGAAATAGTGCAGGTGCATTCTTTAGACCCAATGGCATTACTAGCCATTCATAATGGCCTTGTGGACAAGTAAAGGCAGTCCATGGAATGGATTCTTCGGCCATTTTCACTTGCCAAAACCCTGCTTTTAAGTCAAATTTAGAGAAAAATTTGCTTCCTTGTATTCTATTGATCCATTCCTGTTTATTAGGTATGTTGTATGCATCATGTACCGTATTATCATTAAGCCTTTTAAAGTTAATTACCATTCTGGATTTACCTCTCACCTCTTCAGCATGATTTCTCACTATAAAAGCAGCAGACCTATGAGGACTTCTACTTTCTCTAATTGCTTCTAATTTTAACAATTCCTCAATATGCATTTTGAACTCTTCAATATCTTTAGGAGTAGCTTCTATTGGCCCTGACTTAATGATATAGTCTGGATTTATAATATTTATTTTGCAAACTATATAGTTCCTTTCCCAATGTTTCATCGGTATTTCCCCTATAATTTGTATGTTTTCTAATATTTGCACTATCTTATCTATATCTTTTTTGGATTTTATGTCTCTATACCAATTTGGTGAAAATGATTGTAATGCTATGCATTCTGTACTTGTATTTTCTATATGATATTCTTCTATGGTCTCACTAAGTTCTTCATCTTTACAGAATTCAAGGGCTACCTCTGGACTTGTACTATATTCTCCATCCAAATTAGATATCTCTACATTTTGCAAAGATTTTCTTTGCTTTCTTACTTCAGATATGTATGGGAGATTATCTTGATAAGGGATAAATGTAACCCCTTCTTCATGTATAATTGTAGTTTGTAAAGACTGTTGTAAAAACCTTAACCCTATTATCATGTCATCATTTATTACTGATAAATCTCTTATTGTAATTTCATCTATTATATATTTCGTGCCATTTATGTATGCTTCAATATTATATGCTAACTGGTTGTGGATTTTCTTTATTCCTGGCATATCGGTAGATACTTCAGCTTTATTATTATCTATAGTTTCAACTATTTCTGGACATCTCATGAAATATTTATCATGTATGATGTTCTTTGTGCAACCCGTATCTAGTAGCGCTAACACTTTATAAGAAATGTTTGGCTTTAGAACTATTCTAACTGGGATTCTTATCCCTAACACTTCTTTGAATGGTAATCGAACAATATATTTGTTTCCAAAACTAGTTATTGCATCTTTTAATTGTATTAATTTATCTCCTTTTTATCCCTTATTGTTATCATTTGTTCTTTCATCTCTGTGATTTTTGCAACCTTATTATCTTGCTCTTTATTATCTTCTAATTCATCCTTTAGCTTTTCTAATTCTGCTTCTAGCTTATTTATTCTATTTTCTAAGTTTCTAACCCTGCTGGATAATATTCTTTCTTCTGGGTCCCATTCTATTTCCTGTCTCCATTTTTGATTACTGACTTTTAGACAGGAGGTACATGCTTGCTTTAAGCATAAACTACATGTGAATCTATTATCTTGGCTAGGATAATATATACAGAAAGCACATTTTATGTTATAATCCCCTTTTCCTTTAATCCAGTCATGTTCACAATCTACTTGATTCATCATTTTGATCTTTAAACCGGCTAATTCATCAATTAGGTCTATTTCATCATCGCTTGATTCATATTCTGGAGTCTCATTTTCTACTTCATCTGTCTCTATGATTGAATATATGGACTCGTCGTCTTTTATTTCATCATCACATACCAAAATATTCTCATTAACACTATCTACTATTAATACTCTCTCTTGCTCCTGATATTTGCTAGAGTACCTTTTCTGGTCTTTATTAGGGCAAGTTCTACTTAAGTGATCGAGAGAGTTACATATGAAACACCTGCATGTTTTATCATATGATTTCTTAGGATTATATCTTCTTACATTTCTTTTATGCAAGAATGGGGCTCTATTATCGGACCTTCTCAAGAAATATCTTTTCTTTGTTCTAAAATTTCTATTATCTCTCCTTTGTGGTTTATAATATTTGTTTTTCCGATGCCTTTCTTCTCCATACGTAAGTGGTATTTGGACAATGTTATTGCAGAAATTGTAATCTGACTTCTTCATAGACCTTTGGGCTTGTATGCCTGTACATACCTTTCTTAATTGTTTAAAAACAAATGTTATGGCTTGAGATATATTTACCACGTTTCCGCCTGTTTCTTTTTTATATTCTTCAAATATTATGGATCCTAGAGGGTCTGGCAACTTATTAAAATATCTTTCTCCAACACCTACATTAAACCCTTGCTTCGCAGTGGTAGCATTATATAAATAATGTTGAGAGAATTCTTTTATTCCTTTCCAGCTAGTTAATGTTAGTTTTTCTATTTCTCTCAACCTTTCGTTTTGTAGTGAGGTATATCCTAATTCCGGGTCTTCTGTGATGATCATATTTGAAATAACATTTGGAAAGTTATTAGGGTTACTTCCGGCCCTTTTTAATTCTTCATACTGATTAGGATATGTCTCTACCCATTGTTCCCATAGAACTTTTACAGATTCTCCTAAAAATGTTTCAAGATATGTTAACATATCTTCTACCTTAGTTCCTATATTATACTGGTTTTGTATATATTTTTGAACTATTAAACCTTTCCATATGTTGATTATATTCGGCCAATCTATCGGGTCATGAGCTGCTAGGTTTAAAATAGCGCCATCATTCTTATAATTTTGAAATTGCACTGGCTTTTCAAAATATCTTCTTTTAGCACCCATATATCTATATTGTCCAGGGATATATGTAGGTTGATAATCATCCTTTTCTGGAGGCCATTGTCCAGCTGATCTGGTAGGTCTCTCTCTCTCTCCTTCTCTTTTTACCGAAGACTCGCGATATCCCTTTCTTCTTTTATTACTACTTTCTACTTCCATAGCTTCCATTGCATTGTCTAAATTTTGTAATCCCACATCATCTAGTGAGTTATAAAAATCACTATTCTGCTCCGAATCATTATAATTTTCATCTTCTAACCACATATCTTTTACTAATTCCTCTTCCTCTTCATAACTTTCTAGTAATAACTTATTATTTATATCCCATTGCTCATCTTCACTAATAACTTCTTCTTCCTGAGCAATATTCTTATCTCTATTAGAGATAGCATCATTATTACTACCAGCATGTTCTCCCCTTTCAATTGATGATGTATTTGGCATAATTGAACCACTAGTTACCAACTTTTTCTCATTTTTTAGTTTTTTTAACCTTGCAATTTCTCTAATTATAAACAATTCTCTTTCTCTTATCTTAGGCCAATCTTTTGTCATAGAATTTTTATATTCCCAATCTATATGCTTTAGCTTATTTTCCCAGTGAATTATTTCATCATCTAAATTAGCCTTTTCCATGCATTCGGTCACACCTTTATTCTTATCGTCAATAGATTCTGTTTCTGACATAAAGGATTCCGCGTCTTCTATTGATGCCGATTTATAGTTCATAAATCTAATGCTACTACTTCCTTCACAATTTTGACAACTTATATAGTTTTCAGGTTGCTTTAATTCTTTTTTCTCTATTAATTCACCAATCTTCCATTCTTCTCTCGCTCTTTCTTCAGAACCAATTTTAAGTGGATTCATAAATTTAATACCCTTTGATTGCATACTATCAATTACATCGCTCACATTAACTCTATATCTAGAGTTACTTCTGTTAGTGAGCCTTCCTATAAATTCTATGCTTACTAACAAATTTGTTCCTTTAAAATCTTCATATCCCTTAGTTTGGAAACCAAAACTCATTTTTTCAATAAATTCTTTTACAGGCATCATTAGGTCTGGAGCTATATAGGTTATTAATCTATTTTCATTCATGTCTCCTTCTAAAAATCCTAATGCTGCTTTATCTACTGATTCCCAGCTTCGGTCTAATAGAGTTATAAGCACCTTTGCTCCTAATTTCTTTCTTGTCATACCTTTAACTCCTATAATATACATACCTTGATGAATATATTTGTAACCACAATATTTTAGTTCATTTTCAATATTTTTGCTTACTATTCTTAAATCAACTCGGTGTGTTAACACACTTAGTTCTACTTCTCTTGATATTCGGATAACCCGCTCTTACTCTCAAACATACCCATGTGATATACCTGTTGCGGTTTTATTTTTCTTAGGGCTTCCTTTTGATATCTTTCGAGGTCTCTCTGAATATCTATAACTTCCTCAATACTATCAATATCATCGGCTTTACATGATAATCTATGCTTCATTGCGAGTGGTCTTGAGTCTTGCCTTACTAACTGGAGGGTTTTATCTCTTCTAAGGAAGCCTTTAGATATGTCCATTTTTCTGAATTAATATTTCTTGATGATGTTACGATTCCAGATGATGATAGCACAATTTCTTTGTTGTTTTGGACACTTTTTAGCTTGTCTAAAACTTGGATTAATAGTTGAAGAATTGTATTATTTTGTCTTATTATAATTTTAGAGTCTTCTTTTGGTGAGTCGTGATCAGAAAATCCTACAGGAGGTGACAAGTATTTGGCTACTTTGTTTAATGCTTGGCTATATTCAGTCATATAATTATGAGACAATCAAAGTTTTAACTTCTTGCCGCAACTTCTTTATATCGAGTATATCTTGTCTTGCTTCTGTGCGAGGGAGTGAGTCTTTGCCTTTACTTAGGTAACGGCCAATTGACAACACTTCTTCTTTAATATAATCGTTATTCTTGCAAAGTACGTTATGCCTGGCCTTTGCTTCTTCTAGCTTATGTAAGGCGAGATCAATTTTATTGTTCAGACCAGAATATTTATCCGCAAGCTTTTGGTATTCTTTGGATAAACTCTCAAATTTTTGGTCTAAATTATCTTGTCTTTTCCCCCAAGATATGTAAAAGTTATATATCAAATCGACAATTGTATTTAGCTGGCTATGAGATGTATGCCAGGTATGCTCTTCAGAAGGATTTATTCTGCACCTTATATTAATATTCTCTTTAGTATTTATTACCTTACCTGCGCTAACTTCTAAATTTAAATACTATAACCTATCAATGTTTAAAACGCTCGACCTGATACCAAATATATAGAATAATTAAAATATTTATAATAAATCTAAACTATATTAAGCTATAAATTCAGGTTTTAATGTTGATATACGTGATTACGTATACGAGTAAATACAAACTTATTTATTTATTTTATATTATTTTTAATATGAAATGTTTTTAAATTATTTCGCTTATATTGCAGGATCTTTGAGGGGCTGTCGAGGCCAACAAGACGACTGAGGTGTACGCAGTGGTGTAATATCCTACTCAGTACTCACCATATTTATCATTATGTTGTTTCAAATGTAGCTAAGTTCGTTCACTTGATGTTTTAGTTGCAAATTTATGGAGTAAATTCCTATCGTCTTCCCAGGCAGTTCCACCCGAAGGGAACACTTCTCTACGGCCATAAGTGTAGGGACCCCGATCCTAAGCCATAGGAATCCAGCCTGTAACACATCGCATCCCTTTGTGGTCTCACGCACGGTTAACTCCACGGCTGCAGCCTTACCTTAGCCGGGACCGTTTGCGTCTTTTGACTCACGTATGCGATAGTGTCGCTAGCATTCCAATGTCAAAGAACCCGGATCGACATGTCTAGTCATAAACCAAAGTGGCAGTTCCGCACAAGGACATGCATACATGACCCAACAAAGCAGGTGTCGGTCATCAACGAACGTAGACGAGTCGTAGCAAGCTACAAGGACTCCATTACGTCGCGTGACATTTCCCCAAAGGGGACAGACACAGCAGCTAAGAAGGACACATGCCGGTCAACCAATGTGTCCGGAGCAGTAGCGAACTACCAAGGCTCGTTGGATCACAAAGGGGCATTTCCTTGTAAGGAGTGCTACTAAAGTTCACGACTAGGTATTCGAACCCCATACATATCAAGTAAGACACACATACGCATGGCATACCGATATGTATAGATACATCGATGGCATCACAACATAACCATAAACGTACATGCTTTATTTAAGAGGCTCGGAAGAGCCACACACATATTATTACACATTAAGGGTCTCACGACCCATAATATCAGTCACACAATACAAGCCAGCGGAAGAGTTATAAACTGGCTGGGTACAGACAGAGCAACTAGAAGGCACATGGCCTCACTATGCTACAGAGCCGACGTAGGGCCAGATCGTAGCTGGGACACCAGCTACTCGTCGTCATCGATGTCTACGAAGAACCCTCCATTAGGGTCATTAGCAACCTCTGCAACATTTATTAAGCAAACATGAGTACGAAGGTACTCAGCAAGACTTTAGGATGACTAACTACTCATGCAAGGTATCAAGAAGGTATGGTGGGGTTTCATGCGGAAAGCCAGCATTTGACTCGTGGCTAGACAACTTGCTTTTTGAAATTACTTTTGACAACTTGATTTCTCGCACACGAGTCCACTAACACCACAACAATACACTATCGTGGAATCATTCCGTCTCCATACGGAAATGCCGTCCACGACACTCAAGCTTATCTTGACAATTTTATGAGTAGCCATTGAAGTTATCTATGAACAACATATGTCTCCAAGTAGTCCATATCCGCGGACGCGGCTATTCGAATAGATCATAACCCTGCAGGGGTGTACTTCGTCACACACGCTCCCGCCACTTATCGCCATGTGCATGTCATGCACCTCGGCAACCTTCAAGCGGAAGCCCAGCGAGGGAGTCGGCCACGACCGTTAACCACACTAGTACCTAGTCCAGGTTTATCGCCTATCTGAGAGTAACCCGTACGGAAGTCCGGCCGAGGTTTCCGCCACGGCCTCAAACGATGTGCGCAGGGTTCCCAAGCCCACCATCCGGGTGCCACTTGGTACACCGTGCCACTGCCTACCGCATCACGGTCCACCTCTCAGGTCAGCACCATGCACGGCCTCCAGCATTACTATAAACACCAGAAACTACTTGCAACTCCTGGACCGAGTACTACGCGATTAATAGGCCGAGCGGGGTCATATTTCAGGGCCCAGCATGTGGTAGTATCTAGTCTTGGATTACATACACGGAACTCAGTTCCTAAGGACGGTTCCAATGAAACAACCCGCCATGTACTCCTACACAGCCTTTCACCGGTACCTTTACCAAATCAAGTTCAACACACGACCTTTGCTCACCGAACACATTCCACATTTCTGTTCATCTCCCAGATGACAGACCATACACAACTCTAAGCATAGCATGCATAGCAGGATAAGGCACATCATAGCTCAAGCAACTACCAGGTATGCTAGGTTGCAAGGTTTGGCTATTTACTGTGACAAGGTTAAGTCATGCAAAGGAAGTGGGTCCAACTATCGTGGCAAAAGCAGTTGACGCATTTGATCCTAATGCAATAAATAGGTGCAGGAGCAAGAACATAGGTGTTATCGGGATGATCAAAAGGGTTGCTTGCCTTGTTGCTCAGAGGAGGAACGATATCCGTCAGACGGATATTCGGTGGAATCCGGGGGTGCGGGGCCTACCGAAATGAATGGCAACATTCAATAACAATCATATGCAATCAAAATGATGCATGAGCATGGCATGAGAATGCAAAGTGATAAGTTATTATAATCAAGATGTTTTAGGTTTAGAGTTGATTTGAGTCACACTCGAATAGAAATTCAAACGGGTATTCTCAGATACCGGTTTAATTGATTCGACCTGATGCTCAGATCAACTTAATGTTAACATGCATGAAATGTCATGTTATGGTACTGATTTATCTCTAGGGCAGTGCGTGATCATTGTATTTATAATGAAATTTGGATATTTTTGCAAATTCCATTTATAAAGTGATTAAAAGAATTTAATTATTCCTTATTTCACAATTTAGGGTTCTGTAACTTTTTCAAACATAGTTGAAAATAGCCTAATCAGAATCCTTGAATTTTTCTGATACTTTTTCATATATAAATTATTTTCATTGGAGTTACAGATTAATTTCTATGTTTTTTGCAATTTTTAGCAATTTCCTGAATTATTTTTATACTGGAAATTCCACTTATTGCATCAGGCTGACGTCAGCAGGTCAGCCGACCTGTTCAGGTCAAACCTGCCAGGGGGGCCCCACTGGTAAGCCTCTCTGGGGCTAATCCCGCGCTGACCAGCCCCTAATTGGGGTTTGACCAGGCGTGGGGCCCTCTGTCAGCGACTGAGGGGAGGGCGATTACGCCCTAATGGTCGGCCACGTCGACGGCCACCGGAGGGTGGTCGCCGGCGACCAAACCCGCGGCGGAGGGCTCGCCGGAGGCGATCTAGACGGCGCTGCACAGCACGAAAACGCACGCGGTTGGCAGCTACAGCAAGCTCGCGAAGTGGCCGATCTGGCAGGACCAACTGGGGAGGCTAGGGTCGCCGGAAGAGGCGTCGGCAACGAGCCGGAGCGGCGGTCGAAGCTCGGGCATCGTCGAGGGCTTTGAAACAGGGGGATCCGCGCTTAGTTCTTAGCTGCTACGGCATCTACGCGTCGTCCTGGAGCTTCTGGTGCTCTCGGGAGGACGAGCTGGACATCAGAGGGCTACCGGCGACGAGCGGCAGCGGCGGTGCTCGTCGGGCTCCGGTGAAACTAGGGCTAGAGGAGGGGATCGATGGGGAAAACTTAGGGAAAACCACCGCATGCTCACAGGGAGTGCAGAGAAGAGCTCAGACGGCTCGGGGAAGGCCTGGGGGCGATGAATCGACGGGAGAGGTCCGGCGGCCGGAGGAGGAAGACGACGGTGTTGCGGGCATTGCAGGGCTCGAGGAGGCTTCGGCTTCTGCAGAGACGACCAGGGCGACGAGGCGGAGCTAATGGCGTGCTCGGGGAGGGGTTCCTATGGCCAGGGGCACGGCCAGCTCGAGCTCGAGCTCGGCTCTAATGGCGGCAGCAGGGAGAAGGAGGGGATCCGGGAGGAGGGGAAGAACCGAGGCGGGGAATGGATAGGGGAAGCTCTGGGGAGCTTATCCCCGCCGTCGCGAGCGCGAACCGGCGGCCAGGCAGGCACGCAGGTGCGTGGCCGCGCCGGAGGAGGCGGCGGCCACCTCCTGCTGCCTACTGGCGCGAGGGAGGGGACGAGCGGCGAGATGGGCTGGGCCTGGCTTGGGCGACACGTAAGACTTTTTCCCATTTTCTCTTTTTTTTGTTTTTCTGTTTTGCTATTTATTGCTTTGCTAATTATTTCAGCTCCAAAACAAAAAGTAAAAACTATTTTTGACCTCCTGAAATATTTGTTATAATATCCCCACTCATTTCCAAGACTTTCAACATTTTTGGAAAATTATAGTTTCTGATTTCAAATTTTAAATTTGAAACCAGTGGCTTTTGCAATTATTTAAAATGCTTACAGTGTCAAGAAAATAGTTTTCTCCAATGCTCATTTACTTTCATGATTTATCAGAAAGTTTGAACATTTCTTGAGGCCAATTTGGGTTCATTGATTTTGAACTAGTTGAAATTTCCTTTAATTGAAATGGTGGCTAGGGTTTTGAGTTTTTCCTTTGCCACTTTGTTGTTTTTGTTGAAACTTCTTGGATGCAAATGCAAAGAAGACATGAGCACAATGCTATCTTGCTTAAGGGTTAGGGATGTGACAACTCACCCCCACTCAAAAGAATCTCGTCCCGAGATTTAGAAGTCGTCGGGAATAACGCAGGATATTCGAGTCGGAGACGATCCTCTCTTTCCCAAGTTGCCTCCTTTTCAGAATGATTTGACCATTGAACTTTAAGAAACTTGAGGTTTCGATGTCGAGTGGTACACTCAGCTTGATCAAGAATACGCACGGGGTATTCTCGGTAAGAAAGGTTATCTTATAGATCAAGCGTTTCGTGGTCTACTTCACGGATAGGATCCGAAAAGCAACGCCTGAGTTGCGAGATGTGGAAAACATCATGAACCTTGGAAAGATGCGGAGGAAGTTCCAACTGGTAGGCAACTTCTCCTCGTTTGGCAAGAATGCGAAAAGGTCCAATGTAACGAGGAGCCAACTTGCCCTTGATACCGAAACGATGGGTACCCTTCAAAGGTGTAACCCGAAGATAAGCCTTCTCGTCAACTTCAAAGGTCACAGCCTTATGATGACGATCATATTGGCTCTTTTGACGAGACTGGGCTGTTTTCATCTTTTCACGAATAATGCGAACCTGCTCTTCTGCATCCTGGATCATGTCCGGGCCAAAGAGTTGCCTCTCCCCGGTTTCTGACCAATTAAGAGGTGTTCGACATCTTCGTCCATAGAGAACTTCAAAAGGGGCTTTGCCCAAGCTTGATTGATAACTATTGTTATAAGCGAATTCGGCGAATGGAAGGCACTTCTCCCAATTCATACCGAACGAAATAACACAAGCTCGGAGCATATCTTCTAGGATTTGATTCACTCTTTCTACTTGACCACTTGATTGGGGATGGAAAGCAGTGCTAAAAGATAAGTGAGTCCCCATGGCATTCTGAAAACTTTCCCAGAAACGAGAAGTAAAGATACTTCCACGGTCCGAGTTAATTTCCAGGGGAACACCATGAAGAGACACTATTCGAGAGATATATAACTCTGCTAGCTGGCTAGCTGTTATACTCTCACGAACAGGAAGAAAATGAGCCACTTTGGAAAGACGGTCAATGACCACAAAGATAGCATTATTTCCTTTCTTGGTCTTGGGAAATCCGGTAATGAAATCCATGCTAACTTTATCCCATTTCCATTCAGGAATAGCTAGTGGTTGAAGGGTGCCAGCAGGCCTTTGATGTTCTGCCTTAACTCGACGACAAACATCGCAGTTAGCAACGAACTCAGCAATTTCTCTCTTCATCCTAGTCCACCAGAACCTCTGGCGTAGGTCCTGATACATCTTAGTACTACCGGGATGAATGGTGAGAGGGAAATCATGAGCCTCCTTAAGGATTAACTGCCTTAGATGTGGGTTCTTAGGAACCACTAAACGATTCTGGAAGAACACCACACCTTGATCATTCATGGAAAATTCTTTAGCGTTTCCGCTAAAAATATTCTCCTTGATCCGTGATATACCTTTGTCACGCTTTTGGCCAGCTACAATTTGATCCTTAAGAGTAGGCTTCGCCACCAGGGTAGAAAGGAATCCTTGAGGAACAATATGAAGATTCAACTTCCGAAAGTCCTCATGGAGAAGTGGTTGACCTTGTTGTAGCATCAGATTGTTACAATAAGATTTACGACTTAGTGCATCGGCCATAACATTGGCCTTCCCCGGGGTGTAAGTTATCCCTAAGTCGTAATCCGAGATCAACTCAACCCACCGTCTTTGCCTGAGATTCAAATCCGGCTGGGTGAAGATATATTTCAGACTTTGGTGATCAGTGAATATTTCGCAATGATTACCCAAAAGGTAATGTCGCCAGGTTTTTAGTGCATGGACCACAGCTGCAAGCTCAAGGTCATGTGTGGGATAATTATCCTCATGTGGACGCAACTGTCGAGATGCGTATGCGATCACATGACGATCTTGCATGAGAATGCAACCTAACCCTTGTCGCGAGGCGTCGCAATAGATAACAAAGTCCTTAGAAAAATCTGGTGGTAGCAACACAGGTGCGGAAGTCAGGCGTCTTTTCAGTTCCTGAAAACTATGCTCACACTGTGGTGTCCACTCGAACTTTTTATCCTTCTTGAGGAGTTCAGTCAGAGGCTTTGCAACCTTGGAGAAATTCTCGACGAAGCGGCGACAATAGCTCGCTAGACCAAGAAAACTCCTAACTTGCTTAACCGATTCAGGTTGAGTCCAATCAAGGACAGCTTGAACTCTCTCGGGATTGACAGCAATACCCTTACCAGAGATTACGTGGCCTAGATAGGTCACTTCTGGTAACCAGAATTCACATTTTGAAAATTTGGCATAAAGGAGATGCTCTCGAAGTTTCATCAATACCAGCCTTAGATGCTCGGCATGTTCTTGATTATTCTTGGAGTAGATGAGAATATCATCGAGGTATACTACGACGAATTTATCCAAATACTCCATAAAGATTGAATTCATCAGTCGAGAGAAGGTGGCTGGGGCATTGGTTAAACCGAAGGACATAACGGTGTACTCATATTGGCCATAACGAGTAACAAAGGCCGTTTTTGGAATGTCCCCGTTCTTAATCTTGATTTGATGGTATCCCAACCTCAAATCCATTTTGGAGAACATTTAGGATCCAGCGAGCTGATCGTACAGATCGTTGATCCTGGGGAGCGGATACTTGTTCTTTATGGTGACCAGGTTAACTGGTCGGTAATCTACAACCATCCGATCCGTTCCGTCTTTCTTCTTGACGAAGAGGACGGGACAAGCCCAAGGAGAAGAGCTAGGACGAATGAAACCCTTGTTCAAGGTCTCATCTAATTGCTTTTTAAGTTCGGCTAGCTCCAGGGGTGCCATCTTATAAGGTCTTCTGGCTATTGGGATAGTTCCCGGAACAAGATCTATCACAAACTCTACATCTCTGTCAGGTGGAATTCCTGGCAGTTCCTCTGGAAAAACATCCGGGAAGTCACGGACTACCGGAATGTCTTCAAGTTCCGGAAGAGGGTTGGCATTTAGGGAATAGAGTTGGCATTTGGCAACTCGAGTAGAGACATTTACTATCTCACCCGAGGGATGGGTAAGCTGGACATTTCTAGAGCGAGTATCAATCTTGGCATAGTGAGCTGACATCCAGTCCATGCCCAAGATGATATTAATATCCGAAGATTTCAACGCTATCAATGAGGCTAGAAAAACTAGCCTGTCTACTAGAATTTCATTGTCATAGGTTATCCTAGAGGTTTGCCATTTACTACCAGGGGTTTGGACAACCAATGGGATTGGCATATCACAAAATGACATGTTATGCAACTGTGCATAACTTTCTGAAATGAAGGAATGAGAAGACCCAGTGTCAAAGAGAACGGACGCTGGGTGATGATTAACAAGAAGCGTACCCAGCATGACGTCGGGATCCTCTGCAGCTTCTTCTGCTGACACATAGTTCACACGACCACGTGCAGGAGTTGGCTTCACATAAAACGCTTTGCCCGACTTGGCCTGCCCGACGGACTTTCCGGGTTGCTTGGCACCCACATTCTGAGGACACTCACGGGAATAATGCCCTGGTTCTCCACACTTGTAGCATATCACCTGGTTGGCACGTGGTGCAGCATTGCTAGCTGGACCACTATAAGCTTTTGATGGAGGGTTGGCCTGATTCGTCTGAGGCGCCACGTAGGATGGCCTCGGAGTGTATCTTGGCGGCAGAGAACTGTTTGGAACCCACAGCCTGCATTTTGGAAACGCGGAACCAGAAGACGAGCCAAAGTCACGGGAGTGCTTCCTTGTGGCTTCGAAGTCAGTATGACCAGTCTCCGCACTGATCGCTTTGTTGACCAGGGCTTGAAAGCTTGCACACTCATGGAGGCGCAGGTCTCGACGGAGCTCAGGGCTCAAACCCTTACGGAATCTTGCTTGCTTCTTGGCGTCAGTAGACACCTCCTCTGTTGCATAGCGGGCGAGGTTACCGAACTCGCGGCTATAGGCATCCACAAACAACTTGCCCTGAGTGAAGGCACAGAACTCCTCTCTCTTTCTGTCCATCAGGCCCTCTGGAATATGGTGCAGACGAAAAGCTGCACTGAAGTCTGCCCATGTGGCCACTGGTTCAGCGGGACGCATAGCTTCAAAATTCTCCCACCACAGATTGGCGGGTCCCTCCAGGAAATACGCCGCAAAGGTCACCTTGTCGGCCTCAGACACATTCGCAGAGCGAATCTTGCGTGAAATGCTGCACAGCCAGTCATCAGCGTCGAGGGGATCGACGGAATGATGAAACGTTGGAGGGTTCAGCTTCACAAAGTCATTGAGGGACACTGCAGCATTCCTAGGCTGTCGAGCCGTATTCTGCTCAATACGCTCTAGCAGTCGGTTGGTCTCCCTTTTGTTTCTTTCTGCCTCAAGCATCACTTCTACCAGAGAAGGTGGGTGAGGCAGGTCTTCCTGCGACGCTTGACTACCCTCACCTTGCTCATGAGCAGGGGCACGGTTCAACCTGGTGAACACCATCCTGACAAACAAACTCATAGCTTAGACCAATATCATATCAATACTAACTATGGATTAAGAATGTACTGAACACACGGAATGCGGAAATGAATATCCGAACAACATGGTAACAAGCAACTGCTATATATACACCATGGTTCATACACACCCTTACATAGTTCAGTACAAACTTACTCGAAGAGCAAACTACTGAAATGGTGGAACTACTCATCAGAGGCTTACAAGCTTCCTATACATTATTTATCTAGGCCTCCGGAATTCGTTTCACATTACTACCATACTCCACAAGTCACGCAGGACTGTGAACATACGGCTACTACCATACTATCCTTCCGCTCATAGCTCAGGCATCCGCATAGAACATCTCATAGAGGTTACCTCCATGACCCGGAAGCTCAACCTGCGGATCAGGGAACACTCTAGCCTGAGATCCCTGGGATCCATAAGGACACGGATGATGCCTTGGTCCCCTGACTGGTGGTAAGAGGGGTCCTCGAAGAGGTGTGACTCCTCCTATAGCTGGCCAGTCAACGTGGGCCGGAAGATGGGTCCTAACAGGGTTCAGCATCTCCATCTCTCCATACCCTGTCTGGACTACCGGTGCCAGCTGCGTCAAAGCTGTCCACAGACGGGCACGGGTAGCGTAAAGCTCCATGCGGAGAGCACGAGCATCCTTGTCTCTGTTCTCTAGCATCTCAACAGTGGACTGCAGAAGTGGGTCCTCCATAGAGGAATCAAAATAGACTCCACTGAGGTATCCCTCTTCGCCAGACTGAGAGGCCGGAACATAGCAGAACTCTGAATTCTGCAGCAGTGCATGTCTCGCTCTCATAATAGTCAGCATTGAGTAGGCAGCATCTTGTACTGCCATGTCAACAGTGACTCCCAACCTATAGGACCAATGGATTGGCTTCTCCGCTCCAGGGTAGTCTGGAAATACCCTAACAGTGCAAATGTACTGGCTCTGGTTGAAGTCTCGGTACTGTTCCTCCACTGTGTACTCGGGGTACCAGCGGTAACCGCACACCGACATCACCCTGACCAGCATGGCCGTATGACCCGGTACATCAATGCACCTGGTCAAACGTACCACCTGACGAGAAGGACGGCCAGGCATCTGTAAATAGAGAGTAATGCAAAAGCATTAGAGCTCTGAATGCAAAATTGGGCAGCATAACGGCTGTAATTGCTCAAAAACAAATTTGAGACAACCCAAAATGGAATAACGTAACCACTCAACTATCAAGTTCAATTCTCTGGTCACCAAACTTACTTCCTGCTTCCTAGGAATAAAAGAAACCCAATATCTCTCGACCCGTAGTCCTATAATCTACCGATCAAAAATCCGAGCCTAGGAGAAGATGAGTAACCTAGTCCTTAATTCCCGCAGAAAAGACGAGGATGACCAGAATAGAATATCTTGAGAAGAGAACAAGAGTGTTACGTTCCCTTCCACAAACAATTCCCTTATATATAACTAAAGCAATTCTAGACTCAACTTCGACCAGTTTGGCTTAGTAATCCTACAGTCAGTCAGGCTCTGATACCAACGCTGTCGGGACCCCGATCCTAAGCCATAGGAATCCAGCCTGTAACACATCGCATCCCTTTGTGGTCTCACGCACGGTTAACTCCACGGCTGCAGCCTTACCTTAGCCGGGACCGTTTGCGTCTTTTGACTCACGTATGCGATAGTGTCGCTAGCATTCCAATGTCAAAGAACCCGGATCGACATGTCTAGTCATAAACCAAAGTGGCAGTTCCGCACAAGGACAGGCATACATGACCCAACAAAGCAGTTGTCGGTCATCAACGAACGTAGACGAGTCGTAGCAAGATAAAAGGACTCCATTACGTCGCGTGACATTTCCCCAAAGGGGACAGACACAGCAGCTAAGAAGGACACATGCCGGTCAACCAATGTGTCCGGAGCAGTAGCGAACTACCAAGGCTCGTTGGATCACAAAGGGGCATTTCCTTGTAAGGAGTGCTACTAAAGTTCACGACTAGGTATTCGAACCCCATACATATCAAGTAAGACACACGTACGCATGGCATACCGATATGTATAGATACATCGATGGCATAACAACATAACCATAAACATACATGCTTTATTTAAGAGGCTCGGAAGAGCCACACACATATTATTACACATTAAGGGTCTCACGACCCATAATATCAGTCACACAATACAAGCCAGCGGAAGAGTTATAAACTGTCTGGGTACAGACAGAGCAACTAGAAGGCACATGGCCTGACTATACTACAGAGCCGACGTAGGGCCAGATCGTAGCTGGGACACCAGCTACTCGTCGTCGTCGATGTCTACGAAGAACCCTCCATTAGGGTCATTAGCAACCTCTGCAACATTTATTAAGCAAATATGAGTACGAAGGTACTCAGCAAGACTTTAGGATGACTAACTACTCATGCAAGGTATCAAGAAGGTATGGTGGGGTTTCATGCGGAAAGCCAGCATTTGACTCGTGGCTAGACAACTTGCTTTTTGAAATTAGTTTTGACAACTTGATTTCTCGCACACGAGTCCACTAACACCACAACAATACACTATCGTGGAATCATTCCGTCTCCATACGGAAATGCCGTCCACGACACTCACGCTTATCTTGACAATTTTATGAGTAGCCATTGAAGTTATCTATGAACAACATATGTCTCCAAGTAGTCCATATCCGCGGACGCGGCTATTCGAATAGATCATAACCCTGCAGGGGTGTACTTCGTCACACACGCTCCCGCCACTTATCGCCATGTGCATGTCATGCACCTCGGCAACCTTCAAGCGGAAGCCCAGCGAGGGAGTCGGCCACGACCGTTAACCACACTAGTACCTAGTCCAGGTTTATCGCCTATCTGAGAGTAACCCGTACGGAAGTCCGGTCGAGGTTTCCGCCACGGCCTCAAACGATGTGCGCAGGGTTCCCAAGCCCACCATCCGGGTGCCACTTGGTACACCGTGCCACTGCCTACCGCATCACGGTCCACCTCTCAGGTCAGCACCATGCACGGCCTCCAGCATTACTATAAACACCAGAAACTACTTGCAACTCCTGGACCGAGTACTACGCGATTAATAGGCCGAGCGGGGTCATATTTCAGGGCCCAGCATGTGGTAGTATCTAGTCTTGGATTACATACACGGAACTCAGTTCCTAAGGACGGTTCCAATGAAACAACCCGCCATGTACTCCTACACAGCCTTTCACCGGTACCTTTACCAAATCAAGTTCAACACACGACCTTTGCTCACCGAACACATTCCACATTTCTGTTCATCTCCCAGATGACAGACCATACACAACTCTAAGCATAGCATGCATAGCAGGATAAGGCACATCATAGCTCAAGCAACTACCAGGTATGCTAGGTTGCAAGGTTTGGCTATTTACTGTGACAAGGTTAAGTCATGCAAAGGAAGTGGGTCCAACTATCGTGGCAAAAGCAGTTGACGCATTTGATCCTAATGCAATAAATAGGTGCAGGAGCAAGAACATAGGTGTTATCGGGATGATCAAAAGGGTTGCTTGCCTTGTTGCTCAGAGGAGGAACGATATCCGTCAGACGGATATTCGGTGGAATCCGGGGGTGCGGGGCCTACCGAAATGAATGGCAACATTCAATAACAATCATATGCAATCAAAATGATGCATGAGCATGGCATGAGAATGCAAAGTGATAAGTTATTATAATCAAGATGTTTTAGGTTTAGAGTTGATTTGAGTCACACTCGAATAGAAATTCAAACGGGTATTCTCAGATACCGGTTTAATTGATTCGACCTGATGCTCAGATCAACTTAATGTTAACATGCATGAAATGTCATGTTATGGTACTGATTTATCTCTAGGGCAGTGCGTGATCATTGTATTTATAATGAAATTTGGATATTTTTGCAAATTCCATTTATAAAGTGATTAAAAGAATTTAATTATTCCTTATTTCACAATTTAGGGTTCTGTAACTTTTTCAAACATAGTTGAAAATAGCCTAATCAGAATCCTTGAATTTTTCTGATACTTTTTCATATATAAATTATTTTCATTGGAGTTACAGATTAATTTCTATGTTTTTTGCAATTTTTAGCAATTTCCTGAATTATTTTTATACTGGAAATTCCACTTATTGCATCAGGCTGACGTCAGCAGGTCAGCCGACCTGTTCAGGTCAAACCTGCCAGGGGGGCCCCACTGGTAAGCCTCTCTGGGGCTAATCCCGCGCTGACCAGCCCCTAATTGGGGTTTGACCAGGCGTGGGGCCCTCTGTCAGCGACTGAGGGGAGGGCGATTACGCCCTAATGGTCGGCCACGTCGACGGCCACCGGAGGGTGGTCGCCGGCGACCAAACCCGCGGTGGAGGGCTCGCCGGAGGCGATCTAGACGGCGCTGCACAGCACGAAAACGCACGCGGTTGGCAGCTACAGCAAGCTCGCGAAGTGGCCGATCTGGCAGGACCAACTGGGGAGGCTAGGGTCGCCGGAAGAGGCGTCGGCGACGAGCCGGAGCGGCGGTCGAAGCTCGGGCGGCGTCGGGGGCTTTGAAACAGGGGGATCCGCGCTTAGTTCTTAGCTGCTACGACATCTACGCGTCGTCCTGGAGCTTCTGGTGCTCTCGGGAGGACGAGCTGGACATCGGAGGGCTACCGGCGACGAGCGGCAGTGGCGGTGCTCGTCGGGCTCCGGTGAAACTAGGGCTAGAGGAGGGGATCGACGGGGAAAACTTAGGGAAAACCACCGCATGCTCACAAGGAGTGCAGAGAAGAGCTCAGATAGCTCGGGGAAGGCCTGGGGGCGATGAATCGACGGGAGAGGTCCGGCGGCCGGAGGAGGAAGACGACGGTGTTGCGGGTGTTGCAGGGCTCGAGGAGGCTTCGGCTTCTGCAGAGACGACCAGGGCGACGAGGCGGAGCTAATGGCGTGCTCGGGGAGGGGTTCCTATGGCCAGGGGCACGGCCAGCTCGAGCTCGAGCTCGGCTCTAATGGCGGCAGCAGGGAGAAGGAGGGGATCCGGGAGGAGGGGAAGAACCGAGGCGGGGAATGGATAGGGGAAGCTCTGGGGAGCTTATCCCCGCCGTCGCCAGCGCGAACCAGCGGCCAGGCAGGCATGCAGGTGCGTGGCCGCGCCGGAGGAGGCGGCGGCCACCTCCTGCTTCCTACTGGCGCGAGGGAGGGGACAAGCGGCGAGATGGGCTGGGCGTGGCTTGGGCGACACGTAAGACTTTTTCCCATTTTCTCTTTTTTTTGTTTTTCTATTTTGCTATTTATTGCTTTGCTAATTATTTCAGCTCCAAAACAAAAAGTAAAAACTATTTTTGACCTCCTGAAATATTTGTTATAATATCCCCACTCATTTCCAAGACTTTCAACATTTTTGGAAAATTATAGTTTCTGATTTCAAATTTTAAATTTGAAACCAGTGGCTTTTGCAATTATTTAAAATGCTTACAGTGTCAAGAAAATAGTTTTCTCCAATGCTCATTTACTTTCATGATTTATCATAAAGTTTGAACATTTCTTGAGGCCATTTTGGGTTCATTGATTTTGAACTAGTTGAAATTTCCTTTAATTGAAATGGTGGCTAGGGTTTTGAGTTTTTCCTTTGCCACTTTGTTGTTTTTGTTGAAACTTCTTGGATGCAAATGCAAAGAAGACATGAGCACAATGCTATCTTGCTTAAGGGTTAGGGATGTGACAATAAGGTTCTCATTCAAATGCCATAAAAGGCTACACAGAGAACTACCGGCAGAGTTTTCTCCTATAGGATCCCTAGCATAAGAACTTGTTCCATAAATTCAAAAATAAAATACCAAGTGAAAACATGAAACTACATCATTTCCACAACATAATTTACATATGGTTTTCCCTTTCGGGAACCCCCGAAGGGTTTACACAAGGATAAAGAAATTACCTTCTAACTACCTTCGCGAGATTACAAATGCTCTAAATATTGTAGCTCTTTATTACACGATGAGGAAGTACTACTACTACTACTACTACTACTACTGAGCAAAGAGCTTGCTAGCTGAGTTGCAACTGTGTGCTCTATCTGTGGCTGGTTCTTCTCCGTCTGGTGTACCTCTTCGCAGCAAGGCTCCTCCTTTTATAGGCAAGAGAGCACCTCTTGGATGGCTTCCGGGAGAAGGCTCCTCTATTATTTCCTCCTTCTTTCTCCTTGTCCATCATGCACCTAGTTTTTAGGCCTTCTAGGCTTTATAGGCTTTGTAGCCATTATAGCCCTTCTTTCTAGGGTATTGAGTGCATGTTGGAGAGGTTTGCACGCCGTGTCTTGGCTACCAATGGAGGTGGCATTTTCTTCTTTTTTGATTTTCTTCTTCGTCATGATTTTGTCTTGGACTTTAATCTTCAGGAATATTACAATCTTTGGATATGCATGTGCCCGTACACTGCCTGCTGATATGTGTATGCGGGCATACTTGACTGGAAACATGCACATGTGTGTGCATTGGCTATTGATATGCGTACGCATACATGCTGCATTTTTTTAGGGGGGGTCATCCCAGACCGAACACAATAGAAGATACACACATAATATTAAGTGTTACATAGCATGAGAGGATCATTTTTGGTACATCACACACAAGACTAAATACTAAGGACTTAAATAGTGACTGTTCAACAAGCATTGCCACTAGAAACTGCATCAACTTTTGGTATTTGATGGTACACAACAGAAAAGCTATAGCCTTTTTTTAGAAAAGGAGGCCTAGCCCCGGCCTCTGCATCAAGCGATGCATGCAGCCATATATTAAAGTAAATCAAATCTCCACAAAGTACAAATATGTCGAAAGCAACAAAGTGCTAAAATAAGAGATACATGGCGAACAACGTGCCCAAGCCAGAGGAGACTAAAAGATCTAGATGCCTAAACACCTATCCTATTAATATGACGCCATCCAAACCGGTTGAAGATACCCTGTGCTACCATCTCCCAACGGACACACCCAGTAACCATAGGCTCCTTGGCTGCCACAGGAGTTAGTAACGACCATGTGCGGATCAGTGCGGTAGTTCTGAAGATAACCTGCAGAAAGTGAATATCACGTAGTTTGTTAAAAACCAAATCATTTCTGCTGTTCCATAAAGCCCATAAAAGAGCACATGCTCCGACACGAATAGATTTGGCCAATTGAACATCAACTCCCTGTAACCGTTCCAAATAACGAGTTCAAATTAACAGGAGGAGGGATGTTAAAAGTAATATGAATCGAGCGTCAAACAAGTTTAGCCATAGGACAATCGAGAAAGAGGTGTTGAATACTCTCTACCCTTGGACAAAAGCTGCATCTGGGGCTACCCTTCCAATTTCGCTTGGCCAGATTATCCTTTGTTAAAATAACTCCCTTGTGTACAAACCACAAGAAAACTTTAATTCTAAGAGGCACTCTGACCTTCCAAATATGTTGGGTTTTTGGAATAGGTACCGAATCAATGAGATCAAAATACATGGATTTAACCGTAAACATCCCATTTGATGTTAAACTCCAAGAAATTCGATCAATCCTGTCAGAAAGATTAACCTCCATTAACCTTCTAACCAGATGCAACCAGGAGACCCATCTATCACCAATTAAAGATCTACAGAATTGAATATTAAGGGGTATCTCACGAAATACTGCCGCAACGAACACTTGTCGGCGTTGGGAAATATGGTACAACCGCGGGTATTGAAGAGCTAAAGGCGAATCTCCTAGCCAAGAATCTTTCCAGAATCTAGTCAATTCACCATTACCAATGATAAACCTCGTTCTGTTGAAGAAAGAGTTTTTCACCCGCATCAGACCCTTCCAGAACGGCAAGTCTAGTGGTCTAGCCGTAACCTGAGATAAAGATTTGGAGTGAAGGTACTTGTTCGTCAGAATTTGTACCCACATCCCTTCGGATTCCATAGATAATCAAAACAACCACTTGCTGAGAAGACATCTATTTTTGGTCTCCAAATTTTCGATTCCTAAACCTCCTTGTTCTTTAGGTCGACAGATAATATCCCAATTAGCCATCCTATACTTAGTTGTAACCTCATCACTTTGCCAGAAAAAATGGGACCGATTGAAATCCAATCTTTTTCGCACCCCCACAGGTACCTCAAAAAAAGATAGGAGAAACATAGGCATGCTTGTTAATACTGAATTGACAAGCACTAACCTACCTCTGTAAGAAAGGAGCTTACCTTTCCAACTACTAAGTTTCTTTTCAAACCGTTCCTCAATACATTTCCACTCAACATTGGAAAGTTTACGGTGATGGATGGGAATTCCTAAGTACGTAAAAGGTAAATCCCCAGCTACACACCCAAACAGCTGGTTATAAATATGTTGTTGTTTTTTGGCTTCACCAAAACAAAACAACTCACTTTTATTGAAATTTGTCTTCAATCCAGATAACTGCTCAAAAAGGCAAAGGATGAGCTTAAGATTTCTAGCTTTCACTAGATCATGCTCCATAAAGAGAATAGTATCATCGGCATATTGTAAGATAGAAACACCCACCATCTACCAGATGCGGGACTAGTCCACCTACAAGATCTTTTCATTTGTTCTCTTAATCATAAGAGCCAACATATCCGCAACAATATTGAAAATAATAGGGGACATCAGATCCCCTTGTCTGAGCCCCTTAAGTGTCTGGAAAAAGTGACCAATGTCATCATTAACCTTAATCTCGACACTCCCTCTTCTAATAAAGGAGTCTACATGCTTTCTCCAAAGCTCATCGAACCCCTTCATCCGCAAAGTTTGTTGTAAAAAGGACCATTTCACTTTATCATAAGCCTTTTCGAAATCCACTTTGAAGATCACCCCATTAAGTATCTTTGAGTGAATTTCATGCAAAGTCTCATGAAGAACCACTACCCCTTCAAGAATATTACGCCCGGGCATGAATGCTGTTTGTGAAGATTGCACTACTGAATGTGCCATCTTAGTTAGTCTATCCGTTCCCACCTTTGTGAAAATTTTGAAACTAACATTAAGCAAACAGATAGGGCGAAATTGCTCAATGCGGGTCGCCCCTTCCTTCTTTGGTATCAACGTTATGGTACCAAAATTCAGATGGAAGAGCTGTAGGTTACCGACAAACAGATCAACAAACAATGCCATAAGATCCACTTTGATGATATGCCAACATTTTTTGTAAAACTCCGCCGGAAACCCATCAGGACCAGGGGCTTTGTCACTCTTCATTCCTCCAATCGCGTCTAGCACCTCTTTCTCCATAAAAGGAGCAGATAAAGACTCATTATCGGCCTCTCCGACTTGAGGTATATCTGCCACCTGGTGCTCATCCATAGTCACAAAACTATCATGAGGAGCACCGAAAAGGTGTTTATAATAGTTTGAGACATACAATTTTAAGTTCTCATGCCCTACAATTGTACCCTCATCCTGCTCAAGTTGCACGATCCTTTTCTTCCTATGCTTGCCATTTGCTACTAAGTGAAAAAACTTAGTGTTATTATCCCCGAGCACGATGGCCCTAACTTTGGCTCTATCCGCCCACTTCATTTCCTCCTCTCTAAGGAGTACACAAAGTATTTGTTCAGCCTCAAACCTCTTACGTCGTTCGTACTCGTCAAGCAGAGAGGACTCAGCCTTTCGATCAAGCTCATCTATATAATTAATGAGCCTCTCCCGCTCATCTTTATAAGTCCCCGAAACATTCTTAGCCCAACCACGAATGTATTGTCTAAGATGTCTTATTTTATTTTGCCAGCGTTCCACATTGGATGATCCACCCAAGTTCCTATTCCATTCCCTGGCAATCATGTCCATGAAGCCCTCCCTTAAAAACCAACTAGACTCGAAAGAGAAACCGTCTCTATTACCCATGTGCGTAGCATCCCCCGTATCCAACAGAAGGGGTGTATGATCCGATATCGCCCGTTGAAGAGCACGCACGGTAACCAGAGGGAATTTCTGTTCCCAATCAATACTGGTAAGAACTCTATCCAACTTTTCAAAAGTTTGATTAGGTAAGGAATTCGCCCATGTGAAATTCTGTCCCGAGAGTTCGATCTCCCTCAGGTCAAGGCTCTTAATAATAGTATTGAACAAAAACGGCCATCTACCATCAAAATTGTCATTGTTCTTTTCGTGAGCCCATCTAATGATATTGAAATCACCCCCTATCAATAGTGGCAATTTCCCATCGCAGATTCGAACTAAATCCGCCAGGAAATCAGATTTAAGTTCAGGTTGAGCAGCCCCGTAAATTCCTACAAGAGCCCACCGAAAACCACCCCTTTTGGATGAAATTCTAAATTTAACCGCAAAATCACCAAACACAACTTCCCTAACCTGAAGTGTGTCACATCTGACGCCAAGTAAGATCCCCCTGGATCTTCCTCTTGGAGGGAGACAATGCCAATCAAAATCGACCCCCGCCGATAAAGAACTTAAGAACTGAGATGTGAACTTATCTCGCCCTGTCTCCATAATGGCAATAAAGTCCAGCTGATGCTCCAACGTGGCGTCAGCAAGGAATCTGGTTTTAGCCAAGTCACGCACACCTCTGCTATTCCAAAATATTCCTCTCATCTTTTGTCATAGAATTTCTTGGCAGTCTTAAAACGAGCACTCCTACGAACTGCAGAAACCGGATAAACTCTTCGTTTCCACGTTCGCTTCATTTTCTCCCCGAGCCTCTGGTACGTATAACCAGGAATATGTGGCTCGGTTTGACGCGCATGCTCGGCATCTAAACTAACATCGAGATAAGAACCCTCTCCCACCTTAGGCTCATCTAAGGGAAGCAGATTCTCACATAGAGAATTGAGCCCCCCTAGGTCATTAATGTTAGCATCTGTCATCGGTTTAACAACAGCCAAATTCCGAACAATATCAAGAGCCCTATCTACCTCTAAATCTAGTAGATCATTAATTGATTTCGAAACTTCAGCATTTTGAATTGCCGAGAGATACCCCGATAGCAGTGGCCTTATCAATAATATCATGCGGGGGAAATGCAGAATAGAATGCTCTAAATTAACAGACATACCTGTTGATGATTGTGCTTTCCTCAATTTTGCAGCACGCATCGCATGACCCAACTACAGGTCATCCGCGTCTGGCTGCTCCTGAATCCACTGACTAGCCCTCCTATCCAAAGCCATAGGATCTGGAATACCACCAAACTATATGATAGCATCCTCAGAGACGGAGCGCACCTCCGAGTGACCTCCCCCAGTAGCCAGCATCTCCGCCACCGGAGTCTCTGGAGGAACAGCAGCACGCCCCTCAGCCACCGGACTCAAAGGAGGGACCACTGTGTCCCCCTCCACACTCCCGAAGCACGGCAAAAACATCTGTGTCTTAGCCTACTCATCCCTAATCTTATTCAGATAGCAATCCAAGGAAATCGCCGGTAGTCCCTCAACCAGCGAATAGGGTTGCAGCGAGGCAGAAGCTAGTTGTTTCCCCGGGAAGGACAGTTTCGCCTGCCTCCGAAGATCACCCTGGTCCATTAGCAAAGCTCGAGCAACCAGCCTGGCCGGCGCCGATGCTGGTTCGAACGAACCAAAGCGCAGCTGCACCCCTGGAGCCGACACTGCACCGCCAGGAGCCGAACCACCCTTATCCATCTTCGGCTCTAAGGCAGCAGAAGCAGGAGTGACATCCGGCATGGAGGGAGGCTTCTTGTCTGCCTCCTTAGCACCCGACTCGCCATCCCTATCTGGCATGTCAACATCAGGATCCACCGCGCCATCGCCGAACAGCGTTGGACTCTCGACCTTAAGACGGAGAGTATACCTCCTACCCTCAAATATCCGGAGTACCTCATCCGGGATCAGCCCACTATCTATGACGTTAGCAAACACGTGTGCAGCTCCGTTAGCACGCCTGAATGCCATGTCAACTTTCTCGGTTTTACCTATTAGGGATCCGAAACTCCAAGCAACCAAGAAATCATTCACCGCCTTAGAAGGAGCTCCATAAAATCTAACCCAAATCTGATCAAGAGGAACCCCCTGAGGCTCATCTCCTTTCCACACATCGAACTCCAGGATACAGCACGTGCTAGGCACTCTACACATGCCAAATTTGAGCAACCGTGCTAAATCATCTTTGGAAGGAAACACCACCTTGAAGACATTCTCCAAAATCGCAATAGGCTCCCAACGAAAAGTTGAAGACACAAGATCTCGAAGTTGTTGCACCACCTGGTCAACCGTCATCTTCCCACTAGCAACAGTGACCTTACCAGTAAGAGCCACATCTGGCACATGAACAGTTGTTGTCAAAGTTGGAGACTCAAAAAACATTAGCTCCTCGGAACACACCCCATAGATGGCCATAACGGGCATTGGACCCGTCATAAGCGGACACAAAGAAGATCCATGTACGGGCTTGAGGCAGAACTCACAGAGAACAGCCGAGCATTCAGACACAAAATGACCGTTCTCTCCACAACGATAACAAGTCATTTTTTCCTTCTTTCGCGCCCATTTAGTTGGTCTATCACCCCCCTCCAGCTTGGTAGAATTGTTACCTTTGTCCACAGCAACACCATCAACCGCAATACCCTTTGATGGAGGGAGGGAGATGGTAGGCACCTCGGGCTGCACCTGCCCTAGCGCACCAACAGCTCCGTTGTCTGACTCCAGCTGCACCGGGGGACGCGGGTTCCTGCCACCCCCTCGGCCTCCCCACTTCTTCCGGTAACCACCTCTCTTAGGGCCAGCCGGCCCCGACACAAACTTCCCGGGAGGCCTCGAGAAATCCTGATTGGCCTGCCAAGCATAGCCCCGGCCACCTCCAAACGATGATGAGCCTCGGTGCTGACCATTGCCGTAAGCGTTCACCCCATCATCGCCCCAGCGCCCTCGCGGCTGCATGCGGTTATAGTCATCCCCAGCCATCGCTCCCGCCGCCACAGGAGGGACTGTCGGCTTGGCAGCAGCCTTCGCTCCTGCCGCCACAGTAGCCCGAGCAGGAGGACGGGAGCCCTGTCCGCTCGCCTTTCCCGTCCCTAGGATCAACCCCTTATTCGCCGACGCAACAGGTTGGGTCGATGAAGGTCGCGACAGGGGCACCCCTCTCCCAGCCATGACTGTCGATTGGAAAGCAGGGACGCGAGGCGCTCGCCCTTGTCCCAACTTTGGAAATCCAGCCCGAGCAACCCTAGCAAACGAGAACGATGCACCCTGATCGAACTCCTCCTGGCAAAAAGGCAGCCCACCGAGAGGCCAAATCACCCCAGACTGGGCCAAATACCCAGCCTGCGTGTCCTCCTTCGAAGAGTCAGCGAAACCAAGCCCATCAGCCGACAAAACGACACTCAAAAAACTTGCCCTGTGATCGCGCCTTGCCTGCGCCAACGCCGCCTTCTCTGACGCACGACGAACCGGATCCTTCGGCTTGATCTTATGCTTGTTCATAGCACCCTCGGGCCAACAACGAGGTTTGAAAAAATCGGACAAAGAAATTGGAGGTCGACAAACCTTAGGTAACGGCCCAATCCATGGTTTCTGCCGCGGTGTCTCCTTCTTCTTCCTCGGCATGGGAACAACTCGCTGCAGCTTGCAGTCCAACAACACCTCCAGCGACGGTGCCGGGGTGCTCGGAGACGGTATTACCGGAGACCGCAATGCCATCGGTTCGTCGTCAAGATCGACATCTGAATCTTCATCATGCTCAGCAAGCACCCAAAACCTTCCACCGAAACGAGAAGGACTCGAGCGATTACATACCTTATCACACGAAATCCTCGAATCAGAAGGTTCTAGAAAGAGCACTCGAAATCCGTCAATCTCAATCGAAAGCCCGATCCTAGGCACTTCATCAGCAGACAGATATGACCCTGCCAGAATGTCGCCCTCCGCATCCCTAACAATCGCCCAACCTGACGCAAGGTGTAGAACAAGAGAACCATCTTGGTCATCCCTCGCGCCGTCAGATAACAACCTGAATCTAACTCCCCATCGTCGATGCCCGCCTGCAGAAAAGTCACCAAAGGAATCAGATTCACAATGTTGAATCACCTGGATCTCACTGGGATAGATCTCCTCTCGAGGTGCCCCGCCATCACGATGGGCATCGCCGATCTCATCTCGGAGAGTCCCGCCGCGTGCATGGTCGTCGGTGTCCTCTGCGATCCCCTCGTCAGCCGCCTCGGTCACCGCTTGGGTAGTCGCCCCGGTAGTCGCCTGGGAAGTCGCCTCTCCCATCCTCTCCCCTCAGAACCAAAAAAAACTTGCCTCCATCTTTTCTTTGTGGTCGTGAGTTTGATGCTTCAACTCGTCTTTTTTTGGAGTTTTACTTATGCCTTACAAACACAAGTCGTTTCGGTGCATGGGTCTTTTACTACATGTAGTTTCACATACATATATAAATTGGTACGACTGTAGGTAAAGGAGTAATGTGTGATTCTTTCAAATATTTTTGCCTTTAATTTTTGAACATTTCAATAAACATATATTTCGAATTTGGAACATTTTGTAAAATGCATCCTTTTGAAAATATGGAACAACTTATGAAAACACAAACATTTTTATAAAAGTGGGAACATTTTTTGAGTTAAAAAATCACAGCAAGAACAAAAAAAATAATGTTCAGAACAGGATTTACGAGAAATTTTGAAATTGAAATTTTCTTAAACTTCTGAATTTATGAGAAAACTAAAACTAAAAATAAACTTGGAAGGCAAAAAATAAAAAATAAACAAGAGAGAAGAAAAGAAAGAACTCAAATGAAAATGGAAGGAGAAGACAAAATAAGGAAAATGGGACGGCCCAGTTTCGGGCGTAGTCTGCGAAAGTCCGCTTGTTTGCCGCCATGTACCATCACACAAACGCATAAAATTTTAGTACCATCTCGAATAGAAAAGATATATTTTTACAAGTGAACGGATGAAAAGAATCAGAAAAACACACCTTGTTTTATTAGTTGGTAGTAAGTATTGAAAGTGTGTTATATCGACTAGAGGGGGGTGAATAGACGATTTTTACAAATTCGTCATTCAGGAAATTCCTAGTGCAGAAACTCCTCAATCACGAACTCAGTGCAGCGAAATAAGTACTCAAACAGATGTGCAAATACAACTCTAGCTTAGTCGTTAGAGTGAAGTGAAACGTTCAGGTTGCACACGTCGTGTGATCAGGATAAGCAGGTGATGAATAACTTAAGTGAAGAATTTGAGTTGAGGATTAGAGAAAGTCTAGAGTCAAATTCTTCAAACTATAAAGATCAAAGTCATCAACATGCAATTGAGAAAATGAAAGAGTTGATGAATTAGAACCCGTTGCTCGATGAAGATAATGATTTGATGACCCAGTTCCAACTGTTATGACACTCGTACGTTTGGTTTGGAGCGGCTTGGTATTTAAACCAAAGGGTACACACTCCCGGGACACACAATCCCTACCGTATTCTCCTTGAGCTAAGGACACACAGTCCTCGCCAACCCTCGTGGTAAGTCTTCAGGGTAGACTTCCAAACCCTCACAAACTCGGTCACCTGACGATCCATAATTGACTGTTGGGTGCTCTAGACCATTGACGCCTAACCATCTGGAGGATGCATAGTCCTCAAAGGTAACAAGCGTTGGTTCCACACACGAACAATCTCTTCAGTGATGCTCAATCACTTTGGGTTTTGGTTTTGGTTTGGGTGTTTAGGGTTTTCCTCACTTGATGATTTTTGCTCAAAGTACTCGAGGATGGGGTTTCTCTAAATGACAAGTGTTAGTTTCTCTCGGAGTAGCCAACCAACTAGTGGTTGTGGGGGGCGGCTATTTATAGCCTGGAAGCAATCCCGACATGAAATGACATTAATGCCCCAATGATATAACCGTTTGGTGGATAAGGTTGGGGACAACTTGCACGCAGCACGACAACGGTCGAAATCTTTCAACTATGAAAGTCCTCGTGTCTCTCATGTTCCTCACTGATAGGCAGTTCGCACTGGCGAAATTCTAACTCCTCAATTAGTACAATTTCTTCATAGACCGGAAATATTCTGTCTTAGTCACTGAAGACTTTGGCTAATCTATGAGCGATTTTCAAATGCTTCACTCGAGGGATTAGGTATTTTTAGGCTTTGAGATGAGCATCATGAGGAAAATTTTCCTTGGTATTACCTCAACCCCCTTTAACAGTGCATTGTTCCTATAACTCAAGAAAGACGTAAACGAAATAGAAAGAGTAAATCTTCAAACTTCAATGTCTTCATAGCATTTTCTTCGGGATACACCAAATTCCTCATTTTCAAAGTCTTCATGAGGAATAGCAATGTCTTCACTATCAAAGTCTTCAAGGAATTACCAAAGTCTTCACCCGACGACATACATTTTTAGGGGTTGATATTCGAATAACTCAAACTCCTCAGTGACTTATTAGTCTCTCAACCTATAAGTCTTCAATCCACCAAAATCACTAAGGGGCACTAGATGCACTTACAATCTCCCCCTTTTTGGTAGTTGATGATAAATAGGTTAAGTTTTCAACAAGGATAAAGATATGAAGTGTAAGTACACAATTTGAGGAATTTGAAAACAAGATATAGAGAAACTCCCACTAATAATGTGCATATTTGAGGAATTTGCTTTTGACTGCAAATGCACATTGAGGATTAATACCATGGAGATCTCCCCCCATATCTTGTAATTCATACACACATTTAACATATAATATGAGGAATTTGAAATGCATGATGAAAAATGGTGTCTAACGAATTTCAGCACGCATTTATTTAATCAACTTGAGGAATAAGCATGCGAGGAAAAATGTTCAAAAGTGACACACCACCATCGGGCGTAAGTTACAACTCATTACAACAAAAACTTCAAAAGAACAAGAGCTGTAACTTAACAAAGTTTATAATAGACCATAAAGTAGACCCGCTTGAAGACTAACTCAGATTTCTCCTCCTTTGTCATCGAGTGACAAAAAGGGACTAGAACTGAGGACTAACGCCCCTGAAGAATATCAACTTGTTGATGAAGGAGGAGCGCCAGCATTCTTGGGGTCATTCTCCCTGGTTGGACCATCAGTTGTGTCACCAAGATCTTCATCTTCATCAGCAGAGCGAAATGAGGAATATGAACTATCCACTAGATCAGAAACCGGGATCTTCTTGAATTTCTTCTTTGGCCGCCATGACCAGTCGAAGTCTTGCTCGAACTCCATGTCTGCTACTTATTAGAAGACTTGAGGTGTGACAATATGGCCCAAGTGTTATCAAGTACTTCGTGGAGATAGTGGTGGTTTTTCTTCACAGCATTCTGCGTTGCATTGAGGGTTTTCACAATGGAACCAAACTGACACTTAATCCACTTATGGTTTCGATCAACTTTCTGATGAAGACCGAGGAGAAGCTCTCGGTCAGTCATCACTCATGGGTTAGTTGGGCTTGGAGATTTTGCCTCACCATCATACTTGTGTGATGCAGTGTCATAGTTGCTAGAATATGATGCAGCCTTACGAAATTGGCCATCCAGTGGCCGAGATCCTTCATCTACCACAGATTTTCCTTTGCCTTCAATCATTTCAAATGATTTCTTGAGGACTTCAAGAGGAGCCAAGTAAGTGAGGTGATTCAGATAATCAGCCTGATGGTGTATTGAGGATCTGGTCCTCATGAATCTCATAATCCATGGCTCATATATCTTCAGCTCGAATGGTGACAAGGCATTTGTGGCCAAAGTCCTCATGAAGAAATCATGAAGATTCATTGGGATTCCATGAATGATGTTAAAGAGCATGTCCTTCATGATCCCCACAACATCTTCTTCGGAGTCTTGACCTTTGATAGGAGTGAAGGTTTGGGCCAAGTTCTTGTAGATTGTCATGGGCACATATAGCAATTCCTTCACCAGGAATTGAGTCCTTGGGGGCTTGCCAGGAGCCAACGACAACATAATCACTTGCATCAGATGATTGGGCAGCTCTTTGTCATCATATAAACACCTTGCCCCTTCTAAGGGAATTGGAACCGGCAGAGCTCGAAGCAATTCCGTGGCTGGAGCAGTAAAATGAGTATTTTCGGTCATCTAGTCCAAGACCCAAGTGTTGATGTTTTTGGGGTCATCAGAGATGTGCAGGGTGGCATACAATTGAAGAATAAGCTCTTCATTCCAATCACAGATGTCGGTGCAGAATTGAAGTAACCTTGCATCATAAAGAACATTCAGAGCTGGGGTAAAGCATGGAATGTCTTCCATATCTCCATGAGGAATATGTCGATGGTGGAAGATCTTGTTCTTGTCTACTAGCATAGCATTTGTCCAAAACCTCTTTTGCCTGATACAAAGTTTTTCATATGGATTTGCACCAGTGAAGAAGTGATATTCATCATAGAATTGTTCCTTCTAAAACTTTGGCCTTTTGGCGTAAGGTTGACGAGGCTTTGGTTGAGATTTTGCTGAAGATTTTCATCAGCCTCAGGGATGTTAGCCACAAATACAGTTGTCCAAGGATTGGCAACATGTGGTTCAGCAACAGTTTCTTCACTTTGTGCACGTATAGTTTCTTCAACCACGTGTTCTTTAGTCTAAGGAATGTGTTGTGCCGATGTATCAGTTTCTGGTGTAGCAATTTCCTCAACTTTCTCAATTTCATCAGTTGATGCAGCTGATTCTTGCTCCAAGAAAGACTTCATCGGAGAACTTCTTTCATCAGTCCTAGTCTGAATTTATTCAGTAACTGCAGGGGACTGAGGACTTAGAAAGAGTGGTGTTGTGCTACTTCTCCAGCTTGCGTTGGTTTTTCCCTTGAAGAGGAAAGGGTGATGCAGCAAAGTAGAAGTAAGTATTTCCCTCAGTTTGAGAACCAAGGTATCTAACCAGTAGGAGTATCAAGATGAGGCACCAATGAACATGCGCAAAAACAAACAAACTTGCATCCAACGCGATAAAGGGGTTGTCAATCCCTTCACGATTATTTGCAAGGTGAGATCTGAAGGTGATAAAAGGTAAAAATAAATAAAAGTGCAGCAAAGTATTTTTGGTATTTTTGTATGTAGATCTGAATATATGATGTGTAAAATAGACCCCGGGGCCATAGTGTTCACTAGAGGCTTCTCTCATGATAGCAAGTATTACGTTGGGTGAACGAATTACTGTCGAACAATTGATAGAATCACGCAAAGTCAGGACGATATCTATGGCAATGATCATACATATAGGCATCACGTCTGAGACAAGTAGACCGATACTGTCTGCATCTACTACTATTACTCCACACATCGACCGCTATCCAGCATGCATCTAGTGTATTAAGTTCATAATAAACGGAGTAACGCCTTAAGCAAGATGACATGATGTAGAGGGATAAATTCATGCAATATGATATAAACCCCTTGATGGCAACAACACGATGCGTGCCTCGCTACCCCTTCTGTCACTAGGTGAGGACACCGCACGGTATGAACCCAAAACCAAGCACTTCTCCCATTGCAAGAATTATAGATCAAGTTGGCCAAACGAAACCCATAACTCGAACAGAATTACAAGGATACAGAATCATGCATATAAGAAATCAGAGGAGAGTCAAATAATAATCATAGATAATCTGATCATAAATCAACAATTCATCGGATCTCGACAAACACACCGCAAAAGAAAGTTACATCGGATAGATCTCCATGAAGATCATGGAGAACTTTGTATTGAAGATCCAAGAGAGAGAAGAAGCCATCTAGCTACTAGCTATGGTCCTGAAGGTCTGCGGTGAACTACTCACGCATCATCGGAGAGGTAATGGTGTTGATGAAGAAGCCCTCCGTGTCCGAATCCCCCTCCGGCAGGGCACCAGAACGGTCCCCAGATAGGATCTCGCGGAGACAAAAGCTTGCGGCGACGGAAAAGTATTTTTGTGGCTCTCTCGATCTAGGTTTCTTTTTGGGAGTTTCTGTATTTATAGGAATTTATGGCGGTGGAATTACGTCAGTTGGGCCCCCGAGGAGTCACGAGCCTTCTAGGCCCTCCGGGGGGGAGGGGTAGGGCGCGCCTACCGGGCTCGTGACTCCCTCATGGCTCTTCTGTCCTTCTTCCAAAGCTTCATGGGTCTCTTTTCGCCCAAAAAAATAATCGCAAAAGTTTTATTCCATTTGGACTCTGCTTGATATTCCTATCTGAAAAAGTTCAAAAACAAGGAAAAAATAGGAACTGGCACTAGGCTCTAGGTCAATAGGTTAGTAACAAAAATAATATAAAATAACATATTCATGCATATAAAACATCCAAAGTTGATAATATAATAGCATGGAATGATCAAAAATTATAGATACGTTGGAGACGTATCAAGCATCCCCAAGCTTAACTCTTGCTCGTCCTCGAGTAGGGAAGTGATAAAGACCGAATTTTTGATGTGGAATGCTACCTAACATATTTGTTATTTGTAACTTCTTTATTGTGGAATGTATGTTCAGATCCATAAGATTCAAAACAATAGTTTAATATTGTCCAGAAAACAATAATACTTCAAGCATACTAGCAAAGTAATCATGAACTTTTGAAATAACAAGGCCAAAGAAAGTTATCCCTACAAAATCATATAGTCTGGCTATGCTCCATCATCCCCACACAACAAATTTAAATCATGCACAACCCCGGTATTGGCCAAGTAATTGTTTTCACGCTCTTATTTTCTCAACTTTTTCAACTCTCACGCAGTACATGAGCGTGAGCCATGGATATAACACTATAGGTGGAATAGAGTGTGGTGGAGGTTGTGAGGCAAAAACGAGGAGATGGTCACATCGAATCGGTGTATCAATGGGCTATGGAGATGCCCATCAATAGATATCAATGTGAATGAGTAGGGATTGCGATGCAACGGATGCACTAGAGCTAAAAGTGTATGAAAGCTCAAAAAGAAGACTAGTGGGTGTGCATCCAACTGGCTTGCTCATGAAGACCTAGGGAAATTTTGAGGAAGCCCATCATTGGAATATACAAGCCAAGTTATATAATGAAAATTCCCACTAGTATATGAAAGTGACAAAACAAGAGACTCTCTATCATGAAGAACACGGTGCTACTTTGAAGAACACGATGCTACTTTGAAGCACAAGTATTGTCCTTTCTCTCTTTTTCTCTCATCATTTTTTTGCTTGGGCTCTTTGGCTTCTGTTTTTTTCATTTCATTTTTTTGGTGGGCATCTTTGCCCTCTTTTTTTCACATGGGACAATGCTCTAATAATGATGATCATCACACTTTTATTTACTTACAACTCAAAACTTAGAACAATAATGACTCTATATGAAATGCCTCCGGCAGTGTACCGGGATGTGCAACGATCTAGCTTAGCGTATGACGTTGAAACATCTCGCTAGCTATCTTACGATCATGCAATGGCAAAATGAAAATGACGGCACATGTCATGAGACGGAACGGTGGAAGTTGCATGGCAATATATCTCGGAATGGCTATGAAAATGCCATAATATGTAGGTATGGTGGTTGTTTTGAGGAAGGTATATGGTGGGTTTGTGCACCAGCGAAAGTTGCGCGACACTAGAGAGGCTAGCAATGGTGGAAGGTGAGAGTGCATCTATACCATGGACTCACATTAGTCATGAAGAACTCATATACTTAATGCGAAAGTCTTATTAGTAATCGAAACAAAGTGCTAAACGCATACTCCTAGGGGAAGGGTTGGTAGGTGTTAACCATCGCGCGATCCCGACCGCCACACAAAGGATGACAATCAATAAATCAATTATGCTCCGACTTCCTAACATAGCGGTTCACCATATGTGCATGCTACGGGAATCACTAACCTCAACACAAGTATTTCTAGATTCACAACACCCTACTAACATGACTCTAATACCATCGTCTCTTTGGGGACCATAAAGAGTAAACAAAATATATCTACGGAGTATAATGCAACATTTAGTCAATTTGTAACCTTTTTAGTTTGTTTGTTTTGATAAAGATCACCTCTTAGGGTTATGAGGTTCTCAAAGTTCTGATTTCAAAGCAGAGAACTGAAGTGAGAATAACATCAGGATGCAATCATATCTTAGCAGTTGTAGATAGTGTCTGACATGGTACCTCTATTGGGAAGGAAATAAGTCCATATGTCAAAATTAATTATGAGGAATCAAACTTCTCTTACTAATCAATGCACTTGAATACGAATGTTTTTATTATATACTCTTTGGATGCCTATCATATTTAGGACTAATTTCATAGCACATGCGAATTACCAAGTTACTTAGAGAGAGCGCTCTCAAAATGATATAAGTGAAGATCGAGAGTTTTTATTTCTACAAAATATGACACTGTCGTGCTCTAAAAAGATTTAAGTGAAGCACTAGAGCAAAATCATCTAGCTCAAAAGATATAAGTGAAGCTCATGGAAGCACAATTATCTAGCTTAAAAGATATAAGTGAAGCTCATGGGAGCTAAATTGCCTAGCTCAAAAGATATAAGTGAAGCTCATGGGAGCTAAATTGCCTAACTCAGAAGATATAAGTGAAGCTCATTGAGTATTCTAGAAAATTCACGATGAGTGCATGTCCCTCTAAAAAAGGTGTGCAACAAGGATGATTGTGACAAAACAAAAAGCAAAGACTCCTATAATACACGACGCTCCAAGCAAAACACATATCATGTGGTGAATAAAAATATAGCTCCAAGTAACGTTACCGATGGATTGAAGACGAAAGAGGGGATGCCTTCCCGGGGCATCCCCAAGCTTAGGATTTTTGGTGTCCTTTAATTTGGCTTGGGATGACTTGGGCATCCCCAAGCTTAGGCTCTTTCCACTCTTTATTCCATTGTCCATAAGAACATCACCCAAAACTTGAAAATTTCATAACACAAAACTTAAACAGAAACTCATTATATCATTAGCATAAGAAAACAAACTACCAACTTTTTAGGTACTGTAGTAAACTTGATTTCCATTTAGATTGATATTATATTACTGTATTCTCACTTTTCCATGGCTCGTACCCCCCGATACTAACCATAGTTTAATCAAAATAAGTAATCAACACAACAAAAACAGAATCTGTCAAAAAAAGACCAGTCTGTAGCAATCTGTATATTTCGTATACCTATGTTATCCCAAAAATTCTGACAAATTATGAAATTTAGGGAAGTTTGTGTGTCAATCATAAGCAAAAAGAATGAACTCAAAATCTCTTTCTAGATAGGAATTAAAAATTATTTCGTTAGCACAAAGTTTCTGTCTTTTTCAGCATGATTAAACAACTATCACCAAAACTAATCATAAAGGTTCTACTTGGCACAAACACTAACTAAAACATAAAAAACACAATCATAACAGAAGTATGATGATGGGGACTCAACCAAACAGAAAGTGAAAAGCAAAAATAAATTTATTCATTGGGTTGCCTCCCAACAAGCGCTTTTCTTTAAAGCCTTTTAGCTAGGCATTGATAATTCAATGATGCTCACATAAAAGATAGCAATCGGACACGAAGAGAGCATCATGAAACATGTGACAAACATATCTAAGTCTAACATACTTCCTATGCATAGGCATTTTATAGGAAAACAAAATATCAAGACAAGCAATAACTACCATATGCAAGGAAGAAGAAAGAGACAATATCAATCTCAACATAACGAGTGGTAATTTAGTAACATGAAAGTTTCTACCACAATATTTTCCTCCATAATAATTACATGTGGGATCATATTCAAATTCAACAATCTAACTATCACATAGGATATTCTTTTCAAGATCCACATGTATGCAAAGTTGACACTCTTTATTATTGCAATCATTATTATAAATATCATATTCATCATGAGGCTTAAACAAATTTTCAAGATCATATGAAAAATCATCACTCCAATCATGATCATTGCAATAAGTAGTGGACATAGCAAAACTAGCATCCCCAAGCTTAGGGTTTTGCATATTTTCAGCATAATTGACATTCATAGAATTTATAATAAAATCATTGCAATCATGCTTTTCTTTAAAGGGGTTAGCAAGTGTGGATGCAAGAACAATAATTTCACGTTTAACATAAGGAACTATAGCAAGTTCATCTCCATAGGCATCATTAATATTGGCATCATAGCCAAGCATAGCAAGCATCATGTTTATCAAGGGGAGATATTTCAATCATATCAACGGAATCACAATTATCTATAGGTTCATGCATATCATCATTTTCCTCCAAAGAACCGGACATTCTCTCAATAAATTCAATAACATAGGCATTAGAAGCAAAGTTCTCACGACAGTAATTAAGTATGTCAATATTTTCATATTTGTAGAGAGTAATATCATACTTTTCAATCAAAGATGCAACTTCATGAGCACCCTTAAAAACAACAAATTCTTCAATCTGTCTGATATCATAATAGCTATAAACACCCTTTTCATAAGAAGATAAGATTTCATTACCATTAAACTCACATAGGTAGGGAAGGTGTTTTTTAGGGTTTTTAGAGAAACAAGTATAGTCATAAATTTCACATAGATTCAAAGCATAGCATATCAAACTATTTATGTAATGCCATAAGAGTCTCCCCTTTTCAGACAAACGGTGACGCACAAAATGAGCATGCTCATCTAAAGATTTCCCATCAACCAAGCTAGTTGGGATTTCAGCACGAGTACAAAGGGATCGAAGATGATCCAACTAGAAAAGTTTAAGTGGATCCGTATCAATAGATACTTAGCAAGAAAAGATGCAAGCATATTGAAGGCACATAGCACACAACCAAAGGAAAGGCAAACGAAAAAGGCAAATATTTTTGTAAATTTTGTTTTTTTAGAAGTGGGGGAGAGGAAAACGAGAGGCAAAAGACAAATAATGTAAATGCAAGAGATGAGTTTCCGATAGGTACTTGGATATGCTTCATTTGAATACTCCCCGGCAACGGCGCCAGAAATTCTTCTTGCTACTTCTCGAGCTTGCGTTGGTTTTTCCCTTGACGAGGAAAGCGTGATGCAGCAAAGTAGAAGTAAGTATTTCCCTCAGTTTGAGAACCAAGGTATCAATCCAGTAGGAGTATCAAGATGAGGCACGAATGAACCTGCGCAAAAACAAACAACTTGCACCCAACACGATAAAGGGGTTGTCAATCCCTTCACGATTATTTGCAAGGTGAGATCTGAAGGTGATAAAAGGTAAAAAGAAATAAAAGTGCAGCAAAGTATTTTTGGTATTTTTGTATGTAGATCTGAATATATGATGTGTAAAATAGACCCGGGGGCCATAGTGTTCACTAGAGGCTTCTCTCATGATAACAAGTATTACGGTGGGTGAACGAATTACTGTCGAGCAATTGATAGAATCGCGCAAAGTTATGACGATATGTAAGGCAATGATCAGACATATAGGCATCACGTCTGAGACAAGTAGACCGATATTATCTGCATCTACTACTATTACTCCACACATCGATCGCTATCCAGCATGCATCTAGTGTATTAAGTTCATAATAAACGGAGTAACGCCTTAAGCAAGATGACATGATGTAGAGGGATAAATTCATGCAATATGATATAAACCCCATCTTTTTACCCTTGATGGCAACAACATGATGCGTGCCTCGCTACCCCTTCTGTCACTAGGTGAGGACACTGCATGGTATGAACCCAAAACCAAGCACCTCTCCCATTGCAAGAATTATAGATCAAGTTGGCCAAACGAAACCCATAACTCCAAGAGAATTACAAGGATACGAAATCATGCATATAAGAAATCAGAGGAGACTCAAATAATATTCATAGATAATCTGATCATAAATCGACAATTCATCGGATCTCGACAAACACACCGCAAAAGAAAGTTACATCGGATAGATCTCCATGAAGATCATGTAGAACTTTGTATTAAAGATCCAGCAGAGAGAAGAAGCCATCTAGCTACTAGCTATGGACCCGAAGGTCTGTGGTGAACTACTCACGCATCATCGGAGAGGTAATGGTGTTGATGAACAAGTCTTCCGTGTCTGAATCCCCCTCCGGTAGGGCACCACAACGGTCCCAAAATGGGATCTCGCGGAGACAGAAGCTTGCGGCGGCGGAAAATTATTTTTGTGGCTCTCTCGATCTAGGTTTCTTTTTGGGGGTTTCTGTATTTATAGGAATTTATGGCGGTGGAATTACGTCAGTTGGGCCCATGAGGAGGTCACGAGCCTGCTAGGCCCTCCCGGGGGGTAGGGCGCGCCTACCGGGCTCGTGACTCCCTCGTGGCTCTTCTAGCCTTCTTCCAAAGCTTTGGGGGTCTCTTTTGGTCCAAAAACATCATCGCGAAAGTTTTATTCCATTTGGACTCCGTTTGATATTCCTATCTGAAAAAGGTCAAAAACAAGGAAAAAAATAGGAACTGACACTGGGCTCTAGGTCAATAGGTTAGTCTCAAAAATAATATAAAATAGCATATTAATGCATATAAAACATCGAAAGTTGATAATATAATAGCATGGAATGATCAAAAATTATAGATACGTTGGAGACGTATCATGTTGCTAGTGGAGAGTTCGGATGTGCTTGTTCCCAATAGTCATCATTGATGACAGCCGTTGTACAGCCTATGTCCACATCTTCATCAATATCTTCATCTCCCATTTCAGTTCTTTGTTGTGGCTATGGAGATGAGGCTTGAGGAACTGAAGGTTGAGGATCAGCTTCAATTTCTTCATCGCACGACTCTATGTAAGAAGCTGGATGACGGTCTTCCATTTCTTCATCCCCTTCTGGGATGACATGCTCGTCACCAAAGGGCACAATCACATAAGACGGTGCAGTGCTGATCGGTACAACATCAATTGGAGCTGTGATACGTCTCCAACGTATCTATATTTTTTGATGGTTTCATGCTATTATCTTGTCAAACTTTGGATGTTTTGCATGCCTTTTATTTATTTTTTGGGACTAACTTATTAACTCAGTGCCAAGTGCCAGTTCCTGTTTTTCCATGTTTTTGACCCCTTTCAGAGGAGATTTTGATACAGAGTCCAAACGGAAGAAAATCCCCGAAAAGATTTTTTTGGAACGGAAGAAGATCGGAGAACTTGGGAGCCAAGCCAGAGGAGATCCACGGGCCCCACAAGCCCCTACCATGCGGCCAGGGGGGCCGCGCCATCCAGGCTTGTGGGCCCCCTGGAGGTCCCCTGACCTAGATATTTCGCCTATATAATCCCAAAAATTCCAGAAAAAATCAAGAGACAATCGCAATCACTTTTCCGCCGCCACAAGCTTCTGTCTCCGCAAGATCCCATCTAGGGCACGTCTTGGTGCCCTACCGGAGGGGGTATTCGGACACGGAGGGCTTCTCCATCAACATCATGACCTCTCCGATGATGCGTGAGTAGTTCACCATAGACCTATGGGTCCATAGCTAGTAACTAGATGGCTTCTTCTCTCTCTTGGATCTTCAATACAAAGTTCTCCATGATCTTCATGGAGATCTATCCGATGTAATCTCTTTTGCGATGTGTTTGCCGAGATCCGATGAATTGTGGATTTATGATCAGATTATCTATGAATCTTATTTGAGTTTCTTCTGATCTCTCTTATGCATGAGTTCATATCCTTGTAATTCTCTTCGAGTTGTGGGTTTTGTATGGCCAACTAGATCTATGATTCTTGCAATGGGGGAAGTGCTTGGTTCTGGGTTCATACCGTGCGGTGACCTCACCCAATGACAGAAGGGGTAGCGAGGCACGCATCGTGTGTTGGAATTAGGCCCTAGAGGCAATGATAAATAACTTATTATTATAATTCCTGTATCAACATAATCGTTTATTATCCATGCTATAATTGTATTGAATGAAGTCTTAGATACATGTGTGGATACATAGACAAAACACTGTCCCTAGCAAGCCTCTAGTTGGCTAGCCAGTTGATCAAGGATAGTCAAGGTCTTCTGACTATGTACAAGGTGTTGTTGCTTGATAAGTGGATCACATCATTAGGTGAATCATGTGATGGACTAGACCCAAACTGATGAACGTAGCATGTTGATCGTGTCATTTTGTTGCTACTGTTTTCTGTGTGTCAAGTATTTATTCCTATGACCATGAGATCATATAACTCACTGGCACCGGAGGAATGCCTTGTGTGTATCAAACGTCACAACATAACTGGGTGACTATAAAGATGCTCTACAGGTATCTCCAAAGGTGCCCGTTGAGTTAGTATGGATCAAGACTGGGATTTGTCACTCCGTGTGACCGAGAGGTATCTCGGGGCCCACTCGGTAATACAACATCACACACAAGCCTTGCAAGTAATGTGACTTAGTGTAAGTTACGGGATCTTGTATTATGGAACGAGTAAAGAGACTTGCCGGTAAACGAGTTTGAAATAGGTATGCGGATACCGATGATCGAATCTCGGGCAAGTAACATAACGAAGGACAAAGGGAATGACATACGGGATTATATGAATCCTTGGCACTGAGGTTCAATCGATAAGATCTTCGTAGAATATGTAGGATCCAATATGGGCATCCAGGTCCCGCTATTGGATATTGACTGAGGAGTCCCTCGGGTCATGTCTACATAGTTCTCGAACCCGCACGGTCTGCACACTTAAGGTTCGACAATGTTTTATGCGTATTTGAGTTGTATGGTTGGTTACCGGATGTTGTTCGGAGTCCCGGATGAGACCACGGACGTCACGAGGGTTTCCAGAATGGTCCGGAGACAAAGATTGATATATAGGATGACCTCATTTGATTACCGGAAAGTTTTTGGCATTACCGAGAATGTACCGGGAGTGACGAATGGGTTCCGGATGTTCACCGGGGGGGGGGGGGGGGGCAGCCCACCCGGGGAAGCCCATGGGCCTTAGGGGTGCCTCAACAACCCTTAGTGGGCTGCTGGGATAGCCCAAGAAGCCCTATGCGGAGGAGATAGAAAAAGCAAAGAGAAAAAAGGGGGAAGTGGGAAGGAAGAGAAGGATTCCACCTTCCAATCCTAGTTGGACTAGGATTGGAGGAGGACTCCTCCTCCCCCCATTCGGCCGACCCCTTCGGGCTCTCTTGAGTCCAAAGCAGGTCCCTCCCCCTCCGTCCTATATATACTGAGGTATTAGGGCTGATTTGAGACAACTTTGTCACGGCAGCCCGACCACATACCTCCAAGTTTTTCCTCTAGATCGTATTTCTGCGGAGCTCGGGCGGAGCCCTGCTGAGATAGATCACCACCAACCTCCGGAGCGCCGTCACGCTGCCGGAGAACTCATCTACCTCTCCGTCTCTCTTGCTAGATCAAGAAGGCCGAGATCATCGTCGAGCTGTACGTGTGCTGAACGCGGAGGTGCCGTCCGTTCGGCACTAGATTGGAGCGGATCGTGGGACGGATCGTGGGACGGTTCGCGGGGCGGATTGAGGGACGTGAGGACGTTCCACTACATCAACCGCGTTTCTTAACGCTTCCGGCTGTGCGATCTACAAGGGTACGTAGATCCAAATCCCCTCTCGTAGATGGACATCACCATGATAGGTCTTCGTACGCGTAGGAAATTTTTTGTTTCCCATGCGACGTTCCCCAACAGTGGCATCATGAGCTAGGTTCATGTGTACATGACATCTCGAGTAGAACACAAAAGTTTTTGTGGGCGGTGATGTGCGACTTGCTGCCCTCCTTCGTCTTTTCTTGATTCTGCGGTATTGTTGGATCGAAGCGGCTCGGGCCGACATTACTCGTATGCTTACGAGAGACTGGTTTCATCGCTACGAGCAACCCCGTTGCTCAAAGATGACTGGCGAGTGTCGGTTTCTCCAACTTCAGTTGAATCAGATTTGACCGTGGAAGTCCTTGGAGAGAGGTTGAATAGCAATTCATACATCTCCGTTGTGGTGTTTGCGTAAGTAAGATGCGATCCTACTAGATACCCATTGTCACCACGTAAAACATGCAACAACAATTAGAGGACGTCTAACTTGTTTTTGCAGGGTATGCTTGTGATGTGACATGGCCGACGATGTGATGTGATATATTGGATGTATGAGATGATCATGTTGTAATAGTTAATATCGACTTGCATGTCGATGGTACGACAACTGGCAGGAGCCATAGGGTTTTCTTTAAATTAATGTTTGTGCTTGCAGATGCATTTACTATATTGCTAGGACGTAGCTTTAGTAGTACTAGCATGAGTAGCACAACAACCCCGATGGCGACACGTTGATGGAGATCATGGTCTAGCGCCGGTGACAAGGAGATCGTGCCGGTGCTTTGGTGATGGAGATCAAGAAGCACATGATGATGGCCATATCATGTCACTTATGAATTGCATGTGATGTTAATCCTTTTATGCACCTTATTTTGCTTAGAACGACGGTAGCATTATGAGATGATCTCTCACAAAAATTTCAAGACGAAATTGTGTTCTCCCCGACTGTGCACCGTTGCTACAATTCGTCGTTTCGAGACACCACATGATGATCGGGTGTGATAGACTCAATGTTCACATACAACGGGTGCAAAACAGTTGCACACACGGAACACTCGGGTTAAGCTTTACGAGCCTAGCATGTGCAGACATGGCCTCGGAACACATGAGACCGAAAGGTCGATCATGAATCATATAGTTGATATGATTAGCATAGGGATGCTTATCACTGAAACTATCCTCAACTCACGTGATGATCGGACTTGAGCTAGTGGAATTGGATCATGAACCACTCAAATGACTAGAGAGATGTACTTTTTTAGTGGGAGTTTAGCAAGTAATTTGATTAAGTTAAACTCTAATTATCTTGAACATAGTCTAAGTCCACTTTGAAAATATTTGTGTTCTAGATCAATGGCTCACGCGACAGTCTCCCTGAATTTTAATACGCTCCTAGAGAAAGCTAAGTTGAAAGATGATGGAAGCAACTTTGTAGACTAGGCTCGTAATCTTAAGTTGCTCCTGCAAGCTGGGAAGAAGGATTATGTCCTTAATGCTGCGCTAGGAGATGAACCACCCGTCGCGGCTGACCAAGATGCTAAGAACGCTTGGTTAGCACGCAAGGAGGACTACTCAGTAGTTCAATGTGCAGTCTTGTATGGCATAGAGCCGGGACTTCAACGTCGCTTTGAGCATCATGGAGCATATGAGATGTTCCAGGAGTTGAAGTTTATCTTTCAGAAGAACGCCCGGATCGAGAGGTATGAGACCTCCGATAAATTCTATGTTTGCAAGATGGAGGAGAATTCATCTGTCAGTGAACATGTGCTCAAAATGTCTGGGTACTCAAACCGTCTAGCTGAGCTGGGGATTGAACTCCCGCAAGAGGCTATCATTGAAAGAATTCTTCAATCACTGCCACCAAGCTATAAGGGCTTTGTGTTGAACTATAACATGCAAGGGATGAACAAATCACCCGGCGAGTTATTCGCGATGCTGAAAGTTGCAGAGTGAGAACTCCGTAAAGAGCATCAAGTGTTGATGGTGAATAAGACCACTAGTTTCAAGAGAAACAACAAAGGCAAGAAGGGTAATTCAAAGAAGAGCGGCAAGCATGTTGCTAATCCGACGAAGTACCCAAAGCTGGACCTAAGCCTGAAACGGAGTGCTATTATTGCAAGGGTATGGGTCAATGGAAGCGCAACTGCCCCAAGTATCCGGCTGATAAGAAGGTGGCCAAAGAAAAATCAGGTATATTCGATATACATGTTATTGATGTGTACTTAACCAGCTCTCGTAGTAGTGCCTGGGTATTCGATACCGGTTCTGTTGCTCATATTTGCAACTCGAAACAGGAACTGCGGAATAAGCGAAGGCTGGTGAAGGATGAAGTGACGATGCACGTGGGAAATGGTTCCAAGGTTGATGCAATCGCCGTCGGCACAGTTTCACTTCAGTTACCATCAGGATTAGTTATGAACTTAAATAAATGTTATTTAGTGCCTGCGTTAAGCATGAATATTATATCTGGATCTTGTTTATTGCGAGACGGTTACTCATTTAAGTCAGAGAATAATGGTTGTTCTATTTCTATCAGTAATATCTTTTATGGTCATGCACCCAATGTGAGAGGATTGTTCATATTGAATCTTGATAGTGATAATACACATATACATAACAATGAGACCAAAAGAGTTAGAGATAACAATGATAGCGCCATGTTTTTATGGCACTGCCGCTTAGGTCATATTGGTGTAAAGCGCATGAAGAAACTCCATACCGATGGACTTTTGGAGTCACTTGACTTTGATTCACTTAACACGTGCGAACCATGCCTCATGGGCAAGATGACTAAAACTCCGTTCTCCGTAACAATGGAGCGTGCAACTGACTTGTTGGAAATCATACATACCGATGTGTGTGGTCCGATGAGTGTGGAGGCACGTCGCGAATATCGTTATTTTCTCACCTTCACTGACGATTTGAGTAGATATGGTTATGTCTAGTTGATGAAGCACAAGTCTGAAACATTTGAAAAGTTCAGGCAATTTCAGAGTGAAGTTGAAAATCATCGTAACAAGAAGATCAAGTTCCTACGGTCTGATCGTGGGGGTGAATATCTGAGTTTCGAGTTTGGTGCTCACTTAAGACAATGTGGAACTGTTTCACAGTTGACACCGCCTGGAACACCACAACGTAATGGTGTGTCCGAACGTCGTAATCGTACTTTGTTAGAGATGGTGCAATCTATGATGTCTCTTACCAATTTGCCGTTATCATTTTGGGGTTATGCATTAGAAACAACTGCATTCACTTTAAATAGGGCACCATCGAAATCCGTTGAGATGACACCATATCAGCTGTGGTATGGCAAAAGAACAAAGTTGTCGTTTCTTAAAGTTTGGGGATGTGATGCTTATGTCAAAAAGCTTCAGCTTGAAAAGCTGGAACCCAAAGCGGAAAAGTGCATCTTCATAGGTTACCCAAAAGAGACAGTTGGGTATACCTTCTATCTCAAATCCGAGGGCAAAGTGTTTGTTGCTAAGAACGAAGCTTTTCTCAAGAAGGAGTTTCTCTCGAGAGAATTGAGTGGGAGGAAGATAGAACTTGATGAGGTTGTTGAACCTCTCATCTCTCTGGATGGTGGCGCAGGGCAAGGGGAAACCCCTGTCGTTGCAACGCCGGTTGAGGATGAAGTTAATGATGATGATCATGAAACTCCGGATCAAGTTCTTGTCGAACCTCGCAGGTCGACGAGACTGCGTACTACTCCAGAGTGGTACGATAATCCCGTCTTATCAATTATGTTGTTGGAAAACAATGAGCCTGTGAATTATGAAGAAGCAATGGTGGGCCCGGATTCCAACAAATGGGTGGAGGCCATGAAGTCCGAGATAGGATCTATGTATGAAAACAAAGTGTGGACTTTGGAAGTACTACCTGAAGGCCGCAAGGCTATTGAGAACAAATGGATCTTTAAGAAGAAGACGGACGATGGCGGTAATGTGACCGTTTATAAAGCTCGACTGGTGGCAAAGGGTTTCTCACAAGTTCAAGGAATTGACTACGATGAGACATTCTCACCCGTAGCGATGCTTAAGTCCGTCAGAATTATGTTAGCAATAGCTGCATTTTTTGATTATGAAATCTGGCAGATGGATGTCAAAACGGCGTTCCTTAACAGTTTCCTTGAGGAAGAGTTGTATATGATGCAACCCGAAGGTTTTGTCAATCCTAAAAATGCTAAAAAAGTGTGCAAGCTCCAGTGATCCATTTATGGACTGGTGCAAGCATCTCGGAGTTGGAATAAACGCTTTGATGAGGTGATCAAAGCATTTGGGTTTATACAAGTGGTTGGAGAATCCTGTATTTACAAGAAAGTGAGTGGGAGATCTATGGCGTTCCTAATACTATATGTGGATGACATATTACTGATTGGAAACGGTGTGGAGTTTTTGGAGAGCATAAAGGATTACTTGAATAAAAGTTTCTCTATGAAGGACCTAGGAGAAGCTGCTTACATTCTAGGCATAAAGATCTATAGGGATAGATCAAAACGCCTGATAGGACTTTCGCAAAGCACGTACCTTGATAAAGTTTTGAAGAGGTTCAAAATGGAACAGTCCAAGAAGGGGTTCTTGCCAGTTTTACAAGGTACAAGATTCAGTAAGACTCAGTGCCCAGCAACTGATAAAGATAGAGAGCATACGAGTTCCGTCCCCTATGCTTCAGCCATGGGTTCTATCATGTATGCAATGCTGTGCACTAGACCGGACGTTACCCCGGCGATAAGTATGGCAGGCAGGTTCCAGAGTAATCCATGAGTGGATCACTAGACGGCGGTCTAGAATATCCTGAAGTACCTAAAAAGAACTAAGGAGATGTTTCTCGTATATGGAGGTGACGAAGAGCTCGCCGTAAAAGGTTACGTCGATGCAAGCTTTGACACAGATCCGGACGACTCTAAGTCGTAGACCGGATACGTACTTATTCTTAATGGGGGTGCGGTAAGCTGGTGCAGTTCCAAGCAAAGCGTGGTAGCTGATTCTACATGTGAAGCGGAGTACATGGCCGCCTCGGAGGCAGCTATGGAGGGTGTCTGGATGAAGCAATTTATGACGGATCTTGGAATGGTGCCGAGCGCACTGAATCCAATAACCCTGTTTTGTGACAACACGGGTGCCATTGCCTTAGCAAAGGAACCACAGTTTCACAAGAAGACCAGACACATCAAACGACGCTTCAACCTCATCTGCGACTACGTCGAGGAGGAGGACGTGAATATTTGCAAAGTGCACACGGATCTGAGTGTGGCAGACCCGCTGACTAAACCTCTTCCACGGGCAAAGCATGATCGACACCAGAACTGTATGGGTGTTAGATTTATTACATTGTAATTCACATGACGATGTGAGGACTAGATTATTGACTCTAGTGCAAGTGGGAGACTGTTGGAATTATGCCCTAGAGGCAATGATAAATAACTTATTATTATAATTCCTGTATCAAGATAATCGTTTATTATCCATGCTATAATTGTATTGAATGAAGTCTTAGATACATGTGTGGATACATAGACAAAACACTGTCTCTAGCAAGCCTCTATTTGGCTAGCCAGTTGATCAAGGATAGTCAAGGTCTTCTGACTATGTACAAGGTGTTGTTGCTTGATAACTGGATCACATCATTAGGTGAATCATGTGATGGACTAGACCCAAACTGATAAACGTAGCATGTTGATCGTGTCATTTTGTTGCTACTGTTTTCTACGTGTCAAGTATTTATTCCTATGACCATGAGATCATATAACTCACTAGCACCGGAGGAATGCCTTGTGTGTATCAAACATCACAACGTAACTGGGTGACTATAAAGATGCTCTACAGGTATCTCCGAAGGTGCCCGTTGAGTTAGTATGGATCAAGACTGGGATTTGTCACTCCGTGTGACGGAGAGGTATCTCGGGGCCCACTCGGTAATACAACATCACACACAAGCCTTAAAAGGAATGTGACTTAGTGTAAGTTATGGGATCTTGTATTACGGAACGAGTAAAGAGACTTGCCGGTAAACGAGATTGAAATAGGTATGCGGATACCGACGATCGAATCTCGGGCAAGTAACATACCGAAGGACAAAGGGAATGACATACGGGAATATATGTTGTAATTATGCCCTAGAGGCAATAATAAATATGGTTATTATTATAATTCCTGTATCAAGATAACAGTTTATTATCCATGCTATAATTGTATTGAATGAAGACTCATTTACATGTGTGGATACATAGACAAAACACCGTCCCTAGCATGCCTCTAGTTGGCTAGCCAGTTGGTCAATGGTAGTCAGTGTCTTCTGATTATGAGCAAGGTGTTGTTGCTTGATAACTGGATCACGTCATTGGGAGAATCACGTGATGGACTAGACCCAAACTAATAGACATAGCATGTTGATCGTGTCATTTTGTTGCTACTGTTTTCTGCGTGTCAAGTATTTGTTCCTATGACCATGAGATCATATAACTCACTGACACCGGAGGAATGCTTTGTGTGTATCAAACGTCGCAATGTAACTGGGTGACTATAAAGATGCTCTACAGGTATCTCCGAAAGTGTTAGTTGAGTTAGTATGGATCAAGACTGGGATTTGTCACTCCGTGTGACGGAGAGGTATCTCAGGGCCCACTCGGTAATACAACATCACACACAAGCCTTGCAAGCAATGTAACTTAGTGTAAGTTGCGGGATCTTGTATTACGGAACGAGTAAAGAGACTTGCCGGTAAACGAGATTGAAATAGGTATGCGGATACTGACGATCGAATCTCGTGCAAGTAACATACCGAAGGACAAAGGGAATGACATACGGGATTATACGAATCCTTGGCACTGAGGTTCAAACGATAAGATCTTCGTAGAATATGTAGGATCCAATATGGGCATCCAGGTCCCGCTATTGGATATTGACCGAGGAGTCTCTCGGGTCATGTCTACATAGTTCTCGAACCCGCAGGGTCTGCACACTTAAGGTTCGACGTTGTTTTATGCGTATTTGAGTTATATGGTTGGTTACCGAATGTTGTTCAGAGTCCCGAATGAGATCTCGGACGTCACGAGGGTTTCCGGAATGGTCCGGAAACGAAGATTGATATATAGGATGACCTCATTTGATTACCGGAAGGTTTTTGGAGTTACCGGGAATGTACCGGGAATGACGAATGGGTTCCGAGAGTTCACCGGGGGGGGGGGGGCAACCCACCCCGGGGAAGCCCATAGGCCTTGGGGGAGACCCACCAGCCCTTAGTGGGCTGGTGGGACAGCCCACAAGTGCCCTATGCGCCAAGGAGAAGAAAATCAAGAGAGAAATAAAAAAAAGGAGGAGGTGGGAAGGAAGGGGGACTCCCTCCCACCAAACCTAGTCCAACTCGGTTTGGGGGGGAGAGTCCTCCCCCTTGGCTCGGCCGACCCCCTTGAGGGTCCTTGGACCCCAAGGCAAGGCCCCCTCCCTCCCACCTATATATACGGAGGTTTTAGGGCTGATTTGAGACGACTTTTCCACGGGAGCCCGACCACATACCTCCACGGTTTTTCCTCTAGATCGCGTTTCTGCGGAGCTCGGGCGGAGCCCTGCTGAGACAAGGTCATCACCAACCTCCGGAGCGCCGTCACGCTGCCGGAGAACTCTTCTACCTCTCCATCTCTCTTGTTGGATCAAGAAGGCCGAGATCATCGTCGAGCTGTACGTGTGCTGAACGCGGAGGTGCCGTCCGTTCGGTACTAGATCGTGGGACTGATCGCGGGATTGTTCGCGGGGCGGATCAAGGGACGTGAGGACGTTCCACTACATCAACCGCGTTCTCTAACGCTTCTGCTGTACGGTCTACAAGGGTACGTAGATCACTCATCCCCTCTCGTAGATGGACATCACCATGATAGGTCTTCGTGCGCGTAGGAAATTTTTTGTTTCCCATGCGACGTTCCCCAACAGTGGCATCATGAGCTAGGTTCATGCGTAGATGTCTTCTCGAGTAGAACACAAAAGTTTTTGTGGGCAGTGATGTGCGTTTTGCTGCCCTCCTTAGTCTTTTCTTGATTCCGCGGTATTGTTGGATTGAAGCGGCTTGGACCGACATTACTCGTACGCTTACGAGAGACTGGTTTCATCGTTACGAGTAACCCCCTTTGCTCAAAGATGACTGGCAAGTGTCAGTTTCTCCAACTTTAGTTGAGTCAGATTTGACCGAGGAGGTCCTTGGATGAGGTTAAATAGCAACTCATATATCTCCATTGTCGTGTTTGCGTAAGTAAGATGCGATCCTACTAGATACCCTTGGTCACCACGTAAAACATGCAACAACAAAATTAGAGGACGTCTAACTTGTTTTTGCAGGGTATGATTGTGATGTGATATGGCCAACGATGTGATGTGATATATTGGATGTATGAGATGATCATGTTGTAATAGAAATATCGACTTGCACGTCGATGGTACGGCAACCGGCAGGAGCCATAGGGTTGTCTTTATACTAACGTTTGTACTTGCAGATGCGTTTACTATTTTGCTAGGATGTAGCTTTAGTAGTAATAGCATAAGTAGCACGACAACCCCGATGGCAACACGTTGATGGATGATCATGGTGTGGTGCCGGTGACAAGAAGATCGTGCCGGTGCTTTGGTGATGGAGATCAAGAAGCACGTGATGATGGCCATATCATGTCACTTATGAATTGCATGTGATGTTAATCCTTTTTTGCACCTTATTTTGCTTAGAACGACGGTAGCATTATGAGGTGATCTCTCACTAAAATTTCAAGACGAAATTGTATTCTCCCCGACTATGCACCGTTGCTACAGTTCGTCGTTTCAAGACACCACGTGATGATCGGGTGTGATAGACTCAACGTTCACATACAACGGGTGCAAAACAGTTGCGCACGCGGAACACTCGGGTTAAGCTTGACGAGCCTAGCATGTGCAGACATGGCCTCGGAACACATGAGACCGAAAGGTCGATCATGAATCATATAGTTGATATGATTAGCATAGGGATGCTTACCACTGAAACTATACTCGACTCACGTGATGATCGGACTTGGGATAGTGTAAGTGGATCATGAACCACTCAAATGACTAGAGAGATGTACTTTTTGAGTGGGAGTTTAGCATATAATTTGATTAAGTTGAACTCTAATTATATTGAACATAGTCTAAGTCCACTTTGAATATATTTGTGTTGTAGATCATGGCTCACGCGACAGTCATCCTGAATTTTAATACGTTCCTAGAGAAAGCTAAGTTGAAAGATGATGGAAGCAACTTTGTAGACTGGGCTCGTAATCTTAAGCTAATCTTACAAGATGGGAAGAAGGATTATGTCCTTAATGCTGCGCTAGGAGATGAACCACCCGCTACGGCTGATCAGGATGTTAAGAACGCTTGGTTAGCACGTAAGGAGGACTACTCAATAGTTCAATGTGCAGTCTTGTATGGCTTAGAACCGGGACTTCAACGTCGCTTTGAGCGTCATGGAGCATTTGAGATGTTCCAGGAGTTGGAGTTTATCTTTCAGAAGAACACCCGGATCGAGAGGTATGAGACCTCCGATAAATTCTATGCTTGCAAGATGGAGGAAAACTCGTCTGTCAGTGAACATGTGCTCAAAATGTCTGGGTACTCAAACCGTCTAGCTGAGCTGGGGATTGAACTCCTACAAGAAGCTATCACTGACAGAATCCTTCAATCACTGCCGCCAAGCTATAAAGGCTTTGTGTTGAACTACAACATGCAAGGGATGAACAAGTCTCCCGGCGAGTTGTTTGCGATGCTGAAAGTCGCAGAGTGTGAACTCCGTAAAGAGCATCAAGTGTTGATGGTGAGAAAGACCACTAGTTTCAAGAGAAACGGCAAAGGCAAGAAGGGCAATTCGAAGAAGAGCGGCAAGCCTGTTGCCAATCCGCCGAAGAAACCCAAGGCTGGACCTAAGCCTGAAACAGAGCGCTTCTATTGCAAGGGTATGGGTCACTGGAAGCGCAATTGCCCCAAGTATCTGGCAGATAAGAAGGCGGGCAAAGAAAAATCAGGTATATTTGATATACATGTTATTGATGTGTACTTAACCGGCTCTCGTAGTAGTGCCTGAGTATTCGATACCGGTTCTGTTGCTCACATTTGCAACTCGAAGCAGGAACTGCGGAATAGACGAAGGCTGGCGAAAGACGAAGTGACGATGCGCGTAGGAAATGGTTCTAAGGTTGATGCAATCGCCGTCGGCACAGTGTCACTTCAGCTACCACCGGGATTAGTGATGAACTTAAATCGTTGTTATTTAGTGCCTGCGTTGAGCATGAACATTATCTCTGGATCTTGCTTATTGCGAGACGGTTACTCTTTTAAGTCTGAGAATAATGGTTGTTCTATTTCTATGAGTAATATCTTTTATGGTCATGCACCGAATGTGAGAGGATTGTTCATATTGAATCTTGATAGAGATACGCATATACATAACATTGAGACCAAAAGAGTTAGAGTAAACAATGATAACGCCCTATTTTTGTGGCACTGCCGCTTGGGTCATGTTGGTGTAAAGCGCATGAAGAAACTCCATGCTGATGGACTTTTGGAGTCACTTGACTTTGATTCACTTGACACGTGCGAACCATGCCTCATGGGCAAGATGACTAAGACTCTGTTCTCCGGAATAATGGAGCGTGCAAGTGACTTGTTGGAAATCATACATACCGATGTGTGTGGTCCAATGAGCGTAGAGGCACGCGGCGGATATCGTTATTTTCTCACCTTCACTGACGATCTAAGTAGATATGGTTATGTCTACTTGATGAAGCACAAGTCTGAAACATTTGAAAAGTTCAAGCAATTTCAGAGTGAAGTGGAAAATCATCGTAACAAGAAGATCAAGTTCCTACGGTCTGATCGTGGGGGTGAATATCTGAGTATCGAGTTTGGTGCTCACTTAAGACAATGTGGAATTGTTTCGCAGTTAACACCTCCTGGAACACCCCAGCGTAATGGTGTGTCCGAACGTCGTAATTGTACTTTGTTAGAGATGGTGCGATCTATGATGTCTCTTACTGATTTGCCGTTATCATTTTGGGGTTATGTATTAGAAACAGCTGCATTCACTTTAAATAGGGCACCATCAAAATCCGTTGAGACGACACCATACGAACTGTGGTATGGCAAAAGGCCAAAGTTGTCGTTTCTTAAAGTTTGGGGATGTGATGCTTATGTCAAAAAGCTTCAGCCTGAAAAGCTGGAACCCAAAGCGGAAAGGTGCGTCTTCATAGGTTACCCAAAAGAGACAGTTGGGTACACCTTCTATCTCAAATCCGAGGGCAAAGTGTTTGTTGCTAAAAACGGAGCTTTTCTCGAGAAGGAGTTTCTCTCGAGAGAATTGAGTGGGAGGAAGATAGAACTTGACGAGGTTGTCGAACCTTTCATCCCTCTGGATGGTGGCGCAGGGCAAGGGGAAACCTCTGTCGTTGCGACGCCGGTTGAGGAGGAAGTTAATGATGATGATCATGAAACTCCAGTTCAAGTTTCTGTTGAACCACGCAGGTCGACGAGATCACGCACTGCTCCAGAGTGGTACGGTAATCCCGTCTTATCAATCATGTTGTTAGACAACAATGAACCTGCAAATTATGAAGAAGCGATGGTGGGCCCAGATTCCAACAAACGGCTAGAAGCCATGAAATCCGAGATAGGATCCATGTATGAGAACAAAGTGTGGACTTTGGAGATACTACCTGAGGGCCGCAAGGCTATTCAGAACAAATGGATCTTTAAGAAGAAGACGGACGCTGACGGTAATGTGACCGTTTATAAAGCTCGACTTGTGGCAAAGGGTTTTTCACAAGTTCCAGGAGTTGACTACGATGAGACTTTCTCACCCGTAGCGATGCTTAAGTCCGTCAGAATCATGTTAGCAATAGCTGCATTTTTCGATTATGAAATCTGGCAGATGGATGTCAAAACGGCGTTCCTTAACGGTTTCCTTAAGGAAGAGTTGTATATGATGCAACCCGAAGGTTTTGTCGATCCTAAAAATGCTGACAAGGTGTGCAAGCTCCAGCGATCCATTTATGGACTGGTGCAAGCATCTCAGAGTTGGAACAAACGCTTTGATGAGGTGATCAAAGCATTTGGGTTTATACAAGTGGTTCGAGAATCCTGTATTTACAAGAAAGTGAGTGGGAGCTCTGTGGCGTTTCTAATATTATATGTGGATGACATATTACTGATTGGAAACAACGTAGAGCTTTTGGAGAGCATAAAAGGTTACTTGAATAAAAGTTTCTCTATGAAGGACCTAGGAGAAGCTGCTTACATTCTAGGCATTAAGATCTATAGGGATAGATCAAAACGCCTGATAGGATTTTCACAAAGCACATACCTTGATAAAGTTTTGAAGAGGTTCAAAATGGAACAGTCCAAGAAAGGGTTCTTGCCAGTTTTACAAGGTACGAGATTGAGTAAGACACAGTGCCCAGCAACTGATGAAGATAGAGAGCATATGCGCTCCGTCCCCTATGCTTCAGCCATAGGTTCTATCATGTATGCGATGCTGTGCACTAGACCGGATGTTAGCCTGGCCATAAGTATGGCAGGTATGTTCTAGAGTAATCCAGGAGTGGATCACTGGACAGCGGTCAAGAATATCCTGAAGTACCTGAAAAGGACTAAGGAGATGTTTCTCATGTATGGAGGTGATGAAGAGCTCGCCGTAAAAGGTTACGTCGATGCAAGCTTTGACACAGATCCGGACGACTCTAAGTCGCAAACCGGATACGTATTTATTCTTAATAGGGGTGCAGTAAGCTGGTGCAGTTCCAAGCAAAGCGTCGTAGCAGATTCTACATGTGAAGCGGAGTACATGGCTGCCTCGGAGGCGGCTAAGGAGGGTGTCTGGATGAAGCAATTCATGACGGATCTTGGAGTGGCGCCAAGTGCACTGGATCCAATAACCTTGTTCTGTGACAACACGGGTGCCATTGCCTTAGCAAAGGAACCACGGTTTCACAAGAAGACCAGACACATCAAACGACGCTTCAAACTCATCCGCGACTACGTCGAGGAAAAGGACGTAAATATATGCAAAGTGCACACGGATCTGAATGTAGCAGACCCGCTGACTAAACCTTTTCCACGGCCAAAACATGATCGACACCAGAACTGTATGGGTGTTAGATTTATTACAATGTAATTCACTTGGTGATGTGAGGGCTGGATTATTGACTCTAGTGCAAGTGGGAGACTGTTGGAATTATGCCCTAGAGGCAATAATAAATATGGTTATTATTATAATTCCTGTATCAAGATAATATTTTATTATCCATGCTATAATTGTATTGAATGAAGACTCATTTACATGTGTGGATACATAGACAAAACACCGTCCCTACCATGCCTCTAGTTGGCTAGCCAGTTGGTCAATGATAGTCAGTGTCTTCTGATTATGAACAAGGTCTTGTTGCTTGATAACTGGATCACGTCATTGGGAGAATCACGTGATGGACTAGACCCAAACTAATAGACGTAGCATGTTGATCGTGTCATTTTGTTGCTACTGTTTTCTGCGTGTCAAGTATTTATTCCTATGACCATGAGATCATATAACTCACTGACACCGGAGGAATGCTTTGTGTGTATCAAACGTCGCAACGTAACTGGGTGACTATAAAGATGCTCTACAGGTATCTCCGAAGGTGTTAGTTGAGTTAGTATGGATCAAGACTGGGATTTGTCACTCCGAGTGACGGAGAGGTATCTCGGGGCCCACTCGGTAATACAACATCACACACAAGCCTTGCAAGCAATGTAACTTAGTGTAAGTTGCGGGATCTTGTATTACGGAACGAGTAAAGAGACTTGCCGGTAAACGAGATTGAAATAGGTATGCGGATACTGACGATCGAATCTCGGGCAAGTAACATACCGAAGGACAAAGGGAATGACATACGGGATTATACGAATCCTTGGCACTGAGGTTCAAACGATAAGATCTTCGTAGAATATGTAGGATCCAATATGGGCATCCAGGTCCCGCTATTGGATATTGACCGAGGAGTCTCTCGGGTCATGTCTACATAGTTCTCGAACCCGCAGGGTCTGCACACTTAAGGTTCGACGTTGTTTTATGCGTATTTGAGTTATATGGTTGGTTACCGAATGTTGTTTGGAGTCCCGGATGAGATCTCGGATGTCACGAGGGTTTCCGGAATGGTCCAGAAACGAAGATTGATATATAGGATGACCTCATTTGATTACCGGAAGGTTTTCGGAGTTACCGGGAATGTACCGGGAATGACGAATGGGTTCCGGGAGTTCACCGGGGGGGCGGGGGGGCAACCCACCCCGGGGAAGCCCATAGGCCTTGGGGGAGACCCACCAGCCCTTAGTGGGCTGGTGGGACAGCCCACAAGTGCCCTATGCGCCAAGGAGAAGAAAATCAAGAGAGAAAAAAAAGGAGGAGGTGGGACGGAAGGGGGACTCCCTCCCACCAAACCTAGTCCAACTCGGTTTGGGGGGGGGGGGAGAGTCCTCCCCCTTGGATCGGCCGACCCCCTTGAGGGTCCTTGGACCCCAAGGCAAGGCCCCCTCCCTCCCACCTATATATACGGAGGTTTTAGGGCTGATTTGATACGACTTTTCCATGGCAGCCCGACCACATACCTCCACGGTTTTTCCTCTAGATCACGTTTCTGCGGAGCTCGGGCGGAGCCCTGCTGAGACAAGGTCATCACCAACCTCCGGAGCGCCGTCACGCTACCAGAGAACTCTTCTACCTCTCTGTCTCTCTTGCTGGATCAAGAAGGCCGAGATCATCGTCGAGCTGTACGTGTGCTGAACGCGGAGGTGCCGTCCGTTCGGTACTAGATTGTGGGACTGATCGCGGGATTGTTCGCGGGGCGGATCGAGGGACGTGAGGACGTTCCACTACATCAACCGCAGTCTCTAACGCTTCTGCTGTACGGTCTAGAAGGGTACGTAGATCACTCATCCCCTCTCGTAGATGGACATCACCATGATAGGTCTTCGTGCGCGTAGGAAAATTTTTGTTTCCCATGCGACGTTCCACAACATTATATGAATCCTTGGCACTGAGGTTCAATCGATAAGATCTTCGTAGAATATGTAGGATCCAATATGGGCATCCAGGTCCCGCTATTGGATATTGACCGAGGAGTCCCTCGGGTCATGTCTACACAGTTCTCGAACCCGAAGGGTGTGCACACTTAAGGTTCGGCGATGTTTTATGTGTATTTGAGTTATATGGTTGGCTACCGAATGTTGTTCGGAGTCCCGGATGAGACCATGGACGTCATGAGGGTTTCTGGAATGGTCCGGAGATAAAGATTGATATATAGAATGACCTCATTTGATTACCGAAAAGTTTTCGGCATTACCGGGAATGTACCGGGAGTGACGAATGGGTTCCGGATGTTCACCGGGGGCCAGCCCACCCGGGGGAAGCCCATGGGCCTTAGGGGTGCCGCACTAGCCCTTAGTGGGCTGGTGGGACAGCCCAAGAGGCCTTATGCGCAGGAGATAGAAAAAATCAAAGAGAAAAGAAAGGGGGAAGTGGGAAGGAAGAGAAGGACTCCACCTTCCAATCCTAGTTGGACTAGGATTGGAGGAGGACTCCTCCTCCCACCCTTCGGCCGACCCCTTCGGGCTCTCTTGAGCCTCAAGGCAGGTCCCTCCCCTTCCCTCCTATATATACTAAGGTATTAGGGCTGATTTGAGACAACTTTGCCACGACAGCCCGACCACATACCTCCACGGTTTTTCTTCTTGATCGTATTTCTGCGGAGCTCGGGCGGAGCCCTGCTGAGATAGATCACCACCAACCTCTGGAGCACCGTCATGCTGCCGAAGAACTCATCTACCTCTCCGTCTCTCTTGCTGGATCAAGAAGGCCGAGATCATCGTCGAGCTGTACGTGTGCTGAACGCGGAGGTGCCGTCCGTTCGGCACTAGATCGGAGCGGATCATGGGACAGATCGCGGGACGGTTCATGGGACGGTTCGTGGGGCGGATCGAGGGACGTGAGGACGTTCCACTTCATGAACCACGTTTCTTAACGCTTCCTGCTGTACGATCTACAAGGGTAAGTAGATCCAAATCCCCTCTCGTAGATGGACATCACCATGATAGGTCTTCGTGCGCGTAGGAAATTTTTTGTTTCCCATGCGACGTTCCCCAACATTATGTTGTTGCCATCAAGGGTAAAAAGATGGGGTTTTCATCTTTGGTTTGAGATTATCCCTCTACATCATGTCATCGTCCTTAAAGCGTTACTCTGTTCGTCATGAACTCAATACACTAGATGCATGCTGGATAGCGATCGATGTGTGGAGTAATAGTAGTAGATGCAGAAAGTATCGGTCTACTTGTCTCGGACGTGATGCCTATATGTATGATCATTGCCTTAGATATAGTCATGACTTTGCGTGGTTCTATCAATTGCTCAACAGTAATTTGTTCACCCACCGTAATACTTGCTATTTTGAGAGAAGCCTCTAATGAACACTATGGCCCCCAGGGTCTACTCCACACCATATTTTCAGCCTTACACTTTTTACTTCGTTGCACTTTCCGCCTTCAGATCTCACTTTGCAAACAATCTTGAAGGGATTGACAACCCCTTTGAAGCGTTGAGTGCAAGCTTGTTTGTGTTTGCGTAGGTACTCTGGACTTGACGAGACCCTCCTTCTGGATCGATACCTTGGTTCTCAAACTGAGGGAAATACTAACTGCTCCTGTGCTGCATCTCACTTTCCTCTTCAAGGGAAGAACCAACGCAAACCCAGCCTCTGTCAACGTGTCAACTTCTGGCGCAGTTGTCTGTGGGATAGTAGAAGAATTTCTGACGCCGTTGCCGGGGAGGAAGATCAACTCAAGAACTCATCCAAGTAGGTGTCACAAACTCATCTCTTGCATTTACTTTGTTTGCCAGTTGCCTCTCGTTTTCCTCTCCCCCACTTCACCAATTTGCCTTTTTCGTTCGCCTTTTCGTTCGCCCCTTTTTTCTTGCCTGCTCTTTGTTTGCTTGTGTGCTTGCTTGCTTGCTGAAGTCACCATGAATGAAAACACCAAACTTTTTGACTTCTCGAATACTAATAATAATGATTTTATTAGTACTCCCATTGCTCCCGCCACTAGTGCGGAGTCATACGGAATCAATGCCACTTTGCTGAATCTTGTTATGAAAGAGCAATTCTCTGGCCTTCCTAGTGAAGATGCCGCATCCCATCTCAATACCTTCATTGAGCTTTGCGATATGCAAAAAAAGATGTGGATAATGACGTAATTAAATTGAAGCCTTTTCCTTTCTCGTTGCGAGATCGCGCAAAAACTTGGTTTTCTTCTTTGCCCAAAAATAGTATCGATTCTTGGGATAAGTGCAAAGATGCTTATATATCCAAGTATTTTCCGCCGGCTAAGATCATCTCTCTCCGTAATGATATCATGAATTTCAAGCAACTTGATCATGAACATGTTGCACAAGCTTGGGAGAGAATGAAATTAATGATTGGAAATTGTCCCGTTCATGGCTTGAGCCTTTGGATGATTATTCAAATCTTTTACGCTGGCTTGAATTTCGCTTCTAGAAATATCTTGGACTCCGCCTCAGGTGGAACGTTCATGGAAATCATGTTAGGAGAAGCCACAAAGCTCTTAGACAACATCATGACAAACTACTCTCAGTGGCACACTGAAAGGTCACCTACTAGTAAGAAGGTACATGCTATAGAAGAAATTAACTCGCTGAGTGCTAAGATGGACGAGTTAATGAATTTGGTTGCTAGTAGAAGTGCTCCTTTGGATCCTAATGATATGCCTTTGTCTTCTTTGATTGAGAGTAACAACGCTAGCTTGGACGTTAATTTTGTTCGTAGGAATAACTTTGGCAACAACAATGCTTTTAGAGGAAACTATGTTCCTAGGCCTTTTCCTAGTAACTCCTCTAATAACTTTGGCAACTACTACGACAATACTCATAGAAATTACAATAGATTACCCTCTGATCTAGAGAGTAATATCAAAGAGTTCATCAACTCTCAAAAGATTTTCAATGCGTCCATAGAGGAAAAACTACTCAAAATTGATGATTTGGCTAAAAGTTTGGATATGATTTCTTGTGATGTTGATGCTTTGAAAGTTAGATGTGCTCCTCCCAAAATCAAGATGGATGAAACTTTGAAAGCTATGCGTGTTTCCATGATTGAGAGCCAAGAAAGAACCTCCCAAATTCGTGCTAGACATGAATGGCTTAAAAAGGCGTGTTCTCGTGATGAGAATCACGAAGATCTTAAAGTGCTTGGTGTGACTCCCATTGAATATTTGTTTTCTTGTGTCAAACCTAATGATTATGGGGCTGGATATGAATCCACTTAGGTTGAAAAGTGCCCCAATGATTCTGAGTCTATCTACCTTGATGCTAAAAGCATTAAAAGTGGAATAGAAGACGTTAAAACTTTGAGTAGTAATGAAATTACTACCGTGGGTTTCAAGGAATTCAATTCAAGTATCGGGGGGGTACTAGCCATGGGAAAGTGAGAATACAGTAGCCCATCATCAATATAGATAGAATTCAAGTTTCCTACAGTACCAAAAGAAGTGGTAGTTTATTTTCTTGTAGTAATGTTATCACAAGTTTCTGTTTAAGTTTTGTGTTGTGAAGTTTTCAAGTTTTGGGTAATGTTCTCATGGACAAAGAGATAAGGAGTGGAAAGATCTCAAGCTTGGGGATGCCCAAGGCACCCCAAACCAAATTCAAGGACACCAAAAAGCCTAAGCTTGGGGATGCCCCGGGAAGGCATCCCCTCTTTCGTCTTCAATCCATCGGTAACATTACTTGGAGCTATATTTTTATTCACCACATGATATGTGTTTTGCTTGGAGCGTCTTGTATCATAGGAGTCTTTTCTTTTTGTTGTGTCACAATCATCCTTGTTGCACACCTTTTTGAGAGAGAGAGACATGCACTCATCGTGATTTTGCTAGAATGCTCATAGTGCTTCACTTGTATCTTTTGAGCTAGATACTTTTGCTCTAGTGCTTCACTTATATCTTTTGAGCTAGATACTTCTTCTCTAGTACTTCACTTATATCTTTTGAGCTAGACACTTTTGCTCTTGTGCTTCACTTATATCTTTAGATCACGGCGGTGCGTGATTTTGTAGTTGGCTTATGCTATGAAAGTAGTCCCATGTGCTAGGTACCCAAAGAGGATGCAAAAACCTCCATCTTCATGTGCATTGAGTAGAAAGAGAAGTTTCGATTCATCTCAATTAGTTTTGAGACATGGATTCAGTAATATTGAGAGTTATGTTAGTAGGGTGTTGTGAATCTAGAGATACTTGTGTTGGAGTTAGTGATTGCCGTAGCATGCACGTATGGTGAACCGCTATGTTAGGAAGTCGGAGCATAATTGATCTATTGATTGTCATCCTTTGTGTTGAGGTCGGGATCGCGCGATGGTTCACACCTACCAACCCTTCCCCTCGGAGTATGCGTTTAGCACTTTGTTTCGATTACTAATAAAAACTTTCGCAACAAGTATGTGAGTTCTTCATGACTAATGTGAGTCCATGGTATAGATGCACTTTCACCTTCCACCATTGCTAGCCTCTCTAGTGTCGTGCAATTCTCGCCGGTGCACAAACCCACCAAATTCCTTCCTCAAAACAGCCAACATACCTACCTACTATGGCATTTTCATAGCCATTCCGAGATATATTTCCATGCAACTCCCACTGTTTCATCTCATGACTTGCGTCGTCACTCTTATATTGACCTTGCATGATCATAAGATAGCTAGCGAGATGTTTTCAACGTCATACGCCATGCTAGATCATTGCACATCCCGGTACACTGCCAGAGGCATTTTCTATGGCATCATCATCATTGTGATCTTCGAGTTGTGAGTAAATAAAAGTGTGATGATCATCATTATTAGAGCATTGTCCCATGTGAGGAAATGAATAAATAAAAAAAGAGGCAAAAGAGCCCAAAGAAGAGAGAGAGAGAAAAGAAAAAAAGAGGCCTAAGAGCCCAAATCAAAAAAGAAAAGAGAGAAAAAGAGAGAAGGGACAATGCTACTATCTTTTTCCACACTTGTGCTTCATGATAGTACCATGTTCTTCATGATTGAGAGCTACTTGCTTTGTCACTACCATATGCTAGTGGGAATCTTCATTATATAACTTGGCTTGTATATTCCAATTATGGGCTTCCTCAAAATTGCCCTAGGTCTTCGTGAGCAAGTAATTTGGATGCACACCCACTAGTTTTACTTTTGAGCTTTCATATACTTATAGCTCTAGTGCATCTCTTGTATGGCAATCCCTATTCATTTACATTGATATCTATTAATGGGCATCTCCATAGCCTATTGATACGCGGAGTCAATGTCACCATCTCCTCCTTTTTGTCTCACAACCGCCACCACACTCTATTCCACCTAGAGTGCTATATCCATGGCTCGCGCTCATGTATTGCGTGAGAGTTATAAAAAGTTTGAGAAAGTAAGAGTGTGAACAATTACTTGGCCAATTCCGGGGTTGTGCATGATTTACATTAGTTGTGTGAGGATGATGGAGCATAGCCAGACTATATGATTTTGTAGGGATAACTTTCTTTGGCCGTGTTATTTTGAAAGTTCATGATTACTTTGCTAGTTTTCTTGAAGTATTACTGTTTTCATGTCAATAGCAAGCTATTGTTTTGAATATTACGGATCTGAACATTCATGTCATGTGAAAGAAGTTGCAAAGGACAACTATGCTAGGTAGCATTCCACATCAAAACTTCATTCTTTATCACTTCCCTACTCGAGGACGAGCAGGAGTTAAGCTTGGGGATGCTTGATACGGCTCCAACGTATCTATAATTTTTGATGGTTTCATGCTATTATCTTATAAAACTTTGGATGTTTTGCATGTCTTTTATTTATTTTTTGGGACTAACTTATTAACTCAGTGCCAAGTGCCAGTTCCTGTTTTTTTCATGTTTTTGACCCCTTTGAGAGGAGATTTTGAAACGTAGTCCAAACGGAAGAAAATCCCCGAAAATATTTTTTTTGGAACGGAAGAAGATCGGAGAACTTGGGAGCCAAGCCAGAGGAGCTCCAGGGGCCCCACAAGCCCCCACCCCGCGGCCCCCCTGGAGGTCCCCTCACCTAGATCTTTCGCCTATATAATCCCAAAAATTCTAGAAAAAATCAAGAGACAATCGCAATCACTTTTCCGCCGCCGCAAGCTTCTGTCTCCGCCAGATCCCATCTGGGGCACGTCCTGGTGCCCTGCCGGAGGGGGGATTCTGACACAGAGGGCTTCTCCATCAACACCATGACTTCTCCGATGATGCGTGAGTAGTTCACCATAGACCTACGGGTCCATAGCTAGTAACTAGATGGCTTCTTCTCTCTCTTGGATCTTCAATACAAAGTTCTCCATGATCTTCATGGAGATCTATCCAATGTAATCTTCTTTTGCGGTGTGTTTGTCGAGATCCGATGAATTGTGGATTTATGATCATATTATCTATGAATCCTATTTGAGTTTCTTCTGATCTCTCTTATGCATAATTTCATATCCTTGTAATTCTCTTCGAGTTGTGGGTTTTGTCTGGCCAACTACATCTATGATTCTTGCAATGGGAGAAGTGCTTGGTTTTGGGTTCATACCGTGCGGTGACCTCACCCAGTGATAGAAGGGGTGGCAAGGCACGCATCATGTTGTTGCCATCAAGGGTAAAAAGATGGGGGTTTCATCATTGGTTTGAGATTATCCCTCTACATCATGTCATCTTGCTTAAAGTGTTACTCTGTTTGTCATGAACTCAATACACTAGATGCATGCTGGATAGCGGTCCATGTGTGGAGTAATAGTAGTAGATGCAGAAAGTATCGGTCTACTTGTCTCGGACGTGATGCCTATATGTATGATCATTGCCTTAGATATCGTCATGACTTTGCGCGGTTCTATCAATTGCTCGACAGTAATTTGTTCACCCACCGTAATACTTGCTATTTTTTGAGAAGCCTCTAGTGAACACTATGGCCCCGAGGGTCTACTCCACACCATATTTTCAGCCTTACACTTTTTACTTCGTTGCACTTTCCGCCTTCAGATCTCACGTTGCAAACAATCTTGAAGGGATTGACAACCCCTTTGAAGCATTGGGTGCAAGCTTGTTTGTGTTTGCGCACGTACTCTGGATTTGACGAGACCCTCCTTCTGGATCGATACCTTGGTTCTCAAACTGAGGGAAATACTTACTACTCCTGTGCTACATCATCCTTTCCTCTTCAAGGGAAGAACCAACGCAAGCCCAACCTCTTTCAACGTGTCAACTTCTGGCGCTGTTGTCTGTGGGATAGCAAGCTGTTGAGGTACTTTTCAAAGTACTCAAGTGTTTTGTTTCAAAGGACTCTGAAGCAGTTGATATCTTTCTCTTCTTGGCTTCTTTTTTAGCCGCTTTGGTTTTCTTCACTTCTGATGCAGAAGGAAGAGTGATTTTCTTCACTGTTGAAGACTTTGGTGATAGAGGAGTTTCTTCAGGAATGGTTGATGCAGTCGTCCTGCTAACATTAGTTTCTTCAAGCACAGGATGTTCTTCAGCCGTCCTAACAAGTTCATCAGTAGAAGGTTCTTCATCAGAGTCATCGGGTAGTTTAACAGTGTAGCTAGCCTCAGGAATTGATGGTTGCGTTAGGGCTGCAACCCTCGTGTTGTAGTTTAATACAACTGTAGTAGTTGGCTGAACCTCACTTTGGTTCCCTTCCGATCAACATGGTAGCTAGTATAATCCTCACTGAGGTTTCTAATCTCAGTTTGAGTGGAGACAAGTTGCTCTGGCGTTAAGGACATAATATTCTTCTGTAGGAATTTTTTTCATATTGAGCCTTTGCCCTTTGAGCTTGTCTTTCTTTCTTGGCCTTCCATTTTTCTTCATTGATGAAAGTAGCCAGCATGTGGCTAGGTCCAGGTGGAAGCTTCAAATCATCAATGGGTGTGTCTGGATCTTCGTACCAAAGTTTAATGAAGTCCAGAATCACTTTTGGATCTAGTGCGAGGTGAATGGTTGAGACTTTGGCCATAGCAACTCTTTCTTGCTTATTCTTGATGATAGCACCCAATTCTTCATCGGCTGCATCATCCTCATATGATCGAGAAGGTACATTTAAGACAACTTTGTTTGGGTTGGGCCTTGTTCCTCCTCGAGCAGTCATGTTTTTCTTCATAAATCCAGTTGAAGAATTGTATGCAGAGCTATAGGCAGATGGTCTTGAGGGAATTGGGATCCTTGTTGGATGCTGAGTTGACTGGGGTTTCAGTGGAATTCAAGACTTTGCTGCAGTTGAGGATTTTGGAGCAGTTGAGGACTTTCCAGTAACACTTGGAGCTGGCTGAGGATTTTGTTGTGTTGAGGACTTGGGCTTTACACCTGATTTGTTCATCAGGATCTGCTTTGGAGCTCATTCAGTAGCAGAGGTCTTGGTATCACAGGAGGATGCAACAACAGCTGCAGCAGTAGATTCCTCATTAAAAGTCTTCACAGCTTGTTTGGCAACTTTGCTTAGTTTTGCCACATACTTAGCTTTTTCTTCACGATAGTCTTCAATAGTAGCCATGCTTGAGGGATGTGCAGATTGTTGATCACCCAAAGGAGCCCTATTGCATGGAGGCTTTAGGGTGAATTTCTTCATGTACTTGGGAGTCACATACATGTACTCTCGCCATTCTTTCGCCCATCGTCGTTCAATTTTCTAAAGCCTAATTTTGCGATTCTCTTTGGTTTCTTTCCCATAGACTTTTTCATCGGGTGTGCAATATTCATCATAAATGTCCTCAGGAATCTCAAAAGGAGTGTTCTACTCTGCCTTCTTTCCACCCTTCTGTTTCTTATCATCAACCATTTTCTTCAGTTAAGGAATTTGCTGAGGAATTTGAATTCTTGAGGAATTTGATGACAGACGCAAATTTTCTATAAGAAACACTGCAAATGAGTTAAGTTGATGAGAACCTAGTGATTCGTCAGCGGACATTTTTACGTGTGAACAGAGTATAGGTGCGAAGAATTTGAAGAGGTGATATGCGTTCTAAGAGTTGAGGAATTTCAAAAATGACTCAAGTTGAGGGATTTTATCAATACTGTGTTGAGGAATTTCGCTAATTATTCTTTTCTTGGGTTCCAGAGTTGTGCAGATCCAAAAATTTACACAACTAAGGAATCTCGTGAAGAATTTAGTAACTTAGAGAAATTCATCAAGTGTTCTAGACATCCACGTGTCCATCTGATGAATGTGCTGAGGAATAACATTTTTTTTGCAGTTTTTAGGGAATCACAAAGATCTATAGAGGCAATAAAATTAGATTTGAATTACCCTACATGAAGAACACGACGAACACGATGAACTGTGAAGGTTAAAACATAAGCTCATCGGTTCAGATCTCCAGCGCCCTAACTTGGTGGCTGAAGATAGCTATGGCAGTGGCGGAGGAAGATGATCCGCGATCGGCGTGAGTCCGGCGACAGTGAGGTCGAGGTAGTGAAGTTGTTCCTCACCGGCTACAAAGATTTGCAGCGACGTCACTAGGTTAGAGCTCGAGCGGGGAAGTTGAGAGCGAGAGGAAGAGATTTTACTGAAGGGGGTAGGGGGCTATTTATAGCTCAGGTGAAAAATGGTCCAGTGCGAAAGTTTTGGACCTAAATGCCCCTGGCCCTTCCTCTCTGCGTGACATGTGGACCTATTGGGAAATGTCGCATGGGAAACAAAAAATTTCTATGCACACGCAATACCTACCCATGGTGATGATCATCTACGAGAGGGGAGAGTGAATCTACATGCCCTTGATCATCTACGAGAGGGGAGAGTGAATCTACGAGAGGGGAAACAGCGGAAGCGTATATAACGCGGTTGATGTAGTGGAACATCTTCGTGATCCAAATCGCAGCCCGTCCCGCAATCTCATCACGATCTGTCCCGCGATCCCATCACGATCCATCCCGATCTTGTACCGAACGGATGACACCTCCGCGTTCAGCACACGTACAACTCGGTGACGATCCCCGCCTTCTTAATCCATCAAGAGGGGCAGAGAGGTAGATGAGTTCTCCAACATAGCGGTGTGGTGGTGGTGGTGGTGAACTAATCCAGCAGGGCTTCGCCTAAGCACCGCCGAACTAGACTATAGGAGAAACAAATCTAGAGAGAAGTAGAGGGAGCACGTGGCAATTAGGGTTAGCTCTCACCTCTAAAATCTCTAGTATATATAGGAGGGATGGAGGGGAGGAGGCAGCCTCAAACCCTCAAGGTTTGGCCGAAATTGGAGGTCGACACTCCTCGGTCAATAACCAATAGCGGAACCTAGATGTCCATATTGGCTCCTACATATTCTATGAAGATGTCTATCGGTTGAACCTCTATGTCAAGGATTCAGTTAATCTCGTATGTTGTTCCCTTTGTCCTTCGGTATGTTACTTTCCCGAGATTCGATCATCGGTATCTCCATACCTAGTTCAATCTCGTTACCGGCAAGTCTCTTTACTCGTTCTGTAATACAAGATCCCATAACTAACTTCTTAGTCACATTGCTTGCAAGTCTTGTTGTGATGTTGTATTACTGAGTGGGCCCCGAGATACCTCTCTTGATCCATGCCAACCCAACAAACACCTTTGGAGATACCTATAGAGCACATTTATAGTCACCCAGTAATGTTGCAACATTTGATACACACAAGGTAATCCTCCGGTGTTCAGGAGTTGCATGATCTCATGGTCATAGGAACAAATACATTGACATGCAAAAAACAGTAGCAATAAACTGACACGATCATATGCTACATTTATAGTTTGGGTCTTGTCCATCACATCATTCTCCTAATGATGTGATCTCGTTATCAAGTGACAACACTTGCCTATGGCCAGGAAACCTTGACCATCTTTGATCAACGAGCTAGTCAACTAGCGGCTCACTAGGGGCAGTGTGTTTTCTATGAATCAACACATGTATTTGAGTTTCCAATCAATACAAGTCTATCGTGGATAATAAATGATTATCATGAACAAGGAAATATAATAATAACCAATTTATTATTGCATCTAGGGCATATTTCCAACAATCTCTCACTTGAACTAGAGTCAATAATCTAATTCACATCACTATGTGATTGTATTGAATCTAACACCCATATAGTTCTGGGGTTCGATCATGTCTTGCTTGTGAGAGAGGTTTTTAGTCAACGGGTCCGATCCTTTTAGATCTGTGTGTGCTTTACAAATCTCTATGTCATCCCATAGATGGTGCTACCACGCGCAATTTGGAACTATTCCAAATGACTGCTCCACTATACGAATCCGGTTTACTACTGAGAGTCATCCGGATTAGTGTCAAAGCTTGCATCGACGTAACCCTTTACAACGAACTCTTTTATCACCTCCATAATCGAGACAAATTCCTTAGTCCACAAGTTACTAAGGATAACTTTCATCCTGGATCACTTCTGTACCCCTTGACAGATTCATGGCAAGGCACACATCAGGTGCGGTACACAACATAGCATACTATAGAGCCTACGGCTAATGCATAGGGGACGACCTTCGTCCTTTCTCTTTCTTCTGCCATGGTCGAGCTTTGAGTCTTACTCAAATTGACACCCTACAACACAACCAAGAACTCCTTCTTTGCCCATCTATTTTGAACTCCTTCAAAAACTTGTCAAGGCATGCATTTCGTTGAAAGTTATATTAAGCGCTTTGATCTATCTCCATAGGTCTTGATGCTCAATGTTCAACTAGCTTAACCCAGGCTTTCCTTTGAAAAACTCCTTTCAAATAACCCTTTATGCTTTCCAGAAATTCTACATTATTTCCGATCAATAATATATCAACCAGATATACTCATCAGAAATTCTATAGTGCCCCACTCACTTCTTTGGAAATACAAGTTTCTTACAAACCTTGTATAAACCCAAAATTTTTGATCATCTCATCAAAGCGTATATTCTGACTCTGAGATGCTTGCTCCAGTCCATAGAAGGATTGCTGGAGTTTGCATACTTGTTAGCATCCTTAGGATTGACACAACCTTCTGGTTGTATCACATACAATCTTTCCTCAAGGAAACCACCGAGGAAACAATGTTTTGACATCCTATCTATAAGATTTCATAAATAATGCAACAACTGCTAACATAATTCCAACAGACTTTTAACATCTCTACGAGTGAGTGATACGTCTCCGTCGTATCTACTTTTCCGAAATCTTTTGCCCTTGTTTTGGACTCTAATTTGCATGATTTGAATGGAACTAACCCGTACTGACGCTGTTTTCAGCAGAATTGCGAGGGTGTTGTTTTTGTGCAGAAATAGAAGTTCTCGGAATGTCCTGAAAATTTACGGAGAATTTTTCTGGAATAAAAGAAAAATACCTGCGCAAAGTTCCACATGAGGGGGCGTGCCAGTGGGCCACAAGCCCCTGGGCCACGGCCACCCCCTATGGCCGCGCCATGAGGGCTTGTGGGGCCCACATGGCACCACCGCCCCCAATCTCAGTCCTATATCTTCTGTTTCGGCTGGAAAAAAAATCAGAGAGAAGGTTTCATCGCGTTTTGCGATACGGAGGCGCCGCCACATCCTGTTCTTCATCTAGAGGGCAGATCTGGAGTCCGTTTTGGGCTCCGGAGAGGGGAAATCGTCGTCATCGTCATTATCAAACTTTCTCCATCGACAATTCGATGATGCTCTTCATCGTTCGTGAGTAATCTCATCGTAGGCTTGCTGGACGGTGATGAGTTGGATGAGATCTATCATGTAATCGAGTTAGTTCTTGATGGGGATTGATCCCTAGTATCCACTATGTTCTAGGTTAATGTTGCTACTACTTGGCTATGCTTAATGCTTGTCACTAGGGCCCGAGTGACATGATTTCAGATCTGAACCTATTATGTTGTCGCCAATATATGTGTGTTTTAGATCCTATCTTGCAAGTTGTAGTCACCTACTATGTGTTATGACCCGGCAACCCCGGAGTGACAATAGCTGGAACCACTCCCGGAGATGACCATAGTATGAGGAGTTCATGTATTCACCGCATGTTAATGCGTTGGTCCGGTTCTTTATTAAAAGGAGAACCTTAATATCCCGTAGTTTCCATTAGGACCCCGCTGCCACGGGAGGGATGGACAATAGATGTCATGCAAGTTCTTTTCCCTAAGCACGTATGACTACATACGGAATAGATGCCTACATTATACTGATGAATGGGAGCTAGCCACATATCTCTCCGTGTTATAGCTGTTACATGATGAATCACATCCGTCACACTCATCCATCACCGACCCACTATCTAGGAGTCTTTTACTACTGGTTCTCGCTACGTTTCTTTGCCTAGGCTTGTCCCTTGCTACAAGAGGGATTGGGCCACTTTATTGCTGATCTCACTTTGCTGCTATTACTTGTTACTTTGCTGCTGCTGCTACTACTGTTCCTTGCTACTCCGTTGTTACTAGTTGCAAGACTTTGTTGGCGCTAACATCCCGTCAGCAGGGCCTTTTCTGGCACCACTGCTGGGAATTGCCAAAGCTTTTCCTGGTGCCGTTGCTATCATACTACCTTGCTACTGATACTTTGATTGCAGACACTAATCTTTCAGGTGTGGTTGAATTGATGACTCGGCTGCTAATACTTGAGAATATCCTTTAGCTTCCCCTTGTGAGCGAATCAATAAATTTGGGTTGAATACTCTACCCTCGAAAACTGTTGTGATCCCATACGCTTGTGGGACATCAAGGCTTTTTCTGGCGCCGTTGCCGGGGAAGCACAACTATATTCTCTGAGTCACTTGGTGTTGACGTTTGCTGATCACTATGAGGAATCCGAAAGATCCAAGAACTAAAATCCTACATTCCACTATGAGGAGAGGGAAGGAACTCCCATCTAGCTCTGCACTTGATTCACCTTCAGTTTTGAGTAAGTTTGCGACATCACCTCCTGCTAGAAATCTTGATATGTCGCGTGTGCTTGATGATGCTACTTCTGCTGGCTATGATGCTTATGATGCTATGCTAGATACTATGCCTGATGATGCTATGCTTGATACTATGTATGCTATGCCTGATACTGCTTTTCCACTAGTTGCATTCCTTGATGCACATATTGCTAGAGTTGCTGCTAGATGTGATGATACTTCTGAAACTGCTGATACTATTGAAGTAGAACCTGCTACTATGCCTGTTATGCCTGATACGCGCTATGTTATGGAGGGAGAGATAGCTGAGGATTTTCTTGCGTGTAAGGATAGCTATGATGTTGACAAACTTTTGCGCAAGTGGAAAGAAAAATCTCTGAACGCTAGGATGAAATACGACCCGAAGTTTGCCACTTCACCTATCTTTGTGACCGATAAGGATTATGAACTCTCCGTCGACCCTGAGTTAATCACTCTGGTCGAATCTGATCCCTTTCACGGTTATGAGTCTAAAACGATTGTAGCCCATCTTACCAAACTGCACAATATAGCCACCCTATTCACTAGTGAGGAAAAGATCCGCCACTACTACATGCTCAAGCTATTTCCTTTCCCGCTAATGGATGATGCTAAGACCCGGTTCACTTCTCTTGCTCCTGGTTGTGTGCGTAGCCCCCAGGATATGGTCTACTACTTCTCTGAAAAATATTTCCCTGCCCATAAGAAGCAAGCTGTCTTGCAGGAAATATACAAGTTTGCTCAAGCTCAGGAAGAGAGTCTCCCACAAGCTTGGGGGAGGCTCATCCAGCTACTAAATGCTTTGCCTGATCACCCTCTTGAGAAAAAATGAGATACTTGATATCTTCTATAATGGACTTACCGATGCTTCCAAAGACCATCAAGATGGTTGTGCCGGTAGTGTTTTTAGGGAACGAACCGTAGAACAAGCTGAGATTCTATTGAATAACATCTTGTGCAATGAGAATGCTTGGACTATTCCCGAACCACTTCCTAAGCCAACTCCGAAGAAAAGAGGTATTCTATTCCTCAGTCCTGAAGATATGCAAGAAGCCAAGAAATCTATGCGAGAGAAAGGCATTAAATCTGAAGATGTCAAAAATCTACCACCTATCGAAGAGATCCATGGTCTCGATAACCCGATACAGGTAGTAGAAGTAAATTCTCTGCGTAGGTTTGATGAGAGTGATATTCCTTTTGATAAACCTGCTAGCTTATGCATGGATGAATTTGATAACTTCGTTGCCAAACAACAGAGTTTCAATGATTATGTTAGCAGACAATTGGAAAAGATTGCTCGTATGCTTAGTCATTTAAGTGCTTGTGTGGACCGAAACGTCAATGATCTTAAACTTCTGAGTAAACATGCTTCTATTGTTACTACTCAGGTAGAACAAGTACTTAAAGCTCAAAATGACTTGCTCAATGAGTTGAATGACAATTCCGTCAGAGTCGTTACTAGAGGCAGTAGAATGACCCAGGAACCTTTGTATCCTGAGGGTCATCCGAAGAGAATTGAACAAAATTCTCAAGGAGTCAGCACTGATGCACCTAGTCATCCTAGAAAGAAGAAGAAAGATGATAGGAACCTGCACGCTAGCAACCCTATGGCTGCTACACCTGAGAGTCCAAACGATGCCTCTATCTCTGATGCTGAAACACAATCTGGTGATGAACATGAGCCTACTGATAATATCAATAGTGATGTTGAAAGTGCGTTATATCGACTAGAGGGGGGGTGAATAGGATATTTTTAGAATTTCATCACTGAGGAAATTCCTTTTGAGGAAATTCCTCACTGATGACTAAATTACAGCGGAAACAGTAAAGGATTAGAAGTGCAAAGTTTCACAACAACAATTTTTCAGAGTGAGGAATGTGAAAACAGATTGCACAGTGAGCAGGCACGCATAAAACAGATGAGGATTAACTAGCGTGAAGAATTTGAGGTTGAAGAATTTCAGAGAAAGTCTTCAGCAAATTCTTCAAACAGTAGCAGTGAAATTCATCAACACATAATTCGAGGAAAGTAAGGAGTTGAGAAATTAGAACCCGTTTCACAGCGAAGACAGTAGTTGATGACCCAATTCCAACTGCTGTGACAGTCGTACATCTGGTTTGGAGCGGCTTGGTATTGAAACCAAAGGACACACTGTCCCGGGACACACAGTCCCTACCGTGTTCTCCTTGGGCTAAGAACACACAGTCCTCGCCCAACACTCGTGGTAAGTCTTCAGGGCAGACTTCCAAACCCTCACAAACTTGGTCACCCGGCGATCCACAATTGACTGCTGGATTGCTCTAGACCATTACGCCTAACCGTCTGGAGGATGCACAGTCCTCAAAGGTAAAAGGCTTCAGTTCCACACAGGAACAACTTCTTCAGTGATGCCCAATCATTTGGTTCTAGGTTTGTGGTTTCTATGTATGGGGTATTTCCTCACTGATGAATTACTCTCCAAGACTCTGATGAATTGGGTTGCTCTTATGACAAGTGTCAGTTCCTAACGGTTGCTCTTATGGTTGTGGGGCGGCTATTTATAGCCTGGGAGCATCCCGACATGATTTGACACTAATGTCCTTAAATAATATGACTGTTGGTGTGGATAAGACCAATGACTTGGCGTGGCTATCGAAACGGTCGGAACCCTCAACTATGAGAGTCCTCATGTCACTCGTATTCCTCACTTGAGGCTTTTGGTAGGATTAGGCTTTGGTTGAGCATCATGAGGAAATTCATGCCAAAGTGTAACTTCGACCCCCTTTAACAGTACGGTGTTCCTATTACTCAAGTGTGAAGAAAATAAAACAGAAAGAGTAAATCTTCATGCTTCAAAGTCTTCAAAATGATTTTCTTCAGGACACACTGAATTCCTCAATTTCAGTATCTTCATGAGGAATATCAATTTCATCGCAGATTCTTCGCGATTCAATTCTTCAGCTTCAGACCAATTTCTTCAACCGAAGATATACATTTTTAGGGGTTGATATTCATCAAATATCTCAAACTCCTCAGTGACTTATAGATCCTGTGTACACTCATAAACACATTAGATACTTAACCTATAAGTCTCCAAACCACCAAAATCAATAAGGGGCACTAGATGCACTTACAATCTCCCCCTTTTTGGTGGTTGATGACAATTAGTTAAGTCTTTAACAGGGATAACAAAATGAAGTGTAAATACTTAATTGAGGAATTTGAAATCTAGATTCAGAGAGACTCCCCCTGAAGATGTGCATATCTTGAGGATTTTGCTTTCTACAACAAATGCACATTGATGATTTATATAATGGAGATCTCCCCCTGAGTCTTGTAAATCATGCATACATGTAACATATAGTATGAAGAAAATGAAGATGCATGATGACAACTGGTATCTGATGAATTCCAGCATGCGTGCATTAAAAACTTGAGGAATAAGCATGCGAAGAAAAATGTTCAAAAGCGTCAGAGTACCATTGGGCTTAAGTTACAACTCATTACATAAAAACTTCAGAAGAGCCAAGAGTTTGTAACTTAAATATAGTTCATAAGCCCCAAAATATCCCGCTTGGAGACTAACTCTCAAGTTTCTCCCCCTTTGTCATCAAGTGACAAAAAGGGACAAACTGAGGACTAACGCCCATGAAGACTTCACTTCTTGGAGGTTGATGAAGAGGCATGATGTTTCTTGGGAGTAGTCTTCTTCCTAGGACCAGTGGCAGTGTCGAGCTGTTCTTCGTCAGTTTCAGCAATGCGGAATGAAGAAAAGGAACTATCTTCAAGGTCTGGAACTGGAATGGGCCTGAACTTCTTCTTGGGAGGCCACGACCAGTCAAAGTCTCACTCAAAGTCCATTTCTTCAAGCTCTGTCTGAGTCTTCAAATGAGCAAGTGTAGCCCAGCTGCGATCAAAAACCTAATGCAGATAGTGATGGTTGAGCTTCACAGAGTTCTGTGTTTCAGTGAGGGTTTTCACAATGGCGCCAAACTGGCGTTTGACCCACTTGTGATTGTGATCCACCATCTGGTGAAGACTGAGGAGAAGCTCTCTTGTATTCATCACGCGAGGAGGAACGGGGCTTGCCGGGGGAGTCTCCATATCATCCCATGAAGAATAAGCTTCTGGCTCTCTGAACTAGCCATCAAGGGGCCTACTGCCTTCATCAATCACTGACTTGCCTTTTCCTTCAACTGGCTCGAAAGTCTTCTTGTTGACCCGGATATGCGGCATATAACCAACATGGTTTTGGAAATCAGCATGGAAGTTGATGCCTGTCCTTGTCCTGATGAATCTCATGATCCATGGGGCATATATCTTGCGATCAAATGGACACATAGCATTGTCGGCCAAAGTCCTCAAGAAGAAATCATGTATGTTGATAGGAATACCATGGATGATGTTGAAGAGGATATTCTTCATGATGCCTACGACATCTTCTTCATCATCATGGCCTTTGATCGGCGTGAGCACACTGCACAGGATTCTGTAGACAGACCTTGGTGTATATTTGAGCTCGTGGACGAGGAAGGTTTTTCTCGGTGATTGCCCTTCAGCCAAAGGCTTCATGAGGACTTCCATCATCCCATTGGGCAGCTCACGCTCACCGTAATGCTTCACATCCTCCTCTTAGGGAATTTATACGGGCAGTTCACGGAGGAGCTCAGTAGCAGGAGCCTTGTAGTGAGTGTTTTGTGTTATCCAGTCAAACACCCAGGTGTTAATGTCTTCAGGGTCGCTAGATATGTGAAGAGTGGCATAGAACTGAAGAATGAGCTCACTGTTCCAATCAGAGATGTTTGAGCACATTGGTAGCAGACCAGCTTCATGGAGGACATTCAGGACTGGAGCTAGGCACGGTATTGCTTCAAGTTCAACGTGAGGAATATGCTTGTGCTGGAATATCTTGTTTCTTCCACATAGCACAGAGGCATAGTAATTCAGCTGTGTCCTCGTCCAAAACTTCAGATGTCTCATTTAAGGCTTATCATAGGGATTCTCTCCAATGAAGTACATGCGCTCTTCAAAGAAGTTCTCCTTTTGAAACTGCGGTCGCTTGGAGAATGGATGGCGTTGTACTGGCTGAAGATTTTGCTGAGGAACAGGACGGGAGACAACAATTGCAGTCTCGGGGTTGAGCACGACGAAGGCATTGTCTTGATCATGTGCATTTTCCTCAGCATTGTCCTCAGGGTGAGGAATGTCATCAGCTTGGGCTTCAGGCTGGGGAATTTCATCAACTGGAGCATCCTGTTGAGGGTTCTGCTCCGGAGAAGGAATAGGTTCATTCTGAGCCTCAATGTGAAGATCTTGCTCAGATGAAGGAGTTGGCTTAGCCTGTTCCTCATCTTGAGGATTTTTCTCAGGACTTTGAATTTCATCAGCTTGAGGAATTTCACTTTGCTCTTCCTCAGTTGGCTTGGTGACAGAGGCAGTTTCATCAGCTGGTGCAGCTGATCCTTGTGCAGTTACTTCCTGAGGAATGGATGGCTGAGGACTGTCGTCAATACGAATTTCTTTGTCAGTGTGTTCCTCAGATGCAGCATCCTTCATTTCCTCATCTGTCCCTTTCTCTTGGTCTGCAAGGATGACCATTTCATAGGAAGGAGCGACGTTGAGGGGCACAGGGTCCAGTGGAGCATTATCTTCAAGCGCTTTGAGGCGCTTGGCTTCTGTTTCTTCTTCTGCTGAGGAGGCCTTTCTCTTTTTAGCTTCCTTCTCAACAGCCCTGGTTTTCTTCACGTCTGATGCAGACGGAGTCATCTTCTTCACCTCTGAAGCTTTTGGTGAAGGGGTTCTCTCGACAGATTCATGAGCTGGCTTTGAGGAACCAGCTGGAGCAGAGTCATCAGCTTGCTTTGATGAAGCAGCTGGCTCAGGGGCAGTCTCACCAGCTGCAGCAGGTTCATCAGCTGGATTTTCCATGGTGATTTCTTCAATAGCCGGTACATCCACACGACTTTCTTAGGGTATTTCCTCAGCTTGAGGAGTTGCATCAGCTTGAGGAGATTCATCGGCTAGCTCTTCAATCAAAGGCTGAGGACTTGATACTGGAGGGGCAGTCGTCTTGTTGTAGTCATCAACAACTTTGGTGGCAAATTTGATGAAATTGCTTTTGAGACTCTAACGATCAGATAGCTTTGAGTACTTCTCAGTCAAAGTCTTCAACTCAGCCTGAGTTGACACCAGGGCATCAGGCGTCAAGTTGAGGAGATTCTGCTTGAGGAATTTCTCATTTTTAAGCTTCGCAACCTTGGCGTGCTTGGCTTGCTGTTCTTTCCACTTGGCTTCATTGATGAATGTGGCCACCATGTGGCTAATGCCAGGGGGAAGTTTCAAATCATCAAGTGGAGTGTTTGGGTCCTCATACCAGATGTTTATGTAGTCTAGGTGGACCTTGGGGTCCACGGCTAGAGGAATGGCGCTACCAGATGCTTGAGCTACCCTTTCCTGCTTGTTTCTGATTATAGCTTGCAGGGTTTGATCATCATATTCATCACTGCCCTCTGATGCAGACGGGACTGTGATGATTTTGCTGGGGCTTGGTAGTGTTGCTCTTTCAGCACACACCTGAGTCTTCATAGGAGGTGGTGAAGACTTTGTCTCTGAGCTTGTTGCAGCCGGGAGTGAGGAGCTGGAGGTAGCGGTCAGTGGCTTCATGACCGGCTTCTGTACTGGTATCTCTGGAGGCTTTAGTGGTGGTGCTGAGGATTTTGGAGTTGAGGGTTTTGGCGCTGAGGGTTTTGTAACTGATGCCTGAGCAGATTTCTCTTGATGCTTTGAAGCCCTTGGTTTTGACGACACAGACTGTGGTTGAGGAATTGCTGAACTAGAGGTCTCAGCGGCAGAGGAAGTAGCTGCAGTTGAGGTAGCAGCTGAGGATTCATTGAATTTCCTCACTGCAGCATCTGCCTGCTTCTTGAGCTTAGCCAAATGCTTGTCCTGCTCATTCGGATAGTCATCAATGGTCTTGAGGCTTGAGGGATGTGCTACTTGATGAGCCTCAAGTGGGGCCCGTTTGCCAGGAGGCTTCAGAGCGAATTTCTTCGCATACTTGGCAGTTACAAATCTGTATTCCTTCCATTCCTTAGCCCATCGGCGTTCTATCTTCTGCAGCCAAATCTTTCTCTTGGCCATTGTTTCATTTTCATCAGGTGTGCAATAGTCCAAGTAAATATCCTCAGGATTCCAAAGTTTTGTTTTGCTCAAGTTTCTTCCCTCCCTTCTATTTTCTGCCATCCTCCATTTTCTTCAGCTGAGGATTTTGCTGATGAGATTGAACTCTTGAGGATTCTGATGAGACTTGAAGATTTTCTTCAAGAAACGCTGCAAATGAGTTAATGTGATGAGAACCGAGAGATTCATCAGCTGACATGTGTGTACCTGTGAACAGAGTATAGTTGCGAGGAATTTGGAGAGGTCATATGCGTTCTCAGATTTGAAGAAAATGAAAAAGTTTGACAGTTGAGGAATTTAACCAGTTGTTGAGGAATTTGCCTAAGCATACTGTTCTTGGGTTCCAGAGTTGTAGAGATCCAAAAATTCGCACAATTGAGGAATCTCGTGAAAATCTTAGATGCTTAGTGAAGTTCATCAATGGTGTGGTGATAGGCAGTGTTTGAGGAATCAAGTGCATATCGATTCTAGAGGAAAAACAGATTTCACATAGGAGATGTAAAATAATAGATCTATCTTGGTGTAAAAATGGGGTTTTTATTTACCCTTGAAGGCGCGCACGAAAAACACAGAAAAGTTGTGGAGAGAAGCTCTTCAATTGCGTGTCCAATGCGCCCTAACCTAGCGGCAGAGGACGTCTACGGCGGCAGCGGACGAAGATGGTCCGACTCCAGCGTGGTTCCGGCGACGGAGAAGTCGAGGCAGTGAAGCTCTTCTTCACCGGCGACGAGACTTCCAGCGGTGGTGCTAGGGTTCAGTGCTTTTTGCTGTAGCAGGAGAGCGATGGGGTGAAGAAGTGTTTGCCGAGGGGGATAAGGACATATTTATAGCCAGACAGTTACAGTTGGCGCGAAGAATTCGGACCAAACAACCCCTGCCTCTACGTCTCCGCAGGACACGTGTAGCCCCCGAACAAGGCGGTGGAGATAATGGAGATCGTGGTTATCCGAACGTGGGAAATGGGGTTTAGTTACTGTGCATTAAAGAAATATTTTTGAAGACTTGAGGATTTTGTTACATAATCATCAGCTGACAAGGATGCAGTGAGGATTTTGAACAAAGTTTCAAGTAGAACGCATATGAAGAATCGAATAGACTGGATGAGAATAGCATAGAGGGAAAGTAGGGTCCGATCACATTCACTTAGATGAAATATCAACTTGAAGAAATAGCTATAAGTGAATGCTGTTGAGGACTTGAAATCACAGTCTATCTAGTCAAAGAAAGTCATCAAGTGTTTTTGAAGATTGAGGAACTTGAGGATTTTGTGATAAATCATCACAATGAAGAACACCTATTTTGAAGAAAAACACATTTTGAGGAAATGGAATATTGAAGAAAATCAACTTGAGAAATTTCACATTGGGCGGTGGCGTGACCCACCATATAAGAATGTTGATTACAGACGCCGCGCACAATTGTCGTAGGGCCGTGAGAATCAATTTCTTCGTTGATTTCTTCACAATCAGAGTGACATTCTTCATCAGTTGAAGAAAATCGATTCATCATGAATTGCACATCTAAGTCATCAATTTTGCATAAGTGTTAGGATGTGTGCATGTTTTTACAAAACATTTGAAGATTCAAAGATATTTAGCTCACACCGCAACTTCCAAAACCTTTTCTCATCCAAGGGCTTAGTGAAGATATCTGCCAGTTGATCATCAGTCTTCACATGGTCGATGAGGATATTGCCCTTGAGGACATGGTCTCGAAGAAAATGATGACGAATCTGGATGTGCATAGTCTTCGAGTGCTGTACTGGGTTGTATGCAATCTTGATCGCACTCTCATTGTCGCAGTAGAGAGGCACATTCTTCATGTCGATGTCGTAGTCCTTGAGGGTTTGCTTCATCCATAGTAATTGAGCACAACATGAAATAGCAGCAATGTACCCAGCTTCGGCAGTGGAGAGTGATACGCAGTTCTGCTTCTTTGAGGACCAGCAAACTAGTGATCTTCCGAGGAAATGACATGTACCAGAAGTTGACTTGCGATCCACACGATCACCAGCATAGTCAGAATCAGAATATCCTACCAGATGAAGATTGGAGCGCTTGGGATACCATAATCCTAGTGTTGGTGTGTGAGCTAAGTATCGAAGAATATGCTTCACGGCCTGATGGTGTGATTCCTTCGGCTTTCCTTGAAAACGTGCACACATGCAAACACTAAGCATTATGTCTGGCCTAGATGCACACAGATACAATAAAGAGCCAATCATAGAGCAATACACCTGCTGATCAAATTCTTTACCATTTTCATCAGTGCCGAGATGGCCGTTGGTAGGCATTGGAGTCTTGGCACCTTTGCATTCATGCATGTCGAATTTCCTCAGAACATCCTTGAGGTATTTCTCCTGTGATATGAAGATTCCATTGCGTTGTTGACGAATTTGAAGACCTAAGAAGAATTTCAGCTCCCTCATCATAGACATCTGATATTCTTCACTCATCATGTAAGGAAATTCATCACTGTATCGTTTGTCAATACAGCCAAATATGATATCATCGACATATATTTGGCACAGAAATAGCTCATTATCATAGGATTTAGTGAAAAGAGTTGGATCGAGTGAACCAGGTTTGAAGCCTTTCTTCATGAGGAATTCCTTCAATGTATCATACCATGCCCGAGGGGCTTGCTTGAGACCATAGTGCTCCTTTTTGAGTCTGAAGACTTTGTCTGGATTCTTTGGATCCTCAAAACCTAGGGGCTGAGAAACATATACTTCTTCCTCAAGCTTACCATTAAGGAATGCACTTTTCACATCCATTTGATATAATATGATGTTATGATGATTAGCATAAGCAAGTAGTATTCGAATAGCTTCAAGTCTAGCAACAGGTGCAAAAGTTTGATCGAAATCTATTCCTTCAACCTGGGTCTAGCCTTGGGCTACGAGTCGTGCCTTATTCCTCACCACTTGACCATCCTCATCTTGCTTGTTTCGGAAAATCCACTTGGTTCCGATGATGTTGTGCTTGCGAGGATCTGGTCGTTTGACGAGCTCCCATACGTCATTCAGCTTGAATTGAAGAAGTTCGTCTTGCATAGCTTGGATCCACTCCGGTTCCAGGAAAGCCTCAGCAACTTTTGAGGGTTCTGTGATGGATACAAAGGAGAAATGCCCACAAAAGTTAACTAAGTGTGAAGCTTTTGAGCGAGTGAGAGGACCTGTCGCGTTGATGTCATTGAGGATTTTGTCAAGTTCTACTTCATTTGCAATCCTCGGATGAGCTGGTTGAGGATTTCGTCTGGGCTGAGGAAGTGGTTCTGGAGCAATTTCCTTAGGAGCACCTTCTTGATTTTCATCAGTGATGGGGATGGTTTCTTCATCAATTATCTCAGTGGGAACATTTTGAGCTATGGTGAGGATCTCTAATCCAACATTTTGCACCAAAGACTTTGAAATAACTTACATTGGGTTTCTTATCAGTGAGGAGTTCATATGAGGTTTTCTTGAGGAATTTGTGAAGATATACCCTGGTGATGATATGGCATGCAGCGTTGATTGCTTCAGGCCAAAAGCGACGAGGAGTCTAATATTCTTCAAGCATGGTTCTTGCCATCTCAACCAGAGTCATGTTCTTCCTTTCGACGACACCATTCTGCTAAGGAGTATAAGGAGTAGATAATTCGTGAGTAATACCAAGTTCATCAAGATAATCATCAAGACCAGTGTTTTTGAACTCTGTTCCATTATCACTCCTGATATGGTTGATCTTGATGCCAAAGTTCGTCGAGGCCCTTGAAGAAAATTGTTTGAAGATTTCCTGCACTTCAGTTTTATATACTATGATATGCACCCATGTATATCTGGAATAATCATCAACTATGAAGAAGTCATATAAAGATGCTGCATTGGTTAGTGTGGCATAGTGAGTAGCTCCAAATAGATCCATATGAAGCAATTCGAATGGACGTGTAGTGGTCATGATAGTCTTCGAGGGATGCTTGGATCTGGTCATTTTCCCAGATTCACATGCACCACAGAGATGATCCTTGAGGAATTTGACTGATTCGATGCCGATGACATGCTTGTTCTTCGCAAGCGTGTGCAAATTCCTCATGCCTGCATGACCTAGTCTTTGGTGCCACAGCCATCCTTCTCAGGTTTTTGCTAGTAAGCAAGTGGCTGGTTGAGGACCTGTAGAGAAATCAACAATGTACAAATCCCCTCTTCTTACACCTTCAAAGACATTGGATCTGTCAGATTCCATGATGACTACACATCTATATCTACCAAAGATAACAATCATATCAAGATCACAAAGCATCAAGACTGACATGAGGTTAAAACCAAGGGATTCAACAAGCATCACTTTGTCCATATGCCTGTCCTTGGAAATAGCCACTTTGCCAAGTCCCAATACCTTGCTTTTACCTTTGTCAGCATATGTGATTTGCTTCAGAGGTGATGGAGTTAGTGGCATATTTATCAGCAAAGTTTTATCACCAGTCATGTGATGTGTGCAACCACTATCAAGAACCCACTCTGTATTCTTGGGTTTGTCATCCTGCAGATGAATTAGTACAGCTTACCATCTCATATGCTTCTGATTTGAAGAATATGATATCAATTTCATCAGATAACAATTTCATCACAACAGAATTATAAGGACATGTGAAATATTTCTATTTCATCAATATTAGCTTGCGTCCTATCAAGCATTTCCTCAGGTCTCTAGCAAATTCTTCAAATGATGATTTTCATCTGGAGACCTGACCTGCAGAAGTGATTAGTTTGATTTCTTCACCACCCACATCTGAAGGGGTGGTAAAGCATTCATCATCCTGCGAGCACCATAAGAAAAAGGTGGCATTGAAGCTACTGCACTTCTCTTAACAGTAGAGGGGTTAATGTACTCATATTAATATGTAGAGAACTGGTTTGAGGATTTATGAACATAATTATTTGAAGAGTAACGCTCATATTCATATTCCTTGTAGTTTCCCTGCATGTTAGACGCATTAGCACGGGTATGAGCATAATTTTGACCAGTTGAGGATTTTGATCCTCTTGAAGTCTTTGGTCCTCCTGGGGAATTTGATCTGGGGTTCAGATTCTTCATCGGTGATGTCATGAGGACATTCACCTGAAGATTTTCAAGACAACTTTTGGGAACCCAGATTTTCCTCAAGGGAGGACCATTCCTGCAGTTAGTTCCAACATATCGAGCAAATACTTCACCAGACTGATTTTTGAACAGTTTATAGTTGGAGTCAAATGACTCATCTGGGGAATAGGACAATTCACATGAAAAGCCAGTTAGATTGGATGGATCAAAAGGAGGCCCAATAGCAGCAACCCATGAGGTTTTGGGATACTGCTCAGGTTTCCAATAAGATCCATCAGCATTTAATTTCCTCTCAAAGGCAATTCCTTGTTTCCTCGGGTTCCTGTTCAAGATCTACTTTTTGAGCACATCACAAAGGGTTTGATGTCCTTTGAGACTTTTGTATATGCCTGTCACAAACAATTCCTTCAATCCTGCATTTTCATCAGTAACATTTGTGTTTTCCTCAAGTGAGGAAATAGACACTATAGGCGCAGTTGAAGAATTTGTAGCAATAGAATCACTTGATGATTCTGGTGAAGAATTAGCTGTTTCGTGTTCAATGCATTTAAGACATGAAGGAATGAATTCAACTTGAGCAGCGCTGATCTGTTGAGCTAGTAATGAATCATTTTCCATACGAAGATCATCATGAGACATCCTCAGCTTCTCTAGATCAAGCTTCCTTTGAAGAAATTCATAGGAAAGCTTCTCATGATCAGCGAGGAGTGTATCATAACGATCTTGAAGATTATCAAATCTAGACTGAAGACTTTTCACATCTTCAGTGAGGATTTGGGTAAGGTTCATTTCATCATTCAACAGATCATCACTTCTATCTAGCAGTTTCTGAAGCTTTTCCAGGGCAGTTTGTTGTTTAGTGGCAATGATAGCAAGTTTACTGTAATTGGGTTTTTTATAATCATCAGGTTCACAGTCACTTGAATCAGAGGAGGAAGCATCATTTGGTACCTTTGAACCTTTTGCCATGAAGCAATAGGTTGGAGCGAAGTCATCCGCATAGTCATCAGTGTGGATGGTGTTATCATCTTCTTCAAGATTGAAGATTGACTTGCTGATGAAAGTGGTTTCCAGTGCAAGACTAGCCTGTCCGGATTCTGAGTCTTCATCAGAACCCTCTTCTTCATCACATTCCTATGATTCTGCCTCGGAGTCCATTTCCTTGCCAATAAGTGCCCGAGCCTTTCTGAAACTAGTCTTCTTGTGTGATGAGGGCTTTGAAGATGAGGATTTTGAAGATTTCTTCTTGTTCTTCGAGACATCAGAACTGTCATCCTTGTATTTCTTCTTCTTTGATTCCTTTCCCCAACGGGGACAATCAACAATGTAATGACCTGATTTCTTGCATTTGTTGCAGGTTCTTTTCTTGCAGTCCTCAGATGAAGATTCTGATTTCCTCATGTCTCTTCTTGAAGATTTACCAAATTGGCCACGTCGTGTAAACCTCTGGAATTTCCTCACGAGCATTGCAAGCTCCTGTCCAAATTCTTGAGGGTCACCAATGCTGTCATCTGAGTCTTCTTCTTCGAATGAGGAAATTGCTCTAGCCTTCAGTGGACGTGGTCTGGAATAGCTTGGTCCATATAGAACTTTCTTTTCTTCTAGCTGGAATTCATGAGTATTGAGTCTTTCGAGTATATCAGCTGGGTCAAGCATCTTGTAGTCTTGTCTTTCTTGAATCATCAGAACTAAAGTATCAAATGAAGAATCCAAAGTTCTCAGCAGTTTCTTCACAACTTCGTGATCAGTAATGTCTCGAGCTCCCAGTGCTTGCAGTTCATTTGATATGTCAGTGAGGCGATCAAAGGTGTCTTGGCAACTTTCATTGTCATGCCTCTTGAAGCGATTGAAGAGATTGCAAAGAATATCAACACGAGAGTCACGCTGGGTTGATACTCCTTCATTTACTTTGCACAGTCTCTCCCAGGTCAGTGTTGCAGAGCCCAAAGCACTCACTCTTCCAAACTAGGCTCGGCTCAGATGGCCACAGATGATATTCTTCGCTTGAGAATCAAGTTGCTTGAATTTCTTCACATCAGCAGCAGAGACGCTAGCAGAGATGATGGGGACGCCATGTTCCACAATATACTAGAGATCATTACCATTAGCTTGTAGATGCATTTGCATCTTGTTCTTCCAGAAGGGAAAGTTCTTTCTTTCGAAAGTAGGACATGCTGCAGTCACCTTAAACATGCCTGCAGTCGACATAACTAAAACTCTAGGTGGTTAAACCAAAATAACACAGAACAAGGGAGTACCTTGCTCTGATACCAATTGAAAGTGCGTTATATCGACTAGAGGGGGGGTGAATAGGAGATTTTAGAATTTCATCACTGAGGAAATTCCTTTTGAGGAAATTCCTCACCGATGACTAAATTACCGCGGAAACAGTAAAGGATCAGAAGTGCAAAGTTTCACAACAACAGTTTTTCAGAGTGAGGAATGTGAAAACAGATTGCACAGTGAGCAGGCACGTAGAAAACAGATGAGGATTAACTAGCGTGAAGAATTTGAGGTTGAAGAATTTCAGAGAAAGTCTTCAGCAAATTCTTCAAACAGTAGCAGTGAAAGTCATCAACACATAATTCGAGGAAAGTAAGGAGTTGAGAAATTAGAACCCGTTTCACAGCGAAGACAATAGTTGATCACCCAGTTCCAACTGCTGTGACAGTCGTACATCTGGTTTGGAGCGGCTTGGTATTGAAACCAAAGGACACACAGTCCCTACCGTGTTCTCCTTGGGCTAAGAACACACAGTCCTCGCCCAACACTCGTGGTAAGTCTTCAGGGCAGACTTCCAAACACTCACAAACTTGGTCACCCGGCGATCCACAATTGACTGCTGGATTGCTCTAGACCATGACGCCTAACCGTCTGGAGGATGCACAGTCCTCAAAGGTAAAAGGCTTCAGTTCCACACAGGAACAACTTCTTCAGTGATGCTCAATAATTTGGTTCTAGGTTTGTGGTTTTTGTGTATGAGGTATTTCCTCACTGATGAATTACTCTCGAAGACTCTGAGGAATTGGGTTGCTCTTATGACAAGTGTCAGTTCCTAACGGAGCAGCCAACCAGCTAATGGTTGTGGGGGGGGGCTTTTTATAGCCTGGGAGCATCCCGACATGATTTGACACTAATGCCCTTAAATAATATGACCGTTGGTGTGGATAAGACCAATGACTTGGCGTTGCTATCGAAACGGTCGGAACCCTCAACTGTGAGAGTCCTCGTGTCACTCGTATTCCTCACTTGAGGCTTTTGGTAGGATTAGGCTTGGGTTGAGCATCATGAGGAAATTCATTCCAAAGTGTAACTTCGACCCCCTTTAACAATACGGTGTTCCTATTACTCAAGTGTGAAGAAAATAAAACAGAAAGAGTAAATCTTCATGCTTCAAAGTCTTCAAAATGATTTTCTTCAGGACACACCGAATTCTTCAATTTCAGTATCTTCATGAGGTATATCAATTTCATCGCAGATTCTTCGCGATTCAATTCTTCAGCTTCAGACCAATTTCTTCAACCAAAGATATACATTTTTAGGGGTCGATATTCATCAAATATCTCAAACTCCTCAGTGACTTATAGATCCTGTGTACACTCAAAAACACATTAGATACTTAACCTATAAGTCTTCAAACCACCAAAATCACTAAGGGGCACTCGATGCACTTACAGATGTTCATGAAGATGCTCAACCTAGCAATGAAAAGGATGTTCAGAGATATGATAAGAATGGCTTCACTGCTAGGAAGCATGGTAAAAAAAGGGAACCATGGGTTCAGAGACCTATTCCCTTTCCTTCCAAACCATCCAAGAAAAAGGATGATGAAGATTTTGAGCGCTTCGTTGAAATGATCAGACATGTCTTTCTGCAAATGTGTTTGACAGATATGCTCAAGATGTCTGTGTATGCTAAGTACATGAAAGATATTGTGACTAATAAGAGGAGGATACCTGAGATTGAGATCTCCGCCATGCTCGCTAATTACACTTTCAAGGGCGGAACTCCGAAGAAACTAGGTGATCCCAGCGTGCCCACTATACCTTGCTCCATTAAAGACAACTACGTTAGAACTGCGTTGTGCGACCTGGGAGCCGGTGTTAGTGTTATGCCTCTCTCTCTTTATCATAGACTTGAACTGGATAAGTTGACACCCACTAAAATCTCTCTGCAAATGGCCGACAAATCAACTGCTTTCCCTATCGGCATTTGCGAGGATGTGCCTGTTGTGGTTGCTAACACCACTATCTTAACAGACTTTGTTATCTTGGATATTCCCGAGGACGATGCCATGGCTGTCATCCTCGGAAGACCCTTTTTAAACACTGCAGGGGCTGTTATAGATTGCAACAAAGGCAATGTAACTTTCCATGTCAACGGTAATGAGCATATAGTGCACTTTCCGAAGAAACAATATCGAGTACATTGCATCAAAGCTATCGAGAAAACTTCATCAATTCTTATTGGGAGCTTTGAATGCCCTATTCCTCGTGTCAAGATGAAGTATGATTTGCTTGTTGGGGAAATACACATCCCCATTGAGGTGACTTAGTGACTATTCGAAAATTCTCTGTCTTCTTTTGCGATACGAAAAGTTTTGTCGAGGGGATTTGATCAACCCCATTGACGGCTTTCTTTCGATGACCATGAGATGGATGAATTGAGGAGTCACAAACCTCTGTTCCAAGCTTTCACTTTAGGCTGCTTAGAAGAAAAATGATAGGTTTAGTTTAGTTTTCCTTGTTTTCTGTTTTAGCGTCCGATAGAAAAGTACCCCGAAAATCAAAGTTCTCCGAACGCTTTGAAAATGAAGTATGATTTTCTCTGGAATATTTGAAAAATACTGGGACAAAGAGTCTGTCTGGGGGGCACACCAGTGGGCCACAAGCCCTAGGGGCGTGGGCACCCCCTGGCCACGCCACCCAGGCTTGTGGGGCCGACAGGCACCCCTCCACTCATTCTTGCTCCCATCTGGCTCTCCTACCTCCATAAAAAATTGTTTCGCAGCTCAAACCCGTGTTCTTGCTCCTCTTGCTGGGACTTTCGATCTCTTTGCTCAAATCACCATTCTCCGAACTGTTTTGGGGAAATTACACCTTGGTAAGTAACTCCTCCATTGGTCCAATTAATTTTTGCTCTAGTGCCTTATACTCCGCGTATTTTTGCTGCCTTGGTGACCATGTTCTTGAGCTTTGTATGCTGATTCTAGCTGGTCCCAAGTAGTTTTGATGCATAATATGGTCTCTAGGCACTTGTTGGAGTAGTTGCTACAAGTTTCGTTGAGCCTTATTCACTTTTCCCTAGAATCACTAAAAATTTCAGAAATTTTCAGAGATAGAAAAAGGGAAAAGATGAGGAGGTTCTTAAGAGGCTCGTCAAGCCGTGACCCCAAGGATGATGGGAGTGAGAAGAAGCCCAAGTATTTGGTCCCTCGAGTCGCATAAGTTTGAGCGTGCGAGTGGACAAGCGACGTGTTCTTGCGCGCCGCTGGAATTTATGAGGACTTTTATCACTTGGTGGAGAACGTAGGCCTTACCGCCTTCGTTGAAGATAAGTGTCCACAATACCTCCTCCTCACTAATATCTTCGTACAAAGCTTTCACTTCTATTCGAGGAAGAATCCTCCTACGGTTGAGTTTAAACTTTATGATATCCCCCAGCGCATGTCACTCCAAGATTTTTGCAATGTTTGCAAATTACCTTATGTTGGGGATATTCATGAACCTCGTCCACGGGACTTGGAAGCTTTTATCGGTACAATTGTTGTAGGAGAGGAGAGAGGAGTGTCTTGCGCTAGAGCTGCTAGCATTCATTTTCCCGTGCTTCGGTACTTCTCACTATTTGTTGGAAAATGTTTGATTGGTCATGGGAAAGCTGGGTCACTTAGTTCCCTAGATCTTGCGGTCTTGCGCGAAGCCCTTTATAACGATAAAACTTATAGCTTGGGTGCTATAGTAGCTCAACGGTTGAACCTGAACCGTTCTAAGGGTGTTGTCTATGGAGGTATCTAGGCTACTCGTCTTACCATACACTATGAGATACCTATTAGACTAGAGGAAGAAGAATAGGTTCTTCTTCCCGAGAGATATCTAGATTACGATAGCATGGTTCACCATGACTTTCTTGATAGAGATATAGGTGGTAGGATGATTTATAACCTGGTGTTTAGTCAGGGTACTCGTGAGACTATTACTTTGCCTGCTCCTTCTTTGTTCAATCTTCATGCAGGTAGGTACATTATTATGCCCTCGGACATCTACGCATATTGGGGCTTAGCCCAACCATAGGTGCCCGTGCCCGAGCCGCCAATCGAGTACCAGATGCCAGTTTATCAGTGGGAGCCAGAGGAGCTCACACAGTAGTGGCATCCTTAGTCCACTCCAGAGTACCCAGGAGCTAGTTATTTCCCTCCTTGGGAGTAGACCAAGTTAGGCCAAAAGCCTAAGCTTGGGGGAGTACGTGTTCTTTCCAACTTTACATTCTTGCTTATGCTTTCACTTTGTTAGTCGGTGTTCACACTTTGCCACTGTATCATCCATGCTAGTTTATTTTATTTTTCTCATTTTCTTTTCGTGTGTCTGTCTAGTTTGAGAAAAAACCAAAAAGATTTTATTTTTCTTGTTTTGCTTGTTGGGAGTTTTCCCGTGTAGATAGTTTTCTTTTTCTTTGGGTCAAGGTAGAAGATATTGGTTACACTGTTTAGTGGCTCTTGCATGCATACCTGTTTAGTTTTCAAGAGCCATATTACTTTGTCTTCTCTTTTGTGTTTGCCTGCAGATTCCATCTTTAGTACAATGCACGAGCACTCTTATTATTGTTCACATCATTCGGTCGTGCAAGTGAAAGGCAATAATGACGATATATGATGAAGTGACTGAGCCTGGAAAAGCTGGTATAAACTCGATCTATTTTGTTTTTGTAAATATGACTAGCTCATCATGCTTGATTCAGCTTTGTGGTGAGAGAAACATGTTTGCAATGACAACTTAGAGATCATAGTTTCTTATGCCATGCTTACTTACCTAGGAGCTTATAATGGTTTGTCTTAGTTGCCCACATGAATGTTGAGATGACTATGATGTAGTATGATAGGATGGTATCCTCCTTTGAATGTTTCAAGTGGCTTGACTTGGCGCATGTTCACGCATGTAGTTGAAACAAAATCAACATAGCCTCTATGATGTTCATGTTCATGGTGATTTATGTCCTACTCATGCTTGCACTCAATGTTAGTTACTCTCAATGCATTTTGATGACTGTTGTCGCTCTCTAGTTGGTCGCTTCCCAGTCTTTTGCTAGCCTTCACTTGTACTAAGCGGGAATACTGCTTGTGCATCCACTTCCATAAACCCAAAGTTCTGCCATATGAGTCCACCATACCTACCTATGTGCGGTATCTACCTGCTGTTCCAAGTAAATTTGCATGTGCCACTCTCTAAATCTTCAAGAAATAATCTTTTTTGCATGCCCGAACCACTCATGTGGTGACAGGGGGCTATTGGTATCTTCCATGCTAGGCATGTTATCCTCGATATATGTTTATACACTATCATTCATGAGAAAGGGGCCGGTAATTGGAATTTCTAGTTCCATGCTCAAATGAAAAAGATAATTACAAACAAAACTCCCCCAGGATTGATGTTGGTATGGACGGTACCCGAGGATTCGGCTAGCCGTGGAGTGTGATTGATTGGTGGTGGGGGAGTCAAAACTTTACTTTTCTGTTTGGGAACCTCCTATAGCATGTGTAGCGTGGAAGATATTGAGAACTCTTAGTCATTGCGTTGACAATGAAAGCATGCCACCCAAAATTATTATCTTTGTTTTCAAAGCTTGAGCTCTGGCACCTCTGCAAATCAATGCTTCCCTCTGCGAAGGGCCTATCTATCTATGTTTCTATTGAGTCATCCTCTCCTTTCAAAAAGCACCAATTAGAGAGCACCTCCGTCATTTTTATGCTTTGCTTTTAATTTTTATTGAGTATGATTGTGACTGGATCTTCTTTGCCATGCATTACAATGTTCAGTCAGCCCTTGGTCTTTGAAGGTGCTCTGCATTTATGTTTTGCGGTCTCAGAAAAAGCTAGAGGGATACCATCTATTTGTACTGCTTCATGTTGTTTTGATTGAAGTGTTGACATTTGAGGCTTATTATTATTTGCTCACTAGTTGATTATGCCATTGATATGAGTTTACCATGAGACCTAGATGTTATTTGCTTATGTGTTTTGCTTGTGATCTTGCTGAAATTCTGGTTATGAGTTAGACATAGTTGCAACAACAAGATCAAACAGAGTTCGTCAAAGTTTTTCTTTTCTCTCTTTCAGTTTTTCAACTGAATTGCTTGAGGACAAGCAAGGCTTTAAGCTTGGGAGAGTTGATAAGTCTCCGTCGTATCTACTTCTTCGAACTCTTTTGCCCTTGTTTTGGACTCTAATTTGCATGATTTGAATGGAACTAACCCGGACTAACGCTGTTTTCAGCAGAATTGCCATGGTGTTGTTTTTGTGCAGAAATAAAAGTTCTCGGAATGTCCTAAAAATTTACGGAGAATTTTTCTGGAATAAAAGAAAAATACCTGCGCAAATTTCCACGTGAGGGGGCATGCCAGTGGGCCACAAGCCCCTCGGCCGCGGCCACCCCCTATGGCCGTGCCATGAGGGCTTGTGGGGCCCACGTGGCACCACCGCCCGCAATCTCAATCCTATATCTTCCGCTTCGCCTGGAAAAAAATCAGAGAGAAGGTTTCATCGCGTTTTGCGATACGGAGGCGCCGCCACACCCCGTTCTTCATCTGGAGGGCAGATCTGGAGTCCGTTTCGGGCTCCGGAGAGGGGAAATCGTCGCCATCGTCATCATCAACCTTTCTCCATCCACAATTCCATGATGCTCTTCATCGTTCGTCAGTAATCGCATCGTAGGCTTGTTGGACGGTGATGAGTTGGATGAGATCTATCATGTAATCGAGTTAGTTCTAGACGGGGATTGATCCCTAGTATCCACTATGTTCTAGATTGATGTTGCTACTACTTGGCTATGCTTAATGCTTGTCACTAGGGCCCGAGTGCCATGATTTCAGATCTGAACCTATTATATTGTCGCCAATATATGTGTGTTTTAGATCCTATCTTGCAAGTTGTAGTCACCTACTATGTGTTATGACCCAGCAACCCCGGAGTGACAATAGCCGGAACCACTCCCGGAGATGACCATAGTCTGAGGAGTTCATGTATTCACCGCGTGTTAATGCGTTGGTCCGGTTCTTTATTAAAAGGAGAACCTTAATATCCTATAGTTTCCATTAGGACCCCGCTGCCACGGGAGGGACGGACAATAGATGGCATGCAAGTTCTTTTCCCTAAGCACGTATGACTACATACGAAATACATGCCTACATTAGATTGATGAACGGGAGCTAGCCACATATCTCTCCGTGTTATAGTTGTTACATGATGAATCACATCCGTCACACTCATCCATCACCGATCCACTGCCTACGAGTCTTTTACTACTGGTTCTCGCTACGTTACTGTAGTGCCCCAAGTGTAAAGCTTTCCCTTTTTGTAACCTTCCATGTGGCACCACCTTGACATTGTCATGAGAGCTATCTATGCATGTATGAATTCATGTGTTCACCTTGTATTTCTTCTTTTGCATGCATGCATCCATGCCATACCATTCTTACCATGCCTTGTTTTGCTTGCATCTATACCTTGCCATGTCATAGAGTGGAGACTTGTGATTTCATGTGTTGATGCACATGTGATGATGGTGTGTGGAGTGTAAGAGTGGTTGCTATGTATTTTCAAAGTTCCTTGCAATTCAAGCCCTTTTCCTTCCTTTTACCTCATGTTCAAAATTACATCTTCCCAAAAGCTATTCTAAAATGTCTTGTGATCAGGGTTTCTGTGGGAATGATGATGTGTGTATTTGCTGTATTGTATCTTGATTTCAACGGTGCAAATAAACCCAAAATAGTAAAATTAATTACTGTTTTTCATTTATACCAAATTGCTCCAAATATTGTTTTTCTATTTTATTCAAATAGGTCATATTTTTCTATGACCAGGGGATATTTTTGTTTGATTTTATCCTCAGTGTTTTAATTTGTGCTTTATTTTTTTTCTTCTCTGTGCTTTTCTGTAATGGGAAATGAGGGAATTCCTTTTCCTTCTATCTCGCGCTCCTAAGTGGGTTTACTCCCACTTAGCAGCCCATTTCCCTTCCCTTCGCGCAGGAGCACGCCTGTCATCCTCCTTTCCAGCGCGGCACCGAGGGCCCACCTGTCATCCTCTCTCTCCCGTTCCCCTCTGTTCCACCGAGAGGAGCATGCGCACATGCCGACGGCACGCCCCACGCGCCCCCCTCGCGCTATATATCCCCCTTGGCGTCCGTGCCTCGGCTAGGGTTCCCCCTTCCGCCGCCGCTCCACCCAGATATCATCACCCTCCTCTCTGCATCATCGCGGCAAGGTAAGTGTGGCAGATCCGCCATGGCCAACGGTTGAAGGAGGTCGCCGTCGTCGCTGTGGTGCCTCTTCCTCCTCGACGAGAGGTCCAGGAGCTCGCAGGCCTCTCCAGGGGCTCGTTCCCGCCGCCGGATCGACCACATAGCCCCTGCTTCCTCTTCTCCACGACGGCGCGTCTTCTCTGACGAGCAGCTTCGTCGGTGCCCTTCTACCTCTACTTCCACTACGGGACGCTTCCTCCTCGACCCGTGCATGAGGTAGCGCTCCTCCTGCTTCCTCCCTGTCCCAGTTCGGGCACCGTAGCCGTAGAATCATTGTGTGCATCACCTCTGTCGCCGGAGCCGCCGATCACCGTCGTCACGCCGTTGTAGAGTCCCTCGGGAGTAGTTAGGACGTGAAATGAGTTCATGTGTGTGTGGGCTTCCTCCACTCCACGAGCCGGAGCTGGATTTGGCTCGCATCGCCGGCGAGACCCCTCTCCTATTCCGGTAAGCCGCCGGTAGCAGATAAGCAGGGAGGTTACCTCTTCTGTTTCGCAGCGCGTAGTGGTTCAGATACCGTATCGTAGCCCAGTGGTAGCTAGCATGGCGTGCCTGATGGAGGGCGCGGGTTCGATTCCCCCTTCGGCACCTTTTGCTATTTTTTCGTTGCTCTGCACAGTAAGTCCCAGAGACAATTTAACCTGATTGGGCTCCCCTCTCTGTCGAGTAAGCTAGCGTAGTGCAGTGGTAGTGTAGATGGCTTTGCACCAGAGGCACAGGGGTTCGATCCATGGGGTGCCCCCTTTTTATTTTACCTCTTGTTTTATTTTTTTTGTTGGATATGATCTTTTGCTTTGTTTGTTGTTTTGTGCCTTAAACATAAGATGGCAGATGGCATAATATTATTTTGTTCCTCTGCTGCTATAGTAGACCAGATGGTATGTGTGTGTGTATGTTCTTGTGAGAGGTGCATGTGTGTGTGTGCATACACATGATGTTAGCCACATGTGTGTGTGTGTGTGTGTGGTGATGCTACCCTAGTATATGATGATATGTAGGTGGCTTATGTTCTTTGCTTGTGTGACCAGTTGGATGGCAGTAGATGATGTGCATGTGTGTGTTGCACACACATGAGGTGTTGCTAGTGTAGGTGTGCAAGTGAGTGTAGCCTTACTATCATTTTCTTGATAGCTTCCCTTATATTGTTCTTGGAGTCTTAGGGCTCATGATGAGATTGTGGTGTGATGTGTAGGTGGTAAACCAGCCCCATGTGCAAGTAGTGCACCTCCTCATGTTTAATATGAGAGAGAGCATGATGTGTGTGTGGGGTGACTTAGTGAGAAATACTTGTGTTATTGATGTGCATGACACAAACATGGGGTTCAAACCCCCATGTCACTTTGTCATTGTGCACATGAACTCAACCTTTGTAGTTGTTGTCTTAGTAGGAACTACATGACATGATGCCCATTCCCTAGGCATGATTTGGAGTAGTTTACTCTCCCTTAATTGTGGTCACTTGTTCCAAGTAAGTGCCCACATATTATATACGATGGGGTAGAATATCCCAAGGAATCCAGTGGTGAAGTTTGTTTTTCCATTAGGATACTTTATGGAGTTGACATATTCAGATTTGTTGGAAGTTTGATCCTTGATTCCATGGAATAGATGGAGCCCAAGGGCATGAGTTTTTGTGTGATAGTAGTAGGGGTTTTGCTCTGCACCATAGTGGTGTCATTTATCACTTGGTGTAATCTATGTGCAAACTATGCCTAGACAAAGTGGGCATGTGGCTGAAAATTCCAGTTTAGTGAAATCTGGGATTTCACTAAGTCTTGGATTTCTGGAAACATTTTCTTCTCTTATAGATGAGGATGTTCTCGTCATTGTGTTGAGAACTAGCCTTAGTTCAGTGCTAGGATTTTGGACCTGATATGTTTTTGAAGCTCCCTGTCAAATGTCAAATCATTTGGAGTCCAGTAGGTTGTGTTTTGATTGCTGTCAAAAAGCTTCAGAACAAAGACAGAAACTCAGGTGCAGGAATTTTCACCAAGTCCCTGAGATCTGATGGTTTTGGGAAAGTTTGTGGCCTTGTATCTTCTAGAGTTTAATTCCTTTTGCTGTGATTCTTGCTGGTGCTTGTAGTGTTCTTGGTGGGCTACAGCCACATATATTATTTGTCATATTTGGTGGGTTGTAGCTATGTTGCATGTAGCTCACAAAGTACTAAGATGCAGATTATGGCAGATTATGTAGTTTTGTCATTTTGATCATTGTGTGTGCTTAGGGGATGTTGTGGTGTTCTTACTTGCTCCATTCCATTCGTGTTGGAATGATACATGTCTTGGCAACCTGGGAATACCAGATTTGTGCCAATTGTGAGTGTGGTGTTGAATCTTCCACGTAGAGCTTCATATCTTATTCCGATGATTCCCGTTGATTCGTAGCTCCGTTTGCAATGTTCTTTATATGGTTTTGCATCGTTTTCACGAGATGCATCTGTTCATGCCATCCTCATGCATGTAAAAATAGCTTAGTGTACAGTTCTGTCCAGAAACTTGTAGTAGTTTCTTTTGCCTGTGCTAGAGTAGAAATAGTGATGCATGCCCATTTTTCATCTCATGCATCATGTGATTGTTGCATCTTGTGGTGCTGCTGTTCATTGGCTGTTATTCTTATGTTGGGTAGCACCGGGATCGGAGAACGAATACGTGGAGTCAGGAGAGTACTTGCAGGACGAACCAGAACCATTCCAAGCTGAGGATATCACAGGCAAGATGATATGACCTTGATTCCATCTCTAGACTTGTTATGCTAGTTTTCGTTTCCATGTCATATTGCTCGCTGCCTACCACTGAGTTAAATTGCCTCTTGATATGCCATGAGCCCAAACACTGTTCCCCTTCCTAGCAAAACTTGTATGGCTAAGTAGGTTTTGCTCAGCTACTAATGTTAGCATTGCTAGATGCAGGTGCTTTGACTCATGTGATAATATGAGCTTGATATCATTATCTTAAATTCTGTTATTTAATCAATGCACCTATATACTTGGTAAATGACGGCAGGCCTAGCCTTTTACTAGGTATTTTATTCCGTTATTGCCGCCTTAGTTACCGGTTACCGGTGTTTGGTTCCATAATGATCGCTCCTAACACGTTCAGGGTTGTTATGGGGACCCCCTCGATAAATCGCGTAGTGCTAAGGCTTGTCCGGCAGGACCCAACTTTGGTGTTAATTTGCTAATCACTTAATAATAAACTGCATAGGGAATAGCTACCCCGAGGATTTTAATCAACAACCCGGGCCAGTGCTCCTCATGAGTGTTGGTCCAAACTAGAGCACCGTGCGGGGCCATCCCGGGGACACTCGGGAGATTTCTCTGGCCACCGTACGCTTCGCTTATCCGGCGTGTCCTGAGACTGAGATACGCGGCTCTTATCAGGGTCGTCGACACGTCGGGAGGTCCTGCTAGCCTTGTCTTACCTTAGCGGTATATCTTGCGTATAGGAATCCCACTGAAGCTTTGGTTTCCCCCAGAGTTGAGGTTTTCCTCTAAGGAATCCGACGAGATCACGAGATTCGTGATAGAGGATGACTTTGCGGCCTTTGTACGTTTGTGATGGACTAGTTGGAGCACCCCTGCAGGGTTTAATCTTTCGGAAAGCCGTGCCCGCGGTTATGTGGCAACTTGGAATATTTTGTCAACATCCGGTATTAGAGAACTTAAACATAAGCTAATAAAATTGCCAACTGTGTGCGTACCCGTGACTGTCCCGTCGAAGATCTCTCTTCGATCGGGAACACGGTGGGGTTATGAATGCCGTAGGTAGGTGTTCAGGATCACTTAGTGATCAAGTATTCCCGACCGCTAGTGTAGACCACCTTCACAATTACTTCGCGTAAGTTAGCCACTTAATCAAGCTTAGGATGCTGCAGCCTTATACACTTCACCCTTACCCTACCTAATAACATGACTAGTTCTGGCAACAAGGTATTAGATTGCTGAGTCCCCGTGGCTCACGGATTCCTCCGAAACTCCCAACAGGTACAGGTACCCCAGAGACAGATGATCCCGATGGCACCCAGCTGGCGTGGCAGTACGACGAGGGGACAGACCGCCTCTACGTGAACTATCCAGAGGACTGAGGCGTGGTCGTGATCGTGGGCCTGCAGGCAGGATAGCATAGCATTTCCATGTTTTGTAGTCTGTAGCGGAACTACCTTGATTGTATTTGTGATGTACTCTGAGTTATTAATAAGAAGACAGTTGAATCCTGAATTGTCTACTTTTATTATTTTGTGCTATGTTACTTGCTTGCGAAACGCTTAGATGCGCTTCTTTCCTATTCGGGGGCCTCGACCCCCAGATCGGAAAGGACCGCATCTTGGTCGTTACAAGTTGGTAATCAGAGCCAAACGACCATAGGAGTCTTTGTGTGATCGTACTTGGCCGAGTCAAGTCTAGGAAATGTTTTGAGTCTTAGTTATATCACAGAGTAGGATTCTTTTTTCTCCTCTTCTATGCTCTGGTGAGGTTCCCGTCTTAGGATATCTTTAACTCTACTCCTTTTCTCGCTCAAATTTTTTTTAGGATCACGCGGGTATTTGTGAAATCTATATGATTTTGATGTGATGGAATCCTGTCATGGTGCCTCCTACCTGCTCTAAGTATCAGGGGAGTTGAGCTCCAGGGATTCTTGCGCACATCGCCATCATTCAGATTTCTGAGTATCTAAGAACGGAGGGTGTTCGTTATTGCTTCAATACGGGTAGTGGTGAGATAACCCCGATGTCCCCAGTACTGGTGTAGATTGTTCGGGGGTATTACCACACTTTGTGTCATTGTGATCATGAGGATCTGTTGTAGATGAAGGTCCGAGATGCTGGTTGTGTGTTGAAGGACGTGATACAGGTGACGGGTTAGTTTAGGAGTTGTGTGAAATACTCCTTGTATCCGTGTACCTGATTGCATGACCAGTTATTTCGGGAATTCATAGGTGGGATATCTAGTAGTATCTTATAGGACTATCTTCCTACAGACGCTTGATTGAGGTTTGGGAAATCTCGGTCATATGTTTGTTCCGAGCAGTTCTAGCTCACACTTGTTTGCAGTGGTCCTTATCGGAATTTTGTCGTCTGTTACTTTGAGGATGCACTCTTGCTATGTTGTTAGAGTGCAATGCTAAATTCTGTTCAGATATTCCTGTCTTTTGATTCAGCAATATCTTCAATTATTATGTGGACTAATATGCCGTCCGTCTTCAGGATGGCTCCACTGACTCATCAGACCCCAGGGCGTGAGGATATGCCGCCTCCACCTCCTCCTCCTCCGCCGCCGCCTCCTCCTCCTCCTGCAGAGGCCTGGCAGGCAATGATGGCAGCTACTAATGCAAACACTCAGATGCTGTTGCAGTTGATCCAGGAGAGAGCCAATCATCAGCAGGGCAATTTTCAGCAGGGTGGCAATCACTTCGCCAATCTGAGTCAGTTCCTGTCAAACCAGCCTAAGACGTTCACTTCTTTCGACCAGCCGTTTGATGCGGAAGATTGGATCCGTGATATGAACAAGCATTTCGGGTGTAGCAATGTGCGTCCGGAGGACTATGTCAAGTTTGCTATGTTTCAGTTGAAGGGGCAGGCTTCTATTTGGTGGCAGCAGCTTAAGGACTCCAGAGGTGACAGGGTGATGTCTTGGGACGAGTTTTGTCGTGACTTCAGGTCCCACTACATCCCTTCCAGTTTTGTTGAGGAGATGCGTGAGAAATTCAGGCGTTTGAAGCAGGGCAGCAATTCTGTGTACATGTACAATGTTGAGTTCCACGAGCTGGCCCGTTACGCGCTGTAGGATGTCCCGGATCAGAAGAGCAAGATCTACCAGTTTAGGGGTGGCTTAAAGGAGGATTTGCAGTTAGCGCTTGCTTTGCACGATCCTGAGGAGTTTGACAAGTTCTGCAACTTAGCTCTCCGAGCAGAGGCAGCCTTGCTCAGGGTGGAAAACTCCAAGAAGCGCTTCAGAGACTCCAGCTCTTCCTCGACTCAGGTAGTTCAGAAGCAATAGAGGTTTTGGGTTTCTCCTCCTCCTCCTTGGCACTCACAGCAGCTGAAGCACTCAGGTGGACGTGGTTCTTCCCACCCACCCAACCCTGGCTTCCAGCAGAGATACCAGCATCAGAAGCAAGGGCCTCCTCAGACTCAGTTCTGTCAGCCAGCAGATGTCAGTTGTCACAAATGTGGGCAGAAGGGTCACTATGCCAACAAATGTACTTCTCAGCTCCGTCTGCCGCCTCCTCCTCCAGGCAAGCCTCCAAGCAACGCTCTTGTCAAATTCAACCCCAGATCAGCTCGAGTCAACATGGTGAATGCAGCTGAAGCAGACAACTCCTCTGATGTGATCATGGGTAATCTCCTAGTCAATGATTTTCCTGCTAAAGTCTTGTTCGATTCTGGTGCTTCACATTGCTTTATGTCAAAGTCATTTTTCATCAAGCATGATTTTCCCTTGACAAGTTTGCATAGACCTTTGGGTGTTGTTTCTCTGGCTGCTCATATGAGGTCAAATTGTAGAGTTCCCGATGTTTCTATCAAGATGGGCAATTATTCCTTTCTGGCGTCTCCGTATGTCTTGGGCAATTCCGACATCGACTTGATTCTTGGTATGGACTGGTTGGCCATGAACAAGGCGTCAATTGATTGTGAAGCTAAAGAAGTCAAGCTTACCCACTCTTCGGAGGATGTGATTATATTCGCGGCGCGCGATGATACAATCCGTCTGTTCTCCTTGAATGAAAAGGGTGAGATCAATCCTATTGAGCAAGTTCCAGTAGTCTGCGAATATCAAGATGTGTTTCCTGAAGAGCTGCCAGGCATGCCTCCGCACCGTGAAGTTGAGTTCTTCATTGAGCTTCAGACAGGCACAGAGCCAATGTGCAAACGGCCGTACAAGCTGGGTCCAGAAGAGTTGAAGGAACTCAAGAGGCAACTCGATGAGCAGGAGTGTTTGGGTTTGATCAAACCAAGCTCGTCTCCGTGGGGATGTGGTGTTCTATTTGTCAAGAATAAGGATGGTTCGGACTAGCTGTGTGTCGATTACCGCCCATTGAACAAGAAGACAATCAAGAACAAATATCCACTTCCGAACATAACTGAGTTGTTCGAACAGTTGAAAGGTGCTAAAGTATTCTCCAAGCTTGATCTCAGAATGGGCTATCATCAGATTCGCATTCGCGAGGAAGACATTCCGAAGATGGCATTCAGGACTAGTTTTGGCTCGTATGAGTATACGGTCATGTCTTTTGGTCTGGCTAATGCTCCTCCGACTTTTTGTCGATTGATGAACTATATTTTCTCACCATACAAGAATGAATTTGTCTTGCTCTATCTCGACGACATTCTGGTCTTTTCTGAGGATGAGGAAGAACATGAGAGACATCTTAGGTTGGTGCTTGATAAACTGAGAGAATACAAGTTGTATGCCAAGTTTTCCAAGTGCGAGTCCTGGCTGAAAGAAGTGGTTTATCTTGGGCATATTATCTCTGCCGAGGGCATTAAGGTTGACCCGTCCAAGGTTCAAGCCATTGTTGAATCGGAACCTCCGTAGAATGTGAAGCAGCTTCGAAGCTTTCTCGGGCTTGCCGGATATTGCAGAAGATTCGTTGAGAACTTCTCCAAAATCGCCAAGCCGCTCTCTAGTCTTCTTCAGAAGGGTGTCAAGTATGTTTGGTCTCCAGAGTCTCAACTGGCTTACGATACACTCAAAGAGAAGCTTATCTCCACTCCGGTATTGGCCCCTCCGGATGATTCCAAGCCATACCAGGTCTTTTGCGATGCCTCTCTCCAGGGTCTCGGTGCAGTCTTGATGCAAGATAGGAAGGTGGTTGCTTATACCTCCAGGCAATTGAAGCCTGCGGAGAAGAACTATCCTGTGCACGATCTCGAGCTAGCAGCTGTTGTGCACGCCTTGATGACTTGGAGACATCTCTTGTTGGAACGTAAGGTTGAAGTTTTCACCGATCACAAGAGTCTCAAGTATATCTTCACTCAGCCTAACTTGAATCTTCGGCAAACACGTTGGGTGGAAATGCTCCAGGATTTTAATCCGAGTGTTGACTACACACCAGGCAAGGCAAATGTTGTGGCAGATGCATTGAGCAGGAAGGCATATTGCAACAGTCTGATTCTGCAACCTCTCCAGCCAGGTCTTTCTGAGTCTTTCAGGAAGCTCAATCTTCAGCTCGTTCCTCAGGGTTTTCTTGTGAACCTTCAGATCTCTCCTACCTTGGAAGATCAGGTCAGAGCAGCTCAACTACTTGACTCTATGGTGAAAAAGGTCAAGATTGGTGTGGGAAAGAGTCTCCCCAAGTATAAGTGTTTTACTGTTGATGCCAGGGACACATTGTTTTTTGAGGATCGCCTTGTTGTCCCGAAAGGTGATCTCAGGAAGGTGATCATGGAAGAAGCTCATAACTCTCTGCTCTCTATTCATCCTGGAAGTTCCAAAATGTACCATGACTTGAAGCAGACATACTGGTGGACTCGTATGAAACGTGAAATTGCACAATTCGTAAATGAGTGTGATGTATGTCGAAGGGTGAAAGTAGAACATCAAAGACCAGCGGGCCTCTTGCAGCCTTTGCCGATTCCCGAGTGGAAGTTTGATCACATTGAGATGGACTTCATCACCGGGTTTCCGAAGTCCAAGAAGGGCAATGACGCTATCTTCGTCGTCATCGACAAATTGAGTAAAGTGGCTCATTTCCTTCCAATCAAGGAGTCTATTTCAGCAGCTCAGCTGGCAGAGTTGTACACCTCCAGGATTGTCTCTTTGCACGGCGTACCTATGATGATCTCGTCAGATCGCGGAAGTATCTTCACTTCCAAGTTTTGGGACTCCTTTCAGTCTGCTATGGGCACGAAGATCCGCTTCAGCACAACGTTCCACCCTCAGACTAGTGGTCAAGTGGAGAGAGTGAATCAAGTTCTTGAGGACATGCTGAGAGCCTGTGTTATCTCTTTTGGCATGAAGTGGGAGGATTGTCTACCTTTCGCGGAGTTCTCGTATAACAATAGTTATCAAGCTAGTTCTGGCAAGGCTCCGTTTGAAATTCTCTATGGCAGGAAGTGTCGTACTCCGCTCAACTGGTCCCAGACAGGCGAGCGTCATATCCTTGGCAATGATATGATAGAAGAAGCTGAGGAGATGTGTCGGATCATTCGCGACAACCTCAGAACAGCGCAGTCCCGTCAGAAGAGCTATTACGATAGCAAGCCCCGTGACATGTCGTATAAGCTTGACGACTTTGTCTATCTCAAGGTGTCGCCTATGAAGGGTATGCAGCGCTTTGGTATCAAAGACAAGCTTGCGCCTCGTTTCGTTGGTCCGTTCAGAGTGGTTGGCAAGAGAGGCGACCTTGCGTACCAGCTCGAGCTTCCGTCAACCTTTGCAAATTTCCATGATGTGTTCCATGTTTCTCAACTTCGGAGGTGTTTCAAGACCCCCGAGCGCACTGTGCATCTTCAAGATATCGACCTTCAGCCTGACCTTTCTTATTGTGAGCATCCAGTTGTGGTTCTCGAGGTGACTGAGCGCAAGACCCGTAACAAGACTGTCAAATTTCTCAAAATGTAGTGGTCTCACCATTCCGATAAAGAGGCTACGTGGGAACGCGAGGATCACCTCTGTTCTGAATTTCCCGATTTCTTTCAGGCATAGATCTCGGGGCGAGATTTTTTTTGTAGTGTGGGAGAGTTTGTAGTGCCCCAAGTGTAAAGCTTTCCCTTTTTGTAACCTTCCATGTGGGACCACCTTGACATTGTCATGAGAGCTATCTATGCATGTATGAATTCATGTGTTCACCTTGTATTTCTTCTTTTGCATGCATGCATCCATGCCATACCATTCTTACCGTGCCTTGTTTTGCTTGTATCTATACCTTGCCATGTCATAGAGTGGAGACTTGTGATTTCATGTGTTGATGCACATGTGATGATGGTGTGTGGAGTGTAAGAGTGGTTGCTATGTATTTTCAAAGTTCCTTGCAATTCAAGCCCTTTTCCTTCCTTTTACCTCATGTTCAAAATTACATCTTCCCAAAAGCCATTCTAAAATGTCTTGTGATCAGGGTTTATTGTGGGAATGATGATGTGTGTATTTGATGTATTGTATCTTGATTTCAAGGGTGCAAATAAACCAAAAACAGTAAAATTAATTACTGTTTTGCATTTATTCCAAATTGCTGCAAATATTGTTTTTCTATTTTATTCAAATAGGTCATATTTTTCTATGACCACAGGATATTTTTGTTTGATTTTATCCCCGGTGTTTTAATTTGTGCTTTACTTTTTTTCTTCTCTGTGTTTTTCTGTAATGGGAAATGAGGGAATTCCTTTTCCTTCTATCTAGCGCTCCTAAGTAGGCTTACTCCCACTTAGCAGCCCATTTCCCTTCCCTTCGTGCCGGAGCACGCGCACGGCGTCGTCTACCTCCTTTCCAGCGCGGCACCAAGGGCCCACCTATCATCCTCTCTCTCCCGTTCCCCTCTGTTCCACCAAGAGGAGCATGCGCACATGGCCGACAGCATGCCCCACGCGCCCCCCTCGTGCTATATATCCCCCTTGGCGTCCGTGCCTCGGCTCGGGTTCCCCCTTCCGCCGCCGCTCCACCCAGATCTCATCACCCTCCTCTCTGCATCGTCGCGGCAAGGTAAGTGTGGCGGATCCGCCATGGCCGACGGTTGAAGGAGGTCGCCGTCGTCGCTGTGGTGCCTCTTCCTCCTCGACGAGAGGTCCAGGAGCTCGCAGGCCTCTCCAGGGGCTTGTTCCCGCCGCTGGATCGACCACATCGCCCCTGCTTCCTCTTCTCCACGACGGCGCGTCTTCTCTGACGAGCAGCTTCGCCGGCGCCCGTCTTCCTCTACTTCCACTACGCGACGCTTCCTCCTCGACCCGTGCGCTCCTCCTGCTTCCTCCCTATCCCAGTTCGGGCACCGTAGCCGTAGAATCATTGTGCGCATCACCTCTGTCGCCGGAGCCGCCGATCATCGTCGTCACGCCGTTGTAGAGTCCCTCGGGAGTAGTTAGGACATGAAATGAGTTCATGTGTGTGTTTGCTTCCTCCCCTCCACGATCCGGAGCTGGATTTGGCTCGCATCGCCAGCGAGACCCCTCCCCTGTTCCGGTCAGCCATCGGTAGCAGATAAGCAGGGAGGTTACCTGTTCTGTTTCGCAACACGTAGTGGTTTTGGGAAAGTTTGTGGCCTTGTATATTCTAGAGTTTAATTCCTTTTGCCGTGATTCTTGCTGGTGCTGGTAGTGTTCTTGGTGGGCTACAGCCACATATATTATTTTTCATATTTGGTGGGCTGTAGCTATGTTGCATGTAGCTCACAAAGTGCTAAGATGCAGATTATGGCAGATTATGTAGTTTTGTCATTTTGATCATTGTCTGTGCTTAGGGGATGTTGTGGTGTTCTTCCTTGCTCCATTCCATTCATGTTGGAATGATACATGTCTTGGCAACCTCGGAATACCAGATTTGTGCCAATTGTGAGTGTGGTGTTGAATCTTCCACGTAGAGCTTCATATCTTGTTCCGTTGATTCCCGTTGATCCGTAGCTCCGTTTGCAATGTTCTTTATATGGTTTTGCATCGTTTTCATGAGCCGCATCTGTTCATGCCATCCTCATGCATGTAAAAATAGCTTAGTTTACAGTTCTGTCCAGAAACTTGTAGTAGTTTCTTTTGCCTGTGCTAGAGTAGAAATAGTGATGCATGCCCATTTTTCATCTCATGCATCATGTGATTGTTGCATCTTGTGGTGCTGCTGTTCATTGGCTGTTATTCTTATGTTGGGTAGCACCGGGATCGGAGAACGAATACGTGGAGTCAGGAGAGTACGTGCAGGACGAACCAGAACCATTCCAAGCTGGGGATATCACAGGCAAGATGATATGACCTTGATTCCATCTCTAGACTTGTTATGCTAGTTTTCGTTTCCATGTCATATTGCTCGCTGCCTACCACTGAGTTAAATTGCCTCTTGATATGCCATGAGCCCAAACACTGTTCCCCTTCCTAGCAAAACTTGTATGGCTAAGTAGGCTTTGCTCAGCTACTAATGTTAGCATTGCTAGATGCAGGTGCTTTGACTCATGTGATAACATGAGCTTGATATCATTATCTTAAATTCTGTTATTTAATCAATGCACCTATATACTTGGTAAATGACGGGAGGCCTAGCCTTTTGCCGGGTGTTTTGTTCCGTTATTTCCGCCTGAGTTATCGGTTACCGGTGTTTGGTTCCATAATGATCGCTCCTAACACGTTCGGGGTTGTTATGGGGACCCCCTCGATAAATCGCGTAGTGCTAAGGCTTGTCCGGCAGGACCCAACTTTGGTGTTAATTTGCTAATCACTTAATAATAAACTGCATAGGGAATAGCTACCCCGAGGATTTTAATCAACAACCCGGGCCAGTGCTCCTCATGAGTGTTGGTCCAATCTAGAGCACCGTGCGGGGCCATCCCGAGGCAACTCGGGAGATTTCTCTGGCCACCGTACGCTTCTCTTATCCGGCGTGTCCTGAGACTGAGATACGCGGCTCTTATCAGGGTCATCGACACGTCGGGAGGTCCTGCTAGCCTTGTCTTACCTTAGCGGTATATCTTGCGTATAGGAATCCTAGTGAAGCTTTGGTTTCCCCCAGAGTTGAGGTTTTCCTCTAAGGAATCTGATGAGATCACGAAATTCGTGATAGAGGATGACTTTGCGGCTTGTGTACGTTTGTGATGGACTAGTTGGAGCACCCCTACAGGGTTTAATCTTTCGGAAAGCCGTGCCCGCGGTTATGTGGCAACTTGGAATATTTTGTTAACATCCGGTATTAGAGAACTTAAACATAAGCTAATAAAATTGCCAACTGTGTGCATAGCTGTGACTGTCCCCTTGAAGATCCCTCTTCGATTGGGAACACGATGGGGTTATGAATGCCATAGGTAGGCGTTCAGGATCACGTAGTGATCAAGTATTCCCGACCGCTAGTGTAGACCACCTTCACAATTACTTCGCATAAGTTAGCCACTTAATCAAGCTTAGGATGCTGCAGCCTTATACACTTCACCCTTACCCTACCTAATAACATGACTAGTTCTGGCACCAAGGTCTTAGATTGCTGAGTCCCCGTGGCTCACGGATTCCTCCGAAACTCCCAACAGGTACAGGTACCCCAGAGACAGATGATCCCGACGGCACCCAGCTGGCGTGGCAGTACGACGAGGGGACAGACCGCCTCTACGTGAACTATCTAGAGGACTGAGGCGTGGTCGTGATCGTGGGCCTGCAGGCAGGATAGCATAGCATTTCCATGTTTTGTAGTCCGTAGCGGAACTACCTTGATTGTATATGTGATGTACTCTTAGTTATTAATAAGAAGACAATTGAATCCCGAATTGTCTACTTTTATTATTTTGTGCTATGTTACTTGCTTGCGAAACGCTTAGATGCGCTTCTGTCCTATTCGGGGGCCTCGACCACCAGATCGGAAAGGACCGCATCTTGGTCGTTACAGTTACTTTGCCTAGGCTTGTCCCTTGCTACAAGAGGGATTGGGCCACTTTGCTGCTGATGTCACTTTGCTACTGTTACTTGTTACTTTGCTACTACTGCTACTACTGTTCCTTTCTACTCCGTTGTTACTTGTTGCAAGACTTTGCTGGCGCTAACATCCCGTCAACAGGACCTTTTCTGGCACCACTGCTGGGAATTGCCAAAGCTTTTCCTGGTGCCGTTGCTACCATACTACCTTGCTACTGATACTTTGATTGCAGACACTAATCTTTCAGGTGTGGTTGAATTGACGACTCAGCTGCTAATACTTGAGAATATCCTTTAGCTTCCCATTGTGAGCGAATCAATAAATTTGGGTTGAATACTCTACCCTCGAAAACTGCTGCGATCCCATACGCTTGTGGGACATCAGTGAGGAAGTCTCAGCATAGTCAACTCTTTGAACTTGTCGGAAACATCTTTATGACAAGTCGAGCTTTCTTAATGGTGACTTTTCACCATCATCAGTTGTCTTCCTTTTAAAGATCCATTTGTACTTAATAGTCTTACGACCATCCAGTAAGTCTTCCAAAGTCTACACTTTGTTTTCACATATGGATCCTCTCTCGGATTTCATGGCATCCAGCCATTTGCCTAAATTCGGTCCCACAATTGCTTCTCCATAGCTCGTAGGTTCATTGTTGTCCAACAACATGACCTCCAAGACAGGGTTACCGTACCACTCTGTAACAATACGTGACCTTGTCGACCGGCGAGGTTTGTAGTAACTTGATCCGAAGTTTCATGATGACTATCATTAGCTTCCACTTCAATTGGTGTAGGCGCCACACAAACAACTTCCTGCGCCCTGCTACACACTGGTTGAAGTGACGGTTCAATAACCTCATCAAGTTTCCACCATCCTACCACTCAATTCTTTCGAGAGAAACTTTTCCTCGAGAAAGGATCCATTTCTAGAAAGAAACACTTTGCTTCTCGATCTGAGATAGGAGGTATACCCAACTATTTTACGTGTCCTATGAAGGTGCATTTATCCGTTTGGATTCGAGCTTATCGAGCTGAAACTTTTTCACATAAGTGTCGCAACCCCAAACTTTTAAGAAACGACAGCTTAGGTTTCTCCAAACCATAGTTCATACGGTGTCATCTCAACGGAATTACGTGGGGCCCTATTTAAAGTGAATGTGGTTGTCTCTAACGCCTAACCCAAAAACGATAGTGGTAATTCGATAAGAAACATCATAGTATCCTCCATATCAAATAGGGCGTGGTTACGACATTCGGACACACCATCGCTATGGTATTCCAGGTGGCATTAGTTGTGAAACAATTTCCACAATGTCTTAATTGTGTACGAAACTCGCAACTCAGATATTCATCTCTATGATCATATCGTAGACATTTTATCCTCTTGTCACGATAATTTTCAACTTCACTCTGAAATTACTTGAACATTTCAATAATTCAGACGTGTGTTTCATCAAGTAAATATACTAGTATCTACTCAAATCATCGGTGAAGTAAGAACATTATGATATCCACTGCGTGCCTCGGCGCTCATTGGACTGCACACATCAAAATGTATTACTTCCAACAAGTTACTTTCTTGTTCCATCTCACTCGAAAACGAGGCCTTCGGTCATCTTGCCCATGTGGTATGATTTGCATGTCTCAAGTGATTCAAAATCAAGTGAGTCTAAACAATCCATCTGCATGGAGTTTCTTCATGCGTTTACACCGATAGGCATGGTTCACATGTCTCAAACAATTCCAAAACGAGTGAGTCCAAAGATCCATCAATATGGAATTTCTTCATGCGTTTTACACCAATATGACTCAAGCGGCAGTGCCACAAGTAAGTGGTACTATCATTACTACTTTGTATCTTTTGGCAACAATATCATTAACATGTGTACCACTACGATCGAGATTCAATAAACCATTGATGGTATTTATTCAACCAAATAGAATAACCATTATTCTCTTTAAATGAATAATCGTACTGCAATAAACATGATCTAATCATGTTCATGCTCAACGCAAACACCAAATAACATTTATTTAGGTTCAACACTAATATTGATGGTAGAGGGAGCGTGCGATGGTGATCACATCAACTTTGGAAACACTTCCAACAACCATCGTCACCTCGCCTTTAGCTAGTCTCCGTTTATTTCATAGCTTTTCTTTTGAGTTACTAACACTTAGCAACTGAACCGGTATCTAATACCTGGTGCTACTAGGAGTACTAGTAAAGTACACATCAATGTCATGTATATCCAATATACTTTTGTCGACTTTGCCAGCCTTCTCATCTACCAACTATCTAGGGTAGTTCCCCTTCAGTGGCCGTCCCCCTCATTACAGGAGCACTTAGTCTCGGGTTTCGGTTCAACCTTGGGTCTCTTCACTAGAGCAGCAACTGGTTTGTCGTTTCATGAAGTATCCCTTCTTGCCCTTGCCCTTCTTGAAACTACTGGTTTTACTAACCATCAACAATTGATGATCCCTTTTGATTTCTACTTTCGTCGTGTCAAACATCGTGAATACCTCAAGGATCATCATATCTATCCCTAATATGTTATAGTTCATCACGAAGCTCCAGTATCTTGGTGACAGTGACTTTGAAGAACCATCACTATCTCATTTGAAAGATTAACTCCGACTCGATTCAAGCAATTGTAGCACTCAGACAATCTGAGCACATGCTCAACGATTGAGATTTTCTCCCTTACTTTGTAGACAAAGAATCTAGTCGAAGACTGATACCTCTCAACAAAGGCATGAGCATGAAATTCCAATTTCATCTCTTGGAACATCTCATATGTTCCGTGACGTTCAAAATGTCTTCCGCGCCTCAATTCTAAGCCATTAAGAATAACACATTTAACTACATATAGTCATCAAAATGTGTATGTCAGATGTTCGCAACATCCACACGCGACGCTCGAGGTTCAGCACACCGAGCGGCGCATTAAGGACATAAGCCCTCTGTGCAGCAATGAGGACAATCCACAGTTTACGGAACCAGTCCGCATAATTGCTACTATCATATTTCAACTAAGTTTTCTCTAGGAACATATTAAAGACAGTAGAGCTACAACGCAAGCTACAACATAATTTGCAAAGACCATTTGACTATGTTCATGATAATGAGTTCAATTAATCATATTACTTAGGAACTCCCACTCAAATTGGCATCCCTCTAGTCATTCGAGTGTTGCATGATCCAAATTCACTAACTCAAGTCTGATCATCACGTGAGTTGAGATTAGTTTCAATGGTGAACATCTCCATGTTCATCATATCAACTATATGATTCATGCTCGACCTTTCGGTCTCTTGTGTTCCGAGGCCATGTCTGTACATGCTAGGCTTGTCAAGTTTAACCCGAGTGTTCCCCGTGTGCAACTGTTTTGCACCCGTTGTAAGTGAATGTTGAGTCTATCACACCCGATCATCACGTGGTGTCTCGAAACGACGAGCTGTCGCAACGGTGCATTGTCCGGGAGACACATTTTTTCTTGAAATTTTAGTGAGGGATCACCTTATAATGCTACCGTCGTTCTAAGCAAAATAAGGTGCAAAAATGATTAACATCACATGCAAATCATAAGTGACATGATATGGCCATGAACTTGTGCTTCTTGACCTCCATCACCAAAGCACCGACATGATCTCCATCGTCACTGGCGCCACACCATGATCGCCATCATCATGATCTCCATCATTGTGCTGCCATCGAGGTTATCATGCTAACTATGTTGTTACTACTAAAGCTACCGACTAGCGATCAAGCAAATCATCTCCAAGCGCAAAATAAATTTACACACAACCCTATGGCTCTTGCCAGTTGTCGTAGCATCGACGTGCAAGTCGATATTTAACTATTACAACATGATCATCTCATACATCCAATATATCATATCATGTCTTTGGCCATATCACATCACATGCATACCCTGCAAAAACAAGTTAGACGTTCTCTAATTTGTTGTTGCATGTTTTACGTGGCTGCTATGGGTATCTAGTATGATCGCATCTTACTTACGCAAAGCCACAACGGTGACATGCAAATTGCTATTTAACCTACTCCAAGGACCGCCTCGGTCAAGTCCGATTCAACTAAAGTTGAAGAACCAGACACCCGCCAGTCATATTTATGCAACAAGTTGCATGTCAGTCGATGAAACCGGTCTCTCGTAAGCGTACAAGTAAAGTTGGTCCGGGCCGCTTCGGTTCAACAATACCGCCAAATCAAGAAAAGACTAAGGAGGACAGCAAACTTAACATCAACACCCACAAACTCTTTTGTGTTCTACTCGAGATATCATGTACGCATGAACCTAGCTCATGATGCCACTCTTGGGGAACGTCGCATGGGAAACAAAAGTTTTCCTACGCACACGCAATACCTACCCATGGTGATGATCATCTATAAGAGGGGAGAGTGAATCTACATACCCTTGTAGATCGCTAAGCGAAGCGTATATAACGCGGTTGATGTAGTGAAACATCTTCGCGATCCAAATAGCAGCATGTCCCTCGATCTCATCATGATCCGTCCCGCGACCCCATCATGATCCATCCCGATCTAGTGCCAAACGGACGGCACCTCCGCGTTCAGCACACGTACAACTCGATGACGATCCCCGCCTTCTTGATCCAGCAAGAGGGGCGTAGAGGTAGATGAGTTCTCCAGCACGGCGGTGTGGTGGTGGTGGTGGTGAACTAATCGAGCAGGGCTTCGCCTAAGCACCGCCGAACTAGACTAGAGGAGAAACAGATCTAGAGAGAAGTAGAGGGAGCACGTGGCAATTAGGGTTAGCCCTCACCTATAAAACCTCTAGTATATATAGGAGGGAGGGAGGGGAGGAGGCAGCCTCAAACTCTCAAGTTTTGGCCAAAATTGGAGGTTGAGGAGTCCTACTCCAATCCTACTAGGAGAAGGATTCCTCCTCTCCACTTGGAAACCCTTTCCACCTTTTCCACCATTGGGTTTCTTTCCTTCCCACCTCCAATCCGCCTTGGGCTTTACTGGAGGCTTTGTCCAACCCACTAAGGGCTGATCCACGTCCTCCCACAGCCCATGAGACCCTTGGGGGTGGGTGGGCCCACCTGGTGGACCCCTGGAACCTATTCGTCACTCCCGATACACTGTCGGAAATGCCCGAAACTTTTCCAGAGTTCAAAACCCCTTTTCCTATATATCAATCTTTACCTTTGGACCATTCCGGAGCTCCTCGTGATATCCATGATCTCATCCGGGACTCCGAACAACTTTCAGTTACGAACACACATAACTCAATAATACCGAAACGTCACCGAACCTTAAGTGTGCAGACCCTGCGGGTTCGACAACTATACAGACATGACCTGAGACACTCCCCGGTCAATAACCAATAGTGGGACCTGGATGTCCATATTGGCTCCTACATATTACGAAGATCTCTATCGGTTGAACCTCTATGTCAAGGATTCACTTAATCTTGTATGTGGTTTCCTTTGTCCTTCTGTATGTTCCTTGCCCGAGATTCGATCGTCGGTATCTTCATACCTAGTTCAAACTCGTTACCGGCAAGTCTCTTTACTCATTCCGTAATACAAGATCCCATAACTAACTCCTTAATCACATTGCTTTAAAGGCTTGTTGTGATGTTGTATTACTGAGTGGGCCCCGAGATACCTCTCCGTCACACGGAGTGACAAATCCCAGTATTGATCCATGCCAACCCAACACACACCTTTGGAGCTACCTATGGGGCACCTTTATAGTCACCCAGTAACGTTGCAATGTTTGATACACACAAGGTAATCCTCTGGTGTCCGGGAGTTGCATGATCTCATGGTCATAGGAACAAATACATTGACATGCAGAAAACAGTAGCAATAAACTGACATGATCATATGCTACATTTATAGTTTGGGTCTTGTCCATCACATCATTCTCCTAATGATGTGATCCCGTTATCAAGTGACAACACTTGCCTATGGCCCGGAAACCTTGACCATCTTTGATCAACGAGCTAGTCAACTAGAGGCTCACTAGGGATAGTGTGTTGTCTATGTATCCACACATGTGTTTGAGTTCCCAATCAATACAATTCTAGCATGGATAATAAACGATTATCATGAACAAGGAAATATAATAATAACCAATTTAGTATTGCCTCTAGGGCATATTTCCAACGGCACCCACGTCTTAAGTGGTGGAGTTATTGGAGGTAGTGATTATCCAATCTTGGGTAGTGGGTGTGGTTTGAGTGGTAACGGTTGAAAATTTTGAATTAAATTTTTGAAGACTTTGTTCGCAAATTCTTCAGCTGACAAGGACTCAGTGAAGACTTTGAACGAGTTTCAAACATAATGCATATGAAGAATTTCATAACAGACTGGGCTGAGCTTAGCAGAGATGGGGATAGGGTCCGATCACATTCACTTAGAGGAAAAACATTGCATGAACACTTAGCTATAAGTGAATGCTGTTGAGGACTTTGCAAGCTAATAACTTAGTATATAGTCAATGAAGATCATAACAAAAAGTCTGAAGAAATTCAAATTTTGAGGAATTTGCAATCTTGAGGATTTTGAAAATCTGAAGACTTTGAAGATTTTGAAGAATCTGCAAAAATCTCAACTTTGAAGAATTTCAACTTGAAGACAAATGGGGTGGTGGCATGACCTACCATATAAGAATGATGGCTTAAGTCACCGCATACAATTGTCATAGGACCTATCGTATAAGAATGTTATTCTTCATTAATTGAAGAAAAATGTTTCCTCGTGTGTTGCACATCTAAGTCATCAATTTTGCATAAGTGTTAGGATGTGTGCCTTTTTCACGGAACATTCGAAGATTCTAAGACATTTATCTCACACCGCAATTTGCAAAATCTCTTTTCATCCAAGGGCTTAGTGAAGATATCCGCTAGCTAGCCTTCAGTCTTCACGTGTTCGATGACGATGTTGCCCTTGAGTTCATGATCACGAAGAAAATGATGACGGGTCTCGATGTGCTTGGTCTTCGAGTGTTGTACTATATTGTATGCAATCTTGATTGCACTCTCATTGTCGCAGTAGAGTGGCACATTCTTCATGTTGATTATGTAGTCCTTGAGGGTTTGCTTCATCCACAGCAGTTGAGCACAGCAAGAACCAACAACAATGTATTTAGCTTCAGTACTGAAAAGTGACACGCAGTTCTGCTTCTTTGATGAGCAAGAGACTAAGGATCGTCCGGGGAAATGGCAGGTGCCTCATGTTGACTTGCGATCCACATGGGCACCAGCATAATCAGAATCATAATATCCAATGAGGTCGAGATTTGAGCCCTTGGGGTACCATAATCCAAGTGTTGGAGTGTGAGCTAGATATCGAAGGATATATTTCACAGCCTTGTGGTGTGATTCCTTCAGTTTTGCTTGGAAGCGGGCACACATGCAAACACTAAGCATAATGTCTCGCCTAGATGAACAAAGGTACAATAAATACCAATCATAGAGCGATATACCCGATGATCGAAATCTTTACCATTTTCGTCAATGGAGAGGTGGCCGTTGGTAGGCATGGGAATTTTTACGCCTTTGCATTCATTCATGCCGAATTTCTTCAGGACATCCTTGAGGTATTTCTCTTGAGAAATGAAGATGGCATTGCGTTGTTGACGAATTTGAAGCCCTAAGAAGAATTTTAGCTCCCCCATCATGGACATTTGATATTCTTCACCCATCATGTAGGCAAATTCGTCACTATAACGTTTGTCAATACAACCAAAGATGATATCGTCCACATATATTTGACATACAAACAGTTCATTATCATAGGATTTCGTAAAAAGAGTGAGATCGAGTGAACCGGGTTTGAAGCCTTTCTTCACTAGGAATTCCTTCAATGTATCATACCACGCCCGAGGAGCTTGCTTGAGGCGATAGAGTGCTTTGTTGTGTCTGAAGACTTTGTCAGGATGCTTCGGGTCTTCAAAACCTGGGGGCTGAGCAACACATACTTCTCCCTCAAGCTTACCATTGAGAAATGCACTTTTCACATCCATTTAATACAGAGTTATATTGTGATGATTATCATAAGCAAGAAATATACGAATAGCTTCAAGTCTAGCAACAGGTGCACAAGTTTCATCAAAGTCAATTGCTTCAACCTGTGTGTAACCTTGGGCTACAAGACGTGCTTATTCCACACTACTTGACCATCCTCATCTTGCTTGTTTTGGTAGATCCACTTGGTGTCAATGATATTTTGCTTGCGAGGATCAGTCCGTTTGACGAGTTCACAGACGTTGTTCATCTTGAATTGATGAAGTTCATCTTGCATAGCATGAATCCACTTAGGTTCCATGAAGGCTTCATCAACTTTTGAGGGTTTTGTGATAGACATAAAGGAAGAGTGCCCACAAAAGTTAATCAAATGTGAAGCTTTTGAGCGAGTGATGGGACCTGCCACATTAATGTCATCGAGGATTTTGTCAATTTCCACTTAATTTGCAATCCTCAGATGCGTAGGTTGAATACTTTGATTGGGTTGAGGAATTTGATTTAGAGCAATTTCCTCAGGTGCACACGCTTGAGTTTCTTCATTGTTGGGGACGACTTCTTCAACAGGAGGTTGTTCGTCAGTAGGAATGATATATTTAGTAGCCTTGAGCTTAATAGCTTCCCGACAAGTCAATTTATCTGGCACATGAGGCAGTTGCTCTCTTTGCGAGCCATTAGTTTCAACGAACCACACATCTACAGTTTCAACAACCTTGTCGTGGTAGTTGTTGAAGATTCTGTAGGTGTGCGAATCCTTTCCATAAACGCACGTAAAACCCTCATGTGCTTTCAATGCAAATTTCGAACTGTGGTGTGGATCTCTAGTCCAGCATGTTGCATCGAAGACTTTGAAATAACTTACATTTGGTTTCTTGTCAGTGAGGAGTTCCTATGAAGTCTTCTTGAGGAATTTGTGAAGATATACCCTATTGATGATGTGGTAGGCAGTATTGATTGCCTCAGGCCAGAAGCGACGAGGAGTCTGATATTCTTCAAGCATAGTCCATGCCATTTCAACCAGAATCCTGTTCTTGCGCTCGACGACGCCATTTAGTTGAGGAGTGTAAGGAGGAGACAATTCGTGAGTAATACCAAGTTCATCAAGATAGTCATCAAGGTGTGTATCCTTGAATTCTGTACCTTTGTCAGTCCTGATGTGTTTGATCTAGATGCCTAAGTTCGTCGAGGCCCTTGAGGAAAATCGTTTGAAGACTTCCAAAACTTCAGTTTTATAAATAATAATATGCACCCAAGTATAACAAGAATAGTCATCAACCATGGCAAAGCCATATAGAGACGATGCATTGGTTAGAGTAGCATAATGAGTAGGTCCCAAGATATCCATGTGAAGCAATTCAAAAGGTCGAGTAGTAGCCATGATAGTCTTTGAGGGGTGCTTTGATCTGGTCAACTTTCCAAACTCACAACCCCCCCCCCCCCAGAGGTGATCCTTGAGGAATTTGATGGTTTCGATGCCAATGACATGCTTCTTCTTCAACGGCATGTGCAAATTCATCATGCGTGCATGACCAAGTCATCGATGCCATAGCCACACCTGTGAAGCTTTTGCAAGAAGACATGTGGCTGGCTGAGGACCTGTAGAGAAATCAACAATGTACAAGTCTTCTCTATTAAAGCCTTCAAAGACTTTGGATTTGTCAGATTCCATGATGACTACGCATCGATATTTTCCAAAGATGACAATCATATCAAGATGACAAAGCATTGAGACTCTCATGAGGTTAAACCCAAGGGATTCGACGAGCATGACTTTGTCCATGTGTCGGTCCTTAGAAATAGCCACCTTACCAAGTCCCAATACCTTGTTTTTACCTTTGTCAGCGTAGGTCATATGCTTCAGTGGTGATGGGATCAGTGGGATATTCATCAATAGGCTTTTGTCACCAGTCATGTGATTTCTACACCCACTATCAAGAACCCACTCTGTGGTTTTGGGTTTGTCATCCTGCAGATGAATTAGTGTTGCTTGCCATCTCATATGCTTCACACTGAAGAATATGGTATCAAATTCATCAGACTTGAATTTCATCACATAAGGTATATTTTAGACATAAAAAGTACGAGTGAAACGATAGATCATTTCATCAGGATTAGCTTGCGTCCTATCAAGTAATTTCCTCAGGTCTCCAGCAAATTCTTCACATAATGACTTCCATATGGAGACTTGTCCTGCACACGTGATTATTTCAATTTCTTCACCACCCAGATCTGAAGGGGTGGTAAAGAGTTTATCATCCTGCGAGCACCAATCTAATGCACTTTGTTTCACGGGAGGGGGCTTAGAGTACTCAAAGGAATAGGCAGAGGAATCCTTTGAGGACTTATGAACATAGAAATTTGAGGATGAAAGTGCGTTATATCGACTAGAGTGGGGTGAATAGGTGATTTTTAGAATTTCATCGCTGAGGAAATTCCTTTTGAGGAAATTCCTCACTGATGAATTACGTGCAGCGAAAATAGCGCATGATCAGAGGTGCAAAGATTACAATAGCAGTAAACTTGGTGAAGACCATGAGAATCGGTTTGCACAGTATGCAGGCACAGAATGAGCAGGTGAAGATTAACTGATATGAAGAATTTAAGTTTGAGGAAATTTAGTGAAAGTCTTCAGAAAATTCTTCAAATAGTGACAATGAAAGTCTTCAACATACAATATTTAGGAATTGAAATAGTTGAAGAAATAGAACCCGTTTCACGATGAAGACACTTGCTGATGACCCATTTCCAAGTGATGTGACAGTCGTACGTATGGTTTGGAGCGGCTTGGTATTGAAACCAAAGGACACACAGTCCCTACCGTATTCTCCTTGAGCTAAGGACACACAGTCCTCGCCCAACACTCGTCGTAAGTCTTCAGGGCAGACTTCCAAACCCTCACAAACTCGGTCACCCGGCGATCCACAATTGACAGGTGGATGCTCTAGACCATGACGCCTAACCGTCTAGAGGATGCACAGTCCTCAAAGGTAAAAGGCTCCAATTCCACATAGGAACAAATTCGTCAGTGATGCTCAATCACTTGGTTTTTGGTTTGTGGTTTGGTGTTTGGGGTATTTCCTCAGTTGATGATTTACTCTCGAAGACTCTGAGGAATTTGGGTTGCTCTAAATGGCAAGTGTTAGTTTCTCACGGAGCAGCCAACCTGCTAGTGGTTGTGGGGGCGGCTATTTATAGCGTGGGAGCATCCCAACATGATTTGACATAAATGCCCTTAACTATTGTGACCGTTGGGTGGATAAGATCAATGAGGTGGCGCGTATCGTGGCAACGGTCGGAACTTTCAACTGTGAAAGTCCTCATGTCTCTCATATTCCTCATTTGAGGCTTTTGTAGGTGTAGGCTAGGGTGAGCATCATGAGGAAATTCATTCCGCAGTATTATCTCGACCCCCTTTAACAGTATAGTGTTCCTAAGACTCAAGAGTAAAGAAAACAAAGCAGAAAGAGTAAGTCTTCACGCTTCGAAGTCTTTAGGTAGTTTTTCTTTAGGACACATTGAATTCCTCATCTTCAATATCTTCATGAGGAATAACAATTTCGTCGCAATTTCTTCGCAATCAAAGTCTTCAAGCTTAGACCAATTTCTTCAGTCAAAGACATACATTTTTAGGGGTCGATATTCATCGTATAACTCAAACTCCTCAGCGACTTATAGAGCCTGTGTACACTTATAAACACATTAGTTACTTAACATATAAGTCTTCATACCACCAAAATCACTAAGGGCACTAGATGCACTTACAATCTCCCCCTTTTTGGTGGTTGATGACAATTAGGTTAAGTTTTCAATGGGATTAAAAATATGAAGTGTAAAGACTGAGTTTGAGGAATTTGGAATCAAGATACTGAGAGACTCCCCCTGAAGATGTGCATATTTTGAGGAATTTGCTTTGCGTAGCAGATGCACATTGATGATTTATATCATGGAGATCTCCCCGTCTATCTTGTAAATCATGCATACATTTGACATATAATATGAGGAAATTGAAAATGCATAATGAAAAATGGTGTCTAATGAATTTCAGCATGTGTTCATTAGTATACTTTGAGGAATAAGCATGCGAAGAAAAACATTCAAAATAGTCAGAGCACCATTCGGCTTAAGTTGCAACTCATTGCATAAAACACTTCAGAAGTACCAAGAGTTTGTAACTTGATAATGTTTATAAGCCCCAAAATAGATCCCTTTGAAGACTAACTCTCAGATTTCTCCCACTTTATCAAGTGACGAAAAGGGACAAAACTCAGGACTAACGCCCCATCAAAAATTTCACTTCTTGGCTGATGAAGAGGCTTGAGGATTCGTGGCGACAGGCTTCCTCCTTGGTCCCGTTGCAGTGTCTTCTGGTTCTTCATCTGACTATGCAGTGCGGAATGAAGAAAAAGAACTATCCACAAGGTCAGGAACTGGAATTGGCTTGAGTTTCTTCTTGGGAGGCCATGACGAGTCGAAGTCTTGAGTAAACTCTAATTCCTCAAGTTCCTATTGAGTCTTCAGATGAGCCAAGGTGGCCCTGGTTCTTTCAAACACCTCATGAAGATAATAGTGGTTTTTCCTCACTGCATTCTGAGTCTCGTTGAGGGTTTTCACAATGGCACTGAATTGGCGTTTGACCCATTTGTGATTGCGATCGACCTTCTGATGAAGACTGTGGAGTAGCTCTTGTTATACATCACTCTTGGGGCAGCTGGACTTGGTGGATCTTGGGTAGCAGTGCCATCATATGAAGAATATGACTCTGCTTGACGAAACTGGCCATCAAGGGGCCGATTTCCTTCATCAATCACAGATTTGCCTTTGCCTTCAACATGCTCAAATATTTTCTTGATGACTCTGATTGGAGGCAAATATCCGATGTGATTCGGAAAGTCAGCTTGGTAGTTGATGCCTGACCTGCTTCTGATGAATCTCGTGATCCATGGTGCATAAATCTTCATTTCAAACCGTGACAGTGCATTATCAGCCAAAGTCCTCAGGAAGAAGTTGGCCAGGATTCTATTGATTATTCATGGTTCATACTTCAAGTCTTGAACCAGAAAGCGAGTCCTTGGAGGTTGGTCCTTTGCCAAAGGCTTCATGAGGACTTCCATAAGTCTGTTTGACAGCTCACGTTCATCACACATCAGCACCGCATTCTCTGAGGTAATTGAGACTGGAAGAGCTCGAAGCAATTCAGTGGCAGGCGCTTTGTAGTGCGTGTGCTGAGTCATCCAATCCAAAACCCAAGTGTTCACATCCTTTGGGTTTCCAGAGATGTGCAGTGTGGCGTAGAACTGAAGAATGATGTCGCAGTTCCAGTCGACAATGTCAGTGCAAAGAGGCAGCAATCCAGCTTCGTGAAGAACGTTGAGAACTAGATTGAAGCAATGTATTTCCTCCATGTCGCAGTGAGGAATATGTTTATGCTGAAATATCTTGTTCCTCCCACAGAACACTGAAGCATAGTAGTTGAGCTGGTTCCTCGTCCAAAACTTCTGGTGCCTGATGCGAAGCTTATCATATGTATTCAAGCTAGTGAAGTACATGCGCTCTTCATAAAATGCCTCCTTTTGAAACTTAGGCCTTTTGGAGAAAGGCTGATTCTGCCACGGTTGAAGATTATGCTGCTGTTCTTGAGGAGGAGTGATGACCCACAAGTGTAGGGATCTATTGTATTCCTTTCGATAAGTAAGAGTGTCGAACCCAACGAGGAGCAGAAGGATCTGACAAGTGGTTTTCAGCAAGGTATTCTTTGCAAGCACTGAAATTATCGGTAAAAGATAGTTGTGTGATAAGATGATTCATAGCAAGTAGCAAGTAACAAAGATGCAGCAAAGTGGCCCAATCCCTTTTGTAGCAAGGGACAAGCCTGGACAAACTCTTATAGGAGGTAAAGCACTCCCGAGGACACATGAGAATTTCTGTCAAGCTAGTTTTCATCATGTTCATATGATTCGCGTTCGCTACTTTGATAATTTGACATGTGGGTGGACCGGTGCTTGGGTTCTGCCCTTACTTGGACAAACATCTCACTTATCATTAACCCCTCTCGCAAGCATCCGCAACTACCAAAGAAGAATTAAGACAAAGTCTAACCATAGCATTAAACTAGTGGATCCAAATCAGCCCCTTACGAAGCAACGCATAAACTAGGGTTTAAGCTACTGTCACTCTAGCAACCCATCATCTACTTACTACTTCCCAATGCCTTCCTATAGGCCCAAATAATGGTGAAGTTTTATCTAGTCGACGTTCACATAACACCTCTAGAGGAAAAACAACATACAACGCATTAAAATATCGAACGAATACCAAATTCACATGACTACTTATAGCAAGACTTATCCCATGTCCTCAGGAACAAAAGTGACTACTCACAAAGCATAATTATGTTCATGACCAGAGAGGTATTGAGTAGCATCAAGGATCTGAACATATAATCTTCCACCGAGTAATCCAACTAGCATCAACTACAAAGAGTAATTAACACTACTAGCAACCTTACAAGTACCAATCGGAGTCGCCAGACGGAGATTGGTTACAAGAGATGAACTAGGGTTTGGAGATGAGATGGTGCTGATGAAGATGTTGATGGAGATGAGTCCCCTCCGATGAGAGGAGTGTTGGTGATGACGATGGCGACGATTTCCCCCTCCGGGAGGGAAGTTTCCCCGGCACGACGACCCTGCCGTAGCTCTAGATTGGTTCTGCTCAAGTTCCGCCTCGTGGCGGCGGCAATTCCTCCAGAAAGCCTCCTCTTGATTTTTTTATGGAGCGAAACCCTCCTTATAGCAAAAGATGGGAGCCAGAGGGCCAACAAGGGGCCCACAAGCCCCCTAGGCGCGGCCAGGGGGGTAGGCCGCGCCTAGCAGGCTTGTGTCCTCCTAGTGGCTCCCCTCTGGTACTTCTTCCGCCCAATATATTTTTATAAATTCTAAAATAATTCCTCGTTGATTTTCACGGCTTTTGGAGTTGCGCAGAATAGGTATCTCAAACTTGCTCCTTTTTTAGGTCAGAATTCCAGCTGCCGACATTCTCCCTCTTCATGCAAACCTTGTAAAATAAGAGAGAAAGGCATAAGTATTGTACCGTGAAGTGTAATAACAGCCCATAAAGCGATAAATATCAACATAAAAGCATGATGCAAAATGGACGTTTCAACTCCCCCAAGCTTAGACCACACTTGTCCTCAAGCGGAAGCCGAGATCAATAAATATGCCCACATGTTTAGAGATAGAGGTGTCGACAAAACAAGATACGGACATGCCGGCATCATGATCATAATCAGAACAGCAATATCATCATATAATCTCTTATGCTAAAGTGATAATTCCTTCACAAAGTAAAGTATGGATCAAGAACCTTATTGTGAATTAACAACCAATAGCCTTTAATCATTGAAGCAATTGCAATTTATCATAACATCGGAAAGAGTCAAATAAGAGCTTGTAAAGCAAATCCACATACTCAATCATCATTTCGTCTTCTACAATTGCTAAAACTCACATGGTACTGATGAGATCAAAGTTTCAGTTGGACACAGAGAAACATAGGGGCTTATAGTTTCGCCTCCCAACTACTTACCTCAAGGGTAATGTGAACAATAATAATTCATGAGTACTTACTTCCAAGTTGACATATGAATATAGATCTTTCCCTAGCACATCACGTTAGCCAAGATAAAGGCGAAATAAGGAATTGGTGTCGATCACCACGACTCTTTTCAGGACAAAAAGTAAAGGTACAAGATAGGCCCTTCGCAGAGGGAAGCAAAGGTTGTCATGCGCTTTTGAGGTTTGGATGTGTGACCTCTTAGTGTGAATGAACGTCACTTTATATTGCCTCCTGTGATAAAGAACTTTATTATGCAACCTGCCACTTTTATGTCTTCCTCATCATAGGTTCGTACAAAGCTTATTTTGCACACACTAATAGATCATACATATTTAGGGAGCAATTTTTTATTGCTTGCACCGATGACAACTTACTTGAGGTATCTTATTCAATCCATAGGTAGGTATGGTGGACTCTCATGGCAAAACTGGGTTGAAGGTTTATGGATGCACAAGTAGTATTTCTACTTAGTGCGGAAGTTTTGGCTGATATGAGGTGGAAACAAGCGTCACATGCTAAGGGATCTCTAGTCATATAACATTGTTCAGAACCAAGCAAACATAATTCATTATGTTGTGTTCCTTGTCCAACATCTACTTCTAAGCGTGTAATAGTTTAATGAATGTTCACAATTATAGACGGTGTCCAAGATGATATATTTATATGTGAACCTATATTTCTTTATTACTTCCTATTAATTGCAACAATGACCAAAGTCTACTTTTGTCCACCCACAACAAGTTTCAATCAACATTATTTTTATATGTGAGGTCATCACTTCCCATAAGATCATTACATGATCTTTCATGCTTTTGTTCTTTAGATCATGGCATGAAGCAAGGCCCTTAACTAAAACACTCTTTAACTTGTGTCTCACGAACTCGAATACATCAGGGGTGACACAAAGCAAAACTCAAGCCTAGAACACTAAGAACTTTATTCTACTAGAGAAAGATAAAACCGAAAAGGATCGACCTAAGAAAAGGTAAAGGCAAAAGATGTGATAGTGATACGATACCGGGGCAACTCCCCAAGCTTGGCACAAGCCAAGGGGATTGCCCATACCCGTGCTTAGTTGTCTTCCTTTGAAGGTGATGGTGGTGGAGTTGTTGCAGAGTTCTTGAACTTGTTTAATTTCCTCTTGAGCACAAAATTCTGCTCATCAAATCATTTATTTCCTCTTCAAGCCTCAACCCCCTTTGGCATAATTCTTGCTTACTCTACTGCAAAAGACGAGAAGGGGTAAAAAAATCTTAATCTTCTTCCTTGAGTCACGGAGGCTTGATTTCTTGAACTCCACATGTGTGCATCCAGATTGGGGTAAAGGAGACTCCTCTTCATCGGAGCTTGTTCCTTCCTTCCCCTTGGGATCATAATCTTCTTCCTCATCAGTGGTCCAACCATAATGATCCGAGTCCCCATAGACCTTGGGGTTATAAAGGTAATCGGCCACATAGCTCTCCCCTTCTGAATCTTGAGAAGACATCTTGCGCTAAATCTGTGGCAGAAACATGCTCGAAACGAAAATAGAGGATATTTGTGTGATACGAGGGTCAGACCTTTCGGGAGAATATATGATGAATTTTTCCCGACCAGAAGGAGTACTCCGCAAGAAAACGGAGTCCGAGAGGCAAACGAGGTGCCCACAAGCCCCCTAGGCGCGGCCACGGGGGTAGGCTGCGCCTAGCAGGCTTGTCGCCTCCTCGTGCGCTTTCCGGACTACTTTAAATTTTTCTATTTTTTCTAAAAATTCCAAAACGGAGAAAAATTGCTACTGGAAAAGTTTTGGAGTCGGTTTACTTACCGAATCACATACCGTTTCGTTTTTGGAGTCTGAAACAGGCTGATAAATATCCCTTATGTACTCCTCCGGAGTTATGGTATTAGTAACATTGCTTTCAACATTTATGGGAGTACCTGAGATATAATGCTTCATTCTTTGCCCATTTACCACTCTTGGAAAATTACCTTCCGTGTTGTTGATCTTGATGGCACCGGAACGATATACTTCCTCAACAATGTAAGGATCTTCCCATTTAGAGAGAAGCTTGCCTACAAAAAATCTTAAACGAGAATTGTATAGCAAGACATAATCACCTACATTGAACTCACGTTTTTGTATCCTTTTATCATGCCACCTCTTAACTTTTTCTTTGAACAACTTGGCATTTTCATATGCGTGAGCTCTCCATTTATCAAGTGAACTAATATCAAATAACCTCTTCTCACCAGCAAGTTTGAAATCAAAGTTGAGCTCTTTGATTGCCCAATAAGCCTTATGCTCTAGCTCAAGAGGTAGATGACATGCTTTATGACTCCGTGACAGCAGGCCTTCCCCTGCAACGGCACCAGAAGAATACTGCTAGCACTCTCTGGCAATCGAAACTAGAAGAATGTTGTTGACGGCCCACCAGCGCGTGGGATCGTAGCAGTTTTCGAGGGTAGAGTATTCGACCCAAATTTGTTGATACGCCAGGCAGGAGGTGAGAGAATACTCTCGAGTATTAGCAGCTGAATGTGTCGGATTCAACCACACCTAAAAGATTAGTATCTACAAGCAAAGTATATGTAGCAAAGTAGTATGATAACAACGGTGTCAGAAATGATATGTTGACGGCAGACTATTCCTAACTGTCGTATCAATGGCGCCAGAAGTTGCCTGTTGACGGAAATTGTCTGTTCCCGTCAACGACCAGCGTATCAAAATTGTAGCAGGTAACAACAGTGTAACGAGTAATAGCAGTGGCAAGGAACAACAGTAGTGACAGCAGTAACAAGTAGCAACGGTAGCAAGCGACAGTAGCAGCAGAGCAAGACAAGTAATAGCAGTAGCAGCAGAGCAAGACAAGTAACAAAGTAGCAGCAGAGCAAGACAAGTAACAGCAGTAGTAGGAAAAACTCGTAGGCAATTGGTCGGTGATTTTTTTGTATGGTATTCATCATGCAACAGTTATAACACGGAGAGATATGTGACTAGCTCCCGTTCGTCAATGTGATGTAGGCATGCATTCCGTGTGTCGTCGTACGTGCTTAGGGAAAAGACCTTGCATGACATCTATTGTCCATCCCTCTCGTGGCAGCGGGGTCCAAAAGGAAACTACGGGATATTAAGGTTCTCCTTTTAATAAAGAACCGGACCAACACATTAGCACTTGGTGAACACATGAACTCCTCAAACTATGGTCATCACCGGGAGTGGTTCCGGTTATTGTCACTCCGGGGTTGCCGGATCATAACACATAGTAGGTAACAACAACTTGCAAGATCAGATCTAAAACACACATATATTGGTGACAACATAATAATTTCAGATCTGAAATCATGGCACTCGGTCCCTAGTGACAAGCATTAAGCATCGCAAAGTATTAACAACATCAATCTAAGAACATAGTGGATACTAGGGATCAATCCCCGTCAAAACTAACTCGATTACATGATAGATCTCATCCTACTCATCACCGCCCAGCGAGCCTACGAATAGATTACTCACGAACGACAAAGAACTTCATGGAATTGGAGAGGGAAGAAGGTTGATGATGACGATGGTGACGATTTCCCCTCTCCGGAGCCCAAAACGGACTCCAGATCTGCCCTCCAGATGAAGAACGGGTTGTGGAGGCGCCTCCTTATCGCAAACGCGACAAAATATTCTCTTTTTATTTTTTCTGGGACGAAAGTGAATTTATAGAGCTGAGATTGGGGGCGGCAGAGCCACGTGGGCCCCACAAGCTTGCCACCCGCCACCAGGGGGTGGCGGTGGCAGGGCTTGTGGCCCACTGGCCCACCCCCTCAAGTGGATCTTTGTGCAGGTATTTTTCATATTTTCCAAAAACAATCTCCGTAAATTTTCAGGACGTTTGGAGAACTTTCATTTCTGCACAAAAACAACACCAAGGCAATTCTACTGAAAACAGCGTCAGTCCAGGTTAGTTCCATTAAAATCATGCAAATTAGAGTCCAAAACAAGGGCAAAAGAGTTTGGAAAAGTAGATACGATGGAAACGTATCACTTTACCGTAAACCATTTTGTACGGAGACATGCCCATGGGATTCTTATAAGCAGTTCTATAAGCCCACAGTGCATCATCAAGCTTCTTAGACCAATTCTTTCTAGACCTATTGACAGTCTTTTGCAGAATTAGTTTAATCTCTCTATTACTTAGCTCTACTTGACCACTGGACTGAGGATGATAGGGAGATGCAACTCTATGGTTGACATCATACTTAGCAAGCGTTTTACGGAAAGCACCATGAATGAAATGTGAACCACCATCAGTCATCAGATATCTAGGGACTCCAAACCTAGGGAAAATAGCTTCTTTATGCATCCTAATAGAGGTGTTGTGATCAGCACTACCAGTTGGGATAGCTTCTACCCACTTAGTAATGTAATCAACAACGAGTAGGATATGAGTATACTCGTTGGCCTTTGGAAAAGGTCCCATATAATCCAAACCCCAAACATCAAATGGTTCAATGACAAGTGAATAATTCATAGGCATTTCCTGATGTTTACTGATATTACCTATTCTTTGACATTCATCACAAGACAAGACAAACTTACGGGCATGCTTGAAGAGAGTAGGCCAACAGAAACCTGATTGCAATACCTTGTGTATAGTTCTATCTCCCACATGGTGTCCTCCGTAAGCCTCGAAGTGACACTTCTGTAAGATCTGTCTCTATTCATACTCATGTCCACAACGTCTAATAACACCATCTACTCCTTCTTTATAAAGGTGAGGATCATCCCAAAAGTAATGTCTCAAATCAAAGAAGAATTTCTTCTTTTGCTGATATGTGAAACTAGGTGGTATATGTTTGGCAACAATATAATTTGCATAATCAACATACCACAGTGTGCTACGTGAAGCATTGATGACATTCAGTTGCTCATCAGGAAAGCTATCATCAATAGGTTGTGGGTCATCAAGAACATTCTCCAACCTAGACAAGTTATCTGCTACGGGGTTCTCAGCACCCTTCCTATCAACAACATGCAAATCAAATTCTTGTAGCAAGAGAACCCATCTGATAAGTCTAGGTTTAGCATCTTTCATTTCCATGAGATACTTAATAGCAGCATGATCAGTGTGAATAGTAACCTTGGAATCAACAATGTAAGATCTGAACTTTTCACATGCAAACACGACTACTAAAAATTCCTTTTCAGTAGTGGCATAGTTTCTTTGGGCACTGTCTAGAGTTTTACTAGCATAGTGAATAACATTCAACTTATTATCAACTCTTTGTCCTAGAACAGCACCAACAGCATAATCACTAACATCACACATGCTTTCAAAAGGTAAGTTCCAATCAGGTGGTTGAACAATAGGCGTAGTTATCAAGGCCTTCTTAAGTATTTCGAAGGCTTCCTCACAATCATCCTCAAACACAAAAGGAATATCCTTTTGCAAGAGATTTCTAAGAGGCCTAGAAATCTTACAGAAGTTTTAATGAACCTTCTATAGAAACCAGCATGACCAAGGAAACTTCTTATACCTTTGATATCTGTAGGGCATGGCATTTTCTCGATCGCATCAACTTTAGCCTTATCGACTTCAATACCTCTTTCAGAAACTTTATGTCCTAAGACGATGCCTTCATTAACCATAAAGTGGCACTTCTCCCAATTCAAGACAAGATGGGTATCTTTACATCTGTGCAAAACTCGATCAAGGTTGTTGAGGCAATCAACAAAAGAAGACCCGTAAACGGAGAAGTCATCCATGAAAACCACAACAATCTTTTCACAAAAGTCAGAGAATATAGCCATCATACATCTTTGAAAGGTAGCACGTGCATTACATAAGCCAAAAGGCATACGTCTGTAAGCAAAGGTACCGAAAGGGCAGGTGAAAGTGGTTTTCTCCTGATCAGATTGCACAACAGGTATTTGGGAGAAACCAGAATGACCATCTAGAAAGCAGAAGTGTGTGTGTTTAGAGAGTCTTTCTAGCATTTGGTCGATAAAAGGCAAAGGGTAATGATATTTCCTAGTGGCTTTATTCAATTTCCTAAAATCAATCACCATCCTATAGCCAGTAATAATCCTCTGTGGGATCAATTCATCTTTATTATTAGGGACAACGGTAATACCTCCCTTCTTAGGGACGCAATGCACCGGACTTACCCAATCACTATGAGCAATAGGATAGATAATACCTGCTTCCAGGAGCTTTAGTATTTCTTTTCTTACTACCTCTTTCATCTTAGGATTTAATCTTCGTTGATGATCGGCAACTGGTTTGGAATCAGGATCGGTTTTAATTTTGTGCTGACATAGAGCGGACTAATGCACTTAAGATGATCAAGAGTATATACAATAGAAGCACGGTGCTTTCTCAGAGTTTTCAATAATTTCTTTTCTTCATGCTCTGTAAGGCTAGCACTAATAAAAACAGGATATATCTCTTTTTCATCAAGATAAGCATACTTAAGAGTATCAGGCAACTGTTTAAGCTCGAACACATGATCACCTTTGGTGGGGGTGGATCTCCAAGCAGTTCAATAGGAAAATTATTCTTAAGGATAGGATGTTGTTCAAAGATAACTCTATCTATCTCATTCCTTTCATCCATATGCATATCATTTTCATGCTCAAGCAAGTATTGCTCTAAAGGATCGGTAGGAGGCACAACAATAGAAGCTAGGAAAATAATTTCATCCTTACTAGGCAACTCTTTTTCATGAGGTTGTCTACCAAACATGGAGAAATTGAACTCATGTGACACACCTTCAAAGCCAACAGTCACAGTTTGCTTCTCACAGTCAATATGAGCATTGACATTATTGAGGAAAGGTCTGCCAAATATGATGGGACAAAAGCTATCTTGTGTGGTAGCAAGAATGAGAAAATCAGCAGGATACTTAGTTTTACCACACAGAACTTCAACATCTCTAACAATTCCCAAAGGGCAGATAGTATCTCTATTGGCAAGCTAAATAGTGACATCAATATGTTCCATCTCAACAGGTGCAATCTCGTCTTTAATTTCATCATATAAAGATTGAGGTATTGCACTAAAACTAGCACCCATGTCACATAAACCATGATAACAATGATCTCCTATCTTAACAAAAACAACAGGCGTGCCAACAATAGGCCTATGTTTGTCTCTAGCATGAGGTTTATCAATTCTAGCAGCATCTTCACAAAAGTGAATATCATGGCCCTCAACACTATCGTACATGAGATCTTTGATAATAGAAATGCTAGGTTCAACTCTAATTTGCTCAGGGGGTGTAGGTGTTCTAATGTAGCCCCTACCTATCACAGTTGAAGCTTTAGAATGATCCTTTATTCTAACAGGGAAAGGTGGTTTCTCAATTTAAGCACTAGGAACAATAGGATCATTATAAGCAATGACTTTCTCATCAACTGGATTGAGTTTAACTACATTGACTTCTAAGGGAGGATGGTATTTAAACCACTTCTATTTAGGGATATAAATATGAGCAGCAAATGATTCACACAATGAAGCTGCTGTCTCAGAGTCAAGTCCATATTTAGCGCTAAAATCACAAAAAGTATTTGTTTCGACAAAGGATTTAACGCAATCAAACTTGAGATTCATACCTGACTCCTTACCTTCATCGAACTCCCTATCTTTAGAGTTGCGTTTAATTCTTTCCAATAAATTCCATTTGAAGTCAATATCTCTCTTCATAAAAGAACCGGTACAAGAAGTGTCAAGCATGGTGCGATTATCATGATAAAGCCGAGCATAGAAGTTCTGAATAATAATTTATCTCGAGAGCTCATGGTTGGGGCATGAATATAACATTGATTTAAACCTCCCCAAGCTTGAGTGATACTTTCTCTATCACGAGGCCAAAATATATATATAATTTTCCGATCACGATGTACCAAATGCATAGGATAAAACTTTTGATGAAATTCCAATTTCAATCTGTTGTAGTTCCATGATCCAGTATCATCACATAGCCTATACCATGTCAACGCCTTATCCCTCAAAGATAAGGGAAAGACATTCTTTTTGACCTCATCCTCGGGCAAACCTGCAAGCTTAAATAAACCACAAACTTCATCTACATAGATTAGATGCAAGTCGGGATGTGATGTTCCATCTCCTGTAAAAGGATTAGCCAACAGTTTCTCAAGCATACCCGAAGGAAATTCGTAGCAAATATTTTTAGTAGGTGCAGCAGGTTGAGGAGAAACTCTTTGTGATTCCTTTCGAAGTGAAGATACCCTGAACAAGCCCCACAAAGGATTAGTTTCCATAGTGACAAGTGACAATAAATTTCAGCACACTATATAAATGTTTCCTTACCAAATTCCACTTACCAGAGGCGCTTCACTCCCCGGCAATAGCGCCAGAAAATAGTTTTGATGATCCACAAGTGTAGGGGATCTATCGTAGTCCTTTTGATAAGTAAGAGTGTCAAACCCAACGAGGAGGAGAAGGATCTGACAAGTGGTTTTCAGCAAGGTATTCTCTGCAAGCACTAAAATTATCGGTAACAGATAGTTGTGTGATAAGATGATTCGTGGCAAGTAGCAAGTAACAAAGGTGAAGCAAAGTGGCCCAATCCCTTTTGTAGCAAGGGAGAAGCCTGGACAAACTCTTATAGGAGGTAAAGCGCTCCCGAGGACACATGGGAATTTCTATCAAGCTAGTTTTCATCATGTTCATATGATTCGAGTTCGCTACTTTGATAGTTTGATATGTGGGTGGACCGGTGCTTGGGTTCTGCCCTTACTTGGACAAACATCCCACTTATGATTAACACCTCTCGCAAGCATCCGCAACTACGAAAGAAGAATTAAGACAAAGTCTAACCATAGAATTAAACTAGTGGATCCAAATCAGCCCCTTCCGAACCAACGCATAAACTAGGGTTTAAGCTTCTGTCACTCTAGAACCCATCACCTACTTACTACTTCCCAATACCTTCCTCTAGGCCAAAATAATGGTGAAGTGTTATGTAGTAGATGTTCACATAACACCACTATAGGAAAAACAACATACAACGCATCAAAATATCGAACGAATACCAAATTCACATGACTACTTATAGCAAGACTTATCCCATGTCCTCAGGAACAAAAGTGATTACTCATAAAGCATAATTATGTTCATGACCATAGAGGTATTGAATAGCATCAAGGATCTGAACATATAATCTTCCACCGAGTAATCCAACTAGCATCAACTACAAAGAGTAATTAACACTACTAGCAACCTTACAAGTACCAATCGGAGTCGCGAGACGGAGATTGGTTACAAGAGATGAATTAGGGCTTGGAGACGAGATGGTGCTGATGAAGATGTTGATGGCGATGAGTCCCCTCTGATGAGAGGAGTGTTGGTGATGACGATGGCGATGATTTCCCCCTCCGGGAGGGAAGTTTCCCCGGCAGGACGACCCTGTCGGAGCTCTAGATTGGTTCTGCTCAAGTTCCGCCTCGTGGCGGCGGCGATTCCTCCCGAAAGCCTCCTCTTGATTTTGTTTCTAGAACGAAACCATCCTTATAGCAAAAGATGGGAGCCAGAGGGCCAACAGGGAGCCCACAAGCCCCCTAGGCGTGGCCAGGGGGGTAGGCCGCGTCTAGTATGCTTGTGGCCTCCTCGTGGCTCCCCTCTGGTACTTCTTCCGCCCAGTAATTTTTATAAATTCCAAAATAAATCCTCGTTGATTTTCATGGCTTTTGGAGTTGCGTAGAATAGGTATCTCAAACATGCTCCTTTTTCAGGCCAGAATTCCAGTTGTCGGCATTCTCCCTCTTCATGTAAACCTTGTAAAATAAGAGAGAAAGGCATAAGTATTGTACCGTGAAGTGTAATAACAGCCCATAAAGCGACAAATATAAACATAAAAGCATGATGCAAAATGGACGTATCAAGGAGCTACTATCATTGATGTTTCTGTGTTTACCACAACAATAGCAGTTTCAGTATTTGGGGCAGGAGCATTTCCTTCATTCTGAGCATTTTCATCAGGTTGAGTATTTTCCTTAGCTTGAGGAATTTGCTTGTTGGAGGAGGCAGTTGTAGCATTAGTCGCCGCATTACCTTCAGCTGATGCAGCTGATTCTTGAGCAGATTCCTCACGGAAGGTTTTCCCATCAGATCCTGTGAGGATTTCTATTGCAGCAGGAGTAGGAGCAATTTGAGTTGACCTTGGTGAGCGATGAATTTCTTCCCAGAAGTCATCATGAATAACTGGAGTGCTGCACCCAGTTTCATCATCACCCACAATTTCTTCAGAGGTCTTTTGAGGAATGGTAGATTGAGGAATATCATCAATTAGTATTTCCTCATCCATGATTTTTTCAGCTACAGCATCCTCCATTTCCTCATCATCTTCAGGAATGACGTAGTCAACTCCGAAGGGAACCAGCAAGTAGGATGGAGCTACATTCAGAGGGTAGCATCCATAGGGGCAGTTGAAGACTCTGACTGAGTGACCTTTGGGCGCTTGGCCTCTTAGGATTCTGAGATCATTAAAACTTTTCTCTTCTTTTCTTCTTTCTCAGGAGCTTTGGACTTCTTCACATCTGATGCAGACGGTATCATCTTCTTAACCTTTGAGGGTTGAGGTGAAGGAATAGTTTCATCAAGAGCTGGTGCAGACTCGGTCCTGGCAGTTTCCTCAGCTGAAGCATTTTCTTCGGCTGGAACAGTTTCTTCACCTGGAGCAGTTTCTTCAACTCGACTATTTTGAGGAATTTCCTCAATAGCAGGTTCATTAGCTTCATCTTCCTCTGTCAGCTGAACCGTGTAGCTAGACTTAGGTAACTTTTGCTGCATAGGAGGAACAACTTCCTTGTTGTATTCATCAACTGCAGCTGTTGCAGCCTTGATGAAATTCACCTTCACACTTTGACGATGAGATAGAGTTGTGTACTTATCTGTCAAGGTTTTTAGTTCAGCCTGAGTTGATACAAGAGCTTCAGGTGTCAACTTGAGGAGATTCTGCTTGAGGAATTTCTCCTTCTTGAGTTTAGCAGCCTTTGCTTGCTTGGATCGTTGTTCTTCCATTTTGCCTCGTTGATGAAAGTTGCAACCATGTGGCTTACACCAGGGGGAAGCTTGAAGTCATCAATGGGAGTGTTTGGATCTTCATACCATAGGTTGATGAAGTTCAGCAGAACCTTCGGGTCCATGGCAAGAGGAATAGAGCTGCCTGAGGCTTGAGAAACTCGTTCCTTCTTGTTTCTCATAATAGCTTGAAGAGTTTCATCATTGAATTCCTCACTTCATTCTGATGCAGAAGGAACGTTGATGACTTTGCTTGGACTAGGCATGATGCCTCTTCCTGCAGTCATTTTAGTCTTCAATAGAGGTGGCAAAGACTTCGTAGCAGAGCTCGTGACAGACGGCACTAAGGAACTTGATTGAGCAGGCTGATGCTTAACTATCTGCTTCTGTTGAGGCTGTGAGGACTATGGTGTTGTTGAAGATTGTGTCACTGGTGCGGCCTTCTAAGGCAATTGCTCTTTAGGCACTAAGGCCTTTGGTTTCTTCGGCACAGTCTTCTTCTGAGGAATGGCTGTAGTAGAGGCCTCAGCAGCTGAAGAGGTGGCAGAAGTGGCAGCAGTAGCAGAGTCATCGTTGAATTTCTTCACGGTTGCTTCTGCCTTCTTCTGTAACTTAGACAGATATTTGTCTTTCTCATCAGGGTAATCCTCAATGGTTTCAACGCTTGAGGGATGAGCAGCTTGTTGATCACCCTTAGGATGCCTCTTGCAAGGTGGCTTGAGGGCAAATTTCTTCGCATATTTTGGAGTAACATATATGTACTCCTTCCACTTCTTAGCCCACCTGCATTCAATTTTCTGAAGCCTTATCTTGCGCTTCTCCATGGTTTGTTTGCCATGTATTTCCTCATCAGGAATGCAGTAGTCAACGTATATATCTTCAGGAATCTCAAACGTTGTGTTTTGTTCAAGCTTCTTTCCTCCCTTCTGCTTTCTGGCATCTTCCATTTTCCTCAACTAGGGCTTTTGCTGAGGAATATGCACTCTTGAAGATTCTGATGACACAGGTAAAGTTTCTTCAAGGAATGCTGCAAATGAGTTAAGTTGATGAGAACCTAGTGATTCATCAGCTGACATTTTTGTACCTGTGAACAGAGTATGGGTGCGAAGAATTTGGGGAGGTCATATGCGTTCTCAGATTTGAAGAAATTGAAAGTTTTAGAAGTTGAGGAATTTGACCAGTGGGTTGAGGAATTTAACTAAGCATTTTGATCTTGGGTTCCAGAGTTGTGCAGATTCGAGAATTTACACAATTGAGGAATCTCATGAAGAATTTGAGTGGCTTAGTGAAATTCATCAAGTTTTTGAGGAATGAGTGTGCGTGGCTGACAAACACTTATGAGGAAAAACAGATTTCACGAGTCTAAAGTGAAATAATAGATCAACAGAGGCAGTAAAATAAGATTTTAATTACCCTGAGCGAAGAACACGAAGAACACGAAGAACAGGAGCAGTAAAAGAGTGAAGCTCTTCGGTTCAGATCTTCTGTGCCCTAACTTGGCGGATGAAATCAGCTACGGCGGTGGCAGAGGGAGAGATTCCGCTTCCGGCATGAGTTCGGCAATGGCGAGGGCGAGGAAGTGAGGCTACCGGCGCGATATTGCTAGCGGTGGTGCTAGGGATGAGCTCGAGCGGAGAGAAGACGAGAGGACAAAGAGTTTTGACTAAGGGGGGTAAGGGCCTATTTATAGCTCAGGTGATAAACTGTTCGGCCGAAACTTTCACACCAAACTGCCCTTGCCCATTAGTCTCCGCATGACACATGGAGCCCATGATTGAAGCGGTGGAGTTCTTGGTTATCCGATCATGGGAAGTGGGTCCAGTTACCGTGTGATACATCTCCAACGTATCTTTAATTTTTGATGGTTCCATGTTATTATCTTGTCAAACTTTGGATGGTTTGTATGCCTTTTATATCTTTTTGGGACTAACTTATTAAGTTAGTGCCAAGTGCCAGTTCCTTTTTTCCGTGTTTTTGACCCTTTTCAGAGGAGAATATTAAACGGAGTCCAAACGGAATAAAACCTCCAAAAATATTTTTTCCAGAACAGAAGATACGCAGGGAGCTTGAGAAGCAAGGCAGAGGCCACCAAGGGAGGCCACAAGCCCCCTAGGCGCGGCCAGGGGGCCCGTGCCTAGCAGGCTTGTGGGCCCCCATGGCTCGTCCACCCTACTTCTTCCGCCTATAAATCTCCAAAAAATCCAAAGCCATGGGAGAGATCCACGAAAATACTTTTCCGCCGCCGCAAGCTTCTGTCTCCGCAAGATCCCATCTGGGGCACGTTCTGGTGCCCTGTCTGAGGGGGGATTCGGATACGAAGTGCTTCTTCATCAACACCATTGCCTCTCTGATGATGCGTGAGTAGTTCACCGTAGACCTTCGGGTCCGTAGCTAGTAGCTAGATGGCTTCTTCTCTCTCTTGGATCTTCAATACAAAGTTCTCCATGATCTTCATGGAGATCTATTCGATGTAATATTCTTTTGCGGTGTGTTTGTCGAGATCCGATGAATTGTGGATTTATAATCAGATTATCTATGAATCTTATTTGAGTTTCTTCTGATCTCTTATATGCATGATTTCATATCCTTGTAATTCTCTTCGAGTTGTGGGTTTTGTTTGGCCAACTTGATCTATGATTCTTGCAATGGGAGAAGTGCTTGGTTTTGGGTTCATACTGTGCGGTGACCTCTCCTAGTGACAGAAGGGGTAGCGAGGCACGCATCGTGTTGTTTCCATCAAGGGTAAAAAGATGGGGTTTATATCTATTGCATGAATTTATCCCTTTGTTGCCATCAAGGGTAAAAAGATGGGGTTTATATCTATTGCATGAATTTATCCCTCTACATCATGTCATCTTTCTTAAGGCGTTACTCTGTTCGTCATGAACTCAATACACTAGATGCATGCGGGATAGCGGTCGATGTGTGGAGTAATAGTAGTAGATGCAGAAAGTATCGGTCTACTTCTCTCGGACGTGATGCCTATATGTATGATCATTGCCTTAGATATCGTCATGACTCTGCGCGGTTCTACCAATTGCTCGACAGTAATTCGTTCACCCACCGTAATATTTGTTATTTTGAGAGAAGCCTCTAGTGAACACTATGGCCCCCGGGTCTACTTCACATCATATTTTCAGCCCTACACTTTTACTTTGTTGCACTTTCTGCCTTCAGATCTCACCTTGCAGTCAATCGTGAAGGGATTGACAACCCCTATGTAGCGTTGGGTGCAAGTTTGCTTTTTTGCGCAAGTACATCAGTGCTTCATCTTGATACTCCTACTGGATTGATACATCGGTTCCCAAACGGAGGGAAATACTTACTACTACTATGCTGCATCACCCTTTCCTCTTCAAGGGAAAAAACCAACGCAAGCTCAAGAGGTAGCAAGAAGAATTTCTGGCGCCCTGCCGGGGAGGAGGATCAAGTCAAGAATAGTCTCCCGTCAACGTGCCGATTTCTGGCGCCATTGTCGGGGAGCATCAAGTGAAGCTTATCCAAGTAAGTGTCGCAAACTCATCTCTTGCATTTACTTTTTTGCCTCTCGTTTTACTCTCCCCCACTTCTGAAAAACAAAAATTTACAAAAATATTTGCCTTTTTCGTTTGCCCTTTTGTTTCGCTTGCTATCTGTTCGCTTGTGTGCTTGTCTGCTTGCTGAAGTCACCATGACTGAAAACACCAAACTTTGTGACTTCTCGAATACTAATAATAATTTTTTATTAGTACTCCAATTGCTCCCGCCATTAGTGCGGAATCATATGAAATCAATGTTGCTTTGCTGAATCTTGTTATGAAAGAGCAATTCTCCGACCTTCCTAGTGAAGATGTCGCATCCCATCTTAATACCTTCATTGAGTTATGCGATATGCAAAAGAAGAAAGATGTGCATAATGATGTGATTAAATTGAAGCTATTTCCGTTCTCATTGCGAGATCGAGCAAAACTTGGTTATCATCTTTGCCCAAAAATAGTATTGATTCTTGGAACAAGTGCAAAGATGCTTATATATCCAAGTATTTTTCGCCGGCTAAGATTATCTCTCTCTGTAATGATATCATGAATTTTAAGCAACTTGATCATGAACATGTTGCACAATCATGGGAGAGAATGAAATTGATGATTAGAAATTGTCCCGCTCATGGCTTGAGTCTTTGGATGATTATACAAATCTTCTACGTTGGTTTGAATTTTGCTTCTAGAAATATTTTGGACTCCGCCACCAGTGGAACTTTCATGGAAATCACATTAGGAGAAGGCACAAAACTCCTAGACAATATCATGACAAACTATTCTCAGTGGCACACTGAAAGGTCACCTACTAGTAAAAAAGTACACGCTATAGAAGAAATTAACTCGTTGAGTGCTAAGATGGATGAGTTAATTAAATTGTTTGCTAGTAAAGGTGCTCCTTTAGATCCAAATGATATTCCCTTGTCTTCCTTGATTGAGAGTAGCAATGAGAGCTTGGACGTTTATTTTGTTGGTAGGTATAATTTTGGCCACAACAATGCTTTTAGAGGAAACTATATTCCTAGGCATTTTCCTAGTAATCCCTCTAATAACTTTGGCAACTCCTACAACAATGCTCATGGAAATTACAATAAATTACCCTATGATCTAGAGAGTAATATCAAAGAGTTTATCAACTCGTAAAATATTTTCAATGCGTCCATAGAAGAAAAACTATTCAAAATTTATGATTTGGCTAGGAGCGTTGATAGAATGTCTCTTGATATTGATGCTTTGAAAGTTAGATGTGCTCCTCCCAAGATCAATATGGATGAAACTTTGAAAGCCATGCGTGTTTCCATGAATGAGAGTAAAGAGAGAACCGCCCAAATTCGTGCTAGACATGAATGGCTTAAAATGGCGTGTTCTCGTGATGAGGATCACGAAGCTCTTAAAGTGCTTGGTGTGACTCCCATTGAATCCTTGTTTTCTAGTGGCAAACCTAATGATGATGGGGCTGGATATGAATCCACCTTGGTTGAAAAACACCCAATGATTCAGAGTCTATCTATCTTGATGCTAAAAGCATTGAAAGTGGAGTAGAGGATATCAAAACTTTGAGTAGTAATGAAACTACTACTTTGGATTTCAAGGAATTCAATTATGATAGTTTCTTTTTGATTGAGTGTATTTCCTTGATGCAATCTATGCTAAACTCTCCACACGCTTATAGCCAAAACAAGGCCTTTACCGATCATATCGTCGATGCTATGATGAAATCTCTTGAAGAGAAACTTGAATTGGAAGTTTCTATTCCTAGAAAACTTCATGATGAGTGGGAACCTACTATCAAAATCAAGATCAAAAAACTATGAATGCAATTCTTTGTGTGATTTGGGTGCTAGTCTTTCCGCGATTCCAAAGTCTTTATGTGATGTTCTAGGCTTTAATGAGATTGATGAGTGCTCTCTTAATTTGCATCTTGCGGATTCTACTGTCAAGAAACCTATGGGAAGGATCAATGATGTTCTTATTATTGCAAATAGGAACTATGTACCCGTAGATTTCATTGTGCTTGATATTGATTGCAATCCTACATGTCCTATCATTCTTGGTAGACCTTTCCTAAGGACTATTGGTGCTGTCACCGATATGAATGAAGGGAATATTAGATTTCAATTTCCATTGAAGAAGGGCATGGAACATTTTCCTAGAAAGAAAATAAGATTGCCTTATGAATCGATGACGAGGTCTACTTATGGTTTGAGTACCAAAGACGACGATACATGATTCTATCACCCTTTTCCTAGCTAAGAGCGTTAAACAATAGCGCTTGTTGGGAGGCAACCCAATGAATTTATCTTTGCTTTTGCTTTTTGTTCTGTTGCGTCCACACCATCGTAATTCTGTTATGAGTGTGTCTTTTGTGTTTCTTTTTGTGTTTGAGCCAAGTAAAACCTTTATGACTAGTTTGGTGATGGTTGTTTGATCCTGCTGGCAAAAGACAGAAACTTTTCGCTCACGAAATTATTTTTCATTTTTATCCAGAAAGAGCCTTGAGTTGATTCTTTTTGCGGCTGGTTGCTATTCCAATTACCCAAACTATCGTAATTTTTCAGAATGTTTTACATACCAGAAGTATACGAAGTATACAGATTGCTACAGACTGGACTGTTTTTGACAGATTCTTTTTTTGTTGTGTTGATTGCTTATTTTGATGAAATTATGGATAGTATCGGGGGCTATTAGCCATGTAAAAGTGCGAATAAAGTAATCTAAAACCAATATAAATAGAATTCAAGTTTGCTATAGTACCTAAAAAGGTGGTAGTTTGTTTTCTTGTGCTAATGATATCACGAGTTTCTGTTTAAAGTTTTGTGTTGTTAAGTTTTCAAGTTTTGGGTGATTTTCTCATGGACAAAGGGATAAAGAGTGGAATGAGCTCAAGCTTGGGGATTACCAAGGCATTCCAAGCCAAATTGAAGGACACCAAAAAGCTTAAGCTTGGGGATGCCCCGGGAAGGCATCCCCTCTTTCGTCTTCAATCCATCGGTAACATTACTTGGAGCTATATTTTTATTCACCACATGATATGTGTTTTGCTTGGAGCATCGTGTATTATAGTAGTCTTTTCTTTTTGTTGTGTCACAATCATCCTTGCTGCACACCTTTTGAGAGAGACATGCACTCATCATGAATTTGCTAGAATACTCATTGAGCTTCGCTTATATCTTTTGAGTCAGGCAATTTAGCTCACATGTGCTTCGCTTATATCTTTTGAGCAAGATAAGTTTCCTCTAGTGCTTCACTTAGATCTTTTAGAGCACGGCGGTGTCATATTTTGGAGAAATAAGAACTCTCGATCTTCGCTTATACCTTTTTGAGAGTGCTCTCTCTGAGTAACTTGGTAGTTGGCTTATGCTATGAAAGTAGTCCCAAAGGTGATAGGCACCCAAAGAGGATACAATAAAACTTCCATATTCATGTGCATTGATTAGTAAAGAGAAGTTTGATTCATCTCAATTAGTTCTGAGACATGGATTTGGTGATATTAAGAGTTATGTTAGTAGGGTGTTGTGAATCTAGAAATACTTGTGTTGAAGTTAGTGATTCTCGTAACATGCACATATGGTGAACCGCTATGTTAGGAAGTCGGAGCATAATTGATTTATTGATTGTCATCTTTTGTGTTGCGGTCGGGATAGAGCGATGGTTAACACCTACCAACCCTTCCCCTAGGAGTATGCGTTTAGCACTTTGTTTCGATTACTAATAAAAACTTTTGCAATAAGTATGTGAGTTCTTCATGACTAATGTGAGTCCATGGTATAGATGCGCTTTCACCTTCCACCATTGCTAGCCTCTCTACTGCCGCGCAACTTTCGCCGTACACAAAACCACCATAGATCTTCCTCAAAACAGCCACTATACATACCTACTATGGCATTTTCATAGCCATTCCGAGATATATTGCCATGCAACTCCAACTATTCTGTCTCATGACATGTGCCGTCACTTTCATATTACCATTGCATGATCGTAAGATAGCTAGCGAGATGTTTCAACGTCATACGCTAAGATAGATCGTTGCAGATCCCGGTACACTGTCGGAGGCATTTCCTATAGAGTCATCATTGTTCTAAGCTTTGAGCTGTGAGTAAATTAAAGTGTGATGATCATCATTATTAGAGCATTGTCCCATGTGAGGAAATAAAAATATATATATATGGAAAGAGGCCAAAGTGCCCAAACAAAAAAAAGGGAGAGAAAAAGAGAGAAGGGACAATGGTACTATCTTTTACACACTTATGCTTCATAATAGTACCATGTTCTTCATGATTGAGAGTCTCTTGTTTTGTCACCAGCATATGCTAGTGGGAATCTTCATTATATAACTTGGCTTGTATATTCCAATGATGGGCTTCCTCAAAATTGCCCTAGGTCTTCGTGAGCAAGCAAATTGGATGCACAACCACTAGTTCTCCTTTTGAGCTTTCACATACTTATAGCTCTAAGTGCATCCATTGCATGGTAATCCCTACTCTTTCACATTGATATCTGTTGATGGGCATTTCCATAGCCCTTTGATACGCCGAGTCGATGTGACCATCTCCTCCTTTTTGTCTCACAAGCTCCACCACACTCTATTCCACCTATAGTGCTATATCCATGGCTCACGCTCATGTATTGCATGAGAGTTGAAAAAGGTTTGAGTGCGAAAACAATTACTTGGCCAATACCGGGGTTGTGCATGATTTAAATTAGTTGTGTGGGGATGATGGAGCATAGCCAGACTATATGATTTTGTAGGGATAATTTTCTTTGGCCTTGTTATTTCGAAAGTTCATGATTACCTTGCTAGTTTGCTTGAAGTATTATTGTTTATATGTCAATAGCAAAATATTGTTTTGAATCTTACGGATCTGAACATTCATGTCACGTGAAAGAAGTTACAAAGGACAAATATGCTAGGTAGCATTCCACATCAAAAATTCAGTCTTTATCACTTCCCTACTCGAGGACGAGCAGGAGTTAAGCTTGGGGATGCTTGATACGTCTCCAACGTATCTATAATTTTTTATGGTTCCATGCTATTATCTTGTCAAACTTTGGATGTTTTGTATGCCTTTTATATCCTTTTTGGGACTAACTTATTAACTTAGTGCAAAGTGCCAGTTCCTGTTTTTTCTGTGTTTTTGACCCTTTTCAGAGGAGAATATTAAACGGAGTCCAAACGGAATAAAACCTCCAAAAATATATTTTTTCGCAACAGAAGATACGCAGGGAGCTTGAGAACCAAGGCAGAGGCCACCAGGGAAGGCCACAAGCCCCCTAGGCACGGCCAGGGGGGCCGTGCCTAGCAGGCTTGTGGGCCCCCTGTGGCTCGTCTGCCCTACTTCTTTCGCCTATAAATCCCCGAAAAATCCAAAACCACGGGAGAGATCCACGAAAATACTTTTCCGCCGCCCCAAGCTTCTGTCTCCGCAAGATCCCATCATGGGCACATTCTCGTGCCCTGTCGGAGGGGGATTCGGATACGGAGGGTACATTCATCAACACCATTGCCTCTCCGATGATGCGTGAGTACCTCACCATAGACCTTCTGGTCCGTAGCTAGTAGCTAGATGGCTTCTTCTCTCTCTTGGATCTTCAATACAAAGTTCTCCATGATCTTCATGGAGATCTATCCGATGTAATCTTCTTTTGCAGTGTGTTTGTCGAGATCCGATGAATTGTGGATTTGTGATTAGATTATCTATGAATCTTATTTGAGTTTCTTCTGATCTCTTATATGCATGATTTCATATCCTTGTAATTCTCTTCCAGTTGTGGGTTTTGTTTGGCCAACTTGATCTATGATTCTTGCAATGGGAGAAGTGCTTGGTTTTGGGTTCATACCGTACGGTGACCTCACCTACTGATAGAAGGAGTAGCGAGGCATGCATCGTGTTGTTGCCATCAAGGGTAAAAATATGGGGTTTGTATCTATTGCATGAATTTATCCCTCTACATCATGTCATCTTGCTTAAGGAGTTACTCTGTTCATCATGAACTCAATACACTAGATGCATGCTGGATAGCGGTCGATGTGTGGAGTAATAGTAGTAGATGCAGAAAGTATCGGTCTACTTGTCTCGGACGTGATGCCTATATGTATGATCATTGCCTTAGATAGCGTCATGACTTTGCGCGGTTCTATCAATTGCTCGATAGTAATTCGTTCACCCACCGTAATATTTTCTATTTTGAGAGAAGTCTCTAGTGAACACTATGGCCCCCGGGTCTACTTCACATCATATTTTAAGCCCTACACTTTTACTTTGTTGCACTTTCCGCCTTCAGATCTCACCTTGCAATCAATCGTGAAGGGATTGACAACCCCTTTGTAGCGTTGGGTGCAAGTTTGCTGTTTTTGCGCACGTACATCGGTGCTTCATCTTGATACTCCTACTGGATTGATACATTGGTTCTCAAACTGAGGGAAATACTTACTGCTATTGTGTTGCATCACCCTTTCCTCTTCAAGGGAAAAAAAACCAACGCAAGCTCAAGAGGTAGCACTGTGTAACGTTATAAAAATTGTTTTTTGAAGATTTGAGGATTTCGTTGCAAAGTCCTCAGCTGACCAGGACACAATGAGGATTTTGAACAAGTGTCAAGTAGAACGCATATGAAGAAATGAATAGAGTGGGTTGAGCTTAGCATAGAGGGGAGTCGGGTCCGATCACATTCATTTAGATGAAATATCAAATTTGAAGACTGAGCTATATGTGAATGTTGTTGAGGACTTTGAAATCTCAGTATATATATATATATATAGGCAAATGAGAATCATCAAACGTTTTGAAGAAATTGAAGATTTTGATGATTTTCAAAAACTTTAGGATTTTGTGACAAAGTGTCAGATTGATGAATTTCAACTTTGAAGAAAAAACATCTAGAAGAATTTCAAAGTTGGGTGGTGGCGTGACCCATCATATAAGGATGATGATTTCACGCGCCGTGTACAATTGTTGTAGGGCCCTGAGAACCAAATTCTTCATTAATTTCTTCACACTAAGAGTGATATTTTTCATTGATTGAAGAAAATCGATACTTCGTGTGTTGCACAGCTAAGTCATCAATTTTGCATAAGTGATAGGATGTGAGCATGTTTTCACAAAACATTTGAAGACTCTAAGATATTTAGCTCACATCGCAACTTGCAAAACCTTCTCTCATCCAAGGGCTTAGTGAAAATATCTGCTAGTTGATCGTCAGTCTTCACATGATCAATGATGATATTGCCCTTGAGGACATGGTCCCGAAGAAAAGGGTGACGAATCTAGATGAGCTTAGTCTGCGAGTGTTGTACTGGGTTGTAGGCGATCTTGATTGCACTCTCATTGTCGCAGTAGAGAGGCACATTCTTCATGTTGATGTCGTAGTCTGTGAGGGTTTGCTTCATCCACAACAGTTGAGCATAGCAGGATCCAACAGCAATGTACTCAGCTTCGGCAGTGGAGAGAGAAACACAGTTCTGCTTCTTTGAGGACCAGCAGACTAATGATCTTCCGACGAAATGACAAGTGACAGAAGTTGACTTGCGATCCACACGGTCACGAGCATAATCAGAATCAGAATATCCAACGATATGAAGATTTGAGCCCTTGAGGTACCATAATCCTAGTGTTGGTGTGTCATACGTCTCAAACGTATCTATAATTTTTGATGGTTTCACGCTGTTATCTTGTCTTCTTTGGACGTTTTATGTACCTTTTTATATCTTTTTTGGGACTAACTTATTAATTCAGTGCCAAGTGTCAGTTCCTGTTTTTCTGTGTTTTTGACTCTTTTCAGATCTGATTTTGGAACGGAGTCCAAACGGAATAAAAACCCCAAAATGATTTTTTCCCGAACGGAGGAAGATCAGGGGGCTTCTGGGCCAAGCCAGGTGGGCTCCAGGGTGCCACAAGCTCCCACTCCACCACCAGGGGGGAGGCGGCGGGGTCAGGGCTTGTGGCCTCCCTGCCCGCCCCTGACCTAGATCCTTGGCCTATATATTCCCAAATATTCAGCAAAAAATTAAGGGCATCCTCGAAAATACTTTTCCACCGCCGCAAGCTTCCATTTCCGCGAGATCTCATCTTGAGACCCTTCCCGACCCCCTGCCGGAGGGGACTTTGGAGTTGGAGGGTTTCTTCATCATCATCATCGCCCCTCCAATGACTCGTGAGTAGTTCACTTCAGACCTACGGGTCCGTAGTTAGTAGCTAGATGGCTTCTTCTCTCTCTTGGATCTTCAATACAAAGTTCTCCATGATCTTCATGGAGATTTATCTGATGTAATCTTCTTTGGCGGTGGGTTTGTCGAGATCCGATGAATTGTGGATTTGTGATCAGATTATCTATGATATATATTTGAGTCTTTGCTGATTTCTTATATGCATGATTTGATATCCTTGTAAGTCTCTCCGAGTCTTGGGTTTTGTTTGGCCAACTAGATCTATGATTCTTGCAATGGGAAAAGTGCTTGGTTTTGGGTTCTACCATGTGGTGACCTTTCCCAATGACAGTAGGGGCAGCAAGGCACACATCAAGTAGTTTCCATCAACGGTAAAAATATGGGGTTTTTATCATTGGTTTGAGATTATCCCTCTACATCATGTCATCTTGCTTAAGGCGTTACTCTGTTCTTATGGACTTAATACACTAGATGCATGCTGGATAGCGGTCGACGTGTGGAGTAATAGTAGTAGATGCACAAAGTATCGGTCTACTTGTTTTGGACGTGATGGCTATAGATACAATCATTGCATAGATATCGTCACGACTTTGCGCGGTTCTATCAATTGCTCGACAGTAATTTGTTCACCCACCGTCTACTTGCTTTCATGAGAGAAGCCACTAGTAAACACTACGGCCCCCGGGTCTATTCACATCCATCGTTTACATCTCCGCTTTTACTTTACTTTGTTACTTTGTTGCTTTCAGTTCTCACTTGGGAAACAATCTATAAGGGATTGACAACCCCTTCATAGCGTCGGGAACAAGCTTTTGTGTTTTTGCAGGATCTTGTGATACTCCTCCACCAGATTGATACCTTAGTTCTCGAACTGAGGGAAATACTTACGACCGCTGTGCTACATCACCCTTTCCGCTTTGAGGGAACACCAACGCAAGGCTCCAAGGCCACGGGGGAAATCATTTGCATACTTGCCTAGGAAGTCCCTTAAGGCGTAGCCGCAGCTGAAGGATTCCTGGTGCCATCGACACGACTATTCTTGGTGTCATTGCAAGGGAAGCACAGCTGACATCGGAAGTATTTCTGGCGCCGTTGCCGGGGAGGAGAGATCAAGATCTATCCAAGTAGGTCTCACAAACTCATCTCTTGCATTTACTTTTGTTGCCAGTTGCCTCTCGTTTTCCTCTCCCCCACTTCACATTTGCCGTTCTCATTTGCCTTTCTCCTTCGCCATTTTCTTTGCCTTTTTCATTTGCCCTTTTCTCTCGCTTGCTTTCTGTTCGCTTGTGTGACATGTGCCTTCAATATGCTTGCATCTTCGTTTGTTAATCTCTTTAAGAGACCCACTTATGTGGAACGAATTGCTAGTGAGTTGAGGGCAATTGACTATTTCTATGGAGTTTTGCTTAAGATGCGTGAATCTGAAAATTGTGAGGAAGAAATTCATGAAGTGATTCACGAGGGCTCCTTGGATGAAAAGCATGATTGCAATGGTTTCACTATAAATTCTATTAATGACAATCATGCTAAGAATATGCAAAACCCTAACCTTTGGGATGCTAGTTTTGCTATGACCACTACTTATTGCAATAATCATGATTGGGGTGATGATCTTCCTTATGATCTTGAAAATTTGTTCAAACCTCATGATGAATATGATATTTGCAAACAATACTGAAAGTGGGATTGGAGAAGTCATGCCTTTATTTGATGATAATCCCACTATTTTTGAAGAGAGTCAACTTTGCATGCATGTGGATCATGAAAAGAATATCCTATGGGATAGCTATATTGTTGAATTTGAATATGATCCCACATGTAATTGCTATGAGAGAGGAAAATATTTTGGTAGAAACTTTCATGTTACCAAATCACCTCTCGTGATGTTGAGATTGCTCTTGTCTCTTTCTTCTTCCTTGCATATGGCAGCGATTGTTTGTCTTGACAATCTGTTTTCTATAAAATGCCTATGCATATGAAGTATGTTAGACTTAGATGTGATTTTCACATGCTTTATGATGCTCTCGTTGTGCTTCAATTCTTATCTTTTGTGTGAGTGTCGTTGAATCAATGCCTAGCTAAGGGCGTTAAACAAAAGCGCTTGTTGGGAGGCAACCCAACGAATCTATCCTTTTTATTTCTGTTTTGTGTTTTCCACACTTTCATAATTCTGTTATGATTGTGTTTTTTGTGTTTCTTTTTGCATTTGTGCCAAGCAAAACCGTTATGATTAGTCTTGGGGATGATCGTTTGGTCATGCTGGAAAAGACAAAAACTTTCTGCTCACGAAAAGAATGTTCATTTTTTTTCTGTAAGAGCTTTTGAGTTGATTCTTTTTTATCCTAATTGCTACGCAAATTCTTTAGACTTTCGTAATGTTTCCGAATTTTTTAAGTACGAGAGGTATACGAAATATACAGATTCCTACAGACTGGTCTGCTGTTAACAGAATCTGTTTTTGTTGTGTTGGTTGCTTATTTTGATGAAACTATGGATAGTATCGGGGGGTTAGCCATGGAATATTGAAAATACAGTAACCCAACATCAACATAAGTAGAATTTAAGTTTGCTACAGTATCTAAGGAAGTGGTGGTTTGCTTTCTTGTACTAATGTTATCACGAGTTTCTGTCTAAGTTTCGTGTTGTGAAGTTTTCAAGTTTTGGGTGAAGTTCTTATGGACAAAGAGATAAAGAGTGGCAAGAGCTCAAGCTTGGGGATGCGCAAGGCACCCCAAGAGATTCAAGGATGCCGTAAAAGCCTAAGCTTGGGGATGCCCCGGGAAGGCATGCCCTCTCTCGTCTTCAATCCATCGGTAACGTTACTTGGGGCTATATTTTTATTCACCACATGTTATGTGTTTTTGCTTGGAGTGTCTTGTATAGTAGGAGTCTTTTATTTTTTATTTTCTGTGTCACAATCATCCTTTCTGCACACCTAGAGAGAGAGACATGCACACACCGTGATTTTGTCGAGCTTCACTTATATCTTTTGGTAGACAATTCAGCTCACATGTGCTTCACTTATATCTTTTGAGTTAGATACTTTTGCTCTATGTGCTTCACTTATATATTTTAGAGCACAACGGTGCATGGATTGGTAGTTGATCTATGCTTTGAAGGTAGTCTCAAATGGGTAGTTATCCAAAGGGATACGAAAACTTCCACCTTCATGTGCATTGAATGGTTAGAGAAGTTTGATTCATCTCAATTAGTTTTGAGTTGTGGTTATGGTAATTTTGAAGTCATGCTAGTAAGGTGTTGTGGATCTAGAAATACTTGTGTTGAAGTTAGTGATTCCCATAGCATGCATGTATGGTGAACCGCTATGTGATGAAATCTGAGCATGATTAGTATATTGATTGTCATCCTTTGCATGGCGGTCGGGATCGCGCGATGGTTTATACCTACCAACCCTTCCCCTAGGAGTATGCGTTGAATGCTTTGTTTCGATTACTAATAAAACTTTTGCAACAAGTATATGAGCTCTTCATGACTAATGTTGAGTCCATGGTTTAGATGCACTTTCACCTTCCACCATCACTATCTTCTTAGTGTCGTGCAACTTTCGCCGGTGCACAAAACCCACCATTAGCCTCCCTCAAAACAGCCACCATACCTACCTACTATGGCTTTTTCAAAGTCATTCTGAGATATATTGCCATGCAACTACCACCATGACATGTGCCACCACATCTACATTGCCATTGCATGATCGTAAGATAGCTAGCATGATGTTTCCATTAATGTCCATGCCATGCTAGATCATTGTCACGGTACACTACCGAAGGCATTCCATATAGAGTCATTGTTGCTCTAAGTTTTGAGTTGAAAGTGTGATGATCATCATTAATGGAGCATTGTCCCATGTGAGGAAATAAAAGAGGCCAAAGAATCCCACAAAAAAAGAGGCCAAAGAGCCCACCAAAAAAATGAGAGAAAAAGAGAGAAGGGACAATGCTACCACTTTTTCCACACTTGTGCATATTAAGCACCAAGATCTTCATGATTGAGAGTCTCTCGTTTTGTCACCATCATATAGCTAGTGGGAAATTTTCATTATATAACTTGGCTTGTATATTCCAATGATAGGCTTCCTCAAAATTGCCTTAGGTCTTCGTGAGCAAGCAAGTTGGATGCACACCCACCAGTTTTCTTTAAGAGCTTTCACATACTCTTAGCTCTAGTGCATCATTTGTATGGCAATCCCTACTCATTCACATTGATATCTATTGATGAGCATCTCCACAGCTCATTGGTATGCCTAGTTAATGTGACTATCTTCTCCTTTTTGTCTTGCAACCTCCACCACATTCCACACCATTTATAGTGCTATAACCATGGCTCACGCTCATGTATTGCGTGAGAGTTGAAAAGGTTTGAGAAAGTAAAGGTGTGAAACAATTACTTGGCCAATACCGGGGTTGTTCATGATTTAAATTCGTTGTGCAATGATGATAGAGCATAGCCAGACTATATGCTTTTGTAGGGATAACTTTCTTTTGGCCTTGTTATTTTGAAAGTTCATGATTACCTTGCTAGTTTGCTTGAATTATTATTGTTTCCACATCAATAGCAAACTATTGTTTTGAATCTAATGGATCTGAACATTCACGTCACATAAGAGGAATTACAAAGGACACCAATGCTAAGTAGCATGAAAGTATCAAAAATTCATTCTTTATCACTTCCCTACTCGAGGATGAGCAGGTGTTAAGCTTGGGGATGCTTGATACGTCTGAAACGTATCTATAATTTTTGATGGTTTCACATTGTTATCTTGTCTTCTTTGGATGTTTCATGTACCTTTTATATCTTTTTTGAGACTAACTTATTAATTCAGTGCCAAGTGCCAGTTCCTGTTTTTTCTGTGTTTTTGACACTTTTCAGATCTGATTTTGGAACAGAGTCCAAACGGAATAAAAACCCTGAAATGATCTTTTTCCCGAATGGAAGAAGATCAGGGGGCTTCTCGGCCAAGCCAGGTGGGCTCCAGGGAGCACACAAGCCCCCACTCCGCCACCAGGGGGAGGCGGCGGGGTCAGGGCTTGTGGCCTCCCTGGACGCCCCCTGATCTAGATCCTTGGCCTATATATTCCCAAATATTCAGCAAAAAATTAAGGGGAGCCTCGAAAATACTTTTCTGCCGCCGCAAGCTTCCGTTTCCGCGAGATCTCATCTTGAGACCCTTCCCGGCGCCCTTGCGGAGGGGACTTTGGAGTTGGAGGGCTTCTTCATCATCATCATCGCCCCTCCAATCACTCGTGAGTAGTTCACTTCAGACCTACGGGTCCGTAGTTAGTAGCTAGATGGCTTCTTCTCTCTCTTGGATCTTCAATACAAAGTTCTCCATGATCTTCATGGAGATCTATCCAATGTAATCTTCTTTGGCGGTGTGTTTGTCGAGATCCGATGAATTGTGGATTTGTGATCAGATTATCTATGATATATATTTGAGTCTTTGTTGATTTCTTATATGCATGATTTTATATCCTTGTAAGTCTCTCCGAGTCTTGGGTTTTGTTTGGCCAACTAGATCTATGATTCTTGCAATGGGAGAAGTGCTTAGTTTTGGGTTCTACCATGTGGTGACGTTTCCCAGTGACAGTAGGGGCAGCAAGGCACACATCAAGTAGTTGCCATCAAGGGTAAAAAGATGGGGTTTTTATCATTGGTTTCAGATTATCCCTCTACATCATGTCATCTTGCTTAAGGCGTTACTCTGTTCTTATGGACTTAATACACTAGATGCATGCTTGATAGCGGTCGACGTGTGGAGTAATAGTAGTAGATGCAAAAAGTATCGGTTTACTTGTTTTGGACGTGATGCCTATAGATATAATCATTGCATAAATATCGTCACGACTTTGTGCGATTCTATCAATTGCTCGACAGTAATTTGTTCACCCACCATCTACTTGCTTTCATGAGGGAAGCCACTAGTAAACACTACGGCCCCCGGGTCTACTCACATCCATCGTTTACATCTCCTCTTTTACTTTGCTTTGTTACTTTGTTGCTTTCAGTTCTCACTTGGCAAACAATCTATAAGGGATTGACAACCCCTTCATAGCGTTGGGAGCAAGCTTTTGTGTTTGTGCAGGATCTTGTGATACTCCTCCAACGGATTGATACCTTGGTTCTCAAACTGAGGGAAATACTTACCACCGCTGTGCTACATCATCCTTTTCGCTTCGAGGGAACACCAGCGCAAGGCTCCAAGTCCACGGGGGAAATCCTTTGCATACTTGCCTAGGAAGTCCCTTAAGGCGTAGCTGCAGCTGAAGGATTCCTAGTGCCGTCGACACGACTATTCTTGGCGCCGTTGCAAGGGAAGCACAGCTGACATCAGTGTGTGAGCTAAGTGTCGAAGAATAGGCTTCACATCCTTATGGTGTGATTCCTTCTGTTTTAATTCACAACGACACACATGCAAACACTAAGCATTATATCTGGCCTATATGCACATAGATACAATAAAGAGGCAATCATCGAGCGATATACCTGTTGATCGAAATCTGTACCATTTTCGTCAGTGCAGAGGTGACCGTTGGTAGGCATAGGAGTCCTGACGCCTTTGCATTCATGCATGTCAAATTTCCTCAGAACATCCTTGAGGTATTTCTCCTGTGATATGAAGATGCCATTGAGTTGTTGACGAATTTGAAGACCTAAGAAGAATTTTAGCTCCCCCATCATAGACATATGATATTCTTCAATCATCATGTAAGCAAATTCATCACTTTAACATTTGTGAGTACACCCAAAGATAATGTCGTCGACATACATTTGGCACAAAAATAGTTCATTGTCATAGGATTTAGTGAAAAGAGTTGGATCGAGTGAACCAGGTTTGAAGCCTTTCTTCATGAGGAATTCCTTCAATGTATTATACCACGCCCAAGGGGCTTGCTTGAGGCCATAGAGTGCCTTTTTGAGTTTGAAGACTTTGTCTCGATGCTTCGGATCCTCAAAACCTGGGGGCTGAGCAACATATACTTCTTCCTCAAGCTTACCATTGAGGAATGCACTTTTCACATCCATTTGATATAGAGTAATGTTATGATGATTAGCATAAGCAAGTAGTATTCGAATAGCTTCAAGTCTAGCAACAGGTGCAAAAGTTTCATCGAAATCAATTCCTTCAACCTGTGTGTAGCCTTGGGCTAGAAGTCGTGCCTTATTCCTCACCACTTGACCATCCTCATCTTGCTTGTTTCGGAAAATCCACTTGGTGCCAATGACATTGTGCTTGCAAGAATCTGGTCGGTTGACGAGTTCCCACACGTCATTTAGCTTGAATTGAAAAAGTTCATCTTGCATGGCTTGAATCCATTGAGGTTCCTTGAAATCTTCATCAACTTTTGAGGGTTTTGTGATAGACACAAAAGAGGAATGCCCACAAAAGTTAACTAAATGTGAAGCTTTTGAGCAAGTGAGAGGACTGGACGCGTTGATGTCATCGAGGATTTTGTGAAGTTCTACTTCATTTGCAATCCTTGGATGAGCTGGTTGAGGATTTTATCTGTGATGGGGCTATAGTCCCAGGGTAGGGTCATAGGCCTGCCCTATAGATCCTACCCAAGGACTACCCTTCATAAGGGACAAGGCCCTTAGTCAGTTCCGACCGAATTAAGGACTTCCCATCATCCAGTCGGTGACGATTCCTCCATCATCCAGTCGGAGATGAGCATTCGGAACGTATCAAACGTACCGACTAGATTCCACTCTGTACATCGTAACCCCCCTGGAGGGCAACGGTCATACGTTTTCATGTACCATTATTAGCATTTAAGGCATACGTTACCTGTAACGTAGGCATTTATTCGCCACTACACCACCCCTGTGCACCGAACCGTTGTGAAGGGCAGCGCACTCTATATAAGCCGCCCTCTCCCACTGGTGCAGGGGTTGGCATTCTACTGTAACCCATATTCCACTCGACATCAAACTCCCAAGAGCACTGAGACGTAGGGCTTTTACCTCCACCGTAGAGGGGCCTGAACTCATACAACCTCGCCGTAGCTAAGGCTCTGTCCATCCTTTCGTACCCTGCACATCTACTGTCAGACTTATACCCACGACAGTTGGCGCCCACCGTGGGGCAGGCGTCTAAGCGACTTCCGGCGAGTTTGCAACTACATCTTTTCATCATGTCATCCGGTGGAGATTTGTGCTTGGGTCATGAGATCCTCTTCGGCGCACTCTCCTTCATCGTCGACGATTCGGCATGGCTTCGGGATGCCCCTCTCAACGTCGAGGCGCTCCCCAGTCACGGGGCTACGCACTTCTGTGCAGGCGCCCACGGCATCCTTCTTCTCCAGCAGTCGGCTCCGGTGTCGATCTTCGCCCCCGTCACGCGCCGCAACAAGCGGTCTCGCCGTTCGCGGCTCCAACGTTGGGTGCGACACGCCCAGGCGCGCCAGAACGCGTCCTCTCAAGTGGCGGTCCTCGAGTCGGTTGTGGTTGCGCCGCCGTCCCAGCGCTCGGACTCAGTTCCGACTGAGTTGCCTTCCGAGTACTTGGGTCGCGGGCCTGCAGCCGAAGTTCACATGGCCAATTCCCGTGAAAGTCCCCGCCAAACTGGTCGGAACGAGCACGAGGCCGGCGAGACATCCGGTGCTCGCCGTCAGCCCCGCCGTTCTGCCAGTCGACGCACTCGTTAGAGCAACGTGGAGGTGTTCCGCACACCCATCCTCAACTTGGCTGCCGCCGCCAAGATAGCGGATTCCCTCCAGCCGACTGATTCAGAGGCTGGCAGAGGGATCGAGCAGATCCGTGCCTTGTTGCACATAGCGCAACAATAGAATTCGGCGGTCTCCCAGTCGCACAACAGGATCCACAACGGTTCTGTTCACGCGAACACGCATCGATCAGTTTTCAGCCCCGATTCTCATCAGCGACACAGAGCAGGCAGCCGTTCCATGAATCCCGAAGATCGTTGCCGTTCACGCACCCCTCCACGGGGTGGGCCCTACGGGCCCCGACATCATGATGATCGGCGTTCGGTCGGTGACACTTATGATCCAAGGCCTGACGCAAGAGGATACATCGCCCAGAGGAAGGTCGACAGGAGCCGAGCCCACCGTGATGGTCACAATAGAGACCGTCCGAGTGGAAGCAGGACCATCGTCTCTCGTCCCGAGTGTTTCAGTCGGGCCATCCATTCGGCTGACATCCCTCCCAACTTCCGATTGGCGACGGGGATCAGCAAGTTTACAGGAGAATCCAAGCCAGAAACGTGGCTGGACGACTACCGAGTGGCAGTCCAGATCGGTGGCGGAGATGACCAGGTCGACATGAAACATCTCCCCCCGATGCTCGACTGCTCGGCACGGGCGTGACTGAACCAGCTAGCCCCTTCGAGATTCTACAGCTGGGCAGATCTGGCTCGAGTCTTCATCAGGACCTTCGAAGGGACGTGCAAACGTCCTGCTGGTCTCGTGGAGCTCCAGCACTGTGTCCAGAAGCAGAATGAACCCATGCGCGATTTCATCCAGCGTTGGACAACCATCTACCACACGGTGGAGAATGTCACAGAGCACCAAGCAGTCTGCGCCTTCAAGGCAGGCGTGCGGTATAGAGATCTGTACCTGAAGTTCGGTCGGACAGGCGACATCTCCATGAGCAAGATGATGGAGATAGCGGCACGCTATGCAAATGGCGAAGAAGAGGACGGCATTCGTAGCGGCAAGCATAAAGCAGTCGCCGATGGAGATGGGAATAGCACTCGGAAGCACAAGCAGAAAGCTCCGTCCACTCCGCAGGAAGAGGCCGCAGCCGTTACCAATGCCAAGTTCAAGGGCAAGGGGAAGGCTCAGTTCACCCCCAAGAATAAGCAGTTCGGAAACCACATCCTGGATCAGCCATGTCCGATCCACACGAAGATGGATGAAGAGGGCAACGCCATATTTTCGAAGCATACCACTCGGCAATGTCGCCTCCTGATCCAAGGGTTCGGCGAAGGGCAGCCGAGTGAAAAGGACAACGAACAGGATGAGCAGGACAAGGAGGATCCGTTCCCCCAAGTCCATGCAACACTGATGATTTTTGCTGACGTGGAAAGCAAGAGTCGACTGAAGCTGGTGAACAGGGAGGTGAACATGGCCACCCCAACCAACCCCACGTTCCTCAAATGGTCTCAGACTGCAATCACCTTTGACCAGTCGGATCATCCAGCACACGTGCCCACCCCAGGGAGGCAGGCTCTGGTCGTCGACCCGGTGGTGGAAGGAGTCCGACTGCGCAAAGTCCTCATGGACGGCGGCAGCGGCTTGAACATCATGTACGTCGACACTCTCAAGGGCATGGGCATTCCGATGTCCAAACTTAGCGAGAGCAGCATGCAGTTCCACGGAGGCATCCCTGGACGAAAGGCCAAATCACTCGGCCAAATCGCGTTGGACGTCGTTTTCGGCTCCGACAAGAACTTCCGCAAGGAAAAGCTGACGTTCGAGGTGGTGGACTTCCAAAGTGCATACCACGCGATTCTGGGCCGTCCGGCGTATGCGCGTTTCATGGCCCATCCATGTTACGTGTACCTCAAGCTGAAGATGCCAGGTCCCAAAGGTGTGATCACTATCACCGGCAATCGGCAGCGGGCCGAGGAGTGTCTACAGCATGGGTCGAGGATCGCCGATCAGCAGATGGTTGTCCTCGAGCTCGACGAGTACAAGAAGACAGCCGACCCCGCTGACTTGATGCGTTCAAAGAAGCCAGCTTCGGAGTCCGCATTCCAGTCGGCGGGAGAAACGAAGAAGGTCAGCATCCATCCGACGGACGATACCGCTGCCCCGACCAACATCTCCACCACCCTCGATCCAAAATAGGAAGCCGAGCTCATCCAATTCCTCCGTGAGAACTCGGACATTTTCGCATGGAAGCCCGCTGACATGCCAGGTGTACCCAAGGAGTTGGCTGAGCACCGACTGCATGTGGATCCTGCTGCTCGGCCTGTCCAGGAACGCCTGCGTCGGTCCGCCGCGCACAAGAGGAAGGCAATCGGAGAGGAGGTGGCTAAACTTTTGGCAGCCAACTTCATTCGCGAGGTACACCACTCCGAGTGGCTCGCCAATGTTGTTATGGTGCCCAAGAAGGACAAGTATCTCTGAATGTGCATCGACTTCAAGCATCTCAATAAGGTCTGCCCGAAAGACCATTTCCCGCTCCCCCGCATTGATCAAATTGTCGATTCGACTGCGGGTTGCGAGCGTTTGTCGTTCCTTGATGCCTACTCGGGCTATCATCAGATCCGTCTGTATGGCCCCGATGAATTAAAAACAGCCTTCATCACCCCATTTGGGTGCTTCTTCTACATCACTATGCCTTTCGGTTTGAAGAATGCAGGAGCAACTTTTATGTGCATGATCCAAAAATGCCTCCTTGACCAGATCGGTCGAAATGTGGAGGCGTATATGGATGATATCGTAGTCAAGTCACGCAAAGGTTCTGACCTGCTGACTGACTTGGCAGAAACATTCGCCAACCTTCGAAGGTACGATATCAAGCTCAACCCAGCCAAGTGTTCATTCGGTGTTCCCAGCGGAAAGTTACTCGGTTTCTTCGTTTCCGAACGAGGGATCGATGTCAACCCCTAAAAGATCAGGACCATCGTACGAATGGAGCGGCCCATCAGAATACACGATGTTCAAAGGCTCACAGGTTGCCTAGCGGCTTTGAGCAGGTTTATCAGTCGACTCGGCGAGAAGGCACTACCTCTGTACCGACTCATGAAGAAATCAGATACTTTTGGGTGGACAGACAAAGCCCAAATCGCATTCGACGACCTCAAAGTCCTACTTTCCACCCAGCCGGTTCTTACTGCTCCGCTCAGTAAAGAACCCCTTCTTCTGTACATCGCGGCTACAAATCAAGTCGTCAGCACTGTTCTCATAGTCAAACGCGAAGAAGAAGGCAAAGCATACAAGGTTCAGCGGCCAGTGTATTATGTCTCCGAAGTCTTGACTCCTTCCAAGCAGAGGTATCCCCACTATCAAAAACTTATTTACGGGATTTACATGACTGCAAAGAAGGTGGCTCATTATTTCCAAGACCACTCGGTGTCTGTCATTTTTGATGCTCCGTTGTGGGAAATCCTCCACAATTGGGACGCCTCAGGCCGAGTGGCGAAGTGGGCAATGGAGATGTTATACTGCGACATCAAGTTTGAGGCCAAGAAAGCTATAAAGTCTCAAGCTCTGGCTGACTTCATAGCAGAATGGTAGAACAACAGCAACCGACTCACATCTACTCGGCTCATTGGACAATGTTCTTCGATGGGTCCAAGATGTTGAATGGCTCCGGCGCTGGCGTTGTGATCATATCGCCAAAGGGTGACAAGCTCAAGTATGTGTTGCAGATACATTTCTATTCCTCCAACAACGAGGCAGAGTATGAAGCTCTCCTTTATGGATTGCGCATGACCATCGCACTCGGCGTCCGTCGCCTGATGGTCTATGGCGATTCAGATTTGGTGGTTAATCAAGTGATGAAGGAGTGGGACGTAAGGAACCCCACCATGACTACCTACTGCAACGCGGTGACGAAGCTCGAGAAAAAGTTTGAAGGTCTGGAACTCCACCATGTTCCGTGACTGAAAAACCAAGCAGCTGATGAATTGGCGAAACTTGGATCCACTCGGAGACCAGTCCCGAGTGATGTCTACCTCGAGCACCTACACCTTCCCTCAGTTAAAGAAGATCCCTTCACAGAGGAACCAGTACAACCAAAGAGCTCGACAGATCCGACTGAAGTCGAGGTCCCCGCTGTGGTTGATCTGATCATGGAGATTCTTGCTATCATCCCCGATTGGACTGTGCCGTTCATTGCGTACATCCTAAGGCGAGAATTACCAGAAGATGAGGTCCAAGCCAGACAGATCGTCCGCAGATCAAAGTCGTTCACCGTCATTGATGGCCAGTTGTACAAAGAAAGTGTTTCAGACGTCCTTCAACGATGCATCTCCCCTAAGGAGGGGCAGTTAATCCTCGAAGAAATTCACTCGGGAACCTGTGGTCATCATGCCTCCTCAAGAGCAATCGTCGCCAAAGCATTCAGAGCTGGTTTCTTATGGTTGCAGGCGAATGAAAGGGCGAAGGAAATGGTCGACCGATGCGAAGGCTATCAATTCTACTCGAACAAGTCTCACAAGCCAACATCCGCGCTGAAGACAATCCCTCTTGTCTGGTCGTTTGCGGTATGCGGATTGGATACAGTCGGTCCATTCAGGACAGGCCAAGGAGGATTCACACATCTGTTGGTGGCAGTCGACAAGTTCACAAAGTGGATTGAAGACAAGCCCATCAAGAAGCTCGACGCCCTTACGACCATCAAATTTCTCAAGGACATCATCTCCAGATTCGGAGTACCGCACAGCATAATCACTGACAATGGCACAAACTTTGACTCGGATAGATTCAAAGGTTTCTGTGCAGGCCAAGGTATCCGAGTGGATTTTGCATCTGTGGCGCATCCTCAAACAAACGGGCAAGTAGAGCGGGCGAATGGACTTATTCTTCAAGGGTTGAAGCCTCGACTCCTACGAGAAGTGGGACATGTTGTCGGCGCATGGGTCACCGAGCTTCCTTCGGTACTGTGGGGTCTCCGCACAACCCCAAATAGATCTACAAGGCGATCACCGTTCTTCCTCATTTACGGAGCAGAGGCAGTCCTTCCGAGTGACTTGCTTCACAATGCTCCACGAGTCGAACTCTTCTCCGAAGCCAAAGCAGAGCAAGCCAGGCAAGACAGAGTGGATCTTCTAAAAGAAGAGCGCGAGATGGCACTGACTCGCTCAACCATTTATCAACAAGATGTGTGGCATTTTCACGCGCGGCACGTCAGGAGTCGTACATTCCAAGCAGGCGACCTGGTGCTCCGAGTGGATCAGCAGAGACCTCACAAGTTGGCTCCCGCCTGGGAAGGACCCTTCATCATCTCCAAGGTGCTGAACAACGGTGCATATCGACTCTACAACCTCGACAGGGAAACGGACGAGCCACGAGCATGGAACGGAGATCTCCTGAAGCGCTTCTACACGTGACCGTCGACTGAAGCAATGTAAAGAACAAGTATCGTTGAAGTAATACAAAGCAGATTGAGTTTTTGCAGATTCAAAATTCTTCCGCGTTGGCAGACTCCGGTCTCAACAAAAAAAAATTCTTCGCGTGTGCACTAAACGTCGCACTCGGGGACTTAGCTACGATCCAGAATCGCCTAAGTACAAACTTTCTTTGAGTGTGCACTAAACGCCGCACTCGGGGACTTAGCTGCGATCCAGAATCGCCTAAGTACAAACTTTCTTCGAGTGTGCACTAAACGTCGCACTCGGGGACTTAGCTGCGATCCAGAATCGCCTAAGTACAAACTTTCTTCGAGTGTGCACTAAACGTCGCACTCGGGGACTTAGCTACGATCCAGAATCGCCTAAGTACAAACTTTCTTCGAGTGTGCACTAAACGTCGCACTCAGGGACTTAGCTGCGATCCAGAATCGCCTAAGTACAAACTTTCTTCGAGTGTGCACTAAACGTCGCACTCGAGGACTTAGCTGCGATCCAGAATCGCCTAAGTACAAACTTTCTTCGAGTGTGCACTAAACGTCGCACTCGGGGACTTAGCTGCGATCCAGAATCGCCTAAGTACAAACTCTCTCCGACTGTGCACTACAAGTTGCACGCGGGGACTTAGCTGCGATCCAGAATCGCCTAAGTAAAAAAGCTTCCTTCGAGTGTATCCTCGAGATCCACTCGGAGGCTTAGCAGACCCTAATCAATGCTCACGTGGATGTCAAGACAACTGACAACTACATGAGTATCAACTCGCTCCGAGTGGGCACGACATGCCGCACTCGGGGACTTAGCTGCGATCCAGAATTGCCTAAGTAAAAACTTTCTTCGAGTGTGCACTAAACGTCGAACTCGGGGACTTAGCTGCGATCCAGAATCGCCTAAGTACAAACTCTCTCCGAGTGTGCACTACAAGTCGCACTTGGGGACTTAGCTGCGATCCAGAATCGCCTAAGTAAAAAAGCTTCCTTTGAGTGTACCCTCGAGATCCACTCGGAGGCTTAGCAGACCCTCATCGAGGCTCATGTGGATGTGAAGACAACTGACAACTACATGAGTATCAACCCGCGCCGAGTGCGCACGAGATGCCGCACTCGGGGACTTAGCTGCAATCCAGAATCGCCTAAGTAAAAAGCTTCCTTTGACTATATCCTTGAGATCCACTCGGAGGCTTAGCAGACCCTCATCGAGGCTCATGTGGATGTCAAGACAACTGACAACTACATGAGTATCAACTCGCTCCGAGTGCGCACGAGATGCCGCACTCGGGGACTTAGCTGCAATCCAGAATCTCCTAAGTAAAAAAGCTTCCTTCGAGTGTATCCTCGAGATCCACTCGGAGGCTTAGCAGACCCTCATTGAGACTCATGTGGATGTCAAGACAACTGACAACTACATGAGTATCAACTCGCTCCGAGTGCGCACGACATGCCGCACTCGGGGACTTAGCTGCGATCCAGAATCGCCTAAGTAAAAAGCTTCTTGGTGTCAGAAAACGCCAAACAAAAACCACGGGCTCAAATCGTGTCAGACAATAAACTTGGCGAAAGAACAGCAAAATATTCGATTCGAATTCAACGTTGGATCTACGATAGTCGGCTCGGTGTGGATCAAGCTTATCCACACCGAACCACGAATGTGACGGCCAACAACAGTGGCCAAAGTTTGATACAAATACCACTCGGCATACCGAGGTTAAGTTTTTCAAGCGTCGTCGGGACTGGCATTGGGACTGGCAGGCTCCACAAAAGTGTCGAGGTCGATCCCGTCTGCGATGCGAGTGGCGCTCTCAAGGAAGGTCTCCATGAAATCTTCGAATCGAAGCTTCTTGGTGTTGGCGACCTACAACGCCTTCAGCTTCTCTTCGCGAGCTTCCTTGCAGTGCACTCGGACCAGCGACAGCGCCACGTCTGCACCACAGCGAGCAGCAGACTTCTTCCACGCCTGCACTCGGTTCAGGATGTCCTCCAGCCGAGTCATCAACCCTTCTATTTCCCGCCGGGACTCGTCCTCGGGCCACAACTCCTTGTCGTTTCGGCCGACGACCTCTCTCAGGCGACCGATGAAAGGTCCCACTTTGCCAAGGCGAATGTGCGCTCGGAGCATGTCTCGATTGGCGTCGTCGCCGAGTGGGACGTTCGGAATAACCGACCGCTCAACATCAGCTGCTTCAGCCTCAACATCCATACAAAAATCTGCAAAAACAAGACAAGCTGAAAGTAAGCGCAGAATGAAATACAAAGTCAACAAGCACTCGGAATAAACTTACCACCGAGCAGCGCAATCATCTTCCTAGCCCAGTCACTGACGTACTTCTCCTGCGATATGCATCGACTGTTCATCTCCTTCATCTGACCCATCAGCTCAGTTCTTTGCTTCCCCATTTTCTCAATTCCGGCCACCAATGCCTTGTTTGCCTCACGGGACTCCTCCAAGGACTTCTCTCGTTCAGCAAGAGCACCCTTCACGCCAGCTAAGTCATGCACAGCTGCCTCTAGTTCCGCAGCAAGCTGAATCTTTTCAACCTTCAGAGCGTTGTATGTTGATCCCATCTCGCAAGTCTTCTGCAAATCAGCGCGAAGAGAAGATCAGACAAATTCAACAAGGAAAACAATAAAACCTCAAAGTTCTTCAAACCACTGCCGACGCAAGAAATCGACAGTGGTCTCGGGGACTACACCCAGTGGGTTCACTAAGCGTGACCCCACTGGCATGAAGCTCAAACAGGTCCGCCCTATTGAGCTACATAACAAAAAAAGCCTATGAGGCCGCTACTACCCGACCTGAGTAAAATTACACTTGGAGACTACTTCCAGTAGGTGCACTCGGAGTGCCCCCACTGGCACCATTCGGACATATTAGTTTTCACCAGATCAAGTCAAAGACAATGTATATAAAGACAACTGCCGGTGCAAGCACTCGACAGAAGTCTCGGGGACTACACCCACTGCGTTCACTCAGAGTGAACCCACTGCAAAATAATCCTACTATATATGAGTGTATCGCTTAAACCCCCAGTGGGTTACAAGAGAAAAGCAAATACTTACTAGCGCACTTACTCGGATATCGTCCCGGAGCTCCAAGCTTCTCTTGTACAAAGATGCGATGGAGTCGTACACCCCTTCGCATCACCCGCCATCAACTCAACCTGCACCATAGCCTCCTTGGTGGCTCCCACTTGATCTTCCGGGAGGTGTCGGGCGTCGTACTGGACAGTCGACGGGGCCGGCACCACGGGAGACTCCTTGGGCATCCCAAGTCCTGCTCCAGTTGGTTCAGCCGCGACGAGCACCGTTTCAGTCGACAGCATCATCTCGGTTGGCGGCGCGTCCATGGAGGGAGCGGTAGCAAATGGAACGACCTCAAGGACAGGCACCGAAGCTTGCCCGGACCTCTTCTGGTCGTCCTCCTCCAGATGAATCACCTCTGAAGGAAGCCCGACTGAACGACGTGAGACCACAGAAAAAAGGGCAAGATCAAAGATAGAATTCACGAAACAATAATGTAAGCTCTCGGAGTCTTCACAACGTACCTTGCTGGGAGGTGGCAACGTTGTCCGTATCCATGGGATCGTCTTCCTGGCATGGCGGAGAAGTGGTGGAGGTAGCAGCTCTGTCTAGTGAAATCCACTCGACCAATAAGCATGAGTCCAATCAAATACTGAAAGAAGATAGGAGAGCAAGACACTTACGCTGAGGCAACGGGAACGGCGATCCTCATCCGAGGCAAAGCCTTCCGAGGTTTGGATCCACTCGGTTTAGCCACCTTGGAAGGTTGGCCCGCGGGCTCAGCAGCAGCGTCCCTGGTCCTCTTTGTTCTCTGAGCACTCGGAGCCACGGAAGTAGCTGGCAAGGCACTCGGAACCACGGGAGGAGCTGGTGGGGCATTCGGGGCCGCTGGAGGAGCCGACAGAGTCACGGGTTCGTGACGGCGCTTAGTTCGAGGCTTTGGTGGTGGGGGTGGCGAGCTCTGCTCCTCATCTTCCCCCTCCTCCTCTTCGGACTCCTCCTCCGTCTCCCCACTGTCGGAGACGTACTCGGCGCTCTCCACGCTGCCCTCCTGGCTACCTTCCTCTTCCTCAGTCGGATTCCCGTTCGAGACGGGAGAAAACCAGTTAGTCCACGCCTGCATGAGATACAGTCGACAACATCAGACGTCAGACAGTGATGCAAGAAAAAGCGATAAATCTAAGAGAATTGTAAGCACTCGACAAGATATACACACCTCATTCGGAGGAGGGTTGTCAGCGCGGAAGGGCTTCACTCACCGGGCTCCTCTGGGGTTATCACAGGCGCCTGTGATGCTGCGGACCCACGCCGTCACAACCTCCCCGGTCACGCACTCGGGGTGAGTCCGCGTGGAGTCCGCAGGCCCCGTGTAGTGCCACATGGCATGGTGTCAAGCTTGCAAAGGCTGGATGCGCCGACCCAGAAAAATCTCCAGCAGATCCGTGCCGGTGACTCCCTTGCGGACGACATCTATCAGCGCTTCGACGAGAGGCTGAATCTGGATCTTCTCCATCTTCGTGAGCGCAAGCTGCCTGGGCGGAGTCGGTCGGTCTAGGCTAAAAGGTGGCAGTCCAGTCGCAGCATTCGGGCAGGCAACGTCTTGGCAATAGAACCAAGTCGACTGCCAGTTCCTAACGGACTCGGACAACTGGAGAGCGGGATAGCTACTTTTGGTTTTCTTCTGGAAGCCTAAGCCTCCGCAGAGCTGGAGGATATGATTTTTGTTGTCCGACTGACTAAGTCTTTTGACGGTTTGGGATCTAGCGGAGAAGATGTACTTGAAGAGCCCCCAATGGGGAGGAAAACCGATAAAACACTCGCAAAGCACGACGAAGGCAGAAAGATGAGATATTGCGTTGGGAGGAAAATGGTGGAGCTGCGCCCCGAAGTGGTTCATGATACCTCTGAAGAAGGGATGAGCAGACAGAGAGAAGCCTCGGTACACGTGACTGAGCAGGAAGACGCGCTCCCCCTCCTGGGGCGCCGGCTCCGTCTCGCCCTCCGCCGGCAGCCTCCACGACTTGTTCTCGATCATACCATGCTCCACCAGCTCCAGCATGTAATTCTTCGTCACCGTGGAGGGGAGGAAATCCCCCTGGATCCAACCCGCCGGCAGTGCCCGCTGTCGCCGTTGAGCAGGAGCCGCCGTCTTCTTCTTCTTCTGCGCCTCAAGCTTGCTCGTCTGCCCCTTCGTCATGGTGGAGGCTGCAGATCCGCGGGGGAGGAGAAGAAGGAAGGAGCTCGGGGTGCGCAGGAAGCCACGGGAGAAGCGGGGCGCGTGCGAGTTATCAGGCGAGCGCAAAGAGAAACCCTCACTAGGGAGGTTTAAATAAGGTTCCGACTGGGTCACTAGCAGCTGGCCCCAAAATCTTATCCCCCGACCGGTTGCTGCGATATTAGTGGAGGAGATGAAGGCGTGGTAATCGAGGCGGCAGAAACTACTCGATGATGATGTCGTCATCCCTGTTGAGCGCGCGGCAACCGAAATTTGAGGATCCCAGAAAATCCGCCGCTGTCAGTTGACCGGTCACGTCCGAAGATTCCGCGGAAGCACTTGGTCTCTGACGGTTCGTTTCACAGACAAATCCACTCGGATCACTGGTCAAGAGGGTAAAATGGATCGAGGCAAACAACGCCAAAGCCCTTAGTCAGTTCCGACTGAATTAAGGACTTCCCATCATCCAGTCGGTGACGATTCCTCCATCATCCAGTCAGAGATGAGCATTCAGAACGTATCAAACGTACCGACTGGATTCCACTCTGTACATCGTAACCCCCCTGGAGGGCAACGGTCATACGTTTTCATGTACCTTTATTGGCATTTAAGGCATACGTTACCTGTAACGTAGGCATTTATTCGCCACTACACCACCCATGTGCACCGAACCATTGTGAAGGGCAACGCACTCTATATAAGCCGCCCTCTCCCACTGGTGCAGGGGTTGGCATTCTACTGTAACCCATATTCCACTCAACATCAAGCTCCCAAGAACACTGAGACGTAGGGCTATTACCTCCACCGTAGAGGGGCCTGAACTCATACAACCTCGCTGTAGCTAAGGCTCTGCCCATCCTTTCGTACCCTACACATCTACTGTCAGACTTATACCCACGACAGTCTGGGCTGAGGAATTTGATCTGGAGCAATTTCCTCACGAGCACCTTCTTGAATTTCATTAGTGTTGGGGACGATTTCTTTAGCAATTTCCTCAGTAGGAACAATGTCTTCAGTAGCTTTGAGCTTGATTACTTCCTCAGGAGATAGTTTATCTGGCACAAGAGGTAATTGCTCTCTTTTCGAGCCGTTAGTTTCATCGAACCGCACATCTACAGTTTAAACAACCTTGTTGTGATAGGTGTTGAAGACTCTGTAGGTGTGCAAGTCCTTTCCGTAACCAAGCATCAAACCTGCATGTGCTTTAGGTGCAAATTTTGAGCTATGGTGATGATCTCTAATCCAGCATTTTGCACCAAAGACTTTGAAATAACTTACATTGGGTTTCTTATCAGTGAGGAGTTCATATTAGGTTTTCTTGAGGAGTTTGTGAAGATATACCCTGTTGATGATGTGGCAAGCAGTGTTTATTGCTTCAGGCTTGAAACGACGAGGAGTCTGATATTCTTCAAGCATGGTCCATGCCATTTCAACCAGAGTCTTGTTCTTGCGTTCAACGACGCCATTCTGTTGAGGAGTATACGGAGCAGATAATTCGTGAGTACTACCAAGTTCATCAAGATAATTATTAAGACCAGTGTTTTTGAATTTTGTCCCATTGTCACTCGTGATGTGTTTGATCTTGACGCAGAAGTTCGTCGAGGCCCTTCAGGAAAATCGTTTGAAGACTTCCTGCACTTCAATTTCATACAGAATGATATGCACCCAAGTATATCGAGAATAGTCATCAACGATGACAAATCCATATAAGGATGCTACATTGGTTAGAGTAGCATAATGAGTAAGTCCAAATAGATCCACGTGAAGCAATTCAAAAGGACGAGTGGTAGTCATGATAGTCTTCGAGGGGTGTTCGGATCTGGTCATTTTTTCAGACTCACAAGCACCGCAGAGGTGGTCCTTGAGGAATTTGACCGATTCGATGCCAATGACATGCTTCTTCTTCGCCAACGTGTGCAAATTCCTCATGCCTGCATGACCAAGTCTTCGATGCCATAGCTAGCCTTCTGAGGTTTTTCCTAGTAAGCATGTGGCTGGTTGAGCACGTGTGGAATAATCAACAATGTACAAATCTCCTCTCCTAAAGCCTTTGAAGACTTTGGATCCGTTAGATTCCATGATGACTACACATCTATATTTTCCAAAGATAACAACCATATCAAGATCACAAATCATTGAGACTGACATGAGGTTAAACCCAAGGGATTCAACAAGCATGACTTTGTCCATGTGCCTGTCCTTGGAAATAGCCACTTTTGCCAAGTTCCAAAACCTTGCTTTTACCTTTGAGAGCATAAGTGATTTGCTTCAGTGGTGATGGAGTCAGTGGCATATTCGCCAACAAGCTTTTATCACCAGTCATGTGGTTTGTACAACCACTATCAAGAACCCACTCAGTACTCTTGGGTTTATCATCCTGCAGATGAATTAGTACAGCTTACGATCTCATATGCTTCAGACTTGAAGAATATGATATCAATTTCATCAGATAGGAATTTCATCATAAACATTAAATTTGAGGATGTGTGAAATGTTATCATTTAATCAATTTTAGCTTACGTCCAATCAAGCATTTTCCTCAGGTCTCCAGCAAATTCTTCAGATGATGATTTTCATCTGGAGACCTGACATGTAGAAGTGATTAGTTCAATTTCTTCACCACCCACACCTGAAGGGGTGGCAAAGAGTTCATCATTCTACAAGCACTATATGACAAAGGGGGCATTGAAGCTAATGCACTTCATTTCAGAGTGGGGGTTAGAGTACTCAAATGAATAGGCAGAGAAGTTCTTTGAGGATTTATGAACATAATGATTTGAGGAATAATGCTCATATTCACATCCCTTGGAATTTCCCTACATATCAGAAGCATTAGCACGAGTACGAGCACAATATTGACTAGTTGAGGATTTTGATCCTCTTGAAGACTTTGGTCTACCTGAGGAATTTGATCTAGGGTTCAAGTTCTTCACAGGTGGTGTCATGAGGACATTCACCTGAACATTTTCCAAGCAACTTTTGGGGACCCAGATTTTCCTCAGGGGTGGTCCATTCCTGCAGTTAGTTCTAACATATCTAGCAAAAACTTCACCTGATTGATTTCCGACAAGTTTATAGTTGGAGTCAAATGACTCATCTGAGGAATATGATAATTCACATGCAAAGCCTGTTAGAGTAGATGGATCAACAAGAGGTCCTTTAGTAGCAACCCATGAGGTTTTGGGGTACTTCTCAGGTTTCCAGTATGATCCATCAGCATTCAATTTCCTCTCAAAGGCAATTCCTTCTTTCCTCGGGTTCCTGTTCAAAATCTGCTTTTTGAGCACATCGCAAAGGGTTTGATGCCCTTTGAGACCTTTGTACATGCCTATCATATACAATTCCTTCAGCCTGCATTTTCATCAGTAAAATTTGTGGTTTCCTCAAGTGAGGAATTTGTTACCACAGGAGCAGTTGAAGAATTTGTAGCAATAGAAGAATTTGATGATTCTGGTGAAGAATTGGCAGTTTCACGTGCGATGCATTTGATACATGGTGGAGTGAATTCAACCTGAGCAGCACTGATCTGTTGAGCAAGCAATGAATCATTTTCCATTCGAAGATCATCATGAGACATCTTCAACTTCTCAAGATCAAGTTTTCTTTGAAGAAATTCATAGGAAAGTTTCTCATGATCAGCCAAGAGTGTGCCATAACGATCTTGAAGACTATCAAATCTAGACTGAAGACTTTTCATGTCTTCAGTGAGGACTTGAGTAGAATTCATTTCATCATTCAATAGATCATCGCTTCTATCTAACAGTTTCTGAAGCTTTTCAATGACACTTTGTTGTTTAGTTGCAATGTTGGCAAGTTTACTGTAACTGGGTTTTTTATAATCATCAGGTTCACAGTCACTTCAATCAGAGGAGGAAGTGTCATTTGTTACCTTTGAACCTTTTGCCATGAAGCAATAGGTTGGAGCGAAGTCATCAGCATAGTCATCAGTGTAGATAGCGTTATCATTTTCTTCAAGATTGAAGATTGACTTGCTGACGAATGTGGTAGCCAGTGCAAGACTTGCCACACCAGACTCTGAGTCTTCTTCGGAACCTTCCTCTTCATCACATTCCTCAGATTCTTCCTCAGAATCCATTTCCTTGCCAATGAGTGTCCGAGCCTTTCGGAAACTAGTCTTCTTGTGCGATGAGGACTTTGAGGATGAGAATTTTGAAGATTTCTTATTTTTCATCCTTGTATTTCTTCTTCTTTGATTTCTTCACCCAACGAAGACAATCAGCAATATACTGACCAGATTTCTTGCATTTGTGGCAGGTTCTTTTCTTGTAGTCCTCAGATGAAGATTCTGATTTCCTCATATCTCTTCTTGAAGATTTACCAAACTGGTCATGCCTTGTAAACTTCTAGAATTTCCTCACGAGCATTGCAAGCTCCTGTCCAAGTTCTTCAGGGTCGCCAATGCTGCAATCTGAGTCTTCTTCTTCAGATGAGGAAATTGCCTTGGCCTTCAGCGCACGTGGTCTAGAGTAGCTTGGTCCATACAGATCTCTCTTTTCTTCCTGTTGGAATTCATGAGTATTGAGTCTTTCGAGTATATCAGCAGGATCAAGCATCTTATTGTCTGCTCCTTCTTGAATCATCAGAACCAGTGTATCAAATGATGGATCCAGAGATCTTAGCAGTTTCTTCACAACTTTATGGTGAGTAATGTCTCGAGCTCTCAATACTTGTAGTTCATTTGAGATGTCAGTGAGGCGATCAAATGTATCTTCCAAGCTTTCATTGTCAAGCCTCTTGAAGCGATTGAAGAGATTGCGAAGAACATCAACACGAGAGCCACGCTAAGTTAAAATTCCTTCACTGACTTTGGACAACCTATCCCAGATAAGCTTCGCTGTGCCCAAAGCACTCACATGGACACAAATGATATTCTTTGCTTGAGAATCAAGTTGCTTGAATTTTTCACATCAACGACAGAGACAGTAGCAGCAACGGAGGGAATACCATGTTCCACAATCTACCAGAGATCATTGTCAATAGCCTGAAGATGCATCTGCATCTTGGTCTTCCAATAGGGAAATTCCTTTCCTTCGAAGGTAGGACATCCTGCAGTAACCTTGATCATACCTGCAGTCGACATAACTAAAACTCCAGGTGGTTAAACCAAAATCACACAGAACAAGGGAGTACCTTGCTTTGATACGAATTGAAAGTGTGTTATATCGACTAGAGGGGGGTGAATAGGCGATTTTTAGAATTTCATTGCTAAGGAAATTCTTTTTGAGGAAATTCCTCACTTATGAATTACGTACAGTGGAAATAGCGCAGGATCAGAGGTGCAAAGATTACAACAGCAGTAAACTTGGTGAAGACTATGAGAATCGGTTTGCACAGTATGCAGGCACATAATAAGCAGGTGAAGATTAACTGGTACGAAGAATTTGAGGTTGAGGAAATTCAGTGAAAGTCTTCAGCAAATTACTCAAACAGTGACAATGAAAGTCTTCAACATACAATATTGAGGAATTGAAAGAGTTGAAGAAATAGAACCCGTTTCACGATGAAGACAGTTGTTGATGACCCAGTTCCAACTGCTGTGACAGTCATACGTCTGGTTTGGAACGGCTTGGTATTGAAACCAAAGGACACACAGTCCCGGGACACACAGTCCCTACCGTATTATCCTTGAGCTAAGGACACATATTCCTCGCCCAACACTCATGGTAAGTCTCCAGGGCAGACTTCCAAACCCTCACAAACTCGGTCACCCAGTGATCCACAATTCACTGGTGGATGCTATAGACCATGACGCCTAACCGTCTGGTTGATGATTTAGTCTCGAAGACTCTCAGGAATTTTGGTTGCTCTAAATGAGAAGTGTCAGTTTCTCGTGAAGCAGCCAACCAGCTAGTGGTTGTGGGGGCGACTATTTATAGCCTGGGAGCATCCCGACATGATTTGACATAAATGCCCTTAACTATTGTGACCGTTGAGTGGATAAGATCAGTGAGGTGGTGCGTGTCGCGGCAACGGTTGGAACTTTATTCTACGAAAGTCCTTATGTCTCTCATATTCCTCATTTGAGGCTTTTGTAGGTTTAGGATTGGGTTGAGCATCATGAGGAAATTCATTCTGTAGTATTATCTCAACCCCCTTTAACAGTACGGTGTTCCTAAGACTCAAGAGTAAAGAAAACAAAACAGAAAGAGTAAGTCTTCACGCTTCGAAGTCTTCAGGTAGTTTTTCTTCAGGACACATCGAATTCCTCATCTTCAATATCTTCATGAGGAACAACAATTTCATCGGAATTTCTTCACGATCAAAGTCTTCAAGCTTAGACCAATTTCTTCAGCCGAAGACAAACATTTTTAGGGGTCGATATTCATCGTATAACTCAAACTCCTCAGCGACTTATAGAGCCTGTGTACACTTATAAACACATTAGTTACTTAACCTATAAGTACTCATACCACTAAAATCACTAAGGGCACTAGATGCACTTAGAGAGGAATAATGCACATATTCATGTCCCTTGTAGTTTCCTTGCATATCAGAAGTATTAGTGTGAGTACGAGCATAGTTTTGACAATATGAGGAGTTTGATCCTTGTGAAGACTTTGGTCCACCTGAGGAATTTGATTTGGGGTTCCTGTTCTTCACTGGTGGTGTCATGAGGACATTCACCTAAAGACTTTCCAGGCTGCTTTTGGGAACCCAGATTTTCCTCAGGGGTGGTCTATTCCTGCAGTTAGTTCCAACATATCTAGCAAAACTTCACCAGCTTGAGTTTTGAAAAGTTTATAGTTTGAGTCAAATGACTCATCACAGGAATAAGACATTTCACGTGCAAAGCCAATTAGAGTAGATGGATCAATAGGAGGTCCTTTTGCAGCAATCCATGAGGTTTTGGGATACTGCTCGGGTTTATAGTATGACCCATCAACATTCAGTTTCCTCTCAATGGCAATACCCTCTTTCCTCGGGTTCCTGTTGAGAATCTGCTCTTTGAGCACATCGCAAAGGGTTTGATGCCCTTTGAGACTTTTGTATATGCCTGTCACATACAATTCCTTCAACCTTGCATTTTTGTTAGTGACATTTGTGGTTTCCTGAGGTGCGGAATTTGTTACCACAGATACAGTTGAAGAATAACGTTCAAGAGTGTGCCATAACATTCTTGAAGACTATTAAACCTAGACTGAAGACTTTGAACATCATAAGTGAGGGTTTTTAAGTCCTATTCACTTCCTCACTCAACAGGTCATCGCTTTTGTCTAGCAGTTTCTGAAGCTTTTCAATAGCAATTTGTTGCTTAGTGGCAATAGTAGCAAGTTTATAGTAACTTGGTTTTTGATAATCATCAGGTTCACAGTCACTAGAGTCAGAAGAGGATGTGTGGCTTGGTAGCTTTGAACCTTTTGCCATGAACTAATAGGTGGGAGCAAAGTCGTCATCACAGTCATCAGTGTTGTTGACGTTGTCATTTTCTTCGAGGTCAAAGATGACTTGTTGATGAATGTGGTAGCAAGGGCTAGGCTTGCCACACCCGACTCTGACTCCTCTTCAGAACCTTCCTCTTCATCACATTCTTTAGATTCTTCTTCAGAATCCATTTGCTTGCGAATAAGTGCCTGAGCCTTTCTGAAGCTGGTCTTCTTGTGCGATGAGGACTTTGAGGATGAGGATTTTGAAGATTTGTTCTTTTTCTTTGAGTCATGAGAACTGTCATCCTTATACTTCTTATTCTTTGATTCCTTCACCCAACGAGGACAGGTCCGCAATGTAGTAACCAGATTTCTTGCAATTTATGACAGATTCTTTTCTTGTAGTTCTTAGATTCTAATTTCCTCATATCTCTTCTTGAAGACTTTCCGAACTAGCCACGCCTTGAGAACTTCTGGCATTTCCTCATGAGCATAGCAAGTTCCTGACCAAGTTCTTGAGGATCACCGAGACTGCAATTAGAGTCTTCTTCTTCAGATGAGGAAATAGTCTTTGCCTTCAGCGCACGAGGTCTTATATAGCTTGGTCCATAAAGTTCTCTCTTCTCTTCTTGTTGGAATTCATGAGTATTGAGTCTCTCAAGAATATCAGCAGGATCAAGTAGCTTGTATTCTCTTCGTTCTTGAATCATCAGTACTAGTGTGTCGAATGAAGGATCGAGAGAACGCAGCAGCTTCTTCAAAACTTCATGGTCAGTGATGTCTCTGGCTCCAAGGGCCTGAAGCTCATTGGAGATGTCAGTGAGGCGATCAAAGGTATCTTGGCAGATTTCATTATCAAGTCCCTTGAAGCGGTTGAAGAGATTGCTAAGAACATCAACACGAGAATCATGTTGTGTGGACACTCCTTCGTTGACTTTGGACAACCTTTCCCAGGTAAGCTTCGTAGAGGCCAAAGCACTCACTCTACCATACCGACCTTTGCTCACATGGACACATATGATATTCTTCGGTTGAGAGTCGAGTTGCTTGAATTTCTTCACATCAGCAGCAGTGATAGTTGAAGTAACAAAGGGAATACCATTTTCGACAACACACCAGAGATCGTTGTCAATTGCTTCAAGGTGCATGCTCATCTTGTTCTTCCAGTAGGGGAAATCTTTTCCTTCAAAGGTAGGACAACCCGCAATAAACTTGATCATACCTGCGGTCAACATAACTAAAACTCCAAGTGGTTAAACCAAAATCACACAGAATAAGCAAGTATCTTGCTCTGATACCAATTGAAAGTGCGTTATATCGACTAGAGGGGGGTGAATAGCCGATTTTTACAAACTCGTCACTAAGGAAATTCCTAGTGAGTAAAGTCCTTAGTCACGAACTGAGTGCAACAGAATAAGTACTCAAAACAGATGTGCAAATACAACTCTAGCTTAGTCGTCAGAGTGAAGTGAAACGTTCAGGTTGCACAGGTCATGTAATCAGGATAAGCAGGTGATGAATAACTTAAGTGAAGAATTTGAGTTGAGAAATTAGAGAAAGTCTTTAGTAAAATTCTTCAAACAATAAAGATCAAAGTCATCAACATGCAATTGAGGAAATGAAAGAGTTGAGGAATTAGAACCCGTTTGTTGGGGATATTATCCCGCCATATGACCCGCCCTAAGAGGTCGGGTCAAGATGGTGACGGCTCAACGTTCATACTCAAGATGGGCCCTGATCTACAAAGCGGAGGCACAAGGCGGTTTGCCAATGAGAGCCAGTAGTGGCCCAAGACACGAAGATGTTGGGTCATGGCCCACAAGGGAGAAAGGTGCCCTGAGTTTCCTTGCTCAAGGATCAAGGCGAGTTAGAGACATAACTGGTCATGGATCATAATATGACCCAGACTCTTGTAAACCTAAGGGTCTCGACCTGTATATAAAGGCGAGTCTCTAGGGTGGTAGAATTAAGTTAGAATCAACTGAGAGCTAGGTCAGGCGAAACAGCAACCTTTTAATCGATTTCATCATCAATACACACAAAGCAGGACGTAGGCTTTTACCTCCATCGGAGGGATCGAACCTGTCACGCCCAAGATGCGACCCTATCCTCAATTTGGCACGAGGGCCTCGTCAGGGATAGAAGCGCATCTCGTCGTGTCGCGAGAATGGATATCGTTACAAGTACATGTACTGAAAAGAAGAGATATATATATAAATAGAATTGGCTTACACTCGCCACAAGCTACATCAGAGTCACAACAGTACAATACATAAACATCACGAATAAGAGCAGGGTCCGACTACGGACGAAAACAAACGAGAAAAGAAGAACGATGATACGTCCATTTTGAATCATGCTTTCATGTTGATATTTATTTCTTTTTGGGCTGTTATATTACTTGTGGTACCATATTTATGCCTTTTCTCTCTTATTTTGCAAGGTTTATTTGAAGAGGGAGAATTCAAGCAGCTGGAGTTCTCGACTGGAAACGGAGCAAACCTTAGTCCACTATTCTGCACATCTCCAAATGCCCTAAAAAGTTACGTGGATTTTTTTGGGATTATTTAAAAAATATTGGGCGAAAGAACTACCGGAGGGAGCTGCGAGGGCGCCACAAGCCCTGACACCGCCAGCCCCCTGGTGGCGGAGTGGGGGCTTGTGGGCTCCCTGACGGCCCACTAGCCCCCCTCTTTTTCTATATGAAGCGTCTTGGTCGAGAAAAAAATCATACGGGAGCTTTTTCGTGGTTTCGCCGCCGCCAAGAGGCGGAACTTGAGCAGATCCAATCTAGAGCTCCGGCAGGACGATCCTGCCGGGGAGACTTCCCTCCCGGAGGGGGAAATCGTCGCCATCGTCATCACCAACACTCCTCTCGTTGGAGGGGAGGCATATTCATCAACATCTTCATCAGCACCATCTCCTCTCCAATCCCTAGTTCATCTCTTGTAACCAATCTTCGTCTCGCAACTCCGATTGGTACTTGTAAGGTTGCTAGTAGTGTTGATTACTCTTTGTAGTTGACGCTAGCTGGATTACTTGGTGGAAGAGTTTATGTTCAGATCCTTGATGCTATTCATTACACCTCTGATCATGATTATGATCATGTTTTGTGAGTAGTTACTTTTGTTCCTGAGGACATGGGATAAGTCATGTTAATAATAGTCATGTGAATTTGATATTCGTTCGGTATTTTGATATGGTGTATGTTGTCTTTTCCTCTAGTGGTGTTATGTGAATGTCGACTACATAACACTTCACCATATTTGGGCCTAGAGGAAGGCATTGGGAAGTAGTAAGTAGATGATGGGTTGCTGGAGTGATAGAAGCTTAAACCCCAGTCTATGTGTTGCTTCGTAAGGGGCTGATTTGGATCCACTAGTTTAATGCTATGGTTAGACTTTGTCTTAATTCTTCTTTTGTAGTTGCGGATGCTTGCGAAAGAGGTTAATCATAAGTGGGATGGTTGTCCAAGTAAGGGCAGTACCCAAGCGTCGGTCCACCCACATATCAACCTATCAAAGTAACGAACGCGAATCATATGAACATGATGAAACTAGCATGACAGAAATTCCCGTGTGTCCTCGGGAGCGTTTTTCCTCCTATAAGACTTTGTTCAGGCTTGTCCCTTGATAAAAAAGGGATTGGGCCACTTGCTGCACCGTTGCTACTACTTGTTACTTGTTACTCTTTGCTTGCTACGTTTCACCTCGCTACACAATCACTTCTTACCGCTACTTTCAGTGCTTGCAGTTATTACCTTGCTGAAATCCGTTTATCAGAGCCTTCTGCTCCTCGTTGGGTTCGACACTCTTACTTATCGAAAGGACTACGATTGATCCCCTATACTTGTGGGTCATCACACGACGTCCATCCTTGCTATCTCAGGCTGCCGGCCTGGAACCCTTCCTAGATCGATGAAGAAGAAGAAGAAGAAGCAACTTCAAATGAACAATCAACGCACTCGCGTCGAGTAACCTTTACCTGTACCTGCAACTGGTGTTGTAGTAATCTGTGAGCCACAGGGGACTCAGCAATCTCATTTCCAAAGGTATCAAGACTATCAAAGCTTAATGGGTGAGGCATGGTTAAGTGGTGAGGTTGCAGAAGCGGCTAAGCATATATTTGGTGGCTAAACTTACGAGTACAAGAAATAAGAGGGGGAAGATCTACGCATAACGAACGTGAGATATTGATGATCAAATGAATGATCCTAAACACCTACCTACGTCAGACATAACCCCACCGTGTCCTCGATCGGAGAGGGAACTCACGAAAGAGACAGTCACGGTTACGCACACAGTTGGCATGCTTTAATTAAGTTAACTTCAAGTTATCTAGAACCTGTGTTAAACAAAGTTTCCATGTTGCCACATAACAGCGGGCACGGCTTTCCGAAAAGATTTAACCCTGCATGGGTGCTCCAACTAGTCCATCACAAATTACCACAAGCCGCATAGAAATCCTCAATCACGAAGCTCGCGATCTCGTCGGAACCCTGAGTGGAAAACCTCAACTCTGAGATTACCCAAAGCATCACCAGAATCCCGATGCACAAGATATTTCGTCAAAGGTAAAACTAATCCAGCAAGGCCGCCCGACGTGTCGACGATCCCGATAGGAGCCGCGTATCTCGTTCTCAGGACACGACGGATGAGCCATGGTTACCACGCCAAACGTCGAGTTGCCCCGGGTAGCGTTGATAAGCTGCTATGTTTTGGACCAACACTCATGAGGAGCACTGGCCCGGGGGTTGATTAAATTATCCTCGGGGTCCGGAAAGTCCCTATGCAATTTTATTAGGTGATTAGGCAATGTAGTACCAAAGTTAGGCCTTGCCAGACCAGCTTTAATCTGAAACGAATTATCAAGGGGGTCCCCATAACAACCCCGATCGTGTTAGGAGCGCTCAAACATGGAACATAACACCGGTGGCCAAAACAAAGGGGGCAAAGGTGGAACAAAACACCAGGCTAGAAAGGTCGAGCCTTCCACCTTTTACCAAGTATATAGGTCCATTAAATTAAATAGTATTAATAGGGTGATATAACAAAGGACCCATGTTTTCACATGGAAGCAATGCACCTGCAACTAGCAACGCTAACACAGGGTTAAGCAAGCAGTAACATAGCCAATCAGTGATTTGCTAGGTTGAACAGGTTGAAGACTTCATGGCATTGTTGAGAGGCTGATATATAACATGTGGTAGGCAACGAAACATAAACGGTAGAAGCGATAAACTAGCATGGCAATGATAGTAATGGTATCTGGGGAAATGGTCATGTTGCCTGAGATCCCGCTTGGAAGAAGAATGACTCCGTGAAGCAGTCGAACCGATGTAGTCGAACGGGTCCTCACAATCCGGCACGCTGCGGAACTCTATCGAGACGAAGCAAACCGGAAACACAAATCAACACATGGAATTCATCACACAATGCACAACACAAATGATGCATGAGCAGCTGAATACATGCAAGTCACGGCATGACAATTCACACAAACAGACACTACACATTAAGTGAAGTTCAATATGCAACGAGTTGCATATTGACGAAACTCCGTGTTAATTATTTAGTTCTATCTCGATTAGATACACAGCAATATTAAATGTAGTTAGACATGGCAAGAGGTGAAGCGTAATTAAACTACCTATCTAGGCATTTTAAATGAGGTCGAAAATGACATATAACATCTCCGAAACGACCTCACATGTTAATTAACAATTATGTCCAGATCTGAACTAACACATTTATTTAGTTGTTAAACAGCAAAACAAATAGGTTCACATGATTCAACGCGTCGTTACAAGCAATTTACACATAGAGATCATCTCCAACGGAGCTACGGTTCAAAAGATACAAGCACCGCAAGATATGATGGCATGAATGCAATATGTGTGCAACGACGGTCACGAGCACTTCAAAACATACAACCAGCAAGGGAAAATGAAACTACACGAGATTATAAGCAAGTTTCATGTAGGACACGATCAAAACGGAGCTACGGATCAACAACTACGAGCAAAACAAGAAATCACTACAATCTGCCAAAATCAGCCACATAGATTTCTACACCCCACATCTATGGGCTACACAAATCCAAATGGCTCCAACAAGGCATAACACGAAAGAGGGCAAGAAGCACTACAACAAACAACTAACAACTACTAGCATGGCATCATGGATCACTAGGAAAAGATGTCACAAAATGGCTTCTCACACACAATTTCAGACTTAGTGAAAATTACACTTCATGAAGGTGCAGTTTTCGATCTGAAGCCATATTGACAGCAGCAAAACCATAAGCTACAGGACTCCAAATGGCATGAAAATTCACAGCATGATAGAGAATCAGAAAGTCTACAACTAACTCCATTGCACCAACCTCAAAAGAGCTACAGATCACAAGATAGAAGCAAGACAAGACAGCAACAAAAATATAACAGATTCCAGACTTAGAAATATTTCGACATCCCTAAATCAACACTATTTCTAGCAACTTGAGAGAAAGCAAACCACACCTAAACATGCATTTCTATTGCAACCAAAAATACCAGGGGCTAGACTAAACATCAAAGAACAACTCCCTAGTTGACACCTCCTTCAAACGAAGCACGGAATAAATCCTACAAAAAATACAAGAGGGCAACATGGCAAAATATCGCGCGAACTAACTTGCTCAAAAGCTAAAACTAATTGCATATAAAAATCCTATGGATTTTTTCACCCTGAAAACATATAAAACATCTGGGGTTGCACAACAAAAATATTCCCACACGTAAATGCGAGATAATAACCTATACACGGAAAATGAACTAGCGGCAAATCCCTACACGCAAAAATACCAATGACCGCTCTAAAATACATGGAAGGAGGGTTCCTAAATCATGGACATTTCTATTACGGCATTCGAGCAATCCGGTCTTGCGCGAAAAATAAATACGGGCGTCTATCCTATTGGAACAGCACGGTAATCTATGCATACGACACGCTAAACGACGTCAAACAAATATGCAAGTTGCAAAATCGTATTCTACACGCAAAACTATACGAAAACCATATACTACACGTTCCGATCCGACTAACGGTTAAAAAGCTACGGGCAAAAGAATATACACTAATTTTCTGGAATTTATCTAATTCCGAAAATCACCTAAATAACTAACGGGCCTACAGAGGGCGCAAGATAAATAAAATGCATGCACGCGAGGAAAAAGAGGGCAGGGGAAGGGGGAATCTAACCAGAGGGCAAGGCCACTTGGGCCGGCTCGAGGTGGGCCTCGGGTCGGGCAGGCCGAGCTGGGTCGGCCAGCGGGGCGCTCACCTGGGCCGGCCTCGCTACCACGAGCGGGATGCACCTGGGCCGCGGGATGGTCTTCTCCCTCCCGTCGCTGCTCGAGCGAGGCCACGGCCACGTCTCTGCTGCCTAGCGAGGCAACACAGATTGATGGAGGGGGAGTCCAGGGGCGCGAGGGGCGTGAGGGGCAGCGGTTCCAGATCGCACGGTGTAGATCCGGCAGCCCCCGGCGGCTGGCAGCGCTGGTAGCCGACAGCGGAGGGCGGCGACGCAGCTGAGCGCGGGGCTGGTGGGTGGCGGCGCTTGGGAGGAGGAGCAGCGCTCGGGAGGAGCGGCTGACCTGCGGCTTGGGGGCGAACCGGCTCGGGCGGTGGCTGTTCTGGATCGGGGCTCCTCCCCGATCTGGAACTCGGGAGGTTGTTGGCTGGTCTCTTGGCCCTATGGACGTCGGACGTGTCCGGTTGGAGGCGCGAACATGTCCGGTAGGTGGGAAACTGGACGAATCGGATCCATTAGATGTGAATCCAATGGTCAGATTTGTTCAGAGGGTTTGGGCTGTGGGATTTTGAAGGGTGAGGGCTAGCAGGTGGAGTTTTTGAGGGGGGTGGCTGGAAAAATGACGAGGGAAAACCCTAGTGAAGTGAGAGGGCTCTCTCTAGGGGGTGTTACTTATATAAGGTTGGTCTATGGTGGGGTGGACCTCGTCCGTCCGATCGCGATCCGATGACCACGAACGGAGGAAGTGGCTAGGAGGCACTAATGGGCTGTGTAGATGGGCTAAGTAGGGATGAGAGGGAAAAGGCGCGGCGCGGAAACACGATTTAAAATATCGAAAAACGTCCGACGATAGACCGAATACGGTGCCGCTACGGTCGACCGTTCGGGTACCAGACGGACTCCGATTGCGACGAAACTTGACAGGCGGCCTACCTATATTAAAATAACACCGCACGTAAAATCTCAACGCAATCAGAGAAAGTTTTACACACACTTTTAAAACAAGGTTTCGACAATGCCACGGGCGTGTGAGTGTGTTGTCGGGCTCAGAACGGACAACGACGAGAACCGGCAACTAACAACAGATGCAAGTTTTGAAAACTGGCGGCAACGGGATGCTGATGCAATGCAGATGATGTGAATGATGCGATGATGATGCGACAAATAAAAATAGACACACGACGGAAATGGAAAGAAAAGGGGAATCTTCTGGAACGTCGGTCTCGGGCTGTCACAACTCTCCTACACTACAAGAGGATCTCGCCCCGAGATCCAAGAATGAAAGGGGCAAAGGATGAGAAAGCAAGAGGTAAACCTTAATCGCTTCTTTGACAAATGAGTGAAAACAATGATCCTTGAAGGTTGCAAAGCGATGAGGAGTGATGTGAGAAACAAGCAAGAATTCACGGAAAATTTCGGCAGCACTTCGGTAGGAAAATGGGACAAAAAAATCGATAAGATGGAAGAAATTGACAATATTCACAACCAACAACTAAATATAACAAGGGAACACCGTGATCTTGGTAGAACAACATAATAGACCCAAAAGAGCAATATCATCCTGCCTCCGGAACAATAGAATAGGAACTAGCTCGTAAGAAAGAAGAGAGTGAAGAGAGAATGAAAACTACTAACTCCAATGAACTTGGCAAGCATCCTTGCAAGAAGAGTTGAACGGAGTTGTTGGAAAAACAACAACGAAAGGAACAAGATAGTAGTGGGCTTATGGGAACCTTTCAAACTAATGAAGTGACAACTAGCCACAAATAGAAACAAGGATTGATTGGGAGAAACAAGATATGAACAATTTCTTACACCAAGAGGATACATTGATAACTTGGATTAATGACAAGCACCATAATAGCAACAATCCATAGGAAAAGCTTTAGGTAAATCCAAACCAAGATAGCTAAGTGAAGAAATCATGGGTTGCAAATATCTCATGAGCATAGAATTGGTGGGTTTAATTATCTCATACTTGAAAGGAAAACTCTTCGAGACTCCTACACTAACAAGAATGCTATAATACCACCTCAAAGGATAAAGGAAGAACAAATGCACTTGGAAATGCAAGAGAAGAAAACTTGAGGTTCTCCAATAAGAATCTTGAAGAACACTTTGAGAATGAATTGATATCATGAGCCGCTCCGGAAGAAGAATTGAAATCTCTTGGAAGAAGGAAGAACAAGAATAAGAATTATGTTATGCTCATCCTTCATCAAATTAAATTGATGATAAGCAACGGATTTAGTATACAGCTTATTCCTCTTGAAAGAATCTTGAAGAGATAGAGAGATAAGCGCCACTTGAGGCATAATTGAAGGAAGCACCGGTAAGAATTCACAATTGAATGGAAACACCACGAATTAATGGAGATACATTAGAATGAAGAGATCATAAGCCACCTGAGAGAACACTAGAACAAGGCACCAGATAAACGAGAGACGAACGAAGAAGCAACAATGAAGAAGAATTTGAGAATGAAAGCTGCAAGCTGAGAACGAACAAAATCTTCTGGATGAAGGCCTTCGGAGGATCGAGAATGAAAACAACTCAGAACGGCACCGGATAGCAAGAAAAGGGATTACTCATGATTGGAACAATTATGATGATGGCACCAAGCTGAAATGATGAATCTTCAAGAGAAGGAACCAAAATTCGAGAGAAACACTCCTTCAAATTTGCAAGTTGAGAATGATGACGAGAAACAACACCAAGAATACTGAGACACTCCGGAATAAAGAAACATGAAAATTGAGTCAAATATGAGAAATAATTCGAATTGATCTTGAAGAAGGAATATGACTGATGGAAATCATTCTTACGTCATAGTTGAAAAGAATTAGAGATCTCCAGAAAAGATTGCAAGGGCTATCTAAGATCCTGGGAAGAACCTGTGGGTTATGGGCCCACTCAAAGAAACCACCATCGAAAAGATTGCTCAGAGGGAGAGATATTGCACCAGTATAAAGAAAACTAGATGAGGTTAGCACCCTGAAATAATGAAAGATCTGAAAACAAGAAACTCTGAGATATCTTCAACGCCCCGGATAGAAAAGAAAATGAATGGATAACAAGATAGGCTGATAAGAATCTCCAACATGGGAAAGAATTTACAAGTATGAAAAGGATATGCTGAACACAGACAGCCGAACTAAATTCACCGGAAAAGATGACAAGAATGAATAAAGATGAACACGAAGCTCCTGAGAATCTTCACAATGAATCACCGGGTACGACACGGAATAAAAAGATAGCTGAAGCAACAATGAAAAGAAAACTCTTGGATGAAAATCCAATCACTAAAGAAAAGGGTGGGAGGGCGGGGAAAAACAAAGACAACTTGGTCTAGATGAGATGAACTCCGGAATAAAATGAGAGAATGATCTTGCAAAAATTGGAGAGGATTGAATCCACTTGGAGAGAAACACACCGGTTGAAAAAGAATTAACATGACGACTCCGGTTGACAAGAATTGATATGACAACCTGATTGAACAAAAGAATTTGCATTCACATAAAAATTATGAGAACACCTCTTGGAAAGATCTGAAATCACCACTTGACACCAAATCAACTCGAATTACCACATTCAACAAAACAAAGGGAGAGGCTTATGAAACAAGCCAGAACAAACTCATGAGAAAGATTTCGTCCGATATTTTCGTGGACAGGATCGCACGGGCTCGAACCTTACAGTAGCCATCAAGTGCAAGGCAGTGCACCCGACATACGAAGCGTCCCCGAGTTGTAGCAAGCTACAAGGACTCTTTAAGACACAATGAGAACCGCTGTAAGTCGACCGTCAACAAACGAATCCACTAGATGTCGAACCCCAACCTAACATCATGCATTTGTTGGAAGATTGTCCTATAAGTAACTACTTGAATTCCCACCTAAGAATTCCCGAAATCTCGGGTCATGCAATCTGGTACACGGATACAAGGAGTAATATCACAGAACTCCTATACTAACCCGTCACCTGTATCACATACGTCAACATACGACCAGAATCTCGGACCTTCATCTACTACAGACCCTCGTGATCACAACGATACAAAGTATGGCAGTACTCCCGAACAATCTGCACCAGTACTGGGGACATCGGGGTTATCTCGCCACTACTAGTATTGAAGCAATTACGAACATCCTTCGCCCTGAGATATTAAGAAATCTGAATGATAACGATGTGCTCAATAATCCCCTAGAGCTCAACTCCCCGGAAGAAAATCAAGTCAGACAGGAGGCACCAAGACAGAACTCCGTCATATCGGCATCATATAGATTCCAAAATATCCGCGTGATCCTATTTTTTTTGAGTGAGAAGAGGAGTAGAGTAAATTATTACGTCAAGATTCCTCACCAGAGCATAGAAGAGGAGAAAAAAGAATCCTACTCTCCGATATATAACTAGACTCAAAGCAGTTTTTTCACTAGACTCGACTCGGCCAAGTTCGATCAATCAAGGGGGCTCCTAGGTCGGTACTGCTCTGATACCAACTTGTCACGCCCAAGATGAGACCCTATCCTCAATTTGGCACGAGGGCCTCGTCAGGGATAGAAGCGCATCTCGTCGTGTCGCAAGAATGGATATCGTTACAAGTACATGTACTGAAAAGAAGATATATATATATATATATATATATATAATTGGATTACACTCGCCACAAGCTACATCAGAGTCATAGAAGTAAAATACACAAACATCATGAATAAGAGCAGGGTCCGACTACGGACGAAAAAAAACAAGAAAAGAAGAACGACGTCCATCCTTGCTATCCCAGGCTGCCGGCCTGGATCCCATCCTAGATCGATGAAGAAGAAGAAGAAGAAGAAGAAGCAACTCCAAATGAACAATCAATGCGCTCGCGTCGAGTAACCTTTACATGTACCTGCAACTGGTGTTGTAGTAATCTATGAGCCACAGGGGACTCAGCAATCTCATTTCCAAAGGTATCAAGACTATCGAAGCTTAATGGGTGAGGCAAGGTTAAGTGGTGAGGTTGCAGCAGCGGCTAAGCATATATTTGGTGGCTAAACTTACGAGTACAAGAATAAGAGGGGGAAGATCTACGCATAACGGACGTGAGCTACTGATGATCAAATGAATGATCCTGAACACCTACCTACGTCATACATAACCCCACCGTGTCCTCGTTCAGAGAAGGAACTCACGAAAGAGACAGTCACGGTTGCGCACACAGTTGGCATGTTTTAATTAAGTTAACTTCAAGTTATATAGAACCAGTGTTAAACAAAGTTTCCACGTTGTCACATAACCGCGGGCATGGCTTTCCAAAAAGATTTAACCCTGCAGGGGTGCTCCAACTAGTCCATCACAAATTACCACAAGCCGCATAGAAATCCTCAATCACGAAGCTCGCGATCTAGTCGGAATCCTTAGTGGAAAACCTCAACTCTGAGATTACCCAAAGCATCACCGGAATCCCGATGCACAAGATATTTCGTCAAAGGAAAACTAATCCAGCAAGGCCTCCCGACGTGTCGACGATCCCGACAGGAGCTGCGTATCTCGTTCTCAGGACACGATGGATGAGCCATGGTTACCACGCCAAACGTCGAGTTGCCCCGGGTAGCGTTGATAAGCTGCTATGTTTTGGACCAACACTCATGAGGAGCACTGGCCCGAGGGTTGATTAAATTATCCTCGGGGTCTGGAAAGTCCCTATGCAATTTTATTAGGTGATTAGGCAATGTAGTACCAAAGTTGGGCCTTGCGAGACCAGCTTTAATCTAAAACGAATTATCAAGGGGGTCCCCATAACAACCCCGATCGTGTTAGGAGCGCTCAAATATGGAACATAACACCGGTAGCCGAAACTAAGGGGGCAAAGGTGGAACAAAACACCACGCTAGAAAGGTCGAGCCTTCGACCTTTTACCAAGTATATATGTCCATTAAATTAAATAGCATTAATTGGGTGATATAACAAAGGACCCATGTTTTCACATGGAAGCAATGCACCTGCAACTAGCAACGCTAACACAGGGTTAAGCAAGTAGTAACATAGCCAATCAATGGTTTGCTAGGTTGAAGAGGTTGAAGGCTTCATGGCATTGTTGAGAGGCTGATATATAACATGTGGTAGGCAACGAGACATAAACGGTAGAAGCGATAAACTAGCATGGCAATGATAGTAATGGTATCTGGGGAAATGGTCATCTTGCCTGAGATCCCGCTTGAAAGAAGAATGACTCCTGAAGCAGTTGAACCGATGTAGTCGAACGGGTCCTCACAATCCGGCACGCTGCGAAACTCTATCGAGACGAAGCAAACCGGAATCACAAATCAAGACACCGAATTCATCACATGATGCACAACACAAATGATGCATGAGCAGCTGAATACATGCAAGTCACGGCATGACAATTCACACAAACAGACACTACACATTAAGTGAAGTTCAATACGCAACGAGTTGCATATTGACGAAACTCCATGTTAATTATTTAGTTCTATCCCGATTAGATACACGACGATATTATATGTAGTTAGACATGGCAAGAGGTGAAGCGTAATTAAACTACCTATCTAGGCATTTTAAATGAGGTCGAAAATTACATATAACATCTCCGAAACGACCTCACATGTTAATTAACAATTCTGTCCAGATCTGAACAAACACATTTATTTAGTTGTTAAACAGCAAAACAAATAGGTTCACGTGATTCTACGCGTCGTTACAAGCAATTTACACATAGAGATCATCTCCAACGGAGCTACGGTTCAAAAGATACAAGCACCGCAAGATATGATGGCATGAATGCAATATGTGTGCAACGACGGTCACGAGCACTTCAAAACATACAACGAGTAAGGGAAAATGAAACTACACGAGATTGTAAGCAAGTTTCATGTAGGGCACGATCAAAACGGAGCTACGGATCAACAACTACGAGCAAAACAAGAAATCACTACAATCTGCCAAAACCAGGCACATGGCACTTTCTACACCCCACATCTACGGGCTACACAAATCTAAATGGCTCCAACAAGGCATAACACGAAAGAGGGCAAGAAGCACTACAACAAACAACTAACAACTACTAGCATGGCATCATGGATCACTAGGAAAAGAAGTCACAAAACGGCTTCTCACACACACTTTCAGACTTAGTGAAAATTACACTTCATGAAGGTGCAGTTTTCGTTCTGAAGCCATATTGACAGCAGCAAAACCATAAGCTACAGGACTCCAAATGGCATGAAAATTCACAGCATGCTAGAGAATCACAAAGTCTACAACTAACTCCATTGCACCAACCTCAAAAGAGCTACAGATCACAAGATAGAGGCAAGACAAGACAGCAACAAAATATAACAGATTCTAGACTTAGAAATATTTTAGCATCCCCAAATCAACACTATTTCTAGCAACTTGAGAGCAAGCAAACCACACCTAAACATGCATTTCTATTGCAACTAAAAATACCAAGGGCTAGACTAAACATCAAAGAACAACTCCCTAGTTGACACCTCCTTCAAACGAAGCACGGAATAAATCCTACGAAAAAGACGAGGGCAACATGGCAAAATATCGCGCGAGCTAACTTGCTCAAAAGCTAAAAATAATTGCATAGAAAAATGCTATGGATTTTTCCACCCCCGAAAACATATAAAACATGTGGGGTTGCACCACAAAAATATTTTCACACGTAAATACGAGATAATAACCTATACACAGAAAATGAACTAGCGGCAAATCCCTACACACAAAAATACCAATGACCGCTCTAAAATACATGGCAAGAGGGTTCCTAAATCATGAACATTTCTACTACGGCATTCGAGCAATCCGGTCTTGCGCGAAAAATAAATACGGGCGTCTATCCTATTGGAACAGCATGGTAATCTATGCATACGGCACGCTAAACAACGTCAAACAAATATGCAAGTTGCAAAATCGTATTCTACGCGCAAAACTACATGAAAACCGTATACTACATGTTCCGATCCGACTAACGGTTAAAAAGTTACGGGCAAAAGAATATATACTAATTTTCTGGAATTTATCTAATTCCGAAAATCACCTAAATAACTAACGGGCCTACAGAGGGCGCAAGATAAATAAAAGGCACGCGGGCGAGGGAAAAGAGGGCAGGGGAAGGGGGAATCTCACCAGAGGGCAAGGCCACTTGGGCCGGCTCGAGGTGGGCCTGGGGTCGGGCAGGGCGAGCTGGGCCGGCCTGCAGGGCGCTGACCTGGGCCGGCCTCGCTACCATGAGCGGGATGCACCTGGGCCGCAGGATGGTAGTCTCCCTCCCGTCGCTGCTCGAGCGAGGCCGCGGCCACGTCTCTGCTGCCCAGCGAGGCACCACAGATCGATGGAGGGGGAGTCCAGGGGCGCGAGGTGCGGTGGTTCCAGACCGCACGGTGCAGATCCGGAAGACCCCGGCGGCTGGCAGCGCTGGTAGCCGACGGCGGAGGGCGGCGACGCAGCTGAGCGCGGGCTGGTGGGAGGCGGCGCTTGGGAGGAGGAGCAGCGCTCGGGAGGAGCGGCTGACCTGCGGCTTGGGGCCGAACTGGCTCGGGCGGTGGCTGTTCTGGATCGGGGCTCCTCCTCGATCTGGAACTCGGGAGGTTGCTGGCTGGTCTCTTGGCCTTGTGGACGCCGGACGTGTCCGGTTGGAGGCGCGGACATGTCCGGTAGGTGGGAAACTGGACGAATCGGATCCATTAGATGTGAATCCAATGGTCAGATTTGTTCAGAGGGTTTGGGCTGCGGGATTTTGAAGGGTGAGGGCTAGCAGGTGGAGTTTTTGAGGGGGGTGGCTGCAAAAATGACTAGGGGAAACCCTAGTGAAGTGAGAGGGCTCTCTCTAGGGGGTGTTACTTATATAGGGTTGGTCTATGGTGGGGTGGACCTCGTCCGTCCGATCGCGATCCGATGACCATGAACGGAGGAAGTGGCTAGGTGGCACTAATGGGCTGTGTAGATGGGCTAAGTAGGGATGAGAGGGAAAAGGCGCGGCGTGGCAACACGATTTAAAATATCAAAAAACGTCCGACGATAGACCGAATACGGTGCCGCTACGGTCGGCCGTTCGGGTACCAGACGGACTCCGATTGCGACGAAACTTGACAGGCGGCCTACCTATATTAAAATAACACCGCACGTCAATTCTCAACACAACCAGAGAAAGTTTTACACACACTTTTAAAACAAGGTTCCGACGATGCCACGGGCGCGTACGTGTGCTGTCGGGCTCAGAACGGACAACGACGAGAACCGGCAACTAACAACGAATGCAAGTTTTGAAAACTAGCGGCAACGGGATGCCGATGCAATGCAGATGATGTGAATGATGCAATGATGATGCGACAAATAAAAATAGACACACGATGGAAACGGAAAGAAAAGGGGAATCTTCTAGAACGTCGGTCTCAGGCTGTCACAGGACCTAGGTAAACTCGTCTCTCGTTTCCGATCAACCCCTTTGAGTCGCCACATAGTTGTGATGGCTTCACCACTAAGTACTTTCACGAGGACATCTCCCGTGACAAAAACACGACACCGTTGCTCGATGAAGACAATGATTTGATGACCCAGTTCCAACTGCTGTGACAGTCGTACGTCTGGTTTGGAGCGGCTTGGTATTTAAACCAAGGACACACAGTATCCGGATACATAGTCCTTATCGTATTCTCCTTGAGCTAAGGACACACAGTCTTCGCCCAATACTCGTGGTAAGTCTTCAGTGCAAACTTCCAAACCCTCACAAAATCGATCTCCCGGCGATCCACAATTGACTGTTGGATGCTATAGACCATTGACGCCTAACTGTCTGGAGGATGCACAGTCCTCAAAGGTAACAAGTGTCGGTTCCACATAGGAACAATCTATTCAGTGATGCTCAATCACTTTGGGTTTTGGGTTTGGTTTGGGTGTTTGGAGTTTTTCCTCACTTGAGTATTTTCGCTCAAAGTCCTCGAGGATTGGGTTGCTGTAAATGACATGTGTGAGTTTCTCTCGGAGCAGCCAACCAACTAGTGGTTGTGGGGGCGGCTATTTATAGCCTGGGAGCAATCCCGACATGAAATGACATTAATGCCCCAATGATATGACCGTTAGGTGGATAAGGTTGGGGACAGCTGGCGCGCAGCACAACAACGGTCGGAATCTTTCAACTGTGAGAGTCCTCATGTCTCTCATGTTCCTCACTGATAGGTAGTTCGCACTGGCGAAATCCTAACTCCTCAGTTAGTACAATTTTTTCAGAGACCAAGAAAATTTCGTCTCTGTCACTGAAGACTTTGACTAATCTGTGAGAGATTTTCAAATGCTTCACTCGAGGGATTAGGTATTTGTAGGCTTTGAGATGAACATCATGAGGAAACTTTTCCTTAGTGTTACCTCGACCCCTTTAACAGTACGGTGTTCCTATGACTCAAGAAAGACGAAAATGAAACAAAATTCACGAGGAATTGCAATTTCTTGGCTATTAAAGTCTTCAAGGAATGACCAAAGTTTTCATCCGAAGACATATATTTTTAGGGATCGATATTCTTCGAATAACTCAAACTCCTCAACGATTTATAGGGCTTGTGTACACTCACAAACATATTAGTCTCTTAATCTATATAATCTTCAATCCACCAAAATCACTAAGGGGCACTAGATGCACTTACAAGTATAGGTATGATATATGTATATATATATATATGGACCAACATCATGTTTATGCCTTTGTACGAAGGGATATTGGCCCACTCAACATCCCACTATTTTAGTGGATCATGGATGTCGCCCACCTAAGAGCATCTACAGTCGGACGCCTCAAACGATCCCTCATACGCCCGGGGACGCGCCTGTTCAATGATCGGACAGGAAAGAGAAAGATAAGAGTGATCCAGTCGGACCCCTCATATCATCCCTATACGTCCGGGCTGTCCGCGAACTCTCATATCCATCTCAAATATAGGGAGATATGAGGGTTTACGGTCGCGCCCGGTCATTCCGTCATGTAGGACGTGACCCATCACGGACCACTTCTCCTTTTCTTATCCATTCTTATTTTTCTTTCTCTTCCTCTACATCAATCACGTGCAAATGATCGGACATATGAGGAAAAAATAAAAAGTGTGGCTGCGCAACCAACCAAATAAGGGACACGTCCGGCCACTGACCGGACGCGTTCGCGAACTTTTAAGAAATCATATTTGCTATGTCCGCCTTTATATGCTCTAAGCCATTCCTCCTACAGTTCTCATAAAATTGACACATGCTGTATTCATCCATATGCCAATGTTGATTTTTTTTTTCTCCAGAATCATTTGAAACTTTGAAATGCGATATTTGAACGTTTGGAAAAAAAGGGCTCCCTGAAGCCCAAGCACCGGACGCTGCACTCCAGAAAAATACACAGTCCAGGAAAATACGTTTCTAAATCAACCATTTCCCCACGATAGAATCACAGATTCACAGCACTACCAGAGTACCAGGAAGGAGGAACACAGTACTGGGAAGTAGCCAGAACCTATACATTGCTACCGCCTGCAGTCCTTTGCAGCACCACCATGTAACTAGAAGAACCGGCTCTGTACAGAAACAGCACACGAACCCACATATGGCCGAACTAAAAGTGTGCACCCCTTGTTTGTATGTATATGTGTCCGTGTATCCGTCATAAGTCATATAGCCATCTGGACAGGCTGAACACGACATTTTCCAGCACCAGCAGGGAAGTACAGTCTACGTTATCAAGTACGGCTGGTTATGGAACAAAAAGATTTCGTCTCCCTCCGAGAGCACGGACGGAGAGGATTATTCACCTTTGCCATCCCATTATTATCGCACTAGCAATATCAACATCCTACTCTCCGCGCTGTAGGGTGCGGCGATGTCGTGGCGACAACAAAAGACAGAGTTATGGCGTGGTGAGCTCTCCTCGGCTGCAATACCGTATCCGCACCTCCAGCACCGTGCCCCACCTCGTCCTCGTTGTTTTGCAGCAATGCCGCCGTGGCGCCTGAAACACATATCACGAAACAACAACCAGTAAACCAACACTGAAATGTGTGTGTACATACGAAGAAGCTATCAAAACGGTGAGCTAGATAGTACAAGTCCTTACCCGTTTCCAGTCGTTCTGGCTCATCTTGGGAGCGAACACCTTGACGGTATGAACCGTGGACGCGGCACGGAAGCTGGCCTGGTCGCACTCCTTCTCCGACTTGACGGCGTGCCTCGAGTACTCGCTCACGGTGCCCCGGCTGGTCTCGTTCCGGACCCGGCTGAGGAAGAACATGGCCGGCCGGTAGCACGGGGTGTCGGTGCTCATCAACGGCCGGGTGTTGAACACGAATGGCCCGTTGGCCCAGCTCCTCCAGGTCTTGAACGTCTGCAGCGGCACCTCCAGCTCGTGCGGCGCGACGGGCCACGGGTAGAGCTGCACCGTGTAGCCCCACGCGACGGAGACGGACCAGGTGTAGCCCGGGCCGTGCTGGTAGCCAAAGGCCTGCTGCAGCAGCCGGGCCGAGTCGAACCTGGCCGCCCTCACCAGCGGCCGGACCGCGGCCAGCGGGGTGTGGCCGACGGGGCTGATGGGCTCGATGTGGTCCAGGTGGTGGAGCGAGACCAGCGGCGCCACCGGGTGGGCCGCCAGCATCCCGTACGCGTCGCCCCGGATGTCTACCTGCGTCCATCAATCATCAAACCATCACAATGGCGCCAGGGTTAAACAATCATGTCCCTGTTTGGATACTCTAGCTTAGCTAGTGGTTAGAGTTAGTTTCTAGCTCATGACTAATTCTAAACTAACTTTAGCCAAATAGGTGTTTGGATGAAAGGGTTAGATTGACAATAGATGCATTTTATGGAAAAAGAAAGTGATTTTTTTTAATGAACATAATGAGAACTAGTTTCAATTAGCATCTCTTGGCTGGTGGGAGAGAGAGAGAAATATTTTTTAATGAACCCCATGAAAACTAGCTCCAATTAGCACCTCTTGGATGGGATAGTTTTTGCAACTAGCTCCAATCTAACCCTTATGTTTGATACTTTAGGACTAGTTAAACCCAAACTAGCTTAAACTAACTCTAACACATGGATCCAAACAGGCCTGAGTGCTCCTACAGTGTATCCGTTTTTCTATCATGAAGATCAGCAAGTAAAGTTCATGTGTGTGGTGACAGTTTGAACTTTTGAATCGGGTGGTGAGCTGATAGATTCCCGTCGGCGAGGTGGTGCCTCGTGGAGAGGCGGTGAAAAGGTAGGGGACAAAAGGCGGGCCGGACTGCGACACGCGACAAAAGCGGGATCGACCGGTAGATCTGGGAGCGCACATGTGTCAGCTACAGCGCAGGGTGCACCGGTTCAGAAAGTAAAAAAACTGAAGGTACTCGCTCGCAGCGAGTGTCCGTGCCGACCCCATGTCACGTCAATCACGGCAGAAACAGCCAGCTCCACCACAAGTTTGCTCGGCAGATCACCGGCCGCTGTTCGCGCTGCACAACTACTTTCTACTGGGAGTACATTCGTGACACTGCCACCTAAACCAATTAGGCGATGAAAAAAATGCCTGGCTCGGAGGGGCCATGCCGCATCGGCGGGGTGCGCGCTAGGGATTCGGAAGGCGACAGCCTTGGGCCACCACCTGCCGCGAGCGCGCCCGTCAACGACTTTGGGGCCAGAAAGCCAGAAATGGTGGTGGTGCGGCAAAGCTTTCGCCCTGCGCACTCGTGGGCTCGCCACCATTGTGGCGTGCGTGCAGCCCAAAACCCGCGGCGAGAACGAAGGTCCCCTCCGCCTCCGGCCTCCGATATTTTAGGCAGCGGAGCCCAAGCCGTCCACGTACCCCCCCTCTCCCTGTGTCAAGCGCATGCGCGGCAAAACATGCTTGGCCCCAGCTCAACGAACAAACAGTGATATAGGACAGACCTTTCGTTCCCCTCAAGGCCTCAACTCATTTGAGCATCTGCCCCTTTCGGCCACATCTTTTACAGCGCCGGCCCGCCGTGTGGCACATGCAAGGGAGTATGAAAAGGTGGTGTAGTGTGGTGCCCGGCAAAGGAAAAGCGACGGTGGCGCTGGCTGGCTGGCTGTCGTTTTGGTTGGGGTGGTGGTTCGCTAGCTATCTAGCTAGCGAGGTCGAGTCCTCCTCAAGTCGTCTTTTTTTTTTTGAGCAATCCTTGTCAAGTCGCCTGTGAACACTTGTCCTCCTAAGATGCCCGCGCCACATGGTGTGACAGAGAGCTGTCGCTCAACGTCCATGAACCAGCTCTGGCTCGGCCCTCCACGCTGTCCTGCTGTACCTTCGAATTGTCTGCGACGGCCACACACTCTTGGGTCTTGGCGGGCCGGGTTCCATACTTGTATTGATTTCTAGAAAAGGTCCGTTGGGCAAGTGTTCGTCGTTGCGGCAACTGGTGGATGCTTTTGTGCGTCTGCCCTTGATAAAACGGAAAGATTCTACCAAAAGCTAGGAGATATTCTGCTCTCATGTTTTGTTTGTTTTGGCATAGCCCAAGAGACGGTGAAAAGTTGGTCAAAAAGGTTTTATTCGAGCGGACGCAGAGAAACCTAGTGGAAAAGGCAATCTGTGCCGAGCTAAAATTTGGAATGGGCTACCCAAGTTGCACAATTGGCGGTTTTTGTTCCCAAGCTGTTTTCAGAAACATTTTTTGATTGGATGGATTGCTCATAATCAGGAATTAAAAGAAATTCGGGATTCGGAGACGTTTTCTCCGAAACATTTATATATAACTTTAAAAAGGGTTTTGATTCAATCGTAGCACCGAATGTGCCGATTATTTTATTGCTAGTAGTACAAAAAGAAAGGAACTTCAGCTGCGTCGGGATAGATGGTCACCTGGTGGAACCCGGGCTCCCGGGTGAGCGGGATGCCAAGCTCGCTGAGGCAGGCCTGCACTCGCTGATCGCTGCCATAGAACTGCGAGTAGCGGTCGAGGCAGCCGTCGATGGCCTTGGCGAGCTCCGCGGCGGCCGGGTAGCTCACCGCGAACCCTCCCCCGCCGAACGCCATGCCGTACGAGTGCATCACGTTCTGCTCCACGCTCTCCGACGGCGCCCCGACGTAGTACATCTCCTCGTGGTCGTACTTGCGCAGCACGGCCACCAGGTTGTCCGGGAAGAAGACCGTGTCGTCGTCGCCCATGACGAACCACCGCGGCGCCTCGTCCTGCCCGGCGCCGGCGGTGCCGTTGGCCAGCTCCGCGGAGACGGCCAGGAACGAGTCCGCGACGATCCTCGCCATCCGCGAGGCCGACGCGCGGTTCCCGAACCGGGACGCGTCCGCCGAGACGCGGTACGGCGGGCACGTCGCCGCCGGCCAGGCGCCCGTGGGCTGCTCGTCCAGCCAGACGTGGCCGCGCATCGCCTCGGGCCGCCACCAGAGCTCCGCGTAGCCGCGGCGCTGGTCCCACGTGCGCGCCGAGGCGCCGATGCCGAACACGATGTGCGACAGCGTGGTGGGCGCGCGGCCGCCTATGGCGGCGGCGGCGGCGGGCCCGTCGGCCTCGTCGTCGGGCGGGAACTCGTCCAGGGCACCGGCGCAACCCTGGCAGCTCCACCAGCGGTAGACCCCGCCCGCGCCGTCGTCCGGGAAGAAGGCGACGTAGGCGAGGAAGGCCAGCGTGGCCGCGATCAGCATGGACAGCGACGCCGCCACGCACCGGCGGCGCTGGTCACCGCCGATCCCGCCGCCCTCCACGGCCTTCCATTTGGGGGGCTGCATCGGCCGATCTTATCTTGCCAAGAACACCACCACCTTTCCCGGACGACGGTTTCGCGGGGATCTGGCGGCGCGGCGCGGGGGAACGGCGAGACCCGAGGCCGTATCGCGGAGGGAAATCAAACAATTATGGGAGAGATGGCTCGTGGGGAGGGCGCCAGGGAGGCGCACCTTTTAGGCCAGCCCCTCTCCTCTCCTCCCTCCCCCTCTCGGAATAATTTATCGGAGGTCGGAGGAAGAGGAATTTGTTCGCGCGCCACGCTACAACGATGATGCTTAGGCTATCTTCTTTTTCTTCTTCTTCTTCTTCGTATCACGGGTCGTATTTGTATTTGCCTTTGAGAAGGATGGGGGTTCCGATGTCGGGTGTACGTAGGTACGAGTCGGCGTGGTGCGATTCCGACGCCTGTTTCGAGTTCGTTTTTGTCCTTGGCGTATGGATGTCGACGAGGTTTGGAAACGGCCAAGGACGCACGTCGGTATTAGGCTGGGACGTGGCGTGAGACTGGCATTGTTTTCCATATCTATCTTCTTTGCCATGTTACCAAATCATCCGATGAATTCTCGCCGCCGGAGGCGAGTCGTGTGTGTTACGACTCGGGGAGGACAGCATCAAAATCGGTTGGTGTGGCTCGTGAGTCCCGTCGTGGCAGGCTACTTTGGTGCCGGAGGATCGATGCGGCTCCCTTCGGCGCCGGGAAATGGTAGCCAGGACGCGTGGAGCCATCGAGAAGTTTTCTGCCTGTCTGTGCTGGTAAGCTTCAAACTTTCCACACGAGGGTGACCTCAATTCTGCATCCCATGAGGTCATGACAACAAGGACGACTTCAACTGCTGGAACCTGGAGGCGTCTCCAAAGTTTAGTTTAAATACGTACAAATTATAGTGCATTATTTGCCTCGGCAGCAGAGAAGAAGAAACTGGGCGAATGTTCGTTTGAACAAACTCCGATTTTTATTTAGAAGGACCACGTGTATAGGGCATATTGCAACTGGAACACGTAGACGAGAGAAGCATACACAACCAGGACGCCCGAGCACATGCCGTTCGAAAATATGCTACTACGATGGGGGTGATGCGACTGCTAGATTGGGAGGATGCAATTCAGTTATGATCCCTGGACTCGTTACTTTTGCCGTGTCGAGATTAAAGCTGGGTATATCCCGGGCCGGGCTTTACAAAGCCCGAACCGGAAATCTCAACCCCGAGCTAGGCCCGGTCCGGCCAAAAAAACATAAAATCAAGCCCGAGCCTGGTTTGAACGGGCATAAAAGGTGAATTTCGGACCGGCCGGGTCGGGCCTTCGTGTAATTCACCTTTTTTGAAAGCCTTGGCCTGGTTTGAACTGCTTTTCGGACCCGATTTTCAAGCCCGAGCCCAACCCAAACACAAAGCCTGACTCGGCCCAGCCTGGGTTTTTCGGGCCGCGCAGGGCCAGGCTGCCCATGCCCAGATGAAGTCGGGATATGCGCCTCGAGGTATTTCTGTTCCACAACTTCACCAACAAGTTTTGTACGGGATTACATAATGAGAGAGATCGTCGTAGACTAAAGCAAGTACAATAGTGAGCTTATAATCTATTTATATTATATTTTTGTCTATGTCGAGAAGAAAGACATGAAAAAATGGTAAAAGTGAGTTCTCACGTTTCTCTCAATGTCCCACCTTATACGGGTGCTAAGGCTGTCATGTAGGCAAAAAATCTGATGTAGCAAGCTAATTAATATGAGAGAGATGAATGTGGCGATCCAGAAAAAAACAATGCTAAACGCGTGAACCTAGACAAAACACTTAAATGAAAGAAGCCCATCATTACATGAACAACTTTAGCTCCAAAATCATTAAATAAAGGATGCTTAGCAACAACAAGTTGAGTACCGATGCATTAGGCTCGCCATAGTGGGTGTAACTTAGCTATTAGCATGTACATGAAACTAGCAAACATGCTGATGTGGCAGACAATTCAAAAAGAAAGAGAGGGTTAGAGTAACATAGGTAGATATCGTATCATGTTAAATGTTATTCTACTATGTGTCATGCATGTCAATAAATGAGATCATCTATGATACTAGTCTATGATAATATGATGGAAGTAGTATTATACAATAGTATTATATGCATGATACTACTATATGATACTCCCCACTATGAGTAGCCTTAGGCTCGTTGTAATGGGAGTATCATAGGTAGTATCATGCATGCCAACTAGGCAGTTTTGATGAGGTGGCAGAGAATTAATTAAAGAAAGAGAGGGTGAGTATCATATCATGATACCGTATCATATTAAATGATGTGCTAATATGTGTCATGCATGACAATAAATAGATTATCTTATGATACTAATATATGATACTTACAACCAGCCTTAGGGACTTTAGGTGCTAAACTTTTGAATCTGCTTACCACCTTTGCATAGGAAGAGGCCTCATGCAAGAGCCTACCTATATGCATACTTCTAGGTAAATGCAATAAATATGAAAAAAATATAGAGAGAAGATGAAAAAATAGTACTCTTATAGCCAACCTTATAGCTTACCTTATTGTATGAGTGACTATAAGTGATGACTATACATTACATGGGAACACCATATAGAGCAATTGGCTCTATTATTAATCATGCTCTAAATAGTTAAACACGCAAAGTAGATAAAAACAAGGAAATACTTAATGATTGATCCATATTACAACGATTGCTCCTCATCTTTTTATGTAGGGGTAGGGGGTCAAGGGATAAGTATCCACCTAACGCAAACTGTGAAAACCGTACGAGCTAAGAGGCGCGCCTCACGTTGGTCTCTCGCTCCGCATTGTAGGTGGGCCCGGTTTCCCAATACTCTCTCTTAGTAATTATCCGTATATCGATGTCTCAAAACTTCAAAAACCCGACAAGAGAAAATACGAAGAAAGAGTGCATAGTACGTGTTGTTGTATTCAAAAATTTCATGTGAGAAACATCACGAAAACTAACTCAAGGGAAAAAGGAGTGCATACACTCAACCACCGAGTGGAGTACTCGATCATCGAGGTCGAGATTTTAACGACGAGTTTGTGAAGTTTCTCCCCCTGAACCTTGCATCTCTCTAACTCTCATCATATCGATTCCACACATGCACATCTCGAAGGATGGCGTCAGTAATGATTTAGTGAACATATCAGCATGATTGTCAAAGGACTTAGTATGCAAAATTCTCACCTCGTTGTAGCTCATCTGCATAGAAGAACTTGGGACAATTGTGCTTTGTGAGGTACTCTTCACATAACACATATGAACTGGTGCAACACAAGCAATATTATCTTCATAGATAGTGATAGGGGGTTGTACGGTGTTCATCCCACACGCCTGCTGAATGTGGTCGATCATCCGCTGAAGTGATACATATTCTTTTCATGCTTAGAATAGTGCCATGATTTCTCAATGCTTCATTGAAGTTGATAAAAGAGTTTTCTTGGAGGATTTCCAGGAAAACACGGTTCCATCACAAAGGAAAACATCCAATTTGTAATTAGCAATTATGCGGGTGTTGAGGATATCCCCGTGACATAAGTCGGCCTTTATCACGGCAGTCATTCCAGGCATGGTCCTGGATATAAGCCGGCCCATGTATGGAAATATACGATCAACACACTTCAAAGGACCGGAAGGGCCGGGTCACCAACCGGCCCAGGAGGCACCGGGTCGATGACTTGAATATGTAAACCGACATATTCACGGCTGGCCTAGGAAGAAACCTACTTTGATAAGGATCAAGGGTCATGCAAGGCACGTTTTCATTGTAACACCGGAGACTTGACCCAATATATAAGGGCAACCCTCGGTTCTTTCAAAGGGACAAATCGAAGTTGTAATCTCTCAAGAGCTAGGTTAGCGAATCCATGATACGTTTCCAATGTATCTATAATTTTTGATTGTTCCATGTTGTTATGTTATCATTCTTGGATGTTTTATAATCATTTTATAGAAACTTTATATAATTTTTTGGGACTAACCTATTGACATAGTGCCTAGCGTCACTTGCTATTTTTTTGCTTTTTTCCTTCGCAGAAAGTCCATATCAGATAAGGTGCAATTGCCACAAAACTTTACGGAGATTTTTTTTGTACCACAAGGAAACTTGGGAGCCAAGAATGAGAAGAAGATGAGGCCCCGGGGGCCCACTATACATCAGGACGCGCTAGAGGCCCCTAGCGCGGCCTAGTGTCTAGTGGGGCCCTCAGGCACCTCCTCCACCGCCTCTGAGCTCTATAAATACCCCAATATTCAGAAAACCCTAGAGGAGTCGATGAAAAATCGTTTCAGACGCCGCTAGTTCCAGAGCCACAAAATACAATCTAGAGCCCGTTCCAGAGAGGAACACGATCACAGAGGGGTTCACCATCCTCATTGGTGCTCCTCCGATGATGCGTGAGTAGTTCATATCAAACCTACGGGTCCGTAGGCAGTAGCTAGATGGCTTTCTCTGTCGTTTTCTTTCTCAATTCAATGGTCTCTTGGAGATCCATATGATGTAACTCTTTCTTTTGTGGTGTGTTTGTTAGGATCCGATGAATTGTGAGTTTATGTTCAGATCTATGAAAAGATATACATGTTGTTGGGGAACATCGCGTGGGAATCAAAAAAAAAATCCTACGCTCACCAAGACCAATCTATGAAGATCAATATCTATGAGAGGGGGGGAGTGCATCTACATGCCCTTGTAGATCTCTAAGTGGAAACGTATATAACGCGGTTGATGTAGTCAAACGTCTTTGCGATCCAATCACGATCAGTTCCGTGATCTCATCACGATCCGTCCCTCGATCCCATCACGATCCATCCCGATCTAGTGTCGAACGGACGACACCTCCGCGTTCCGCACACGTATAGCTCGATGACGTTCTCCACCTCCTTGATCCAGCAAACAAGGGTGGACAGGTACATTATTATCCGTCAGCACGACGACATGGCGGCGTTGGTGGTGGAGCTCTTCCGGCACGGCTTCGCCAAGCAATACTGAAACCGATCTAGTGGAGAAAACTGATCTATGGGAGAGATAGGGTTGCACCATGGCATTGGTGTGTTGCATCCCTCTCTCCCCATTAATACATATATAAAGGGACCCCCTATGGAGCACGACGGCCAAAGGAGAGGTGGGGCGGCTGCCCTAGGGGTGGCTTTCCACCCAAGTTAGGGTGGCCCCCCCTCTATGGTTGGCCCTCCACCAGCCGAGTCGCATGGGCCTTAGGTGGGCAGGTGTGCCCAGGCCACCAGTGGCTGGTGCGCATCCCTCATGGCCCATGTGGCCCCTCTAGGTCTGGTGGCCCCTTCTGGTCTACCGCCGAAACCCCGATACGCTACCAGTGACGCCCGAACTTTTTCCGATGACCAACATGAAACTTCCCATATATCAATCTTTACCTCCCGAGCATTCCGGAGCTCCTGGTGGTGTCCGTGATCTCATCCAGGAATCCAAACAACCTTTGGTTGTCACCACACATAACTCATTAATACCCAATCGTCACCGAACCTTAAGTGTGCACACCCTGCGGGTTTGAGAACTATGCACACATGACCCGAGACACTCTTCGGTCAATAACAATAGTTAGACTTGGATGCCCATATTGTCTCCTACACATTCTACGAAGATCTTTATCGGTCGAACCATGATGTCGAGAATTCAGTTAATCATGTATAATGTTCCCTTTGTCCATCGGTATGTTACTTGCCTGAGATTCGATCGCCGGTATCTCTAGATCTAGTTCAATCTCGTTACTAGCAAGTCTCTTTACTCGTTCTGTAATACAAGATCCCTTGACTAACTCCTTAAACACATTGCTTGCAAGCTCATTGTGATGTTGTATTACCGAGTGGGCCCAGAGACACCTCTCCATCATACGGAGTGACAAATCCCAGTTTTGATTCACGCCAACCCAACACATACCTTCGGAGATACTTGTAAAGCACCTTTGTAGTCACCCAGTTACGTTGTGACGTTTGATACACACAAGGCACTCCTCCGGTGCATGGGAGTTGCATGATCCCATGGTCATAGAAACAGATACTTGACATGCAGAAAACAGTCGCAATAAACTGACATGATCACATGCTATGTTTATAGTTTGGGTCTTGTCCATCACATCATTCTCCTAATGATGTGATCCCATTATCAAATGACAACTCATGTCTATGGCTAGGAAACCTTGACCATCTTTGATCAACGAGCCAGTCCTTAGAGGCTCACTAGGGGCAGTGTGTTGTCTATGTACCCACACATGTATTTGAGTTTCCAATCAATACAATTATAGCATGGATAACAAACGATTATCATGAACAAGGAAATATAACAATGACTTATTTATTATTGCCTCTAGGGCATATTTCCAACACATGCTTGATTATTGTAGCCTCATATTTCTTCTCCGATATTTGGTTTTTGTCTTGCCAACTTGATCTTTTATATTGCAATGGGAAGAGGCGCTTTGTGATGGGTTCGACCTTGCGGTGCTCAATCTCAGTGACAAAAAGAGACATGACGCGAATGTATTGTTGCTGTCAAGGATAAAACTATGGGTTTTATTCCTACATGAATAGACCTGGTCTACAATATGTCATCGTTCTTAAGGCATTACTATGTTTCTCCATGAACTCAATACACTAGATGCATGCTGGATAGTGGTCGATGCGTGGAGTAATCACTACAGGAATCAGCTTCTTTTCCGTCTGCCATAGAGGATGGCAGAGGGCCACTCCACGGACGGCAAACCCCTTTGCCGTCCGTCGGTGGTCGGCAAAATTTCTACGGCTGCTAGCGCTAGTAAAGGGCCTTCTTTGTCGTTTGCCGGTCGGCAGCGAACGACAAAGACCTTTGCCATCCATCGGCCATGGCAAGAAGACGGCAAATTATTTAGATGGCAGCCCACACGCACCTACTCCATTAGGTGGCTAACTGAGTATTTGCCGTCTGCGAGTGCCACACCTTTGTCGTCTGCCAGGGCCACACCTTTGTCGTCTACCTGGTGCCCCCCTTTGTCGTTTGCCTAGCGCCCCTCCTTTGTCGTTTGCCGGGCGCCCCCCTTTGTCGTCTGCCTAGCGCCCCCCTTTGCCGTCTGCCTCGAGCCCCCCTTTGCCGTCTACCAGGTGCCCCCCCTTTGCCGTCTGCCACGTGCCCCCTTTGCCGCGTGCACGGGTCGGTAGGAGACGACAAAGTGATCATATGGTCCAGCCGATTGCCCCAGGTTGCACGGGTGGGTGATATGTGGCCCCTTTGTCGTTCGATGGCCGATGGCAAAGCCCTTTGTCGTCCGCTGGCACACGACAAAACACTTCCTTTGCCACTGTTTTGTTTGCTTTTAGTGATTTCCCTGCATTTTAAAAATACACATATGATATATATAATTTCTAAGACCCACATATAGTTTTTTTTGACCGGCTACTGTAGGGAAAATCCCCACAGTCATTTTCTGTATTGCAACTATGAAAACTGTATGTACAAGAGAGGTTGTAGAATGTACAGAGGGGGGGAGGAGCAGAGGGATACAGACCTCAAGGAGGCAAAAAGGAAATCCACTTAAGGAGATCATCCCTGAAGCTAGCCTTAATTCTATGAGCTAACAAAGAAATGTCATGAATAAATCCAGCTCTCCATTTCCTGAACTTTGGCTGTTCTTGGTTGAAGACCTTTGCATTTTCTGGTGGTCCAGATGTTCCAACAGGCAGTGAAAACAACCTCAGCAAAGAATGGATGATGATGTATGTATTGGTCTCTGTCTTCCTTGACTCGGGCATGGCATAACACACATATCATATAAGCAACATCTAGGCCATGTATCGAACATCATATAAGAGCAGGACAACAAATAGGCTAGCTTCCAATACATACACATAGTTGCAATCATCATACACACACATACCTATCTTATCTCCATACATACACATAGTTTCACACTTTTTATCAATACAAATTGACACAGAAAGTAAACAGTAGCAGTCCACCAATGCTGGCTTCCATGAATGCCAGCTTCCATGAAGTGAATAAAATTTGCAAAATGAAAATAAGAAAGTTAGAAGAAGAAGAATAAAACTAGAAAAAGAAATAGAAGAAAACTAGAAGACGAAGAAGAAAACTAGAAGAAGAAGAAGATGAAGTAGGAGGAAAACAAGGAGAAGAAGGAGGAGAAGGAGAAGAAGAAAGAGGAGAAAAGGAAGAATGAGAATAAGAAGGTGAAGATGATTACTGATCTTATTTTGAGCTTATTATGTCATTTTGGAGGAAGATGCGCTAAGTTATGATCTAACCAAGGTTCTTGTGCTATTTTTGACCGAACTAAGCTAATTATGTCATAAATGAACTAAATAAGCTAATTATGTCATTTTGGAGGATAATTAGCTAAGTATGTCATTTTGGCGAATAAAACTAGAATAAGAAGAAGACAAGAAGAAGGAGAAAAATAAGAAGGAGAAGAAGGTGAAGATGATTACTTATCTTATTTTGAGCTTATTATGTCATTTTGGAGGAAGATACGCTAAGTTATGAGGTAACCAAGGTTCTTGTGCTATTTTTGACCTAACTAAGCTAATTATGTCATAAATGAACTAAATAAGCTAATTATGTCATTTTGGAGGATAATTAGCTAAGTATGTCATTTTGGAGAATAAAACTAGAAGAAGAAGAAGAAGAAGAAGAAGAAGAAGGACAAGAAGAAGACTAGAAGATGAAGGAGAAAAAGAAGAAGAAGGAGAAGAAGAAGAACAAGAAGAAGGAGAAGGAGAAGAAGAAGACTAGAATAAGAAGGAGAAAAATAAGAAGAAGGTGAAGATGATTACTTATCTTATTCTGAGCTTAATGTGTCATTTTGGAGGAAAATACGCTAAGTTATGGGCTAACCAATGTTCTTATGCTTTTTTGACCTAAGTAAGCTAATTATGTCATAAATGAAGTAAATAAGCTAATTATGTAATTTTGGAGGATAATTAGCTAAGTATGTCATTTTGGAGAATAAAACTAGAAGAAGAATGAGAAGGAGAAGAACAAGACTAGAAGAAGAAGGAGAAAAAGAAGAAGAAGGAAGAGGAGGAGGAGAAGAATGCGAAGGAGGATAAGGATGAAGAGAAAAAAGGATAAGAACGAGAACAAGAAGGTGAAGATGATCACTTATCTTATTTTGAGCTTATTATGTCATTTTGGACGAAGATACGCTAAGTTATGAGCTAACCAAGGTTCTTGTGCTATTTTTGACCTAACTAAGCTAATTATGTCATAAATGAACTAAATAAGCTAATTATGTAATTTTGGAGGATAATTAGCTAAGTATGTCATTTTGGAGAATAAAACTAGAATAAGAAGAAGGAGAAGGAGAAGACTAGAAGAAGAAGGAGAAAAAGAAGAAGGAGGAGAAGAAGGTGAAGATGATTACATATCTTATTTTGAGCTTATTATGTCATTTTGGAGGAAGATACGCTAAGTTATGAGCTAACCAAGGTTCTTGTGCTATTTTAGACCTAACTAAGCTAATTATGTCATCAATGAACTAGATAATCCAATCTCATTTTGGAGGATAATTACCTAAGTAAGTCATTTTGGAGAATAAAACTAGAAGTAGAAGAAGAAGGAGAAGAAGAAGACTAGAAGAAGAAGGAGAAAAAGAAGAAGGAGAAGAAGAAGAACAAGAAGAAGGAGAAGAAGGAGGAGAAGGAGAAGAAGAAGGAGGAGAAAAAGAAGAAGAAGGAGAAGAATAAGGAGGAGAAAAAGAAGAATAAGGTGGCGATGATTACTTATCTTATTTTGAGCTTATTATGTTATTTTGGAGGAAGATATGCTAAGTTATGAGTTAACCAAGGTTCTTGTGCTATTTTAGACCTAACTAAGCTAATTATGTCATAAATGAACTAAATAAGATAATGTCATTTTGGAGGATAATTAGCTAAGTAAGTCATTTTGGAGAATAAAAATAGAAGAAGAAGAAGAAGGAGAGGAAGAAGACTAGAAGAAGAAGGAGAAAAAGAAGAAGGAGAAGAAGAAGAAGAAGAAGGAGGAAAAGTAGAAGAAGGAGGAGAAAAATAAGAAGAAGGAGAAGAAGTAGGTGAAGATGATTACTTATCTTATTTTGAGATTATTATGTCATTTTGGAGGAAGATACGCTAAGCTATGAGTTAACCAAGGTTCTAGTGCTATTTTTGGCCTAACTAAGCTAATTATGTCATAAATGAACTAAATATGCTAATTATGTCATTTTGGAGGATAATTAGCTAAGTATGTCATTTTGGAGAATAAAACTAGAACAATAAAGAAGGATAAGAAGAAAAAGAATAAGAATGTGAAGATGATTACTTATCTTATTTTGAACTTATTATGTCATTTTGGAGGAACATATGCTAAGTTATGAGATTACCAAGGTTCTTTTTTACCCAACTAAGCTAATTATGCCATAAATGAACTAAATAAGCTAATTATGTCATTCTGGAGGATAATTAGATAAGTATGTCAATTTGGAGAAAATAAGCTAAGTATGCCGCAAAACACTAGGGAAAACTTACCATCGTCGTCATCAAGGATTTGAATCATGGGGTTTGCTAGGGGCGAGTTAACTTGGAGAAGGTTGCCCTGGAGAAGGTTGTGCGATGCGACTCAGGAGTTATTATGCACCGAAGATATTTTGCAATGTCTCGTTAGCATGACGACACTCAAATGTTAATACTAGTAACTAATGACCATTGAAATGAAACTCACCGTTCCAACCCCAGAAATGTCCGGCATCGGCGGAGGGGTCTGACCGTTCTGGAGGCACATAGATTGCACATTTGGTTTTGAAGGGTCACTCGTGTCAGTTAGTAATGAAACAGACATTACATGCATGATCTGGCTAATGTGAAAAATAAATTTACCACAAGGAGATCATACATGGCCCGGTTAGCGTCCTCATTTCGCGCCCTCTCCTCCTCCAACAACCGAGCCGTGTTCTCCTTCGCGGCCCGGTCCCCCTCCTCCAAAAGTGTCTGGTTTGCCGCTCTCTCTTTCTGAAGAGCAGCCTGCAACACCACTCCTCGTTAGCATTGTAATCATCTATGGCCACACACACAATGTAATGGATGAAAGTTTTCCGAGTCCGTATAACTAACCTCGTTCGGGAGATCGACTGGACGTGGATGAGGCCTTATCTCAGGACACGAGCTCGTCTGGAGTGCCTTGATCTTCGCGAGATTGAGAGGACAACGTATCAGCCCATCTCCAATGGCTATCGAGCCATGGGGCCTCCCGCCACCAAATATCATCACCAGCTCTGGATCCAAAGGTTCCTGGCCCGGGTTAAAGTCCCCCCTCTCCTCTTCTTCCCCTCGCGCTTGTATCTCGGGAGCTTGTGGTGGGGGGAGATGTTAGTGAACTTCTCTAGATGATCGAGGTTAGACTCAGATAATGCCTTGGCCTTGTTGTAGGAGGCAGTATGGGCCATGCCATAGATGTTGTACAACTCTGGCACCCCCGTCTTATTGTGTTGCGCCTAAAAGAGAGGAACAAAGTATTAGTAAAGGGCTCAAGCTAGCATGGAGAATGAATTGCATGAATCATGAAGAAAACCACATAGCCAGTTCCGTCCGAACTGAAATAAGTTGCCGTTGCCTTGATGGTGCGGCACACAAACCATTTAGGCATGCCGGTCCTTCGCATTGTCGTGGACGGCTCGCCATTGTCCTGTGCACCACTCATCCACCAATGCCTCCCAACAATCCATCTAAACTGCACACCATCTCGGGGGCATCTATAAGTTAGTAAGGAGAAATTTGAGCGCTATGCCTACGAATCAAATCAAGAAAACTACGTACAAGGCCTTAAGAATAGCTAATTATCTTCAGGTAATTCTCCTTCTTCAGATACTTTCCGCGGCACAACTTCTGGTCCTTCTTAATACCACGCATGGCGTAGTAGTCTCGAACAGCTTGTGGCCAGGCCTCATGGCGTAAGTTCTGTAATAGCCGCTTGCACTCGGCCTCGATAACATTGGCCGCCGCCGCCTCCTCATATCCCTCTTCATACCTATAGAAGGTCCGCAATCAAACGAGACAACACTGATAAGTACAATAACGAGTTATATTGTTAATTTTAGATTGTGTAAAAGGAGAAATTACCCAAAATATGTTGATCACCATCTTGGCCCTCGTGTGGCACAAGACACCCTCGATAATCTCCTCCGGCGGGGCATGGGCATCCTGGTAGTGCTCCGAGGTAAATCCTAGTGTAGGAAGCTCACCCTCACCGGGCAACGTGACAAACCCCGGGAAATTTTCCTGACAAAGCACACCAAGGACGGTGTTCGCCTTGTAGACTCCAAGGGGATGATTCCAACCCCTGCAATATGACAAGGTCAACACAGTAGATATTTGAAGAAACTAGAAGGCAAAAGGTACAACAAGAGTAAATGCACTTACTTCTCCCCTTCAGGCCTAATCACCGGCCTCTGCTCGCGGGTCGCCGGCACAACCAGGAGATGTGTACTAGCACGCTGGTACACGGTGACCCCCTCAACCACCTCACCCTCACCATCAGTAAAGTCATCACCGGCCTCCCCGCCACCATCAGAATGGCCACCCGGCCCCTCGGTCCGATCCGGCCAGGTATCCCATCCGGACGTCTCTGCGTGGGCCAAAGCCTGTCGGGCCGGAGTCTCCTGGGACATAGCCCGTGGTACAGGAGTCTCATGGACCGAAGCCTTAGGAACCGAAGTCTCAGGGGTCGAATGCCCGTTGACCCGAGGCTCCTGGTCTGGAGTCCGCGTAGCCTCCACCTCAAACGGGTCCACCATAGTAGTCCTGTGCTCGGGTGAATAAGCTAGGTTGGCAGTGAGGATGGCGTAGCAGTCTTTCTACCTCTCCCTCGGCCACGTACTCTACCCTTGACCTTCTTACCTGCCCGACCTCATCTCCCGGTGGGCAATGACACTCATTAAGAAGCACCCGCGGGTGTCCCCAGACGGTCTGCCAAGACTCTATGGAGAGACTCGGGTGGAATGGAAGTACCCCTCGCGCGGGCCGCCGAGCGATCTAGACCCGCGCCCACCATATTTCAACACCTGCCATGATAAAGAGTAAAATAAATTACTACAACATAAAAAAATTTAATACCTGACATGAATAATAATATGTACATATAAAATTTAAGTTGGGATGCATACGAACTAATAATAGTCTGGATCAATAAATGCATCATCATCATCACTATCACACGTGTCTTCATTAATGACGTGCTCATCGGGTTCACTGACATCAACTTGTGGAAGGCCTTTTTGTAATCGGTGAAGCATTGACAGGTCAGCCACAACAGTAACCTCTTCTTCTTCCAGCTTTGCTGGTTCCGGCTCAGGGATGAAGTCGGATTCACCGTTGCTGTCTACTTCCATGTTCTGGGGTGAAGTACAACAGTTCTTGAAACGTTTCTTCGGAAGACGTGTTTCTTGGAAGAATTCTCCATCATATGTGTCTAGGTTAATGTGAGGTTCATAATCCTCTTCATCTGGGGGAGGTGGTCTAGCATGTGGCGGCACTTCATAAATAACATCCCAACCATCTAGATTCTTATTAGTTTGGCAGGCTCACGGTAGATAGAAAACTTGGGTTGCATGTTGAGCCGTAATATAGACATTGGGAACATCTAAATGGGTGCTTTGATTGATTTCGACTAGCCCTATATGTTCATGATCCCTTCTAGTCTCCTTCGACTGGAACCAATAACATTTGAAGACTACAACGTTCGGTGGGTTTTCACCATAGAATTGAAGTACATAAATTGCTTCAACTCTTCCATAATACTCTGTACCTCCTTCGCCGATAGCATAGACACCACAATTTGTAGATTTCCGGTCGGGCATAGATAGCTCTTTGCCAAAGGTACAAAAGTGATACCCGTTGATGTTGTATTTCTCAAATGAACGGACCTTATAGTCAAAACCATTAGCGGCTTGTCTCAATTCGACGTCCATAGACTCTGAATTAGTCTACAAGTTTAATACGAAATTGTTGTTGCATTAGCCGCAAATTAGACCAAGAAATGAAATCCAACGTTATTGGTTCCGAAGCACCGGCTGGTGCGAGCTTCCCTTTGAATAGGCTGAGGTTGGATCCACCTTTTTAGGGTCGTCGTCATTGTACCGAGGCTTCGGATTATGCAAATGACGATTTTTGGCTTCGTAGTGTGTTGTCATGAAGTTTTCCACCTCCTTAGTAATGAATGCCTTGACCATCAATGCTTTAATTCTACGTTTATTTTTACAGTTAGCTCGAAGCATATTCTCCATCCTCTCAGTTGCAAAGCACCAACGATTTTGCATGGGCCCACCCAATCTTGCCTTGGCCTCGAGTTGTAAAATCAAATGCTGCATTGGATTAAAGAAGCACGGTGGAAAGATCTTCTCTAACTTGCAAAGCAACTCCGGTGCCAACTCCTCCATGTCATCGACGTCGCGAGGCAACAGTTCTTTCGCAAAAATAACATGAAAGAAATAGCTTAGCTCTGCCTGTACTAGCCATTCATCCTCAGGTATAAAGCCACATAACATCACCGGCATTAAATGCTCTAGCCATATGTGCCAATCATGACTCTCGAGACCAAATATTTTCAATTTTTCAAGAGTCGCTCCCCTCTTTAGACTCGCCGCATACCCATCGAGAAACATCAAGTGCATTTTGACCCACAAGATAATTTCCCTCATATCTGGTCTTCCAAGATTGAACCAGGCCTTTGGCTTCGACCAATTCTGCTTTCCTTTCGATTGTTGCATGATTTGTAACGGTCTATGACGTAGAGTCTCTTGATCTACTCTAGACTTAGGATTATCCTTTGACTTCCCCTCTATGTCGAACAATGTACCAAAAATGGCCTCTTCGATATTGTTTTCAGTGTACATCATGTTAATGTTGTGTGGAAGAAGGAGGTCTTTGAAGTAAGGCGGATCCCACAAGCATGTCTTGTGAGTCCACGCGTGTTCTAAATTATACCCCTTGAAATACCCTGATGCTCTAGATTAGGCTCGAGAGTGTTTAACAGATGTAGGATATGTTGGCATGTCAACGCAGGTGGTGCCAAGGTTTTGAAAACTTTACCTTTGGTAAAGTTCTTCTTGTCTTTGCAAGTCAAAGCAAGAATACTTCCGACCCTCCTGCAACCAATGAAACTGAAGAACTATCTATGCAAGTCAAAGCAAGAATACTTCCGATCCTCCTGCAACCAATGAAACTGAAGAGCTGCCTTGCACGTGGGGCACGGGAACCTTCCATGCACACACAGCCACAGAATAGCGCATACGCTGGCAAGTCATGGATTGAGTACATCTACCACACATGCATTTTGAAGTTTGCTTTTCTAGCGGCATCGTATGTCTTGACCCCATTATCCCAAGCTTCTTCAATTCATCCTTAAGCGGCTGTATGTACACATTCATATTTTGCCCGGGTAGTTGGGCCCTGGAATTATCAAGAGTTAATTACAACCGTGATACATCAACTTGCTCGAAATTAACAGATTCATACATAAACTTTTAAACCCCACAAAACTCATACACGAACTCGATTGCTGTAACAGTTGACTACAAAACAATCCTGCGTGTGACATATCGGCTGTCAAGTCGGAAAGGGTCCGGTTCTGAATTATTGCACAAACCACCCATGTCTTATGCATGAGTAACACATGACCCCGGTGACATATTAAGGTTCAAAAATGGCATGAAGTGTCTTTTGTTCGATATACTGTCATAGCGTACATAATATGCCTACAGATTACTAAAAAACTTTTTGTGATAAAGAAAGAGGAGAGCATACAAATTAAATTCAGTGCATAACATAGCAGAACATAACATCAAAAGGCAGACTAAACATGTCTACATTGACACTTCTATGCAATTAACAGATTTAGAGCATCAAAAGGGCATAAAAGTTTAGTGCACCACAACTTGTTCAACTCTAAACGAAACTACTCTATGGCCGACACTTGGTGCAATACCAATGCATGGTTAATTTGGAGAGGATGCTTGACCCGGTGGCTGTGCAACACTAAGCAATACCGATGCATGGTTCGATGCATAGTGCCATTCAAAGATCAGTCAACCAGTATATGTCATCCTTGTAGCAACGTTCAACTCAAAATTCAGTACTACAAACTACAGTTTCATGTATATGTTCTATGACATAAAAATCAGATTGGTGCACACAAAAGTCTGAGATAGCCACTGTCAAATTTGACGAGGGGGGAGGGGGGTAGCGAGGCTGATTCATAGAATTGTGATAATAATGGGTTGCTCCCAAAATATTTCCATCTGCACACTCAACTCAGGACCAACACACGCTAATAATCCACCTTTCAGGTTTCTTTTGTAGAATATACGAGGCCTGGTGCGTGCCAAATTCTAACGTGGTGCATCGCGTGTGCTGATTCAAGTTATTTTGTAGTCAACTGTTACAACAAACTAGTTTGTGTATGAGTTTTATGGGGTTTTTAAGTTTATGTATGAATCTGTTAATGTCGAACAAGTTGTTGTATTACGAATGTAATTAACTCAATTATCAATGTCAGGATTATGTTCTGTCTTTGGATAATTTGTCCGGGGGGGGGGGGAGATTGAGTGGAATGACAAATATAGGCCAACAACTATATTGGGTTGCCGTCATACCAAAGGGAGTGAACCCATCTGTGCCGACACACACTCGAGGATGTCTTGTGTCTGTCGCTTTATCCAGATGTAATGCATCGAAGTCCTTCCATGCTTCCCCATCCGATGTGTGTACCACCATCTTATTCCCATCTGCATCTAGTTCAGTTCTTTTGCTCAATTTGTGCCATGTCATCTGACTAGCCATCTCTTCTATCGTGAAAAGACATTGAAGCCTTGGTATGATTGGCATATACGAGAGAACATTAACTGGGATTTGGGTCTGGCTCTTCTCACCCATACCGTTGTCTACCACATACCTGGAAGACTTGCAAATGGGACAATAGTTCAAGTCCATATACTCAAGCCTAAATAAGACACATCCTTTCTCACAGCCATGGATCTTCTCATAGGGCATCTTAAGTACATGAAGTATTTTGTCCGACTGGTACTGGTTTGCAGGCATGACATGGCCTTTGGGTAGAAAGCGTCCAAACAGTGTCATCATCGTGTCGTAGCATTCCCTTCCCAAGTTGAACTAAGCCTTCAGAGCCATTACTTGTGCAATGGCATCCAGCCGACAAAGCTCAGTGTGCTCGTGGAGAGGACGTTTGGAAGAATCCAACATTTCATAGAAGTCCTTTGCAGATTCCTCCATCTCATCGTTCGAATCTCGAACATCATCAAAGTCTTGCACCATGCCTTCTATCCCGGTACCATGCTCTTTGGTGCGACGACGAAGCACCTTAGCTCTGGTGCGTTGTCTAGACACCATGAAATGTCCACACCATATAATTCGGCTTAAACCCCCTCCTCTACAGGTGTTTAATCATTACAACCTCTGTCCTCTTTTTATAGTTGTCGCACCAAGGACACGAGCACTAGTTTGTTTCCTCGCCATTTGCAAATGCAGCTTTCACACACTCATTGGTTTTTATAAACCATTCTTTGGTCATCTCTTTCTCACTAGTGTGACCGGTGTACATCCACGCACGATCATTCATCTTGCCTAGCTGCTAAAGATACCATATATATATAAGTGCATCTAGTGACCCTTAGTGATTTTGGTGGATTAAAGGCTTATAGGTTAAGAGATTGATATGTTTGTGAGTGTATACACGCTCTATAAGATGCTGAGGAGTTTGAGTTATTCAAAGAATATCGACCCTAAAAATGTATGTCTTCTGGTGAAGACTTTGGTCATTCCTTGAAGATTTTGATAGCGAAGAAATTGCTATTCCTCATGAAGACATTGAAGATGAGGAATTCGGTGTGTCCCGAAGAAAATGCTTTGAAGACTTTGAAGCTTGAAGATATACTCTTTTTGTTTCATTTTGTTCGTTCTTGAGTCACAGGAACACCGTACTATCAAAGGGGTTCGAGGTAAAACTAAGGAAAGAATTTCCTCATGATGCTCAACTCAAACCTACACATACCAAATCCTCCAAGTGAGGAACATGAGAGACATGAGGACTTTCACAATTGAAAGTTCCAACCGTTGACGCGCCGCGCGCCACGTGTCCCCAATCTTATCCACACAAGGGTCATATCATTGGGGGAAATAATGTCATATCATGTCGGGATGCTCCCAGGCTATAAATAGCCACCCCTACAACCACTAGCTGGTTGGCTGCTCCGAGAGAAATTCACACTTGTCATTTAGAGCAACCCAATTCCTTGAGGGCTTTTAGTGAAAATCATGAGGTGAGGAAAAACTCCAAACACCCAAACCAAAACTCAATACCCAAAGTGATTGAGCATCAATGAAGAGATTGTTCCTGTGTGGAACCGACACTTGTTAACTTTGAGGACCGTGCATCCTTGAGACGGTTAGGTGTCATGGTCTAGAGCATCCAGCAGCCAATTGTGGATCGTCGGGTGACCAAGTTTGTGAGGGTTTGGAAGTCTGCCATGAAGACTTACCACGAGTGTTTGGCGAGGACTGTCTGTCCTTAGCTCAAGGAGACTATGGTAGGGACTGTGTGTCTCGGTACTTTGTGTCCTTTGGTTTTAATAACAAGCAGCTCCAAACCAAACGTATAACTATCACAACAGTTGGAAATGGGTCATCAACCATTGTCTTCATCAAGCTTGGGTTATATTTCTTCAACTCTTTTCATTTCCTCAATTCCATGTTAAAGACTTTCATCTTTACTGTCTGAAGAATTTGACTAAAGACTTTCTCTGAATTCCTCACCTCAAATTCTTCATCTGAGTTATTGATCACTTGCTTATCCTGTTTATGTGTCTTGTGCAAACTGAACCTATCAACTCACTCTGAGTACTTTGCTATAGTCTCTTTTGCATATCTGTTGAAGTACTATTTCCGCTGCACTCAGTTCATGACCGAGGACTTTCCTCCCTAGGAATTTCCTTAGTCATGAATTTGAAAAAAATCGCCTATTCACCCCCCTCTAGTCGATATAACGCACTTTCAATTGGTATCAGAGCAAGGTGCTCCCTTGTTCTGTGTGATCTTGGTTTAACCGACTGGAGTTTTAGTTATGTCAACCGCAGGTATGATCAAGGTTACTGCGGCTTGTCCTACCTTCGAAGGAAAGGAATTCCCCTACTCGAAGAACTAGATGCGAATGCACCTTGAAGCAATTGACAATGATCTCTCGTATATTGTGGAAAATGGTGTTCCCTCTGTCACTTCAACTATCACTGCCGCTGATGTGAAGAGATTCAAGCAACTCGACTCGCAAGCGAAGAATATAATCTGTGCCATCTGAGAAAAGGCAGTATGGCAAAGTGAGTGCTTTGGGCTGTGCGAAGCTTATCTGGGAAAGGCTGTCCAAAGTCAATGAGGGAGTCTCCACACAACGTGACTCTTGAGTTGATGTTCTTTGTAGTCTCTTCAACCGCTTCAAGAGACTAGATAATGAAAGCTGCCAAGATACCTTTGATCGCCTCATTGACATCTCCAATGAGCTTCAGGCTCTTGGATCCAGATACATCACTGACCATGAAGTTGTGAAGAAACTGCTACAATCCCTTGATCAATCATTTGACACCCTGGTACTGAGGATTCAAGAACGAAGAGACTACAAGATGCTTGATCCTGCTGGTATACTTGATAGACTCAATACTCATGAATTTCAACAAGAAGAGAAGAGAGACCTTTATGGACCAAGCTATTCAAGACCTCGTGAGCTGAAGGCAAAGGCTTTTTACTCATCTGAAGAAGAAGAATCTGATTGCAGTCTTGGTGATCCTGAAGAACTTGGTCAGGAACTTGCTATGCTCATGAGGAAATTCCAGAAGTTCTCAAGGCGTGACCAGTTTGGAAAGTCTTCAAGAATAGACACGAGGAAATCCAAATCTTCACCTCAGGACTACAAGAAAAGAACCTGCCACAAATGCAAGAAATCTGGTCACTACATTGCTCATTGTCCTTGTTGGGTGAAGGAATCAAGTAAGAAGAAGTACAAGGATGACAGTTCTGACGACTTGAAGAAAAAGAAGAAATCTTGAAAGTCCTCATCGCACAAGAAGACCAGTTTCGGAAAGGCTCGGGTACTCATTGGCAAGGAAATGGATTCTGAAGAAGAATTTGAGGAATGTGATGAAGAGGAAGGTTCTGAAGTGGAGTCAGAGTCTAGTGTGGTAAGTCTGGCACTTGCTACCACATTCATCAACAAGTCCATCTTCAACCTTGAAGAAAATGACAATGTCAACAACACTAATGACTATGATGATGACTTTGCTCCCACCTATTGCTTCATGGAAAAAGGTTCAAAGGTACCAAGCCACACATCCCCTTCTGATTCTAGTGATTGTGAACGTGATAATTATCAAAATCCCAGTTATGATAAACTTTCCAACATTGCCACTAAGCAACAAAGTGCTATTGAAAAGCTTCAAAAACTGCTAGACAAAAGAGATGATGTGTTGAATGATGAAATGAATCGTACTCAAATCCTCACTGGAGATGTTCAAAGTCTTTAGTCTAGATTTGATAGTCTTCAAGAGCGTTATGGTACACTCTTGGTTGATCATGAGAAGCTTTCCTTTGAATTTCTTCAAAGGAAGCTAGATCTTGATAAGCTGAAAATGTCCCATGATGATCTTGAAATGGAAAATGATTCATTTGTTGCTCAACAGATCATTACCGCTCAGGAAGATTTCATTCAACATGTCTGAAATGCATTGAACGTGAAACTACTAATTCTTCACCTGAAACTCCAAATTCTTCTATCGCTACAAATTCTTGAACTGTTCCTGTGGTAAACAATTCCTCACCTGAGGAAACCACAAATGTTACTGATGAAAATGCAGGGTTGAAGGAATTGTATGTGACACACATATACAAAAGTCTCAAAGGACATCAAACCCTTTGCGATGTGCTCAAAAAGCAGATTCTGAACAGGAATCCGAGGAAAGAGGGCATTGCCTTTGATAGGAAACTGAATGTTGATGGGTCATACTGGAAACCTAAGCAGTACCCCAAAACCTCATGGGTTGCTGCAAAAGGACCTCCGTTGATCCATCCACTCTAACAGGCTTTGCATGTGAATTGTCTTATTCCTTTGATGGGTCATTTGACTCCAACCATAAACTATTCAAAAATCAAGCTGGTGAAGTATTTGCTCGATATGTTGGAACTAACTGCAGGAATGGACCACCCGTGAGGAAACTCTGGGTTCCCTATAGAAGCTTGGAAAGTCTTCAGGTGAATGTCCTCATGACACCACAAGTGAAGAACATGAACCCCATATCAAATTGCTTAGGTGGACCAAAGTATTCACGAGGATCAAATTCCTCAAACGGTCAGAACTATGCTCGTAGCACTAATGCTTCTGATATGCAGGGAAACTACAAGGGACATGAATATGTGCACTATTTCTCAAATCACTATGTTCATAAGTCCTCAAAGAATTTCTTTTCCTATTCATTTGAGTATGCTAACCCCCTCCCGTGAAAAGAAGTGCATTAGCTTCAATGCCTCAATTCTCATATGGTGCTCATAGGATGATGAACTCTTTACCACCCCTTCACATGTGGGTGGTGAAGAATCGAACTAATCACTTCAGCAGGTCAGGTCTCCACATGAAAGTCATCATCTGAAGAATTTGCTTTAAGTTCATAACTAATCCCGATGGTAACCGAAGTGAGACCGTGCCGAGGGCGATTGCATCAACCTTGGAACCATTTCCCACGCGCATCGTCACTTCATCCTTCGCCATCCTTCGTTTATTACACAGTTCCTGCTTCCAGTTGCAAATGTGAGCAACAGAAGTGGTATCAAATACCCAGGCACTACTACTAGAGTTGGTTAGGTACACATCCATAACATGTATATCACAAATACCTGGTTTGGTGTTGGCCGCCTTCTTATCAGCCAAATAATTGGGGCAGTTGCGCTTCGAGTGACCCATCCCCTTGTAATAATAGCACTCACTTTCCAGCTTAGGTCGAGCCTTGGGTTTCTTCGTCGGAGGGGCAACAGTTTTGCCGCTCTTCTTGGAGTTACCCTTCTTGCCTTTGCCGCTTTTCTTGAAACCAGTGGTCTTATTGACCATCAACACTTGATATTCTTTCCGGATTTCTGACTCCGCGACTTTTAGCATCGCAAAGAACTCGCCAGGTGACTTATTCATCCCTTGCACGTTATAGTTCAACACAAAGCTCTTGTAGCTAGGTGGCGGTGATTGAATAATTCTATCAGTGATAGCCTCTTGCGGGAGCTCAATCCCCAGCTCAGCTAGACGGTTTGAGTACCCAGACATTTTGAGCACATGTTCACTGACATACGAATTATCCTCCATTTTGCAAGCATAGAATTTATCGGAGGTCTTATACCTCTCGATCCGGGCATTCTTCTCAAAGATAAACTTCAACTCCTGGAACATCTCATATGCTCCATGACGTTCCAAGCGACGTTGAAGTCCCGGTTCTAAGCCATACTAGACCGCACATTGAACTACTGAGTAGTCCCCCTTACGCGCTTGCCAAACGTTCAAAACATCTTGATCAACCGTAGCGGGTGGTTGATGTGCTAGCGTTGCATCAAGGACATAATTCTTTTGCCCAGCTTGTAGGATAAGCCTTAGATTACGAGCCCAGTCTACAAAGTTGCTACCATCATCTTTCAGCTTAGCTTTCTCCAGGAACGTATTGAAATTCAGGGTTGCTACTGCGCGAGCCATTGATCTACAACATAAAAATATTGCAAAGTTTACTTAGTCTATGTGAAAGAAAATTAGAGTTTAGCTAATCATACTACGAATAAACTCCCACTCAAATAGACAACCCTCTAGTTATTTGAGTGTGGCATGATCCAAATTCACTAACTCAAGTCTGATCATCACGTGAGTTGAGTGTAGTTTCAGTGGTAAACATCTCTATGCTAATCATATCTACCATACACTCGCCTTTAGGTCTCTTGTGTTCCGAGGCCATGTCTGTACATATTAGGCTCGTCAAGTTTAACCTGAGTGTTCCACGTGTGCAACTGTTCTGCACCCGTTGTATGTGAACGTTGAGTCTAACACACCCGATCATCACGTGGTGTCTCAAAACAACGAACTGTCGCAACGGTGCACAGTAGGGGAGAACACAATTTTATATTGAAATTTTAGTGAGGGATCACCTTATAATGCTACCGCCATTCTAAGCAAGATAAGGTTCATAAAAGGATTAACATCACATGCAATTCATAAGTGACATGATATGGCTATGATCTTGTGCTTCTTGATCTCCATCACCAAAGCACCGACATGATCTTCATCGTCACCGGCGCCACACCATGATCTCCATCATCATGATATCCATCATCGTGATGCCATCGAGGTTGTCATGCTATCTATGCTATCACTACTAAAGCTACAACCTAGCAATATAGTAAACGCATCTGCAAGCACAAACGTTAGTTTAAAGACAACCCTATGGCTCCTGCCGGTTGACGTAGCATCAACGCGCAAGTCGATATTTAACTATTACAATATGATCATCTCATACATCCAATATATCACATCATGTCTTTGGCCATATCACATCACATGCATACCCTGCAAAAACAAGTTAGAAGTCCTCTAATTTGTTGTTGCATGTTTTACGTGGTGCTATGGGTATCTAGTATGATCGCATCTTACTTACGCAAAACCACAACGGTGATGTGCAAATTGCTATTTAACCTCTCTCCAAGGACAACCTCGGTCAAATCCGATTCAACTAAAGTTGAAGAAACAGACACCTGCTAGTCATCTTTATGCAACAAGTTGCATGTTAGTCGATGAAGCCGGTCTCTCGTAAGCATATGAGTAAGGTTGGTCCGGGCCACTTCAATCCAACAATACCGCCGAATCGAGAAAATACTAAGGAGGGCAGCAAATCGAACATCAAGGCCCACAAAAAAAATTGTGTTCTACTCGAGATTACATCTACACATGAACCTAGCACATGATGCCACTGTTGGGGAACGTTGCATGGGAAACAAAAAAATTCCTACGCACACGAAGAACTTTCATGGTGATGTTCATCGACGAGAGGGAGATCGGATCCACATATCCTTGTAGATCGCTAAGCGGGAAGCATTGAGAAACACGGTTGATGTAGTGGAACCACTTCGTGATTCAAATCGCCGTCGTCCCACGATCCGTCCCGATCTAGCACGGAACGGACGGCACCTCCGCATTCAGCACACGTACAACTCGATGACGATCTCCGCCTTCTTGATCCAACAAGAGAGACAGGGAAGTAGATGAGTTCTCTGGCAGCGTGACGGTGCGCTGGTGATGGTGATGATCTATTCCTGCAGGGCTCCGCCCGAGCTCCACAGAAATCCAATCTAGAGGAAGAACTACGAAGTAGAGGTTTAGGGTTGCACGTGGCAAAGTTGTGTCTCAAAATCCCTAAAACCTCTAGTATATATAGGAGGAGGGGAGGGGCTAGTCTTGAGGCTCAAGGGAGCCCCAAGGGCGTTGACCGAAGGGAGGAGGAGGGACTCCTACTCCAATTTTGTTTGGAAGGTGGAGTCCCTTCCTTCCTCCCCACCTCCTTCTTTTTTTCCTTTCTCCTTTGATTTTTCCCCTTAACCGAAATAGTCCTATTGGGCTGGGCCCACCAGCCCACCAAGGGTTGGTGTGCCACCCATGGGCCTATTCCCGGGTGGGTGTCCCCTCCAGGTAAAAACCTAGAACCCATTCGTCACTCCTGGTAATGCCCAAAATCTTTCCGGAAGCCAAAAGAAACAATCCTATATATCAATCTTTGTTTCCGGACCATTCCGGAAACCTTCGTGATGTCTGTGATCTCATCCAGGACTCCGAACAAAACTTTGATCACCAACACCTATAACTCAACTATACCGAAACTTCACTGAACCTTAAGTGTGCAGACCCTACGGGTTCGAGAACTATGCAGACATGACCTAAGACATTCCCCGATCATTATACAATACCGACACCTGGATGTACATATTGGATCCTACATATTCTACGAAGATCTTATCAGTTGAACCTCTATGCCAAGGATTCATATAATCCCGTATACCATTCCCTTTGTCCTTGGGTATGTTACTTGCCCGAGATTTGATCGTCGGTATCCCTATACCCATTTCAATCTCGTTACCGGCAAGTCTCTTTACTCGTTCCGTAATACAAGATCCCATGACTAACACTTTAGTCACATTGCTTGCAAGGCTTATATGTGATGTTGTATTACCGAGTGGGCCCCGAGATACCTCTCTGTCACACGGAGTGACAAATCCGAGTCTTGATCCATGCTAACTCAACGAACACCTTCTGAGATACCTGTAGAGCACCTTTATAGTCACCCAGTAACATTGCGACGTTTGATACACACAAGGTATTCCTAGAGTGTCAGTGAGTTACATGATCTCATGGACATAGGAATGAATACTTCACACGCAGAAAACAGTAGCAACAAAATGACATGACCACATGCTACGTTTATAGTTTGGGTCTTGTCCATCACATCATTCTCCCAATGATGTGATCCAGTCATCAACTGACAACACTTGTATATGGTCAGAAAACCTTAACCATCCTTGATCAACTGGCTAGTAAACTAGAGGCTTACTAGGGACATAGTTTTGTCTATATATCCACACATGCATTTATGTTTTCATTCAATACAATTATAGCATGGATAATAAACGATTATCTTGAAACAGGAAATATAATAATAACTATTTTATCATTGCCTCTAGGGCATATTTCCAACACTGTGCGCCTTGGTTATCTCTTACCCGAGCCCTTTACTTATGCACTTTACTTTGGGATATCCATATTGCTTCATGTTATATATCTTGCTATAACTTAGTTATTTATCTTGCTTAGTGAAATGACGTGGATGTCGCCTAGAGGGAGGGAGGGTGAATATGCGCTTTTAAAATAATTATGGTTTAGGCTTGAACAAATTCGGAATAAAACTAACGATTAATTTGTCAAGCACAAAACCTAAAACAACTAGGCTTACCTATGTGCACCAACAACTTATGATAAGCAAGATAAACAACTAAGTGATAGCAAGATATATAACAAGAAACAATATGGCCATCACAAAGTAAAGTGCATAATTAAAGGGCTCGGGTAAGAGATAACCGAGGCACGCGGAGAGAAAGATGTATCCCAAAGTTCACACCCTTGTGGATGCTAATCTCCGTTTGGAGTGGTGTGGAGGAACAATGCCCCCTAAGATGCCACTAAGGACACCGTAATCTCCTCACGCCCTTGCACAATGCAAGATGTCGTGATTCCACTAGGGGACCCTTGAGGGCAGTCACCGAACCCGTACAAACAAGGTTGGTGCAATCTCCACAACTTAATTGGAGTCTCCCAACAACACAACGAAGCTTCACCACAATGGCATATGGAATCGAGGTAACCTCAAATGCTCGGGGCAATCTCCACAACCTAATTGGAGACCTAGAATCTTGCCCGAAGCTTTACACCATAATGATTGAGCTCCAAGGCACCATCAAGCTGCTAGGACGCCAAAGCATCCACGGAAAACAATTTCTAGGGTACCAAGTACCCAAGGGTAATAAGGTTCTCAAACTTTTCACTTCCCCGTATCACTGTGGAGAACTCAAACCAATGCAACTAATGCAATGGCAAGAACACATGAAGTGGTCAAGGCCCTCACACTCAAATACCTCCACAAGAACAAAAGCTATCGAGGAATATGAGAGGAAGAAGAAGGAGCTCACAAGCAACTCCAAGATCTAGATACAAGGGGTTGTCCTTACATAATGGAGAAAGTGATTGGTGGAAATGTGGATCTAGATCTCCTCTCTCTTTTCCCTCAAGAACTAGCAAGAAGCATTGGAGGGATTGAGAGTTAGAAAGCTCTAAGAAGGTCAACAATGGGGGGAGAACACGAGCTCAACGGATGGAAAACCATTGGGGAAGAAGACCAACTTTTATAGGGGGGAAGGAATTTGCCCGTTACCCACCACATCAGCCCGAGCCAGAGCGGTAGTACCAATGATAAGATGTAGTACCACTTAGAGTGAGCGGTACTACCGCTAAGGTAGAGGGAGGCCGAACAGAGAGGGGCATGGCCGATAGTACCGCCAAGAGCGGTAGTACCAGGAGGTAGTACCGCCCTACAGGCGGTACTACCGCCCAACACTATCGCAAAGTCCGACCAAGAAATGTGTCGCACTTATGAGCAGCGGTACAAGCCAGCGGTACCACCATGACCACTACCACCCTCGAGCAGTACTACCGCCGGCCCGGGCGGTAATACCGGTGATAAGAGGTAGTACCGCTGGAGGGAGCAGTACTACCGCTTGGAACATAGAACCTGCAAAGAATTACCACAACTTTTGCAAATGAGCTCCGGAATGAGAAAACTCAAGCTTGTTGAATTGAGGACGACAAGATCTATCCAACAACGATGAAAATGCCAATGCTATAGGTATGATAGACCTCTATGAATGAAGAACCGGCAAAAACTCCAACATCAAAAACATCATTGAAGATGCACATGAACTCCTTTTTTGATGAACTCGAGCTTGTCATAAAGATGACCATATGCTCTAATACTCACAAAGAGAACCCCCAAACAAGAACCAAGAAAGATGATGAAAGGATGCAAATGGTTTGAGCTCTCTATGAATGATACGATCAAGCTACTCACTTGAGAGCCCCCCTAGACACTATGACAATCTATTCTAAAATATATAACCTATCAAGGACAAACCTATACCTTGCACATAGTCCACTTGATCTAGATGATGACGATCTTGACTTCCTCAAGATGGACCACCTTTCTTGATTGCGCTGGCTCGATGAAGACTTGTAAATTGCCCCTCCCCGCAAACTCCACTATGGGAGAGCCACTCTTCAGCACATCTTCACAAGTCCATTGCCACCACAATTGAAGGCAAGCTTCAAGCATGATATCTTCTTGGTGCTCCACTTGAACTTGTACACCGCAATCTTCATGACGATCAACACTTGACGTCATCCTCCATGGATTGTATGAGATCTTCCTCTTGACGCAAGCCCATGGAAACACACCTCACCCCACATAGAACTCTCACGAAGACCATGTGTTAGTACACAAAAGCATAATGAACAATGCTTACCATACCATGGGTGTTCGAAATATGCCCTAGAGGCAATAATAAAATATTTAATATTATATTTCCGGTTTCAAGATAATCGTTTGTTATCCATGCTATAACTGTATTGAATATAAACATAAATGCATGTGTGGATATATAGACAAAACTATGTGCTTAGTGAGTCTCTAGTTGACTAGCCTGTTGATCAAGGATGGTTAAGGTTTCCTAGCCATAGACAAGTGTTGTCACTTGATGACGGGATCACATCATTGGAGGAATGATCTGATGGACAAGACCCAAACTATAAATGTAACATATGATCATGTCATTTTGTTGCTATTGTTTTCTCCATGTCAAGTATTCATTCCTATGACCATGAGATCATGTAACTCACTGACACCGGAGGAATGCTTTATGTGTATCAAATGTCGCAACGTTACTGGGTGACTATAAAGGTACTCTACAGGCATCTCCGAAGATGTCCATTGAGTTAGCATGGATCAAGACTGGGATTTGTCACTCCGTGTGACGGAGAGGTATCTTGGGGCCCACTCGGTAATACAACATCACATACAAGCCTTGCAAGCAATGTGACTAAATATTTAGTCATGGGATCTTGTATTACGGAACGAGTAAAGAGACTAGCCGGTAACGAGATTGAAATAGGTATGGAGATACCGACGATCGAATCTCGGGAAAGTAACATACCGAAGGACAAAGGCAATGGTATACAGGATTATATGAATCCTTGACATAGAGGTTCAACCAATAAGATCTTCGTAGAATATGTAGGATCTAATATGGACATCCATGTCCCGCTATTGGATATTGACCGGAGAGTGTCTTAGGTCATGTCTACATAGTTTTCGAACCCGCAGGGTCTGCACACTTAAGGTTCGGTGACGTTTCGGTATGGTTGAGTTGTAGGTGTTGGTGACCGAAGTTTTGTTTCGAGTCCCGGATGAGATCCCAGACGTCATGAGGAGTTCTGGAATGGTCCAGAAACAAAGATTGGTATATACGTGGACTTGATGGTGCCGCAACAGCCCTTGATGGGCTGACTAGTCAACCAAAGAAAGCCCATGAAGAAAAAGGTGGAAAATCCAAAAGAGGTGGACAACTTGGGGAGGAGTCCTAATCCAGGTAGGATTGGAGGAGGAATCCTCCTCTCCTAGTTCGGCCGAGCCCAAGGGAGGCTCCCTTGGTGCGCAAGCCTACCCCCTCCTTCCTCCTATATATACTTGAGGTTTGAGGGTTTTTTGAGACACAATATTCAGCCATGTGCTACCCTCTCCTCTAGTTCGTAGTTCTTCCTCTAGATCGGATTTTTGCGGTGCTTAGGCGAAGCCCTGCAGGAATAGATCACCACCATCACCGGCGCGCCATCACACTGCCCGAGAACTCATCTAATTCCCCGTCTCTCTTGTGGGATCAAGAAGGCGAAGATTGTCATCGAGCTGTACGTGCGCTAAACGCGGAGGTGCTGTCCGTTCGGTGCTAGATCGGGACGGATCGTGGGACGTCGGCGATTTGGATCGCAAAGACGTTCCACTACATCTACCACGTTTCTTAACGCTTCCTGCTGAGCGATCTACAAGGGTATGTAGATCCGATCATCCTCTCATGGATGATCATCACCATGATAGGTTTTCGTGTGCGTAGGATTTTTTTTGTTTCCCATGCAACGTTCCCCAATAGTGGCATCATGAGCTAGGTTCATGCATAGATGAAATCTCGAGTAGAACACAAAAGATTTTGTGGGCGTTGATGTTCAATTTGCTGCCCTCCTTAGTCTTTTTCTCGATTTGGCGGCATTATTGGATTGAAGCATCCTGGACCAACCTTACTCGTACGCTTATGAGAGACCAGTTTCATCGACTGACATGCAATTTGTTGCATAAAGATGACTTGCGGGTGTCTGTTTCTTCAACTTTAGTTGAATCTGATTTGACCGAGGCGGTCCTTGGAGAAGGTTAAATAGCAATTTGCATATCACCGTTGTGGCTTTGCATAAGTAAGATGCGATCGTACTAGATACCCGTAGCAGCCACATAAAACATGCAACAACAACTTAGAGGGCGTCTAACTTGTTTTTACAGGGTATGTATGTGATGTGATATGGCCAAAGACATGATGTGACATATTGCATGTATGAGATGATCATGTTGTAATAGTTAAATATCGACTTGCACGTCGATGCTACGACAACTGACATGAGCCATAGGGTTGTCTTTAAACTAACGTTTATGCTTGCAGATGCGTTTACTATATTTCTAGGTAGTAGCTTTAGTAGTAATAGAATAGATAGCACGACAACCTCGATGGCGGCACATTGATGGAGATCATGGTGTGGCGCCGGTGACGATGAAGATCATGCCGGTGCTTTGGTGATGGAGATCGAGAAGCACAAGATCATCCCCATATCATGTCACTTATAATTTGCATGTGATGTTAATCCTTTTATGCACCTTATTTTTCTTAGAACGATGGTATCATTATAAGGTGATCCCTCACTAGAATTTCATGATAAAAATTGTGTTCTCCCCGACTGTGCACCATTGTGACAGTTCATCGGTTCGAGACACCACGTGATGATCGGGTGTGATAGACTCAATGTTCACATACAACGGGTGCAAAACAGTTGCACACGCGGAACACTCGGGTTAAACTTGATGAGCCTAGCAGATATGATCAAGATGGAGATGTTCACAACTGAAACTATACTCAACTCACGTGATGATCGGACTTGAGTTCGTGAATTTGGATCATGCGACACTCGAATGAATGTCTATTTGAGTGTGAGTTTATTAGTAATATGATTAGCTAAACTCAATTGTATTGAACATAGTCTAAGTAACCTTTGCAAAATTTTGTGTTGTAGATCAATGGCTCGCGCAGTAGCAACCCTGAATTTCAATATGTTCCTAGAGAAAGCTAAGCTGAAAGATGATGGTAGCAACTTTGTAGATTCGGCTCGAAACCTTAGGCTTATCCTCCAAGCTGGGCAAAAGAATTATGTCCTTGATGCAGCGCTAGGAGATGAACCACCTGCTATGGCTGACCAAGATGTTTTGAACGCTTGGCAAACACATAAGGATGACTACTCACTAGTTCAATGTGCAGTTTTGTATGGTTTAGAACCTGGACATCAAAGATGTTTTGAATGTCATGGAGCATATGAGATGTTCCAGGAGTTGAAGTTTATCTTTGAGAAGAATGCCCGGATCGAGAGGTATGAGACCTCCGACAAATTCCATGCTTGCAAAATGGAGGAGAATTCGTCTGTCAGTGAACATGTGCTCAAAATGTCTGGGTACTCAAACCGTGTGACTGGGGTGGGGATCGCTCTCCCGGAAGAAGCTATCATTGACATAATTCTTCAATCACTGCCACCTAGCTACAAGAGCTTCATGTTGAACTATAATATGCAAGGGATGAACAAGTCACCCGACAAGTTACTTGCGAGGCTGAAAGTTATTGAGTCATAAATCCAAAAAGAACATCAAGTGTTGATGGTCAATAAGACCACTAGTTTCAAGAAAAACGGCAAAGGCAAGAAGGGCAACTCCAAGAAGGGTGGCAAAGCTATTGCGCCTCCGACGAAGAAACCCAAGGCTGGGCCTAAGTCGGAAACTGAGTGTTATTATTGCAAAGGGACTGGTCACTGGAAGTGCAACTGCCCCAAGTATCTGGCCGATAAGAAGGCGGCCAACGCCAAACAAGGTATATATGACATACATATTATTGATGTGTACCTCTCAAAATCTCATAGTAGTGCCTGAGTATTTTATATCGGTTCTGTTGCTCACATTTGCAACTGGAAATAGGAAAAGCGGAATAAACGAAGGCTGGCGAAGGATGAAGTGACGATGCGCGTGGGAAATGGTTCCAAGGTTGATGCGATCGCCGTCGGCATGGTCTCACTTCAGTTACCATCGGGATTAGTTATGAACTTAAATAATTGTTATTTAGTGCATGTGTTGAGTATTGACATTATATCTGGATCTTGTTTATTGTGAGACGGTTACTCATTTAAGTCTGAGAATAATGGTTATTCTATTTATATGAGTAATATCTTTTATGGTCATGCACCCAATGTGAGGGGTTTTTTTCATATTGAATCTCAATTGTGATGACACTCATGTCCATAACATTGAGACCAAAAGATGTAGAGTTAACAATGATAGCGCAACTTTCTTGTGGCACTGCCGCTTAGGTCATATTGGTGTTAAGAGCATGAAGAAACTCCATGTCGATGGACTTTTGGAGTCACTTGATTTTGAAACACTTGACACATGCAAACCATGCCTCCTGGGAAAGATGACTAAGACTCCGTTCTGTGTTACAATGGAGCGTGCGAGTGACTTATTGGAGATCATACATACTGATCTGTGCGGACCAATGAACATAGAGGCGTGATGACCCACAAGTATAGGGGATCTATCATAGTCCTTTCATAAGTAAGAGTGTCGAACCCAACGAGGAGCAGAAGGATCCGACAAGTGGTTTTCAGCAAGGTAATATCTGCAAGCACTGAAATTATCGGTAACAAGTAGTTGTGTGATGAGATGATTCGTAGCAAGTAGCAAGTAACAAAAGTAACAACGGTGCAGCAAAGTGGCCCAATCCTTTTTTAGCAAGGGACAAGCCTGGATAAAGTCTTATAGGAGGTAAAACGCTCCCGAGGACACATGGGAATTTCTGTCAAGCTAGTTTTCATCATGTTCATATGATTCGCGTTCACTACTTTGATAGTTTGATATGTGGGTGGACCGGCGCTTGGGTACTGCCCTTACTTGGACAAGCATCCCACTTATGATTAACCCCTCTCGGAAGAATCCTCAACTACGAAAGAAGAATTAAGACAAAGTATAACCATAGCATTAAACTTGTGGATCCAAATCAGCCCCTTACGAAGCAACGCATAAACTAGGGTTTAAGCTTCTCTCACTCTAGAAACCCATCATCTACTTACTACTTCCCAATGTCTTCCTCTAGGCCCAAATAATGGTGAAGTGTTATGTAGTCGACGTTCACATAACACCACTAGAGGAAAAACAACATACAACACATCAAATTATCGAACAAATACCAAATTCACATGACTACTTATAGCAAGACTTATCCCATGTCCTTAGGAACAAAAGTAACTACCCACAAAGCATAATCATATTCATGAGCAGAGAGGTAATGAGTAGCATCAAAGATCTGAACATATAATCTTCCACCAAGTAATCCAACTAGCATCAACTACAAAGAGTAATTAACACTACTAGCAATCTTACACGTACCAATCGGAGTCGCGAGATGGAGATTGGTTACAAGAGATGAACTAGGGTTTGGAGATGAGATGGTGCTGATGAAGATGTTGATGCTGATGAGTCCCCTCCGATGAGAGGAGTGTTGGTGATGACGATGGCGACGATTTCCCCCTCCGGGAGGGAAGTTTCCCCGGCAGGATCGTCCTGCCGGAGCTCTAGATTAGTTCTGCTCAAGTTCCGCCTCGTGGCGGCGGCGAATCCTCCGAAAAGCCTCCTCTTGATTTTTTCCGGGACGAAACCCTTCTTGTAGCAAAAGAGGGGGGCCAGAGGGCCAGCTGGGAGCCCACAAGCCCCCTAGGCGTGGCCAGGGGGAGGCCGCGCCTAGTAGGCTGTGGCTTCCTGCTGGCGCCCCTCTAGTACTTCTTCGGCCCAGTATTTTTTATAAAATCCAAAATTAATCCTCGTTGATTTTCACGACTTTTGGAGTTGCGCAGAATAAACATCTCAAACTTGCTCCTTTTCTAGGCCAGAATTCCAGCTGCCGACATTCTCCCTCTTCATGTAAACCTTGCAAAATAAGAGAGAAAAGGCATAAGTATTGTACCGTGAAGTGTAATAACAAGCCATAAAGAGATAAATATTAACATGAAAGCATGATGCAAAATGGACGTATCAACTCCCCCAAGCTTAGACCTCGCTTGTCCTCAAGCGAAAACCAAGATCAATAAATATGCCCACATGTTTAGAGAGAGAGAGAGAGGCGTTGACAAAACAAGATACGAACATGAAGGCATCATGATCATATTCAGAACAATAATACCATCATATCAACTCTTATGCTAAAGTGACAATTCCTTCACAAAGTAAAGCATGGATCAAGAACCTTACCGAGAATTAGCAACCGATAGCCTTTAGTCATTGAAGCAATTGCAATTTATCACAACATCAGAAAGAGTCAAATAAGAGCTTGTAAACAAATCCACATACTCAATCATCTTTTCATTCTCTACAATTGCTACAACTCACGTGATACTCATGAGATCAAAGTTTCAGTTGGACACAGAGAAAGATAGGGGCTTATAGTTTCGCCTCCCAACCATTTACCTCAAGGGTAATGTCAACAATAATAATTCATGAATACTTACTTCCAAGTTGACATATGAATATAGATCTTTCCCTAGCATATGACGTTAGCCAAGATAAAGGCGAAACAAGGAATTGGTGAAGATCACCACGACTCATTCAAGGGCAAAAAGTAAAGGTACAAGATAGGTCCTTCGCAGAGGGAAGCAGAGGTTGTCATGCGCTTTTGAGGTTTGGATGTGTGTCCTCTTAGTGTGGAGGAACGTCACTTTATATTGCCTCCTGTGATAAAGAACTTTGTTATGCAGTCTGTCGCTTTTATGTCTTCCTCATCACAGGTTCGTACAAAGCTTATTTTCCACACACTAACAGATCATACATATTAGGGAGCAATTTTTATTGCTTGCACCGATGACAACTTACTTGAGGGATCTTATTCAATCTATAGGTAGGTATGGTGGACTCTCATGGCAAAACTGGGTTGAAGGTTTATCGATGCACAAGTAGTATCTCTACTTGGTGCGGGAATTTTGGCTAATATGAGGTGGAAGCAATCGTCACATGCTAAGGGATCTCTAGTCATATAACATTGTTCAGAACCAGGCAAACACAATTCAGTATGTTGTCTTCCTTGTCCAACATCTACTTCTAAGCATGCAATAGTTTAGTGAGTGTTCACAATCATAGATGGTGTTAAAGATGATATATTTATGTGTGAAATTCTCCTTCTTTATCACTTCCTATTAATTGCAACAATGACCAAGGTCTACGTTTGTCTAGCCTCAACAAGTTTCAATCGACAATCTTTTTATATGTGAAGCCATCACTTCCCATAAGATCATTACATGATCTGTCATGCTTTTGTTCTTTTCTCATCCTTTTGATCATGGCATGGGACAAGGTCCTTAACTAGGACACTCTTTATTATATGGCTTACGAGATCGAATACATCGGGGGTGAAAAAAAGCAAAACTCAAGCCTGAAACACTAAGACCTTTATTCTACTAGAGAAAGATAAAACCAAAAAGGAACAAACTAAGAAAGGTAAAGGCAAAAGATGTGATGGTGATACGATACCGGGGCAACTCCCCCAAGATTGGCCCAAGCCAAGGGGATTGCCCATACCCATGCCTAGTTGTCTTCCTTTGGAGGTGATGGTGGTGGAGTTGTTGCAACCTGGGTTCGATCCTCCGTCTTCCAAGGCATAGATGCCCCATCATGGAAAGATGAACGAGTCTCCGGAATCCTCGAATCTGCAGCCAACCGTATTTATTTAAATCTATACTCATACTCAGAGTTTTGGTTCCGCATGTCATAGATCTGGGCTTGGAGGTGATCAATTCTGTCATAGAGACTGGAGTGGTGCTTCCCGATGTCATTGGCATCGATATGGTGCTTGTTGGTGAACTCCGTGATCATCATGTGGTTGGCGTTGAGTCCACGCTCCACCATCCCTTGGCACTTGAAGACTTGTTGCTCCATTGCTTCGAGCCTCACCTCCATGCTTCCGGCCTTCCTGGGCCCCTCAACATCATGGTAATGCAGCATCCCCTCACGCATCTTGATAACCCACAAGTATAGGGGATCGTAACAGTTTTCGAGGGTAGAGTATTCAACCCAAATTTATTGATTCGACTCAAGGGGAAGCTAAAGAATATTCTCAAGTATTAGCAGCTGAGTTGTCAATTAAACCACACCTGAAAGATTTAGTGTCTGCAGCAAAGTATCAGTAGCAAGGTGGTATGATAGCAGTAGTAGCAACAGTAACCAGTAGCAGCAGAGTAACATCAGTAGCAACAGAGTAACAACAGTAGCAACAGAGTAACAGTAGCAGCAGTGACAACAGTAGCAGCAAAGTAACGTAGCAAGGACCAGTAGTAAAAGACTCGTAGGCATTGGATCGGTGATGGATGATTATGCCGGATGTGATTCATCATGTAACAGCTATAACACGGAGAGATAAGTAACTAGCTCCCGTTCGTCAATCTAACGTAGGCATGTAATCCGTATGTAGTCATACGTGCTTAGGGAAAAGAACTTGCATGACATCTATTGTCCATCCCTCCTGTGGAAGCGGGGTCCTAATGAAAACTACAGGATATTAAGGTTCTCCTTTTAATAAAGAACCGGACCAACACATTAACACTTGGTGAATACATGAACTCCTCATACTGTGGCCATCTCCGGGAGTGGTTCCGGCTATTGTCACTCTGGGGTTGCCGGGTCATAACACATAGTAGGTGACTACAACTTGCAAGATAGGATCTAAAACACACATATATTGGCGACAACATAATAGGTTCAGATCTGAAATCATGGCACTCGGGCCCTAGTGACAAGCATTAAGCATGGCAAAGTACGAGCAACATCAATCTGAGAACATAGTGGATACTAGGGAACAATCCCCGTCAAAACTAACTCGATTACATGATAGATCTCATCCAACTCATCACCGTCCAGCAAGCCTACGATGAGATTACTCATGAACGGTGAAGAGCATCGTGGAATTAGCGATGAAGGAAGGTTGATGATGACGATGGCGGCGATTTACCCTCTCTGGAGCCCAGAACGGACTCCAGATCTATCCTCCAGATGAAGAACAGGAGGTGGCGGCGCCTCCGTATCGTAAAACGCGATGAACTCTTCTCCTTGATTTTTTTGGGCGAGACAGACTAAATAGAGTTGAGTTTGGAGGCGGTGGAGCTCTGTGGGCCCCACAAGCTTGGTAGGTGCGGCCTAGGGGGGTGGCCGCGCCTCCTGGGCTTGTGGCCCACTGGCTCACCTCCTCCGGTGGATCTTTGCGCACGTATTTTTCATTAATTCTAGATAAATTCTCCGTAAATTTTCAAGTCATTCCGAGAACTTTTATTTCTGCACAAAAACAACACCATGGCAATTCTGCTGAAAACAACGTTAGTCCGGGTTAGTTACATTCAAATCATGCAAATTAGAGTCCAAAACAAGGGCAAAAGAGTTCGGAAAAGTAGATACGACGGAGGCGTATCAACTCCCCCAAGCTTAAGGCCTTGCTTGTCCTCAAGAAATTCAGTTGACAAACTGAAAGAGACAAAAGAAAAACTTTGACGAATCTGTTTGATCTTGTTGTTACAACTATGTCTAACTCATATCCATAGTTTCAGCAAGATCACAAGCAAACCACAAAAGCAAATGACATCTAGGTCCGGTAAACTCATATCAATGGCATAATCAGCTAGCGAGCAAATAATAATAAGTCTCGAACCTCAACACTTCAATCAAAACAATCATAAAGCAGTACGAATAGATGGTATCTCGCTAGCTCTTTCTGAGACCGCAAAACATAAATGTAGATCACCTTCAAAGACCAAGGGCTGACTAAACATTATAACTCATGGCAATGAAGATCCAGTCATAGTCATACTCAACACAGTTAAAAGCAAAGCATAAAAATGACAGAGGTGCTCCCTAATTGGTGCTTTTGTAAGAGGAGGATGACTCAACAGGAACATAAATAGACAGGACCTTCGCAGAGGGAAGCATTGATTTGCAGAGGTGCCAGAGTTCAAGCTTTGAAAACAGAGATAATAATTTTGGGTGGCATGCTTTCATTGTCAACGCAATTACTAAGAGTTCTCAACATCTTCCATGCTACACATGCTATAGGAGGTTCCCAAACAGAAAAGTAAAGTTTTGACTCCCCCACCACCAATCAATCACACTCCACGGCTAGCTGAATCCTCGGGTACCGTCCATACCAACATCAATCATGGGGGAGTTTTGTTTGCAATTATGTTTTCAATTTGAGCATGGAACTGGGAATTCCAATTACCGACCCCTTTCTCGTGAATGATAGTGAATAAACAGATATCGATGATAACACGCCTAGCATGGAAGATACTAATAGCCCCATGTCACCACATGAGTGGTTCAGGCATGCAAAACAGATTATTTCTTGAAGGTTTAGAGAGTGGCACATGCAAATTTACTTGGAACGGCAGGTAGATTCCGCATATAGGTAGGTATGGTGGACTCATATGGAACAACTTTGGGTTTATGGAAGTGGATGCACAAGCAGTATTCCCGCTTAGTACAAGTGAAGGCTAGCAAAAGATTGGGAAGCGACCAACTAGAGAGCGACAACAGTCATCAAAATGCATTGAGATTAACCAACATTGAGTGCAAGCATGAGTAGGACACAAATCACCATAAACATGAATATCATAGAGGCTATGTTGATTTTTTCTCAACTACATGCGTGAACATGTGCCAAGTCAAGCCACTTGAAACATTCAAAGGAGGATACCATCCTATCATACTACATCATAGTCATCTCAAAATTCATGTTGGCAACCAAGGCAAACCATTATAAGCTCCTAGCTTATAAAGCATGGCATCAGCAACTATGATCACTAAGTTGTCATTGCAAACATGTTTCTCTCACAACAAAGCTGAACTAGGAACAGTGAGATAGTCATATTTACAAAAACAAAATAGATCGAGTTCATACCAGCTTTTCCAGGCTCAGTCACTTCATCATATATCGTCATTATTGCCTTTCACTTGCACGACCGAATGATGTGAACAATAATAAGAGTGCTCGTGCATTGGACTACGCTGGAATGTGCAGGCAAACACAAAGGAGAAGACAAAGTAATATGGCTCTATGACAACATTGTAACCATGGTCTTCTACCTTGACCCAAAGAAAAAGAAAACTATTTACACGAGAAAGCTCCCAGCAAGCAAAAGAAGAAAAGAAAATCTTTTTGGGTTTTCTCAAACTAGACAGACACTCGAAAAGAAAACGAGAAAAAGAAAATAAACTAGCATGGATGATACAGTGGCAAAGTGTGAACACCGACGGACAAAGTGAAAGCATAAGCAAGAATGTAAAGTCGGTGAGAAACACGTACTCCCCCAAGCTTAGGCTTTTGGCCTAAGTTGGTCTACTCCCAAGGATGGTCTGGGCGATACCCAAAATCATAATGAGGGTTGTACGGGAGCGCTGCAGCCACTGCCTGAATAGCTGCCTCACAGAGACGAGCAACCTTTGCCTCCCTCTCATACTCCTCTGCCTCTCCTCTGGTTATGTAATATCTCCATTTTACCTAAAAGTCAAAGAAGGCAGGGGAAGGGAGGGTAATATGGAAACCACGCTATCGGTTAAATACCAAACGGTATAGGAGGGATTCATCATCCCTCTCAAGGAACTGATAGCGTGTCAAAGCGGTGCGATCAAGGAAAGCTGTATGAAGCGGGGGATCTCCTTCGCGGATGGGTACTCCAAGAAAATTTTCTATGCAAGTGGAATAGATCCCACCAAAGAAATCCCCTTCATTAGCATTATTATTCAGCCTCCTTGCCATAATAGCTCCTATGTTGAAACTTTTATCACCCGTTACCGCGCTCTTAAGAATACTAAGGTCGGGTGCCCAGAGGTGACAATGTTCAATCTTGCCATTAATGCATATGCCTATGAAGAGGGCAAAATAATGCAAGGCAGGAAAATGAATGCTCCCCATGGTAGCCAGTGTAATATCTCTAGTGTCTCTGACAGTTATATGAGAGAAAAAATCTCTAACCGAAGATTTAGGAGGATCATTGAGACTACCCCAAATAGGTATCTTGCAAATTCTATTGAAATCCTCTAAATCCATTGTATACGATTTGTCATAGAGATCAAAAAATACAGATGTATCACGGCCAACTGAAAATTTGAATCTAGGAACAAAAGAGGCAGTGAGAGCAACATACTGTTCACATTTATCGGAGATGAATTCTTCGAGTCCGACGTTGTGAATAGTGTATCAAACTCGTCTTTAAAACTTGCCTCAATCATAAATTCATGAGAAGGCCATTCACATGGTTGTACCTGTGCGTTCCTTGGTTGGTAAGGATTGAGCTCCCGAATCGCAAGACGGGGACCTCTCTTGCTTGAAGAACCACCATGATAGTTTCTGCTGAACATCTTCCTTTTCTGAAATTTTTAGTGACCCAAAGGAAAAGTGAACAAGGCTCAACTAAACTTGTAGCAACTACTCCCACAAGTGCCTAGAGGCCATATTACACATCAAAACTACTTGGGACCAGCTAGAATTAGCATGCAAAGCTCAAGAACATGGTCACCAATGCAGCAAAAATACGCGAAGTATAAGGCACTGGAGCAAAAACTAATTGGACCAATGGAGGAGTCACTTACCAAGGAGTAATTTCCCCAAAACAGTTTTGCGAATGGTGCTTTGAGCAAAGAGATCGAAAATCCCAGCAAGAGGAGCAAGAACACGGGTTTGAGTTGCGAAACGATTTTTTCTGGAGGTAGGCGAAGTGGATGAGAGCTTAGAATGAGTGGAGGGGGTGCACGTGGGCCCCACAAGCCAGGTAGGCGCGGCGGTGCCCGCGCCTCCAGGGCTTGTGGCCCACTGGTGCAGCCCCCAGACTAGCTCTTCGTCCCAGTATTTTTCAAAAAATCCAGAAAAAATCATACTTGATTTTCAGGACGTTCGGAGAACTTTTATTTTCGGGGTACTTTTTCACGGGACGCTAAAACAGAAAACAGGGAAAACTAAACTAAATCTATCATTTTTCTTCTAAGCAACCGAAAGTGAAAGCTTGGAACAGAGGTTTGTGACTCCTCGATTCATCCATCTCATGGTCATCGAAAGAAATCCGTCAATGAGGTTGATCAAGTCTCCTTGACAAACCTTTTCCGAATCGCAAAAGAGAACGGATAATTTTCGAATAGTCACTAGGTTACCTCAATGGGGATGTGAATCTCCGCAACAAGCAAATCATACTTCATCTTAACAGGAGGAATAGGGCATTCAAAGCTCCCAATAAGAATTGATGAAGTTTTTTCGATAGCATTGATGCGATGTACTCGATATTGTTTATTTGGAAAGTGCACCGTATGCCCATTACCGTTGACATGGAAAGTGACATTGCCTTTGTTGCAATCTATAACAACCCCTGTAGTGTTTAAAAAGGGTCTTCCGAGGATGACCACCATGGCATCGTCCTCGGGAATATCCAAGATAACAAAGTCTGTTAAGATAATGACGTTAGCAATCACAACAGGCACGTCCTCGCAAATGCCGATAGGGAAAGTAGTTGATTTGTCGGCCATTTGCAGAGAGATTTCAGTGGGTGTCAACTTATCCAGTTCAATTCTATGATAAAGAGAGAGGCAGAACACTAACACCGGCTCCAAGATCGCACAACGCAGTTCTAACGTAGTTTCCTTTAATGGATCAAGGTATAGTGGGCACACCGGGATCACCTAGTTTCTTAGGAGTTCCACCCTTGAAGGTATAGTTAGCTAGCATGGTGGAAATCTCAACCTCAGGTATCCTCCTCTTATTAGTCACAATATCTTTCATTTACTTAGCATACAGAGACATTTTGAGCATATCTGTCAAACACATTTGCAGAAAGACATGTCTAATCATTTCAACGAATCGCTCAAAATCCTCATCATCCTTTTTCTTGGATGGTTTGGGAGGAAAGGGCATGGGTTTTTGAACCCATGGTTCCCTTTCTTTACCATGCTTCCTAGCAGCGAAGTCATTCTTATCGTATCTCCTATTCTTAGGCTGTGGGTTATCAAGATCAACACTAGGTTCAATCTCCACATCCGTATCATTGCTAGGTTGAGCATCATCATGAACATCACTAATGATATTATCATTAGGCTCATGTTCATCACCAGATTGTGTTTCAACATCAGAGACAGAGGCATCGTTTGGACTCTCAGGTGTAGCAGCAACATGGTTGCTAGCGTGCAAATCCCTATCATCTTTCTTCTTCTTCCTAGGATGACTAGGTGCATCAGTGCTAACTCCTTGAGAATCTTGTTCAATTCTCTTAGGATGACCCTTAGGATACAAAGGTTCCTGGGTCATTCTACCGCCTCTAGTGACGACTCTGATAGAATCTTGTTCAACTCATTGAGCAAGTCATTCTGAGCTTTAAGTACTTGTTCTACTTGAGTAGCAACCAAAGAGGCATGTTTACTCAGAAGCTTAAGATCATTGACGTTTCTGTCCAGACAAGCACTTAAATGACTAAGCATACGAGAATTTTGTTCCAATTGTGTGCTAACATAATCATTGAAACTTTGTTGTTTGGCAACAAAGTTATAAAATTAATCAATGCATAAGCTAGCAGGTTTATCAAAAGGAATATCACTCTCATCAAACCTACACAAATAATTTTCTTCTACTACCTGTATCGGGTTATCAAGACCATGGATCTCTTTGATGGGTGGTAGATTTTTGACATCTTCAGATTTAATGCCTTTCTCTCGCATAGATTTCTTAGATTCTTGCATATCTTCGGGACTGAGGAATAGAATACCTCTTTTCTTCGTAGTTGGCTTAGGAGGTGGTTCGGGAATAGTCCAAGCATTCTCATTGCACAAGATGTTATTCAATAGAATCTCAGCTTGTTCTACGGTTCATTCCCTAAAAACACAACCAGCACAACTATCTAGGTGGTCTCTAGAAGCATCGGTAAGTCCATTATAGAAGATATCAAGTATTTCATTCTTCTCAAGAGGGTGATCACGCAAAGCATTCAGCAGCTGGACGAGCCTCCCCCAAGTTTGTGGGAGCCTCTCTTCTTCAGCTTGAGCAAAGTTGTATATTTTCTGCAAGACAGCTTGCTTCTTATGGGCAGGGAAATATTTTTCAGAGAAGTAGTAGATCATATCCTGGGGGCTAACACAACTAGGAGCAAGAGAAGTGAACCAGGTCTTAGCATCATCCTTTAGCGAGAAAGGAAACAGCTTGAGGATATAGTAGTGGCGGATCTTTTCCTCACTCGTGAATAGGGTGGCTATATCGTGCAGTTTGGTAAGATGGGGTAGAACCATTTCAGACTCATAACTGTGAAAAGGATCAGATGCAACCAGAGTGATTAACTCAGGGTCGATAGAGAATTCATAATCCTTATCGGTCACAAAGATAGGCGAAGTGGCAAACTTCGGGTCATATTTCATCCTAGCGTTCATAGATTTTTCTTTCCACTTGAGCAGTAGTTTCTCAACATCATAGCTATCCTTACACGCAAGAAAATCCTCAGCTATCTCTCCCTCCATAACATAACGCTCAGGCATATCAGACATATGAGGTCTAGGAGAGCTAGTTCTAGCAGGCAAAATAGCAGGTTCTACTTCAATAGTATCAGCAGGTTCAGAAGTATCATCACATCCAGCAGTAATTCTAGCAATTTGTGCAACAAGGAATGCACCCAGTGAAAAAGCAGTATCAAGCACAGCATCATCATAAGCATCATGGGCAGCAGAAGTAGCATCATCAAGCATAGGCGACATTACAAGATTTCTAGCAGGAGATGATGTCGCAAACTTACTCATAACTGAAGGTGAATCAAGTGCAGAGCTAGATGGCAGTTCCTTACCTGTCCTCGTAGTGGAGGGCAAGACTTTAGTTGTTGGATCTATCGGATTCCTCATAGTGACCAGCAGACGTAAATCCCAAGTGACTGAGAGAATATAGTTGTGCTTCCCCAGCAACGGCGCCAGAAAAATGTCTTGATAACCCACAAGTATAGGGGATCGTAACAGTTTTCGAGGGTAGAGTATTCAACCCAAATTTATTGATTCGACTCAAGGGGAAGCGAAAGAATATTCTCAAGTATTAGCAGCTGAGTTGTCAATTCAACCACACCTGAAAGATTTAGTGTCTACAGCAAAGTATCAGTAGCAAGGTGGTATGGTAGCAGCAGTAGCAACAGTAACCAGTAGCAGCAGAGTAACAACAGTAGCAACAAAGTAACAGTAGCAACAGTGAATAGTAGTAAAAGACTCGTAGGCATTGGATCGGTGATGGATGATTATGCCGGATGTGATTCATCATGTAACAACTATAACACGGAGAGAAAAGTAACTAGCTCCCGTTCGTCAATCTAATGTAGGCATGTATTCCGTATGTTGTCATACGTGCTTAGGGAAAAGAACTTGCATGACATCTATTGTCCATCCCTCCCGTGGAAGCGGGGTCCTAATGGAAACTATGGGATATTAAGGTTCTCCTTTTAATAAAGAACCGGACCAACACATTAACACTTGGTGAATACATGAACTCCTCATACTCTGGTCACCTCCGGGAGTGGTTCCGACTATTGTCACTCTGGGGTTGCCGGGTCATAACACGTAGTAGGTGACTACAACTTGCAAGATAGGATCTAAAACACACATATATTGGCAACAACATAATAGGTTCAGATCTGAAATCATGGCACTCGGGCCCTAGTGACAAGCATTAAGCATGGCAAAGTAGTAGCAACATCAATCTCAGAACATAGTGGATACTAGGGATCAATCCCCGTAAAAACTAACTCGATTACATGATAGATCTCATCCAACTCATCACCGTCCAGCAAGCCTACGATGAGATTACTCACGAACGGTGAAGAGCATCATGGAATTAGCGATGAAGGAAGGTTGATGATGACGATGGCGACGATTTCCCTCTCCGGAGCCAAGAACAGACTCTAGATCTGTCCTCCAGATGAAGAACAGGAGGTGGCGGCATCTCCGTATCGTAAAACGCGATGAACTCTTCTCCTTGAATTTTTTCAGGCGAGACGGACTAAATAGAGCTGAGTTTGGAGGTGGTGGAGCTCTGTGGGCCCCACAAGCCTGGTAGGTGCGGCCTGGGGGGGTGGCCGCGCCTCCTCGGCTTGTGGCCCACTGGCTCACCTCCTCCGTTGGATCTTTGTGCAGGTATTTTTCATTAATTCCAGAAAAATTCTACGTAAATTTTCAGTTCATTCCGAGAACTTTTATTTCTGCACAAAAAACAGACCATGGCAATTGTGCTGAAAACAACGTTAGTCCAGGTTAGTTCCATTCAAATTATGCAAATTAGAGTCCAAAACAAGGGCAAAAGAGTTCGGAAAAGTAGATACGACGGAGGCGTATCACATCTCAATAGATTGAGGGTGTTGCAGCACTCCCGCGAGGTAGGGATTGATGACCTTCTCGAAGATCTTGTCCTTTAGAGTTTTTGGTGACGCCATTTCAATCTAGATCTGCAGCAGAAACAGGCTCGAAACAAGAACAGAGGAAAATTTGCGTGATACGAGGGTCAGACCTTTCGGGAGAATATATAATGATTTTTTCCAGACCAGAAGGAGTACTCCACAAGAAAGCGGAGTCTAGGAGTTTTGGAGTCTGTTTACTTACCGAATCACATACCTCTTCATTTTCGGAGTCTGAAACAGGGTGATAAATATCCCTTAGGTACTCCTCCGGAGTTATGGTATTCATAATATTGCTTTCAACATTTATGGGAGTACCTGAGATATAATGCTTGATTCTCTGCCCATTTACCACTCTTGGACAATTACCTTCCGTGTTGTTGATCTTGATAGCACCGGAACGATATACTTCCTCAACAATGTAAGAACCTTCCCATTTGGAGAGAAGCTTGCCTGCAAAAAAATCTTAAACGAGAATTATATAGCAAGACATAATCACCTACATTGAACTCACGCTTTTGTATCCTTTTATCAAGCCACCTCGTAACCTTTTCTTTGAACAACTTGGCATTCTCATATGCCTGCGTTCTCCATTCATCAAGTGAGCTAATATCAAATAAACTCTTCTCACTAGCAAGTTTGAAATCAAAGTTGAGCTCTTTATTACCCAATAAGCCTTATGCTCTAGCTCAAGAGGTAAATGACATGCTTTGCCGTAAACCATTTTGTACGGGGACATGCCCATTGGATTCTTATAGGCAGTTCTATAAGCCCACTGTGCATCATCGAGCTTCTTAGACCAATTCTTTCTAGACTTGTTGACAGTCTTTTGCAGAATTAGTTTAATCACTCTATTGTTTAGCTCTACTTGACCACTAGACTGAGGGTGATAGGGAGACGCAATTCTATGGTTAACATCGTACTTAGCAAGTGTTTTACGGAAAACACCATGAATGAAATGTGAACCACCGTCGGTCATTAGATATCTAGGGACTCCAAATCTAGGGAAAATAACTTCTTTAAGCATCCTAATAGAGGTGTTGTGATCAGCCCTACTAGTTGGGATAGCTTCTACCGACTTAGTGACGTAATTAACAACAACTAGGATATGCGTATACCCGTTGGATTTTGGAAAAGGTCCCATATAATCAAAGCCCCAAACATCAAATGGTTCAAAGACAAGTTAATAATTCATAGGCATTTCCTGACGTTTACTGATATTACCTATTCTTTGACATTCGTCACAAGACAAGACAAACTTACGGGCATCCTTGAAGAGAGTGGGCCAATAGAAACCTGATTGCAATACCTTGTGTGCAGTTCTATCTCCCGCATGGTGTCCTCCGTAGGCCTCGGAGTGACACTTCGGTAGGATCTGTCCCTGTTCATGTTCAGGTACACAACGTCTAATAACACCATCTACTCCTTCCTTATAAAGGTGAGGATCATCCCAAAAGTAATGTCTTAAATCAAAGAAGAATTTCTTCTTTTCTGGTATGTGAAACTATGTGGTATATATTTGGCAAGGATATTATTTGCATAATCAGCATACCACGGTGCACTATGTGAAGTATTGATGACATTCAATTGCTCATCAGGAAAGCTATCATCAATAGGTTGTGGGTCATCAAGAACATGCTCCAACCTAGACAAGTTCTCTGCTACGGGGTTATCAGCACCCTTCCTGTCGACAACATGCAAATCAAATTCTTGTAGCAAGAGAACCCATCTGATATGTCTAGGTTTAGCGTCTTTCTTCTCCATGAGGTACTTAATAGCAGCATGATCAGTGTGAATAGTGACTTTGGAATCAACTATGTAAGATCTGAACTTTTCACATGCAAACACGACTGCTAAAAATTCCTTTTCCGTAGTAGCATAGTTTCTTTGGGCATTGTTTAGAGTTTTACTAGCATAGTGAATAACATTAAACTTCTTATCAACCCTTTGCCCTAGGGTAGCACCAACAGCATAATCACTAGCATCACACATGATTTCAAAAGGTAAGTTCCAATCAGGTGGTTGAACAATAGGTGCAGTTATCAAGGCCTTCTTAAGTATCTCGAAGGCTTCCTCACAATCATCATCAAAAACAAAAGGAATATACTTTTGCAAGAGATTGGTAAGAGGCCTAGAAATCTTAGAGAAGTCTTTAATGAACCTCCTATAGAAACCAGCATGACCAAGGAAACTTCTTATACCTTTGATATCTGTTGGGCATGGCATTTTCTCGATTGCATCAACCTTAGACTTATCGATTTCAATACCTCTTTCAGAAATTTTATGTCCTAAGACGATGCCTTCATTAACCATAAAGTGGCACTTCTCCCAATTCAAGACAAGATTGGTATCTTTACATCTCTGCAAGACTCGATCAAGGTTGCTGAGGCAATCATCAAAAGAAGAGCCGTAAATGGAGAAGTCATCCATGAAAACCTCAACAATCTTTTCACAAAAGTCAGAGAATATAACCATCATACATCTTTGAAAGGTGGCAGGTGCATTACATAAGCCAAAAGGCATACATCTATAAGCAAAGGTACCGAAAGGGAAGGTGAAAGTGGTTTTCTCCTGATGAGTTTGTGCAACTAGTATTTGGGAGAAACCAGAATAACCATCTAGAAAGTAGAAGTGCGTGTGTTTAGACAATATTTCTAGCATTTGGTCGATAAAAGGCAAAGGGTAATAATCTCTCCTAGTGGCCCTATTCAATTTCCTAAAATCGATCACCATACTATAGCCAGTAATAATCCTCAGTGGGATCAATTCATCCTTATCATTAGGGACAACGGTAATACCTCCCTTCTTAGGGATGCAATGCACCGGACTTACCCAATCACTATGAGCAACGGGATAAATAATACCTGCTTCCAGGAGCTTTAGTATTTCTTTTCTTACTACCTCTTTCATCTTAGGATTTAATCACCGTCGATGATCAGCAACTGGTTTGGAATCAGGATTGGTTTTAATCTTGTGCTGGCATAGAGTGGGACTAATGCCCTTAAGATCATCAAGAGTATATCCAATAGCATCACGGTGCTTCCTCAGAGTTTTTGGTAACTTCTTTTCTTCATGCTCTGAGAGGCTAGCACTAATAATAACAGGATATATCTGTTTTTCATCAAGATAAGCATACTTAAGAGTATCTGGCAACTGTTTAAGCTCGAACACAGGATCACCCTTTGGTGGTGGTGGATCCCCTAGCAGTTCAATAGTCAAATTATTTTGAAGGATAGGATATTGTTCTAAGACAACTTTATCTATCTCATCCCTGTCATCCATATGCATATCATTTTCATGCTCAAGCAAGTATTTCTCTAAAGGATCAGTAGGAGGCACGACAATAGAAGCTAGGGCAATAGTTTCATCCCTACTAGGCAACTCTTTTTCATGAGGTTGTCTACCAAACTTGGAGAAACTGAACTCATGTGACACACCTTCAAAGCCAACAATGACAGTTTGCTTCTCATAGTGAATATGAGCATTGACAGTATTGATAAAAGGTCTACCAAATGTGATTGGACAAAAGCTATCTTGTGTGGTAGCAAGAAAGAGGAAATCAGCAGGACTTCATTTTACCACACTAGGCTTCAACATCCCTAACAATTCCCACAGGGCAGATAGTATCTCTATTGCCAAGCTGAATAGTGACATCAATAGGTTTCATCTCAATAGGTGCAATCTCGTCTTTGATTTCATCATATAAGGATTAAGGTATTGCACTAACACTAGCACCCACGTCACAAAAACCATGATAACAATGATCTCCTATCTTAACAGAAAACAACAAGCGTGCCAACAACAGGCCTATGTTTGTCTCTAGCGTGTGGTTTAGCAATTCTAGCAGCATCTTCACGGAAGTGAATATCATGGCCATCAACATTGTCTGACAGGAGATCTTTGATAATAGCAATGCTAGGTTCAACTCTAATTCGCTCAGGGGGTGTAGGTGTTCTAATGTAGCCCCTACGTATCACAATTGAAGCTTTAGAATGATCCTTTATCTTAAGAGGGAAAGGTGGTTTCTCAATGTAAGCACTGGGAACAACAGGATCATTATAGGCAATGACTCTCTCTTCAACTGGATTGCGTTCAGCTACATTGACTTCTAAGGGAGGATGATATTTAAACCACTTCTCCTTGGGAGATCAATATGAGCAGCAAATGATTCACATAATGAAGCTACTATCTCAGAGTCAAGTCCATACTTAGCGCTAAAATCACAAAAAGTATTTGTTTCAACAAAGGATTTAACGCAATCAAACTTGAAATTCATACCTGAATCCTTACCTTGATCAAGCTCCCAATCTTCAGAGTTGCGTTTAATTCTTTCCAATAAATTCCATTTGAAGTCAATATCTCTCTTCATAAAAGAACCGGTACAAGAAGTGTCAAGCATTGTGCGATTATCATGAGAAAGCCGAGCATAGAAGTTCTGAATGATAATTTCTCTCGAGAGCTCATGGTTGGGGCATGAATATAACATTGATTTAAGCCTCCCCCAAGCTTGAGCGATGCTTTCTCTGTCACGAGGCCAAAAATTATAAATATAATTCCGATCACGATGTACTAGATGCACAGAATAAAACTTTTGATGAAATTCCAATTTCAACCGTTTGTAGTTCCATGATCCAGTATCATCACATAGCCTATACCATGTCAACGCCTTATCCCTCAAAGATAAGGGAAAGACCTTCTTTTTGACCTCATCCTCGGGAAAACCTGCAAGCTTAAATAAACCACAAACTTCATCTACATAGATTAGATGCAAGTCTGGATGTGATGTTCCATCTCCTGTAAAAGGATTAGTCAGCAGTTTCTCAAGCATACCCGAAGGAAATTCATAGCAAATATTTTTAGTAGGTATAGCAGGTTGAGGCGCAACTCTTTGTGATTCCGTTCGAGGTGAAGATACCCTGAACAAGCCCCACAAAGGATTAGTTTCCATAGTGCCAAGTGACAATAAATTTCAGCACACTATATAAATGTTTCCTTACCAAATTCCACTTACCAAAGGCGCTTCACTCCCCGGCAACGGAACCAGAAAAGAGTCTTGATGACCCAAAAGTATAGGGGATCTATCGTAGTCCTTTGGATAAGTAAGAGTGTCGAACCTAACGAGGAGCAGAAGGATCTGACAAGTGGTTTTCAGCAAGGTAATATCTGCAAGCACTGAAATTATCGGTAACAAGTAGTTGTGTGATGAGATGATTCGTAGAAAGTAGCAAGTAACAAAAGTAACAACGGTGCAGAAAAGTGGCCCAATCCCTTTTGTAGCAAGGGACAAGCCTGGACAAAGTCTTATAGGAGGTAAAACACTCCCGAGGACACATGGGACTTTCTGTCAAGCTAGTTTTCATCATGTTCATATGATTCGCGTTTGCTACTTTGATAGTTTGATATGTGGGTGGACCGGCGCTTGGGTACTGCCCTTACTTGGAAAAGCATCCCACTTATGATTAACCCCTCTCGCAAGCATCCACAACTACGAAAGAAGAATTAAGACAAAGTCTAACCATAACATTAAACTAGTGGATCCAACTACAAATAAGCTTCTATCACTCTAACAACCCATCATCTAGTTACTACTTCCCAATGTCTTCCTCTAGGCCCAAATAATGGTGAAGTGTTATGTAGTCGACGTTCACATAACACCACTAGAGGAAAAACAACATACAACACATCAAATTATCGAACGAATACCAAATTCACATGACTACTTATAGCAAGACTTATCCCATGTCCTCAGGAACAAAAGTAAATACTCACAAAGCATAATCATATTCATGACCAGAGAGTTAATGAGTAGCATCAAAGATCTGAACATATAATCTTCCACCAAGTAATCCAACTAGCATCAAATACAAAGAGTAATTAACACTACTAGCAACCTTACAGGTACCAATCGAAGTCGCGAGACGGAGATTGGTTACAAGAGATGAACTAGGGTTTGGAGATGAGATGGTGCTGATGAAGATGTTGATGCTGATGAGTCCCATCCGATGAGAGGAGTGTTGGTGATGACGATGGCGACGATTTCCCCATTCCGGGAGGGAAATTTCCCCGGCAGGATCGTCCTGCCGGAGCTCTAGATTGGTTATGCTCAAGTTCCGCCTCGTGGCGGTGGAGAATCCTCCGAAAAGCCTCCTCTTGATTTTTTTCGGGACGAAACCCTTCTTGTAACCAAAGAGGGGGACTAGAGGGCCAGCTGGGAGCCCACAAGCCCCCTAGGCACGGCCAGGGGGGAGGCCGCGCCTAGCAGGCTTGTGGCTTCCTGCTGGCGCCCCTCTGGTACTTCTTCGACCCAGTATTTTTATAAAATCCAAAAATAAATCCTCGTTCATTTCCACGGCTTTTGGTGTGGCGCAGAATAGGTATCTCAAACTTGCTCGTTTTCCAGGCCAGAATTCCAGCTGCCGACATTCTCCCTCTTCATGTAAACCTTGCAAAATAAGAGAGAAAAGGCAGAAGTATTGTACAGTGAAGTGTAATAACAGCCCATAAAGCGATAAATATCAACATGAAAGCATGATGCAAAATTGACGTATCAAGGCGCACGGCGGATTTCGTTATTTTCTCACCTTAACTAACGATTTGAGTAGGTATGGCTATATCTACTTGATGAAGCACAAGTTTGAAAAGTTTGAAAGTTTAAACAATTTCAGAGTGAAGTTGAAAATCATCGTAGCAAGAAGATCAAGTTCCTACGATCTGATCATGGTGGAGAATATCTGAGTTATGAGTTTGGTGCTCACCTAAGACAATGTGGAATTGTTTCACAGTTGACACCGCATGGAATACCACAATGCAATGGTGTGTCTGAACGTCGAATCGTACTTTATTAGATATGGTGCGATCTATGATATCTCTTACCGATTTGCCATTATCATTTTGGGGCTATGCATTTGAGACAACTGCATTCACTTTAAATAGGGCACCATCAAAATTCGTTGATACGACACCATATGAGCTATGGTATGGCAAGAAGCCAAAGTTGTCGTTTCTTAAAGTTTGGGATGTGATGCTTATGTCAAAAATCTCCAGCCTAAAAAGCTGGAACCCAAAGTAGAAAAGTGTGTCTTCATAGGTTACCCAAAAGAGACAGTTGGGTATACCTTCTATCTCAGATCCAAGGGCAAAGTGTTTGGCGCTAAGAATGGAGCTTTTCTTGAGATAGAGTTTCTCTCGAAATAATTGAGTGGGAGGAAGATAGAACTTGATGAGGTTACAAAACCTCTGCTTCAACAAGATGGTGGCGCAGGGCAGAAAGAAATTTTTGTCAAGGCAACACTAGTTGAAGAGGAAGCTAATGATGATGATCATGAAGCTTCAGATCAAGTTACCGTCGGACCTCGCAGGTCGACAAGAGCATGTACTGCTTCCGAGTGGTACGAGAATCCTATCTTGTCTATCATGTTGTTGGACAACAATGAGCCTGCGAATTATGGAGAAGCAATGGTGGGCGCAGATTCCAACAGATGGTTAGAAGCCATGAAAACAAAGTGTGGACTTTGGAAGTATTACCTGAAGGTCCCAAGGCTATTCAGAACAAATGGATCTTCAAGAAGAAGACGGACGTGGACGGTAATGTGACCATTTATAAAGCTCGACTTGTGGCAAAGGGTTTTTCACAAGTTCAAGGAGTTGAGTACGATGATACATTCTCACCCGTAGCGATGCTTAAGTCCGTCTGAATCATGTTAGCAATAGGTGCATTTTTTGATTATGAAATCTGGGAGATGGATGTCAAAACGATGTTCCTTAATGAGTTTCTTAAGGAAGAGTTGTATATGATACAACCCGAAGGTTTTGTTGATCCAGAGAATGCTGGAAAGGTGTGCAAGCTCCAGCGATCCATTTATGGACTGATGCAAGAATCTCGGAGTTGGAATCAGCACTTTGATGAGGTGATCAAGGCATTTGGGTTTATACAAGTTTTTGGAGAAGCTTGTATTTACAAGAAAGTGAGTGGGAGCTCTCTAGCGGTTCTAATATTATATGTGGATGACATATTACTGATTGGAAACAATGTCGAGTTTTTGGAAAGCGTAAAGAATTACTTGAATACAAGTTTTTCAATGAAAGACATGGGAGAAGGTGCGTAAATATTGGGCATAAAGATCTATAGAGATAGGTCAAGGTGCCTAATAGCTCTTTCACAAAGCACATACCTTGATAAAGTTTAGAAGAAGTTCAAAATGGAACAATCCAAGAAGGGGTTCTTGCCTGTGTTACAAGGTATAAAGTTGAGTAGGACTCAATGTCGAGTAACTGCAGAAGATAGAGAAAAGATGAGTGTCATCCCCTATGCTTCAACCATAGGGTCTATCATGTATACAATGATGTGCACAAGACCGGATGTCAGCGTGGCCATAAGTATGGCAGGCGGGTTTCAAAGTGATCCAGAAGTGGAACACTGGGCGGCGGTCAAGAATATTCCGAAGCACCTGAAAAGGACTAAGGAAATATTGCTCGTTTATGGAGGTGACGAAGAGCTCGTCGTAAAGGGTTACGTTGATGCAAGCTTTGATACTGATCCGGATGACTCTAAGTCGCAAACTGGATACATATTTGTTCTTAACGGGGGTGAGGTAAGCTGATGCAGTTCCAAGAGAAGCGTCGTAGCTGATTCTACATGCGAAGCGGAGTACATAGCTTCCTCATAGGCGGCCAAGGAGGGTGTCTGGATGAAGGAGTTCATGTCAGATCTTGGAGTAGTGCCAAGTGCACTCGATCCAATCAATCTGCTGTGTGACAACACTGGTGCCATTGCTCTAGCCTAGGAACCAAGGTTTCACAAGAGGAGTAGACACATAAAGCGACGCTTCAACGCCATCCGCGATTACATGAAGGAGGAAGACATAGATATTTGCAAAGTGCGCACGGATCTGAATGTTGCAGATCCATTGACTAAACCTGTTCCACGAGGAAAGCATGAACAACACCAGAACTGTATGGGTGTTAGATTCATGACATTGTAAATCACATGAAGATGTGCGGCTAGATTAATGACTCTAGTGCAAGTGGGAGACTGTTGGAAATATGCCCTCGAGGCAATACTAAAATAGTTATTATTATAATTCCTGTTTCAAGATAATCGTTTATTATCCATGCTATAACTGTATTGAATAGAAACATAAATACATGTGTGTATATATAGACAAAACTATGTCCCTAGTGAGTCTCTAGTTGACTAGCCTGTTGATCAAGGATGGTTAAGGTTTCCTAGCCATAGACATGTGTTGTCAGTTGATGACGGGATCACATCATTGGGGGAATGATGTGATGGACAAGACCCAAACTATAAACGTAGCATATGATCGTGTCATTTTGTTGCTATTGTTTTCTGCATGTCAAGTATTCATTCCTATGACCATGAGATCATGTAACCCACTGACACCGTAGGAATGCCTTGTGTGTATCAAACATCGCAACGTTACTGGGTGACTATAAAGTTACTTTACAAGCATCTCCGAAGATGTCCGTTGAGTTAGCATGGATCAAGACTGGGATTTTTCACTCCGTGTGACGGAGAGGTATCTTGGGGCCCACTCGATAATACAACATCACATACAAGCCTTGCAAGCAATGTGACTAAAGAGTTAGTCACGTGATCTTGTATTATGGAACGAGTAAAGAGACTTGCCGGTAACAAGATTGAAATAGGTATGGAGATACCGACAATCAAATCTCGGGCAAGTAACATACCGAAGGACAAAGGGAATGGTATACGGGATTATATGAATCCTTGACATAGAGGTTCAACCGATAAGTTCTTCGTAGAATATGTAGGATCCAATATCGACATCCAGGTCCCGCTTTTGAATATTGACCGGAGAGTGTCTCACGTCATGTCTACATAGTTCTCGAACCCGCAGGGTCTGCACACTTAAGGTTCGACGACGTTTCAATATGGTTGAGTTGTAGGTGCTGGTGACCATAGTTTTGTTAGGAGTCTCGGATGAGATCCCGGACGTCACGAGGAGTTCCGGAGTGGTCCGGAAACGAAGATTGATATATAGGAAGTTGGTATTTGGATTCGGGAAGAATTTCGGGCATTACTGGCAGTGTACCGGGAGTGACGAATGGTACCGGGGGTCCACCAGGTGGGCCCACCACTCCCCAAGGGGGCACGTGGACTTGATGGTGAAGCAACAGCCCTTGGTGGGCTGACTAGTGAACCAAAGAAAGCCCATAAAGAAAACGGTGGAAAATCCAAAAGCGGTGGACAACTTGGGGAGGAGTCCTAATCCAAGTAGGATTGGAGGAGGACTCCTCCTCTCCTAGTTCGGCTGAGCCCAAGTGAGGCTCCCTTGGTGTGCAAGCCTACCCCCTCCTTCCTCCTATATATACTAGAGGTTTGAGAGTTTTTTGAGACACAATATTCAGCCACGTGCTACCCTCTCCTCTAGTTCGTAGTTCTTCCTCTAGATCGCATTTCTGCGGTGCTTAGGGGAAGCCGTGCAGGAATAGATCACCACCATCACCGGCGCGCTGTCACGCTGTCGGAGATCTCATCTAGTTCCCCATATCTCTTGCTTGATCAAGAAGGCGGAGATCGTCATTGAGCTGTACGTGTGCTGAACGCGGAGGTGATGGCCGTTCGGTGCTAGATCGGGATGGATCATGGGACGGTGGTAATTTGGATCGCGAAGACGTTCCACTACATCAACCGCGTTTCTTAATGCTTCCCGCTTAGCGATCTACAAGGGTATGTAGATCCGATATTCCTCTCGTAGATGATCATCACCATGATAGGTCTTCGTGTGCGTAGGAAATTTTTTGTTTCCCATGCAACGTTCCCCAACAATGGGATCACTTGATCCCTCTCGGTACATCTTGTACGCTTTGTGTGTTGATCAACTTGATTTACTCTTTGTCTTAGTCTTGATCAACCTTGTGTCTTTATGACCATTCTTTGGATAATACCTTGAATACCACGTTGTTCATCATATAAATTCCTTGAAACCAACATATGGACTTCAAAAAGTGCATATGGACAAATCCTTCGAATATAACTTAATGCAACCATTAGTCCATAGGGATTTTCATCAATTACCAAAACCACATATGGAGAAATATGGTCTAACATTCTCCTCCGTTTTGGTAATTGATGACAATCACTTTCAAGAGGGTTTATATAAAGAAAGAAGCATAAACATGCACCCACATGCAAAGCAGTAATGCATGGGTATGAGATGCAAGTGCTTAAGCAAGAAATGCAAACCTCTCTAAACTTCTGAGAACTAAACTTTCAAGAGAGTTTCCATAGGGAAATAAGCACAACCAAGCAAACACATGCAAAGAAATAATGCATGGGTTCGAGATGCAAATGCTTAAGCAATAAAAGCAAACCTCTCTAAACATCTCCAAACTAACTCTCTAAACTTATCCCCCATTGGCATCAATTGCCAAAATAGACGAAAAGTTTAGAAAGCCAATAAAATAGGTGTTCCTCCAAAAAGTGTGTACTTCTCAACAAATGAGTGCAAATAAATACACATATACAACGATAAGTAGTTGGAGGGAAAAAACTATATCGAGGATCCAAGGATTGTAAAAAGGAGTGTATTCCACAAGGACATACAAAAGAGAGAAGCAATCAAACAAAAGATACCAATTGGAACAAACAATCACATGGTCCTTTGAACCACATGAATAAAAGATATTATGATATGGGCAAAGGAGTGTTTTATCAAAACTAGAGAAGCTCCCCATGATTTGTGCACTAATAAGATCTTTTTGTATTTTATACAAGTGCACAAAATAGGATCATTGCTCCCCCAAAATTAATAAAAACACACAACAAGTGCAAGCACGTAGATAAGACTGTAAGCAAATTACTTGCACAAAGCATATGGTTGAGTAACATGTAAAAGAGACAACTGAAGAATAGGCTCAACCAAACTGATGTGTGTGAGTCATGGGAAAGCACTTTAGAAGACTAAGATAAGGATGAACATTACTCATCAACATATTATTGATGAAATGAGAAACAAAGTGCAAGATATATCCTTCCCCAACACACACTACTAGCAAATGGGTTCACAAGTTTACTAATAAAGAAATTGAGAACCAACGCTTGTGAGAACCCATGGTGAAGATAGGAAATAATGACCTTGTCAAGAGGAGGGATACCAATCAAAATGGCAAAACCCTCGTTAAGACAACCATGAGGGAAAAAAAATCTTCACCACCTATGAGTGCATCAAGATGCAAGGATATAAGATCCGCACTCAAGACAAATCCTTTCACGAGACCACCAGAAAATAAAAAAGGAAAATGCAACGGTGGACGTGAAAGAAAAGAGGATATCAATTAGAGATGTAACTTCTCTCATGTGTAAAAGATTCTAAGTAGAAGACAATCATGATGATAAATATCCACAAAGAAGGATGTACACACGAAATTGTTACAAGAAGGAACGAATAAGATATCCAAATGGAAGTCATAAACATACCAATAAGATCTTTGCTAGGAAGCATAGCACACGGCCTAATGTTTTCTTATTTTATATAAATGAACTTCCAACTCACGAACATCAAAGACATCACAACTAGCAATAAGACATCATCTTTGGGATGCTTTGAGAAAGGAAACAAATACCATAATAACGAATCAACAAATTCATGCCATGATGCAACCTACAAAAAGTTGAATGCAAGAAATGTATGCATGAAGTAGATACTTGTTATCGAGATACATTGGATTGATGTAGTAGATAATTGCTTGTTGATCATCCTAACTTGGCTCCAACAAGCACATGCTGTCAACACCTACCTTGTAGGTGAGCCGAGCATCCAATGCATCTCCAATTGTTCCTACAAAAACAACATAAACAAAATGGTACCCAAACTCATTGGGACCAAAGATTTAGAAAACCAACAATACATAGGACAAACTCGACAAAATATGTTCATAAAGATATTAAATTGAATTTCATGCACACTTTAGCCATTTTATGACAAGGTGGAGTTTCCCCTAGCTATCGGGTCAAAGAAAGAAAGCATGCAAAAGAAACTATATATAGTTAATATGCATGCTCAAGTCTTTCAAAAATCAAATCAACACATAGTTGATAAGACATCAAAAGACAAGGTATCAAGTGATAATAAAATACCAAATAAAAAATATCACGTGAAGGATACCAATTAAAAGATACATCAAGGAATGTGATATCCATTGACACCTTCCAAATAAGAAGAAACAAGATACCAATTGAAGGAAAACCAACATGAGGTATCTAGTTCCCAAAAGAGAGCAAGTTTCCAAACAAACCAAACCCTCGACAAATTTTTCATGATGGCAAAAAGTATCATAAAGGGCAAGACTTGCCTCCCATCAACACACTCTTGATGGGGATCAAAAGATTTTATGATAAATGCATAAAGAGAGTGTTCTAAAGAAAATAGGATAGCTCCCCAAAGAGATGTGCATTATAGAATTTGCATTTAAATACAAAATGCACAAGATGGCATCATCACTTTCTCTGTATCTCTATAAACACAAGACATGCTCAAAAGTATCCACGAGAGGCAAGACAAATGATACACAAAATCCAATGTAAAGATGATTAGCAATTTGTACCACATAAAAGAACACCACATGTCAACGACAAGAAGTATTTGGAAGAAATTCCATTGGTAGATTGCAAAGATGTTCAACGTCATATTCGCACCAAAAACACAAGAAAATGACACTTGTAGAGCTAACATGCCACCTAGGAACAAGATAATTTACAGTATCAGCACTATGTGGCAATACCTCAAATATACACATTTTCTAGGTTTGTAATATGCACATAGCATATTACTCCCCCATAATGTGATAACCCAATATTATTAACAAGTGGAAATGAAAACCAACAAGAGATAATTAATGGACCATCTAGAATTTCAATTTCTCACGAGTAAGACATACCAGAAAGAGACTAGATAATCTTGAAATATCAATACTAAGTGGTATTCCTCATGTATACACATTTATAGGATTGTGAGGTGCGCAAAGCACATCACTTGCCCCACAATGGTATAATCCATGAATCTCCAAAAGAGCCATCTAAGATACAAGCAATGCAAAAAGGCTCAACACAAGACTCACACATACATGATGTGCAACCCACCAACCATACATAGTTGATTACTCAAGATAAGCAAATAGTAAGAACAACATATAAAAAACACATGGAAGGTAAAAAACCACAACACGCAAAGGGGAAAGTAACTAACAATATATTCAATTTAAGTACAAGTTACCATAAGGAGGCACATTGGATATAAGATTGAAATTCGATAATCCACATGACTTGGCCTGAGACAAGATAAATGATGAAGAACCCTTAAATCTTCATTATGTAGCCAAGTCTCAAATGTCCTCCATCATCACATATTGATAAAGTTTGAGCTTGTTGGTCCCCAACCAAGTTGGGTCCTAAGAGGTTAGTCGTAATAGGCTTGGCAACCCAAATGGTACTTTTCTCGACACCACTAAGTACCAATAAACTTGGCAAACACATTGTCAACCTTATACTTCCCAAGAGAATAGATATCATCAATAATTATTGGGTTGGATAAGTTACCTCTCGTGCAAGAAGAATCGAACTGACCCTTCTCATGACATAAGTAGCAACATCTACCCTTTCCTTTCTTCCCAATTGATTTCTCAACTTGATTGTTGTCTTGGGTCTTCTTGGGAAGAGGCCTTTCTTCAACTTGTAGTTGAGTATGTGATTGAACTTATGGCCGCTTCCCTTGTTGCTTATGACTATGGGGCTTTTTCTTTAATGGGCAAGATCTAACATGGCGCCCTTCCATTTTGCACTTGAAGCAAACAATCTTGGCCAAGTTCTTGACTTGTTCTTGGCCCTTTTTCTTGAAGCTTTTGGACATGTTATTCTTGTTGGAGTTGAATCCAAGTCCACCTTTGCCATTTGGGAATTTTTTTTCTCAGACAAGACATTGTTGAGTGTGGACATCCCTTCATGACTCTTTTCCAAGTCTTTCTTCAAAGTAGTGACTTGGGCCTTGAGTTGTTTGATTTCCTCTAAATGGTTAGTATAAACACAAGTACTAGAGGAAGTATAAGCTTCATTGTTAGAGCAACAAGGCAAGGAAATTAATTCATCACAAGATGTAGCAACATTATGAGTAGATGAATTACGAGGACTAGCACATGTCAATAAAGCATTTTGACTAGAAGTAGTGCTAATGTACACATGAGAATCACTTGATGTTACCTTGTTAGTAATAGCCTCATGAGCCAATTTTAGCACATTATGGGATACTAGAAGATCATCATGAGAGCTTGTGAGCATTACATGACTTTCTTCGAATTTCCCGTATTGCTAGATAGCAACTCAAGTTGAGCCCTTAGCTCAACATTCTCCTTTAATATGGATGCTTCACAAGAAATGGAGTTAGTAGCACGAGCATCATTATTAACAACAAGAGGAGAAGGCAACTTGGCAAGCTCTTTTGCATATGAAGCTTCAAGTTGAGCATGAGACTCGATGAGTTCGATGAGAGAACTCTTAATAGCCCTTGAGCCATTTTCGAGGTGCTGAGAGTCCTCAAGGAGTTTAGCATGTGCAAATTAAACCTTATCAAATTTAGCTCTAAAATCATTAGCTACCTCAAGAGCTCTATCATGGGATTCTTTTAGTCTAGAAAATTCTAGAGCAAAGGTTTCCTCAAGAGATTCCTTGGTGGTTTGTTCATTTTCAAGAGCTTGAGATAGCTCCACGACCTCATCTGCGTAATCACACCCATGACCTTGCATTGTCTCAATGGTGGCCCCATGGTCCTCGAGAGGAGCTTCCAACTCCTCAATGTATTTCTTGCCCTCAATGGTAATAGACATGATTTCCATGAAGTTGGAACAACCAAGTTTATTCTTATAAAGAGATATAAAAATAAAATCACCCTTAATTTTTAAGGATGCAATATTATCACTCTCTTCATGATTATACTCATCCTCATTATCATCAACATCATCATCATGAGCTATATTGGGATTGAAAGTAGGAGATACCTTTGAAGCCTTAGCCATAAGGCAAAAGTGAGAAACAATAGATGATGGTGTAGGATCCCTTGAAGAATTATTCAAGGCCACATCTTGTTTCATGGAGTGATTGATTTCCTCTACATTGTTAGCGCAATAACTCGAAGAAATAGATACATTTTTATCATGGCGACAAGACATAGAAAGCATATCATCATGAAATTTAGTCAAGGAGTTTTTACATGATATGCAAGGACTATCAACACAAGCATGTAGATCATTTAGAGTGCTCGAAGTGTTAACGTCCAAAGATGAAGCATTACAATAAGATAGTGATGAATGATTATCAACAACAAGCCTACTATCATCATTGCAATGATCACCACTACTCACCATATCATTCCCTTGTGGAAATCCACATGTAGGTGAAGTAGGTCAAGTTGAGAAGACCACACGATCAGAGGTGGAGGGAGAACAATCATCCCCACAAATCTTGGACACACCATATTTATCTTGAAGCTTTGTCCACAACTCATGAGCAACTCAGAACGACATGAGTTGAAATATAACTACATTCCTCAAAGCATCAAAAAGCACATTATAAGCTTGAGCATTGAGATAAGAGTTTTTCTCATCCTCTAAAAATATATTTTGAGTATCCTTTGGCGGAGAAAACCCCATATAAACAATTCACTCTAAATTTGGGTCCATGACCCTAAATAGATTAAGCATGCGAATTACCCAAACATCAAAATTTGTGGCATCGAAACTAAGTGTCAAAGTATCCTAATCCCCTAGTTGTTGTAGATATGCCCTAGAGAAAATCATGTATGATGATATTTCCTATTGTAACATCCAAGATGTGATCCTATCCTCAATTTGGCACGAGGGCCTCGTCAGGGATAGAAGCGCATCTCGTCGTTTCGCAAGAATGGATATCGTTACAAGTACATGTACTGAAAAGATGAGATACATATAATTGGCTTACACTCGCCACAAGCTACATCAGAGTCACAACAATACAATACATAAATATCACGAAGAAGAGCAGGGTCCGACTACGGACGAAAACAAACGAGAAAAGAGAACGACGTCCGTCCTTGCTATCCCAGGCTGCCGGCCTAGAACCCATCCTAGATCGATGAAGAAGAGGAAGAAGAAGCAACTCCAAATGAACAATCAACACGCTCGCGTCAAGTAACCTTTACCTGTACCTGCAACTGGTGTCGTAGTAATCTGCGAGCCACATGGGACTCAGCAATCTCATTTCCAAAGGTATCAAGACTAGCAAAGCTTAATGGGTGAGGTAAGGTTAAGTGGAGAGGCTGCAGCACGCGACTAAGCAATTATCTAGTGGCTAACTTACGAGTACAAGAAATAAAGAGGGGGAAGATCTACGCATAGCGGACGTGAACTACTGTTGATCAAATGAATGATCCCAAACACCTACTTACGTCAAACATAACCCCACCGTGTCCTCGATCAGATAAGGAACTCACGAAAGAGACAGTCACGGTTACGCACTCAGTTGGCATATTTTAATTAAGTTAACTTCAAGTTATCTAGAACAAGTGTTAAACAAAGTTTCCACGTTGCCACATAACCGCGGGCACGGCTTTCCGAAAGATTTAACCCTGCAGGAGTGCTCCAACTAGTCCATCACAAATTACCACAAGCCGCATAGAAATCCTGGATCACGAAACTCGCGATCTCGTCGGACTCCTTAGTGGAAAACCTCAACTCTGAGATTACCCAAAGCATCACCGGAATCCCAATGCACAAGATATTTCGTAAATGGTAAAACTAATCCAGCAAGGCCGCCCGACGTGTCGACGATCCCGATAGGAGCCGCGTATCTCGTTCTCAGAACATGATGGATAAGCTACGCGTACGGTTTCCTGATAGAAATCAATCAAGTTGCCCTGGGTTGGCCCTACACAGTGCTCTAGGATAGACCAACACTCATGAGGAGCACTGGCCCGGGGGTTGATTAATTACTCTGCGGGTGCCGACGGGTCCCTCTGCAATTATTTAGTTATTAGGAAAATGTAGCACCAAAGTTGGGCCTTGCCAGACCAGTCTTAATCTAAAACGAATTATGAAGGGGGTCCCCATAACAACCCCGATCGTGTTAGGAGCGCTCTATTATGGAACATAACACCGGTAGCCGAAACTAAGGGGGCAAAGGTGGAACAAAACACCAGGCTAGAAAGCCGAGCCTTCCACCTTTTACCAAGTATATATGTGCATTAAAATAAATAGCATTTAATACGGTGATATAACAAGGAACCCATGTTATCACATGGAAGCAACTACACCTGCAACTAGCAACGCTAACACATGGTTAAGCAAGCAGTAACATAGCCAATCAGTGGTTTGCTAGGTTGTGAACAGGTTGAAGGTTTTCATGGCATTGTTGAGAGGCTGATATTTAACAGGTGGTAGGCAACGAGACATAATGACAGAAACGATAATACTAGCATGGCAATGATAGTAATGGTATATGGGGAAATGGTCATCTTGCCTGAGATCCCGCTTGGAAGAAGAATGACTCCGTGAAGAACACGAACAGACGTAGTCGAACGGGACCTCACTTTCTGACACGCTTGCGGAGCTCTATCAAGACGAAGCAAACCGGAAACAAGAATCAACCCACGATATTCACCACACGATGCACAACACATATGATGCATGAGGAGCTGAATACATGCAAGTCACGACATGTCAATTCACAACAACCAAGTACTACACATTAAGTGAAGTTCAATATGCAACGAGTTGCATATTGACGAAACTCCACATACGAGTTATTTAGTTCTATCCCGATTAGGTACACGACAATTTTAAATGTGTTTACACATGGCAAGAGGTGATGCGTAATTATACTACCAATCTAGGCATTTTAAATGAGGTCGGAAATGACATATAGCACCCCCGAAACGACCTCACATGTTAATTTACAATTCTGTCCAGATCTGAACTAAAACTTTTAAATGTTTGTTAAACAGCAAAACAAATAGGTTCACATGATTCTATGTGTCGTTACCAGCAATTTACACATAGAGAACATCTCCAACGGAGCTACGGTTGAAAAGATACAAGCATCACAAGATATGATGGCATGAATGCAATATGTGTGCAAATGGCAGTCACAAGCATTTCAAAACACACAACCAGCGAGAAAATAAGAAACATCACGAGATTCTAAGCAAGTTTCATGTAGGACACGATCAAAACGGAGCAACGGTTCAACAACTACGAGCTAAACAAGAAATCACTACAATCTGCCAAAATCAGCCACATAGCATTTTCTACACCCCACAACTACGAGCTACACAAAACCAATATGCTCAACCAAGGCATGAGACGATAGAGGGCAAGATGCACTACCTCATGCAACTTATAACACCTAGCTTGGAAGCATGTACCACTAGGAAAAGAAGTCACAAAATGGCTTCTCACACACAGTTTCAGACTTAGTGAAAACCACAAATATGAAAGTGCAGTTTTGGATCTGAAGGCATATTGACAGCAGAAAAACCATAAGCTATAGGACTCCAAATGGCGTGAAAATTCACAGAATGCTAGAGAATCCTAAAGTCTACAACTAACTCCATTGCACCAACCTCAAAAGAGCTACAGAACACGAGATAAAATCATGACAAGACAACAACAAAATATAACAGATTCAGACTTAGAAATATTTCAGCATCTACAAATCAGCACTATTTTCTAGCAAGTTGAGAACAAGCAAACCACACCTAAACGTGGATTTATATTGCAACCAAAATTACCAGGGGCTAGACTAAACATCCAAGAGCAACTCTCTAGTTGACAACTCCTTCATATCGTGCACGAATTAAATCCCACAAAATAGACAAGAGGGCAGCATGGCAAAATATCACGTGCACTAACTTGCTCAAAAGCTAAAACTAAATACACAGTTAAATTCTATGGATTTTCTACCCCGAAAACATATATAACATGAGGGGTTGCAAAATAAAAACAACTCTACACGTATATGCGGGAATATGTCCTAAACACGGTATAGCAAACTAGCTACGGAATCCCACATGCAAAAATACAAGCAACTACTCTAAAATACATGGAAATAGGGTTCCTAAAACATGAGCATTTTATCTACGGTGTTCGAACAATCCGTACACGCACGGAAAAATAACACGGGATGAACTCCTATTAGGACAGCTCGCTAAACTAGGCATAGGGCAAGCCAAACTACGTCAAACATGCATGAAATTTATAAATTACGAATCTGCGCGAAAATCTACACAAGATACATATATAATTCGTTGCGATCCGAGTCACGGTTAAAAAGTTACACGCGTTTGAAATATCTTATATATTCCTGAAATAGATATTCACAGATAATCTAGAATATCTACGAGCCGAAACTAGATCTGGCCCAAAACTGTACACAAGCGCAACTTAGCTAAACGGCGCCGGTGGTAGGGAATAGGGCTCGGGGTGGCTCACCTTGGGCCTCTTGGCAGACTGGAGTTGGGCCGGCCTGGTGAAGGAGGGGAGATGCAGGCCGAAGGGCGGGGAGGCCGACTGGGCCCTGGGGACACCTGACCCATCATGCACATCATCAACATTGCGTCCACGCGGAGCGTTTGGGCTGACCTGCCACTGCGGGCGAGGCGAGCGTCCCCGTCGTGCTCCTTGCGCACGGGACCTCCAGCAGCAAGGGAGGCGGCGGCCGGTGGCGAGGGCGACTCGACCAAGGCGCAGAGGGGCCGGGAGGCGGCAGATCCGGGCGGATCCGGGGCAGCCGATTCCATTCCCGACTCGGCCAAGGCGCGGAGGGGCCGGAAGGCAGCGTGGCTCGGGGGCTCGGGCTGCTCGAGGTCCGGCCATGGCGGGTGAGTACCTGCGGGGGGGGGGGGAGAGTACTCAAAGAGGGAGGGAGAAGAAGGAGATGAGGAGGAGAGGGAGCCGAGGAGGTCCGCCATGGTTCCGGCGAGGAAGCGCATCAGGCACGCCGGCGCATGTGGGCGGGGCTGCACGGGGCTGCTGCTCCTCCCCGAGGAGGAGGACGGGACGACCAGGGAGGCTGGCGTCGCGTCGGGTCCAGATGGGCTCGGGCGGGCCTCTCTCGGGCCCAGGCGGGCCTGGCTTGAGGTGGGAGGAGGGAGAGGCTGCCTCAGGTGGCGGCTAGGGTTGCTGGTGGCACAGAAAACAAGGAGGAGAGAGGGGAGACTCCTATTTATAGAAAAAACAGGCTAGGTTTAGCGGTTTCGCGTGTTTTCGGACCTTCCGATTGAGATCAGACGTTCTAGAAACGTCCTAGGGTTAGGTGGTTTAGGTTTAGGCCGTGTAGAGGGGTGTTGGCTAAGATGAGATGGAAGTGGGCACCCGGCAACGTAATTTTAAAACACCGATTCAACGACCAACGATAGACCGAATACGGTGCCGCTAGGGTTGACCGTTCGGGTACCAGACGGACTCCGATTGCGACGAAATTTGACAGGCGGCCTATCTATATTAAAATAAGACCGCACGTCAAGTTCTAACCCAATCAAAGAAAGTTTTACACACAGTTTTAAAACAGGGTTTTGATGATGCCGCGGGCGCGTGCGTCTGCGGTTGGGCTCTGAACGGGCAACGACGAGAACCGGCAACGAACAACGGATGCAAGTTTGAAAACTAACATCAACGGAGATGCGGATGCAATGCTGATGATGTGCATGATGCGGTGATGATGACAAATAAAAATAGACACAACGAAAACGGAATAAAGGGGGAGTCTTCTGGAAGGTCGCCATCGGGCTGTCACACCTATGTGTTTATGAATAAAGATAGTCCTTGTACATTATCAATGATGTGTAATTAACCAGTACGTGACTTGTTTGTGAGACTATGCATTGTATGATGACTGTCCTAAAGTGTCCCTAGTCGAAAGGGTTGTGTGGACGGGCAACGAGTTAGACTAGCATATGACACGGTGGATGGTCCGGTCTCACTGGCCATATAGCATTGGATGCTAGCCTCATAATATGACTCAGAAAGATCTGGTTGGATTTGACGTAGTCGAATCCAAGCCAAGATAAGGTCTGAGTTGGACAGACCCAACTATGAGACGCAGCGATAGGTCATGTGTGAGTCTCTAGTACAACATACGTTCTATGTCCTAAGACCTGAGCTGTTGCATGTCCTCGGGATGGTGACACACTTGCTTTGGGCCGACCAAATGCTACTCCGTGACTGTGTAGTTAGAAAGGTAGTTTTCGGGCTTGTCCAGACCCATGCTATGAGACATGGTCGAGCAAGATGGGACTTGCCCCTCCGATCAGGAGAGATATACTCTCGGCCCCTCGGGTGATCTGACCTGGATAAGCATGGCCATGCGATGAGGATTATGAGATATTCTGAATGCTGGTCGGATTCACCGGAACGAGAAAGAGGTCGTGGGACAACAAGGATGACCATATCGCCTTGAGCACGAAAACAGATATCGTGTGGCCAAGGGAACAAAAGTATGAAGTACAGGTTCGCCTAACCAGCTTCATCGGACACTTGGAGTCGGCACGTCTTGCTAGAGACCGCTACCCACTAGCCGAGTCGGACGTGGTCTGACTCGCGACCAAGTGAACGAGAACCTAAAAGGTCTCGCACTTAAGGGAAGGAACACGTGGGCTTTAGGGTCTGTACGAGGCCCAAGAGTTGAGCCTACGCCGGACACCTATATATAGTGGAGGTGCGGCACACCTATGGAATAAACAGCTTCAACACCGTCATTAGGGTTCTGCATGAGTTGCGAATAGCCACCTCCACCCACCGTCGACTGTGTGATCGGACCTAGCAGTCTGTCGCACGATGTGTTCCTCTTGCACGTGCAGATACCATTAGAGGCAATGCACTTGCGCCGCTCCGGCGAGCCCGTACGCGGGATCGGCCGACCAGTTGTTCGAGGGAGATCGGACCGGCTGCTCGAGGGAGAACGGACAAGGAGGAGACGAACCACGCAGACGCGCTGCCCCAACTCTACTTCCGTTGCATTGCACTACGTGTCTAGTGGTAACAATCTGTGATCCATCTCCATAGCATGTTCTTGGATGTTCTGCCCATAGGAATTTTAATTCGCATGTGGTGCACCGACGGTAGATCCCAACACTAGTCGACATCCTTACTGTCTAGGTGGTTAAACCTAATAATGAGAGACTTAGCTCTGATAAATTGAAAGGACGAGGATGTCGCCTAGATGGGGGGGGGGGGGGTGGGTGAATTATCGCTTTTAAAATAATTATGGTTTAGGCTTGAACAAATGCGGAATAAAACTAACTATTAATTTGTCAAGCACAAAACTTAAAACAACTAGGCTCTCCTATGTGCACCAACAACTTATGCTAAGCAAGATAAACAACTAAGTGATAGCAAGATACTCCCTCCGTACCAAAATAACTGTCTCAAGCCTAGTACAACTTTGTACTAGAGCTAGTACAAAGTTGAGATACTTATTTAGGGACGGAGGGAGTATATAACAAGAAACAATATGGCTATCACAAAGTAAAGTGCATAAGTAAAGGGTTCGGGTAAGAGATAACCGAGGCACACGGAGACGATGATGTACCCCAAATTTCACACCCTTGCAGATATTAATCTCCATTCGGAGCGATGTGGAGGCACAATGCTCCCCAAGATGCCACTAAGGCCACAGTAAACTCCTCAGGCCCTCGCACAATGCAAGATGTCGTGATTCCACTAAGGGAACCTTGAGGGCGGTCATCGAACACGTACAAACAACGTTGGGGCAATCTCGACAAATCAATTGGAGGCTACAAACAACACCACAAAGCTTCACCACAATATCATATGGCTTCGAGGTAACCTCAAATGCTCGGGGCAATCTCCAGAACCTAATTGGAGACCTCGAAGCTTGCCCGGAGCTTTACACCAAATTGATTGAGCTCCGAGGCACCACCAAGCTTCTAGGATGCCAAAGCATCCACGAAGAACAATTTCTAAGGTACCAAGTTCACAAAGGTAATAAGCTTGTCAAACTTTTCACTTCCACGTATGACTGTGGAGAACTCAAACCGATGCAACTAATGCAATGGCAAAAACACACGAAGTGGTCAAGTCCCTCACACCCAAATACCTCCACAATAACAAAAGCTATGGAGGAATATGAGAGGAATAAGAAGGACCTCACAAAGAACTCCAAGATCAAGATCCAAGGGGTTCCCCTCACATCGAGGAGAAAGTGATTGGTCGAAATTTGGATCTTGATCTTTTCTCTCCTTTCCCTCAAGAACTAGAAAGAATCATTGGACCAATTGAGAGTTAGCAAGCTCTAAGAATGTAAACAATGGGGGGAGAACACGAGATCAACGGATAGAAAACCATTGGGGAAGAAAACCCCCTTTTATAGGGGGGAAGGAATCTCCCGTTATCGACCACCTCAGACCTAGCGAGAGTGGTACTTCCGATGATAAGAAGTAGTACCTCTCACAGTGAGCGGTACTACCGCTAAGGCAGAGGGAGGCCGAACAGAGATGGGGCAGGACCGATAGTGCCACCAGGAGCGGTAGTAACAAGCAGTAGTACCACCCTATGGGTGTTACTACCGCCCAACACTACCTGATGTCTACTACACAACCTTCTTCTTGTAGACTTGTGTTGGGTCTCCAAGCATAGAGTTTTGTAGGACAATAGCAAGTTTCCCTCATGTGGATTACCTAAGGTTTATCAATCCGTGGGAGGCCTAGGATGAAGATGGTCTCTCTCAAGCAACCGTGTAATCAAATAACAAAGAGTCTCTTGTGTCCCCAACACACCCAATACAATAGTAAATTGTATAGGTGCACTAGTTCGGCAAAGAGATGGTGATACAAGTGTAATATGGCTTGTAGATATAGGTTTTTGTAATCTGAAAATATAAAAACAGCAAGGTAACGAATAGTATACAACGAGCAAAATGTGGTACAAATGCTTGGGAACAAGGCCTAGGGTCCAAACTTTCACTAGTGCAAGTTCTCCGAACAATACTAACATAGTTGAATCATATATAAATCCCTCACGTGCAACAAAGAGTTCACTCTAAAGTCACAAATAGCAGAGAACAAACGAAGAAATTATAGTAGGGTATGAAACCACCTCAAAGTTATCTTTTTCCGATCAATCTTATGAGCTATCCTTATAAGTGTCACAAACAACCCCCGATTTTGTACTAAAATAACACCTTAAGACACACATCAACCAAAACCCTAATGTCACCTAGATACTCCAATATCACCACAAGTACCCCATGGGCTTGATTATACGATATGCATCACACAATTTCAGATTCATCATGTTCAATCCAACACAAAGAGCTTCAAAGAGTGCCCCAAAGTTTCTACCGGAGAGTCAAGACGACAACATGTGCCAACCCCTATGCATAGATTCCCAAGGTCACGGAACCTGCAAGTTGACCACCAAAACATACATCAAGTGGATCAATAGAACACCACATTGTCACCATGGATATCCCATAGCAAAACATACATCAAGTGTTCTGAAAACCTTAAAGACTCAATCCGATAAGAAAACTTCAAAGGGAAAACTCAATTCATCACAAGAAGATAGAGAGGGGAAAACTCCATATGATTCATCTACATTAATAAAGCTCGCGATTCATCATGATCATGCCATCTCAAGAACACGAGAGAGAGAGAGAGAGAGAGATCAAACACCCTAGCTAGTGGTACATACCCTCAGCCCCAAGGGTGAACTACTCCCTCCTTGTCATGGAGACCGCCGGGATGATGAAGATGGCCTTCGGTGATGGTTTCCCCCTCCGGCTGGGTGCCGGAACGGGCTCCCGATTGGTTTTTCATTGCTCTAGACGCTTGCGGCGGCGGAACTCCCGATCTAGGTTTCTTTCTGTAGGTTTCTTGATTTATAGGAATTTTTGGCATCGGTGTCACGCCAAGGCAGTGCCCGAGGGCCCACAAGACCGGGGGCGCGCCCCCTGGCTTGTGGCCAGGTGGTGGACCCCTCCGGTTGATTCTTTCGCCAGTTTTTTTATATTTTCCAAAAATATTCTCCGTAAATTTTCAGCTCATTCCGAGAACTTTTATTTATGCACAAAAACAACACCATGGTAGTTGTGCTGAAAACAACGTTAGTCTAGGTTAGTTCTAATCAAATCATACCAAATCATATAAAATTATTGTAAACATGCCATGAATACTTCATAAATTATAGATACGTTGGAGACTAATGACCCACAAGTGTAGGGGATCTATCGTAGTCCTTTCAATAAGTAGGAGTGTCAAACCCAACAAGGAGTAGAAGGAAATTCTCTGCAAGCACTAAAATTATCGGTAACAAATAGTTTTGTGATAAGGTAATTCGTAACGGGTAGCAAGTAACAAATGTAACAATGGTGCAACAAAGTGGACCAATCCTTTCGTAGCAAAGGACAAGCCTGAACAAACTCCTATAGAAAGAAAAGCGCTCCCGAGGACACATGTGAATTTATGTCAAGCTAGTTTTTATCATGCTCATATGATTCACGTTCGTTACATTGATAATTTGATATGTGGGTGGATCGGTGCTTGGGTGCCGCCCTTACTTGTACAAACATCCCACTTATCATTAACCTCTCTCACAAGCATCCGCTACTACGAAACAAGAATTAAGATAAATCTAACCATACAATGAAACATATGGATCCAAATCAGCCCCTTACGAAGCAACGCATAAACTAGGATTTAAGCATCTGTCACTCTAGCAGCCCATAATCTACTTATTTCTTCCCAATGACTTCCTGCTACCTCTTGAGCTTGCTTGGTTTTTCCCTTGAAGAGGAAAGGGTTATGCAGCACAGTAGCACTAAGTATTTCCCTCAGTTTGAGAACCAAGGTATCAATCCAGTAGGAGTATCAAGGCAAGTCACCAATGTACCTGCGCAAAAACAAACAAACTTGCACCCAACGCTATAAAGGGGTTGTCAATCCCTTCACGATTAATTGCAAGGTGAGATCTGAAGGTGGAAAGTGCAAAAAGGAAAAGTGTATAGATGAAAATATGATGTGAAGTAGACCCGGGGGCCATAGTGTTCACTAGAGGCTTCTCTCATGGTAGCAAATATTACGGTGGGTGAACGAATTACTGTGGAGCAATTGATAGAATCGCGCAAAGTCATGATGATATCTAAGGCAATGATCATACATATAGGCATCATGTCCGAGACAAGTAGACCGATACTTTCTGCATCTACTACTATTACTCCACACATCGACCGCTATCCAGCATGCATCTAGTGTATTGAGTTCATAACAAACAGAGTAACGCCTTAAGCAAGATGACATGGTGTAGAGGGATAAATTCATGTAATAGATATAAACCCCATCTTTTTACCCTTGATGGCAACAACATGTTGCGTGCCTCGCTACCCCTTCTGTCACTTGGTGAGGACACCGCACGGTATGAACCCAAAACCAAGCACTTCTCCCATTGCAAGAATTATAGATCAAGTTGGCCAAACAAAACCCACAACTCGAAGAGAATTACAAGGATACAAAATCATGCATATAAGAGATCAGAGGAGACTCAAATAACATTCATAGATAATCTGATCATAAATCCACAATTCATCGGATCTCGACAAACACACCGCAACAGAAGATTACATTGGATAGATCTCCATGAAGATCATGGAGAAGTTTGTATTGAAGATCCAAGAGAGAGAAGAAGCCATCTAGCTACTAGCTATGGACCCGAAGGTCTGTGGTGAACTACTCACGCATCATCGGAGAGGCAATGGTGTAGATGAAGAAGCCCTCCGTGTCCAAATCCCCCCTCCGACAGGGCACCAGAACGGTCCCCAGATGGGATCTTGCGGAGACAGAAGCTTGCGGCGGCGGAACTCCCGATCTAGGTTTCTATTTGGGGGTTTCTGAATTTATAGGAATTTATGGCGGTGGAATTACGTCGGTTGGGCCCATGAGGAGGTCACAAGCCTGGTAGGTGCAGCCTAGGGGGCGCCTCTTGGGCTTGTGACTCCCTCGTGGCTCTCTAGCCTTCTTCCAAAGCTTCGGGGGTCTCTTTTGGTCCAAAAAAATCATCGTGAAAGTTTTATTCCATTTGGACACCGTTTGATATTCCTCTCTTAAAAAGCTCAAAAACACGAAAAAAAGAGAAACTGGCACTTGCACTGAGTTAATAGGTTAGTCCCAAAAAAGTTATAAAATAGCATATTCATGCAAACAAAACATCCAAAGTTGACAAGATAATAGCATGGAACCATAAAAAATTATAGATACGTTGGAGACGTATAAAGCATCCCAAAGCTTAACTCCTGCTCGTCCTCGAGTAGGGAAGTGATAAAGACTGAATTTTTGATGTGGAATGCTACCTAACATATTTGTCCTTTGTAACTTATTTCTCGTGACATGAATGTTCAGATCCGTAAGATTCAAAACAATAGTTTGCTACTGACATGAAAACAATAATATTTCAAGCAAACTAGCAAGGTGATCATGAACTTTTGAAATAACAAGGCCAAAGAAAGTTATCCCTACAAAATCATATAGTCTGGCTATGCTCCATCATCCCCACACAACGAATTTAAATCATGCACAACCCCGGTATTGGCCAAGTAATTGTTTTCGCACTCTTACTTTCTCAAACTTTTTCAAGTCTCACGCAATACATGAGCGTGAGCCATGGATATAGCACTATAGGTGGAATAGACTGTGGTGGAGGTTGTGAGGCAAAAAGAAGGAGATGGTCACATCGACTCGGCATATCAAAGGGCTATGGAGATGCCCATCAATAGATATCTATGTGAATGAGTAGGAATTACCATGCAACGGATGCACTTAGAGCTATAAGTGTGTGAAAGCTCAAAAGGATAACTAGTGGGTGTGCACCCAACTTGCTTGGTCACGAAGACCTAGGGAAATTTTGAGGAAGCCCATCATTGGAATATACAAGCCAAGTTTTATAATGAAGATTCCCACTAGTATATGGAAGTGTAAAAACAAGATACTCTCTATCATGAAGAACATGGTGCTATTGTGAAGAACACGTGTGGAAAAAGATAGTAGCATTGTCCCTTCTCTCTTTTTCTGTCTCTTTTTTTTGGATGTGCTCTTTGGCCTCTGTTTTTTGGTGGGCATCTTTGGCCTTTTTTTATTTCCTCACATGGGACAATGCTCTAATAATGATGATCATCACACTTTTATTTACTCACAACTCAATACTTATAGGAAATGCCTCCGGCAGTGTACCGGGATGTGCAACGATCTAGCTTGGCGTGTGACGTTGAAACATCTCGCTAGCTATCTTACGATCATGCAATGGCAATATGTAAGTGATGGCACAAGTCATGAGACGGAACGGTGGGAGTTGCATGACAATATATCTCGGAATGGCTATGAGAATGCCATAATAGGTAGGTATGGTGATGTTTTGAGGAAGGTATATGGTGGGTTTGTGCACCGGCCTAAGTTGCGCGACACTAGAGAGGCTAGCAATGGTGGAAGGTGAAAGTGCATCTATACCATGGACTCGTATTAGTCATGACGAACTCATATACTTATTGCGAAAGTTTCATTAGTAATCGAAACAAAGTGCTAAACGCATACTCCTAGGGGAAGGGTTGGTAGTTGTTAACCATCGCGCGATCCCGACCGCACACAAAGGATGACAATCAATAAATCAATTAGGCTTCAACTTCCTAACATGGCGGTTCACCATACGTGCATGCTACGGGGATCACTAACTTCAACACAAGTATTTCTGGATTCACACACCCTACTAATATAATTCTAATATTACCATATCCATGTGTCCAAACTAATTGAGAGGAATCAAACTTCTCTTTACTAATCGATGGACATGAATATGGAAGTTTTTATTATATCCTCTTTGGATGCCTATCATCTTTAGGACTAATTTCATAGCACAAGCCAATTACCAAGTTACTTAGAGAGAGCACTCTCAAAAAGATACAAGTGAAGACCGATAGTTTTTATTTATCCAAAATATGACACCGCCGTGCTCTAAAAAGATCTAAGTGAAGCACTAGAGCAAAGTTATCTAGCTCCAAAGATATAAGTGAAGCACATGCGAGCTAAATGGCCTAACTCAAAAGATATAAGTGAAGCTCAATGAGTATTCTAGCAAATTCACGGTGAGTGCATGTCTCTCTCAAAAAGGTGTGCAGCAAGGATGATTGTGACACAACAAAAAGAAAAGACTCCTATAATACACGACGCTCCAAGCAAACCACATATCATGTGGTGAATAAAAATATAGCTCCAAGTAACGTTCCGATGGATTGAAGACGAAAGAGGGGATGCCTTCCCGGGGCATCCCCAAGCTTAGGCTTTTTGGTGTCCTTGAATTTAGCTTGGGATGCCTTGGGCATCCCCAATCTTGAGCTCTTTCCACTCTTTATCCCATTGTCCATGAGAACATCACCCAAAACTTGAAAACTTCACAAGACAAAACTTAAACAGAAACTCGTGATATCATTAGCACAAGAAAGCAAACTACCAACTCTTTAGGTACTGTAGTAAACTTGATTTCTATTTATATCGGTGTTATATTACTGTATTCTCACTTTTACATAGCTAGTACCCCCGATACTATCCGTAGTTTCATCAAAACAAGCAACCAACTCAACAAAAACAGAATCTGTCAAAAATAGACCAGTTTGTAGCAATCTGTATACTTCGTATACTTCTGGTATCTCAAAAATTCTGAAAAATTATGACAATTAGGAAAATTGGCATATCAACCATAAGAAAAAAAGAATCAACTCAAAATCTCTTTCTAGATAGGAATGAAAATAATTACGTGAGCACAAAGTTTCTGTCTTTTTCAGCACGATCAAACAACCATGACCAAAACTTGTCATAAAGGTTTTACTTGGCTCAAACACAAAAAACACAATCATAACAGAATTATGATGGTGTGGAAATAACAAAACAGAAAGCAAAAAAGCAAAGATAAATTCATTGGGTTGCCTCCCTACAAGCGCTATTGTTTAACGCCATTACCTAGGCATTGATAATTCAATGATGCTCGGACAAAAGACAAGAATTGAAGCACAACGAGAGCATCATGAAGCATGTGAAAATTACATCGAAGTCTAACATACTTCCTATGCTTAGGCATTTTATAGGAAAACAAATTATCAGGACAAGCAATAACAACCATATGCAAGGAAGAAGAAAGAGACAATAGCAATCTCAACATAATGAGAGGTGATTTAGTGATATGAAAGTTTCTACCACAGTATTTTCCTCTCTCATAACAATTACAAGTGGGATCATATTCAAATTCAACAATATAGATATCACATAGGATATTCTTTTCATGATCCACATGCATGCAAAGTTGACGCTCTTAAAAAATAGTGGGATTATCATCAACTAAAGTCATGACTTCTCCAAACCCACTTTCAATATTATTGCAAATATCATTTTCATCATGTGGCTTAAACAAAATTTCAAGATCATACTAAAAATCATTACCCCAATCATGATCATTGCAACAAGTAGTGGACACAGAAAAACTAGCATCCCCAAGATTAGGGTTCTGCATATTTTTAGCATGATTGTCATTAATAGAATTTATAATGAAATCATTGCAATCATGCTTTTCATTCAAGGAGCCCTCGTGAATCACTTCATAAATTTCTTCATCACAATTTTCAGATTCATGCATCTCAAGCAAAACTTCATAAAGATAGTCAAGTGCACTCAACTCACTAGCAATTGGTTCAACATAATTGGATCTCTTAAACAGATTAGCAAGTGGATGAGGATCCATATCAATAGATTTTCAGCAAGCGAAGATGCAAGCATATTGAAGGGACATAGCACACAAGCAAAGGAAAGCAAGCGAAAAAGGCAAATATTTTTGTAAATTTTTGCTTTTCAGAAGCGGGGGAGAGGAAAACGAGAGGCAAAAAAGTAAATGCAAGAGCTGAGTTTGCGACAGTTACTTGGATAAGCTTCACTTAGAATAATCCCCCGGTGCCAGAAATTGACACGTCAAAGGGAGACTATTCTTGACTTGGTACTCCCCGGCAACGGCGCCAGAAATTGGCATGTTGACGGGAGACTATTCTTGACTTGATCCTCCTCCCCGGAAACGGCGCCAGAAATTCTTCTTGCTACCTCTTGAGCTTGCGTTGGTTTTTCCCTTGAAGAGGAAAGGGTGATGCAACATAGTTGCAGTAAGTATTTCCCTCAGTTTGAGAACCAAGGTATTAATCAAGTAGGAGTATCAAGGCAAGTCACCAACGTACCTACGCAAAAACTAACAAACTTGCACCGAACGCTATAAAGTGTTTGACTTCCATTCACGATTAATTGCAAGGTGAGATCTGAAGGTGGAAAGTGCAACAAAGTAAAAGTTTAGAGCTGAAAATATGATGTGAAGTAAACTCGCGGGCCATAGTGTTCACTAGAGGCTTCTCTCATGATAGAGAATATTACGGTGGGTGAACGAATTACTGTCGAGCAATTGATGGAATCGCGCAAAGTCATGATGATATCTAAGGCAATGATCTTACATATAGGCATCACGTCCGAGACAAGTAGATCGATACTTTCTGCATCGACCGCTATCCAGCATGCATCTAGTGTATTGAGTTCATAACAAACAGAGTAACGCCTTAAGAAAGATGACATAATGTAGAGGGATAAATTCATGCAATAGATATAAACCCCATCTTTTTACCCTTGATGGCAACAACATGATGTGTGCCTTGCTACCCCTTCTGTCACTGGGTGAGGACACCGCACGGTATGAACCCAAAACCAAGCACTTCTCCCATTGCAAGAATTATAGATCAAGTTGGCCAAACGAAACCCTGAACTCGAAGAGAATTACAAGGATACGAAATCATACATATAAGAGATCAAAGGAGACTCAAATAACTTTCATAGATAATCTGATCATAAATCCACAATTCATCGGATCTCGACAAACACACTGCAAGAGAAGATTACACCGGATAGATCTCCATGAAGATCATGGAGAACTTTGTATTGAAGATCCAAGAGAGAGAAGAAGCCATGTAGCTACTAGATATGGACCCGAAGGTCTATGGTGAACTACTCACGCATCATCGGATAGGCAATGGTGTTGATGAAGAAGCCCTCCGTGTCCGAATCCCCCCTCCGGCAGGGCACCAGAACGGTCCCCAGATGGGATCTTGCGGAGACAGATGCTTGCGGCGGCGGAACTCCCGATCTAGGTTTCTTTTTGGGGATTTATGAATTCATAGGAATTTATGGCAATGGAATTACGTCGGTTGGGCCCACGAGGAGGTCACAAGCCTGATAGGTGTGGCCTAGCGGGGGGACGCCTCCTGGGCTTGTGACTCCCTCGTGGCTCTTCTGGCCTTCTTCCAAAGCTTCGGGGATCTCTTTTGGTCCATAAAAAATCATCGCGAAAGTTTTATTCCATTTGGGCTTCGTTTGATATTCCTCTCTGAAAAAGGTCAAAACATGGAAAAAACAGAAACTAGCACTTGGCACTGAGTTAATAGGTTAGTCCCAAAAAATATATAAAATAGCATATTCATGCAAACAAAACATCCAAAGTCGATAAGATAATAGCATGGAACCATCAAAAATTATAGATACGTTGGAGACGTATCAAGCATCCACAAGCTTAACTCCTGCTCGTCCTCTAGTAGGGAAGTGATAAAGACTAAATTTTTGATGTGGAATGTGATACGTCTCAAACGTATGTATAATTTTTGATGGTTTCATGCTGTTATCTTGTCTTCTTTGGATGTTTTATGTACCTTTTATATCTTTTTCGGGACTAACTTATTAATTCAGTGCCAAGTGTCAGTTCCTGTTTTTCTCTATGTTTTTGACTCTTTTCAGATCTGATTTTGGAACGGAGTCCAAACGGAATAAAAACCCTGAAATGATTTTTTCCCGAACAGCAGAAGATCAGGGGGCTTCTGGCCAATCTAGGTGGGCTCCAATGAGCGCACAAGCTACCACTCCGCCACCAGGGGGGAGGCGGCGGTGTCAGGGCTTGTGGCCTCCCTGGCCGACCCCTGACCTAGATCCTTGGCCTATATATTCGAAAATATTCAGCAAAAAACCAGGGGAGCCTCGAAAATACTTTTCCGCCGCCGCAAGCTTCCGTTTCCGTGAGATCTCATCTGGAGACCCTTCCCAGCGCCTTGCCAGAGGGGAATTTGGAGTTGGAGGGCTTCTTCATCATCATCATCGCCCCTCCAATGACTCGTGAGTAGTTCACTTCAGACCTACGGGTCCGTAGTTAGTAGCTAGATGACATTTTCTCTCTCTTGGATCTTCAATACAAAGTTCTCCATGATCTTCATGGAGATCTATCCGATGTAATCTTCTTTGGCGGTGTGTTTGTCGAGATCCGATGAATTGTGGATTTGTGATTAGATTATCTATGATATATATTTGAGTCTTTGCTGATTTCTTATATGCATGATTTGATATTCTTGTAAGTCTCTTCGAGTCTTGGGTTTTGTTTGGCCAACTAGATCTATGATTCTTGCAATGGGAGAAGTGCTTGGTTTTGAGTTCTACCATGTGGTGACCTTTCCCAGTGACAGTAGGGGCAGCAAGGCACACATCAAGTAGTTGCCATCAAGGGTAAAAAGATGGGGTTTTTTATCATTGGTTTGAGATTATCCCTCTACATCATGTCATCTTGCTTAAGGCGTTACTCTATTCTTATGGACTTAATACACTAGATGCATGCTGGATAGCGGTTGACGTGTGGAGTAATAGTACTAGATGCAGAAAGTATCGGTCCACTTGTTTTGGACGTGATGCCTATAGATATAATCATTGCATAGATACCGTCACGACTTTGCGCGGTTCTATCAATTGCTCGACAGTAATTTGTTCACCCACCATCTACTTGCTGTCATGAGAGAAGCCACTAGTAAACACTACGGCCCCCGGGTCTATTCACATCAATCGTTTACATGTCCGCTTTTACTTTGCTTTTTTACTTTGTTGCTTTCAGTTCTCACTTGGCAAACAATCTATAAGAGATTGACAACCCCTTCATTGCGTTGGGAGCAAGCTTTTGTGTTTGTGCAGGATCTTGTGATACTCCTCCACCAGATTGATACCTTGGTTCTCAAACTGAGGGAAATACTTACCACCGCTGTGCTACATCACCCTTTCCGCTTCAAGGGAACACCAACGCAAGGCTCCAAGGCCATGAGGGAAATCCTTTGCATACTTGCCTAGGAAGTCCCTTAAGGCATAGCCGCAGCTGAAGGATTCCTGGTGCCGTCGACACGACTATTTTTGGCGCCGTTGCTAGGGAAGCACAACTGACATCAAGAAGTATTTCTGGCGCCGTTGCTTGGGAGGAGAAATCAAGATCTATCCAAGTAGGTCTCACAAACTCTTCTCTTGCATTTACTTTTGTTGCCAGTTGCCTCTTGTTTTCCTCTCCCCTACTTCACATTTGCCATTTTCATTTGCCTTTCTCCTTCACCATTTTCTTTTGCCTTTGCCGGTTTTCTCGCCTGCTTGTGTGCTTGTTTGTTTGTTGAAGTCATCATGGCTGACAACACCAAACTTTGCGACTTCTCGAGCACTAATAATAATGATTTTATTAGTACTCCGATTGCTCCCGCCACTAGTGCGGAATCATACGAAATCAACGCAGCTTTGCTGAATCTTGTTATGAAAGAGCAATTCTCTGGCCTTCCTAGTGAAGATGCCGCATCCCATATCAATACCTTCATTGAGCTTTGTGATATGCAAAAGAAAAGAGATGTGGATAATTACATGATTAAGTTGAAACTTTTTCCTTTCTCGTTGCGAGATCGCGCAAAAACTTGGTTTTCTTCTTTGCCTAAAAATAGTATCGATTCTTGGGATAAGTGCAAAGATGCTTACATATCCAAGTATTTTCCACCGGCTAAGATCATCTCCTTACGTAATGATATCATGAATTTCAAGCAACTTGATCATGAACACGTTGCACAATCTTGGGAGAGGATGAAGCTTATGATTAGAAATTGTCCCGCTCATGGCTTGAGTTTGTGGATGATTATACAAATCCTTTACGCTGGCTTGAATTTCGCTTCTCGCAATATCTTGGACTCCGCCTCAGGTGGAACGTTCATGGAAATCACGTTAGGAGACGCTACAAAACTCCTAGACAATATCATGACCAACTATTCTCAGTGGCACACTGAAAGGTCGCTTGCTACCATAGATCCTAATGACATGCCACTATCTTCTTTGATTGACAGTAGCAACACTAGTTTGGACGTGAATTTTGTTGGTAGGAACAATTTTCGCAACAACAATGCTTTTAGAGGAAACTATGTTCCTAGGCCTTTTCCCAGTAACTCCTCTAACAATTATGGCAAGTCCTACGACAACACTTATGGAAATCACAACAAATTACTCTCTGATCTAGAGAGTAATATCAAAGAGTTCATCAACTCTCAAAAGATTTTCAATGCGTCCATAGAGGAAAAACTACTCAAAATAGACGATTTGGCTAAGAGCGTTGATAGGATGTCTTGTGATATTGATGCTTTGAAAGTTAGATGCGCTCCTCCCAAGGTCAACTTGGATGAAACTTTGAAAGCTATGCGTATCTCCATGAATGAGAGCAAAGAAAGAACCGCCCAAATTCGCGCTAGACATGAATGGTTTAAAAGGGTGTGTTCTAGTGATGCAAATCACGAAGATCTTAAAGTGCTTGGTGTGTCTCCTCTTGTATCTTTTTTTTGCATGTCAAACCTACTTATGGAGGGGCTGGATATGAATCCACTTTGGTTGAAAACGCCCCAATGATCCGGAGACCACTTATCTTGATGATAAAGGTGCGGAGAGTGGAGTAGAAGAATTCAAAATTTTGGGTAGTAATGAAACTACCACTTTGGATTTCAAGGAATTCAATTATGATAATTGCTCCTTGTTTGAATGCACTTCTTTGATGCAATCCATTGCAAACTCTCCACATGCTTATAGCCAAAGCAAAGCCTTTACCGCGCATATCATAGATGCTATGATGAAATCTCTTGAAGAGAAGCTCGAACTAGAAGTCTCTATACCTAGAAAACGTCATGATGAGTGGGAACCTACTATCAAAATCAAGATAAAAAACTATGAGTGCAATGCTTTGTGTGATTTGGGTGCTAGTGTTTCCGCGATTCCGAAGGCTTTATGTGATATTCTTGGTTTTCATGAGATTGATGAATGTTCTCTTAATTTGCATATTGCGGATTCTATTGTCAAGAAACCCGTGGGGAGGATCGATGATGTTCTTATTGTTGCATATAAGAACTATGTACCCGTGGATTTCATTATACTTGACATAGATTGCAATCCTTCATGTCCCATTATTCTTGGTAGACCTTTTCTAAGGACTATTGGTGCTATCATCGATATGAAGGAAGGGAATATTAGATTTCAATTTCCTTTAAAGAAGGGCATGTAGCACTTTCCTAGAAAGAAAATAAGATTGCCTTATGAATCTATGATGAGGGCTACCTATGGTTTGAGCACCAAAGATGACTATACGTGATTCCATCACTTTTTGCCTAGCTAAGGGCGTTAAACAAAAGCGCTTGTTGGGAGGCAACCCAATGAATCTATCCTTTTTCTTTATGTTTTGTGTTTTCCACACTTTTACAATTCTGTTATGATTGTGTTTTTTGTGTTTATTTTTGGGTTTGTGCCAAGCAAAACCGTTATGATTAGTCTTGGGGATGATCGTTTGGTCATGCTGGAAAAGATAGAAACTTTCTGCTCACGAAAACAATTTCATTTTTTTTTCTGTAAGAGCTTTTGAGTTGATTCTTTTTTATGATGATTTCTACGCAAATTCTTTAGACTGTCGTAATTTTTCAGAATTTTGGAAGTACCAGAGGTATACGAAATATACAGATTGCTACAGACTGGCCTGCTGTTAACAGATTCTGTTTTGGTTGTGTTGGTTGCTTATTTTGATGAAACTATGGATATTATCGGGGGTATTAGCCATGGAAGATTGAAAGTACAGTAACCCAACATGAGCAGAAGTAGAATTTAAGTTTTCTACAGTACCTAAGGAAGTGGTGGTTTGCTTTCTTGTACTAATGTTATCACGAGTTTCTGTTTAAGTTTCGTGTTGTGAAGTTTTCAAGTTTTGGGTGAAGTTCTTATGGACAAAGAGATAAAGAGTGCAATAAATAAAGCTTGGGGATTCCCAAGGCACCCCAAGAGATTCATGGATGCCGTAAAAGCCTAATCTTGGGGATGCCCCGGGAAGGCATCCCCTCTCTCGTCTTCAATCCATCGGTAACGTTACTTGGGGCTATATATTTATTCACCACATGTTAGGTGTTTTTGCTTGGAGCGTCTTGTATCGTAGGAGTCTTTTATTTTTGTTGTGTCACAATCATCCTAGCTGCACACCTAGAGAGAGATACATGCACACACCGTGATTTTGTCGAGCTTCACTTATATCTTTTTGTAGACAATTCAGCTCACATGTGCTTCACTTATATCTTTTGAGCTATATACTTTTGCTCTATGTGCTTCACTTATATATTTTAGAGAACAGCGGTGCGCGGCTTGGTAGTTGATCTATGCTTTGAAAGTAGTCTCAAAAGGGGTAGTTATCCAAAGGGATACCAAAACTTCCACCTTCATGTGCATTGAATAGTTAGAGAAGTTTGATTCATCTCAATTAGTTTTGAGTTGTTGTTATGGTAATATTGAAGTCATGCTAGTAAGGTGTTGTGGATCTAGAAATACTTGTGTTGAAGTTAGTGATTCCTATAGCATGCACGTATGGTGAACCGCTATGTGATGAAATCTAAGCATGATTAGTCTATTGATTGTCATCCTTTGCGTGGCGGTCGGGATCGCGCGATGGTTTATACCTACCAACCCTTCCCCTAGGAGTATGCGTTGAATGCTTTGTTTCGATTACTAATAAAACTTTTGAAACAAGTATATGATTTCTTCATGACTAATGTTGAGTCCATGGTTTAGCTGCACTTTCACTTTCCACCATCACTATCTTCTTAGTGTCGTGCAACTTTCGCTGGTGCACAAAACCCACCATTAGACTCCCTCAAAACAGCCACCATACCTACCTACTATGGTTTTTTCAAAGTCATTGCGAGATATATTGCCATGCAACTACCACTATGACATGTGCCACCACGTCTACATTGCCATTGCATGATCGTAAGATAGCTAGCATGATGTTTCCATTGATGTCTATGCCATGCTAGATCATTGCCACGGTACACTACCGAAGGCATTCTGTAGCGACCCGACTCAAGACGAGTCAAGCCTCTGGTGTTTCCGTACCATCCCAAGATCATGCTGGTACACACTCAGTACATCAATGTATATATGAAGTGTTCAATCACACAACTTTATTAATCGAAATCTCATAACGAGTACTTTATTACATTAAAGGATTACGATAAAAGTGGCTGAAGGCCATCTCATGAGATATCTAACGAAGACTAGCGGAAGCATCAGGTAGACGAGTCCATCCGACTCCAGGGCATGTCGCTGAGTGTAGATTGTAGCCTCACTCCTGGTTGGAAAAGTACTCCGCAACATGATACATTGCAGCCGTGTAGGTCAGCATATGGAATATGCAGGCAAGTCATCAAAAGAGGGGTAAAAATAATAATCAACTATCTCTACATGCATATTTGGCCGGTGGGGCTATGAGTTTTGCCTAAAGCCAATTTTATCCAACAACAAGAGGGGCTTAAAACAAAATGTTACTACATTGTTGTTGAAAATGAGATGGTTCCCCCAACCCATTCTCGTACCCGAGTTATTGTTAACACCCACATCATTATTAAGTTGTGTCGAGAGTTCAGGGGAATTTCAATGCCTTCGGCTCAAGTTGTCCATGACCGTGGACACGGCTAATCGATTAGGTTGGGCACTCTGCAGAGTTTTGCACACGTTCCCCAGAAGATTTGATCGCCTCCGTGTATGTCCTCGCACTTCAGGGTGTTTGAAGACCGGATGATCAAAACATGATCTTTCAACGGGTCCCTCTGAATCCCTGTCGGTGCCCATTCATTCCTACCGTTCTTCTACATCTGCTAGCACCGCCTGTCCAGAGTCGCCGCGTTGTCCAACCAAGCCAGAGCCCATAATGACATGTGGCTGTGCAGGTAAGCCTTGGGTCTTGAAGTCTCCGTCCATCCCTTCAAGCCTGGGTGAAGCTTTCCGCAGGATGTCATGGCCGTCTCCAGCATCCCGGGTCATCCACTGGTTTCTCCAGGGAGCCGATCAACCGTCCTTCATCCATAGTTGCACTGCGTTCGAGGTCCTGAAAATCTTATCTTAACAGGTCTTGGTTATTCAATCAACCTCGCATCACTCGTGTTATGCACTCAACCGAAATCCCGTCTACTCAAGCATAGCAAATATGAAATTGTCGTCCCGGGGCCAAGTATCGGGGTTGTTGTGTGCCTACCACATGATACTACAACCTATACTAAAATTTCCAAGTACCTAAGCAGCATGGAATTGGGCAAAGAAAGGTGAAACTACCATGCATCGAAAAACATAGGAAATAGTATGATCAAAATGACTTGCCTTGATGATAGTTGTCTTGATCGAGTGCTTCTAAGTAACAAGCTTCGCACTCCGGGTGATCTACCGATACAAACAAATACACACCGTAAGCACTACAATCAAAACAACAAGTAAAAATAACATCACAAGTAAAAATTTGCTATGGCCTAAGTGAAAGAATTCACTACACGTCACTAAGGCAGAAACTTGTTTCTGTTCAAAACCCAAGTAAAAGTGTTTAAATTTTTTTGAAACTTCTACCACAGTAAGATATAATCACTAGGAAGCAGTAGCATAAAGAATCAACTCAAAATCATTTTTTAAACTCCTGGAATAAGCAAAACAACGTTTAAACTAAATCTGATCTAATTCAAATTTGAAAATTTCGGGAAAATAATCTACTGGAAAAAGAATCAACCTCATTGGACTTCGGGATCAAAAGCTATGCTCAAAACAAAATTGAAACTTTTCTGTTTTTGGAACTAAACAGATAAAAAGAAAAACAGATGCTAACTGGCAGGGGGTACACGTGGCGCTCACTGATTTGCTGCGGGGGTGTGTGTTGTGAGACGAACTAGCAAACGACCGAAGCCTAACAAGAACTCACTGGCTAAAAGTTAAGTGAATAAAAACCGGCTCGGTTTTGTTTAGAAGACCGAAAGGGTATTCGCGATCTAATCTGTAGCGTACGTTCTTGATCTAACGGTGGAGGAGAGGAGATGGGGTGCTCACCGGCATGGGAGTCTCCGGCGAGGGCTTGACGGCGGTGGCGGCTTGGGTGTGGACGGGGGAGGTGCTGCAGAGGGTCTCCGGCGGCGGCGAGAGTTCCAGTCGATGCGGGCAAGGACGGCGGGTGCGTTGGTGGCATCGGGTGCGGACGTGGCATGGCCGGAGGCGAGCAGTGGGTGGCCGAAGCTTCGGTGGTGGTGGCCAACTCCGGCGAGTGCAGCAGGGGTGGTTTGGGGCGGTGGAACGGCGGGGCGAGGTGGGGAATGGGGTGCGGCGGCCGGGGGTAGTATTTATAGCGGGAGAAGGACGCTCGGGAGGGAAGGGGCAGTGAGATCCGGGCGGATCCCGGCAAACTGGGAAGGAAAGAGCTCAGGCTCTAGTTAGGAAAGAGGGGGGGGGGGCGAGAGGAGGAAGGTGGCCGACTCGGGCTGGGGTCGGTCAGGGGGCCCCGCTGGGAGTGAGGGAGAGAGTGGGGACTTGGGGGGAACTCGGGGCAGTCGGCCGAGCTGAAGGGATTTCAAATGCAACTTTATTTCAATCAATATGCATAGATGCTTAGCTACAATGTAAAACATTCCCAATTAGGAAAATTGGGATGTTACAAACCTACCCACCTTAAGATGAATCTCGCCCTCAAGATTCGGGTTGGTTAGAAAATAGGTGCGGGTGGTCTCGACGAAGATCCTCTTCTCGTTCCCAGGTGGCTTCTTCCTCGGTGTGGTGGCTCCACAACACCTTGCAGAACTTGATGATCTTGCTGCGGGTAACTCTGTTGGAAGTCTCGAGAATCCTGACGGGTTTCTCCTCATATGTCAGATCACTGTCAAGCTGTATGGCCTCTAGGGGCACTGTATCTCTCAACGGAACATCGGCCATCTCAGCGTGGCATTTCTTCAACTGGGAAACATGGAAGACATCATGAACTCCGGACAATCCTTCCGGCAGTTCCAGTTTATATGCAACTTCGCCTCTACGCTCAAGAATTTTGTAGGGGCCAATGAAACAGGGTGCTAACTTTCCTTTCACACCAAATCTCTTGATTCCTCGAAGCGGAGACAGCCGAAGATATGCTCGGTCTCCAACTTCGTATGTTACTTCCTTGCGTTTGCTGTCAGCATAACTCTTCTTCCTGGACTGAGCTATCTTGAGTCGTTCACGAATAAGCTTGACCTTCTCTTTAGAATCTCGGATAAGGTCGGGACCAAAAAGTTGTCGGTCTCCAACTCCATCCCACATCAACGGTGTTCTGCACCTCCTTCCGTATAGAGCTTCGAAAGGGGCCATCTTCAGATTGGTCTGGTAGCTGTTGTTGTGTGAGAACCCGGCATAAGGCAAATTGTCATCCCATCTAGACCCATAGTCTAGTGCGCAAGCTCTCAACATGTCTTCCAGAATCTGATTGACTCTCTCGGTCTGTCCATCTGTTTGTGGGTGAAAAGCTGTACTAAAGTCCAATCTCGTTCCCAAGGTTTCATGCAGTTGGTGCCAAAATTTTGATGTGAACTGAGTTCCTCTATCTGACACAATGCTCTTCGTGTTGGAATTATGCCCTAGAGGCAATAATAAATGTATAGTTATTATTATAATTCCTGTATCAAGATAATAGTTTATTATCCATGCTATAATTGTATTGAATGAAGACTCATTTACATGTGTGGATACATAGACAAAACACCGTCCCTAGCATGCCTCTAGTTGGCTAGCCAGTTGATCGATGATAGTCAGTGTCTTCTGATTATGAACAAGGTGTTGTTGCTTGATAACTGGATCACGTCATTGGGAGAATCACGTGATGGACTAGACCCAAACTAATAGACGTAGCATGTTGATCGTGTCATTTTTTTGCTACTGTTTTCTGCCTGTCAAGTATTTATTCCTATGACCATGAGATCATATAACTCACTGACACCGGAGGAATGCTTTGTGTGTATCAAACGTCGCTACGTAACTGGGTGACTATAAAGATGCTCTACAGGTATCTCCGAAGGTGTTAGTTGAGTTAGTATGGATCAAGACTGGGATTTGTCACTCCGTGTGACGGAGAGGTATCTCGGGGCCCACTCGGTAATACAACATCACACACAAGCCTTGCAAGCAATGTAACTGAGTGTAAGTTGCGGGATCTTGTGTTACGGAACGAGTAAAGAGACTTGCCGGTAAACGAGATTGAAATAGGTATGCGGATACTGACGATCGAATCTCGGGCAAGTAACATACCGAAGGACAAAGGGAATGACATACGGGATTATACGAATCCTTGGCACTGAGGTTCAAACGATAAGATCTTCGTAGAATATGTAGGATCCAATATGGGCATCCAGGTCCCGCTATTGGATATTGACCGAGGAGTCTCTCGGGTCATGTCTACATAGTTCTCGAACCCGTAGGGTCTGCACACTTAAGGTTCGACGTTGTTTTATGCGTATTTGAGTTATATGGTTGGTTACCGAATGTTGTTCGGAGTCCCGGATGAGATCACGGACGTCACGAGGGTTTCCGGAATGGTCCGGAAACGAAGATTGATATATAGGATGACCTCATTTGATTACCGGAAGGTTTTCGGAGTTACCGGGAATGTACCGGGAATGATGAATGGGTTCCGGGAGTTCACCGGGGGGGGGGGCAACCCACCCCGGGGAAGCCCATAGGCTTTGGGGAGACACACCAGCCCTTAGTGGGCTGGTGGGACAGCCCCAAGGGGGCCTATGCGCCAAGAGAAAGAAATCAAAGGAAAAGAAAAAAAAGAGGGAAGAAGTGGGAAGGGAGGGGGACTCCTCCCACCAAACAAAGTCCAACTCGGTTTGGGGGGGGGAGTCCTCCCCCCCTTGGCTCGGCCGACCCCTTGGGAGTCCCTTGGACCCCAAGGCAAGGTCCCCCTCCCTCCTCCTATATATATGGGGCTTTTAGGGCAGATTTGAGACGACTTTCTCACGGCTGCCCGACCACATACGTCCATAGTTTTTCCTCTAGATCGCGTTTCTGCGGAGCTCGGGCGGAGCCCTGCTGAGACAAGATCATCACCAACCTCCGGAGCGCCGTCACGCTGTCGGAGAACTCTTCTACCTCTCCGTCTCTCTTGCTGGATCAAGAAGGCCGAGATCATCGTCGAGCTGTACGTGTGCTGAACGCGGAGGTGCCTTCCGTTCGGTACTAGATCGTGGGACTGATCGCGGGATTGTTCGCGGGGCGGATCGAGGGACGTGAGGACGTTCCACTACATCAACCGCGTTCTCTAACGCTTCTGCTGTACGATCTAGAAGGGTACGTAGATCACTCATCCCCTCTCGTAGATGGACATCACCATGATAGGTCTTCGTGCGCGTAGGAATTTTTTTTGTTTCCCATGCGACGTTCCCCAACAGTGGCATCATGAGCTAGGTTCATGCGTAGATGTCTTATCGAGTAGAACACAAAAGGTTTTGTGGGCGGTGATGTGCGTTTTGCTGCCCTCCTTAGTCTTTTCTTGATTCCGCGGTATTGTTGGATTGAAGCGGCTTGGACCGACATTACTCGTACGCTTACGAGAGACTGGTTTCATCGTTACGAGTAACCCCCTTTGCTCAAAGATGACTGGCAAGTGTCGGTTTCTCCAACTTTAGTTGAATCGGATTTGACCAAGGAGGTCCTTGGATGAGGTTAAATAGCAACTCATATATCTCCGTTGTGGTGTTTGTGTAAGTAAGATGCGATCCTACTAGATACCCTTGGTCACCACGTAAAACTTGCAACAACAAAATTAGAGGACGTCTAACTTGTTTTTGCAGGGTATGATTGTGATGTGATATGGCCAACGATGTGATGTGATATATTGGATGTATGAGATGATCATGTTGTAATAGAAATATCGACTTGCACGTCGATGGTACGGCAACCGGCAGGAGCCATAGGGTTGTCTTTATACTAACATATGTGCTTGTAGATGCATTTACTATTTTGCTAGGATGTAGCTATAGTAGTAATAGCATAAGTAGCACGACAACCACGATGGCAACACGTTGATGGATGATCATGGTGTGGCGCCGGTGACAAGAAGATCGTGCCGGTGCTTTGGTGATGGAGATCAAGAAGCACGTGATGATGGCCATATCATGTCACTTATGAATTGCATGTGATGTTAATCCTTTTATGCACCTTATTTTGCTTAGAACGACGGTAGCATTATGAGGTGATCTCTCACTAAAATTTCAAGATGAAATTGTGTTCTCCCCGACTGTGCACCGTTGCTACAGTTCGTCGTTTCGAGACACCACGTGATGATCGGGTGTGATAGACTCAACGTTCACATACAACGGGTGCAAAACAGTTGCGCACGCGGAACACTCGGGTTAAGGTTGACGAGCCTAGCATGTGCAGACATGGCCTCGGAACACATGAGACCGAAAGGTCGATCATGAATCATATAGTTGATATGATTAGCATAGGGATGCTTACCACTGAAACTATACTCAACTCACGTGATGATCGGACTTGGGATAGAATAAGTGGATCATGAACCACTCAAATGACTAGAGAGATGTACTTTTTGAGTGGGAGTTTAGCATATAATTTGATTAAGTTGAACTCTAATTATCTTGAACATAGTCTAAGTCCACTTTGAATATATTTGTGTTGTAGATCATGGCTCACGCAAGTGTCATCCTGAATTTTAATACGTTCCTAGAGAAAGCTAAGTTGAAAGATGATGGACGCAACTTTGTAGACTGGGCTCGTAATCTTAAGCTAATCTTACAAGCTGGAAAGAAGGATTATGTCCTTAATGCTGCGCTAGGAGATGAACCACCCGCTACGGCTGATCAGGATGTTAAGAACGCTTGGTTAGCACGTAAGGAGGACTACTCGATAGTTCAATGTGCAGTCTTGTATGGCTTAGAACCGGGACTTCAACGTCGCTTTGAGCGTCATGGAGCATTTGAGATGTTCCAGGAGTTGAAGTTTATCTTTCAGAAGAACGCCCGGATCGAGAGGTATGAGACCTCCGATAAATTCTATGCTTGCAAGATGGAGGAAAACTCGTCTGTCAGTGAACATGTGCTCAAAATGTCTGGGTACTCAAACCGTCTAGCTGAACTGAGGATTGAACTCCCGCAAGAAGCTATCACTGACAGAATCCTTCAATCACTGCCGCCAAGCTATAAAGGCTTTGTGTTGAACTACAACATGCAAGGGATGAACAAGTCTCCCGGCGAGTTGTTTGCGATGCTGAAAGTCGCAGAGTCTGAACTCCGTAAAGAGCATCAAGTGTTGATGGTGAGAAAGACCACTAGTTTCAAGAGAAACGGCAAAGGCAAGAAGGGAAATTCGAAGAAGAGCGGCAAGCCTGTTGCCAATCCGCCGAAGAAACCCAAGGCTGGACCTAAGCCTGAAACAGAGTGCTTCTATTGCAAGGGTATGGGTCACTGGAAGCGCAATTGCCCCAAGTATCTGGCAGATAAGAAGGCGGGCAAAGAAAAATCAGGTATATTTTATATACATGTTATTGATGTGTACTTAACCGGCTCTCGTAGTAGTGCCTGGGTATTCGATACCGGTTCTGTTGCTCACATTTGCAACTCGAAGCAGGAACTGCGGAATAGACGAAGGCTGGGGAAAGACGAAGTGACGATGCGCGTAGGAAACGGTTCCAAGGTTGATGCAATCGCCGTCGGCACAGTGTCACTTCAACTACCATCGGGATTAGTGATGAACTTAAATCATTGTTATTTAGTGCCTGCGTTGAGCATGAACATTATATCTGGATCTTGTTTATTGCGAGACGGTTACTCTTTTAAGTTTGAGAATAATGGTTGTTCTATTTCTATGAGTAACATCTTTTATGGTCATGCACCGAATGTGAGAGGATTGTTCATATTGAATCTTGATAGCGATACACATATACATAACACTGAGACCAAAAGAGTTAGAGTAAACAATGATGGCGCCATATTTTTGTGGCACTGCCGCTTGGGTCATATTGGTGTAAAGCGCATGAAGAAACTCCATGTTGATGGACTTTTGGAGTCACTTGACTTTGATTCACTTGACACGTGCGAACCATGCCTCATGGGCAAGATGACTAAGACTCCGTTCTCCGGAACAATGGAGCGTGCAAGTGACTTGTTGGAAATCATACATACCGATGTGTGTGGTCCAATGAGCGTGGAGGCACGCGGCGGATATCGTTATTTTCTCACCTTCACTGACGATTTAAGTAGATATGGTTATATCTACTTGATGAAGCACAAGTCTGAAACATTTGAAAAGTTCAAGCATTTTCAGAGTGAAGTGGAAAATCATCGTAACAAAAGGATCAAGTTCCTACGGTCTGATCGTGGGGGTGAATATCTGAGATTCGAGTTTGGTACTCACTTAAGACAATGTGGAATTGTTTCGCAGTTAACACCGCCTGGAACACCACAGCGTAATGGTGTGTCCGGACGTCGTAATCGTACTTTGTTAGAGATGGTGCGATCTATGATGTCTCTTACTGATTTGCCGTTATCATTTTGGGGTTATGCATTAGAAACAGCTGCATTCACTTTAAATAGGGCACTATCGAAATCCGTTGAGACGACACCATACGAACTGTGGTATGGCAAAAGGCCAAAGTTGTTGTTTCTTAAAGTTTGGGGATGTGATGCTTATGTCAAAAAGCTTCAGCCTGAAAAGCTGGAACCCAAAGCGGAAAAGTGCGTCTTCATAGGTTACCCAAAAGAGACAGTTGGGTACACCTTCTATCTCAAATCCGAGGGCAAAGTGTTTGTTGCTAAGAACGGAACTTTTCTCGAGAAGGAGTTTCTCTCGAGAGAATTGAGTGGGAGGAAGATAGAACTTGACAAGGTTGTCGAACCTCTCATCCCTCTGAATGGTGGCGCAGGGCAAGGGGAAACCTCTGTCGTTGCGATGCCGGTTGAGGAGGAAGTTAATGATGATGATCATGAAACTCCAGTTCAAGTTTCTGTTGAACCACGCAGGTCGACGAGATCACGCGCTGCTCCAGAGTGGTACGGTAATCCCGTCTTGTCAATCATGTTGTTAGACAACAATGAACCTGCAAATTATGAAGAAGCAATGGTGGGCCCAGATTCCAACAAATGGCTAGAAGCCATGAAATCCGAGATAGGATCCATGTACGAGAACAAAGTGTGGACTTTGGAGATACTACCTGAGGGCCGCAAGGCTATTCAGAACAAATGGATCTTTAAGAAGAAGACGGACGCTGACGGTAATGTGACCGTTTATAAAGCTCGACTTGTGGCAAAGGGTTTTTCACAAGTTCCAGGAGTTGACTACGATGAGACCTTCTAACCCGTAGCGATTCTTAACTCCGTCAAAATCATGTTAGCAATAGCTGCATTTTTCGATTATGAAATCTGGCAGATGGATGTCAAAACGGCGTTCCTTAACGGTTTCCTTAAGGAAGAGTTGTATATGATGCAACCCGAAGGTTTTGTCGATCCTAAAAATGCTGACAAGGTGTGCAAGCTCAATCGATCCATTTATGGACTGGTGCAAGCATCTCGGAGTTGGAACAAACGCTTTGATGAGGTGATCAAAGCATTTGGGTTTATACAAGTGGTTGGAGAATCTTGTATTTACAAGAAAGTGAGTGGGAGCTCTGTGGCGTTTCTAATATTATATGTGGATGACATATTACTGATTGGAAACAACGTAGAGCTTTTGGAGAGCATAAAAGGTTACTTGAATAAAAGTTTCTCTATGAAGGACCTAGGAGAAGCTGCTTACATTCTAGGCATTAAGATCTATCGGGATAGATCAAAACGCCTGATAGGACTTTCACAAAGCACATACCTTGATAAAGTTTTGAAGAGGTTCAAAATGGAACAGTCCAAGAAAGGGTTCTTGCCAGTGTTACAAGGTACGAGATTGAGTAAGACTCAGTGCCCAGCAACTGATGAAGATAGAGAGCATATGCGCTCCGTCCCCTATGCTTCAGCCATAGGCTCTATCATGTATGCAATGCTGTGCACTAGACCGAATGTTAGCCTGGCCATAAGTGTGGCAGGTAGGTTCCAGAGTAATCCAGGAGTGGATCACTGGACGGCGGTCAAGAATATCCTGAAGTACCTGAAAAGGACTAAGGAGATGTTTCTCGTGTATGGAGGTGACGAAGAGCTCGCCGTAAAAGGTTACGTCGATGCAAGCTTTGACACAGATCCGGACGACTCTAAGTCGCAAACCGGATACGTATTTATTCTTAATGGGGGTGCAATAAGCTGGTGCAGTTCCAAGCAAAGCGTCGTAGCAGATTCTACATGTGAAGCGGAGTACATGGGTGCCTCGGAGGCGGCTAAGGAGGGTGTGTGGATGAAGCAGTTCATGACGGATCTTGGAGTCGTGCCAAGTGCACTGGATCCAATAACCTTGTTCTGTGACAACACTGGTGCCATTGCCTTAGCAAAGGAACCAAGGTTTCACAAGAAAACCAGACACATCAAACGACGCTTCAACCTCATCCGCGACTACGTCGAGGAGGAGGACGTAAATATATGCAAAGTGCACACGGATCTGAATGTAGCAGACCCGCTGACTAAACCTCTTCCACGGCCAAAACATGATCGACACCAGAACTGTATGGGTGTTAGATTTATTACAATGTAATTCACATGGTGATGTGAGTGCTAGATTATTGACTCTAGTGCAAGTGGGAGACTGTTGGAATTATGCCCTAGAGGCAATAATAAATGTATAGTTATTATTATAATTCCTGTATCAAGATAATAGTTTATTATCCATGCTATAATTGTATTGAATGAAGACTCATTTACATGTGTGGATACATAGACAAAACACCGTCCCTAGTATGCCTCTAGTTGGCTAGCCAGTTGATCGATGATAGTCAGTGTCTTCTGATTATGAACAAGGTGTTGTTGCTTGATAACTGGATCACGTCATTGGGAGAATCACGTGATGGACTAGACCCAAACTAATAGACGTAGCATGTTGATCGTGTCATTTTGTTGCTACTGTTTTCTGCGTATCAAGTATTTATTCCTATGACCATGAGATCATATAACTCACTGACACCGGAGGAATGCTTTGTGTGTATCAAACGTCGCAACGTAACTGGGTGACTATAAAGATGCTCTACAGGTATCTCCGAAGGTGTTAGTTGAGTTAGTATGGATCAAGACTGGGATTTGTCACTCCGTGTGACGGAGAGGTATCTCGGGGCCCACTCGGTAATACAACATCACACACAAGCCTTGCAAGCAATGTAACTTAGTGTAAGTTGTGGGATCTTGTGTTACGGAACGAGTAAAGAGACTTGCCGGTAAACGAGATTGAGATAGGTATGCGGATACTGACGATCGAATCTCGGGCAAGTAACATACCGAAGGACAAAGGGAATGACATACGGGATTATACGAATCCTTGGCACTGAGGTTCAAACGATAAGATCTTCGTAGAATATGTAGGATCCAATATGGGCATCCAGGTCCCGCTATTGGATATTGACCGAGGAGTCTCTCGGGTCATGTCTACATAGTTCTCGAACCCGCAGGGTCTGCACACTTAAGGTTCGACGTTGTTTTATGCGTATTTGAGTTATATGGTTGGTTACGGAATGTTGTTCGGAGTCCCGGATGAGATCACGGACGTCACGAGGGTTTCCGGAATGGTCCGGAAACGAAGATTGATATATAGGATGACCTCATTTGATTACCGGAAGGTTTTCGGAGTTACCGGGAATGTACCGGGAATGATGAATGGGTTCCGGGAGTTCACCGGGGGGGGGGGCAACCCACCCCGGGGAAGCCCATAGGCTTTGGGGAGACACACCAGCCTTTAGTGGGCTGGTGGGACAGCCCCAAGGGGGCCTATGCGCCAAGAGAAAGAAATCAAAGGAAAAGAAAAAAAAAGAGGGAAGAAGTGGGAAGGGAGGGGGACTCCTCCCACCAAACCAAGTCCAACTCGGTTTGGGGGGGGAGTCCTCCCCCCCTTGGCTCGGCCGACCCCTTGGGAGTCCCTTGGACCCCAAGGCAAGGTCCCCCTCCCTCCTCCTATATATATGGGGCTTTTAGGGCAGATTTGAGACGACTTTCTCATGGCTGCCCGACCACATACCTCCATAGTTTTTCCTCTAGATCGCGTTTCTGCGGAGCTTGGGCGGAGCCCTGCTGAGACGAGATCATCACCAACCTCTGGAGCGCCGTCACGCTGCCGGAGAACTCTTCTACCTCTCCGTCTCTCTTGCTGGATCAAGAAGGCCGAGATCATCGTCGAGCTGTACGTGTGCTGAACGCGGAGGTGCCGTCCGTTCGGTACTAGATCGTGGGACTGATCGCGGGATTGTTCGCGGGGCGGATCGAGGGACGTGAGGACGTTCCACTACATCAACCGCGTTCTCTAACGCTTCTGCTGTACGATCTACAAGGGTACGTAGATCACTCATCCCCTCTCGTAGATGGACATCACCATGATAGGTCTTCGTGCACGTAGGAAATTTTTTTGTTTCCCATGCGACATTCCCCAACACTTCGGTACTCCGTGCAGACATACGATCCTGGTCATATATATCTTGGCCAGCTTGGCACTCATGTAAGTAGTCTTCACAGGAACGAAGTGAGCTACCTTGGTCAAACGATCGACCACAACCCAAATAGAATCATAGCCAGAACGGGTCCTGGGTAATCCTGTGATGAAGTCCATACCAAGCTTTTCCCATTTCCACTCGGGTATCGGAAGAGGTTGGAGCAAACCTGCTGGCTTCTGATGCTCGGCTTTTACTCGCTGACAAACATCGCATATTGCTACGAACTCGGCAATGTCTTTCTTCATTCCTGTCCACCAGAAACTTTCTTTCAGATCCAGATACATCTTGGTGTTGCCGGGGTGTATCGAGTACGAGGAATCATGGGCCTCGTGAAGTATCAACTTCCTGAGTTCGGGATCATTGGACACATAAATGCGATCCTCAAACCATAAAGTTCCGTGTTCATCCTCACAAAAACCTTTAGCCTTCCCGTCTTTCATTTTCTGCTTAATCTCAGCTATCTCCTTGTCTGATTTCTGTGCATCGCGGATCTTTTCTGTCAAAGTGGACTGAATTTCTAGTGTGGCAACAAATCCTCTTGGAACTATTTCCAATTTGAGCTCTCGGAGGTCATCGGCTAACTCCTGGGGTAACCCTCCTGCTATGAGTGTGTTCACATAACTCTTGCGGCTCAACACATCGGCTACAACGTTTGCCTTGCCTGGGTGATAATGCAATCTCATGTCATAGTCCTTCATCAACTCCAACCATCGCCTCTGTCTGAGGTTCAACTCCTTCTGCGTGAAGATATATTTCAGGCTCTTGTGATCAGTGTAAACATCACAACTATTTCCGATCAGGAAATGTCTCCAGGTCTTGAGTGCGTGCACTACGGCTGCTAGTTACAAATCATGTGTGGCATAATTCAACTCATGGGGTCTGAGCTGTTTGGATGCATAGGCTACAACTTTACCTTCTTGCATGAGCACTCCTCCGAGTCCTTGACGAGAAACGTCACAGTAGACCTGGAAATCCTTCCGAATGTTCGGCAATATCAGCACTGGGGATGTAACCAGATGTTTCTTCAACTCTTGAAAACTGATTTCACATTCCTCAGTCCAAACATACTTGGATTCCTTCTTCAACAACTCTGTCACGGGCTTGGCGATCTTTGAGAAATTCTCAATGAACCTCCGGTAATATCCGGCAAGTCCGAGGAAACTGCGGATCTCCTTGACTGAAGTGGGTGCTACCCATTCGGTGACTGCTGCGACCTTGGCAGGGTCCACTGCTATTCCTTCTCCTGAGATGACATGTCCGAGGAATCCGACTTCCTTCAACCAAAACTCACATTTGCTAAACTTTGCGTATAGATTATGCTCTCGAAGTTTCTCCAGAACTAGACGCAGATGTTCCTTGTGTTCCTCTTCGTCCTTGGAGAATATCAGTATGTCATGGATGAACACCACGACAAACTTGTCCAAATATTCCAGAAATACCTTGTTCATCAGATTCATAAAATAAGCCGGGGCATTAGTCAGTCCAAATGACATGACCGTGTACTCATACAAGCTGTACCGAGTGGTGAAGGTTGTCTTGGGTATATCCTGTTCACGAATCTTCAACTGATGATACCCGGATCGAAGATCGATCTTTGAGAATATGCGGGCTCCAACTAACTGATCAAAGAGATCATTGATCATCGGCAAGGGGTACTTGTTCTTGATGGTCACCTCGTTCAATGCACGATAATCGACAACCATTCTCAAGGACTTATCCTTCTTTTCAACCAAGATCACTGGGGCTCCCCAAGGCGAATAACTTGGGCGAATATACCCTTTGTCCAACATCTCCTTAATTTGCTTCTTGATTTCTACCAAGTCATTTCCGGGCATCCGATAGGGTCTCTTGGATATCGGTGCTGTTCCGGGTAATAGCTCAATCAAGAACTCAATCTCTCTATCAGGTGGCATGCCCGGCAATTCCTCCGGAAATACATCTGGATACTCTTGTACAATCGGTACTTCCTCCTGGACTACTCCCGTGAGAGAGTTTACTCGTTTACTCCGTGTCGGGCGCTGAGACACGTACTTAATCCGCTTCTGCTTGGGGGTGGTGAGCAAAATAGACTTAAGGGCACAATCAATATTCCCTTCATACTTGGCCAACCAATCCATGCCTAGGATTACATCCAATCCGTGGGACTCTAATACGATGAGGTCGGTGGGAAAATTATGGTTCCCGACGTTCAGACTCAAAGCATGGCATCCTATCCCGGCTGTCATCATGCCTCCTGGGGAACTGACCTTAATGGCTGAGGGTTCTAGTTGGCAAACTCTACTTTTCCACAACTACCCTTGATATGAATGAATGCGTTGCACCAGAATCTAAAAGTACCAATACTGGATGTGAATTTAGCAAAAACTTACCAACCACAGTATCGGGGTGATCATAGACCTCTTATACATCAATGTGATTCACCTGAGCTCGAGGAAAAGGATTGGGCTTCTTTGCTGCAGAGTTGCCGTTGCCGTTTCCATTTCCTTGCTTGTTCTGGGGACATTCAGTGGCATAGTGTCCTGTCTTCTGACACTTGAAGCAGGTGATGTGATTCAGATCCTTCTGCGCTGGAGCTGAATGCTGCTGAGTGCCAGTACCGCCATTCTTGAAGTTGTTGTTGTTGCGGTGGTTCCCATTTCCTCCATGGTTGTGGCCTCCATGGTTGTGCACTGGGTGGTTATGCTGGACGTGTCCTCCAAACTTACCGGATCCAGTCCCGGTATTCCCTGAATAGGGGGTGTAGCGAGGCTTCTGCTGAGTGCCGGAGTTGAACTTTCCATTCCCATACTTCCGCTTGCGGTTCTCCATCTGCTGGTGTTTCCCCTCCAAGATGAGGGCCTTATCTACCAGCTCCTGGTAGTTGTTGAACGTGGTTACAGTCAGTTGAATGCTCAGCTCATCATTGAGTCCTTCCAAGAATTTTTCCTGCTTGGCGGCATCATCGGCCACATCTTCAGGTGCATAACGGGTGAGCATGCTGAATTCATCAACATACTGAGCCACAGAGCGATTTCCCTGGCGTAAGTTGCGAAACTCACGCTTCTTCAGACTCATTGCACCAGCTGAGACATGTGCGGTACGGAAGGCTTGCTTGAACTGCTCCCAAGTGACTCCAGCAATGGGGTATGTGGTGGTGTAGTTCTCCCGCCACGCAGCTGCAGGGCCTTCAAGTTGATGCGTGGCAAAGCGCACCTTCTCAGCTTTAGTACAACCAGCAGTGATAAGTTCCCGCTCCACCTTGCGGAGCCAATCATCTGCCACAATGGGCTCAATGCTGCTGCAGAAAGTCGTAGGGTTCAACCTCAGGAAACGGGTGAGATTGTCGGCCTGGGGTGGATGATGGTTGTTGTTATTGTTCTGGTTCTGGATGATCAGCTGCATCAGGGTGTTCTGTTGCTGAATCAACTGGGTGAGTTCCGGCGGAAAGTTGGAATCAGGGGCACGTCTCGGAGGCATCTGATGTTTGTAGAGGGGTGAGATTAGCATAGAACAATGGTCTAAGAGTAATTACACTACCCATATGAAATGCAACAAACAAGTATCACAGCACACATTTTATTCAATACCATCACAAAGGTTCACACGAGGATACAAAATTCGATAACCTAAACATCGGCCTAAATGTTTAACGATAAAATAAATTTGGTGGTCTAGTCTAAGTGTCCTCCTGAGAAAAGCATGGTGATGGGTCCTTCGGTGGAGCTTTCTTCATAGTCCTCGTCATTGCTGATCAAGGGGGCTACGTCACCTTCGGGATGAAGGTTCTCGCCCATGTCCAGTTCCTCCTCCAGGTATGCAACTCGAGTCTTCAGCTTCTCGATCCTCTCCAGGAAGTCCTTCACCTACAGTTCGTGCTCATAGTGGGCTTCCCGGGCTGCTTCTTCGAGTTCGAGTTCGCGGAGCGACAGTTGCTTGATCTTCCTGGCGTCCTTGATCACACGATGCTCCAGAGTCCCACTGTGCTTCTCCAAGGTCTGGGCATAAGACAGGAGACCGTCCTTGGTCTTGCTTGAGATGATTTCTGTGTCTTCTCTTCTCCGGGATACCGTGAATAGGTCCGGGGAAATAGGGCAGCCTTTGTACACTTCCTTGATACGTCCGAGTGCACAATGGACTGACATGTCCCTTCCGAGAATCCAGTTGGGTGCGATGAACTTGAAATCCACCGGCTCAGTGCGCGGCTCGAATGTCCTTCCGGGAACGTGCACCTCGATCCTGTAGCGTGAATCCTCCGGGTAAGACGAAGTCGGCTTCCCTGTGATAGTCGGCAGAGCAATCCTCAAGTCCTTGGTGATCTGTACCAGCTCCTTTCCGAAAGGCATAGTGGCGTCGGGCTGGCAAAACTCCGTGAACTTAACGGGGATGAAGGTGGCCATCTAAAACATTGGAAAATCGGAGAGAAGTCAGAATTGATCAAAAGAGGAAATAGACGATTTATAGACATAAGAAAAAAATAGTTTTCTTCCTAAGGCTTTTCCATTCCTAGAGGTTACGTCCTACGGTCAGCGTGTGCTCTGAATACCATTTCTGTAGCGACCCGACTCAAGACGAGTCAAGCCTCTGGTGTTTTCGTACCATCCCAAGATCATGCTGGTACACACTTAGTACATCAATGTATATATCAAGAGTTCAATCACACAGCTTTATTAATCGAAATCTCATAACGAGTACTTTATTACATTAAAGGATTACGATAAAGTGGCTGAAGGCCATCTCATGAGATATCTAACGAAGACTAGCGGAAGCATCAGGTAGACGTGTCCATCCGACTCCAGGGCATGTAGCTGAGCGTAGATCGTAGCCTCACTCCTGGTCGGAAAAGTACTCTGCAACATGATACGTTGCTGCCGTGTAGGTCAGCATATGGAATATGCCGGCAAGTTATCAAAAGAGGGGTAAAAATAATAATCAACTATCTCTACATGCATATTTGGTCGGTGGAGCTATGAGTTTTGCATAAAGCCAATTTTATCCTACAAAAGAGGGGCTGAAAATAAAATGTTACTACATTGTTTGTTGATAACGAGATGGTTCCGCCAACCAATTCTCGTACCCGAGTTATTGTTAACACCCACATCATTATTAAGTTGTGTCGAGAGTTCAGGGGAATTTCAATGCCTTCGGCTCAAGTTGTCCATGACCGTGGACACGGCTAATCGATTAGGTTGGGCACTCTGCAGAGTTTTGCACACGTTCCCCACAAGATTTGATCGCCTCCGTGTATGTCCTCGCACTTCAGGGTGTTTGAAGACCGGATGATCAAAACATGGTCTTTCAACGGGTCCCTCTGAATCCCTGTCGGTGCGCATCCATTCCTACCGTTCTTTTACATCTGCTAGCACCGCCTGTCCAGAGTCGCCGCGTTGTCCAACCAAGCCAGAGCCCATAATGACTTGTGGCTGTGCAGGTAAGCCTTGGGTCTTGAAGTCTCCGTCCATCCCTTCGAGCCTGGGTGAAGCTTTCCGCAGGATGTCATGGCCGTCTCCAGCATCCCCGGTCATCCACTGGTTTCTCCAAGGAGCCGATCAACCGTCCTTCACCCAGAGTTGCATTGTGTCTGAGGTCTTGAAAATCTTATCTTAACAGGTCTTGGTTATTCAATCAACCTCGCATCACTCGTGTTATGCACTCAACCGAAATCCCGTCTACTCAAGCATAGCAAATATGAAATTGTCGTCCCGGGGCCAAGTATCGGGGTTGTTGTGTGCCTACCACATGATACTACAACCTATACTAAAATTTCCAAGTACCTAAGCAGCATGCAATTGGGCAAAGAAAGGTGAAACTACCATGCATCAAAAAATATAGGAAATAGTATGATTAAAATGACTTGCCTTGATGATAGTTGTCTTGATCGAGCGCTTCTAAGTAACAAGCTTCGCACTCCGGGTGATCTACCGATACAAACAAATACACACCATAAGCACTACAATCAAACAACAAGTAAAAATAACATCACAAGTAAAAATTTGCTATGGCCTAAGTGAAAGAATTCACTACACGTCACTAAGGCAGAAACTTGTTTCTATTAAAAAGCCAAGTAAAATTATTTAAGTTTTTTTGAAACTTCTACCACAGTAATATATAATCACTAGGAAGCAATAGCAAAAAGAATCAACTCAAAATCATTTTTTAAACTCCTGGAATAAGCAAAACAAGGTTTAAAATAAATCTGATCTAATTCAAATTTTAAAATTTCAAACGTAGATAAATTATATGTTTTTAAAAACTACAAAACAATTGGGATCTACTGGAAAAACAATCAACCTCATTGGACTTTGGGATCAAAAGCTATGCTCAAAACAAAATTGAAACTTTTCTGTTTTTGGAACTAAACAGGAAAAAAGAAAAACAGATGCTAACGGGCAGGGGGTACACGTGGCGCTGACTGATTTGCTGCGGGGGTGTGTGTTGCGAGACGAACTAGCAAACGGCCGAAGCCTAACAAGAACTCTCTGGCTAAAAGTTAAGTGAATAAAAACCGGCTCGGTTTTGTTTAGAAGACCGAAAGGGTATTCGCGGTCTAATCTGTAGCGTACGTTCCTGATCTAACGGTGGAGGACAGGGGATGGGGTGCTCACCGACGTGGGAGTCTTCGGCGAGGGCTTGACGGCGGCGGCGGCTCGGGTGTGGACGGGGGAGGTGCTCCAGAGGGTCTCCGGCGGCGGCGAGAGTTCCCGTCGATGCGGGCGAGGACGGCGGGTGCGTTAGTGCCGTCGGGTGCGGACGTGGCATGGCCGGAGGCGAGCAGTGGGTGGCCGAAGCTTCGGTGGTGGTGGCCAACTCCGGCAAGTGCAGTAGGGGTGGTTTGGGGCGGCGGAACGGCGGGGCGAGGTGGGGAACGGGGTGCGGCGGCCGGGGGTAGTATTTATAGGGGGAGAAGGACGCTCGGGAGGGAAGGGGCAGTGAGATCCGGGCGGATCCCGGCGAACTGGGAAGGGAAGAGCTTGGGCTCTGGTTAGGAAAGAGGGGGGGGGCGAGAGGAGGAAGGTGGCCGACTCGGGCTGGGGTCGGTCAGGGGGGCCCGCTGGCAGTGAGGGAGAGAGAGGGGGCTTGGGGGGAACTCGGGGCAGTCGACCGAGCCGAAGGGATTTCGGATCCCGGCTAAGGTGCGATTCGGCCCAGACGTATAATGCGCCCAGGCGCGGTTTCTAAAAAAAAACTAACTTTCCTACTTAGCCCTTTTTAATAAAACAGAAACTAAAAGGGAATAAAAAGGAAAAAAAATTAAATAATTTATATGGGGTATTATATACCAAAAAATTCAGAAAAATATCCTCTACTCGTTTAACATTTTTCCAAGGCAAAAATAAAAACTTTTAAAAAACGTTTTTTTTCAGAAAATCCCCTAAATTCTATATTTCTATTTGGCAATTATTTTCACGATAAAACTTTGGCTTTCTTGGCTCCAAATATTTCACAGATGTCTCACATTTTTGGAGGGTCATATTCCTCCGCTCTCTCTTGCGTGCAAGAGATCATTTCCCGGCACTTCTCGTGTGAAGAAAAAATAGAAATGCAAAAGCAAAAGTCAAACGAATTCAAATGCAACTTTATTTCAATCAATATGCATAGATGCTTAGCTACAATGTAAAACATTTCCAATTAGGAAAATTGGGATGTTACACATTCCATATAGAGTCATAGTTTCTCTAAGTTTTGAGTTGAAAGTGTGATGATCATCATTAATGGAGCATTGTCCCATGTGAGGAAATAAAAGAGGCCAAAGAGCCCACCAAAACAATAAGAGAAAAAGAGAGAAGGGACAATGGTACCACTGTTTCCACACTTGTGCATATTAAGCACCATGATCTTCATGATTGAGAGTCTCTCATTTTGTCACCACCATATAGCTAGTGGGAAATTTTCATTATATAACTTGGCTTGTATATTCCAATGATAGGCTTCCTCAAAATTGCCTTAGGTCTTCGTGAGCAAGCAAGTTGGATGCACACCCACTTGTTTTCTTTAAGAGCTTTCACATACTCGTAGCTCTAGTGCATCATTTGTATGGCAATCCCTACTCATTCACATTGATATCTATTGATGAGCATCTCCACAGCTCATTGATATGCCTAGTTAATGTGACTATCTTCTCCCTTTTTGTCTTGCAACCTCCACCATATTCCACACCATCTATAGTGCTATAACCATGGCTCACACTCATGTATTGCATGAGAGTTGAAAAGGTTTGAGAAAGTAAAGGTGTGAAACAATTACTTGGCCAATACCGGGGTTGTGCATGATTTAAATTCGTTGTGCAATGATGATAGAGCATAGCCAGACTATATGCTTTTGTAGGGATAACTTTCTTTCGGCCTTGTTATTTTGAAAGTTCATGATTACCATGCTAGTTTGCTTGAATAATTATTGTTTCCATGTCAATAGCAAACTATTGTTTTGAATCTAATGGATCTGAACATTCACGTCACATAAGTGGAATTACAAAGGACATCTATGCTAGGTAGCATGAAAGCATCAAAAATTAATTCTTTCACTTCCCTACTCGAGGATGAGTAGGAGTTAAGCTTGGGGATGCTTTATACGTCTCAAACTTATCTATAATTTTGGATGGTTTCATGCTGTTATCTTGTCTTCTTTGGATGTTTTATGTACCTTTTATATCTTTTTTTGGGACTAACTTATTATTTCAGTGCCACGTGCAAGTTCCTGTTTTTTCTGTGTTTTTGACTCTTTTCAGATCTGATTTTGGAACGGAGTCCAATAGGAATAAAAAACCCAAAATGATTTTTTCCCGAACGGAAGAAGATCAGGGGGCTTCTGGGCCAAGCCAGATGGGCTCCAAGGAGCCCACAAGCTCCCACTCCGCCACCAGGGGGGAGGCGGCGGTGTCAGGGCTTGTGGCCTCCCTGGGCGCCCCCTGACCTAGATCGTTGTCCTATATATTCCCAAATATTCAGCAAAAACCCAGGGGAGCCTCTAAAATACTTTTCCGCCGCCGCAAACTTCCGTTTCCGCGAGATCTCATTTGGAGCCCTTCCCGGCGCCCTGCCGGAGGGGACTTTGGAGTTGGAGGGCTTCTTCATCATCATCATCGCCCCTCCATTGACTCGTGAGTAGTTCACTTAAGACCTACGGGTCCGTAGTTAGTAGCTAGATGGCTTCTTCTCTCTCTTGGATCTTTAATACAAAGTTCTCCATGATCTTCATGGAGATCTATCCGATGTAATCTTCTTTGGCGGTGTGTTTGTCGAGATCCGATGAATTGTGATTTGTGATCAGATTATCTATGATATATATTTGAGTCTTTGCTGATTTCTTATATGCATGATTTGATATCCTTGTAAGTCTCTCCGAGTCTTGTGTTTTTTTTGGCCAACTAGATCTATGATTCTTGCAATGGGAGAAGTGCTTGGTTTTGGGTTCTACCATGTGGTGACCATTCCCAGTGATAGTAGGGGCAGCAAGGCACACATCAAGTAGTTGCCATCAAGGGTAAAAAGATGGGGTTTTTATCATTGCTTTGAGATTATCCCTCTACATCATGTCATCTTGCTTAAGGCGTTACTCTGTTCTTATGGACTTAATACACTAGATGCATGCTGGATAGCGGTCGACGTGTGGAGTAATAGAAGTAGATGCAGAAAGTATCGGCCTACTTGTTTTGGACGTGATGCCTATAGATATAATCATTGCATAGATACCGTCACGACTTTGCGCGGTTCTATCAATTGCTCGATAGTAATTTGTTCACCCACCGTCTACTTGCTTTCATGAGAGAAGCCACTAGTAAACACTACGGCCCCCGGGTCTATTCACATCCGTCGTTTACATCTCCGCTTTTACTTTGCTTTGTTACTTTGTTTCTTTCAGTGCTCACTTGGCAAACAATCTATAAGGGATTAACAACCCCTTCATAGCGTTGGGAGCAAGCTTTTGTGTTTGTGCAGGATCTTGTGATACTCCTCCACCGGATTGATACCTTGGTTCTCAAACTGAGGGAAATACTTACCACCGCTGTGCTACATCACCCTTTCCGCTTCGAGGGAACACCAACGCAAGGCTCCAAGGCCACGGGGGAAATCCTTTGCATACTTGCTTAGGAAGTCCCTTAAGGCGTGGCCGCAGCTGAAGGATTCATGGTGTCGTCGACACGACTATTTTTGGCGCTGTTGCAAGGGAAGCACAACTGACATCAGAATGCTACCTCACATATTTCTCCTTTGTAACTTCTTTCTTGTGACATGAATGTTCAGATCCGTAAGATTCAAAAGAATAGTTTGCTATTGACATGAAAACAATAATATTTCAATAAAACAAGCAAGGTGATCATGAACTTTTGAAATAACAAGGCCAAAGAAACTTATCCCTACAAAATCATATAGTCTGGCTATGCTCCATCATCCCTACACAACGAATTTAAATCATGCACAACCCCGGTATTGGCCAAGTAATTGTTTTCGCACTCTTACTTTCTCAAACTTTTTCAACTCTCACGCAATACATGAGCGTGAGCCAAGGATATAGCACTATAGGTGGAATAGAGTGTGGTGGAGGTTGTGAGGCAAAAAGGAGGAGATGGTCACATCGACTCGACGTATCAAAGGGCTATAAGTGTGTGAGAGCTCAAAAGGAAAACTAGCTCGTGTGCACCCAACTTGATTGCTCACGAAGACATAGGGAAATTTTGAGGAAGCCCATCATTGGAATATACAAGCCAAGTTAGATAATGAAGATTCCCACTAGTATATGGAAGTGTCAAAACAAGAGACTCTCTATCATGAAGACAATGGTGCTATTTTGAAGCACAAGTGTGGAAAAAGATAGTAGCATTGTCCCTTCTCTCTTTTTCTCTCTCTTTTTTTGGATGGGCTCTTTGGCCTCTTTTCATTTTTTTTTATTTTTTTGGTGGGCATCTTTGGCTCTTTTTTTTATTTCCTCACATGGGACAATGCTCTAATAATTATGATCATCACACTTTTATTTACTCACAACTCAATACTTATAGGAAATGCCTCCGGCAGTGTACCGGGATGTGCAACGATCTAGCTTGGCGTGTGACATTGAAACATCTCGCTAGCTATCTTACGATCATGCAATGTCAAATGTAAGTGACGGAAGAAGTCATGAGACGGAACAGTGGGAGTTTCATGTCAATATATCTCGGCATGGGTATGAGAATACCATAATATGTTGGTATGGTGGCTGTTTTGAGGAAGGTATATGATGGGTTTGTGCACCAGCGAAAGTTGTGCGACACTAGAGAGGCTAGCAACGGTGGATGGTGAAAGTGCATCTATACCATTGACTCGCATTAGTCATGAAGAACTCATATACTTATTGCGAAAGTTTTATTCCATTGGACTCCGTTTGATATTCCTCTCTGAAAAAGGTCCAAAACACAGAAAAAACAGAAACTCGCACTTGGCACTGAGTTAATAGGTTAGCCCCAAAAAAGATATCAAATACCATATTCATGCAAACAAAACATCCAAAGTTTACAAGATAATAGCATGGAACCATCAAAAATTATAGATAGGTTGGAGACGTATCACTTCCCCTAGGCCCAAATAATGGTGAAGTGTCATGTAGTCGACGTTCACATGACACCACTAGAGGAGAGACAACAGACATCTAATCAAAATATTGAACGAATACCAAATTCACATGATTACTCATAACGACACTTATCCCATGTCCGCTACTCACAAAGCATATTCATGTTTATAACGAGAGGAGTACTCATAATCATTAAGGATCTGCACATATAATCTTCCACCAAATAAACCAACTAGCATAAACTAGAAGGAGTGATCAACACAACTAGCAACCCACATGTACCAATCTGGGGTTTTGAGACAAAGTTCAGATATAAGAGATGAACTAGGGTTTGGAGAGGAGATGGTGCTGATGAAGATGTTGATGGACATTGACCCCCTCTCGATGAGAGGATCGCTGGTGATGACGATGGCTTCGATTTCCCCCTCCGGGAAGGAGTTTCCCCGACAGAATAGCTCCGCCAGAGCTCAAGATTGGTTTTGTCGAAATTCCGCCTCGAGACGGAGGCGCCTCATCCCGAAAGCTATGATATGATTTTTTCCAGGTCAAAACCCTCCATATAGCAGAAGATGGGCACCGGAAGTCTGCCACAGAGCCTATAAGCATGCAGGGCGCGACCAGGGGGGTAGGCCGCGCCCCTGGCTTGTGACCTCCTGGTGGGCCCCCTTGGTATTTTTTTCGCCCAATATTTTATATATTCCAAAACAATTCTCGTAACTTTTCAGGAATTTTGGAACTGTGCGAATAGGTCTCTCAGATTTGCTCCTTTTCCGGTCCAGAATTCCAGCTGTCAGCATTCTCCCTCTTCATGTAAACCTTGTAAAATAAGAGAGAAAAGGCATAAGTATTGTACCATAATTTGTATTAACAACCCATAATGCAATAAATATCAATATAAAAGCATGATGCAAAATGGACGTATCAACTCCCCCAAGTTTAGACCTCACTTGTCCTCAAGCGAAAACCGAGATCGATAAATATGCCCACATGTTTAGAGATAGAGGTGTCGATAAAATAAAATACGGACATGAAGGCATCATGGTTATCTTTAGAACAAAAACACATATTGACATAGAATATCTTATGCTAGAGATACAAGTCATTCACAAGGCAAAATATGAAACAATAACTCTATAAGAACTAACAAACTATGGTTCCAGTCATTGAAGCAAGTCCAATTTATCGCAACATAGAAAAGAGTCAATATAAGAGCTTGTAACGCAAATCCACATACTCAATCATTTTATGGTCTTTCATAATTGTTAACACTCATGCGATACCTACGAGGTCAAAGCTTCAATGGGACACGGAGAAAGATAGGGGCTTATAATTTTGCTTCTCAACTATTTACCTCAAGGGTAATGTCAACAATAATAACTCATGATCACCCACATCTGAGTGGATAAATTTGTATAGAACATTCCCCAACACATGATGCGTGCCAAAAGATAAAGGCGAAATAAAGGAAATGGTGAAGATCACCATGACTCTTACATGAAGGTAAGTGCTAGAAAGTAAGGTAACAGATAAACCCTTCACAAAGGGAAGCAGAGGTTGTCATGCGCTTTTGTAGTTGGATGCGCAACCCCTTAATGCAAAAGAAGATCAATTTATATTGCCCCTTGTGATAAAGAACTCTATTATGCAGTTGGTCGCTTTTATTTCTTTTATATCACAAGTTCGTATAAAGTTTATTTTCCTCCCACTAATAAATCACACATATTTAAAGCGCAATTTTAATTGCTTGCACCGATGACAATTACTTGAAGGATCTTACTCAATACATAGGTAGGTATGGTGGACTCACAAGGAAAAACCGGGTTAAAGGTTTTTGGATGCACAAGTAGTATCTCTACTTGGTGCAGAAGTTTTTTGCTAACATGAGGTGGAAGCAAGCGACACATGTTGAAGGATGTATAACCATATAACTTCTACTCGGAAATAAGCAAACATAGCTCATTATGATATCTTCCTTGTCCAACATCAACTTCTTAACATATAATATTTTAATGAGTGCTCGCAATCATAAAACATGTCCAAGATAATATATTTATATGTGAACCCCTCTTTCTTTATTACTTCCTTATAATTGCAACAATGACCAATAGCTTTGTTTGTCAACTCACAACAAATTTGAATCGACATACTTTTTATATGTGAAGTCATCACTCCCCATAAGATCATCATGTATGCTCTTTTGCTTTTATTGTATACTTCTTTCTATTTCCTTTTTTCTCAAGAGCGTAGCAAGTAAGTAAATCCCTCGACTCAAAACTACTCTTTATTATATAACTCTTGGACTTGCTTACATAGGGGAACATAAAGAAAAACTCAAAACTAGATCACGCTAAAACTTTATTCTACTAGATCAAGATATAACCAAAAGGATCGAGCAAAGAAAAACGAAGAAAGTAAAAGGTGTGATGTGATACGATACCGGGGCACCTCCCCCAAGCTTGGCACAAGGCAAGGGGAGTGCCCACACCCATGTGTTTAGTTGTCTTTCTTCGGAGGTGGTGATGTTGGAGTTCATGGTGAGGTTGAAGGTTTGTCCTCCATTTTGACAGGCATGGGCTCACCATCGTGAAAAGATGAACTACTCTCCGGGATCCTCAAGCCTGCAGCCAAACTCATTTTCTTAAATCTGTGTTAATACTCACAGATTTGGTTTTGCAGGTAATAGATCTGGGCTTGGAGGTGCTTGATTTTCTCATAAATCTTAATGACGCGATCCTAGAGGTTCTTGGCGTCTATCTTGTGCTTATGGGTAAACTCTGCGATCATCAAGTGATTGACATTTAGTCCTCGTTCCACCATACCTTGGCACTTGAAGACTCATTGCTCCATTTCTTCGAGCCTTGTCTCCACACTTCCGGTCTTCTTTGGCCCCTCAACATCACGGATGCGCATCACCTCCTCATTCATCTCAATAGTTTGAGGCTGTTGCAGCACCTCCGCAAGGTAGGGGTTGATGACCCTATGAAAGAACTTGTCATTCAGAGTACTTGAAGACGTCGTGTTGATCTTAATCTGTTAGAAAAACAGCTCAAAACGAAATAGAAGATATTTTCGTCATACATAGGTCAAAACCTTCGGGGATTATATAATGAATTTTTGCCAACCCGAAGGAGTATTCAACAAGAAATGGCAGTCTGGAGGGTCCATGGGGTGGCCACAAGCCTGTAGGGTGCGCCCAGGGGGTAGGTCGCGCCCTCTTGGCTTGTCGCCTCCTCGTGCACTCTTTCGATTGCTTTAAATTTTCCTAATTTTTTAAATATTCCAAAACTGATAAAATTGACATTGGAAAAGTTTTGGAGTTGGTTTGCTTACCGTATGTAGCGACCCGACTCAAAACGAGTCAAGCCTCTGTGTATCTGTGCCATCCCCGGATTAGTATGTTGGCACACACAGTACATCAATGTATATATCAAAGTGCAATCACATGTAAATAACGTAAAACTGATATATACCTCAAAATCTCAACGGAAACAGTCAGAGGGGGTGGAGTCCCAATAAACACGAACGGCAGGTTGAGTGCAGACCGTAACCCTGAATCATACTCTTACTCGTCGAAGAAAGTATCTGCAACATAAGACATTGCAGCTGTGTAGGTCAGCATATTGAATATGCTGGCAAGTCACAAAAGAGAGGGGTGAAAATATCATCTATACTATATGCATATATGGCAGGTGGGGCTGTAATTTAAGTTTTGCGTAAAGCAAATTTTTCCTACAACAAGAGAGAGGTAAAAGCAAAATTTACTACATTGTTGGTTGTTAATGAGAAAGGTTCCACCAACCATTTCTCGTACCCAACTTATCAATATTACCCACATCAATAAGATTTAATGGTGTTGAGAATTCCTGATAGCTTCACTTCCTTTGTCTCAAGTTGTCCATGATCGTGGACACAACTAATCGATTAGGTTTGAGTTCTCTGCAGAGTTTTGCACACGTTCCCCATAAGATTTAATCGCCTCCGTTGGAGTCCTCGGACTTCAGGGTGTTTGAGAACCGGATGATCAAAACATGGTCTTTCAACGGGGTTCCTATGAGCCACTGTCGGTGCCCATCCAATCCTACCGTTGTTCTACCTCCCGTAGCACCGCCCATTCAGAGTCACCACGTTGTCCAACCAAGCCAGAGCCCATAATGAATTGTGGATGTGTAGGTAAGCCTCGGGTCTTGAAATATCCAACCATCTCTTCGTGCCTGGGTGAAGCTTTCCGCAAGATGTCATGGTGCTTCCCCATGCATCCCGAGTCCTCCGCCGGTTTTCCCCAGGGATCCCATCTGAACCATCCTTCACCCAGAGGTATATTGCATTCTGAGGTCTTGCAAGTCTTGAAGTCTTCCGGTCTTGATTATTAAGTTCTCACAACACTCATGATAAACACTCAACCGAACCCCGTCAACTAGAAGCATAGCAAAGTAACGTCCTGGCCAAAGTAACAAGGGTTTATGAGTGCCTACCACATGATACTACATCGAGAACCAATTTTCCAAGTACCTACTTTGCATGCACTGGGTGGAGGAGGTTGAACTAATGCAATAAAACCATAGGTAAAAAGGATGGTCAATGTGAACTTGCCTGGTATTACTTAATGAAGATGGTCGCTCTCATAATCCTGATAATTTTACCCGTCACACTCCGAACAATCTATCGTAAATGAATAGCATTCAATAAACATCCATGCCAAAAGTAAGAACCAAAAGAACATAAGAACAAAACATGTCTTGGTGCAAATAAAAACACACTAAGGTTTAATAAAGAAGGTTCTAAGTGTGTTGTAAAGTGAAGGTGCAGGAATGAGATCAAAAGAGTTAATGGATGATGAACTATTGATATATACGCTTAGGGTGGAGATACTATGAAAGACAACCCCAACTATGCGGAGAACAACATGAATGACAAATAACATAGGGCATAAGAATTCAGTTGCAAAACAAAGAATTAATTGAAATAGAGCACTACAACGCAAGTTATAGCGAATTGAAGTATGA